>NC_139416.1:960000-2231250 GCF_905368555.1 Meleagris gallopavo
AGAGCCAACACCCGCCGGACCTCTGCAGGAGTGAGGCGCCAGGTGAGCGGGCCCGAGTTGGGGCCCCAGTAATCCAGGATCTCTGTCACCTGCAGAAAGAGGAAAGCTGTAGGAAACAGCACCAGCTGCTTTCAGGGTGAGCTCAAACTTGGCTGTGGTAAGAGACGTGTCGGGGATGGGCAGGATTTCCTGCTCAGAAACACCCAGCAGGTACGGGGCAGTGTAACAGAAATGCTAAGTGACAGTTTGAACCAGCGATGGAGCACCTGGTGGGAAGGCAGGGCCAACCCAGGGAAGCTCAGGTGTAAACAATATACCTGAGTGACTGAAAGGGGTGAGACAGGATTCCAGATCTTATTTAAGGGTTGGCAGGGAGACAAAGGTATCTCACTACCTAGCTGAGGCTTTCTAAAGGTAAGCAGCTTTTTTCCTTTGTTTCTGTATCCACTGCACTACTGTACCTGGGCATATCCTCACTTGTTGCACCCTGGGACTCTGCTACCTTGCTGTCATTGCTGTGTTTTCCATCACGTTATAGCATTACAGGCAGGCTTTCCAGTTTCTCTCTATTCCACGCCTGTGATAACACCTAGATGAGCCCAGTAACTCTAAAAGCATGTGCAACTTACCCTTTCCAGATTGAGGATGGTGGCTATTTGGGAAAGGCGTGCAAACTTGTCGCGGATAGTCCAGGTGGTGACTGTGGTGAGGTAGGCTATGAGAGACCTCAGCTCCTTGTCAAACTGCAAACCACCAAGCTGTGGGGACCAAGGAAGCACTGTTAACTTCCCAATATGCTTTACTCCTGCGTGCACAAATGCAAGATCTCCCGCAGCTGGCTGCTGGCAGCGGCAGAGCTTTCTTGAAGGTAGCACCCTCCTCTGCTCTGCCTCATTCCTTGGAGGATAACAAGGATTTTATGGAGTAGCTACAGCCAACCATGCTATGGAGAAGGGAGCAGTGTTTCACTCACCCTGTTAAAGCTGGATTTGAGAAGCACTTTCTCCAGTTCCGTGGCTATGAGGCTGGTCATGAGGCCAGTAAGGTTATCATAAATTGCTGGTGACAGTCCAACCTAGAAGCAGAAAGCTGTGTCACTCTCATCAGGAACAACTCAGCAGCAGACCGCATAACCCCAGCCTAAGACAGCTTTCCCATAAAAGCCATTGTTATTTACACTCTCAGTAATTGGACATCACCAGCAAAAGCAAAGCAGGGATGCAGGGCCTACAAGCAGCTTCTGAATGCCACGTAAGATGGGAGTCTCTAAGAGCCCTGCAAGCAATCTGAGGACATCTGTCCTCTGTTCCACTGAGCAGGGCAAGGGTTGGAAGGTGCCTGACTAAGGTCTGGCTGAAGCCTGGCACGCTGCCACATCCCTTCCCTTCCTCTCACCTTGAACTCTGTCATCTGCTGTTCCAGGTGGACAATGAACTGCTGGACCCAGGGATCATTAGCTTCATAGTCACTGAATTCTTCCTGACATTGAAAAAGAAAAAAAAAGGTGGCATGCTGTAAAGAAGGAAGGGAAGGAGGGATGTCCCTTCCAGAGCAGAACTACATTCCTTTTGTTTTCTCAAATTCCTCTCAAGCTAAATACTCTTTTCCAGGCTGGGATGCTGATCATCTTTTGGCTATTTCAGTGCTTCTCTGTGATGAGAAAACAGCAGAGAACTGAGAGGAATGAGAGCATACAAGTACAACTAGAAGCAGACAACCATGAGCCTTACCTCCTCGATGCTGTGGGAGATGGAGAGGAATAGGTTGATCCATGGCTTCACCTGGGGTTTGATGGCTGTGTTGTTCAGGTCATTGACACCTTCCTGACGGGGACAAGAAGAGGACACGGAGGGCAGCTGAGCACAGTTAAGCCCAACAACACATAACCTTTACAGCACAGCTGCTTTGTTGCTGCTTTCATCCTCCTGCGAGGTGGAGAAACTGACCCATAGCCTTCCACAGCAAAACTAAACCAAGAAATCCTAGAGCTGGACCCAGGCCCTTCTGGTGCCAAATGGCTACAAGGACACCACAGTGACAAGAAAGGGAAGGACAATGGTCCAGAAGCTGGCACTGTTCTGACACGCAGCCTGCTCTGAAAGGCTTGTGATGCCTCAGCCCTGCCCACACTGCTACAGAAGTGTCCCGAGGGGAGAGGTGTTCAGTTCCCATCCCACCAGGGCAGGGGAGGAGGCAAACACCAGCTTTCCACGCAGTTCCAGTCTGGAGGACGCTGTAGTCGGACTCAACTGCTGCCTCCCACCTACAGCGCAGCTTAGCTCAGTAGGAGAAGCTAAAAGGAGGATAAAAGCTGTAACCACAGCTAGTTCCCTGAATTAATCATAGCCCCAGCATATGCCATCTCCCCTGAGCAGCAGGCTGTCAGCAAAGGCTGTTCTGTCCGCTCTGATGCGAGAGTTCTCCGAAAGCCCCCTCCTGCCAGACACCCCCATTGGGCTCAGCAAGATGTCAAGAAAGCTCACCCAGCATGAAACTACTTGGGTACCAATCCTACCTGGCATTTGATTAAGGTTTTTAACTAAAATTGCCATTTATGAGCAGGCCCTGCTGACAATTGCCCTTTTCCAAGGCAAATTCAATGCGTGTGACTCAGCGCAGAAGCTTGCTGCTCAGCCTCTTGGTTGTTCTGCAGCCAGTTTTAATGCTGCACTACCACTAAACTGGAGAGTTTTACTCCTTATTCATGAGCTGCTTGGTTTCAGTGCTGACCACAAGCCTCATGAGAATTCACTTGCAATACTGATTTGAAGGCATCTGCCTACAGTGAACTACGAAGCCAAACAAGAAACAGTCTGGCCCTGCTGTGAAGTACAAGGTAGGTGGCAAACCTACTTAAAAATATTCTCTTTTGCTTGGTTTCTTTATTGTGAAGGTGTCAGGCTTTTTTGCTCCCATCCCTGTCAGCTGCCACTGTGAAACTTTGGGGCAATAGGCGCCAGCATGACTCAGGAGACACTGCTTTAGCCAGAGAGCCTTCTGCCTATGCTGGGGATGGAAAGGAGGAGAAACCTGGAAGAAGAGCAGCTGCCTCTCGACCAAATCTCCTTCTTCAGCACTACTTGGTGGGGCTCTGGCTAACGTGTTGACATGCTGAGCCACAAGGGAGAACGGAGGAGAGGGAAATGCTATTAATATTCTTTTTCCTGAAAATTCTGGACCAACTACTTCGTGCTGAGTGAAGACAAAAGGAGTGACATTCCTTCTGGCTCTGCAGCTGCTTCCAGTGTTTTTTATACAGCTCCCAGCTGGCGCAGCTGTGCAAATGGGCTGGATCTGCTTGCATGCTTCAAAACTGATTGTTTGGTTCCTCCCATACTCTTTATCCAGCACCCCTAGAGCCTGACAAGGCCCAGGCCTTGGGCTGAAATGATTCCCCCAATGCTGGGGGCCAGCAGTAACACAGCACGATGCTCACCTGCAGGAGGTCACGGAACTTGTTTGAGACATCAGCCATGTCAGAGAGGCAGCTATCAATCTTGGCTTGTGCTTGTTCACCCCCAAAGCCTTGGCTAAGCAGTTTGGCGCAGTCGCTCTGCAGGAAAGAGATCCACAAGCATGCTGCAAATTACTAACTCGGGCTGCCTCCATCCCTGTGCACTGTCAAGCTCTGGCTGCCCACCAGCATGCTTGCAGGCAAAGACAGACACCAAACTCTTGTCCATGCTGAAGCTGCTGACTCCAGCAGGGGAGAGAACAGCAAGAAAGGAAGCCAGAGGCAATATCACCCAGCACCAGAGAACCGCAATCAAATGGTTTTATTTCACTGGTCAACCTGAAGGAACTGGTATTTCCAGTTAGACCAAGGTACACCACTGATGCTACTGAGCTCTGACAGCTCTAAATTGTTTTCCTAAGGTTGGAGGGCAGATGTCACGAATTTCGGCAAAGCAAAGTCCAGATGACTTATCTGACCCTACAAGGGAGGATATTACACATTTGATTATGGAAAAAAAAAAAACAAAACAGTAAACAATGTAGAGCATACCTCTAAAGTCTTCTTCAGGGTCATGATGTTTTCACTGCAGACTTCCACATTGTTTAAGGTCACCTGGGAAAGAAAAAAAAGCAAGTGGAATTCATTGGAATTTCCCACTGTTGGTAGAAAGTTCAAGTCACTTTAGTCTGCTTCTTTCTCCTTGTTCTGTCCATGATGTTGCAGCAAAGCCTCAAATGTGATGGAAGAATGCATGCACCCACAGCTTCTTTACTTCTTTATGTGACTGTCACAAAGAACAACCATCCGTGAGCAGCTGAAGGTGATAGTTTATACACAGTACATCCAGACAAACAGGGAAGGCATGCATACGTAGGCAGGAGAAATCGGCACCCCTCCTGCCAGATGAATGTCTGCTCTTCACTGAACAGACTGTTCTCTATCTGCTGATGCCAAACTAACTGTCAGAACTATCTGAGATTTGTGCAGACAGGGAAATGAGGCAAGCTGACAGGTGAAGGAGGAGTTCTGGTGAGAGAACTGACGTTTGAAGCACTTTGCATCAAGATACCTGTAACCAAGAGTTTAATGAAATGAAAGCATTCGGTCTCCTCCTGCTGTCTTTGTAGAGCTGGCTGAAAGGATCCAGACAGTTGCACCAGTGCCATTCCTGAGAGTTCCCCACTGTCTTTGCCCTTACCCCAACTCTGATACCAGGACAGCCACCAAACTCACCAGAAAGGACTGCTTGGCCTCATCAGTGCTTTCGATGCCCTTTGTATCAAACTTGCCCTGCTGCAGACTGCTGTGCATGATGTTCACGGCACTGGTCACACCTCTCTGAAAGTCCTGGAAGGTCGTTGCTGGAAAGCCCTGCTTCAGCTTGTTGCACAGAACCTCCCTATGGGGCAAGCAGAACATACTCTGCAAATACTGCAAGAAAACAACAGTGCTGTGCACTGTGTCAAGGGACAGCACTTTGGCTGAGCTGTGGCCTGAAAAAGTAGAATTTCATAGGGACAATGCAGGGCTGCAGGTATCTCCTGCCAGAATATAAGATGAAAGGCTGACATAAAAATAAAATCCTTCCTGCAGTTATCTGCTGTCTTCGGCCACAGCTCTCCACTCCCACGCTGGGAAGAGAAACAGCAGTAGGTCAATTTCTGCAGCATCACCCTGAAGTTGTTCAAGTCATAACAGAACTAAGCAAGCTTGTGGGCAACCCAGAGGACAACTGTGCACTACATGGTGTGCTACCACATGGTGACAGCCTCATGGGGATTTTGGGCCACGAGATTCCTGTTTCTCTTTTATGATTATCCTGCAGCTGCCACTGTGAGAAAAGTATGCCTGATGCTGCCTCCTACTACATCTCCACAGAGATGACAAAGCAAAGGATCAAAGGTTAGAACACAAGGAAGACCATCTGCCAGCAAACACTGTTTGCAGAACATGAGGGGAAAGTAAGGTATGATGAATCTGGTGTACTTTCGTTACCTGAAGTCAGACTCCAGTTCGGTGGTGGAGTGGTTGATCATGGCACAGAGACAGTCTATGTTGGAACTGGATAGAGCACGCCCAATGCACTTCTTCACTATATAAAACACATCATCCACCATGCTGGAGGTGAGCTGGCCCTTCTCATAGCTGTCCATGGCAACAGCCTGCAAAGAACAGCCTGTCTCAGTGCCCCGAGCTCAGCTGTGTCCTCCCAGAGCAGCGCTGTGAGAGCAAACTGTGGAATGCTGCCAGCTTTCTCTTTTCACCCTGAGCTGAACTGAGTCATCTGTGGGCATGCATCACTCACCCTAGTTTTCAGTAGCCTGTAGACTTGAAAGACCTGATCACTCAAGCCCCTCACCTCCACACCACATCTGAAAAGTTCCTCTGTGGAACAGAAGTTGCTCTTCAAAGCCAATACCTAAGCATCAGCTATGGGAAACATGGGTCTGCAGGCTCACAGAAATGGCAGACAGAAACAATGCCAGCATGACCTTCAACACAAACCTATCTCGCAAGCTATGTTTGGAGCAGTTGCTTCATAACCTTCTGATACAGCTTTGGCTCTGCAGCCACTACAGCTGTGTAAGCACAGGGAGGGAGGAGAGCAGTGTGAGGCTAATGGAGGGATGTGACCAGAGTCAGCAGCTACATTTGGCCAAGGAGAGAGCGCCCAGAAGGTGGGACTGGCTACTAGCCCTGCCAAAGCACAGAACCAGACACTTCCCATACACAGGGGTATGTTTGGAGCTTTTGAAGGCCAAGGGAAACAAGAGACCTTCCCAATCACTGCAGTCCTGCTGTGTACCAATCTCTCTCTCTAGGAGGGTTCAGCAGAAGACTGGAGCATGCATGTAAGTCTCAGCCAATGGCACAGCTATGGCAAGCAGCAGTCTGAGCTCTACCTTGTTGACAGTCTCCCTCATGAAATATTGCTCCATGGTGATGTAGTAGCCAATGAGTTCTTGCATGGTGCAGCTCAGCAGACAGTTGTTGAGGAGTTTGTCCAGGTATTTTTGGTGCTCTACAGAACACAAAAGAGAACTATCAGCCAAGAGACAGAAAACGGTTCCACCTAATCCCCTTGTTGCCTGCCTAGTAGGCACACACCTGCAAAGCTCAACTTGGAATAAACCACAGGCTTCAACTGTGGAGCCAAAAGAGCTGAGCTGACTTTTGCAGGTGACATATATGTGACTTCCAGAGCTCTGTGCATACCAAAACCCTAGGCCTGTTCTCTCTGTGGAGTCTGCCGTAGTGCCTTCAGTGACCACTGGGCTCTCCCTTTCTTTGGAAACCTCATTTATTATGCTCTGCAGACATTCCAAAAGTTGGTTTATCTTCTACAGAGTGCTTTCAAAGTACTTTTGCTGAGCTGGTGTCAGTGTTCTGATACTAACTTGGATACATCTCCACTCTTGACAGCTGTGAGGAACAGAGAGCCTGCGAACATCGGTATTCAAGATATTACCTTGCTTTACTTCCTCGGAGGCCATGGAGTCTCCCACCTCAAAATCAGCTACTATTCGTCTCTTGATGAACCTCAAGTAGAGCTCACTGCGGGCATTCATCAGGGTGACCTCTGTTAAAATCGGGTCAAGTTCTCTGCAAGGGACATAACAAGAGTCAAGGCAGCAGGTCTACAAAAGGAGGGCACTCATTTAGCTCAGTTAAGCAGCGAGTTCTCTGCTGTTTTACTACAAGATCAATACTGCCAATTTCCATTTGTGCTATCGAGTGGCAGAGCTCAGCAGAATAACTGGTACGTGCAAATAATACCAACCCTGCTTTGAAATACATCTGGGGAGCTCGTTTGCATGGAGGGTTGCTTCTTGCCCTGACAACTCACTACCTCAGCTGAATTAAATGGAGACAGGTTATGCTGGGAAGCAGACAAGCGCTGCCAAGATGGAACGGCTCAGCAGCTCATCTTGTCAGTCACCCTGCAGCAAAGCAGGCCAACAGCAGCTGTCCTTACAGCAGGTTTCCAGGCTGAGTCTGCCCTAGCAGCAGCAGCATTTCCCTGCTCTATGCCCAGCCTCATGCAGGCACTAGGTTCACATCTGCTAACCGCTTTAAAGCAGGCTGCTGCCATCTCATGTGACAATCAAAATGTCCTGAGAAAATCATTAGAGAACATTCTTTGTTTCCCTCACGGATGTGAGAGCAACCACACTGAAATCATTACAAGGTCTGAATAGGCTGATACAACTTTAAAATCAGCCCTGTTTTGAGTGGGAGGACAGACCTGAGACTTTCATCAGTCCCTTCCTGCCTTGGTTTTGCTATCATTCTGTGAGCCCTGCTGTTAGAAATGCCTGGTCCCTGCCATCTCCAGAGTCGCTTGTTCTTCTGAAAATGCTGAAAGATCTGTTCAGGCTGAAAAGCCCAGGAAACGTGAAATCAAAGAAGCACACGACAGTGCAGAATGTAGTGTTCAGATGTGAGAGAGCTATGAAAAAAATACTGTCACATCAGCAGCTTTTTTATTAATGTGCACGAAAGCACTTTGCACATACTGCTCAAAGCCTCCCAGCAAACAAGTGGGACAAGAAACCATTATGCTTATTTTATGGATGGAAAACAAAAGCTCAGAAAAAGGATGCATCACGTTTACTTAAACAGTGTGCAGATCACTAAATAATCACTGACATGAGTGGTCATGTAGGCTCACAGACATATCTTGTTCAACAAACATTGCTTTTCTTTCAAGGCATGGTTAGGAATCATACAATGCCAGATGGCACTTTCAAATGGCCTTATTTAAGAGCTATGCAAACACTCAAGACAGAAAAGGGCAGAGATTAGAGCACTTCAGTTTATTCGCAAGACACTACTGTTATAGTCACTGCAGCAGCAGTGCAGAATTAATAGGATCCAAAGATTTATTCTGGAATCTGACACAAATTATCCACCCAGGGAACTGCTCCATTTCATGGGATCCAAGGACTGCACTCTCACCATTAAAAAGCAGTGAGAAGAGCCAAATAAAGCCTCTGTCCTTCGTGAGCAGTGGTACTCCCAGACCTCCAGAACACACAAGGCCAAGATTAAAAACAAAGAGAAAGAAATTAAAGCACCACCATAGAAGCTGTCTTTTAATGGCAGTGAAGGGTACCTAACAATTGGATGCTAGGCTTTAGTAGGTGCAAAGCCTCTGGAAGAGGCTCTGGAAGAGCTATCTAAATGCTAAGTAGCATTAATGACAGACCAAGACTGGGAGATCAGAGTAAAAAGAAGTTTTGTTTGTACCTTGGTTCAATCTTCTCTGCAGAAGAACTTCTCATCATGCTGTTCTGAACTTGCTGGAACTGCAATTAAAAAATGGGAAGTCATTAACACTTCTGCTAACAACTTGGGAGTTCCTTTTCATGCTATAGCCTAAAGAGTTGCTTGCCCAAGGAGGGCAACATGACTGCACTGCAGGAAGCACTCTGGGAATTGAACCAATTCACCTCTTCCTCTGAGACAGAGCCCAGCTTGCCAGGAAGAGCTATGGGATGGGAACTCCAATAGAGGCACAGGGTGTGTAACCATGAGACGATCACAGCAGACCTCCATCAAACAGACAAGAGCAGAAATAAGACAGTGGGGAGGGTGTACTGAAAGCACCCTACAGACGTGCACAGAAAAGACCTTTGTGTTCAAGGTCCATTTATCATGCTCACAATGAATCCTCTGCAACAAAAAGGACAGCTGCAAGCTGGATTGCTTCAGCCATCAGTGCAAGTATGGAGTAAAGCAGTATTTTTCTCAACAGACAAGGTCAAACTTTGCCACCTCTGCAGCACTTGTACCCCTGCAGAGCTGGACAGAAGCTGTGTCTGGCTGTGCCAGGCAGAATCACACCCCACTTACCTGTCTGTGATAGTCCCTCTCTTTGACAAACTTCTCCACCACTTTCTCCACCTGCTGATCGCACTCTCCTTGCAGGTGCTTGATGAGGGTGTACAGCCTCCCTGGCCCATAGTAGGTTTCCACGATGGGCTGGTGGGTCTCCACAACACGAGCAATCCCTGCAGGCAGAGAGGAAGCAACAAGATGGATTTTGTTCTCTCAGGAGCAAGACAGCCACAAGGAGCTCTCATCCAGCCTAGACCCAAAGCAGAGCTATTCAGGTCCTCAGACAGGGGATCATTCGCTCTCCAGATAAACAGGCCAGACTGTTCAGCCGCTCTCCAGTGGCTTACTGGAGGCCTGTCATCACCACCCCCTGAATCACAGCACACAGCACCTTCTCTCTGCCTGCAACGCTTTCTGGTTTCTCTCCTGTTTATTGCAAGGCTATGGCATAAGTTTTCTGGGGGTGAAAGCCATCTCTCCCCCTAAAGAGCTCCTGCCATGGGTCAGCTGCCCTCCAACCAGCAAGATACAAAGATGCAAAAAACAAAAGAATGAAGCTTTCACAGAAGGAAGCCATGCAGGCTAATCCCAGAAGGATCATCCAAACACAATCCCAGCTTTCAGCACCAGGCTATGGGAGAAGAATAATGCTAGGAAAATGAGCCTACAGAAAGCTCTGTTCTTTTTTTGTCAGGTGGAGCAAGAGGGCAAATGTCAGTGAAGGCAGGAGCTCTTTGGAGAAAAAGCTCATCACCAAGAAGGTATCTCTCCAAGACTGCTTTCTTCTCACATGCTCTCTGCTCCAAGAGATAGCTACACTCCCCCTCTTCTATCACTGCTGCCAAGAAAGCCCCAGTAGCTCTACGGGCCTTCAATAGCAGCACGGGTGCCAGGCTGAGAGTGAGTTGGCAGTGCTGCAGCCTGGAATTAGAACAGATACAATAGAAAGGGCGGGTTAATCATCAGGGGATCTCAATTACTGTCTTTGGCAACATCCCCACAGAGCATTCATATTCCTCTCTCTCCCTTCAAACTGCCACGGTCCTCCTTGAAGAGCCAGGCCTGGAGGCATTGAGAGATGCTCAACTTTAAGGGATCTGACTTATTTGTCTGGAGAGCTGTGTGCCTGAAAAATCCTTTAGGGAACACCCATTTGTTTTGAGGACGCAGAGAACAGAAAGAAACTGATTCCTGGTGGAAGCAAAACAAATCCTTTGCAATTCCTCTATGCCTGCACAAGCTGTACAGAGGAAAGCTTGCTTATTCTAATGCTCTCTCCTGGCTGGAAAACAAGTCTGCTATCTGTGTCTGCATCCCTCTAGCATGATGGTCCCACAGCTCAAAGGGCACTTTATGGCCTGGAGCTAGAATTAAAAAACATTTAGATCGATGAACAATCTCATCATAAATTATTTTTAATCCACTAGCAAAGAGAAGAGGGAGAAGACTACCTTCAAAGAGGAGTGTCAAGGTATCTGCAAAGATGACAGCAGCTCGACGGTCACTCATGTCTGTCCCCATCACCAGCTGCAGGTTCTCCTCTGCTTTCTTGGCCACCTGCACGACACCAGGTTCAGTCAGCACTCAAAAATATTGCTCATCCCATAGCCTGGACCCTTGTTCTCTGCACTATAGAGTGCAGTGTTCCTGCTAGCATTTCCATTGCAAGAGTTACTGTGTTGCTGCTCTTCCCCCAGATCGTTTTCCTCTCTGGTGGAAAACTCAAGGATCAAGGAGAGGCAGAAACTTGATCTTCTCTTTCCAGCCCCTGCTGTATGAGCTTTCAGCAAATGCAAAGAACACCCAAATGGAGAAACAAAACAGCTAGTGGGCTATGTATTCAAACACCAGGACTGGTGCCTTGGTGCAAAAAGTAGGGAAAGAGCTGAACAGAGGGCCAATACTAATTTCAAAAATTAACACGCCAGAGACAAGACCGTAAAGACTGGATTTTGCTTTCCCCCAGCACTGTATGTTCCACAGAATGTGTTACCTGCTTGCAGAGGTACTCTGAGAACTTGCTCAAACCCTCTTCATGTAAGCCTAGCAGGGGAAAGATCTTGAAGAATCGTTCCACCTGGGGCAGGTCTCCCTGCTTCATAGCTGTGTCAAATTTCTCTGTGACAATTGTCTTCAGGCGTTGCTCTGATTCCTGCAGGAGCTTCAGGTTGGCATCAATTATACCCCCTGTTCAAAGGCAAGAGAAGAAAGGGAGAAGTAGCATTGCACTATTCGCACCTCACAAAGGACTATTTATTCTCCTGACGGAGAGACTAAAGTGGTGCAGCTCAAAGGTGAGAAGGCAGAAGGTATACCAGCATCCCTCTGTGGGTCACAGCAAAGACAGGTAAGTCTGAACTATACCCAACTAACGGGAATGGTCACTGTCTCACAAGGAGAATGTGAACAAATCAATTTATGATTTGTTATTATAATTTATGATAGGGAGTGGGCAATTCGTTCATTTGTGTCCAGTTGTTTCTCTTAGTATCACACTGCACTACTGCAAGTGTTCCCCCTGACAGTCTTCTCCCTCACTTCTTTTGCCCTGTACGTTTTGTCCTTTACCCAGCCAGCTATTAAGACCTTGTGCCAGGAACGCTTCTTCAATTAATGATAATTCAAACATGACTACACTTCAAAGACTTTGATGTCCGTTTCTGTATCACATTCTAAGATTTTTGGCAAACATTCAGCCTTCTGCGTTGTCCACTGGGCTGGGACTACCTGTCATAAAGAATCACTTAGCCTCTAGTTATCTAACTGAAAGGTGCCTTATCAGCTTCTCCCCATGAACACTCCTTACCTTCCTTGCCTTGACGACTGAGCTCAATCACTGATTTGTCCAGAGACAGATAGCGATGAATATGAGCTGCTGCTTGTTCATAATCTTCATTTCGCAGGGCTGTTTGAACTCCATCCATGCAGAACTTTAGGTCTAGTATGTCGTCAGCTCTCTGAATGGCCTGGTAGAGTCGATTCTGCAAGAAAGTAAGGCTTGCTGCTGCAGGCTGGACAAGGGAAAAAGAATTAGGAAAAGACAGAAGACAGCATCTGGAGGAAAAAGACTGAAGAAACAGACTAAAGTGATGCTCCTCTACACAATGAGCAGCTACATAAGCAGAAACCTCAAAAGGGTTGTAGGTCCAGTGAATCTGATAGAAGAGAAGCATTTGCCCACACAAGCTCAGATTGAGTTCACAGAGCATACTCCACCTTAACAGGCAAAGACAAGAGGCACTGTCACAATTGTGCAGGCTGCTGGGATCTGAAGCCTCTGAGCTCATCTCTACAGAAAGACAGCCTGGATTCCTGCCCAGTCTCAGGTGACAACAACCACCTCCACTGTCCTCAGCACTGCAAGAGCTAACAACGTCGTGCTCAATAGTTGAGGCTAAACTTATTCACCATAATCTGCAAAAATATGCTGAAGAAGCAGCTGCTATATGGGAAATCCTAACATTACTCCCGTAACCTGCAATACTCAGGAACTCAGCAAGATCCTATAACCTAGCAAAACTAAGTAGCTCTAAAATAAAGAAGAGTGATGCAAGTACCTTGGCCAGATCCAGCTGCCGGACTTTGCTGCTGACATTCTCAGCCAGGTTACATGTGAAAGTGATCATTCCTGCCAGCTGCTGGGCATCCCCCTCGATGAGCTGCAGGTTGGGGCTGGACAAAAAAAAATACACGTAGAGTGAACACAAGAAAAACAGGTTGTGATTATGGAAGGAACTGTCCCACATTAATTTCCCACAGTGTACTGACAGAAACTCTGCTCTGTTTGTGCTGCCACACCTCGAACACTCTGTGTAGTTTGGGCAACATGATGTAAGGAGCACATAAAGCTATGAAAGAGCATCCAAAGGAAGGCTATGAGATGGAGAAGGGTCTGGAGGGCATGGTGTGTGAGGAGTTGCTGAGGGCTCTGGGTCTGTTCTGCCCAAAGCAGAGGAGAGACTTCAAGGCAGCGGCAGCCCCTCATGTCCTACAGCCCCTTATGGCCTGTAGTGGCTTATAGCTCCTCACAGGGAGAAGAGAGGCAATGCTGAGCTCTGCTCTCTGTGACAGTGACTAGGCTCAAGGGAACATAGTGGAGCTGTGTCATGAGAGGGTCAGGTGTGGGTAAGAAAGGTTCTGCCCAGAGGATGTTGGGCACGGAACAGCTCTCCCAGGCAGTGGGCACAGCTGCAAGCTACCGGAGCTCAGGGAGCACTGGGACACCGTTGCAGCCATAGGGGTTGGGTTTTCCTGAGAACGTCCGCGTGTCCCTCCAGCACAGCAGTGGCACCACTCACCCCATACGCTGCAGGGCCACCATTTTGCTCTCGATGGTGCCCTGCTGCTCCAGGAGGGCATCCAGCTCCTGCTGCACAGCGTTCTGAAACACAATGGCAGAAGCACGGCTGCCCTCAGGGCTGGATAACGCTGACGTCAGCCCTACGCTCTCGTGTTAACACGCTGCGATGGCTGAGTGGCGCTTCCCAGAAATAGGCCTGCCAGCCTTGAGCTGAGCTCACCCAACTCCCCTCTGCGGCTCAGCCTTCCCACACAAGAGCCCAGACCCACTCCCAACTGACAGACGCTGTCAGCCGGCAGTGCTAAGGCGCCATCTCAGCGCTTCACACGGCCCGACCCGCACCTCCTCCTCGCACAGCCGGCTGTAAGCGGCCTCCAGCTCGGACAGCTCGGTGAGGGCGCGGACTCGCTCCATGGACAGCCCGCAGCCCAGCGCGCCGCCATCGCCACCCGCCGCCATCTCGGGACGCGGCTCAGGCGGCCACGGCCACCGCCACAGCTCTCAGGCCCAGCGGGGCTGCCCTCGCGGTGCCTGAAGATTTGCACCGGCTCCGTTCCGCCTGAAAGAGAGGGATGATCACGCTATTTCGATTCTTTGCGCCTTGACGTGTTGGAGGAATTTTGTGGAGTCTCTGAGCGCGAGGTAACACTGATGTCGGGCCGTAGTTATTTAGGCACTGCCGCGGACAGCCGCGGACAGCCGCTTCCTCTCACAGCGCGCGCGCGCGCGCGCCGGGCCCCGAGGAAAGCCCCAGCGAGGAAGCGCGGGAGCGCAGCACGCAGGCGCGGGGCTGATGGCCGAGTGGGCCGGCGGGGCGCCCGCCTAGGCCGGAGCAACATCCGCCGCCATCCGCACGGTAGGGACGGCCCCGCCGTGCTGTGCCTGTCCGGCGGCGGGCTCTCGGCTTAGGCAGTGCGCTGTAAGCCGTCATTTGTGGGGTGGGAGCGGCCGTGAGCCCCGCGGGGCCCGGGTTGTGAGAGGCGGCCGGGCCCGAGCCTGAGGCGGATCCTGGGGCCGGGTGTGGGGGAAGGCGGTTCGGGAGCAGAGGGCAGGTTCCATCGCTCCGGGGCCTGAAGGACGGAGGTTTCTGTGCGGCTTGTGCTCGTCCTGCGTGGTTCCCGAGGGAGGAAATCGCCACCCCGTGCTGCGGGGCTCAGGGAGCAGCCGAGGGGTAACGGCACGGGTGCCTCTATGGTTGTACAGACACGGGGAGGTGTGCTATAGAATCAGAGGGGTTTGGTCTGGAAAGGGTTTCAGAGATCACCAGGTCCCCACTGTGTCACAGGCAGGGTTGGCAACAACTGCTAAATCAGGCACTAGATCACACTGCCCGTCCAGCCTGGCCTTGAGCACCTCCAGGAATTGGACATCCACAGCTAACCTGGGCAGCTGTGTCAGGGCCTCGCTGCCCTCAGTGAAAGATGTCACCCAACACTTAACCTACGTTTCTCCTCTTTTAATTTAAAAGTCCCCACCATCCTGTCACTGAGCTGGTCAGCAGTGGCTGTAAGCTCTAAATCTGCTGAGAAGGATTCCCAGGCAACAAACAGGACCTGAGGAAATGGCCACAAGTTGTACCAGAGGAGGTTTAGGTTAGACATAAGAACTTTTTCTCTCAGAGAGTGGTCAGGCACTGGGATGGCTGCCCAGGGAGGTTGTGCAGTCGCCGTCCCTGGCAGTGTTCAAGAGGCACCTGGATGAGGAGCTACAAGATCTGGTTTAGTGCTTGTGGTAGCACTGGTGATGGGAGAACGGTTGGACTAGTTGATCTTGCAGGTCATTTCCAAACTTGCGGTTCTATGATAAGGATTGAAGTTAAATCTGCAGATTAATGAGAGAACATCAGTTCTGCTTTTGTACCACGTGAATGATTTTGGCTGTACAAATACCTGTTGCAGATTCAGTGGAGCTACAAGAAAGTGAAGTGAATCCATTGTCACCATGTTTCTGTACAACCTCACGTTACAGCGTGCCACGGGCATCAGCTATGCCATCCATGGCAACTTCTCAGGTAACTTCTACCCTGTAACATTTTTTGGCCTAGGCTCTTTCAGACAGTAGAGGAAAAAAAAGAGTTTCTGTGCTGTTTGGTTGCTGCAGCTACTCTGCATCAATATAGTTAAGTCTTTTACTTCTGGAGATGTTTTATCATTTGATCCAAAGTGTGTAATTTGAGCGATTGGTTTGTGTGGAAACAGAGAATGTTTGGCTTGATTCCATGTGCAGATATAATTTAATATTTTATTTTCACAATTTATTAAAAGGTAGTGAAACACAGGGCAGGGTACTTTGCTTGGTGACTAAGTTGCTTTGAGTTTTCTGACAACAGTAAACAAAAATCTCTTGGATGTTCTCTTATCCTGAATATTCTATATTAACAATATACAGAAAAATATTCTGTAATCTTTCTCACAGTGTTTATCATAACTGCTTGTTCTGCTCTGTTGTTCCTCATTCCTTAGGAACCAAACAACAAGAAATTGTTGTTTCCCGAGGCAAGATCTTGGAGCTGCTCCGCCCAGACCCCAACACAGGGAAGGTTCACACCTTGCTGACGGTGGAAGTGTTTGGGGTCATCCGCTCCCTCATGGCCTTCCGGCTGACAGGAGGGACCAAAGACTACATTGTTGTGGGCAGCGACTCAGGGCGCATTGTTATCCTGGAGTACCAGCCTTCCAAAAACGTGTTTGAGAAGATTCATCAGGAAACCTTCGGCAAGAGCGGATGTCGCAGGATTGTTCCAGGCCAATACTTGGCCGTGGACCCAAAGGGCCGTGCTGTCATGATCAGTAAGTCAACCTAGAGGCTTGGTTTTCGCTTGGTTTTAATTCCTGTCTTGGAGTTAGTAGCCTCAGAGCAAGTTTCGGCCAGGTGTGATTGAAGTATTTCTTCTCAGGCAGTTTGGTAGGCTGTGAGGCAGGTCAAGGAAAATGCAGACACTTGAAAATAGTTCCTTGACGCTGATGGAATTGCACAAATTGAATTCTAACGTTGGGACAAAGCAGTCTGGAAAGAAGCCAGCCAGCTTCGTGGTGAGCGGGCAGAACTCTGATGTGTGATGTCTGGGAGAAAAGTTAGGACTGCAGCCATCCCTCTGTGGTGTGGTCAGCTCCTCCAGCCTGAAATGATGCTGTGAATTCATGTCTCTTCTCTGAGCTGTATTGTGGAGACAACTAGATGAATCTCTGATCAGGCTTCATAGCTAGAAAGAACACTTTGGTAGTTTAAGCTTTACCATGAGGCATCTTAGTTACTTGGTTGGCTGACCAGCGTTGCTAGCAGTTGTGTTTTTACAGCCAACGGGATGACAAGCTTGTAGAGTGAGAATAAACATGAGTGCATGAACCTCCTTAGTTTGCCAAAGCTGGTTTTTTTAAACTTGTTCTTGTTTCTGTGCAGTCCATCGTGTTTTGTGTTGTGGAATGTGGGTAGATCTGCCTGTAGCTATCATGGGCTGAATACTGAGCTAGTTGGAACTAACCCAAAGAGTCAGAGTTTGGCTTTAGAGCTGGATTTGTTGCTTGTAGTCATTAAATACCATAAAATGAGGTATTTGAAGATAATTGTTGGCACAGAGATAAGTACCAATAGCAGATTTCAGCAGCAAAATAATGCCAGCATTCTGTTGTGAAGGTTTATGTTGGGATGCAGTATGACAGATCTCATCACCAAGTATTGCTGCCCTTTTCTTGCAGGTGCTATTGAGAAGCAGAAGCTGGTGTATATCTTAAACAGAGATGCTGCAGCTCGGCTCACCATTTCCTCCCCACTGGAAGCCCACAAGGCCAATACCTTGGTCTACCACGTGGTGGGAGTCGACGTGGGATTTGAAAACCCAATGTTTGCTTGTCTGGAAATGGATTATGAGGTGAGAAGACTTTGACTTTTTGCTGTCTTCTGCGCTTTGTTACTTCTCTCTGGCCTGCTTCACCTGACAGTGGAATCAGGGAATGTTGTCTGCCTTTCCTGTCTGAGATAACTTTTTTTTGTCTCGAGCTTACTTGCATTCTTGTCTTACCTTTAGTCAGAGTTGGAAGGTCTCTTCTATTTTGGTGATTCTCAACTTGTTGCTGCTGAACTGCACGTTTTCTTCCTCTGACCCTTTTTTGAGCATCTTCGCCCAACTCTTTTGGGCTTCATTTTAATGTTGTTTAAAACTCTTTTTTGATATGTTAGTTTTGCTTCTCCTTTCTTGAGAGACGTCTTGGTGCTGTCGGGGGGTAGCACATCAAGAGCAAACCTTTTGCTGTGAAAATATTGCCTGAATTCTGACCAAGTTGTTTGCTCTGGACAGTGTACCTATCAGCTGTCTGAATAAGCAGCTAAAGAAAAGTGTCTGGTCTGTTGTTCTAGAGGTTAAAGCTGTACTCGAGGGCAAGCCTTCATGTTGTAATTTACACGTGCCCTGAAGTCTTGTGTGTCAGAGAGGGTGGAGGTATGATTACTGGCTAGAGGTTCTAAGGAAAACCGCAGGCTGTGTTTGATGGCAGACATGGTTACTGTGTGGTAACAGGCTTGAGCTGATGAGGATCCTCCTCTGTATAGACGTTGCTGGGGTTGTAAAGCTCCCGCTGCTGCTGTAGACTTCAGTGAAAATGATCTCTGAATGTGTTTAAGTTGCTGCTTCTCACTCATGCCATTTCAGGTCTTAGAATATTTTCACAGCATGCACAGATACCGTTGGTGGCTTGAATGAAGTGTTCATGTTTTGTGTTTTAGGAAGCAGACAACGATCCAACAGGAGAAGCAGCAGCCAACACACAACAGACCTTGACATTTTATGAACTGGACTTGGGTTTGAACCATGTAGTTAGGAAATACAGTGAGCCTCTGGAAGAGCATGGCAACTTCCTTATAACAGGTACTGCCCACCTGGCTGCCCAGTCACTTTACTGTGGATCTGTTCGGTTCCTTTTCTGGTATTGCTATGCTTTAGGTGCTAGGAGTTGTTTGGTTAGTTTGAGCCATCAGTATAAATTAATTGATGAGCCAGGTCATGAGTAATGGTTCACATGTGGAAATATGCAAAAATATGCAGATACAGCTGAGGTTTGAAAACTGCTCTGCATCTCTCTTATGTCTACTTTGGATTCTCGTTGTTCAGGAACTAGATATTAAACAAAATTAGCTGGTGACAGATGCAAAAGAATGTAATTTGAGGTAATGCATAAGTGCTGTTCTACTCTTCTGAATGGGATTTGAGCAGCTAACGTGCATGCAAAAAGCCAGTAAATAAACATGCACTAAAGGCCCATCTACCAGGGTTTGATGCAAAGCTAACACTTCCAACTTGAGGAAGTGCTGATCTGCAGATATCTCTCCAAGTGGAAAGAAGCTGAAAGCTAGGTATGCTTACTCTGTTGTTATATAGTCTGCTGGCAGCTGTTAGAAACAAACACTGGGCTGGATCTGCTTGCTGTGCTGCTGCCCTTCAGTAGCGTGTTCTGTTATGCTGGGCTCCCAACAGGACCATTTTAATAAACATTCTTAGATGAAAGATGTGTCAGAAAAACATCTGGTGTTATGACAGCAAGCAAACATGCCAGTCACTGACAAATTGCTGATGTAGTGTTTTGGGCCCAGCGTGGCTCTCTAGATGAGAATGAAACATAAAAGATGAAACAAGCAATTTACTTGGAAATGTATCCTTTGTTTTTCTTTTTCCTGGTGCCTCAGTTCATTCTGCCCTGTTTTTATGCCTGCATAGAAAGCTGTATTCTGTTGATCTTTCCCCTTAGAAAAATTCATATATTCAGGATGATGCAGAGTAGTAAGAGCTATGCTGTTTCAAAGAACCAAAATAAATCCTTTATAAATTGTAATTCAGATCTGTGGTAAGAATTCTTGTAGTGACGTTTCCTTGTTGTTTTTCAGTTCCTGGTGGTTCTGATGGACCTAGTGGGGTGCTGATCTGTTCAGAAAACTACATCACTTATAAAAACTTTGGTGACCAGCCGGATATCAGATGCCCAATTCCCAGGAGACGGGTGAGAATTCTGGGATTCCTCCTTTACCTTTAACAAAGATTTTCTTTGTTACTGCTGAGTAAATTTGCCACTATCAGGGAGGATCTAAAGCAACGAAAATGGAATTAAGAGTCTGTTAGCCTGTATCTGCCTCCATGGCTGCGTGTCATCTGTGAGGGAAAATGATGGTAGGCATGGCCTGATGTGATGAGTTTGTTTCATGTCTCTTCTCTGAAATTGATGCTGAAAGTACTCCAAAGTCTCTGATCAGGCACTTGGGGCAGTGCTGTCAGTGTAAGGCAGGATGACTTGAGGTGTTGAGTCATGGCTGCAGTTGTGTATACAGGTGAATTCAACAGCTGCTCTGTTGCTTGTAAGGCTTCGCTACTGCAGAGCTTTAAACACCTGCAGAAGCTCGGGTGCTGAAAACATCTGGTTGTGTTACTGCTGTGTTTGGTTTTGATGTTTGGGGACCATCTGGGAGAAGGGCAAAAAAGATGAGAGGGGGAAAGCTTAGGCACAGTGTCTTAGAAATGTATTTCCTTTTGGGGGAAAGATGTGCTGAGAACAATGGAGGAAAGCTTTTGTGTGTGCTGTCAGTTCTCAGGCACCTGTGAAATGGAAATACTTCAGTTGGTGAAACCACATCTGTACAGGTCTTTTCCAATCATTTCTACTTTTTTTCTTGATAGAATGACTTGGATGACCCAGAGAGAGGTATGATTTTTGTCTGCTCTGCTACACACAAGACCAAGTCCATGTTCTTCTTCCTGGCCCAGACAGAACAGGGAGATATCTTCAAAATCACTCTGGAGACTGATGAGGACATGGTAAGCCATATTTGAAGAATGGCAAGAAACACGCATTTAGAGGAAACACGCATCTTAGTCCATAGTTTTGCCTGATTCTCTGAAGTGATAAATACGCAGTATTTTGGGTTTAGCTGTGTGATGGCATATATTTTTGTAATTCTGTTATGCTCACAACTGTAACTGCTGTTCCTCAGAGTGACAGAGCAGGGCGCACAGAGTTCTTGTTTGTGTGCTGTAGTCGATCTTGTTGCAAGTTCAGGAAACTAGCTTGGCACAGCCAGCTAGTCTGTAAGTTGAAATACTTAACTTAAACTGAAGTAGTTTGCTGCTGCTTACCCTAGTATTAGGCAATGAAAAGATTTCTGGTACACTGAATCAGGTGGCTTTTTTTTTTTTTTAAAGTCACACATGTACAGCTTTAGTACCTTGCTAGTAAGTTCATGTCTTCCTCTGCTTTCAGGTTACTGAGATTCGACTGAAATACTTTGACACTGTTCCTGTAGCTGCTGCCATGTGTGTGCTGAAGACAGGATTTCTCTTTGTGGCATCTGAATTTGGAAACCAGTAAGTAAACAATTTCACACCAGTGGTTTTCCCCTGAAACAGTCTGTTTCTGTTTGTGACTGCAGACTGATCCTTGACTTCGATAAAAGTAAAAAAGACAACATCTCAGATTTAATGGGTAGATTAATTCTTTGTTCATGTGGCATGACTGAAGAGGGAATTTTCTTCTTGCTGATCCCAGATTAAATATTGCAGTGAACAAAAGACAATGTGTTCTTGCAGTTGGAAGAACTGGGTGTTCCATTTTATGTAGGATCAGTCACCTCCCGATGGTTAATTTGATCAGTTCTCATTAAACTTGTTCGTGTACTACAGCATCTCTCAAAATGGAACTGCAGACTCAGGAGCTGGTAGGGCTTTTTATCAGTAGCTGTATGGTCCTTTTCTTAATAGAAATATTGTTGAGGACTTTCTCTTTTTTGCTATTCAGGAGCGTAGAATGCTCCAAAAAGTCTTCATGTGCCTTTGAGCATGGCTTTGCAGCTGTGTGTTCACAGGAATGGAGATGAATAGATCTAATACTCTTCTGCCTGCATCTGCAGAGTCAGCCACCTGGGGGAGTTCCGAGCAGTTTACCAGAGTGAATCTGAACTCTGCATAAAGCAGGCTTTTGAGGAAGACATATTAATTTGAGCATCATTAGAAACAAGAAGGTCTATCTTTCTGGATTTCTTTTTTTCCTCTGAAGTTCAACTTGATTGTTGTGCTATTTAGGCTCATAAAATGGAGTGGGGAGTGGGGCTAAGAATAACAAGGTGAGAATATGCCAATAAAATACATGACTGGAGTTGTGGCTTTAGTCCTTGGCCTTGCTTGTGGCCTCAGTTGTCAGTTAGTGCTTTGGCTCTAGCACTAGAGTGTCTCAAAGGTTCAGGGGTAAACAGAAAGCACTGAAACACTGCCATACCTTGCCAGTTACAGCTACAAATGAGACCTTTATTTTAGTTAGTTATTTCATGAGCATCTGATTCCCTTCTAACACTTTTTTTTTTTTATGAAGAAAATAACCCCTGAGGCAAAATGTTAATAACTGTATAATACAGGGAAGGATTTCCCTCCGTCCTGCTGAATATTTGGCTAGGCTGTATTAGAGAAGACTGCGTACACTCCTCACTGAACATGCTGTTTCTTTCACTTCCTGTCTCAAGTTATCTGTACCAGATAGCCCATCTGGGTGATGATGATGAGGAACCAGAGTTCTCTTCTGCCATGCCTCTTGAGGAAGGAGATACATTCTTTTTTCAGCCACGACCTCTCAAAAACCTGGTGCTGGTGGATGAATTGGACAGTTTGTCTCCTATTCTGTGTTGTCAGGTAGGTTGCTATCAGCAAGCTCCCTTCTGTTCGTAGGACCCTCTCACTTAGAGGAATTGATTATAGATGCATGACTGTTTTTCCATGCTTTTGTGTGCAAGCAGAGTCAGCAAAGAAGCGTTATCCCAAGTTTCCAGAAACATTGCATTATACTAAATGCTAATAGAAAAGTTGGTCTGCTGAATTCTCAGCCAGCTGCTTAAGACTATTACTGATCTGTTCTCTTCCTGTGGCTCAGGTTTATTTTATCTTCTTCCATGCAGATAGCAGATCTTGCCAATGAGGACACACCCCAGCTGTATGTGGCCTGCGGTCGGGGGCCACGGTCATCTCTGAGGGTTCTAAGACATGGACTTGAGGTAAACCTTCCAGCTCATTAGAAAAACAGCTTGAGAGGCAAGGAATGTGGGAGACAATCCAAGCAATAAGGGTGCTCTAATGGAGGGATTCTTCTTTTGCTAAAGCCTGGAGGGAGAGTAACTTTCTAGGTTTGTGCCTTGGAAACAGAAGGACTGTGCTGTTTACTTTTAGAAACTCAAAGGCTTTTTGTTTTATTGACTCTAAACCACCTGCATTTTGTCTAATGCTTGAGTGTATTGAATTGGAACTTTCCCAGTGTCTCTGTCAGCTGCTATCTGTTTGCTGGGGGTGGATGACCTTGTTTTAAAGCTGCTCTTCTGGAGCTCTGATGTTGCAATATCACTGCTGAATATATTCTACTCCCTTGCACAGTTGGCATCGGGGGGAGAGCATCAAAAACGGGGAATTTGCTAGCTTTCCTGTCCAGTTGTGGGAAAGCTTAAAAACTGCTGATTGTTTATTACACTAGGATTGCAGCAAGCCTGAACATCTATTGTCAAAAGAACCTGGTTCCTGTTTTCCCTTAGGTATCTGAAATGGCCGTTTCAGAGCTGCCTGGTAACCCCAATGCTGTATGGACTGTGAGGAGACACGTTGAAGGTATGCAGTATTTTCCTTAAGCTCAAGGAAGTGGGTGTTTTGCAG
The DNA here is from genome assembly GCF_905368555.1 of Meleagris gallopavo. NCBI lineage: Eukaryota > Metazoa > Chordata > Aves > Galliformes > Phasianidae > Meleagris > Meleagris gallopavo. Next base: position 983,260 of record NC_139416.1, read on the forward strand.
CCACCTGTTTGTACTTTGAAGCCACCCTCTGGTCCCCTAGAATTGTCATGCTTCCGTTCGACAAAGAAACTGCTCACAGCTGCATCCATCGCACAGTGTGCTGCATCAGCTGTGCATTTACAGCCTGAAGCTGCTGAACTTCTCATTTCCCAGTTCCCAGTAAGGTTTTGCTCTGACATTCATAGGCAGTGATGATGCCTTTTATTGGAGCGCACTCGCTATTCTTCATATGTGTTGACAACTGCAATAATCAGCTCTTTGTGAGTGAGCGGGATAAAAATTATGGAAAAAGCCCAGATAAATCAGCAGCAGTATCTGTTCTATTGCTTCCCTCCGTGCATATCTGTAAAGAAAACAGTCTGTTAGGAGTGGATCACACTGCCTGTTCAGAAACCCAGCAGGGTTTGGGTGCTGCTCTTCCCAGGAAGCTCTGTAATTGAAATTGGCAAAAGTTACTGGGTTGTGGGGCTGTTTGTTTTTTTTTCCTGATCTCAGATAATGAGTTTGCATTGTGAAAGATGAGAGGAAATACATTCCATTGTCCTGCATTTCTGCTGGAGGTGAGAACAAGTCCTCAGAAAAATCTAAAAAGCTTGAAATGAAACTATCTAGGTACTGTAAATCTCCATAATTATTTCTGAGGCAAAATCTTTCAAAGACTTGCTGTAGTTTTATGCACCGGGTGTAGAAATGGCAGATTGTTGCAGTGAAGACCTCAGCCTTCTGTGTTGATATGGTTTCTTGTTTTTGAGCAGCCTTAGAGTAGTGTGTCTTCCAGGGATCCTGTAGCCCTGTGGAAATTTCAAATATTGCTGTAGGATTTACCTTGTCATTTGAGACCTGTCTTTGATTTTTGTCCTGATGTTCTGAGATTCAAGTACTGCCTGAGCAGCAAGGAAAGAACTCTGAGCGGGAAGTTCCCACATGTTCCCCAGAACTAAAAAGGAACAGAAGGAAAATATTTCCACAGTTCCTCTCCAAACCATGTGTTTTCCTTTAGAAGAGGCATTCCAGTTTGTTAGAGGCAAATCCATGCTCCAGTCCTGGTAAAGAAGTAGGTAACTTTCTTTTCCTTTAAAAGATTGAGCCTTCTAACATCATTTCAGAATTTTAAAACCTTTTCTGTTAGGGTTCCAGAGGATGACTGACTCTCAGGAGGTAGAGGACCATTGCTAATCTCACTACCTCCTCTTTTTTCCTCCACCAAATTCTTAAGAGTTCCAGCATGAGGATCTGAGTGATTTCAGAAGGACTGGGATCTGTTGCTGTTGTGACCTTAGTACTTCTTGTACATAAAGTTCTGTAAGACCACTCACCAAGTTACAACTCTTTGAATTCACAGCCAATGTTTTGTAATTAGAAAGGCTGCAGGACCCCTTCAGGCAGCTGTCTAACCCTGAAACTGCACAAGTGCTGTTTTTTTTGAGTGTTCAGTTCTCAGCATTGAGTTGCCTGGCGCTCTCTCAATGCCACAGTGTGCTCATGCTGTGAGGCCTCTGTAAGACACATACAAGCTTGCAGCCTTCAAAGCAAATACTAACCCTGGCTGGTACGTGGTGATACACACTACCAATACCAAGCCTCTTTTTTTCTTCCACAGGTGGCTGGTGGTGGAGGTGCTGATCACCACAGGTGTGTACATACTGCCAGGGGTTACTGAGATGACCCACAGGTTACCCACAGAGAATCCCAAAATCATGGGGTTACTTTTATGCTTAGCTTTTCAGTAAATGAATTATGAAAGCTATCCTGTAGTTGGAGGTGGTTTTGTTTGTACTCCTCAGCTACTGAAGTACAAAGCAACTTCCATTCCATCTCAGGATCTCCAAGGAACAAAATAATTGACTGTATCTCTGCAGAATGCTCAGTTCTTGCTGATGTCAGAGGTGCACATTTCAAGGGTACTTTCAGCTCCACTTCTAGACAGGATCGGCTTCCAGCCACGTAACTGGTTTTTATCCCCTCACAAGTGTGCATGGAGCACCTCTAGGTATTGCTGGCACAGTTGCTTGTATGTGGCTGCCCCATCAAACAGAGAAGCACGTGGAATTTGGACCAGATCCTTTTTAGCAGTTGGATGTGGAGGACTGCAAGCTGAGAGGGCTGTGTGCTTTGCAGTGGGGATGGATGTAAGCTGAGTCCTAACAGTCTGTAGGCACTGCCTGATGCTTCTCGCACCAGAAGCGATGTGTGGTGAGTCACAGCTGCAGTCTCCATGCAGTAGTAAACAGAAGCCTAGGGAGATGTGCTGTCATCCCATCAATATCTTTGAAGTGGAATAATCCTGAACTTTGTCACTGCTCATCTATTTGTCCACTGAACCTGTCTTAACTAGTGGTGGCTGTATTTGCATCAGTGCAGATTCAAGTGCTGCAGAGCATGGAAAAACCTTTATCTCGGGTGTGGACTGGCTTCTCATAATGGAATTTTCATGGACTGACTCAAAATGAGTTCATGACAAGTAGCAAAAAGGATGGTGGTATAGCGTTCATGGGCTGAAATGTGATGTTTATATAACTGATCCTGACGTGTGCATGAAGCTGCAGAAAACTTGTAATGAAGGCACAGGAGAATGAGTCCAGCTGTGGTTCTTCAGAGTCATTAAAATGTCTCTGTTGCTTGCTGAAAGGGAGCTAACTGGAGCAATTAGAACAGTAATGAACATCTCTGAAGTCTGTGTCTGCACACAAAATAATGTCTTATCTGTTCAGAACTCTGGGCAGCCTGATGTTATGCTTGGGATTGCAGAGAGCTAAGTAGATATCTTTTCATATTAAAATAGATGGTTCTTTTTCTGAGTGAGGATAGTCGGCGTGCCCCGGGGATTTAGTCTTCTTAATTTCAGCTAGGCAGTTTTCTAAAGCAAAATTGCATTGTTTGTATCTGGATGAATGCGTCTTATTCACTGACTTCATTCTGGGAAATCAAACCCTTTATTTCAAAAGCTCCAGCAGAGAGGCATTAAGCAACACTACTGGACTTCGAGCAAAAATGCACTTGTCACTATTGCTGACACAGAATTAAAGACATGCTCTAATGTAACCAAACCAGTGAAAAGAAAGAGCTAGAAGTCTTAAGAGGTAAGAATGAGTTTCGTTTGGAGTAGGACTGAGGGAATCTGTTTCGCTTTCAAATGGGAGTTCTTTGTCCTGCTCCAAATCACATGGCTGAGCCTCCAGCTGGGACATGGTGGTTTATCACGGGAGTGACAGCCTCCAGGGAAAAAGGAGTAGCTTTCAAGGAGTTTGGAAAGTGATGATGGTCTTTGAAATGGAATTTTTAGCACATCCTGTCTACAAGATATTTATGAATTAAAAGTCTGCTGGACTGCTAGAATCTAGTTAAAGCAGTCAAGGAATTCTTGTAGGCTTTTGGTGTTGAAAAATGCGTGCAAGATTTAGGAGAAGGTCTTACTTAGTGTGGAGAAAAAAGCTGTGTAACAGTGCGCATCTCACTGAACTCTTACCATCTGCTGTTAATGTCAGAGGAATTCTTCTGTTAAGCCAAGTGTTTAAGTAGTTGGCCTTACTAATCAGTTTCTGCGTACAGGTTCAGGTCTTCCTTCCTGATTTCCTGATGCAGACCTGCTCCTGTTGGTGCACTTCGGGAGCTTGTTGTGTTTTTTGGGTTGTGATTGCTTAAAGAGCTGCAATGGAGTTCATGCCACAGGGCAATACTGGAATTGCTTTAGCTACACAAGGCTCCTCAGTCTGATCAGAGCTGTGGCCTGTATACCAGATGTTGGAGAGACAAATGATGTTTGTTTTTTTTTTACTCGCATATTTTCAGCTGTATGTAAGACCTCTGTTATAAATATGACACAGCAGATTTGGCAACACCTTCCTCTAAGCAGGGTGGGTAAGAAAACAATCTATTCCTGAAGCACTTGTTTCAGTTACCCTAATTCAACTCATTCTTTTAAGGTGATCTGTGTTATTTGCTGGCATCCTGTATTCATCCCAATGAGGGCTCCCCATTTGCTTTGTGCACTTGGAGGTTCATTAACCACTTCTTGTCTCCCCTGCAGAGGGGACACTGCTGAAGGGCCAGAACTGGGCAACTCTCTCTTAGCCTCACCTCTGCTTATTCCCCTAGTGCTGTGGTGCATAAGTTTGAGCTCTGGGTTGATCTGGGTTAAAATGGGGAAATTCCTCCTTTTGAAGAAATTGCACTTGCATGGCAACAGCATCAGAAGTGAAGTAGCTGCTTTGAGACAATTTTATTTCTCCGTTGAGACTCCTGGCTGCATTTCCCAGCAGACTTCATTGTTCCCATTACTTTTGTTCTGTTCTAATGAGGCTCTACTCTCTCTCTCTCTTTAATGCCTCTCACTTTTGGAAGAATGCAAATGACAGTAGTGGACCAGAGCATGTCCTTTTCCCTGTCCTGCTGCCTATTTCCCACAAAGTTTCCTTACTTCCATGTGAGCTATTAAATCTATTTTTGTTAGCAGAGCTCTTCCACGTCCAAGCTACTGGACTCTCCCAAGCTGTCTCCTTTGAGAGAAGCCAGCACTGCAGATAGTAGCTACAATGCTGCCGTTTATTCCAGTAGAAGTGAAAGTCAACACTTGCTCTGTCTTAAAAATGTAATTGCTTCTCATCCTGGGAATCCATATGGATGCTGTATGAATGAAAGCTGGTAGAACTGGGTGAGGGTAGAGCAGGCTAGCCTTGAGCTCCTCTGCTCTAGCTGTCTTCAGCCTTTTATTGTGTAGATACAAACGAGAGATGTGGTCTTGCAAACTCCTGTTCATAGCATCCATGATGTAGTTTCTGCAAATAGATTCCATCTGTTCTGGTTTACTGGCTGTTAAATCTGGATTCATTTCCTTGTGTGAGGCGGGGCAAGTGTCTTAAAGGCTTTAGACCCTGTGCTGTCCTTGAAAGAAAGGAGGAAAAAAAAAAAAAAAAAGAGTAGGCAAGAGGTTGCTTGCCAGATTCCAGATCATCATGAATTGAGTGTGTATCTGTATCATCGATTCCCCCGGCTCAGCCTTGTGTTGTTTGGAGTCGAGCAGTGGACGACTTTTGCACAGGGTGTCCTAGGACGAACTTGCACAACACTGCCAGCAGATGTAATGATCACAGGAATTCTGCTGAAGAGCAGCTGCTAGACATACATCAGACTGTTAATTTCATTGGGAGGCCTTGCATTTGTTTAATCAGCAGCCTTTTTTTTTTTTCCCATTTCACTTGACCAGATGAGTTTGATGCCTATATCATCGTGTCCTTCGTAAACGCCACACTGGTGCTGTCTATCGGAGAGACTGTAGAAGAAGTGACTGACTCTGGATTCCTGGGTACTACACCCACCTTGTCCTGCTCTCTTCTGGGGGATGATGCCTTAGTACAGGTAATGGAAAGCTGCTTCTGGAATGTCCACATACATTTGCCAGTGGCTGCTTGCTGCACGGTTGTGCTTTCTGCAGTAGTACGTGTCATGTCAAAAGGTGTGGATTGGTAGAAGATGACACTTGATCTTGCCCTTTTCTATCCTGTTAGTTAAACTGGACCAGCTGAAAATGCTCTGAGCTCCCTCAGAATGCACTCAGTAGTTCTTTACTGTAGTTCAAAGACAGAATGCTTCCAGCTGGCAAGTGGCTTTGTCCTAGTTCATTCTGTTGCATTGCTAATAGGTCAGTGCTGCCAAGAGTGATGCTCGCTTTTGGCTTTTATGTCAGAATCGAAGTGGAAATTGGGAAGGGATGGCAAATACAGGAATGAATGTGACCTTTTTCCCTTCAGGTGTACCCAGATGGCATCCGGCACATCCGAGCAGATAAGAGGGTAAACGAATGGAAGACACCAGGGAAGAAAACAATTGTGAAATGTGCTGTGAACCAGAGACAAGTAGTGATAGCACTGACTGGAGGAGAGCTGGTTTATTTTGAGATGGACCCGGTATGTGCATTAATATTGTGAAAGAGTTCACAACAGATTATGGGGCCTGGCAGATACTGATCCTCCATCAAACCTGCAGAAAAAGATTTTGTAGTGAAGAGTCCTTCTGGAATGAGTCAGTCAGATCTGGACTGTGTTTGTGTTAGATGACTTAATGGCTAATTAGAGCCTCTGAAGTTCATAATTGAGGTTGGAAGCCATAAACTTCCCTGCTGCTGTTCTGATTATTTGAACTGTAGCTGAAACAAGGCTATAAATGAAATCTAAAACACTGTCTTAAAAATAAGTGTACAGAAGATGTTTGGAGAGACATTTAGGTAGTGGTCTGCTCCGTTACCTAATTAATGAGTCTCTTGTTTTTCTTTTTCAGTCAGGACAGCTGAATGAGTACACTGAAAGAAAGGAGATGTCAGCTGATGTAGTTTGCATGAGTTTGGCCAATGTTCCACCTGGGGAGCAGCGCTCCCGGTTCCTTGCTGTTGGGCTGGTGGACAATACTGTCAGGATTATTTCCCTTGACCCTTCGGTGAGTAGCCATTCTGGTTTTGCCTCTTTCTCTGGCTTGGAATGTTCAGAAGAGTGCTCCAGAGCTGTGCTATGCGTGCTGTCTTCCCGTGTTCAAGTGGGTGACCAGGAAGGAATAGCTTGTATGATTTTTCTCCTCTGCAGAGCTGAGAGGAACTGTGGCCCTTGATCCTAACCAGAAACAGATTCCCTAGTTTTATCTAGTCTTACTCATGTCTGGGAGTTTAGATGATAAGATATGAAAGCATTTTCTGCTTTTTGGTTTTTTCCCCTTATCTCCCTGTTTCTACTTCTAGTAAAAGTGAACCCATTCTGCAAGCAAGTTAGCAGCAAAACAGCATTATCATTTCTCTGCCTGCAGCAGATCAGTGTTCAAGGGATGACTGAAGTAATGCAAACTTTGCAGTTATTCAGCATGTAGAAACCTGAGCAAGCTATTCCAGGACAGTTTGAAAGGATCCAGCTTGTCTTCCACAGATCCCAGGATTGTTACCATCCCTTCCTTGCCAAAATCCATACAGCCAGCATCTATTGTGACTTTTTTTACCCTTTTTCTGTAAGGAATATTTCTGTCTCCCACAGGACTGCTTGCAGCCACTGAGTATGCAGGCCCTTCCTGCACAGCCTGAGTCGCTGTGCATCGTGGAGATGGGTGGCACCGAGAAGCAGGACGAGCTGGGGGAGAGAGGCTCCATTGGCTTTCTCTACCTGAACATTGGACTGCAGGTGAGAGGTAGCTCTGACAGGTGTGCCTTGGTGAGTTTTTGTTGAAAAGACAGATTGCTCAGGTAGCCATGTCATCATACAGTGCAGCAGCACAAAGCCTAATTGTTTTCTCCTTGTTACAACATGCTTAACAACTGTAACTGGGGAATTCACCACGTGACTTAGCAGAACTGCAAGTTTCCCCGTGCATTCCTGGGCTGAACGCTAGACAAAAGTCAGAATATTCTCTCAGACATCATGTAGGACAAGGTAGTGTTTTCCTCCTCCAGAAAGAGGACGAGTTCTAAAAATTTTTGGGTGAAATGTTGTTGGCCAGTTCTTTGGTAACTGCCTGTAGGGCAGAGAATCAAAGGAGTGATTGCCCTCAACCACAGGCTCTGCTGTAATAAATCTATTCCTGCATGGTTTTCATTGCATACAGCACAGACTCTGTGATCCTTAACCAAAAATGTTGTTTTGACAATTCAACGTGTGGTAAAAATAATCGGAGCGATCTCGTTTCATGTCAGAATGCACGCTTAAGCAGCACGGTTGGCTTTGGTTTGATTGTTTTTTTTTTTTTTGGATAGATGCTTTGTAGCAATAAGGATTAGGAAGTGGAGTCAGTCCTTGAGTATTTTTGCAGCTTTTGTGATGTACCAAACTTACCCGTCTCCCTTTTTTATTTTATATTTTTGAATTAATTTCTTTTTGCCCCTTGGGAGTGCACAGGAGCTATGGATTGTAATATTAAGAGCCAACTTAGATAAAGAGTAATTGTAGGAGGAAGTTGTATCAGAAGCTTGGCAAACAAGAGCCTCATTCTTCAGAAATTGTCTCTTCTGTTTTGAGTAGCATGAAGGCTGTATTTAGGTATTTTTTTATCTGTAATCATGATCTAACTTTCTGATTTACTGATGTCAAGAACGGTGTGCTGCTGCGAACTGTCCTGGATCCGGTTACGGGTGATCTTTCCGATACCAGGACCAGGTACCTGGGCTCACGGCCTGTGAAGCTCTTCCGAGTCCGAATGCAAGGCCAAGAAGCGGTGAGTGAGGCCAGCCCTCGGAGGGTTATGGATCCAGTCCCCAGGTGCAGCATCCTGCTTTTCTTTATTGGTGGGCAGGGTGGGGAATCGTCCTCACGGCGCAGCTCTGGGTAAGGGTGGGAAGGAGAATGACTTAATTATGGAGCCGCCTGCCTCGCAGATTGCTCTTTCACAAACAACCTCATTCTTGTTAGTATTCCCCATACTTCTGAGGAAGTAATGTGTAGTGCTGCCCTGCCTTCTCTGAATTAGGAGTCATCTGACCTGGAGACTGTATTTTCAGTTTATCTGGAAAGCTCTACGCAGATTCTTTGGCACACAGAGACAGCAAAGAAACTCACCTTGACTGCTACAGTGAACAGACTCGAAGGAGCCTTGTGCTTCTTGACCACTTGATGCAATTCATGGCCATGTCCTTTCTAGGGTCAACAAAGTTATCGTGCATGGTTCAAGGAAAATATTTGTAGGATTTGGCATAGAGGGGAGAACATATTTCATCGGAAGTGCCATTTATTAGCTGTTCTGATGTGACACTAGGGAGATCAGCCACCCCCTGCTTGACTCATCTTTGGATAACACCTTCAGGGTTGAGAAATGCTGACAGCACAGGGGGCTGGGGCTGGCAATCTGATCTCTGCTTTAATGTTCGGTAAGCTGAATGAATCTCTGACTTGTTGCTGCCAGCCTGCCAGCTCTAAGTTGGGGATGAGATGCTTTGCAGCACTAGGAGAATATATGCCCGTAGAACAGCTGAGTGCTTTTCTGCATTGAGATCAACCTTAATTCCTTGTCTGACAGCATGGGGAGAAAAAGAAATATTGCTAGTGGCCAGTTGATGTTTGTCTTGGAGTAGTCTGGGAGTGTTTCAATATCATTCCAGCTTTTGCCAGCAGAAAGTAAAGTTGCACTGAAGTTAAGTTGGAAAGATGTGTGAACCTGGAGCATTGGAAGTCCATCTGCTTTGTTTCCCTGAATTGGTTGAAAATAGGCTGCTGATACATTTGATGTAAATTTTTCTTAAACTGTCCAGCAGAGTGTCTTAGGTTGTGCTGAAGCAGTAAATATTTGTTTTATAAAACCTGCTCCCTTGATAGGATGCTTTTGGTTTAAAAAAAAAAAAAAAAGATTTTGGCTTTTACAGATGAAATAGTTCTTACTGTACCTAAGTTTGTGTCCATTGTCTGTTGTGCTTTAAAGTTCCTCTTTGTGCACAATTTCCAGGTGGAATTCTCCATTGAAAGCAGGCAATATTTCTGAAGGAGTGCTATGAGCTGGGTAAAATCCAGCCTCAAGAATTTCCTTTTTGTAGCAGGGAAGGAATCCGGTTGCTGCACTGTTTGTTCATGTGCATCCATTCATGTTGCACAGAGTGAACCTTGCTGTGCTGTGTCTTTCCCAGGTGCTGGCCATGTCAAGTCGTTCCTGGCTCAGTTACTCCTATCAGTCCCGTTTCCACCTGACTCCCCTGTCTTACGAGACTCTGGAGTTTGCGTCTGGTTTTGCATCTGAGCAGTGCCCAGAGGGTATTGTTGCCATCTCCACAAACACACTGAGGTAAGGAGTGATGGGGTACTGCTGGGCCAGGTTGCCAGGCAGGGAAGAGGGTGAGACATTTAGTAAGAAAGAGGTAAAGTGACTTAGCTAAGAATTGGGAAGGGTGGATTTTTTGTTGCTGTGTTACGGCTGTCAGGAAGAAATGGTGTGGTGCACCTCTCTGATTTGTGTTTTGTAGCCTGCTGAAATAACGAGTGTACTCCAGGTAACTTTTAAGTTATCTTCTCCTTAGGGAGGGAGGTTGTTAAGCACTGTGAACATGTGTATTAGGAGAGCCTGTGATGTGAATGGCTACTTTGCAGAAAATAGGGCATGTGATCTAAGAAACTAGTGGCATGACAGGGATTTATTTATTGTGCTTTTTAAATTGCAGCTAAAATAGATATAAAAAAGCATAAATGAAAATAATGAGGGAACATAAATGCAGGAGCTTTGCTTTATGCATTTGAACAAGCACTTTTTTCATATCTGTCCTCACTGAAGTATTTCAGCATTCATTGCTTTTAAAGGAGTCATTCTTCCTGCAGAAACTTGTGGGTTTTAGTCACAAAACGCCAGAAGAACTGGCATTTCAGCTGGCAGGCACAGAATACTGGCCACTCAGGCACTGGCATTTTTCATACTGTTATAACTGAAGTGTCTCTGAGGAGTGACTGGTAACGTGTCAGACAGAGTCCTTGTCACGTTTAGGTTCAGGTGATGTGTTCACCTAACGTGCACATGGTTCATTTTGGGGTACACTGCTTCAGCATCACAGAAGCGTGCCCAAAAGGGACAGGTGTTCAGAGTGCACCATGGGACAGTGAGGGCCCTGGAGTCAAGAGCCCCTGCTGCAGAGCACACCTGCACAGACTCACTAAAGCCCTGAGTCTTGCCCTTCTCCTTGGAGCAATTTGCTAGTGGCTGCCTGGCCTGGGAAAGGCAGCATTGCTGTTTTCAGTGCTAGCCAGTTTCACAGGCCTAAAGCTCAACTCTTGCCTTTTTCTTCTGGGTGGTTGCTTCTGGACTGTCCTGAATGTTTGTCACATCTCTGTCCCGCAGGATTTTGGCACTGGAGAAACTGGGGGCAGTCTTCAACCAGGTTGCCTTCCCATTGCAGTACACGCCTCGAAAATTTGTCATTCACCCTGAGAGCAACAACCTGATTATCATTGAGACGGACCACAATGCTTACACTGAGGCCACCAAGGCACAGAGAAAGCAACAAATGGCTGAGGTAATTGGGATGGGGAATAGGTGTGCAGATCTTTCTCCAGAGGTGACTTACATTGTTGGAAATGCTCAGTTGCTCACTAGTTCCCAGCTGCCGTTGCCTGACGGCTTTTGTGCTTTGAATGCAGGAACTGAAATGGGTGAAAATCTGCCTCAACACGTGAATTTCAGTAGAATGCAGTACTTCTGATGTTCTTTTCTTTGGGTGTTGTTACAGCAGGCTTTGAAATCTTGCCTGTCAGGGATTGGTCCTGCTTGTGTAATGCCATCCTCTGGGTTTTCACTGACTCTTTGAGGATGTTTGGATTTCACTGGGTTATTATCTTCAGTTTGCTCAATTCTGTTTCCAGACTTCTTGCTTTGGAGAAATAGCTCTCCAGACAACTGCCTCTTGGGCAGAGAAGAGCTGACAGTGCTCTGCAGTGCTCTGAGCTGCAGAGATTTACTGGGGGAATAAGCACAGGGCAGATGGAAGCTTTGTGGTTTTTATGTCTTCCCAAGCCATAGCTGTACCTAAAGCAGTGTTGGCATGTCTGGGAAGGAAATCCTACGAGCTGTTTTTTCACCCCTGTCCTTTAATGTGCCATAGGAAATGGTGGAGGCTGCAGGTGAAGATGAGAGGGAGCTGGCTGCAGAGATGGCTGCAGCCTTTCTGAACGAGAATCTCCCTGAATCCATCTTTGGTGCTCCAAAGGCAGGGAATGGGCAGTGGGCCTCTGTTATCAGGGTGATGAACCCCATCCAGGGAAACACATTAGATCTGGTCCAGCTGGAGCAGAACGAAGCTGCCTTCAGGTAAGAAGTAGTGCCAGACACAGCAAAAAAAAACCTCTACTGTTGATGAGTCTTGGGTGTGTGGTGGTGGTTTTTCTTTAATCTTCTTGTTTTCCTCGGCTGTTACTGAGAGTTGAAATCCAGATGCAGCATGTTATTGGGAGGCCAGTGAAATCCCAGAACTGAGTGCCACATGGCTTCAAGCTTTTGTCTTGCCTTTCCTTCCCATCCTGTCCTAATCTGTCCTCATCCACATCTGCATGTGACTCTTAAGAGTTCTCCAAATCTCTCCAAATGTTTGTGCTTAGAGAACAACACTGGGATATGAGTGAGAGATAAGAGATCTGGGAACATGACAATGTGTTGCTCTCTCTCACTTCCCCTTCTCATTCGGATAAACTGAGCATAGACTTAATAGAAGGGAAATGTTAGAGGAGCTGAGGGAGCAGGCCAGCACAATAACTAAAGAATAACAAGTGCCTCAGCAGTTGGGATGGAGTTAAGCCACCGTAGCCCAAAAGGTTGACTCTTTCCTGTTTTGTCCAGGATTCCCAACGTGGCAGAGCTAGACACCGGGCAGGAAATAAGTGGGAGATGGGAAAAGTTATATGGATAGTCCGAGTAGGAACAATCTTTGAAAAACAGCTTTGAGTGGAGCTTTGCACATTGACTGGTTGGACTCAGCTTAGCAAAGAAAGAAGTAATGATTTAGACATGTGTGACAGCTGGAGCACATCTTACTTGTGGAGTGTGGAAGAATGAAGGTGCCTGCTTTAAACATTACTGCGGGGAGGAAAAATTAGTTCTGAAAATCATTTCAGTGCTGGAAGGCTGGGCTTCTGAACCCGTGCCTGGGTGGGTGCAAGCTGTGCTGCCAGGGGGTGGTCTGTGTGCTGAACTGGTTTGTGTCACAGTCACACTGATCTCCTGGTGTGTCTTCTCATCCCCAGCGTGGCCGTGTGCCGCTTCTCCAACACTGGTGAGGAGTGGTATGTGCTGGTGGGAGTCGCCAAAGACTTGATTCTGAACCCGCGCTCTGTTGCTGGAGGCTTTGTCTACACCTACAAGCTGGTGAACGGTGGTGAGAAGCTGGAGTTTCTGCACAAGGTGAGAGGGGAGAAAAGGCCTTTTGGGATGGCTGAGTTGGAATAGCTGTTAGTTCGTCTGGAATGCTGTGGTAACGTGGCAGTACTCAGTTCTCAGCAAGGTGATCATGCAGATGTTAAACACCGGAAACAGTGGAAGAAAATAAGCTGCCTTCCCCAAAATAACCTGGGACATCTTCTGCAGGGCTGAGAACTGAGCAGATTTCTCAAGAATCGCAGTTCTTTTTAATAGCTGTATCTCGTCTGCCTAAATGGGAAAGGAGCAGTGTGTTTCATGACTCTGTTAATGAGGGGAAAGAAACAGCTCTGTTTCCACTTTGGAATATGAGTTAGTAGAGCTGCTCTGAGCACTTGTTTGCAAAGTCAGTTCATACTTGGATCACTTGATCCCTGGTGCTGAGGCTCAGCCCTGTGCTGGCCACATGGAGCTGTCATCTTTCCTCTGATGCTGTTCTGGTTTGGTGTAGGAAGCTTTGGTCGCCTGTGACCAACTTGGTTTGGAGGTCCCTGGAGCTTTATCAAAGGTTTCAGCAGAACTGTGTTTAAACCAAATTCTGTTCTTCTTCCCATGTGCTTCCAGCATGGTTGAGGTATGAACAGATGAGCACACGGAATGGAATGTTGTGGTTTCCTTCACTTCCTACAGTGCTGGTGCAGTGAGTGGGTTCTGTCCTGGCCCATAGCCCTTTCTGCTGCCAGTCAACACCCACTGACAGCTGATGGAGTGAAGTAACTTCTCTTGACCAGCTCTGCCAAGCTGGGATCACTCCAAGCTCTGCCCATTCACTTTCTCTGCTGTGGCTGATCCTTTTGGACCGATAATGAAGTACTTGTGGGAGACTTTTCAGCCCCGAGTTACTGGAACTGTGGGGTGCACCGAAGTTGATTCGGTGACAGCTTCAGAGCTTCTGTGGCAGATGATGAGCTAGAGTCATGCCTCTGGTGCGAAAGGCATCTGAATGGATATAGGCAAAGTACAAAATCTTTCTTTTGGGGATAGAGCAAGACAAAGAACAGAGGCTACAAGGTCTTTACTTTCCTTTGCTGCCTGCCCCGCGCGGGGCTCACAGCTGTCTGACGCTTCATGGAAGTGCGCTGCCAGAAGCACGCTGTCTGTACTTCTCAGAGCTCTGTTAGCACCACGTGTGGTTTGTGCTGGTGTTGAAAGGCGTACAGAGGACTGACCTTCTGCCCTATCTGTAGAAAAGGATTGTGATTAGCCATGGACAGCCTTGGCACAGGCCAGCGGGCTTCAGGCGAGCCATTAGCTTGAATCTTTTGTGAAGCTTGGTGTGAGATTAGCTCTGTAAATGGCGTCTCACAGTCTTGCTCTTCCAATTCTCTCTAGACCCCCGTGGAGGAGGTTCCTGCAGCCATCGCCCCTTTCCAAGGGAGAGTCCTAATTGGAGTTGGAAAGCTGCTGCGTGTGTATGACCTAGGCAAGAAGAAGCTGCTTCGGAAGTGTGAGAACAAGGTACTGGCTTCTGTTCTTCACCATGGCAGCTGACTTGGAGCGAGTACTGCCATGCAGCATGGGTGAAGCAAAGGTTTAGCTGCTGCTCCAGCCCAGATGTGTGCACTTGGGCTTCAGTGCTGCACCTGTGTCTTGCTGGAGTGTGCTGCCTGCGTCCACGCGCAGCAGTATTAGCAGCTCTGGCTGGACTGCTGTTTTCCTCTCACCCTTCTGATTGTAGCGTTGCATTTTTCTTTCTGCACCAGCTCAGTGCAGGCCCTAGGTGGACATGTGCAGGAAGTTAGAAAAGCCTGAACTGGCGATGCAGTGGCCATCTGCTGCAGATGTGGGAGGTCTCATCCAGATATACAATAACAACTGCTGGGAATGTTTTCTTAAGTCAAGTGATCAGCAGGCTGGGGGCAGAAGCTGGATGACGTAAATGAGCACCTCTTAAGATTGCTGGAATCTTGAAAATGGGATTTTTCTCTTAAAATCTTTATTAGACTTAAAGACCCCAAAACAACTTTCTTTCTTGATCAGCAATTCTGGTACTTTAAGAAGTATATCAGAGCATGGTTTTCTAACTCCTAATTGCCTGCTCCTCCTTCTCATTCAGGTTGCAGAACCTGTGCCATCTACTCTTTACAGCAAAGCAGAACTCCAGCAAGCTGACGGGCATACTGGCGAACTTGTAGAGGAATGGCTTTTTCAGTTGTTTCTTTGTTTTTGTTGCTTTTTTCCTTAAAATGAGAAATTTGCTTGCATGAGAAGTTGAAGCTTACCTGATGCAGTGCCTGATGTGTAGTTGGTTGGCAATCCTGTTCACAGCAGCTGGAGCGAGGTGATCTTTAAGGTCCCTTCCAACCCAAGCCATCCTGAGATGCTGTGATTCTCGGGTCCTTCATGATGGGAGCGGCGAGGAGCACTGAAGCAGTCGGTGCTGCTGACGTCTGGTTTGCCAGAAGCACTTTATTCTGGATGCTGGTGTTACTTAACAGGCCGTGAATGCTGTGCAGTGGATGTTGTGTTGCAAGGGCCCTTTATTGTCAGTGTATTTATCTTGAGGCTGTGGTATACTCTAAGTGATTGGTGATGTTGGAGGGAATGATGGAAAACAGGGAGCCAGGTAGTTCCCAGAAATAAATATTGTTTCAGGTGAAGGGTGGAGTTAGGGTGGGTAGTGGCACCTCGCTGGGTTACACTTCCCTGTTGGAAGCACTCAAGTTTTGCCCTTTCTCTCTCTCTAAAGCACATTGCCAACTACATCTGTGGGATTCAAACTATTGGGCACAGAGTGATTGTTTCAGATGTTCAGGAGAGTTTCATCTGGGTGCGCTACAAAAGGAATGAGAACCAGCTCATCATCTTTGCTGATGACACTTATCCCCGCTGGGTCACCACAGCAACTCTCCTGGATTATGACACCGTGGCCGGAGCAGACAAGTTCGGCAACATCTGCGTGGTGAGTGTGCCTTGAAGGAGTTGGGACTTTTTGGACATTATGTATTTTTCCTTAAAACACTCATGATTTGTCTAAAAAGAATGAGAATCTGTGCGTAGCTCGAGACAACGCCCTGTACCATTCACTTGTTTTTTACTGGGTGACTAGCTGTGGTCATCGTGGATGACTGCAGTTTATCAATTCAGCTGAAGTAAACAAGTTAAATAAGATTGCATTTCTGAAGCATTCAATAACTTGCATTAGAGTTGTCCCCAGACTCGAAGGCCTTGAAACAAAACTCCTGACTATGAAGGGGCCCATGAGAACTCTCATCAGGTTATCACTCTTGCTTTCCCTGTCTAACCCTCAGCACTGGCATTTGGCTTTCTCTGACACTTCCTCATGAAAGCTGCCTTTGTCATTGCTGACACTTCCCACTTGGCTGGCTTTCAGCAGAGGAGGAAAGAATAGATGGTCGTTGTGCCAGAACTTTCATCTTCTTCTGCAGTGTGCTCGGGTGCTTTGGAGTGCAAAGTTCAGCCAGTGGCAGACCTTACGCCTGCAGGATTTGGCAAATCAGTCCTCTTGGTTTTCTCAATTCACACTCCTCCACTGTTTCATTAGTGGCGTGCACCTTCAAAGCAGTGCTGTGTGACTGTGCCTCCTGCCAGTCTGACCTGCAAACCCCAGGCACAGACTGCTCGTGAGCTCCTGTCTGCATTTTTGAGCCATCAGTCTTGACAACACAGATATTTAACACTAAAGCCCTTGTTGGAGAGGCAAATCAGTGGTACAGTAAGCATGAAATGACCGAAAAGATTCTTCAGAGGTGATAACATACAGCTTTCTGCAGCTTTTTGACCTTTTCCTGCTCTTACAACACAGGTGAGGTTGCCTCCCAACACCAATGATGAGGTAGATGAGGATCCCACCGGCAACAAAGCTCTCTGGGACAGAGGGCTTCTTAATGGAGCATCTCAGAAGGTAACCTTTCATGGCGTGCACGTGGTTATTGAGGGAAGAGAACATGCTGCTTTCCTGTGAAATCCTCTGCAGTTCTGCTCCTACACATCTAACTGTGCAGTGGGTGATGAGTTGTCACTGGGAGCCAAGTTCTGTTTCTGAAACCACGAGCGATGCCTGTTGAGTGAGGTCTGATTGAAGCAGCGTGCTCATTTTCTTTTCCTGCTTTCTCTCATTATATGCATCTGTTTGTCCAGCTCAAGAGGGTTATTGAGCACATGCTGAGCTCTGCCATCTGGACACAGGTGGAAGGCTCTTCCTCTTTAGGAAGCAGTCTCAGAACTAGCAGGTGGCGGAATTCATTCTGCTTCTCTATCAAGCCTCCCGATGCTTTTATATGAGCTGAAGAAAACACTCGCTTCTGTGGTTGACTTTCAGGCTGAAGTGATTATGAATTACCACGTGGGAGAGACAGTGCTTTCATTACAGAAGACCACGCTGATCCCAGGAGGCTCCGAATCTCTTGTCTATACCACCTTATCAGGGGGAATAGGAATCTTAGTTCCTTTTACTTCCCATGAGGTAAGCAAGCCCCATCTTAACGCTGCAGAGCCGCTGCTTTTTTGTGCTTCTATCCCCGACCAGTGTGTTAATTTGCTTCATTCCCTGAGGGGAACTGGAGGGCTCTGCAGTCTGTGAAAACCAGGGCTGCAGGAAAGCCTGTGGCAGGCTCAGATGCAAGGAAGAAAAGAGGGAGCTTTTAACTCTTCTCAAAACCAATGCAGGAGTTAATGAGCTTTTCTTGTAGCACTGCTGCTGTAAATCTGCTCGCATTTTGGGAAAGTAGCTCTGGGGGGACTTGGTATGATCAGTGAGATCAAAAAGCTGCTTTGTGCAGGAGTGTGTAGCCCGCCAGCCCTATTCATCAGGCACTGATGCTTCCAGTCACAAAGATGATGTTCTCTGCTCCGTTTGCTTGGCCTCCTGGATCGGTGCAATCAAGGGCTGCACCTCTGTGCTGCCTGGCTGGGGGCCGATCCTGGCCGAGGTGCCACAGTTGCTGTAGTGACTGCTGCAGGTGTGTGCAGCATGGGACTGGGGAGGGCATAACAACCACCAGTCTCAGCTGTTGTTAGGGGCAGTGCTCAGCCACTGCAGCGGTGCCTTGCTGGCTGATTTGCTTTGTAACAAGCTGTTCTCTTACCTCTCCTTACCTCCTCAGGATCACGACTTCTTCCAGCACGTGGAAATGCACTTAAGATCTGAGCATCCTCCTCTCTGTGGGCGAGACCATCTCAGTTTCCGCTCCTACTACTTCCCAGTGAAGGTAAATCAGTGTTTGGGCTCAGCTGGTCACACGAGGTGTGCTGTGGGATGTGGAACCTCACAGGCCTTGCACAAGGTTGCTGCTCAGTGGGAAAGCCTGCTAATAGTGACTGGCAGTAATAGAAGCTACTGCTGCTCGCTGTCCAAGCAGAGAGGGTGTGCTTGTGCATGGTGAGATTGCAGACTGTGTGGGCTCTGAGACCTCTGACACTACTGATGGTGCTTGCTTTCTGCTCACCTTGTGCAGCCTCCAGCCTTGCCTGTGCTGTGCCTGCACCCTCTGCTAGCTGAGGCTCACTGACCCATCGGATCCTTGTGTGATTCTTCAGCTGAGCCAAGGCTTTCTGGGTTTCTCCTTCATTAATCAGGCTGGCCAGTAATTAGTTTGATGCTAACTGCTGCTATTCAGCAGATGAGGTCACTGAGCATGCTCTTGTTTCCAGGACGGGATTAAGAATCTCCTGGGAACAAACTGTTTGTTGCCATTTTTCCCCTTTTAGGCAGGGTTCAGTGCCTCTGTGCTGTGTCGATTCAATGCTCTCCTCCTTGCTTCTCCAGAATGTGATCGATGGGGACCTGTGTGAGCAGTTCAACTCCATGGAGCCCAACAAACAGAAGAATGTGGCCGAAGAGCTGGACCGGACCCCGCCCGAGGTGTCCAAGAAGCTGGAAGACATCCGCACACGCTATGCTTTCTGAGCAGCAGCTGGCAGGAGCAGAGCTTCTTGCCGGGCTCCTATGGACATTCTTCCAAGCACAGTTGGAAGGAGGAATGTGTGTGTTGTTTCCCTTTTTCTAAATGCTGATTTGCTCCTCTTGGTCTATGTTTCAAAGTAATGCAATTCCTCCGGTAAATACCAGTATCAGATAGTAGGTCTTCCACCACGTCCCACTGCTTACGTGAAGGCTCGTGCTATCCTGGGTTCCAGCCAGAGAGAATCTCTCTTGGGGATTGCCCAAGGAAGGATGTGGTCTGACCCCTCAGCTGATCCCTGGATCAGCTCCTCAGTGTCGTTCACCCTTAAGGCTGAAGGAGGCCAAGGGTGACTTGTCCTGGGGGCAGATCGGGCTGAGCTGCTGCAGGACCAGATGGGTTCTTCCCATCTTTTTGGTAAAGGAAACAGCTTGGGCCTGATGGAAAGCTGCTGGGTTCCTTTCAGTAGTCGGGGGGAGAGGTGTGGGGTTCCACCAGCCCTGGGAGCAGCCTGGGGGAGGTAAGGCTGGGGGAGGGTGCACTGCCATGCATGGCCCCAGTGGTGACTCCCGAAGGAGTTTTGGATTCACCATTTTTGACTGTTTTCTCTGTAAATAAGAGTTTTGTACAATGTTGTCTCTTGGGGGCGGGGAAGAGCAAGGCCTGAGTCTGGGACTTGATTTGTTTCATAATAACTTTGGCAAGAGCAGTGTCTCCAAGCTGTGACCGAGTAGCACATGAAGAATAAAAGCCTGTTTTTTAACTAGTCTGGCTCTGGGGCTCACTCCTCCACGGCAGCTGTGCTGACCTGCGGGGTGGGGGCTTTCTTGCCCCATCCTTTGTGCCCTTCTTGGCCTCCTGCTTAAGGATGGGGGGCGTGGGATGACTCAGCTGCACCCTTCACCCCCAGCACCCTGCAGGCCACTTCTTACCCTGCCTCCAGCGCGTCGTGCATCAGAGTTTCCAAACGGAAGGTTTGCTGCCCGTTCTGCAGCGCCCAGAGCTGCTGTCGATGCCGGGCAGCGCTGCCCGGGGCTGCGGGCAGTTTGCCTCGGGGCAGCACCAGCGGCGGGCAGGGAATGCGGTCGGACGCAGATGCGGACCTCGCTGCTGGTGAAATCCCTCTGGATACCGGACCGGGTCCTTTCTCCTCTCCTGCAGCCCAGCTCGCGGTGCCGGAAGGGGACGCGGGGGCTGTGCCCGGGGCTGCTTGGCAGCGGATCGGCCGTTGGCCTGACGTGGTGCCAGGGGAATCCCAGCGCTGCTCGCGGGCGGCCGCGCATTCCTTCCCACGCCTTTCCCTGGGAGCGCCGACCTGAGTTCGGTGCCTCTTTCCTCCCCCCGCCCCCCCCCCCGGGCGGCCCTGCGCAAACTGTCCTAAAGGCTTAGGGGTGGGGGTGGGTGGGCTCAGCGCGGCGTGTGCCGAATCACCCGGCGGAGGGGATGTCCCTTTGAAGGCCGGGAGACCTTCGGGGCACCCTGCGTGGGGCTGTGCCATCCGTCCGAGCCCAGCCAGCCGGGCAGTGGCCGAGCATCCCCGAGGTGCCGGCGGGGGTTTGGGGGCACCGTCGGTTTCTGCGCTCACCCCGGGCGGGCGGGGGGGCACCCAAGCGGTTCTCTCCGTGCCCCCACCCCCAACCCAACCCAACACGCCCCCGCCGCCGCTCCCGGCTCCCGGCCCGGCCCCGCCGCCGCCCCGCCCGCCCCCCGCCCGCCTCCCGGCCCCGTCGCCGCTGCCACCGCCCGCGGGGAGACGGCCCGGAGCGCACAGCCAGGTGGGTCCGCGGGGCACCGCGAGTGGGGCGGCGGGGCGAGGAGGAGGGGGATTGGAGGCCGAGGTCCCGCGTGGGGACACTGCACGACCCCCACGTGGGGACAGGGCGCTGCGTGGGGACGTTGCGCATGGAGACGGCACGGCCCCCGCGGGGGGACACTGCGTGGGGACGGGGCATCGCGTGGGCACGCTGTCCAGGGACACGGTGTGGCACCCGTATGGGGATATGGCATAAGGGACCTGGAACAGGGAAGTGGCACAGCCCTCACCTGGGAATGCGACACCGCGTGGGGACACGGCGCTGCCCCCCGCGTGGCATAAAGGCGCGGGATGCTGCGTGGGGAAGTGCTGTGGCCCCCACTTGGTGGAGTGCACTGCGTGGGGGGATGCTGGGGACGTGCCCGTGGGGGGCATGGCACCAAACGCTGCGTGGCGGTGTGACACTGGGGTATGGCACAGGGATACGGCGTGGGGACATGGCACAGCCCCCAAATGGGGACGCTGTAGGGGGACACTGGGAATGGAGACGCTGAGTGGGGGCGAGGCATGGAAACCTGACACAGGACACGGGGACATGGCACAGGGTGCTGCATAGGGACGCTGTATAGGAACGTGGCATGATTTCTGCTTGGGGACATGGCCCAGGGATATGACACATGGGGACCTGGCAGAGGGCACTGCCTGGGGACACAGCCTGGCCCTATCCGGGTGAGGATGTGGTGCAGGGATGTGCCTCTCCTTTGGATGGGGATGCTGTGTGGTCTCTTTGCTTGGGGACATGGTGTGTCCCCCTTCATCTGACCATGGGGACACCACCCCTCCATTTGTGAGGGACACAGTGCTACCACCATGTGCCCCCACCTGGGGTCCCGGAGGCTGCAGTCAGGGCTCTTCTCCCCCCCAGCTCGCACCCCACACCCAAGGGACCTTGTAGGGAACCGTCCCATTCCCTGTGATATCCCAAGGACATATCACCTCCCCACAGGACAATCCAGCTGTGGCGGCCGGGGAGGGGGCCTGACCCCCCCCTATGGCAGGGGACAGCCGTCGGAGGCCACCGCAGTGCACCATCCCTTATCAGCCCATCCCAAGCACCCAGGAGGCCATCTGCACCCATCAACCATGTAGGTTCCACCGCTGGTCACCATGTACCAGCACTGCGCGGCTGTCCTCTGTGAGTACACATCACTGGGAGGTGGGGGGGACACCCCTGGAGAGGGTGGGCAACGGATGTCCCCATGGGGTGATGCTGCTCCGCAGGTGTCCTGGCCGTGCTGGGGCTGGAGGTGGCTGCGTTGGGGGAATGCGAGCTCGCCCGACTGCTGCAGGACAAGCTGCGGTATGAGATGCGCCTGCAGTACATGGTACGGCCCTGCCCTGCCACCCTGCCATGTGTCCCCAGGCTCCCCGTGCCCAGAATTGGGTGTGCAGTCAGAGCAACTCTCTGGTGACCCTATGGGGTGGCCCCCAAAGCAGGGTGCCCGCTGTGGGCACAGTTGTGGGTACCTTGGTGGCACAGTTGGTGGGACATTGGTGGCACAGTTAGTGGGACACTGGTGGCACAGATATGAGGACCCTGGTGGTGCAGATACAGGGATTCTGTTGGCACAGATACGGGGACTCTGGTGGCATAGATATGGGGACTCTGGTGGCATAGATATGGAGATGCTGGAGGCACTGCTGGAGGAACCCTGGTGGCACTGCTGGTGGGACACTGTTGGCACAGATTTGGGGACTCTGTTGGCACAGATATGGGGACTCTGGTGGCACAGAAGTGGGGACCCTGGTGACAGAGCTGGTGGGACCCTGATGACACAGCTGGTGAGACACTGGTGGCACAGCTCTGGGGACACCGGTGGCCCTCACATTCTTCTCCACCTCTCCAGAAGCACAACTTCCCCATTGACTACACTCTCCGGGTGCAGCACGAGGAGGTGCTGCGGACGGCCAACGTCACCCGCCTGGTGAGCTCATGTCAGGGACACTCAGTGTCAATGGGGGGCAGGGAGGGGAGGTGGGGATCTCCAGCCACCAGGGTCTCACCCACCACCACCACCCCCCTTTCTCCCACAGCGTGATGGAAAGGTGTCAGAGGCATCGCTGCGCTACCTGTGGTTCCACGCCTGTTCCCAGGCAGTGCTGCACATCCTCGAGGTGCTGCCGGAGAAGCACCCGTCCCGTGGGTACACGCAGGAGCTGAGCCAGCTTTTGGATGCCCTGGGCATGGAGTACAGTGGGTACCGGCAGGTAGGGCTGCCCCACTATGGAGGGGATGGTGTGGGCAGAGGGATGTGGGTGGACCTCACCCCTCACAGCCCTGCAGTGAGGGTGACTCCAGATGTGGGGCCGTGGGGCAGCGCTGGGGGGGAGCTCCACATCTGGCATTGGTGGTTCAGTGGTAGAATTCTCGCCTGCCACGCGGGAGGCCCGGGTTCGATTCCCGGCCAATGCAATGTTGTAAACCTTTTGCACCCTTCTTTCTTGGCCCCTTCCCCCCTCGTTCTTTGACAGTGGGTTGCTAGTCTCTCTCTGCGTTCCCCAGGCCATGGAACCGTCCTCTTTGCCCCTGCCAGCTTTTTGTGTTAACTCTGAAGCCTAATGACAGCACCTGCTTAGCCATAGAGGCAGGGGGTGCTGCCATGTGGTGGCGGTGGGGCCATGGAGTCCTCTCCTGTCCCGGCAGTGCCTGCCCCCATCCCAGCAGTGCCTGCCCCCATCCCAGCACTACCCACCCCATCCCAGCACTGCACCAGGGGCTGCAGTGCAACAAAACCCGTGGGTGAGCACTGCAAAGCACCAAACATCTGGCATTGGTGGTTCAGTGGTAGAATTCTCGCCTGCCACGCGGGAGGCCCGGGTTCGATTCCCGGCCAATGCAGAGGAAAACAAACACTTTTGCCCCCTCCTCTGGATTGAGCAGAGAGGCCCAGTGTCCCCCTCTACTCCACCCCACGGGGCGGTGGTGGCAGAGGGCCCCAGTGCTGGGGGTCAGCCGTGGTGTGCACAGCCCTACCCACGTGGTGCTGTGAGTTCTTATGGAGCCTGTTAACTCTGAAGCCTAATGACAGCCTCTCTTAACCAAGCTGGTTCTCAGGTGGAGGGAAACGAGTGCTGTGATGTATTGAGAGCGTGGAACGGGAGCTGTGTGTGCTGGAATTCCCCTGGCCGGTTGATGGCACATGGTTTGGTGGGGAAATATTGGTCGTAGGTGGATGGTTGGGCTTTTGGGTGATATTGGAGGTCTTTTCCAACCGTGGTGATTCTATGGGACACTGCCTGGGTGGGAGCCAGCAGTGGGCAGCTGGGGGGAGCCCCACGTCTGGCATTGCTTCTTCAGTGATAGAATCCTCCTCTGCCATGTGGGTTCAACTCCTGACCAATGCAGCACCCCAAACTCTTTGCCCCGTCGATGACATGGCTGTGCCACGTCCCATGTCCCCGCAGAGCGACGTGGACGCGGTGGTGGCCGACCTGGTGAAGCAGCTGCACAGCGGCGATAGCCGGCTGAAGGCCGTGCGCCCCAAAGCCCTGCTGGACAACTGCATCAAGGTCCTGCGGATGCTCTTCGGGGCACACTGTGAGTGCTGGGGAGGGACAGCAGGGATGGGGGTCTCCGTGGTCCCTTTCCCCTTGTGACCCCTGTCTCTTCTACCCAGGTCGGTGGGACTCCGCTTAACGCCGACCCATTGAGGAGGAGGAGGATGAAGGCACACTTGGGGGGTGATGGCGGTGCCCGCTCCCTTTTCTTTGTACAATTTTTTAATTCCCACTCCCTCGGCTTTCATTAAGCACCACGTAACGTCCTAGCGCTCGAATCTTAACTGCAATAAAGAGAAGCAGAGCCATCACTCCTGCCGCGTCGTTTGGGGAGCCATTCCCCTCCCTTTGGCTTTCCGAAGGAAATACGGATATATAACTCCAGATGGACCAGATGTTGGCTATCTCAATGTCTTGCCATGACCCCAGCTTTCCCAGAGCATCCCAGTGGCAAATAGTTGGCCTCACGATTCTCCGAGAAACCTCTTGAGATGTCTCTGCGTCTCCTGACTTGCTATGGGAGGATGCTCATGTGCCCCCGAGCTGGGACTGCTGAAAATAAAAGCAACCTCACAGATGCTGGAGTGGAAAGAATGTTTGCTGGTGGGAACTGCAGAAAACAAACCATCATCAGCGCCAGGCAGGCAGGATGCCTGATGAGGGGAGCTGGGCTCAGTGGGTGAGGGCTGCGGGATGCCTGAGGGCTGTGGTTTCAGGGCTCCTGCTCAGAGCAGTGGGTGGCTCCATACAGCCCTCATGTCTGTGTTTGCCCTATAGAATAAGCTGTAGCATCCTTCCCCAAGGACTTCACTCCCTGTGGACATCTCTCCCCACGGCCATCCTACTTACGGACATCCCTCTCCATAGACATCCTTTCCTATGGCCACTCATCCCCATGGACACCCCTTGCCATATTTATCCATTGTAATGGACATCCCTCCCCACAGACATCCCTCTCCCTGGACGTCAACCCCCATGGACACCCTTCCCAGTAGCTATCCTTCCCCATGGACATTTCTCACCACATGTATCCCTCTCCATGGACATCCCTCACCTTGGACAACCATCCCCATGAATATCCCTCCCCCTATACACCTCCCCATGGACGTCCCTCTCTATGGACACCCCTCACCCCGTACATCCCTCCCCATGGACATCCGTCCCCATGGCCATCCCTTTCCAGGTCCAACCCTTTGCCAGCTTGGTGGCTCCATCATACAGGGCTTCCTAACCCCATCAATCAAGCCTGTCTGTGGCCACCGACAGCTTTTATTGAACTCAGCAGCTGGGGACATGGATGCTGTGGTCACCATGGCAGTCTCTGTCCCTTCCAGTCCCAGAAGGTGCCATTGCTGTTGGTGGAGAGGTTGGCAAGGACTTGCAGGACGCCTTGGGTGCTCTCTTCCAACGTCACTGGTCCCTGTGGAGCCAAGGATATGGGGTGAGCCCTCAGGACATGAGAAAGGACTGGCTTTCTTTTATTGGAAAATTCAATTAATGGTATATCATTAATAATCCATCAGTCCCTCCACACATTGGGTCTCTGGTCTCATCAGCACTGGGCACCACTGTGGGGTGGGGAAGCCGTGGGGTGGGGAAGCCCTGCGGTGCTGCTTCCCCTTGTGTTTGTGATGTAGCGCTGAGCAATGGGGCTGGGGCGCCCTCTGCTGACACGCAGGCTCTGATGGAAATGGGAAAATAATGCCAGAAATTGGAGGATTTGGTGGGAGAGCTGAGGAGTGTGGCACAGCACCCACGTGAACCAGGCAGGGTCTGTGGGATGTCTCTGGGGATGGGTGGCTGTGGGAAAGAGGTGCCCATAGGAGGAACACCTGTGGGGAAAGGTGTCCTTAGGGAAGGGGTGTTCACGGGGAAGGTTTGCCCATGGGAGGAGTATTAATGGGTAGGACTTCCATGGAGAGGGGTGTCCATGGATGGAATGTCCATGGGGAAGGGATGTCCATGGGGACGGATGTCCATGGGGAGGGATATCAATGGGTAAGGTTGTCCCTAGGAGGTATGCCACACAGAGGGATGTATATGGAGAGGTGTATCAATGGGTAGGATGTCCATGGGGAGAGATACAAGGGGCTAGGATGTCCATGGGGAGAGACGTCAACAGGTAGAATATCCATGGGGAAAAGATCCATGAATATCAGGTAGAATATCCATGAGTAGAATGCCCAAGGGTGCAGATGCCCACTGGGAAGGGATGTCCATGGAATGGGGACATTTCGATGGGTAGGATGTCAATGGGGATGAGATGCCCATGGAGACATTATCAAACCAAGATGGTGGTGGCCTCCACATCTGCCCCATCGCTCACCATCACATCTCCTGGGCGCGGTACCACACAGCCAGGATCCACGGACACGCAGAGGATCCCACTGTCACCATACTCCAGAGCCAGGCACTTGGTGAGCATGTTGAGAGCAGCCTGGAGGAGACACCAGCATCACCGTCACGGAATGGCACCACTGTGGCCAAAGGTGGGACTCCAAAGAGGGTGACCCCCAAACCTCACCCCGGACATACCTTGCTGCAGCGGTAGGACACGTCCTGCCTCTCACCCCACGCCTCCACCACCTCGATGGAGCCCAGGACGCTGGAGATGTTGATGATGGCTGCTCTGCCACAGCTCAACCCCTGCCCACTGTGTGCCTCTGCAGCTTCCTTCAGCAGAGGCATGAACGCCTGAGGGGTACAGACATCACCACCCCATCCCTGTCCTCATCCTTTGGGGTGGGGGGAGCACATAGCCCTACCTGGCTGGTCTGCAGGGGCCCGATGGTGTTGGTGGCGTAGATGAGGGCCATGTTTTCAGCTGTCTCGGTGGCCAGAGTGCTGTGCCGCCTGGCCCCGGCGCTGTTGATCAGGAGGTTGAGGCCAGAACCACGCAGCTCCTCCTGCACCCTGCCCACCGCAGCCTGGATGCTGTTGGGGTCTGTCACATCTGTATGGGACACGGGGACATGCTGGGGGCTGTGCTGGATGCAGGATGCTTTGAGGTGGCTCTTGGTCATCCATCTGGTCCCAAAGGAAGGGCTGCTCTTGGCTGAGTCACGCTTTCTGCATGTGACCGCCCACGGGTGCACCTACCTAGAGGCAGGATCACGATGCTGGGGTTGCACAACGCCATCTCATTGAGAGCCTGAAGGGAGAAAAGGAGGAGTGGGGGCAGCCCCAAGCCCATGCAGCAAGTGGGCGACACAACCCAATGAGCCCAGGGGAGATATTAGGGGTCAGTCCCTGCCACTCCGCAGGTCCCACTCCCAAAACCACCACCTCCAAAGTCACCAACCCTAAAACCACCACCTCCAAAACCACCACCTCCAAAGTCACCGTCCCCAAAAACCACCACCTCCGAAGTCACCACCTCCAAAACCACTGTCCCCAGAACCATTATGGATGTTGCCACCATCATGGGGTAACCAGAACCCCCCCAGCACCCAACTTAAGATTCTCTATACCAAAAAAATGCAAAAAAACCCCCAAACCCATATATCCTCCCCTTCCACCTTACGTATATATAAAGCATATTCCCCTTCCCAACCCGCCCCAAGCCCACGTCACAGGGCAGCAGCACTTGCAGATGGTGGCACTCCCACCACCGCTTCGTCCCCAGCGCAGGGACCCCCCTGTCCTCACCTTCCCATCGGGGTCGGTGCAGGCTGCGAAGAGCCGCAGCGGTGGGGTGGGCAGCTCCAGGAAGCGTTTGAGCAGCCCCAGCCCCATGCCCCCATCGCAGCCCGTCACCAGCACGCTGCGGGCGCTCGGCCCCTCCATGCCGCAATGGGTTGGGCAGGGCAGCCACCCCCACACCGTTGGGAAATCAGCCCATAATTATCGGGGCGGTGCTGGTGACGATGTCAAAACCCCAGGGAGGGAGCAGAGATGTCACGTTGCGATGGGATCCCACCACCCGTGGTTTCTCCTGGTGGAACCGCCCAACAATACTGTTGGGTTCAACCACAGAGGGACCACGACCCTCCAGTCCTCATAGACCACCAAGGGCGAGGCTATTAATTACAGTACAACCTTTATTAATACTGGAATCTTCACAGTGCATTCGTTACTTGTAGCAGTGACTATTGAAATCAAGGGCTGGGTGGGAAACTGGAGGGGTGGGGGGGGGGCAATTACCACAAAAAAAAAATTAAAAATTAAAAAAAAAAAAAAAGGGGGGTGGGGGAAGAAAGAGAAAGAAACGTGGCCGAGGGAAGGGGGAAGCAGCGGCAGAGGTGGGAGCACAGTGGGGTGGGGGTGGGGAAATAAATAAAAAAAAATAATAAAAAAAAGGAACAAATGAACAACAGCACCAGAAAAGTTACTTCGGTCAAAAGACAATTTTTTTTTTTTCTCTTTTTTTTTTTTCCCCCAAGGAATTTTTGTTCTCTGTACAAAATGCGAAGGAGACCCCCATCCACCGTCCAACCCCTTCCTCCCCCACCCCCCAACCCCAAACATTTGTCACTTGTCATCATCAGTATCTCTGGTCACAGTAAGGGGCCGGGAGGACTACGTTATTCCTATGGCGGGGACAGGCGATGCGACACACAGGTGAGCTATGTACAATGGGGGGGGACAGGACGGGCTGTGCTCCCCCCGCTGCCCCGACCCCAAAATGAGGTGTGCGGGATGGGGACATGGGGACGGCGGGGACACCCCGCTCCTGGCGCTGCTCCTGCCCCGGTCCCGGCCACAATGGGGATGGACGGGGTCCTGTGCTGGGGGGTAAAGGGTGGGGGAAACGGGATGGTGGAAATGGGAGATGGGAGAGCTGGGGAATGGGATGGGGGGAGAAGGAAGGGAGAGGAAGAGAAAGCAGGAAGGGAAAAGGAGAGGGAAATGGGGGAAGAAATAGGGGGAAAAAAAAGAGGAAAAAGGAGAAAGAAAAAGGGAAGAAAAATTGAGGAAGAAAAAAGAAAAAATGAGAAAGAGAAAAAAAGGAGGAAGAAAACAAGAGAAAGAGAAAAAGGAGAAAGAAAGAGAAAGAGCGGGAGAGTTGGAGAAAAAGTGTGAAAATTAGAAAGAAGGAAGGGAGGAAGGAAGGGAGGAAGGAAAAGGAGAAAAATGAAAAAAGAAAAGAGAAAAAGAAATAAAGGAGAAAGAAATGAAGAAAAAGTGAAAATGAGAAAAAGGGAGAAGAGAAGGAGAAGAGAAATAGAAGAGGAAGGAGAGAAAGAGAGCAAGAAGAAAAGAGTAAAATAAGGTGAGGGATTTGACGTAGGGGGTGAGAGAGAGCTCAAGGACGGATAGAGCAGAGAGCTTTGAGACAGTGGAGAGGGAGGGAGGGACGGAGAGAAGAGAGCCAGAAGGGAATGGAGAGAGCACAGGTAAAGAGCGCGAGAAAAGAGCGCACAAGTGAACGAACGGAAGAAATCAAAACAGGGAGGAAGGGAAGCAAAAGAGGAGGAGAAAGAACAACAGAAAGCGATCACGAGTGTGAGGACACATGGGGGCTGTGCCCGCTGCTGCCAGGGGTCCCGTGCACCCCGGGGTCCCGGCATCGCCCGCCCCGTCGTCCGTCGTCCCCGTGTCCCCGTGGGCGTCATCACGATATCCGCGGGGCCGACCTGTCGTTGGTGACGGTCCTGCGCAGGCGCACGCCGCGCCGGATGGCCACCAGCATGTCTTCGGCCGGGGGGTCCATGGCGGGCGCAGGGGGCGGCGCGGGCGTCTCCTCCAGCGCGGTGGGGAAGGGGAATTGGCCTTCTCCCAGAGCGTGGGCACCAGCCACCAGCTCGCCGATCTTCTCCACCAAGCTGTGCCGGTTGGCGGCCAACTGCTGGTCCTCCTCTTCATCGGCGGCCATCGGATGCGCCGCGCCGGCGTACACCGAGATCTCGGCCACGCCGCCGCCCCAGGCAGCGTTGGGGAGGCTCAAGCGTTTGGGCGACGCTTTGGCAAAATCCATTGGGTTGGGTGAGGCATCCTCGGCGTAAAACACGCACTCCTCGCTGCCCACCCGCGCCGGGCCGGCGTAGACGGGGGAATCGGGCACCGTTGGGGTCTTGACGGGGACGATGGGTGGGCGGATGGGGATGGGGCCAGCGTTGGAGAGGGTACGGCGGACCGAGGGTTTGGTGGAGGGCGTGCGGCGGATGGTGGCCACCCCGGGGGTGCTGCCGGCCGGCAGGTTGGTGCCGCTGGGCAGCCCGGCGGTGGAGGCGGGCCGCTTGGTCTGGATCATACGGCGGTAGTTCTGGGCGATGTTGCTGTTGCGAGGGATGGTTGAGGATTTGTCGAAGTCGCTCTGAGGGTCGCACTCCACGTCGCCGTTCACCGAGTAGCAGTCGTAGTCAGAACCTGGGGATAATGCAGGCTTAGCCAAGAAGGTGATGGGAGGCCTGATGAAGCTGTCAAGCCCAATTGCAGCCTCAAAACATTACTGTGGCCAGTCCTGAGCACTGCTGTCACAGCGTGGTCAGTGCCAAACTCAATTGGTACCACTGCAGTGCCAGCACAACCAGCCCCAATCAATACCGTCACAACATATCAGC
Organism: Meleagris gallopavo; assembly: GCF_905368555.1. Classification (NCBI taxonomy): domain Eukaryota; kingdom Metazoa; phylum Chordata; class Aves; order Galliformes; family Phasianidae; genus Meleagris; species Meleagris gallopavo. Next base: position 1,013,781 of record NC_139416.1, read on the forward strand.
ATTCAAAGCCAACCATCACCACTGCAGAGTAGTCACCACCAGCCTAACACCACCACGACCGACCCCAACAATCATCATCATGACATGACTGCAGCCAGCCCCATGTGCTGATGCCATCACGTGAGCACAAGCAAACCCAACCAACCCCATTGCAAGGTGACCACAGTCAGAGTTGTCACAGCATCACAGAATGGTTTGGGTTGGAAGAGACCTTAAAGACCGCCCAATTCCATATCCATGCCACGAGCTGGGACATCTCCCATGGACCAGCTGCCCAAAGCCCCATCCAACCTGGCCCTGAGAACCTCGAGGGATGGGGCACCCGCAGCTTCTCTGGACAGCCTGCGGCCTGTGCCAGTGCCTCACTGCCCCAATCAGCCCTAGCCATTGCCATCCCATAACTGCAAACTCTACCATCGCAACTTCACCTCAACCAGGCCCAACCATCTCCACCAAAATGTGATTACAAACTCAGCCGTGACCATCACAACTGGGCTCAACCATCCCACAATCAAAGCTAAACCCAATCCATCCCCACTGCAATGCAATCACAGCTACCCCAATCACTGTCATCACAACACACTCACAGCCAACCCAACCCCAACCCCAACTGTCTCAGTGGTTCCTCAGCCTCTGACCACATCACTTCGCGCCATCCCAACCCCTGGTTATCATCACCACCATTACACCACACCATCACCCCCACACAATGCTCAACGCAACCTGTTGTTTCCTTTACTGTGTGCCATGACACTGCACACACCGAGATTCCAACTCGCACATCCCAGTTTGCCCAGCACTGGCCCTAAACCCACAGCCACAGCCTGATCCTACAACAACAGTTCTCCATTGTGGCCACCAGCCCACAGCATCCCACTCCAGGCTGTAATCCCAATGACAATGCAATGCACCCCAACCCTTCAACACAACCAAAACACCCCATCCCATGCAAGGCCAGTGGGATTGACACACGCTCACTTGGGAAATGCGAAATGCCTTGCAATAGGAGCAGAATGACTGAATGGGAACAGGGCTACTGCTGTGGGCACATGAAACATGGGGAAGGCACCATCTCAGTGCCCACAGGTGTCAACGGTGCCATGGAAAGCTGTCTCCGTCCCCTCCCACCCTCTGTGGGATGCCCCATTGAGTCCCTTGGGAAGGGACGGTGTATGGGATGCCCCACTGAGTACCTTGGGAAGGGATGGTGTCCTCGGAGCAGGATGGGGTGGTGGTCTGCGTGCTGTAGCCACTGGAGTACTGCAGTGAGTCCCGGCTGCTCTTCTGGTGCTCCAGGCTCAGCCCCCGTGTCAGCACCATGGCCAGGTCGCTGGCGGCGGGGGACACCTCCTCGCCATGCTGTGGGGACAAGGATTGTCAGCACCTTGAGGGATCCCTTGGACCCCACCACCCATCCCCACAGCCACTACCTTGGCTGCAATGGTGGCCGGTGACATTCGGGGTCTGGGAGCTTCCTCGCTGCCCATGGCCGGGTACACGCTGCTGGCTGAGCCCATCTCGGCTTCCCGCAGGTGCTCCACGCGGTCCTTTCGCCGCTGTAGGGTGCTGACCACGGGCTGGTCATAGGGGCTGGCCTTGGACCAATCCTGCGAACAACAAGGCAACAGTGGTGATCTGGGGGAAAAGGAGTGTGGGGAATAGGGAGGTGTAAGTTTGGGGACCTTTTGGCATTCATCCTTCAAGCTGGGGGTGGCGCCAGCCTGGGATGCTCTGTCCCATGGGGGAACGCCTCTTAGGGAGGAGAGGAAGAGGAGGATGAAGTCTCCACTGTTCTGCTCTGAGAGAGTGAGGACTCACCGAGGTGGGGGAGCTGCACTCGCTGACCGACTGGCACGTCTCTGAGGCCTCTGAGGACGCTGAGCTGGAGGACTTCTGCCATGCCCCACAGTCCAGGAACAGCAGAGAGTGCAGGAGGAGAGAACAGAGCCGGTGAGCTGGTGCCATAGAGCTGCACCTCTGGCAACATCAGCACCACCCTGGGGCCCTGGAGCATCCCTGGTACCAGGGAGGTTGCAGGGTGAGGGGAAAGCACTTTTCTGGGGATGCTACCAATTGGTTCATTAAAAGGTTGAGGCAATTTGGGAACAGTCTGTTTTCTCGACATGGGGCTGAGAATTGGTGCACTGTGCCCATTCTACAGATGGGGAAACTGAGTCCCAGGAGCATCATCCCCCTCCGTGCCCACTGTACCTGGCTGGTGATGTCTGAGGGCATCGGGGAGGGTGGTTTGGAGTAGGCAGCATCCTGGGAGATGAAGCCGGAGTCGTGCGAGGAGACGCTGGAGAGGCGCGTGCCGGCGCTGGCCGGCTGGGCCAGGCTGCGGTAGCGATAGGTGGAGCTGGGTGAGCAGGTCTGAGCCCCCCCGGGCCACGGGAGGCCACCCTTGGCACTGCTGACACTGCTGGGGGGGCACGCGGGGCGCGAGGGGCAGCAGAAGGACAAAGGAAGGAAAGGACAGTTTGAGACACAGGTTTGGCACATGTGTCCGTGGGGACGGCGCAGGCAGTGCATCCCCATCATCCCAGTCAGGGACAGAGCACGGCTGGGGAAACGAGGAACGAGGGGTGCCACCCCAGGGATGGGGACAGGGGACGTGCTGGTGAGCCCCATGCACCCTACATCTTCCCCAAAACCCAGGGAGGGGGCATGCACTTGGCCATCCAACCCATCCCCATATCACCATATCCCCAACACTACTGCCCCCATCCCCATCCTTCTCCCTGCCCCAAGATCAGTTCCTCTGTGCTACTGGGGACCCGAAGGCCACCATTTATCTCCAGGGTGAACGACGCACCTGCACATGCTCGATTTGCGGGAGCTGGAGCTGCTGGGCGATGATGGAGGGGTCTGGTAGGACCAACTGTAGTCGGAGCCCTTCAGGTCCTTGATCACCTGCAGCAAGGAGGGGTTGGAGCCCCCCAGGTGGCACTCACCCCCCATAACCCCGAGTACCCCACACACTGACCTGCTCGCTGGCAGGGGGCAGCTTGTGGGGCTCGGCGGTGAGCACCACCAGGTCATCGATGATGCCCTGCAAGTGGGTGATCTCCCCCAGCATGGTGAGCTCCCCGTTCTGCAGCCGGACAAGTGAGACAGCGTCAGCCTCCCAAGTGACATGGGGACCCCAGAACCCCTGCAGGACCCCAGGACTCACCACCACGGGCTGCAGGAAGGTGATGAAGGTGCAGAAGCGGCCCCGCTCCTCAATGAGCGCCTTGCGCACTGCCTGCTTCTCCGTTTCCTCCAGCAGCAGGTACATGTCATTGACGTCCTGCAGCGCGTTGTCCAGCTGGGGCTGCAGGTCCCCTTTCCCTGCGGGGGATGCGGTGACATCAGCCCCATATCCCCCACGGATGAGCCCCTGTTGAGCTGCGGATGGATGGGGTACTGTCCCCACGGATGGGGATGTCACCGAGGGGTCGTGAGCTGAGCTAGGCTAAAAGCAGGGCTGGATGGACAACAGACGGACAGACAGACAGACAGCCCTCAGCAAAGGGGGAAACCTGGGGATGGGGTAGGGTTTGGCTTCACCCAGTCCCAAGGGGAGACACAGATAAGGAAGCAGAGAGGGGCCGGGGCGGGGGCAGCGCTTCACTTACCCAGCAGCTCTGCGGGAAGGATGTGGAGGGGAGGAAAAGAGAAGGAGACAGAGAGAGAACGTGTGAAACGACAGCCAAGGTCCCCCCGCACCCCCACCCCAAACCCTCACCCAGCTGACCCTTACGAGCCTTCTTCTGCAGCTTGAGTGTGTCAGAGGATTTCTTCTTGATCTCGTGGCGGGCTCGCTTGTACTCTGTGGGCACAGGGCACTGTGATGGGGTGGGACCCAAGCATCCCTCCTGGCACAGATCTGTCCTGTCCAGTCCCATCCAATCCCATCTTGTCATGTCTCATTCCATTCCACCCCATTACGTCCATTCTATTCCATTCCACCCTCTCCCACCCCATTTCATTCCATTCAATCCTATCCATCCATCTCATCTTGTCCCAAGCCCTCCCATCCCATCCCATCCCATCCCATCCCATCCCATCCCATCCCATCCCATCCCATTTTATTCCATCCCATCTTGTCCCATTCCTTCTCATCACATCCCATTCAATTCCATTTCATTTCTTCCCATCCCATTTCATCCCAGCCCATCATGTCTCATTCCCTTCCATTCTATCTCAATCCATTTAATTCCATTCCATCCTATCCCATGCCATTACTTCCCATTTCATTCCATCCTATGCTGTCCCCTCCCATCACGTCCCATTCCTTTCTATTCCATTCCATCCAATTCCATGCCATTCCATTCTATTCTATTCCATCCTATCCCATCCCATCACGTCCAATCCCATTCCATCCTATCCCATCCCATATCATCATGTCCCATTCCATTCAATTCCATTCTATCCTATCCCATTCCATCATTCCATTTCATTCCACCCCATCCCATTCTATTTCTTTCCATCCTAACCCATCCCATCACTTCCCATTCCATTCCATCTCCCTCCCATCATGTTCTGTTCTGTTCTGTTCTGTTCCATTCCATTCCTTTCCACTCCATTCCATTCTATCCTATCCTATTCCATTCTACTCCATTCCATCCTATCCCATCCTGTCACATCCCATTTCATCCCATCCCTTCCCAGCATGCCATCCCATCATGTCCTATCCCATTTCATCCCATTCTATCCCATCCCATCCTATCCCATTCCATTGTATCCCATCCCAACTTATCCATCCCTCTTGTCTCATTCCATGACATCCCATCCCAACCTTTTGCGTGGTCCTTGTCCAACTGGTTGGCAGTTTTCTTCCAGTCCTCAATTCTGTCCTGCAAAGGGTTGATCAGGCTCTCCATCAGGGCACTGGGATGGGGGAAAACAAGAAAAAAAGAGATGGAGTCGAGGGGGAGGGGAGCGGGGCGAGGGCTGAGCCCGGCCTCCTCACATCCCCGATGCCGGCACCTACTTGGTGAACTGCCGGAGCTTGGCCTCGATGCTGCGGTGCCGCATGCACATACGGGTCAGCGCGGAGCCGATGTCCCTCGTGGCCCCTGGGGGAGAACGGGACCCCGCTGAGCGCAGGGATGGGGACGGCCGCGTTTGGGCACGAGGAGGTGGGCGGGATGGGGGTGGGCGGCGTTTTCCCAGGCTAAACCCGCTGGATGAATGGACGGCCGGCCCCGCGATCAGCAGCGAGCGGCTCTGCGAACTGGCCCCTAATTTGTCCCCGGGCTGATGGGTGGGACGCGTTCACTCTGGAGCCCAAGGACGGCCACGCGGTGGCACTGCTGCAAACCCCGGGACCCGGTGGCCACCCGCGATCCCGCAGGCCGGGGAGTCTCTGCCCCCAGAGCCCCGAGCGGTGCCCCCCAGGCAGCCAGGGATTCAGCAGAGCCCCCAGCACAGCCCTCAGCCCCCACACGGAGGGCATCCCTTAATCCTCCTCCTCCCAGCTCTCCTCCTGGCCCTAATCCGATTCCACACCCCCACGGGCAGGGACGCCCCCAGCCCCACGTCCTCAGCCAACAGCGGGGCGTTACAGCCTTCATCCCACCGCAGCGGGGTTGCCCCAAACTTTGTCCCCTGCCCAGAGCCAGGTGACTCCCTGCCATCCCCCAGTGCTCTAATCCCCCCAGTGCAGTGGGCCACTGGGTTTGGAGACAAATCTGCTTGTGGCTCAAGCTGCTGCCTTCCTCCTCCTCCTCCTCCACCTCCTCCTCCCGCACGGCTCCAGATGGCCCTGGATGCCGCCAGTCTGCAAAACAGCCCCGGACCATCTGCTTGGCACAACCAAGCGGTGACACGCAGAGCCTGCACAGGGACACAGCCCTCGGGGGGACCCCACATCTCACAGGGAGGGGAAATGTGCAATTTGTCACACTGGGAGACGCTCCACAGCATGGGGACATCCTATCTGGGGACATCCCGCGGGGGGACCCTACCTCGAGTGTTGGTGGCCATGTCAGCCACTTTCTGGAAAGCATCCAGGAAGGCGACCGCAGCCAGCACCGTGGTCCTGCAGGGAGAGGGACATCGAGCTCAGTGCTGCTGTCACCCCAGGGGTATGGGGACGCTGCCAGCAGGGTGCCAGTGACATCGTCCAGACCACTCACCTGAGCTGGGAGTGCAGCTTGGTGGCCTTTGAGTTGAAGTCCTCCCAGATGGGGTAGGAGCTCTGCAAGAGGGGAAGGCAGTGGTGAGACCCCGAGCCTCGGGAAGAGCCCCCATGCTGTCCCCATGGAGTGGCATCTCTGATGGCTCATAAAGGCTGAGCACGGCCCCTTCCCTCCACCACCCTCATCCTTCCTGGTTTGCCCCGTTCCAGTCTCGGTGATGTTTTCATCTCAGGGGTGAAGGAAGCAGAGGGGACAGGGACAGGTCGCTGGTGCTGGGGAACCATCCCAGTGCCATCCCAGCAAAACCAGTCCCAGCATCCTCTCGGTGAGGCCATCCCAGTGCCATTGTCTCGAGGAGGAGCTGTCCCATTGGGGTCTCATATCGGTCCCAGTAAGGCCATCCCAGTGCCATCCCAGCAAGGCTAATCCTGGTGCCATCACACGTCGAGGCCATCCCAGTACCACCATCTAGAGAAGCCAGTCCTAATGTCCTCCTGGTGAGGTCAATCCTGGTGCCACCTTGGTGATGCCATCCCAGCGCCATGCAGCAAGTCCTGGTGCCAGCTCAGTGTCACCACCCCAGTGAGGCCATCCTGATGCCACCATCTCAGTGAGGCTGGTCCCAGTGCCACCATCCAGGCAAAGTCATCCCACTGTCCTGGTGAGAGCACCACCCGATGGCAGCGTTGGGGCTTGCAAAGACACTGGAGGTGAGCCTTGGTGGCACCTCTGTCTCATTTGGGGACAGCTGGTGTGGGTGGGGAGCAGGGCTGATCCAGCAGTGTTTTGGAGGCTACAAAAGTCCCATGTCCATAAGGAAGCCATCCATGGAGCATGTTGCTCGGTGTGTGACATCTCTCTGGTTGTTTCCGGTAGGCCCATGGGGACAGCCATCATGGCTGGGGACCACGTCCCCATGCCTACCTCCCAGGTCCACCTCCATGCCCCGTCCACTGGGCACATCCCCATCCCTCAGTGACACCAGGACAGGGGTGAGGACGATGGAGACAAGGACAACATTGGGGACAAGGACACACCAAGGTCACCTGGGGACGCTGCACAGCAGGGGAAAGGCACTGGGAAGAAACCCAGAGAGCATCACGTGGCTCCACTGTCCTCCTCCCTGAAGCCACCAACCGGTGCCAAAAAGCCGCTGATGTCCCACTGCCACCAAGATGAGATCCTTTTGCCTTGGCCCCACATGGGAGCATCGCTGTGTTCAAATGCTGGCTGCAATTATCCACCCCCATCCTGTGGCCACCAGGACCCCACGTGGTGACAACACTGGGGACAGAGATGCAGCACCCATAGGGCCCTATGGTTCCTGGTGTGAGCAGAGCTGTTGCTGTAGCACGTTGTCTTTTTTCCTTCCTTTTTTTCAGCCTTTTCCATCAAAAGGAAAAAGAATCACCCATCCCAGGAATGAATCTAGCTCGCTGTCATGGCGAGGGGCTCCCAGCCCCATAGAGTTGGGGTCCCTACTGTCACCAACACGGGGATGGTGGCTGCAGGCTGGTTAAGCCCATGGGCAGAACTGGATACTGAGGCACAGGGCGATCCCACCTCCATGTTCAGAGCTCAGGCTGAGCCAGGGACTCCAAACCCCTCTCTGCCCCATAAGGATCACACCATCACCCTTTCAATAATAATAATAATAATGGGATTTTCTCCCTCGGGAGCTCTCTCCCACCACCCCCCTCCCCAGACACCACCGGCCCCCCAAGGGTTAATCCCTTTCTCAGGGAAGCTTTTATTTATTTATTTTTTTTATCCCCCTCCCCTGTTCTGGCAATGACAGCATTGTCTGGCCGGGCTGCAGTGAGGAGCCGAGCGGGAGGAAGAAGAGGAGGAGGAGAAGGAGGAGGAGGACAAGGCTCTGCCTCCGGGAGCTGCAGCCCAACGCGGGGGGCACCGCCGGACCCGCTAAGCTCAGCACTCGGGAGAGCCCCATTGCCCCCCCCCTTATCTCCCCGATGGAGCGTGCGGCCAAAAATCATTGAAAAAAATATAAAAAATATAGAAAAATAAACCTTCCCCCCCCCCCCCCAACCTCATCCCGCCCCCTCCCCCACACGCCCAGCAGTAAAACGGGATGGGGGAACCTGAGGGGGGGGGGAGGGGGTGAATCTTTGTGCTCCCCTCGGTGCGGTGAACGCCATAGGGGGCTGCGGGGCTCCGGTAAGCGATCCGGAGCTGATGTCGGGGTCCGGGTGCCCGATATGGGGCTCCGGTAACAGATCCGGGGCTGATGTCGGGATCCGCGTTCCCGGTTCGGAGCTCCAGGTGCCCGATTTAGAGCTTCGTCAGCCCGGTTTGGGGCTCCGGGTGCCGATATGGAGCTCCGGTACCGATCCAGTGCTGATATCGGGGCTCCGAGCGCTCGGTTTGGAGCTCCGGTACCGATCTGGGGCCGATGTCGGGGCTCCGGTGCCCGGTTCGGAGCTTTGGATGCCCGGTTTGGGGCTCCGGGTGCCCGGTATGGAGCTCCGGTAACCGATCCGGGGCTGATATCGGAGCTCCGCTTCTCGGTTTAGAGCTCCGATAATCCGGTCTGGGGCTCCGGTCCCGATCCGGTGTTGATGTTTGGGCTCAGGCGGCCGCCCGGTGCCGGCTCCCGGCTCCCGGTGCTCTCCCCGTGCCCGCCGCCCCACGGTGAGGACGGGAAACGCTGCCCGGGGACCGTCGGGTTCGGAGTGGGGGGTGAAGGGGGGGGACCCTACCTTCATGTCGTTAATGATGGCCTGGAAGAGCCCACCGAGGGCTCCGCACTCCTTCTCCGCCGTCTCCATCGCTGCGGCAGCCCCGGGGCGGGCGGCGCCGCCGGGGGAGGCCTCGTCGGGGCCAGGCTCAGCGGCGGGGGGCGGCGGGGGGGTCGGGGCGGCGCGGAGGGGCCGGGAAAGGCATCGCCTCCGAGGGCACCCGCCGGGCTCAGCGGGCCCCGACGGCGGAGGAACGGAGAGGAACGGATGGGAGAAAGGAGAGCGGAGCTCGGAGCCCGGGGCGGCGGCGGAGCGGGGCGGAGAGGGCGGGGATCTGCGGCGGCACATGCGCTGCCCGGGGTCTGGGGGAGGGAGGGGGGGTGGGTGGGTTTGGGGATGCTGAGGCTTTGGGGAGGAAGGGGGGGGGGGAGAAAAGAGGAGGGTGGCAGACGGAGCACCCGAGGGATGCGGGGGGTTTTGGGCAGCGAGTGGGGTTGGTTGCGTTGGGAACGCGTTTCCGAGGGATGCTCGGGGGTGCAGGTATGGGGGAGACGCGGGGGTGTCCCAAGGGCAGTGCATAGGGGTGTGGAGCGGCCCTGCAAAGCGGCTGTGGGGGTGCAGCATCCTCTGGGGCCAAGGATGGGGGGAGATGGGGAAGGCGATGCTTGGGGGCTACCGAGGATCGGGGCTGCAGGAGGCGCTTTGGGGGTCGCACCCTGAGCTGCTGGGGGGGCCGGGGATGCAGCTCTCGGGGGTTCAGTGCTGGGCCTCAGAGGGATGCTTGGGGGATGCCAAGGATGGGGGTACATGGGGTTGCTCTGGGATGCGCTAAGGGCAGTGCTGCGCTGCATGGAGACCCCAGGAAGCAACCGTGGGATCGCTGGGGGTGGAGCACTGGGATCCGAAGGGATGCTGAGGACGGGAGGCACAGGGATACACAGCTACCTACTCTGGGGTAACACCACGGGAACCCAAGGGGTGCTTTGGGGATGCTGGGGGGACTGATGGGGCTCTGTGGGACAGTCCTCAACCCCAGCTGAGATCTGGGGGGTCTCCCAAGCTGCAACCCGGTCACAGCACGCAGCCAACGATCCTATTGCCACAAAGCCAGCAGCCCAATGTCCCAGTGGCACCGCACTGCTCCTCCGGCCAGCACCGGGCAAGAGCCGTCCTCGAGGAAACCATTAGGGCTGGAATTTCTCCCTGTAGAACCGTCCCTTTGGGGGGAGGATAGGGGGGGGAGAGTGGAGGTGGCAGGTGACACACGGCAGCGTCCCAATGTTCCCTTTGCACCCCCAGCAGTGGCAGAGGGCTGGAGGACCCCCGCTGCCCCATCCTGGATGGACGGCTTTTAAAGTTAACCCGCCACGACCGGGTTTGGAAAGCCCTTTCCCGGGAATGCCAGGAATGTCGTGATCCCATCCAAAGCAGCTCGGAGCGGGGCTGCCTGGGGAACCCGCTGCCAGAGCCATAAACAGGCTGGGGGCCATAAAAACCCTCTGCATTCCTCCAGCCCCCTCCCCGGGATCAGGTGAGGGCCCGAAATGCTCTGGGAGGGGGACAGGAATGCAGATTAGACCCCAAAACGCAGCCGCCCACTGCATGGTCCCTGGATGCTGGCTTCACCCTGGTTGTTTTGGGGCCAGGAAAATGCCTGTCACTGCGCTGCGGTTCCATGAGCGCGGCCGGGAAGAATTCCGGCTGCTTTTTCCCACTTGGGGTGGAGAAACGCTGGAAGGGGTCCAGCCTAAGGGCCAGCGTGGCAGGGCCGCTGCAGGGACCCCATATGCAGCCTGGGGAGGATTCTGGCTTCTGGGCCTGGATGGGTCTGGTTGGGAGCCCCAAGACTACAAGGATGGAGCAGCCCGGGGAAGGCACAACACCGGGGCTGCTCTGCATCGTTCTTTTTATTTGATGGCAGGGAGCTTGGGATAGGAACAAAGAAGGGATGCGTGGCTCTCCTCCGCCCGGCACTGGGATGAGGCAGAGCCTCTGGCTAAGAAAGAGGGGCTCGGGGTGCCGGGACGCTGCCCCGCTCCCTTCCCAGTGGGGAGGACCCACTTTGCTCCCTCCTTCCCCTCCCCGAGTGTTTCTTCCCCTCCGGTCCCGCTGGCAGGAGGCCGGGCACTCAGCTGATGGTCACGGGGAAGGCATTAGCGAAGCAAAGTCTGCTCACCCTACTGCAAGAGAAGACACCGTGCCTTCCCCGCTCCCTCTCCTCCCGCAGCTTCCAAGCACGACGCCGGGCACAGCCTGGGGTCCCCCACACTGACACAAAGGGGAAAACCCCGCACCCTCTGCCCTAAAAGCACCGGCGTCTCCGCTGTCCCTGTGCCCTGGTCCGTGTTCCCTCGTCCCCGTGCTCAGAGCACGACGCGTCGCTCCGGCTGCTCTGCCCGCCCCGCTCGCTGGTGCCGCACTTCCAGGTGTTTGCTCTGGACCTTGTCAAAGTGCTGCAGCAGCTCCGTGTAGTCGATGGTGGAGGATGCCGGCCTGCGGGAGCTCGCGCTCGTCCTGCTGCCGTCCCTGCAGGGAGAGAAGGGATGTGGGCATCCAACACACGGTGCTGAGTCAACGGGCGCAGCCTCTAAGAGAGGTGGTTCCCTCCTGCAGAGGCAGGAGATGCAGTTCCAGAGGGCTGGGTGTTGGGAAAAGGTCCTCCTTCAGAAGAGCAGTGGGGCAGTGGCACAGCTGCCCGAGGATGGGGGGGAGTCACTGTCCCCTGGGATGCCCCAGAGCTGTGGGGATGTGGTCAGTGGGCACAGTGGGGGTGGGCTGGGGTCGAACTTGGGTGTCTGAGGGGTCTCTTCCAATCTTAGTGACTCTATGATGAGCAGGGGAAGGATGGGATACAGAAGAGGACGCACACATCTGGACCCCCAGGATGGGATAGCCCCGTCTTGCCTCCATTTCCCTCTTTGGTTTTAGGAGAAAGTAACCCGAATTCTCTGATGCTTCGGTGGGGCGGTGGGACAAGGGGTGTCCCCACCACACTCAGCTGCCCCGGGCTCGCCGTTATGAAAGCAGCCTCCGGTGTTTGGAGGAATGTAGGTCAGCGTTAATCAGATGCTCGAGCTGGCTGACAGCTCGGATCGCTCTGAAAACCCGGCTGCTGCGGGAGGAGAGGGAGGGAGGGGGGATCGTGGGGAGGGGGGGGGGCAACACACAGCCCCCTCCCTGCCCCACCAATTAGGAGCAGGGCGGTGGGCACCAGCTCCAGCCCTGCAGCGGTAGGGATAAAAGCCAGCCCGGGGGATGAGCTGAAAGCAGAGCAGTGGAGCTGGTGGGGGTCGGATTCATAAAGCCGTGCAGCTCAGGAGCGCTCCTTTTTTCCGGAGCTTTCATCGCGGCGAGCGCACGGCCCTGCTTGTTAGCCAGGGCTGGATGGCCAGAGCCCAGCGGTGGAGCCCCAGTGTGCCAAAAGGAGCAGGACGGGGGGTGGCAATCCCGATCCTGCAGCACAGGGGGGCGCAGGGGGCCGTCCCCATCACCATCACCGCAGAGGTGCCCCTGGGTAGCACAGCCATCGCTGCTGGCACGGCGTCACCGCGCCTTTGGGTGCCCGCACGAGGTGGGACGCATTGGGAGCTGCCTCCTCGCTCCGTCCTCCGTGGCTCTGCCTGTTTCCATAGCGACCCCACAAAGTGAAATTTTCCATCCCCGATGCCAAATGCCTGCGGATGAGGCGCAGCCCTCCCAGGGTTACCAAATATAGACAAAAAAACCCCAAGCGAGAGCCGCCGGGCGCATCCCCGCCGCACTTACGCGCTCTGCATGAGCTCGGGGTTGGGGACGCACTGCAGGCGGTGGGACAGCAGCTGGAAGGCACTGCTCTGGGGCAGCAGCATCAGCAGCCCATAGAGTGCCTTGATCAGGTAGGGGTTGTTCTTCACATCCAGCAGCTGCAGGCGCAGGTCTGCAAGAGGAGGAAGGGGATGGTGAAGCACTTTGCTCCCAGCTCCCACTGTTCCAGGTTCCTCCCAACCTGCCGGGATGGCTGCAATTTTGAGGGGTGTTGCACCAGCGATCCCATTGCAGTAACTCCTCCGTGTGACCCCAAAAGCACCTCCTGAGGTCCCAGCATCCCTCCCCCATGGCACCTCCCAGCTCTGCTCCCTGGGCTCTGTCCCCAGCAGGGCTGCCACCTGGCAACACGTGGACTTGTCACTCCTTTGTCACACCCTTTGGGATCGTGCCGTGAGATCAAAGAATATCCCAAGTCGGAAGGGACCCATAAGGACCATCAAGTCCAGCTCCTGATATAGATGACCACAACCAACATCATGGGCCTGACCCTAACCTCACCTCCCATCTACCGCCACCATTCTGATGTCTCCCCATGCCCATCTGTCCCCAAGCCCACAGTTCAGAGGTTAAGATGAGCAGGTGGGGAACCCTCTAGGAACAACTCAGAGCTGTGCATACCCACCGACACACATGGATGTCTCACATGGGGGGAAATGAGGCGTGGACCTCAGGAACCAGTGTCCCTGGGCTGTGACAGGTCCATGCCGTGTGCCCAGGCCTCCCCAACCCCTCCCCATCACTCTGTAGGGCCACTTGCTCCGATAACCCACATTGGGCAGCTCTAGCTGAGGGCTGAGCAGTGAGAAGTCCGATAACTTCTGCTCTATTTCCTCACGCAGCGCTGCTGGGAAGCACGGGGAGGGGATGGAGGGGCTGGCAGAGCGAGTGCTCCACGCACGGCACAAACCCGAGAGGAAGGGGCTGAGCCTTACATGTGAATATGGGGCACTCGATGAGCTGCACCAGCTTATCCACCTCGGTGAGGAAGTCCACTGTGACCTCCAGGTCCCCACTGAGCGCGGCTGTTAAGGATGCAGCATGACAGGAGGTGGCCCAGCAGCAGAGTGATGTGTGGGGCAGAGGGATCCCAAATCACAGAATGGGTTGAGTGGGAAGGGACCCTAAAGGCCATCTGCTCGCACTGCCTGCGCTGAGCAGGGACACCCACAGCTCCAGCAGTGCTCACAGCCCCGTTCCCCGACCTTGGCTGTCTGCAGGGATGGGGCAGCACCAGCTCTGTGTGCAGCCTGTGCCACCGCCTCACCGCCTTAAGTGTAAAGAACTTCTTCCTCAGCTCCAGCCTAAATCTCATTTCAGTTTGAAACCATTTCCCCTTGTCCCATCACAACAGACCCTGATAACGAATCTGTTCCTTGTCTTCTTACAGCCCCTTTAAATACTGTGAAAGGATAGGAATGTCTGCCTCCTGCACTGTGCCTTGCCACTTGCAGACCCAGTGTGTGCTGGGTCTCACTGCGACTCCACTAGTGGGGTCCCTAACCCTGGAAGTACCCCAGGGGATGTGCATTGTGGCACAATGGGACGTGGTTTGGGGACAGGACTCAGGAAGCGAGACTGATGGTTGGAATTGGTCCTGAAGGTCTTTTCCAGCTTAGACGATTCAATGACTCAACCTGTGCCATGTTTACAGGAGGTAATGTCCTTGAGTAGTGCCAGAGCAGGTTCAGGGTGTATGTTAAGAACAACATCTGCTCCAAAAGAGCAGTGAGGCAGTGGGCACAGCTACCCAGAGAGGGGGAAGAGTCCCCATCCCTGGGGGTGTCCGAGAACTGTGGGGATGTGGCACTGAGGGATGTGGGCAGTGGGAATGGTGGGGGTGGGCTGGGGTTGGATTTGGGGTCTTTGAACTCGGGACTTTCCCGGCCTTAATGATTCTGTGATTCTACATTCCACCAGAATGCCTGCAGAGCAAGGACAGGGTTGTGAGCTCAGGAAAGGTCCCACAGTGCCCCGTGCAGAGCCAACATAGATGCAGCCCAGCCAGTGGGGCAGGAGCCAGGATTTTGGGGAAGGGAGGCGGCTTGGACTGCACCTCTCCTTCCTGTGGCATGTTTGCAGTGAGCCAAGCAGCAGCTTCAAGGGGCTGCCACTCCCAGGAGGGACACACGGGCTGGGACATCAGTGTTTGGCCTCCTGTAGCAAATGGAGGTGAGCTGGCAGCACTGCTGACCCCTGGGATGCTCTGGGCTTGGCTTTCTCTGGGTTCTGCAGCTGGAAAAGGAGAAGGAAAGAAACCATCTGCTCTGCTCGTGTCACTGGACATCAGTCCTGGAGGCTACAGCCTCGTCTTCCTGGGAGGAAGGAGGTGTGGGAGCCTCCCCTGCTCTAAGGCAGATCAGGGTCAGCACTCAGCCACCACCGCCTTCCTCTTCTCACTCCACAACAAAAAAAAGGGAAAGGGAGGTGGCAGGCACCCAGCAAACTGCCCTGTCCTGTCACCACGTTGCCACGTGGCTGGCACGGGGACACAGCCCCTTGTGAGGGTCCCCATCTGCTGCTCTGAGCCCCCTAGATACTCCAGCCAACAAAAAGCCCAAAGGATACAACTTCTGGATGAGGTCGTAGGCGTGCTTGTAGTTCTGGGTGAGGAAGCAGAGGGACACGGTGGTCACTGGGTTGTGGCACCAGGAGCGGTACAGGCAGCAGAAGAGGTTGCGGCTCTCCTGGGGAAAGAGGAAATCATGGTGGAATGGGGGTGATGAAACGCAATGGGGACACGGCACAGAGCACCCCATGCTCCCAGCACCCGCTGCACACCCAGCCCTGCGAGTGCTGGTCCCAGCTCTGCCACAACACGAAGGGATATTTCCCCACTGCCCAGCACCAGTGCTGCTCGGCGCCCTTGGAAGATGGTTTTGGGGTGGAAGGTGGAATTCTGGGGTCCTCCCTTGGACACTGCCACTACAGGTGGGCTGCAGCTGCTCTGGGCACTGTGGTGTTTTGCAGGGGGAACAGCTGCAGAGTGGTGGGACGCCCACTCGCTGTCACCCACGTGAGCAGGCAGGGAGGGAGCTGGCAGCTGCTGGGGGGCTCAGGGGCTGTGATCAGCTTACAGGCTGGGGACAGAGCCTGCTGTGCGGGGGGGAACAGCAGGAGGTGGGCACATCCTCCAGCCACTCACTACACCCCATGGGGACCTGCATATGCCTCAGTTTCCCCATCTGTATAATGGAGCGATTTGGTCCCTGCAGCTCCAGCCTTGGGCTCTGAGCTCTCAGCTCCCTGCTACCCTTGTCATCCCCCAATGGGTGCCCATACCGGTGTCCTCAGGTCCTTCAGCTGGTTCCTCAGCTGGAAGAGCTCGGAGGAGGTGAGCAGGATGGTGTTCAGTGTGTGCACCATGGTGGAGGCAAACTTGAGGTCCTCCTCCCGCAGCAGGATGTCCGCCATGGAGTGGAAGATGTTCTCTGCGTTCAGAAGCAGACAGAGCTGCCTGTGTGTCACAGAGGGGAAAAAAACAAACAAACAAGAGGGGAAGGATCACATCACATCCTTCCTGCAGGGGTGACATGTGGGGACACCCGGGGCTGGTCCAGCTTTTGGGGCTGCATCTGATAGCGGGGGATGTGTAGGGAGAGAGCACAACCAACAGGAACTTGCAGTTGGGCACCGCCGGAGCCAAAACCCCAAAGTCCATGGACAAAGCTCTACCACCCCATAAGCTGCCCCACTGCTCTTTGAGCTCCACACTTTGAGTCCCAGGATTCTGGGGAAACTGAGGTTGGAGCAGAGCCCAGTGCGGTGCCCGCAGTGTGGCTGTGCCCCCACAGCAGGAATGTTCTGCTCCATAAACAGAATTCCCGAGGTTTTAAACACTGGAGAGACGAAACTTGAAAACCCACATTATTAATTTTTTTTCTTCCTCCTTTGTTTGGATTTTAGGATTCCTGTTTTTCTCCGGCGTGGTTCTGAGCTCCCGCATTCCTGGGCAGTTTGCATGAGGACACCCAAACCAGCATCCATGGGGACACCCAAACTGGACGGGGCACTGAGAAATGGGGTTTTTGTCCCCAAAGAGGGGTGCTCCCAGCTCTGGGTCCTGTTGAGCTCCTCGCCCAGCCCTCACAATGGGATGCTCTGTGCAGGGTTTACGTAACCAAACCCAGCCTTCGCCCTGGCCCGCGTTAGAATGGAGCGGGCAGTGATAAATAAGCTCATTTATCCCAATTATTCTTACGTAACCGGGCTGTATTCATGGGATGAAGCGTTCTCACCGCCTGGGCACGGGACTGTGTGAGAGAGAGAGGCAGCGAGGGAGGGATGGGGATGGGAGAGCAGCCCCGGAGATTTGCTCAGCATCCTCCCCAGGGCCAATGGAGCTCCTGGAGCACAGCGGGGAAAGGGCAAGCAGCCCACGTCCTGCACTGCCTGCAGCCAAACTGGGAGCTGCTCCGGCTATGGGGTGCCTGCTGCTCCACTGATGCCCTTGTACCATACATGCCAAAGCAGAGCCCCGAAATACAACGGGTCCTCTGGGGACAAACGCTTTCTGGGCTACGTTAACCCATCTCAAGAGCACCCCGTGGCTCCATGCAATGCAACAGCCCCAAACGGGCACTGCTGTGAGCAGAAGGGACAACGCTGCTGCTGTGCCAACTGACCCCGAACTGCTGCCCCCAGTCCCAGCGTTTTAGGGCAGCCGAGGGATCACCTTCCAGAAATAGAAGCTGGATGTTTCTGGTTTTGATTAGCAAGGAAGGGAGCAGCTGGTGCAGAGTGTCCGTACCCACCCGGCACCGCCGCCCGACCCTGAGCTGGCTGTGCAGCAAACTCCAGTGCTGCTGGGGCTGTGCTGTCCCCGTGTTACCACATCCCTGCCCCAAACTGCTCCCCGGCCCCGTGGGTTGGAGGGGACAACTGCCCGGGCCCACAGCTGTTGTGACAGCTGAGGCTGAGCACCAGTGAGTGGCACAGCAACGGCCCCGGGAGGATCCCAGCGGCGCGAGGGGAACGCGGTGCCCGGAGGAGGGCAGGGCTGGGACAGGTGGCGGAGATGCCGGGGGGTGCTGAGGGTGGAATGGGGCTGCAGGCAGAGCTGGGAGCCCCAGTGCCATTCCCAGCCCTTGCAAGCCATTCCCAAATATACACAGCCTGGATAAATATAGCCCAGATATATATAGCCACGTATATATGCCCCAGAGGAGGACGCAGAGCCCTGCTCTCCCAGCTGTGGGAGCACCAAGCAGCACCCACAGCTCTGCTCCCTCCTCCTCAGCTTCCCCTCTTATGGGGAACCTCGTCACCTTTTGCTCTGATTCCCACCAACTTCCCAGGCAGACACTTTTCCTGCAGAGACACAGCCAGGTGTGATCTGCTTTTTTTAGCAGCTCGACAGCTTAAAAACTCGGGTGGTGATCACGCTGCCTGCAGCTCACCCATCCATCCCCCTGCTGCTAAATGGGATCCTGCCTGTGCAGTGCTGTGACGATGGAGGGATGTGGCTCACTGCCCTGAAATGTCATCCCTATGAATGCCACCACCCTGTCCCCAGGGGAAGAAAAGCAAGGTGTGGGGCAGCTCTGGAGTCTAGCTCTCCTGGGATCAGAGCCACAACTCTACGTAGGGCCAGCACAACACCTGGAAACTGGGCTCATGCAAGGTGATGGGGAGCCCTTTGGGACCACCTGTCAGCTTTGCCCATGCCAGAGCAAGGCAGTGCCCCTCCGTGCTTCCTCCCTACCCTTCGTTTCCTGTGCTTCTTTCCCCCCTCCAAGGCTCCTTGCCACCCTTCCGCCCATCCTCATCCTACCCCTGCCAGGAAAAGCAGCATCCCAGGCAGCTCCACGGCTGGGATCCTTTAGGATACCTTAGGATCCCAGAAGGAGCAGCCTTTGAGGCACAGAAAGAAACGGGATGGGGAGAGGAGAGGGAGGAGAACACGGGGAAGTCGTGAAGATGTGGTTTCCCAGATCCCCCTTCCCTCGCTGCGATGGTGCAGATGGAAATCACCATTTTTCTGGGTGGAAATCACGGCTCTCCATTTAACCAAATGGAAATTTCGGCTCTCCATTTATCCAGAAGGAAATCACTGCCCTCCATTTTTCTGGATGGAAATCACTGCTTTCCATTTATCCAGATGGAAATCATGGCTTTCCATTTACCCAGATGGAAATCGCAGCTCTCCATTCCCCCCTTCCCCACTCCCCTTTGCCGAATCTGGCTGCAGGGCAATGGAAACCATGGCAACTGCAACGACGGCTCGTGCTTTAAAAACTTCATCGCGCTTCACATAGGAGATTTCTGGGTGCTTTGGAAGGATCTGCTGGACATCCTAAATGATGAGTGTGGAGCTGGGAGCCGTCCCGGCTGGCTCAGGATGGCCACAGAGCCTGCTGGAGCCAGGGAGGCAGCGAGAGCAGCAAGTAGGATTGGTGCCAGCTGCCTCTGTTTTCATGTGGCTTTTGGACTCTCCTTAACGTCTCACCATGGAGGCCCCTGGGCATCAAGGCTTGCTTTTCGGGATGCCGGGTCAACCAGGAGTAAGAGCACGAGATCAAAGGCTGCGAGTGCATTTTGGGGAGACCTGGAAAGCCTCGTGTTTTTTTTCCAGCTGGTGCCCCACCACCATGAGATGTTCCCAGATTGGTACATCTCTGATGCCCCATTTCTCCGGGTACTGCTCTCCTCCCTTGGCACCAGCATGGCACGAGGAGCACCCGGCACGCTCTGCCGGCACGATCAGCCAGGAAGAGACACTCAGGCTCTGCCCCCGGATCTCGAGCAGTTGCAGACAACCCCTGAGATGCTTCTGCTCCAAAAGGAAGAAGCGTGGAGTGTTTCATTGCAAACAAGAAAAGCCTCCCACGGTGCTCCTGCTGCCGTTAGTGCAACAACTGCTGCACGCCGCCATGCCAGCTCTGCTCTGAGCCTCCGTAACACCACGTTGTGTGATTGCACAATCCCCATTTCCTGGGAATGGCAGGTGAAATCCAGCCTGCTCCGCGCACGTGGAGCCGCTCCCAAGGACCAGGATTGAGGTTACAGTGGGAATGCTCACAGGAGAGCAGAGCATCTCTGGAGTTCCTCCCCAAAAGCCTCTCTGCTTGCATTTGCAAGGTCTGGAGATGGGCAGAACCAGGCAGAGGTGAGTTGTTGGACTTGGAAATGAAGCACGGAGCCTCAGCCCTTTCCTCCCTGTGATGCTCCTCTTTGTTGCCACACCACTTGGGAACCCCCAGCGACTGGAAGAGCCAAGAAACAGCAGGCACTGAGCAAAGCAAAGGCAAGCACCAGCCTGCAATCCTTGTGGAAGGGTTTGGCAAGGAGCAGTCCATGCTCAAACACGAGCAGTGCAATGCCCTGATGAGCTCCAGCACAACGGTGCCCTTGGAAGAGGTCACCTGTGGTTTGCAAAGCAGATCTCCAACCCTCCAGCTGCTCATTCGACCTGTGACAACCACAGCTCCATCTGGGAGCAAGGAACAGTGCTGCACCATGGAGGAGGAGTTCACACAGAAGGTGATGGACTGTTGATGTCCTCCGGGATGGGCTGGCAGCTAAAAATAACTGAATTTGGGAAGTTAATGGGCTGCTCAGCCCAAGGCATCGCTGAGCCTTTCCATGGATGAGACAGCTACAGGTGAAGGCCACTGGGCACATGCCCACCAGCACACAGCCTAGGAACCCCACAGTGACCCACAGATGACATTACCCAGGCTGCAGAGCTCTGAAGTGCTGAGCTGAGCACCTCCAGGATGCTCTCCCCCTGCTGAGCCCACAGGAAAGCAAAACACCCCACAAAGCCTACAGCATCCCTTCTGATCTGTGAACCCACTGACAGTAAAACCAGCAGCAGGGCCTGGCAGCACGATCCCAGCCGTGTGTTCGCAGGGCTCCTATGGCACATGCCTGGCAGGGCTGAAACCTTGGCTCTGGCCACAGCCTGCCTGCCAGGGCAGAAACCCTGTGTGTGCTGCAGAGTGCAGTGACTCAGCCCCAGCAGCTGCTGACCCCCAGGGCATGCACACATACAACGACGATGCTTTCGGGTTTTCACCTCTTTCCTCTTCCACGTGAAGGGTTTGGAGGAAGGGCAGGGGGTGGGAGATGCGTAAGGCATCTCCGAAGATCTTTCCTTTGAGATGTGTGCTTCCCTTTCAGGCTGACAGCTGTGGCCTAATTTTCACGAAAACTGACAAGAGCCTTATTTCTCCCCCTATAATTTCTTTCCGCCGCCAATAAAATAGGTTAAAGGAGCGGGCGCAGCGCTGCGCCGGGAGCTGGGGGAGGATGCTCCACTCTGGGGTGTGCACAGATTGCTGAGGTGGGAGCTGAGGCTGCGCTCACCTTCTGCATTGCTTTTCTCATAGAAGGAGAAATAAAAGCACTCCGATTCCTTCCCACAGAACTGCGACCAAGGAGCGGATTGCTGCCCTAGAGGCAACGCAGTCGATGAGGACCCAGACAGGCTGGGAGCCGCCTGCAGCTCCTTCCAGTCCCTGCTCCAAAATGGGAATTTCCCTGGGTGTTGTACTGTTCATTCAATCACCACGAGCACTCCCACATTCGGAGGAAGGGAAGTGCTTCCTTCCCACGCACTGACTTACTCGAGGAGCTGGCAGCTCTGGAGGAGCCCTCGCCATCCAACAAGGCAATTCGGAGAGCGCTCTGCGTTACGGAACTCAGCTGAAAGCACCACATCCACAGCTGCGTGCTGGTTTAGAAGCCCCAGGTGCTCCAGCAGCTTTGCACAGTGGGCCCACGTGAGATGAGAGCAGTTGATGCTCCCTCCCATGTCCCTGAGGTGCCACCTAAGTGCACCCGGTGCTGGCTGAGGACCCGCACTGTGCACCATGCTGCCTGCACCAATCTGGGATTGCAGGGAAAGCACTGAGACAGAGAGAACCTGAAACCCCCAGGAGCTGCCCCTGGAAGGAACTTGGCTGTTTTGTAAGGATTTTCCTCCCCTATGCACACTTCCCCTTCCTCCCCTCCACACTCTTGCTGACCCTGACGAGTCCCAGCCCACTCAGCACTGCTGCTCACATGTGTTTTCCATTTTTCTACAGGAAAACACATCAGCTCCTCAGGTCCCAAGGCAGCTTTGGAGTGGAGGATGCTTAAAGCCCATTTCCTGAGCCACCGGGATGTTCTGCTGCAGAAGCCGAACTCCATGACAAGGATGTCCCACCTCCTTTCAATCCAGCAGGCACAACATCCTCCATCTTCTCCACCTCAAAGCCTGAGCTGCCTGTAGAGCTTCCAGCAATGCTCTGCATGTGGCGTGCCAGTAGGGCTTCCCATTGCTACCAGTAGGGCTTCCCATCACTGCTGGTTGGGATTCCTATCACTGCTGTTAGGGCTTCCAGCAATGCTCTGTACGTGGGGTGCCAGTAGGGCTTCCCATCAGTGCTGGTAGGACATTCCATCACTGTCGGTTGGGATTCCCATTACTGCCAGTAGGGCTTCCCATCACTGCTAGTAGGGCTTCCAGCAATGCTCTATATGTGAGGTGCCAGTAGGGCTTCCCACTGCTACCAGTAAGGCTTCCCATTGCTACCAGTAGGGCTTCCCATTGCTACCAGTAGGGCTTCCCATCACTGCTGGTTGGGATTCTCATCACTGCTGGTTGGGATTCTCATCACTGCTGGTAGGGCATTCCATCACTGCCGGTTGGGGTTACCATTGCTGCCAGTAGGGTTTCCCATGGCTGCTGTTGGATGCCAAACTGTATGGAGGAGGTTTTGGGGAACGGGCAGGGATGTGCAAGGCAACGAGCCCAAGGGAGGAAAATCAGGATCAATCAAACCTGTTTGCCTGCAGGGATGAAACGGGGACAGCACATTGATGGCAAAGCTCCTGCCTGCCCCAATTAGTGCGTGAGAAGCGGGTTCCTCTTGCAGGGCAATGAAAGCAGAGCCAAGGGCAGGGGTGCAGCACAGATCGCTCCCAACAACCCCCACGGGCTGGGAAGTGTGCAAGCCGCCAGCATGCTAATGGCTCTTACGTAAAGCTGGTGGCAGGCTGGGGGCTGACCCACATACAGGGGCTGGTGGCTGGCACCTGGGGACCTTCCTGCTGCGATGGGGACAGCCCACATCTTGGGCCTCCTGTCCCATCGCGGCACTGCTCTGCAAGCCTGGAGTTGGGGATCGCTGCTCTTAGTTGTGCAAACTGGAGGAAAAAAAACCCAACCTAAACAGCTTTCTCCAGTTATTCCTTCCTGCAAGGCAATGGGGAGGGAGGGGGAAAGTGCACAGTTCATTAAAGCAAAAGGGCAGGCGGCCAGAGAGCATCCTGGCAGGCAGCGCGATGCGTTTTCGCAGCCTCGCTGCCTCCCGACACAGAAGCTCCCCTTGTAGTGATCACAGCTGTTTGGATTTTACCCGAGTTCATATCACAGTTTATCAAAGGGGCTGCATTTTTTTTTTTTCTTTCTATTTTTTCCTGAGCTTCGCTGAGGACAAGCTGAATGGTTCAGGCGGAGACAAACGCGGGTTTTGTTCTGCGTGTGGCACTGATGCTGGAGGGGGGACAGAGGGATTTTCTGGGCATGGGAACATCCAGCATCAGTGGGCTCAGGGTAAGGATGAAGCAGTGCATCACCAGTGGATGGTGGCAGCATGGCAAGACCCTAAACCTACCCCTACCCCTACCCCTAATCCTAACCCTACCCCTAACCCTAACCCGGAACCCAGTGGTTTCGACATTCCCTTACGACTGTGCAGATCCATATGGGGTTCCCAACATCTCCATCCCCTCTGTGTTGCTGGGTGGAGGCAGAAGTCCCTCCCTGCTCCAAAACAGGAGACTGTCCCCAAGCCATGGGCATCACTCTGCCCAGCATGATGTGCCAGGCTGACACCCTTCCTCTTCCAAGCATCCCCACCCTCAGCAAAGCAGGGCTGCACCAGATCTCCGTCACAGTGGGACTTTGAGATCCCAAGGACAGTGCAGGGTGTGGAGTTCTGCAGGTGAACCCTTCCCTACCCAAACTTGCTGCCCAGTGGGAACCTTGGGACTTTCCAGCTCACAGCTTAATGCCCTACATTGGCCAAATAACCTCATCTGCTCCCATTGGGATGGCCCCGTGGGGTTCCGGTGTCCCCCAGGGTGAAATCAGGGAAACCCAAGGTGATGGATCTCAGTCCAACGGCCACCCCATTACGTGCACCCCATAGGAGGAGGCTGTTGCACCACGGGGATTTCACACCCCAGCTCTGTAAGACAAGCTTGGGCAGTGCCTGTGCCTCGGTCAGAGCACAGTGCTGACTCAGGCAGCCTCTGGTGCTCCCAAGAAGGGCTCCAAAGCCAAACCCTGCCCTGCAGCACACCCTGCACATGGCCATCTCCAGCCCACTGCACAGCCTGTGGGTTTTCTTGTTTAGCCACACCGCTGGGTCACCAACCCTGCGCTCCCAGCAATGAACCTGGGAGCTGTGGGACAGGGCTCAGCCTTTTGCTTCATCCCTGCATCCCACCAACAGGCGAGCACTAAATGAAGCCTGGAAACCTCTGTGCTGGCTGCTTGGACAAGCCCCGGCACAGCGGCTGTTCCTCTGCTTTGAGGCTGGCCATGTGGCTCCAAAAGGCATGTGATGCTTTGGAGGCTCCTCTGCATTTTTCTGCTGTTCCAGACCAGCATCAGGAGACCAGTAGCTGAATGGCGATGTTTTCCTCTTGCTTAAGGGCTCTGCTGAGGCCGGGACTCTTTCAGTGCTGCATGCCAGCTGGGGCAGATAGCTCTGAGCTAGAGGGAAGGGCTCAGCTCTGTGCAGCAAGCAGAGAGGTAGCACTGAAGGAAATCACAGAATCTGCTTCCAACAACCACTCTGGAGCTACTTTTGGCAGAGAAGAGGAGGCAGGGCGGCCAGTTCTGAAGGCAAGACAGTTCTCAGCTCTGGAGATGAGCACCATTGGCAGCAGTGCAGCTCTCTTGGCACATCTCCTTAAAGCCAGGTCTTCTAAGTGGTCAGGGGGCACTGCAATCAGGTGTGCACCAAGCAGTCTCGGGGAGCCCTTTCCTGGGTGCTTCCCCTCCCCTTTCCTCCTGTCTCGGGCTTTGCAGTGCTGGTGCCACCAGGGCAGGTGGCAGGGTGAGCAGGGCACTCAGTGCAGCCACGGGCCCCGTGTCCCTGCAGAGCAAGGATCCCATATCCCAGCTCCTTTTTAGGCACACGGTGTGCCACGACCTCTGCCTCCAATGCTCACCGGGACAGGGACCAAAGTCCTTCTGGAGTCAGCAGCCAGACATGCCCAAGCCTGAGCTGGGTTGGAAAACAAACTGCCTTACCACAGCCCCTTCGCTTGACCTCACAGACCTCAGCTTGCCCAGCACTGCCAACGTGACGAGGAAAAATGCTGCGTGGGCAGTAAACCCTGCGCAACATTTCCCTTTCCATCGAGCGCTAATCCTTGGGCTGGCAATCATTACCTCAGCTAACAGGTTTATCCCCTTCCCCGCTGCCCCAGCCCCAGCTCCACCATCCCTGGTGGCAGAGGGTGAGCAGGGGATGAGATCTCCCCACATCTCCCAAGTGGAAGCATGGGGTCAGCTTCTCACCCGCTGTGCCCAACAGCTGAGGGATGCAACGCGGGAGGATGCATATGGCTTTCATTTGGAAAGCAGCTAAAAATAGCAGTGCGAGGCTCTGCCTTTGGTGGATCCCTCTGGCAGCAGATCAATCTTTTCCAGAGAGTCCTGGAAAACTTCTCCTGCTCTGTTCCCATCTTCCTCACCCCGATGCAGTTTAGCCAGCACTTGCGCTGTCGTCAGGAGTTACTCAGCAGTGCCTGGGGCTCACCCTTCCCAGAAGTGCTGCCTTGGCCCCAGCCCAGGGCACACATGAGCCACAACGTGACTTTTTTTTTGCACCGATGTGGATTTTTTGCACAACCAAACCCTGGGGTGTGAGTCACCGTAAGTAGCACCAGTCTGAGTGGGGCTCCCAGCACACCTCCAGCATGGCAACCAGGGAGGAACTGAAAGTGGCCGGCACATGAGAGAGCTTTTACGTGTGTCCCTGCCCAACCAGGGGACCTGTAGCAACTTTCCATACTCACTCATGCGGCCTGAAGGTTTGGGCACAAAGCATTACTGTGAGCCTGATACAGA
This sequence comes from Meleagris gallopavo, assembly GCF_905368555.1. Taxonomy (NCBI): domain Eukaryota; kingdom Metazoa; phylum Chordata; class Aves; order Galliformes; family Phasianidae; genus Meleagris; species Meleagris gallopavo. The sequence continues at coordinate 1,039,490 of NC_139416.1, forward strand.
CCCAGCCTGGCTTAGCGGACTGGGAGCTTCTACACACTTCATTTTGTCACACACTTTGGAGAAGCAGCTCTCTTCTCCCACTGGAGTGTGCCTGGGCACAACTCGATGCCAGCACACCAAAACCAAGGGAGGAGGGAACCCCGGTCCTGCCCCTCCCACCAACATCCTTGCTGATTTTGCCTCGACCTCGCCTTTCCTTCATTGCTAAATCCATTATTTTCAAGCGAGTCGAGGAATTTATCTCCCTTGCCCCAGATTTCATTGCATTCAAGATGACGCTCTGCCAGCTGTCATAACACTCGGTTTTCCAGCCTCGGTGCCTAACTGCAGCTCCTAAATAGTGGAAGCAAAACCCACTCGTGTTGGGAATGAAGCTTCCACCAGGCAAGCACAATGAAACCACGCTGATCTGCAGTGCTCTGAGCCGAGCCAGGTGGAAGAATTCGGTCCATGTGGCACCCTGAGCCACAGCCTGCCCTCCTGCCCCTGCTGCTCTGCTCACTTCTCAGCACAAACGGGATCTGACAACACTATTTAATAGGGAGATACTTTGCCTCGGGGCTGGGAGCAAGAAATATGGTGGTGCCTCAACACGCGGAAGGCAAGCCTGTTTGCTCTAGAAACGTCAGCACTGACTACCAGCAACTGAGGGAGGCTTGTGGAAACCACTTCTGGCTGCTGGTGATGTGGGAAAGCGCGGAGCTTGGACCCTTCCCCCAGCCCACCCTGCCCATCCAGTGCTGGGGGCTGACCTGATGATGAAGGCTCCTCTCGTCTCCAGGAGTTTCCGCTCGCTGCTGAACCTCTTGAGCAGGTTGATCATGAACTTGTAGAAGTAGGAGTTCATGGTGGGGGTGGAGGGAGAGCACTCCAAGCCTTTAGGTCCTGGGGAGGAAATGAGAGCAGATGGGACACGCTGGCCAAAGCAGTATCAGTCAGTGCACAGACACCTAAAATATGGCAGAGCACTCGTGGAAACAGGAGTTCCAGGCCTCAGTCTGAGCAGAGCCAGCACTCTCCATCCCAGGGGAAGTGAGCTGACATATTTTCAGCCTTGAGCAAGCACACAGGGCTGAAATGGGCTTTGTGGGAGATGGCCACAGATCCCACCAGTTCTAGCAGCTGACAGAAGGGGTACCCAAGCTCTGAGTAAATGCACAATCCCATATCTTTGGGTAGAACTTGTAAAGCCATTCCACAAAGCAGACAGCCCCATGTGCCAGAGATGCTCCAAGCCATATTTTCAGCCCTGAATCACCACGCTGCTGCAGGTGACACAGGCCCACTTGGTCTGTCACCTCCCCATGCCCCAGGGCTGGCTGGATGGGCACAGAAGCCCAGTCACAATGCAGGAGGGAGCCAAGCTCACATACTGGAAGGCTCTTTCATGATTCCTCCTTACACACCTGGCTCAGGACTGGAAGATTAGGATGGCAACGGGGTCACAAGGGTCACAGCATGCTGGGTGAGCAGCACCACCGTGGCTGTTTGCAGGGCTCTCCCTTAACATCTCCTACAAGTGGAGGAGCACAGTGAGGCTGTGCACAGCCCGACATGGTCAGGGCTTCCATTGGGCTCCAGTGGAGACGTGTGCAGTTTGATTTATGAGTGGTGTCTGCTTCTGTCGGGATTCAGCAGAGCACGGAGCAGCCAATTAAAAAGGCAATCAGGCAGCCAAAGCCTGGGCTGATGGAAAAGTCGCTGGGCTGATTCCCACTGCGCTGATGGCAGCGATACGGGGAGGCGCAGATGCGGGCATCCAAAAGGATGGAGCAAAACCTGCTGCAGAGGAACGGGTGCCTCCTTCCCATGGGATCCCCTTCTCCAGTACAGCTGAAGCCCTGAGCCGTGCTTTGAAGCAGGCCTTTCCCCGAGCACAAGTGTGAGCCACAGCATCGTGTTTCCCCTCAGCTGCAGGTAAGCCGATCTGGGCAAAAATATTACACTGCTGAGACAATGTGCTCCGAAACAAAGGTGTGATTGTTTCCAGGCACGGATCACCCAGAGTGAAACCACAGCCGTGCCCGGCGTGTCACTGCTACAGCTGTTAGCACTTCTCACCAGTGCTTGCAAACGGGAACAGCCGCACATGGGGCAGTCCTGCACCCAACCCAATGCACTGAGGCTGGAACCCATCCAGGGGAAGTTCTGTCCCTGCCAATCCCTCCATCCCCAGGACTCCCCCCATTATGTCTCTGCCCTCCTTGTTGCACGGGCAGCAGTGCAGTGCTCACCCTGAATCTGCCATCGTCCCCTCTGCACCTTTCAGACTCACCGCTTCGTCTCATGACTTCCAGTGGTGGCAGCTGGAAGCCGATAACACAACACATCTTAGAATCACAGAGCCACTCGGGTGGGAAAAGATCTCTCAAACCCCCAAGTCCAACCCCAGCCCACCCCAACGATGCCCACTGAGCACACGTCCCTCAGCGCCACATCCCCACGGCTCTTCACTCTCAGCCGGCGGCCCCATGGGTTATGGCTCAGCGCACCGAGATCCGGCGTGGGAGATCTGTGTGAGCAGCTTTCAGTGTTTCCATGCAGCACGAGAGAGGAGCAGAGAGGTGTGACGAAAACTGTGGCTCGGTTCATTGAGGCTTGCACCTCTCCCCCTTCCCCTAGAGTGAGACTCTGCAGATTTGTAACCTGACAGATCGGCTGCGAACGCACCATGAGCGGGGCTGCAGGAGGTTTGGTTGGTACCGAGGAGGAGCTCAGAGCAATGACAGAGCTCAGCCTGGGATCAGCTGTAATAGGAACAAAAGGCAATTTTTTTGTCTGCAACAGAACTGAACGCGGGCACTGGTTGGGTCTGCAGGTGGGAACAACTTCTGCCCAAAAGAGCAGTGATGCAGTGGCACAGCTGCCCAAGAGGTGGGAGAGTCCCGTCCCTGGGGGTGTCCCAGAGCTGTGGGGATGTGGCACTGAGGGACGTGGGCAGTGGGCAAGGTGGGGGTGAGCTGGGGTTGGGCTTGGGGGATCTGTGGTCTTTTCCAACCTTAATGATCCTACGATTCACCGCCTGCTCCCAACTCCTCTCAGCTGAGTTTTGATGCTCAGAGTGACCCCCAAAGCAATTTTTCTCCCCTCGAAGTATCCAACGATGCTCTTACACAAGAGCTCCCCAGTACCTCCCTGGGCTGGAAAACAGCAAACCTCACCCAAGGGAAGCTCCCAGCCTGGCAGTGGGCTCCTGCAGCACCCAGGCTCACCACACTGCTGGTGTGCTCCTGCAGCTGTGTTATAAATCAAAAGAGACAGGCAATTAGGGATCCATATTAAGGGCCTTATAAATATATATTGTCACACAGCCTGCTTCCTTCAAGCCACCTGGCTGCCTGGCGGATGGAGCAGGCTGCAAACCTGCAGTGCCAAAGCATCCTCAAATGCTCAGGCATCGGATTTGCCTACATCAGCCACTAAGCACCAAACTTTACCGTCACAAGTTCCGCTCATTTCCCATAATTGGTTTCAAACTGGGCTTAATTAAAATCAGTGCAGACTTGCTTAACTCCAATGAAACCAAATTTAAGTGTGATCTGACCAGAACTGATTCCTTTCTGAAGCAGCATAAGCTGTTTAATGAGCACCCACCAGGACACTGGTGCTGGTTTAGCTGCAGTGATTGACTTCACGTTGTAATTGAAGCAATTTCAGTGCAGAGCCAGACTGGGTGATGGGGGGGAGAGGCTGGGAGCTGGCAAAGAGCACTGCAGAGTGGGTGCCGCGTCTTCGTTCCCATAAAAAGGGTAATTGGAGGCTGCTTCCTTATTCACAAAACACTTAGTATGATCAAGGGTCTGGGAGGAAGCGTTGCCTCCAGCAAGATTTCCAGCATCCAGACAGAGCAGCTCCTGCATCCCACTGCCAGGCCCTGTGTGTGGATGGGGCTGCTGGAGCCCAGCATCCCTCCCATTCCCTCGGAGCTCACGCTTCCAGCACTGACCTCCCTGGGCTACCCCTGCGTGCAGCTGGCCCCAGTCTGGCCCTGGCCCCACGGAGCTCAGCATAGCCCCACGCAGAGACGTGGGAATCTGCTCTGTACCTCCCCCAGCAGCCTTCTTCCCTTCCTTCCCTTCCCTAGGATGTTTTCAATCGGAGCAAAGCCTCGCAGAGCAGGATAAAAATAGAGCTGTAAAAAAAATAAATGAAATAAAGGCAGACTCCCTCTGCAAAACCCAGCATGGGGCGTAGCTGGAAACAGATGCGAGAGTGCCGGCAGCTCAGCTGGGCTCTGAGAGACGTCAGCTCAGCCCTCTCCAAAGCACAGGATGCTGCTGAGGAAAGGAACGCTCTGAAAGTACCGATGGTGCTTGGCCCTGGTTGTGCTCTGCCTGCTCCTGCACTGCTCCCCATGCGGCCACCACTGCCCTCTTTGCTATTTGGGAGACCTCAGCACATGGCTCAGCACTAAGAGGTCCCTGGTGGAGGACAGCAGTGCCCTGTCCATGCCCTGCTGCAGGCATGGCAGACAGCTGGCATCACCCCATGGCTGATGGGCAGGGCAGGAGGCACATCTGGATGCCCAATGAGGCTTTTCCTGCTGTCTTTCAGGCTGTCATTAGGGAACCCTCATCCTTTTCAGGGTGCTGAGCTGAGAGAACTCAGATACCTCGTTTACTCCCTGCTTTCGTGCTCCTGATCCCTTGAAACTTGCCTGCAAATCAGCTCCTTTGAGAGCAAGTGCTCCATTTGGTGGCACCTGCTGCACCCTGGCATTTAACAGAGAATGAGCACCGACGGGTTTTGCTTTGCAGTGACCAAGGGGGACAGAGAGAAGCCCAGGCGGTGGCACAGCACTCATCACCTTCCCATCAGTGCCTGAACAAAGCAGACCACGTTTCTCAGGGATTGTTAGCAGGCTGCTCAGGAGTAATCCACAGAATCCTGAGCGCTGCTGGTTGAAACTAATGACCTCAAGCGTGTTAGCACACCCACGTACGAAGTCAGCCTCCCCATAAACATCCTCTGGTGTGATGTGCTCTGAGGGCACGTCGGTGTCCCCACCACCTCCGGCAGGAAGCCAGGCAGGAGGGACTGCAGGGAGAGGAAGGTGCCTCCTGCAGAACAAAGGGTCGTGGTGCTGCTCCGCGCAGACAGGAAGGGATGTGCACACGGAGCTGCTGGGGCTGACAGCCTTTTGGAGGGGCTGCCCTCCAACTGTGAAGAACTGAGCTGAAGAAGTAGGCTGCAGGGCTTGCACCAGTGCTAACCGTGGTGGTAACCGCTCGTGGGCCATCTGCTGCTTGTACCTGACTTTGGTGTGGTTGGCAGAACACCCCTGAAGTAAAGCTGCTGGAAGCCAGATGGGTGTTTGGACTGTCACCCCAAAGAGGTGCCAGCCCCAGGCTTGCTCCTGCAGCTCCTGTCATTGGGGTCTGCCACCCAGGGTCACCAAACAGGGCATCGGATGCACCATCTGCCTCTACATCAGGGATGCTCCAGCAGCACTTGACCCACTTGAGATGGCAAATGCGAGACGTGGCAATGAGAAAACGCACGGCTTTCCCTCTGTTTTTCTCCAGCTACACCTCCACAGGGCCCTGGGAAAAGCAGGCAGAAGGGAAGGCAGAAGGTAACAGAGGGACTGCAGAAGGCTCAGCTGCCCCACGCAGGCAGGAGGAGGCCTGCCGGGGCTCCCACACACCCCTTCTCACCTCATTGTGCCAGGAGAAGCTGTCGGAGGGCAGCTGACCTTATGTAATGGGAGAACAAAGCAGCTAAATAAAACCCCGAGCTGGGAACAGGCTGCGGAAGTGGGACACCGTTTTCCTGACTAATCACCCAACATCTGAAGGAAACACGAGTGAATGGCAGGGAAACAACTGCATAAACACATCCCGAGGGAAGAAAGGGTGAGAGAGGAAGTGGGGGAAGCCCGCAGCGTGGCATGGGTCCCTTCTGCCTCCCCTGCTGACTGCGTGGGGAGAGTGGCACAGAGAGCCGCTGCCCAGGCAAGGGCTGGAGATGGCCACGCTCACCCACCTGCAGAGCCGCGTGCTGGGATGAAGGACAGAAGCACAGCTAGGGTTACTCGGTCCTCCTCCCAGTGAGGGCACGAAGGCAATGGGGTGACCCCAGGGGGAAGCACCAGAACTCTGCGGCCTCCCGTCCAGTGTTGGTAGAGTGATGGCATCCTGCTTCCAGAAAGAGCTCCAAGACAAAGCATGACACAGAACTGCCTGCGGAGGACTGCTCCTGTCCACTCCAGTACAAAGCAGTGCCTTTCCCACTGGTGCAGCCACACAGTCACACCGAGCTCCTCGATGCCGCTTTGGCTTTGCTCCCTCTAATCGCACACCATTACAGCAGCACCACGTTCAGGTGTAGGGATTTCTACTGGTTTTGTTCCAAACCCCAAGAACACCCCCACCAAAACAACCCTACAGCAAAAAGAGCTGTTTCAAAGAGCCCCCACTTTCCCACCACAACGCAGGAGGCTCCCAGCCCTGCTGTGACCCCTGCACAGCCCACATCCCATTTGCAGAACTGGGGAGCACCCGCCTTTGGGAAAAAGCCAACGCATGTGCAAAGCTCAACTCTGGGAACCTTTCTAAAGAAGAAGAAAGCAAACCGGGTGACCAAAGCAGAACGCATCACAGCCCATGTGGCTTCTCAGAGCTGGAGCTCTGGCTGCAGCAGCTCTGCTGAACACGGAGAGCAGCACCAGGCTCCTTTTCAGCGTTCCAGTCGCAGAACCGAAGCCAAGTTGCTCTTCCAGAGAGCTGAGGGGCCACGGCAGCCGTTCGGCTGCATGCCACGCAGCCTGCTATTTTTAGATAATCCACAAGGAAGGAAACCTCAGACAGCCATCGGTGTGAGCTGAACTGCAGCCCTTTGGCAGCACCCTGGGGCTGCTCCACCCGTGCGGGCTCACCCGTGACACCGGCACATCAGTGGCGACTCACCCCCTCCCTCCGTCCTGCATGTACCAGGCAGGCAGAGCTGCAGGAAAACCGACCCCTGGCAGCCCATGGATTGCCAAAACCTGGCTGCTTTCTGCTGCAGTCAAAGGAGGAGGGAAATAATCGGTGTTCTTCAAAGAAAACAAATGCAGGGAGCGGAACGCACGGCTGCGGCGCTGGTTCTGCTGCGCAGGGAGAGGCTGCCTTGGCTCTGCTCTGAGTTTACAATCCACAGCTGACATGAAATGTGCCTTTGGCCAGGCAGACCTGGCGTGGGGAGCACAACGGGGAGGCTCCGAAATAGCAGCAGCAGAAGCAGCAGCCGAGGAGAAGGGGCAGCCAACGAATAGTGGAGGATGAGCCACAGACGGGGGGGAGGTGGAAAAAGCCGCCCAATGCGCCGGGATGATTAATGAAAGGCTTTTTCCCCCGCTGTCCAAACAACAGGACTGTCCTTCTGCATCTCTCCTCCGAGGTCTCCACAGCGCTCACAGCAACGCCACAGTTTGCATTCAGCACATGCAGCCACGAGCCAGCAATGTACTGCATCACAGGCACAGAGGAGCTGTGTGCTAGGCACCTGGGCTTACAGTGAACACCCAGCCTGAGCTGCTTCTAGGGGCTCAGAGGGCTCTTGTGAGAAGACAGGCTGGCACCCATAAAGGTGTCCCATAAGGAAGGGCAATAACAACATCCTTCTGCACCAGGCTCTGCAGCATCTGCCCAGGGACGTGGGGAGTCATCATTCCTGGAGGTGTCCCAGAGGAGATGTGGCACTGAGGGACGTGGGCAGTGGGCATGTTGGAGTGAGTTGGGTTTGGGGATCTGAGAGCTGTTTTTCAATTGTAACGACTCTATAACCTTGCTGGTAATTGGGTTCTTACCCCAGAAGATGAGTGAGGAGAAAGGCCAAAGTAACACAGACAGCCCTGGCCTACCATTCAGCCACAGAGTGCAGTGCAGGGCACGCACCTGAAGAGCTCAGCTGGCTGTTCCGGATGGGGACGTGGAGCTCCACCTGGCTGGGTCGTGGCTCTGCAGCCTCGGAGGGGCCATATCCCTCTGTCTGTCCTGCCGGAGAAGAGGCAATCTCAGCCAGCACTTCCAGGTCCTTGAGGATAACCTGTGAGGAGGATGGAGAGCATCGGTGAGCAGGCACAGAGCAGCTGAAGGTGAGCTTTGCCTTCCAAAATCACTGCCAGAGCATCAAATCCCTGCATGACACAAAAGATGTACAGAAAGCGGGGCTACCTATCAAGTTCAAAGTGAAGATTTCAAATGATTGCTCAGGAGCTGAGGCAGGAAAGGCAGAAGTGAAGAAGTCCCTGGAGGTGTCCCAGAGCCATGGGGACGTGGCACAGAGGGATGTGGGCAGTGGGCATGGTGGGGGTGGGCTGGGTTGGGCCTGTCAATCTTAGTGGTCTTCTCACTTTCCTGCTTCTCCCAGTTCAGGGAGGTCTGCGTTTGCTCCCTCGTTCCAGCACTCTGCTCAGCCTGTGTAACTATATATAGCACTTCTGGAGAAGTTATTACAGGTTGGTGCTTTTTTTTCCACCCTGACTCTTCTCATGTCTCGAGCTATTTTGGGTCCCTCTCCAACACAATGTCCTTGGGCACAGACATCTCATCACTCTTCCCTGATGCTCTGAGCGAACCAGGGCTGCCAGAAAGGCCTCACAACTGCACAACTGCACCCAGCACAGGACATCCAAGTGCAGCGCTGAGGACTTCTCATGCACTCCCCAAGCCACGGGCATCTCTCTGTAGAGCTGCACGAGATGGGAATTTAAGCTACCAAGAAAATCCTCATCCCCAAGAAAACAAAAAACGATGACATCTTTTTACACAAGTTGAAAATGGGAGCCGTGATAACGTGTTGCACGGATAGTTGAAGTTCTTTAGTGCAATTACAGCTGATTTTTAGGCCCCATTAGCCTGAGCAGGTGGTTCTCAGGGCTGGCCGTGGGAAGGTGCAGCAGTAATGCAAGCAGTAACCATGCTTGGGAGGACCCCATGGGCATAAACAAAATCCCAGCATGGGGCAACAGAGGGGAGGAGAAAAGATGACAACAGCAGCTTTGGCAATGAGGAACCATCCCTGAAGACAGAAGAATGCAGCCCAACCTATGGCTGCTCCGTAACGTTGTCACGGATGGGACCTTGTTGCCATCGTGGGATGTCACCAACGTCATCAGCTCTCATCCTCTTACAGGGAAAGGAGCCCATGGTTCCCCATAGACAGAACTCATTCCTCTCCCCCTCCTGGTTTTGCAGGGATTTCAAGCCTTGGTTGCTGAGATAAAGGAGGCAGGGGCAGGAATGGAGCGGGATGTGGCACTGAGGGACGTGGTCAGTGGGCACAGGGGGATGGGTTGGGGGTTGGATTCGGTGATCTTAGTGTTTTTTTCCAAGCTCAATGATTCTGTGGTTCTACAACATGGTCCCAGCCCCCTGCCCGGCTGTGACAATGCCCACCTTAGGCTAGCAGCCTGGCTATCTCAGCATGGATAACACCAGCAGCTTCAACAATAGGACCGCAACTGAAATCACCCCCATTGCCTCCCAAAGCCTTAAATCCCACAATTTACCCCTTCATCCGCACGGTCTGGATTTCCTAATTGCAAAAACATGGAGGAAATAAGAACCAGGAGGGATGGCGCATAAAGACCCAGAGGATGAGGAGCAGTGGATGTGAAGAGCTGGGGTTCTCCAGCCGTGGGAACGAGGCAGGGAGCCCAACCTCCTCCCTGTGTGCTGCAGAGCAGTTCCCAGTCCCGGTGGGACGGAGCAGAGCCAGAGCACTTGGTATGCGCTGCACATCCCTGAGATGGAAGCTGGAAGAAAGCAATATCCTGCAGGAGCACGGGGCTGCCACTGCCATGGCAACGGGCCGGCTGCGCCAGCAGAGCTGGTCCCATCCTCTGCAAAAGGGACGGAACCATTCCCAGCTCCTGGGCAAGGGATGGGACAGGCGATGGGAGAGCATATGGGAGCCAAGAGCAGGGCAATGCGGGTGCCCTGGGGGATTCTTAGGGGTGTGGTAGCCCTGCAGTGAGGATGTGAAGAGGGTGGGAGGCCCCATACCTTGCATAGATCCCAAAGAGCTCCTTCCATGCCCTGGTGAGGACACACGCTGATGCCAAAGAGCACTGCGGTGGAGGTCCTGCAGTGAGGACTGCCTTTGCCCTGCCTGGAGTCTCCAAGTATGATTTCCCTGGGGGCTGCAGGAACCGATGAGGTTCAGGGCAACACATTTCTCCTTGGGGCCAAAGAGCAGGAAGGAGCTCCTAAAGCAGGGTGGCTTCGCAGGACACAGGGTGCTGCAAACAGGGGGTCAGGCTGTGGGTCGAAACAAACCTCACAGCCAGGAACGGGTTACGGGATGGCTGTTCTAAATAAGCAGCTATTTCTCAGCCCTGGGAGCAGTGAAACTGCTCTCCACTTTGCCTCCAGAGCACGGATTTTGAGGGCACACAGAGCAGAGAGCCGTGGGTCTCTTCCGATGTAGGTCAGGTTCATTTGTCCCTTGTTCTGGTTGAGCTGAGCCTGTAGCAGCACTGCCATCATGCGTGCTGGCTCAAGTAGGGGCAGGAGGATGGATGCCCCTATGCTCCCTCGGATGCTTTCCCATGTGTAGCATCACCTGGATGCTCCTGCTACACCCATGGATGGGCAGAGCCAGGGTGCTGCATCAGCTGCACGTGATAAGGGCATGGACTGAGCTCCTGAAGGTGCTGCTATTTAAGGAAAACCCTAAAAAAAGAGAAGATTAAAGCATGCCTACACTAAGCACAGCCCCGTATGTCCCTGGGCAATGACAGGGACGCGTGACACCACAAGCAGCAGAGCAGAGCAGACGATGGAAGCCCAGCTGGAGCGTGATGCCCCCAGGGTGGATAAGAGGAAGGGCTGTAAAAGCACTTCTTCAAAAGGGACTGAGATTGAGGAGCAGCACTGCCACAATGGTCCTCGCTCTGCTCTGCCACTCCTGGCAGCCCCTCGTTACACCCAGGCTCCTCCAAGGCACGCAGAGCAGCGTTTATGCTGCTTTGGTGTGTTTTTTTTTTCTCTGAAGCTTTCAGATGTAACCAGGAAGGGAGGAATGAGCCATACCAGAGCCAGGAGTGCAACCAGCAGCATTTGCTGGGCCCCAGGCATGCAAGGTGCGAAAAGCAAACTCACATCCCCCCCCTCTGTGGCTTTAAAAACAAGAAAAGAAAGAGAAGCCCACCATTAATCTTCCCACAGCAATGTAACCAGGGCTCTTTTCAGGCCCCCAGCACAGTGACTTCTCTCTCCTGATCCTGCCAAGCTCTTTTCTTTCTTTTTTTTCACAGCCGCTGGGTTTCAGCCTGCTGCTGGGAGGGGATGGAGCAGCGCTCCTCACATCTCTGTGGCATTTGCTTCAGCTGGCAGAGCAGAATGAAGGCTTCGTTCCTCTCTCTGCCACAGGAAAATCCTCCCAGGCCATGCGAGCACACCTTCATGGCAGCAGCAAACAGCAGGAAGGGGGGAGGCGGTTCACCAAAGCGAAGTGCGAGGGCTGCACCTGGGTCATAGCAGCTCTCACTGCCAGCATAAGCTGGGGGATGAAAGGATGGAGCACAGCCCTGCTGAAAAGGACCTGGGGGTACCGGTGGCTGGCAGCTGGGCAATGTGCCCTCGCAGCCCAGAAAGCCAACTGTATCCTGGGCTGCATCCAAAGCAGCAAGGCCAGACCCAATAGCGGCCTTTCAGTATCTAAAGGGGCTGGAAGAAAGAAGGGGACAGACTCTTCAGCAGTCTGTTGTGACAGGACAAGGGGATATGGGTTCAAACTAAAAGAGGGGAGCTGAGGAAGAAGTTCTTTGCACTCAGGGCGGTGAGGCGGTGGCACAGGCTGCACACAGAGCTGGTGCTGCCCCATCCCTGCAGACAGCGAAGGTCAGGGAATGGGGCTGTGAGCACTGCTGGAGCTGTGGGTGTCCCTGCTCAGCGCAGGCAGTGGGAACAGATGGCCTTTAGGGTCCCTTCCAACTCAGACAGTTCTACAACAAACTACGTACACATGTACTGCAGCCCTTACCAATCAGTCCCTAACCACGTAATTACAGCCCAACGCTGTGCTGAGCCAAGCTGCTCCCCACAGACCAGCCTCCCCCTGAGAAACCTCCCAGCCCTGCACGACGTGGAGCACAGAGCAGCTTTCAACCCAGTGCCCTTGCTTTTCCTCGAGTCCTTATGGCACGCAGAGAGCATCCTTCCACCCCGCTGCACCAAGCAGTGTGATTGCTGCTTGCGGGCTGCTTGCATGGACGTAAGGTTGGGCTGAGCGCATTTTCCATGATCCAACTTAAATTATATACCTCTCTCTACACCCCACCATTAAAGCCCTAAAGTACACCCTCAAGTGCAACTTCTTGAGAACGGGTAACCTCCCTGCTTTGGTATCCAAGCGCCTGGAGTCTCTCCCTGGAAAATATTTATCTCATAAATATCAAAATATTTATAAAAATCATGAAAACAAAAGCCAGGCGTGCTCAGTGCTCTCCTCCCTCTGCACTCTCCATGCTCTCTGCTTTGCACGGGATCACAATATTGTAGCGGTGCTGAATTAAAGGCTGGGAGCTGGAACACAATGGACCTAAAACCAACAGAGCACAACTGCAAACCAAAACTCACGAAGACGGCGATTTGCTCTGGCACAAGCTTTTGTTAGGTTCATTGTGCTGGGGATCGGGCGCAACAGGAGAAATTTGCTGGGATTTAATAGGACAGCACAGCCCAGAGAGCTGCCAGAAAGCAGCCCAATGCTCAGAGCCACCACGTTTTGTCACCAGGGAGTAAAATGCACTCGTGAACGACAACGTCCTGGGCTCAGGACAGGGCCCCCGCTCCCCATCACTTGTCAGGTGCAGAAGCGAACTTCCAAAGGATGCAAGCTAAGAGATCATTGGGATTTTCTTACTGATCCCAAAGCCTGCATTAAGGCAGTTTTCCTCTAGTAGAGCAGAAGGGAGCTGGGCTCTATCCTGCTTCAGATCAGACACCAATCCCAGCCTGGCCAATGCTCCCAGGTAGAAGCGATGAGAGGGGAGGGCCTCAAGTTGCTCCAGGGGAGGTTCAGGTGGGACATCAGAAACAATTTCTGCCCCAAAAGGGTGATGCAGGGGAGGTGGGGGAGTCACCATCCCTGGAGGTGTCCCAGAGCCTGGGGATGTGGCACTGAGGGATGTGGGCAGTGGGCAGGGTGGGGTGGGTTGGGCTTGGGGATCTGAGAGGTCGTTTCCAGCCTTAATGGTTCTGTGATTCTATGATTCATCCCCCAGCCCCGCTGAGTCAGGCAGAAGTCCCAGCCCACAAGACCAACAGCAGCAGATCAGCATGAAGGGGCATGTACGGAACTCCATGTTGGAGTTGGAGAAAGGAAAATGAAGCCAAACAAAGAAAATAAATGGGGTCATAACTTCCCATTTTTCTCTGCTGCATTCACCTAAAGTACAGTACCTGGAATCCAGGCTGGGATGAGCTGGGAAGCTAGGAGCTGCCTCTGCAACAGCCTGCAGAGGGTGATAACCCAAAGAGCCGGTCCTGCCCTCTGCAGCAGTGCTGCATTTAACTGTGAGTGCTGGACTGGGGCTTCCACTCTTCACCACCTCTGACATCAGCTCTCAGCCTCACGCCAGCAGGTAGCAGAGCTGAGAAAGATGAAAGCAGCAGCTTGTGCAGAGAAAAACACTCTCCCCAGCATCCTGCTATCTCGGAGCTGTAAGGAAGTTTTTAACCACATCAAATTTTAACTACAGCTTTTAAAGGTTGCCTTCAAAACCAGCTCACAAACACACGTGGATAGGCCAGCGTGCAAATCAGAGCACGGTGATGCAGGGCAGCAATGCAGAACCTGACAGCCAGGAGCCTCACATCCCAACTTGTCTACATATCAAAGGGAACCGCTTGCTTCAGCTTTGCTCCAGCTTCTCTGTATTGCATCTGTGGATCCTAACTGGGTCTCTTGGCAAAATCTGGGCGCTCACATTCCAGATCAGCCATTCCAATTTGTTCCCACCCTCCTCAAAAAATGCCTAGCTTGTACCCCCCTTCTACTACTTTGGCCATTTCTATTTTCTCAGCAGAGCTGGTTGGGAGCCAGCTGAGCAGTGATGTTTAATGGATTGACTTGTCGATGGATTTCCTCAAAAAAAAAAAAAAAAAAAAAATCCCCCCCAAACATTTAAATAAATAGAAGACAGGATTAAATAAATCAGATTAAAATTACTTTTGAGCCATTCCCAGTTATGTCACATGGAGGAAATGCATCACCAGGGTCCTTTCTTCGCTGCTTTTTTCAAATATTAATAAGCAGTGTAATTGCAACATGACTCACAGCAGTCTCCTGCCAAGCTGGAGAGCCTATCTGCGAGATGCAGGCTTTCTGGAGCATTGCAAAGGCAGATGTGTGCTTGGGGACTCTTTTGGAGAGGTCTGCGTCGTAAGCAGCAGGGTATGGAAAATGGCCAGGCAGCCGCTTGCCTTTGCAAGTGCAAGTCATTCCCTTGCTTGCTCATTCCCTTCCTCCTCTCTTCACAGCCCCCTCACACAAGGGATTTATTGTGGGGTTGGGTGCCCTGAGCGTGTAACGTGGTGCAGAGAGCACGTGATTTCTATTCCACGAGGAAGGTCTGGCGTGGGAAACGCTGAGGATCTCTGGCAGCTCTGTGCAGGATGCATCCAAACCCGGGGCAGCTGAAGGCAGAGGTGTTACCAGGGCCTGAGCCAAGAGAGCCTAAGTTGCCAGCGTCCCACCCGAACACCACAAGTGCTCCAGAGCGCAATGCAGGGGCGAGAAAAAGAGAAAGGTGCCAATACTGAGGAGACCAGACTGGGAAAAAAAGTGAAGGAGCTAGCTTGGAGTTGGAGAGTTCTGCATCGAGGAGCCAAAGAGCAGGCAGGAAGGCACAGAGAGTGAGGCCAGAGCAAGCTGGCTCCTCCATGGCTGCTGGATTTGTTTTGCTCACTCTGAGCCAGCCTAATGCTGCTGCAGATCTAACAAGAAGGTGGCAAGCTGCTGCCAGAAAGCTAACTCCTAAAGCACAGTTTGGGGCAGATGGGCTTAGTCCTCAGCTCTGTCCCTAAGCCCAGCGTGTCAGGACAAGGCGACAAGGCTGCTGGCCAAGCCCTCTGAGCAACCTGATGGAGCCGTAGGTGTTCCTGCTCATGGCAGGGAAGTTGGACTAGATGGCCTTCAGTGGTCCCTTGCAACTCAAACGATTCTCTGATTCTCCCCAGCACTGCTGCTCACTGCCGGGCCCAGCGTGGTTGCTCAGAGGATGTCTCAAAGGCATGTTGACACAGACTATGAGGTAGTGTCTGACTTCTGATTCAAAGGACATGGGAAGGGGAGAAAGAAAGAAGCTTGCCCTGCAGTCTGGGGTGGCATGTTGGTGGGGGGAATGTATATGTGCTGGGGTGGCTCTGGGAAAAACCTGTAGAGGCTTTGGGCACTGAGCATAGCTCCACCAGGCAAAGCTGCTGCTGCTGAACCATTTTGCTAGGGCTTGCCTCTAAAATTTTCCAGCATCTACAGGAAAATATTTCCTTCCTGTGTTCGCAGCTGTCACACAATGTCTGAATTCCCACTCACCGAGGACCTGGCCAAGAGCCATTCCCAGGCATAGCACCGGGGTCTTGACTCCCAGACTGGGACTTGAATCCCAGGCAAGCAAAGAACATCCATACAAGTAGGTTTTGAGGGACTGGCTCTCTGAGGATGCAAAAGAAACCAGCTGAACTGAGCCAGGAGGGACTTCAGTTGTGCAGCTCTGTGGGCTCACTGCACTGGTCCTTGCAACAGTGCAAGGACCAACAGGGCTGAATGAACACCCCAGTGACCAAGGCCTTGAAATCCCTTTGTCTAACCCGATCATACCAGACAAAGCTTTTCCAAAGCTTAGTTGGATGCGGGGATGTTGGGCTTCCAGAAAGACTTCTGCAGGGGCTGCAGCACTTACCTCATCTGACTCGTCTGAGAGGGTCCGCAGCAAGATGGGGAAGAGGCTGTCGGTGTGTCGAAACATCTAGAATCAGGGAGGTGAATGGCATCAGTTCCACAGACAGACCAACACCCACCAAAGGACGGTGCACTCCCTGAGAGGCTGCCGAAAGCTTTGCCAGTCTTTTCCATCTCACCTGAAAGCATCTTCCTTAAGCTACTAGGGTAGTAGCAGCCAACCGCCTCATGAAAAATGCAGGCACTTGGTTACAAAGCAGTTTGCAGGCAGACCTGCTTCTGGGGCAGCTCAGCACAGCTGTAGCCCCTACACGTGCTACAAAGGCCCACGACCAAGTCACACAACCACTCCTAGTGTCACATATCTACTTTTTTTTCCTGCAGAGCTACACCACTGCCAAGTCCCACTGACCAACTTCAGCCTAGGGACTTGTTGATCCCACGGTTTTACTCCTAAGGTTCTTGGCATTCCAGCAGTGTCAGCCCCACTTGGGCCTTCTGTAGCACCTCCAGCTGATCCAGGTCCCAGCAGATTAAGGAACAAAGGCTAAAGCTTGGGTGCCCCTTTCCAACAAACTGAGTCTCATGGAGGAAGCAATGGGCTCACGTGCCGAGTCCTGGACCTACCTTACGAGGAGTCTTGATGTACAGGTGATAGAGCCATTTCAGGACTGCAATTCTGGTCATCATCCCAATGGATGTATCATGAAGGTGGCAATCCAACACCTGAACTATTCCATCCAGGTTGAGTGTCACCTGGATTCTCTCAGAGCTGCACAAAAAGGAGAAGAGTTGGTTCAGCACTGTGATGCCCAACGCAATCCCCCCATGGTGGAGAGGTCTGTAACACACCAGAGCCTTCATCCAACACCTCAGCTCAAACCCTAAGCAATCTAAATCATCCCTGCGGCTTGTTAGAAGAACCAGGAAGCAAGCTCAGGGCTTGCAAGGGGTCATAGCAATGCAGGCCAGGCATATGCTGCATGCACGCAGGGAATAAATTCAGCCTGAGGAAGGAAGATCAGCAACACCCAAATAGCTCTGGCTTGGCTGCCTGCAGGCTTCCAGCTGCTCCAACCACACAGCCTAACCCATGCTGGCTTGCTGCACCCCACTGCTGCTTTCCTCAAGTCTTCACATCTGCTCTGAAAGGGAGCAGCAAACACGATGGGTCCAAAGAGCAGAGCTTTGCCCATATGGTGTAGGTTAGCTTCTGCTTGGCATTACAAGAATGGGAAGCACGGTGAGAGACACAGCAGCGCACCAAAAACTTGCCTCGGAAAGAACAGAAATTTTCCAGGCTTCAAGCTTTACCACTTTCCCAAAACAGCTGGTACCTACGCACGACAACACACCACGCTAGATGAATCCTGCAGCACGACTACACTGAGGAACTGGTTCATAGGGCAGTCATCAGGTTTGGGGTACAAAGGCTAAAGACCCATAACGTGCAATCGGGACCCAACTCAAGCTTGGTTGGTTCAGACACCTCCAGAAGACATCCAACCAAATGTCCTCAGACTCCACCCACCGGGGCCATTCCACCAGGGGAGGGTACTCAGCCCCCACTAACCCAGCAGGCTCACACCACTGACTGTAGATGGTACAGTGGTTTTTGGGATGCAGCTCTCTGCTACGGGGCTGCTTTGAGAGCTAAGTCACTCCTCTCCTGCTCCAGCTACTGAATTATTCAAGGCTGGGCTGAGCTCCTGCAGGTTTTTCTAGCGTGCTCAGAGCTCCTCTGCATCGTGTTTGATAAGAAATCCTAAGGGGCAGATTTCTCATGGTATAATTTGCAAGTAGAACGGCGGCTTAATAGGATTTGATCTTCCCCAGGACACGTGTTGGAAGGGCAAGGCGAGGAGGCTGCAGCCCCCTCACAGCCCTGCAAATATCCGACTGCTTCATCTGTGTCACTGAACAGATGCTTGGGCCTGCAAATTGCATTTCGAGTTGGCCTAAGTTGTGCTTTGATGTTGCAAACAACAGCCGAGGGCAAAAAATCAAATGTTCAGAACGGAGAGAAGTAGAGATGGGTCCGAGCCATTGGTTGGCTTCTTCTTAGAGGCCTCAACATGCCTAAGGGGAGCAGCATCCCAATGGATTTAAGCCCCTGTGAACCCAGAAAGCTGCTGATGAGCAGAGCTGTACCTTTCTCCCCCTGCCCTAGCCTCCTATTCCTGCTCCCCACTTCTAACAGACACACGAACAGCTCAGATGAGGCTGCTCTCCCCATCCCCTTCCTGCTTTTCCCGAGGAGCCAGCTCTTCTCTGGTACACAGCCTGCGCTCCACCTGCCACCACGAGGCTCCTGATTGCAGAGCAGCACGAATCCTTGACCTGATTACATCTCCACGCCAAAATACACCGTGTGCCTGAACAGGATGGAAAAAGCTCTGGGTAATGTGAGAAACGTGCCTGATATTTGCAGAGGCTGACAGAGCGGCTGGGCTGGAGGTGGCCCTGATGCTGCTGTGAGGGGGGATGCAGAGAGGGGGGATGCTGTGCTATGGAGGAAGAGGCCACTTCCAGACCTGTTCATCAAAACCCATTACCCTGTGGTAGAGGATGGGTACGGCGGTGGTCCCATTGACCACGCTCCTCCAGGCTGGAGCAGCAGCAGATTTCTGTGCTGCTGTGTTTCGAGGGAGGAGGAGGGCACTGCTTACACACAGTGAGCACAGCTGCAGCTCTGAAGCATGCTCACAGCTCGGCGTGCATCCCGGCTCTCCCTAATCCCCAGGCAGCCCAGAGCAGGAGCTTGGGAGCGAGGGTAATGGCATTGCTTTAATGCAATCCTCTCGGGCTGATACGCAGGCTCCCAGTGTCGACAGCTGTGCCAGGGCAGATGTCAGATGCGATCGCTTCCATCTAACCCACTACCCTAGATTCTTCTCCACTGTGCAGCCCTGGCACCTCCTCCACAGTCCATGTGCTGCAGCAAGCAGTTTTTCTGGCGGATTGAGCAATGGTGGGAGCTGCACCAGGCTCTTGCCTCTGGACATTGGGACCTTTTGCTCGAGCAGAACAGTGGCTGAGGAAGCTGAATCCCCCCCCCCAGCACGTGGTCTTGCCATTTCACAAGGCATCCTCCAGCATGGGAACACTTCCCACTTTTCAAGTGCATTCAATGCTTTTCACCCCATTTCCCTTATCAACTCATTTTCTCAGTTCTTCCTTTTCTTCATGGGCTCCTGCCATCTCTCTCCACAGCGGTTCCTTTTCATGCCAATCTCTGAGCTGTCATCTCCCTCCTGGCCTCCTGCCCAGCCCAGCTGCTTTCCCGACCCCGTTTTAAGACAAGGTTAAGGTCCAGGCCAGGCTCTAGCCTTTAAGCGGGCTCAGCAAGCTGCACTGCCAAGGGTGGAAATATCCAGGTTCTTTCAATGTGGTCCAAGTCACAAGGGCATATCCCATATGGGCTGGCAGCTGTGCTGCTGAACTGGCCTGAGCTAGTGGCCAGGAGGTAAATAGTTCCTTTCTGCTCTCTGTCCCACAAGCTGTCGCTTGTTCATCCTCTCTCACTCCTATTTTGATGCTCTTGGCTTCCTCCTGCTCACTGTGATCTCCGAGTGCTGGAGGAACACAAATCGCTCTCCCAGTTACAAGGCTTGAATTCAGCAGAGCAACCCAGTGCAGCGAGCTGCAGGCACCAGGGTAGAGAATGAGGTGGCATGCTCGAGGACCCCTGGTCAGCAAGGGACAGAGCACAGCCCGCCTCATCCCTCCACGGCATGCAGGAGCAGGGCAGCCCTCCTGCACCCTCTCCTGCTCCAAACCGCAGAGGAAGCTCAGGAGGAGCCTCCCCAAGAAAGCACTTTGGAGCCAAACGCTGCAATTTCAGCTTCCTACTAAGCCCTAACAACCATTCCTCCAGTTGCCTGATCTAAACACGGCTGAGCCACGTGGCAGCAGTGTGCCCTCTCCGCAGAGGATGAACGACATCTGGTCGTACCAGGGCCACAATGCTTGTCCTCATGGCTCAGGACTGCCAGCCCTGCCCGAGAGGGACGTCACACCAAGGCCATGGGCTGCCAGAGGCAATCTGGAGCAGTGTCCCAAGGTCACCAGGCCTGGAAGATTGAGAAGGAGGCAAGCCTTCCTGACCAATAGTTTGGTGTCCTGACACCAGTTTAACACCTGTGTACCTGACCCTGCTGAATGCCCAACCATCAGCCCGGCAGGATGGCTGGGAGGCGTTCTCAAGCCTTCAAGCTTTGTTGATGCAGTCAGGAAGCTCCAAGAGCATAAAAAATGCCTTCCAGCCACGCTGGTCCAGTGACGCAGGACAGATGTCTGCTTGTCTTTCAGCAGCTCACGTTCCAGCAGGGAAATCAGGGCTCTGCTCCAGCAGCCACAATTCCACTTCTCTTTCCCGATCCGGACTCGAATTCACAATGGCAGGGGCAGCAGTGTCCAGCTGGGCCACGGAAAGGCTTCAGCATCTCTGAAACCTCGTATTATCTCTTCTGCAGAAGCTGAATTCAGGAGTTCTGCCTCCCTGGGAAGCCCCGAGACCCCCGCAGTCCCTGTCTCAGAACAGACATGGTCCTCACTTCCAAGTAAATGCCACCAGGAAGCTCTCTCCAAGTTCCAAGCGAAGTCGGTGATTACCATGGAAGCATTTTGGACTGCCTACAGCACATTTTAGGAGTGGGGGTGGTCACTTTGTGGCCCCAGGAACGTGTCCAGAATCCATCTACGGAGCATTCAGACCTCGTCATCTGCTTGGACCGCATCTTCACGCAATGCCTCCACGGTTTCCCTCTTCTCTGCCCCTGCTGAACGAGGTCCTCCTCCTCTCACTGCTGCTGCAGTGTTATCCTTCTGCAGGCGTCTGCATGGGGAGGGCAGGGGAAGGGGCAGGGGAAGGGGCGTGAGAGCCGGGCGCTGGCGCAGGGCCTCGCTTCATCCCTTGCTCTCAAGGGGAGACCGGGGGAAGCAGGGGGAATGAACAAAAACACAAGCACAGAGTGATCTCATCTTAAAAGGCAGCTGCAACTTCCTCTGTCCGCAGGCTTCCCAGCTTCAAATGTCAACGGAATGGTTTCCTGCGGTCCTGCCTTGACACCCAGTGGGCACTCGGTGTGCAGGCAGCTGCCTGCTCCCCAGTGGGAGTTATGGCTGCAGCTGGTTCCTGCTGCCCTCCCAGCACGGCATCTCATGGTGCAGAGGTCTGTGCTGCTGCTACACCAGCTACCGTGCTTTGCCAGCACTAGAGGTGCAATTCAGCTGTCTATGTTCTTAAGAGACAATTTTCTGACAGAACAGAACCCCTGGATTCCAGCCACCCAAGTGGACAGGCAAAATAATGGGCATGGTCACATACAGCCCACCCAGCTCCATGCCAGCTCCCCATAATGAGAACCATGGGGAAAATGCTTCAGGTACTCACACAGCATGGGGAAACGGCCATCCTGGCAGGTAAACTCCATGACAAAACCTGGTATCTCCCATTCCAAAGGGCTTAGGAGAGCTCATGAAATCTCTCTGCAAACCCAGGCAATCTCAACTCCACATTCTCTTGTCTACAATGCTACAAAATGAGCTCTCATTGCTGCATGGGGCAGCTAGCAGGAGCAATGAACATCCACCACCAAGCGGAGACAACAGCATCCCCCATGTGTCCCACTGAGCTCAGTCTCACTGCCTTCACTCTCTCTCCCCCCCAGATGCAAGCTCTCCAGGACAGAGATGCAGTTATCATGTATCCTTTTGACTTAGTGCCTCATTTTCTCTCCTCCCTTTCCAGCTTCAGCCTCGTGCACGCCCACTCCAGCACCTGCTAAACTTTATGGGCTGAGTTTGCAGCCATGAGTGTGGGAGGCTGGCAAGGAGCAGGGCCAGGATGCAGCGAGCACAGGGAAGCTGGGGGAAACCACTGAAGAGCCATAGAATGAAATCTAGAGACAAATGGAAACAATCTATGCTTTTGTAGGAGGAGAACAATCAAGGGCATCATTAAGAGGGAGTAGATGGGCTTTGCGGGAGTGCAAAAAGGGAATGGAGAGATACAGAAAATCAAATCTGAAAAGCTGACACTTGCAGTGCTCAGGGATGTTACGATGGGTATCACATGTCAGACTGCTGGCAGGATGCAGCCAGAGTAATGCATGCTATTCTGAGGATCACAACAAGGTATAAATACACGTGTGAGCACAATAGAAGCACGGCAAATAACGGTCTCTTTGGAACGGTACTGCAGGCAGCAGGAGGAAAGCAAAGATGGTTCTAAAAGCAGATGGATTTGCTACTAAATTCCCTGGCAGCTGGATGGAAAGAAAGGTATTTGCAGGGGAGATGATTTAGATGAAATTTTGGGAGCAATCATGCTGGGTATGAAGCAGCAATCTGCAGACGTGGGCCTGATGGATGCCACCAAGGCTGGCAGGGGGACAGGCTGGTGGCAGGGGCTGCAAGGACACCTCATCCCTCAGGCAGCTGGAGCTGGGCTGCACGCCCTGAGCCATGCCTCAACGCCTGCCCTGTAGCACCGTGCTGTGGTGGGCTGCCAGGACTGCAGTGCTGCAGCAGCACGAAGCTGAATTTTAAGCTCTTCCACTGGCTCCAGATGGTTTGTGTCCCCCTTCTTCACATGAGATTGATGCCTCCGCATGAGATAAACTCCTTGCAAAGGCAGGAGGGAACCAAGCGTCTGCTATTGTGGTCAAGCTAGAAGAGCCAATATCAAAACCATCACCCACATTCTCCCTTCCTTTTAGCAGGGATCGCCAGCCAGAGTGGCTTGAATACAGAAGAGGTGCAGAACTCTGAGTGCACACACACTCGCTGCCTTCCCAGGGAGCTCTGCAAGGTTTCTTGAGGGGGCAACACCTGCATTTAAGAGGACTGAAGCACTGAAACAGGTTACACAGAGAAGTGGTGGATGCCTCATCTCTGAAAATATTCAAGGTCAGGCTGGATGGGGCTCTAAGCACCCGATGGAGCCACAGGTGCCTCTGCTCACTGCAAGGGAGTTGGACCAGATGGCCTTTGAAGGTCCCTTTCAAATCGAACAAATCCATGAATCTACCACTGAGACAAGACTCTGAGGTGCAAATGCATCCTCTGTCGTGCATTCCACTGCAATATGAGACCCCATTTGGTTTCCAACCCACATCATGCTTCCCACAGCTTTGTCAGCATCCGTCACTCATAGTCTGCAACAACCAGCCCCTACCTGGTTACTGTGCAGACACTGGCGTTGCTCACACTGGAGTCACCAGAAGCATCCAGAGAGCCTGCAGGCAGACAGAAAGGACACACAGTGAATGGGATGACAGGGAAGGCAGGCAGCAGGAGCAGCATGGCCTTCTGCAGGCACCTCCAGTCATTGTTTCAGGGCCCCGAGGATCCCTTTTCCCTGCAGCGAGCACTTTACACTCATCATCAAGCTTGTGCACAGAGCTAGTACAGTACAACCACCAAGTAAAATGCAAGCTTAAAAAGTAAGTGTATCTTCAGACCTGCGTCTCTGGGTCTCCCTCTTTGTAATTGGGGGAGGACCCCCCAGTGAGCTCAGACAGCCAGGAACTTTGTGCTATGCTGCTCAAATTACGAGATACACATTCTTGTAACAAGGAGCTCAGGTCTGGAGGGCTGCCTCCCGAAGTCCAGATTTCAATGGCCACAGGACAGCACACCAGCACAGGAAGGGCTGAGCACCGGATCATCCTCACCTGGCCAGCTGTCCCGTGCTGTGGCTCCATGTGGAAACCAATAAACCCAAGCAGCTTTCCAGCCTTTGCTCCATACCAGACAGGTCTCTGCAGAGCCTCTTTAAATCCAGTGCACAGCTTGGCTGAGCCCTACTGAAGCAATCTTTCAGCAAGGGGCTACTGAGATTTTTAGAGAGCTCGAGCTGTGCAGGACGAGGAGCCTGTGCTGGACACAGTTTGGACCTGGGTCTCACAAGCACAGTGACAAAGCGTAAAAAGATGAACTTGGCTCCTTATGCCCCCTGCTGCCAGCTGCCTCTACTTGCACACAGCAGAACTGCCACATCAGCACAAAGGGAGCACAGAAGAGATTTTCAGCTGTAAAAGCATCACCCTGATCCTGCCTGCCTGCTTGTAGGAGCGCTCTCATCTACGCAAAGGGTTAAGTATTAACGCAATCACACTTTTAATCGATATTTTAACCAAGGATTGTCTTACGACAATCAGGGAAGAAAAGGAAAAAATAAAAAAGTTTTGCTGCTCCAACAAGGTATGACATTTTCCCCCTTCATCCCATCCAAAAAGCTGCTGCATTGGCCGGGAATCGAACCCGGGCCTCCCGCGTGGCAGGCGAGAATTCTACCACTGAACCACCAATGCTGCGCTGGCTGCTCCCTGCGCCCGCCGGCTGTGCTGCCCGTTGCAGCTGCGCATGCTGACAGTGTAGCCCTACTGCCCCAGGCTGCTGCACGCCTCCTCACCACCTACCTGGCTGCTGCTGCACAAGAAAACCCTTCTGCCTTTTAATTTTCACCTTCTCCGTCCCCTCTTGCAGCAGGATTTTTCAAGCGGTGTTTGTGGGCAATGCTACAGGGAAGCGCTGGGCTGAACATGCAACCCCAGAAGAAGAATAGATAAGCCCATGTGATTTACATGTTACATATATTTAACATGCCTGCCCAACATAGATGTGCCAGAGGTAGCTTTAGTCATCCTGGGACAATAGCATCTGTTGAGGGGATGCTGGAAGGCTAAATGCACTGCTGTCTGCAGATATCAGCCCCCCTAAACTGGTTAAGCTTTAGTTTCTTTTCACTTGAAAACTTTTCCAGGCCTCCCATCACAAGTTAATGACCATGGTGATGTGAAATGCGCTGGGATGTTCACCAGACCATGCAGTACTGCCTGGGCTGCAGGTTGGACGAGGGAGCTGATCTGCAGGTGGCACCAAGTGTGTGTCTCAGCAGAGGATCAGCTGTGAAACAGGACCCCAGTGCTCATGGAAAAGTGCAGAGGTTCCCTGCCACAGGCAACCAAACCAACTTAAGACCTTCTCAAGACCTTTCCCCAACCTTTACCTCATCTTCAATGGTCCAGGCCAACAGGGACTCACCGCTGGATGCTGCCTCTGGCTTGGAGACAGGCTCCTCCAGGTTGGGCTCTGCTGACAGGGTTATTGACTGCTTGGCCTCATCCATTTCGTCGTCCTCTGGGATGACAAGCTTCATCAGACTCTGGTTGCACACGTTTGCCACCTCTTTGATGTCTGAGTGGAGGCGGTGTAAGGAACACGCAGTCTCATGCATGCTAGGTGCCATACCTGGCCAGCCACAGAGAAGCCATCGCAGCCCAACCACATCTGCCTCAGCTAGTTCCCTTCACATCCAAATGGCTGGGGTGATTTTTAGCACTCAGGGGGCAGGACTCCTCCTGGCCCTCTCTGGGAGCAGCTCAGTTACAAGGATACTCTTCTTGCGATCATCGTAGGAGAGACACGGCAGGACAGCAGTCAGGATCCCTGAGGAATAAGGCAGCATCACTCGGCCAGCCAGCTGGATGAACTCCCTCATCCAGCACATGGCAGTCAGCTGGATCAGGTCATCTGGAAGACACAGGACGAGCAGAGGTGAGGGAAACGACAGCAAACTCCACAGGATAAGGAGTGCTTGCAACCACAGAGCCGACTGGACTTCAGCAGGGCTCAAAGGGAAGGGACTCTTCTTCAACCAGAGTCTTTAGTCTGGACAAACTCTAGTATGGGATCACACAGGAGCTAGCCAAGCTTGGGAAAAGCCAGATATCCTTCTCAGAAAGCACTGAGCTTTCGCAGTATCACTGCATATGCAGCAGACCCTATGGTGCAGCACTAACACAAAGTGTCAGGCACATCATGTTTAACTGCCCTGTCAATGCAACGAGTACCATCTCAGGTTCTTTCTCAAAACAAGTCCCCTTTCCAGATGTGCTGGATAACCACACGTGCTACCCACAGCCAGTTATTTAATTTTCAGGCACTACCACTACTGTACACTTGTGATGACACCTGTTCTGTATTTGAGGTGGAAAAAGTGGTAGTGCCAGCCATGGGAGAACTGTTCCAAAACATCACACAAAGGCAGATCTCCTGAGACCTGCCACTCTTTTTTTAGCATGCACAATAGCAAAGAAAGGGCAAGGATGCAAGGTGGTGTAACATGGCTGGTAAACAGGAAAACCCCGAGCCTGAATCAATGGGTTGACACTGCAGAGCCAAAGATGGATGCTCCAGCTCCTGCCAGCTTAGCACTGAACACTCACCTGCAGCCTGGCAGTGGATCACCAGAATATTGGCCATTTCTGCAAACTTGACACTAGAGGGATTCTTCTTGATCTCCTTGAGGAACTCCCCAAGAGCCACCTCACACCTGAAGGCAGACAGACAGGTAAACACTCCTCTGCCACCAGGGAAGTCAGAGACAGCCTTCCACACACACACAGCAAGGACACACATGGAATGGAACTTGGATACATCCACTCTGCCCCAAATGAAAGGCTGCAGACTGTAGGACACACTGGCACTCACAAGTACAAATCCATCCCAAGGTAACAGACAAGCAGTCTTATCTGCTCCAGGAACAGCCTACGGAACAAGAGCAAGATATGGGCCACTGTCCCCAGTGCACCTGCTCCATATTGGGTCCAAATTTACCCTACCCACACACACACATACCAGGAAAGATGGAGGCAATGGAAGTCCCACACATCTTCCATTCTGACAACAAGAACGTGTTTGGGAACACAAAGGGAAACAGGGGTAGGGGTGAGGTGGGAGGGCAGATCCCCAAAGCTTTCAGTAGTTGTTCCTTGACATGTATGCCCCGGGAAACAAAGAAGCAAGGAGGAACTGGTAGGGCCTGGCAGTGGGAAAGACCCAGGCTTGTCTCAGCACTTACTTATGCCCTATCAAACAGGTCCAGTCACTTTCGTTCATTGCAAGAGCTAAGATCCTCTGATCTGACTGAGAACATCCAGCCACTCCTCTGTTTCAAAATGCTCCTCCAAACTGAGTCTTAGCAATGGATCTGAAAGGCCAGCTCGTAGTGCTTGCTTATTCTTTGCACCCAGGAGACTTGGGGTTGGTGCTGCACCTCGCTGAGAGGCTGCTCGCAAATCTCCTACCCCAAAAGCACACAAGCATCCCTTTTATGACACCATGCACAGGGGCTGGAGAGGTAATGGATGCACTGAGCCAGAACAGTTTGTACCACAGCACAAACATCACCATGTCCCCCACAGCCGCTGCAGCCACAACAACCTGGGGAAGGGAGGCCTTGGCCAAGGACACACTGATCCACCAAACAACCCAGCCAGGTTGCTCTCGTCTCCCACCCTGAATGTGTAGTTTAGCTACAGTTATGTAGAACTGCAAACAAATGGAGAGGGTGACTAACACAACGCACGAGGCTCCAGAGCAGAACACCAAAAGACCTGGCCCCCAGCCAGCCTCCACACTCACATTTTTCGTATCTCTTTACTGTTGTCTCCCAGGATCTGGAAGAGCCCATCCAAGATTTCTGGCAGGTAATCCAAAAGGTTGATGTCAGGCACAGACTCTAAGACCAGGATCTAGCTCGGGGAAGGTACAAGAAAGAAGATGGGTGAGTTTTGGAGAAGCTAACTAACATCACCAGCACAAATCTGGTGCGGTACTGAGGAACACTGAGCTACAGGAAGGAGGGGAGCACGGCTGCCTGTGTGGGACGGGGAGGGAAGGACAAGAGGATTGCGTGGAGCTGCCCATCTCAGAAAGAAGCTGGGCTTGCGAAGGAGGCAAGGGATCAGACTGCAGAACTGCTGCATTTCCAATCACAGCTCCTTAACAGCAGGGATCACAAACAACTGTCAAAATGCCAACAAGCAGATGTGGAAAGACAAACAGTATGGCTGAAATAGAGAGCCCTGAGGCACACACATCCCCCCAAGGCCCTGGTCAGCTATTAGCAGCTTCTGCCTTGCACAGAAATCAGGAAGTGAACGGAGATCACTTGCTTCATGGACAGCAACATCTCTCCATCACTGCTGGGTTTGCAGGGGACCCTTAAACTTGCATTTGGAAAGCAAACAGTAAGGTGTTGTCCCTTGGGAGACTGTAACCTCTAGGTCACGATACATTTATTCATACAAGCAATGCTTGGACTGTATTTTCTAACTTGCTCTGCAAAGCCCTGAACAGTGGCAGAAGTGCACCATCGTGTATGTGTGACTGCAACGGCGATGTCACAGGGAGCTGGCATTTTAAAGAAGCAGAAGTCAGAAGTTGATGACTTAAAATAAGGCCTGAGCAAACTCAGGTCCCTGCGTGCACACATCACTGTGGACATCTGGTGTTTGCCCAGGCACGGGATGCCGACCAGCAGCAGTGCTTTGGAGGAGAAGCACACGTGTACCTACCCAGGATATGATGAACTGACGGGCATATTGGTTGTTGGAGTAAATCCTCTCACGCAGCAGCGGGATGAAGCCCACCAAGTCAAACTGGTTACTCTCTGTCACGATGTCCTGCAGAGCCCAAGCAGAGCGTGTCAGAAAGTAAGCCCAGCACCCAGCACGCGCTGCCCCCACCCAGCCACGTCCACCCAGCCCTTTTTAAGGCACATGACAGGATAAGGATCACAAGATGCTGACAAGCGGCTCTGTCAGAGAGCAGCAGGCTCTCCTGGCTGCTGGGAGACTCTGGGAGAAAGAATCATATGGTTTGTTCAGACCATGAGGCAGGAATTCCCCCTCGGGCAGTGAATAACTTCGTGCTGGATGCACTGAGGAAGGCTCCTACTGCCTGGCTGAACAGGAGGAGGGTGGGACCTTCTCTAATTCGTGCCTCATTGGTGCGTTGCACACATGAGCAAGCAACTTTGATGTAATCATCTGTGTCAGTGACTGCAGAGTCCCCTGGCTTTCTCTTAGAGCTCTTCCTATACGCTTGACAGATTTTGCTGCATAACAAAGTCCCTCACACCGGAGCAGTAGAGCAGATCCCCTCTGCCCTGCAGCTCCCAACAGGAAGGACTGCAACAGGGAATGTGGAGACTGCACTAACTGCAGTGCTAATGAGGAGAGGGGGCATGACCTGGCAGGGAACTACTTCCCTCCCATTGGACCGTGAAGTCTGCAGAAGTACAAGCTCCTCAGCAGACAGAACAGGAAGAGGAACCAAGTGCCCCCACCCTGGGAGCAGCAGCTCTGATCTTCAGTTCTCTTTGTTCCTCATTTAGGCACAGGAGAAGGGAAGAAAATTAGACGAGCAGCCCTCCTGCTGTCCAGGACGGAGGTGCAACTTCCCTCAGCCTAAATCCTTGCTTCCCCAGAGACCTGGCTCCCAACAGCTAAACATCCATTTTACATTGCAGTAATCTACAAGCTCCTCAAACCAGCCACCAGACTCTCAATGTATCAAGCTACAACCAGCGATAGAAATAACCACTTTGGCAGAAGCCTAGGATCCCTATGGGATGATTTTAGCAGGTGCAGCCTGCTAGACCAGCATGTCCCCATGAGAACTCTGCCATGACACATCAGGCAGCGTGCAGGCACCTGCAGGCACGTTGAAGCTGCCTACCACACTTGCCTCCTGCACCAAGGATTCTCAGCTAGAAGGAGAAACACACCTTCAGAAGTCGATCTAGGAGCTCGGAGCCACTTTTAACATTTGGGTCAGGATCAGCAGCCAGCTGTAAAGAACAGAAACAAAAATCATTACAACAACAGGTCCCAGGCCTTTTCCCATCTCTGCAGTGGAGCTCCTAGCAGGTTCACAGGATTGTTGCTCTATTTTGATATCATTGGGATGGATACAGAGAACCCTTCATCTCTGACTCATCATTAGGCTCCAACAAATTCTGCAGGGAGACTTCCTTAGGGGCATGTCAAGCTTCCTATCACCTTCCCACTCTAGGAAGGTTTCCATGTCTGCCACAATGTGGGCGCTGACACAAAAACAAGATAAGCTGCACAGAGGAGTGCATGTAGACAAGGGTTTTGACCCTACATGACTAAAAAGCTGTGGTGCTGCAGAGCCACTTTGCAGTGTCTTACACCACTGAGTAAGGAGCAGAAAAATGCATCTTGGAGGTGGAAACCAAGAACAAGGTATCTTACAGTGAACTCTGGCATCCTCAACACCAAGGCCAGCACGCTGCTGCAAAAACATTTATGTGCAGACCTTCAGACATGCCTGGTCAAAGCAGACCAGTTTCCTTAAAAAGATGGTATCAGACTACTTGGTTTGTTTGATCCTGGAAAGAAGAGCACTAGAGAACAAGATGTACTATTCCAGTGAAGGAAAGGAAAAACCCCTGGGGTCTTAGAGGAAGCTTCTTACCTTACTGAGGCCATCAAAGAGCACATTGAAGTGTGGGAGGACAGAGCCTCTGGCCACTTTCACAATGTTATAGAGGGCCTCACAAGCATAGTACCGCAGCCGACTATCAGCATCGTTGAAACACGTCAGCACTGGTTCAATCAGCTCCTTCAGGTAGAGCCCAGAGTCCTGATGGACAGAAGGAGACTGGTGAGTTGAGAACCATGGGGAGAGGACAGAGATGGCACTGCCATGGATCCTGGAATAAAGCACAAGGGTATGGTGCAAGAATTCAGGCCCATGGTGGCCTGTGCTTGGCCCAGTATCACTACCATTTTTATTTACTGCTACTGCTGCAGGTGTTGGTTTCTATGTAAAGCCATTGAGGTTTCCAGGTCACCCCAAACATCAGACAGCAACAGACCAGTCCTACCTACAACCTCACAACTGAGCAAAGCAACACAGCTCCCAGAAGGAGGAGCAACTCAGTAGAGCCACATCTGTTGGGTTATTCTTTGTATCACCTGTAGCTGGGCAGCAGGAAGGATGTGGTAATAGAGGCTTCACAAAGAAAACCAGCACTCACTCCAGAAAGACCAACTCCACCCAGGCCTGAGCTACCAGAAAACAGGCAGCATTCGTGTGTGCAGCTGCTTAAAGACAGGTGCTACAGCTCCTGGAGCTCAGCTGGACACAGCTCCTAGCTGAAGCAACTGGAGCTCTGATTTCCAGGCAAGAGCAGACAGTGCAGCACCACTCTTACAGAGAGCATGCTTGTTGTTTTACATGCTGAAGTCTGTCCTCCTGAAAGAGCCACGCTAGACAGAACATGGAGCAAACAGGCTGCCACTTCTCAAGCATCTAGCAAAGGAAATGGCAAGAAAATAAACAACATGCAGACCAGCAGATTATGGAGTTCAGCTCTAAGTTTTATCAGAGTCCTTCAGGGCCGCCAAACACAACTCCTCCAGTCCCTAGGAGCACAAGCTGCTCTGCCCCAGTGATGTGCAGAAGGCAAAGCAGGGTTAAGCTTCCCAGCTGTATCTCTAGGGCTCTTTATGGGCTGACAGCAGAATGGAGTGCTGCTGACCCAGAGAGAAGTGATACGCACTTTAACAGTAGGATGACAAAGGAGCATTGCTCAGAAGCATGTGGCCATCAGCTTAAAGGCTGTTAATCATCAGGCTTCGGAGTGTCTCTTTCAAATGGTTGTGACTCTCATTAGAAGGAGATTAACCAAATTAAAATACACCTTGCAGTGCTTCTAAGAGAGACACTCTGCTCTTCCTAAGCTCTGTGCTTTCTTTACGTCCGCCCTACTAGAAACCCAAATGACTCCTTCCCTTGTAAACATTTTCAAAATGAACCACGTGGTTTAACTGAAAAGCCCAACGGAGCTCTGAGTCCACAGAGTCCCCGCTCCCTCAGCAGGGATCTGTGTGCTCTGGCCGAACCCCAGAGGTAACTTACTGAGCTTATAATGAGAGGTAAGCAAGGGAGAAAGCTCTTAATTGGGATGGAAATCAGTCAGCTTTCAGCAGGAGGAGCACAATGGGCATCCATGTAACACCTCCAGAGCTGGACTGAATGATTAATGCTTTCAGCAGGGAAACCTTCTACCAAATCAATAAGAAGTTATAACTTAGGCTAATACAACTTTACACCTCACACTGCCTGCTTGCTTTGACCTGGCATAATTTGGTCCGAGATTTAACCACACTTCCCTGCCTGTGCTGCTGGAGTGTGGTGAATTATGGAAGGAAGGCCTATGCCTCTTGTAAGTTCCATTAATACCAAGTCATATCTCATTTTTGCCATCTGGGTAACCAGCTGCACATACAGAAATGGAGACAATGTCACCAGCTGTCAGCAGAAGGTATATTCTGCTTTTACACTTCAGAAGAAAGAGGTTGGCTTCAGCTGACTGTTGAACAGGACTAGACCTCAGCTGCAACCTGCTGAGCCTAGCCCTATTTTCAGCTCAGCAGCAACACTCACTGAAAACACATCAGCTGGAAACACAGATGCACTGACACCAAGGCTGGGGAGCTGCCAAGGTCTGACCCAGGCCAGAAAGCATTCCAGTGCTCACAGCACGTGGCTGATCTGCTGCGGAATCTCATTCACAACCTGGTGTCACACTGCAACACGGGATGCCACGCAGCTGGGGAGCAGCCAGCTTTCTCTGACTGGCCCACGTGGAGCACTGTTCCTCTCCCACTACAGGGAGCCAAAAATCACCCACATTTACCTTGCCCAGGGCGATGGAACAAGCGGCCAGGCCGATGAGTCCCCCTTTCCGGCTGTGGGGGTGTTGGGAGAGTGCAAACTCCTGAGACAGGATCAGGATCACATGCTTGATTTGAGACGTGTTGTTCTGAGCCACAAACTCTCGCACCAGCCTGGGGAGAGAAGAGGAAAGCACACGGGAAGCCACAGATCTTGTCTAATAAAACGCCTGGGGGCTCGATTCCCTGTGGCTGCCAGAAAGCAGCTTTTACAAAGGAGAAGGTGAGACCAGGCCAGAAGGAGGATTCCTTCCATTCCCAAGGGACTGAGAGGCAAAAGAAGCCGCAATGACCTCACGCAAATACCCTCTGCACTGAGCTGTACGCCGAAGCAGGTCCTGCCCCAGCTCCCCTTCTGTTTGCTTGCCCACTCTCACCTCGCAGGCGATGCCCATCAGCTCAGCCTTCCCACCTCACCACTAGCCTTCCCAGCAGCGCCGGGTCAAGGCAGCTGTGCAGGCAGCTGCACACAGCTGGAGCATTGGTGGTTCAGTGGTAGAATTCTCGCCTGCCACGCGGGAGGCCCGGGTTCGATTCCCGGCCAATGCAGCAGAATTATTTTTCCTTTGACTTCTGCATACAGGATGAGGACAGGTGCCTCAGTATCTCAGCCTAAACGATTATCATTACTTCAACCTGTGCTGAAGGCACAAAGATTTCCAATGCCAAACTCCATATGCTTTTTTATTGTTGCTGTACCAAATCTGGCCAACCCCAACATTAGGTATCTCACTCTCAGTTTTCAAGTCTCAGCTCTGCACTAACCCTGCCCCAGCTGCGTGAAGCCAGACAGGCTCTGAGGGGCTTGGAAATCTCATGCTGCCCGCTTCTCGCTGGCTATCACTCTCCCATCACCTACTGCTTAGCCGAAGCAAATCATTACAGGAGATACTTACGGTCTTCTCCTCACTACATGATGAGCGTCAGCCTCCTCTCACCCTGCTGTGAACACAGCTGCTGCCCTTTTTCTCCTTGGAGGCATCACAAAGCCCACCTACTCTTCTCCATCCCGAAGATGAATTTGGTAATGGCCAGAGCTGGTGCCACTCTCACAAAATGCTGACCCCAGGCCGACAGCTCTGCCTCCCAGTCCCACCCAGCACCACGAGGAGCATGCAGCAAGCCCTGACAGCACAGAGGGAATCTCTTTACAGGCTAGATTTAATGAACAGATTTTGTTCATTTGGTTTGAAATGAAAAAAAAACTGTATATCCCAGGAGTCAGGAGGGGAACCGACTTTTTATGTGGGTGGCTAGTGATAGGACAAGGGGGAATGGTTTTAAACTGAGACAGGGGAGGTTCAGGTTAGATATTAGGAGAAAGTTTTTCACTCATAGGGTGGGAACGCACTGGAACAGGTTGCCCAAAGAGCTGTGGGTGCCCCCATCCCTGGAGCCATTCAAGGCCAGGCTGGCAGGGGCTATGGGCAGGCTGATCTAGTGGTTAGCATCTCTGCCCACAGCCATTCTACAACTTCATGACCCCTCTGAGTTTAAAGGGCTCAGGGGTGAACTAGAGAAGCAAGAGGCACTGAACAGCAATGTACACAGTGTGAGGGAGTTTGCACACAGCAGGAGCTGCTCCACAATACGGGGCAGAGAGCTGGGAGGTACCCACACTGAGGCAGTGAGTTCCTCCCCACACAATGCCATAGGCACAACAATGACACGTGCAGTGCTATTCTGTGACTAGTTTAGGTTGAGCTAAATCCACACGTCTGTAAAAAGGGTTGGACTCTGTCTTCCTCATCCTGATAGCCTTTGCAATTTGGGTGCCCAGCTCCATCAGCAGATCCCAAATCTGATTTTGGTTAGTATAAATCAACCATGAAGCCACAGTACTGGGGCAAAACAAGTCAGCAGGGCTGCTTGGTTCACAGAATCACAGAACCATACGGAGTGGAAGGGACCTCTGGAAATCTCCCAGTTCAACCCACTGACAAAGCAGGTTCCTTGCAGTAGGTTACAGAGGAAAGTATCCAGACAGGCCTTGAATATCGCCAGAGAAGAAAATTCCATCACGTCTCTGGACAGCCTCTTCCAGTGCTCCTCACCAGTGACTGCCACTGGTGACAGGATGAGGGGAAATGGCCTCAAGTTGTGCCAGGGTAAGTTTAGGTTGGATATCAGGAAAAACTTCTTTACAGAAAGGGCTGTTAAGCACTGGAATAGGCTGCCCAGGGAGGTGGTTGAGTCACCATCCCTGGATGTGCTTAAAAACCGTTTGGATGTGGTGCTCAGGGCCATGATTTAGTGGAGGGTTGTTAGAGTTAGGGTAGGATGGTTAGGTCGTGGTTGGACTTCAAGGTCTTCTCCAACCTGAGTGATTCTATGATTCACATTAAAGATGTTCTTCTTTGTGTTCCTATGGAATTTCCTGCGCTCTACTCTGTGCCCGTTTCTCTTTGTTCTGCTGCTGGCCACCACTGAAAAGAGCCTGGCCCCATCCACTCGACTCTCACTCTTCAGACTTATAAGCACTGACAAGATCTCCTCTCCAGGCTGAACAGCCCCGGAGCTCCCAGCCTTTCCTCACACAGGAGATGCTTCAGGCCCAGCTCATCTCTTTAGCCACCACCCACTGGACCCCTCCAGCAGTTCCCTGTCTACCTTGAATGGAGGAGCCCAGAACTGGACCCAGAGCTCCAGATGCACCCTCCTCAGAGCAGAGAAGAGGGGAGGAACACCTCCCTCACCCTGCTGGCCACGATCCATGCATTGCACCTCTGGACACCATTTTTGACCATAAGGTCACACCGCTGGCTTGTGCTCAGCCTGCTGTCTGCATCCCGTGGGGACGTTGGCAGAACTGTGGGGCAGCGCAGAAGGGGACAGGTCCTTCCCACGCGCGGCCACAGAGCAGCACAGCGCCCACAGTGACAGCACGGGAGTTCAGACACACGGGGGAGATGCGCTGACAAACTAAAGGACGCACGGCAGCGCCAGCAACCTCCCACACACCTTTACCCGGGGTTAAAAGGCTTTAAGGACGGCTCCCCCCGTCTCCCTCCCAGACCTGCGGCCGCCCCACAGCCCCTCGCCCTCACCCCCACCGTTCCCCCGGCTTTTCCCCACCGTTTTCTTACTTCTCGATCTCGAGGGCCGCCACTTTCCTCTTCTCGTACAGCTTGTCGTTCAACGCCCGCACCACGCTGGGCGCCAGCGGCGCGAGGTCCCGCTCCGCGTTCATGGCACCGCCGGCACCGCCGCCACCATCACCGCCCGACCCCGCCGCCACCGGCGGCCCGCCCGCATCACGTGACCTTCCCGCCCGCCTTACCTGACCACGCCCCACCGCAGGGCGCCCCCATGCGGCGCGGAGGAGCGCCTCCCAGTCTCTGCATCATAGAATAGCATGGGTTGCAAAGGCCCACAGTGATCATTGAGTTCCAACCCCCTGCTGTGTGCAGGTCACCAACCAGCAGCCCAGGCTGCCCAGAGCCACATCCAGCCTGGCCTTGAATGCCTCCAGGGATGGGGCATCCACAGCCTCCTTGGGCAACCTGTTCCACTGCCTCACCACCCTCTGGGTGAAAAACTTCCTCCTAATATCCAACCTGAACCTCCCCTGTCTCAGTTTAAATCCTTGTCCTGTCACCACCCACCCTCACAAACAGCCGTTCCCCCTCCTGTTTACGCGCTCCCTCCAAGCACTGAAGGCCACAGTGAGGTCTCCCCACAGCCTTCTCTTCTCCAGGCTGAACAAGCCCAGTTCCCTCAGCCTTTCCTCACAGCAGAGCTGCTCCAGCCCTCTGACCATCTCAGTGCCTCCTCTGGACCCGCTCCCAGAGCTCCACGTCCTTCCTGTGCTGGGGGCCCCAGGTCTGGACGCAGTGCTGCAGATGGGGCCTCACAAGAGCTGAGCAGAGGGGGACGATCACCTCCCTCTCCCTGCTGGCCACCCCTTTTCTAATGCAGCCCAGAACACAGTTGGCTTTCCGGGCTGCAAGCACACACTGCTGGCTCCTGTCCAGCTTCTCATCCACCAGGACCCCCAAGTCTCTCTCCAATATCCACATCCCCCCACAGCAGTCTGCTCTGCCCATGCCTTTATTCCAAGCCGTGACACAGACCCCACCATAGCACCACGAGCCCCCCCCAGCCAGTGCCGTGCCCATGGAGGATGCCTCCAATGCCATCACTTCTCGAGGGGCAGTCCCTGCAGGTAGAACACCCAGGAGATGCCCGCTCCCAGGCCATCTGCTCGGGCGCAGGAGACCACCAGCCGGCTGCTGACGGGGGTCTTGGTGCCATCCGGGCTGCCCTCGAAGGAGACAGCCATGAAGATGGTCTTCTTGGGGCGCAGGGTCTCGGTGGCCCTCACGGTGAAGGCCGGGTTCTCCACGCTGTACCTGAAGGATGTGGGCTGAGGGAAGATGTTCTTGAAGGGGATGGAGGTGCTGCCACCCGCCTTGATGAGGAAGGGGCCCTGCGGCCTGGGGGGCAGGGCGAGGCCGAAGAGTGGGATGCTGTATTCCATGCCTGAAGGGCCCAGGAGCTGCAGTGTGGCCCGGGACTCACCCAGCTGGCAGGGCTCATAGATCACCTCCAAGCTCACCTCCGAGCCCCCCAGGCAGGCAGGAGGCATGCTGATGGTCTTCTCCGTCTGGAAATCAGCACAGTCTGTCTGTACGGAACAGGAGGGACAAGTAGAGGGGTGTCACAAAAGCAGAGCTCAGAGGGAACATCAGGGAAGAAAGCAAAGCTCCCCCTGCATCATAGGATTGTTTTAGTAGGAAGAGACCCTTGAAGGTCATCTAGTCCAACTCCCCAGCAACTAACAGGGACACCCACAGCTCCATCAGTGCTCAGTCCAGCCTGATCTTGGGTGTCTACAGTGCAGCCACTACCTCTCTGCTCAGCCTGTGCCAGTTCTTCCTTATATCCAATCTAAATCGCCCCTCTTTTAGTTTGAAACCATTCCCCCTTCCCCTTGTCATATCACAGCAGACCCTGCCTAAGAGCCTGTCCCCTTCTTTCTTACAGCCCCTTTAGATACTGAAAGCTGCTCGCAGCTCTCCCTGCAGCCTTTCCCTTCTCCATGTTGCACAGCCCCAGCTCTCAGCCTGTGTCCGTAGGGAGGTGCTCCATCCCTCAGGTCATTTCTGTGGTCCTCCTCTGGATGCACTCCAAAAGGTCCATGTCTCTCCTGTACTGAGCACTCCCCATCCGGACACAGTGCTCCAGGTGAGGTCTCACAGTGCAGAGCAGAGGGGCACATCCCCTCCCTGTCCTTCTGGCCACGCTGCTTTGGATGTAGCCCAGGGTATTGGTTGGCTTTCCGGGCTGCAAGGGCACACTGCTGCCTCATGTCCAGCTGCCACCCACTAGTCCCTTCAAGAATTTCTCCCCATACTTTCCCTTGCCTATCACATTTCACCCCCCATGTTGTTCCACAGGGACTGCCTAAATCTTCCCAGCAGCAATAATCCTGCACCCAAGGCCTGGGGCATCTAAAGTCCCAGCTCTGGCAGCAATGTGAAAATCCGGGCACCATGGGATCTGCAAGAGCAGTTCCAGCAAGGGCAGTGGAGAGGGTCTGTGAGTGAGGACAGACCAGATAGGGACAGGTCCAGCTTTGGTGGGAAGACCCACCAGGCTCCCATGGCCACTTCAGCTATGCCAGGCAAAGCTGAAGGATCAGGATCCATCCACAGAGAGGGCTGGCACCATCCAGAGATGCCGCCTCCTAGCCTTTCTGTTCAGCTGGGCTCCCTCCCTCCTGCAAGAGCACAGCACACTCACCTGGAGGATGTATTCTGTCTTTTGGCGGTTGTAATTCATGATTTTGGTGGTGATGGTCTGGTTAGAGCCCAGCGTAGTGCAGAAGTACAGTGACTTCTCTGGCTTGCTAATCGTGGCTTTCAGGATCAACTCGTAGTAGCACGAGCCCAAATTACTGCTATGGAGCATCAGGCACCCAGTGCTCTCACCTACCTTCAAAGGCTGGTACTCAAATACAAGATTGGCCTGGGAAGGATGGAGGCAAAAGCCACAAGGTCAGGTAGAGGATGGGGGAAATCAGCCCCAAGTGTGCTCACACACTGCTGGGCGGGAGCCCAACCTGCTCGAGACAGAACCCAAAGGAGCCCGAATACCAGCCCTTCACCCATCATCCCTGCTTTAGCAAGCTCTAGCAGCTGTGCCCTCGCTCTGCTCACACTATCAAATTTGAGTTAGAAAGGACTGGCTGGCATACACCCCCCTCTCTCCCCACACCCCTGCTTTCTTGGGAACCAAGGATTAAACCCCCACTCCACACAACATGCTTCTCTTTCAGTGCTACTAGAGTCATAATTTTGTCTTTATAATGTGTTTCCAGCAGTTCTCAGGAAGCCTGGGCAGCCTGACGCAGCTGAGCACACTGCTAGTGAAGACATGGGAGACCCAACTGACTTAGCACAGGGACATGGCCCAAAGAAGAGCAATCACGGAAAGAAGATGCAAGGCAGTCACACTTGCAGGATGGCCTGTGGGACACCGGGTTTGCATATCTCAGGAGGTAACGTGACAGAACATCAGGACAGGGCAATTCCCACTGCAGATATTCTCATTCACTCCTTCCCCTTTGAGTTATTAGCAAGTGGGAGAAGTGGGAGTTGTTACCCTTGGAGAGCAGCCCCATATTGGCCAACATAGGACCATCACCTTCAAGGAGCACCTGCTCCCAGAGAAGCTGAAAAGCGTGCACTGGGAGAGCTCTGCACCTACCTCTGAATGAGCAGGAACAGTGAAATGTGGGGGAACGGTGATGTCAGGCACTTCGCAATCTACGTCAAACACCACTGGGGCAGCAAGAGGGTTCTCCACCTTGATGGTGGAAGACACGTTCTGCCGGACAGCGGCACTCACTTCGACAGTGCCAATGGGTCCTGAAGCAGTGGCCTTGAAAGTGATCGTGTAAAACAAGTATTCCTCGGTCACCTCATTGAGGAAGGTCACCTGAATCAGAGAAAAAAAAAGGAAGCTCTGGTCATCTTACACATGGAAATCCACCAGGAGTGCTAGGCCAGCCCAAAGAGCTCTCCAGATCAGCACCCACACTCCACAGATGGCCATAAGCAACTGCATGGGAGGAGTGCAAGACTGGGGCAAAGTATTTCCATTCGTAATCTCCAAAATGCTTCCACCTCACCTATGTCCTGATCGGCTTGTGTTTTGCAGCACTCAAGGGCTGCCAAGACTGACAGCACAAGGAGTGCATGTGGAGGTGCCTGGTGTCTGCCTGGGACCTACAGACTGGGCACGTGGAGGTATGAAAAGAAACATGGGGCTTCTCAGCCAGCAAACAGCTCCTGGAAAGACCCTGCAGCCTGGTGTCTACGTTTACCATTGTGCTAAAGACTCCTTCCTTGTAGGAGAGGAATGTGAGCTTGTAGTCCTTCTTGCCAGAGCCAGGCACATCAATGTATTCCAGCCCATGCAGCACAGAACCGTGCTCCACATCCTCTGGTTTGAGTATTTCTGTTACCACAAGGAACCTGCGGGTGAGGAGGAGGCAGTGAGGGTAGGAAGGAAGGAACCCCATAGGATACCCATCACCTGGGGGTACACCACAGCCCCTGGTCCTCCTCCCTGCCTCGGGCAGAGGGGAGCCAGTACCCATTTGGCCTAGAGAAAAGTGCTCCAGAGTGGGTCTGCATGTGAGCAGTGTGACCACAGGCATCCATGGCCAGAAAGTGGCCAAGAACAGTGCAAAGCTTGCTGGAAGGACTCCCATTCAGCAAAAAGCCCTTCCTTGCACCGCTGCAGGATTTGCTGATGGGAAAAGGCCTCCTGGGCCCAACTCACCTCTGCGGTTTGTTCAGCCAATTGGAGACGGGGAGGAGCTCAGTGTAGGGAGTCCTGCATGGCACCTCCCGAACAATGGCCCCTGAGCACTTTGGGCCCTCAGCAGATCCTTCCAGGACGTAGTACAAGCCTGTCCCATCTGGCAATGGGAAGAAGATGGAGCCCTAGAGACAAGGAATGGGGCTTGTGAGCTCTCCTGCTCTCAGCCCAGAGCAGTTACTGGCTCTTTCGTGCACAGTATTCATCTCAGGCGCCAACACCGAATGCCCTCTATGGCATCTCCTCTGCCTCCAGAAGTACTGAAAACTGCAGGACTCCTGTAAGACTTAATGTAAGGCTTTAAATATGAATATCATTAAGGAGATACCAATCACATGCAACCCCAACAGGGTATAAATCTGCTCAGTGCCCCAGAAACTGACCCAGGAGATCTCTGGCCTCTCTTATTGCTCTGGGCTTCAGTTCTGGCTTGCTGTAAGGCCGGATGGAGCAGGGCAATGGGCAGGTGCCCAACATAGGATTTAGGATAATTCATGTTTAGAGGAGACCATCTTGTCTAACGTCCTGCCCAAAGCAGGGTTAGCTAAGAGGGTTGTGCCAGGAGGGTCAGCATACTGGCTCAGCTCACATACCTGATGTATTTTCTCAGAGCTCATGGTTAGGGGCTCGTAGGTGATCTTGTATGGCTTGTCTTGTTGATTGCCCTCAAGATGGATGCATTCAGGCCCTTTCCAGTGATCACCCTCAATGACAGGCTTCACGGCCCAGGGCTCATTGCTTGGGTTGGATAGGAGGATGGTCTGGCTGTGCTTCTCACGCACATTGCATGAAAAAATCAATGTCTGCAATGGAGGAGCACAGATCATGCATGGTTGGACAGAGGATTTCTTTCCACAGGACTGGCACCTGCTCACCCACTCGCAGAGAGATCAAAGGAAGAGGCAGAAGTCTGAAAAAGGGTCTTAAACCATCTCTACACCAGGCCTTTGAGCACAGTAAGAAGCATTTTAGGAAAAGTCATCTGCCAAATGTCCATTTGTGCCATAGTTTTTGGAGTCAATCTTGCTGGTTGTTTATAGAGAAAGAAGAGGAACGAGTTTTTTCACACTGGGTGAAGGAGAAGGAAAATGAGGAGCAGGTGAGGGACCCCCAGTCTGTACCCTAGAAGAAGTGTGGTGGGATAAGAGGGACCCAAGCCCAGCACTGCTGCTGTTACCTCTTTGATGACGGGGGTCTCCATGCAGCACCCTGCCAGAGTAAGGCAGAGTGGCTCACTGCCCTGGATGAAGCACTGCAGCCCCTCATACTGGATAGAGGGGCTCAGCTTCGACGGGTGGAAGCTCACCACGAAGGGGACATCCATTCCTGGGGAGATGTAACCCTTTGTGGGGCTGATGGAGAAATCTGGCTTGAAGCTCTTGACATCCCACTTAAACCTTGCAAAGGAAAGCATAAGTACAGAAAGGATTAGCAACGGGGAGGCTGTGAATGCAATATACTGTTTCCACACCTACTGTACTCTTCTCCACAGGGTCTCAGGTGTGGTGAGGTTTTAAGCTGGGCAGGACTCAGCTTGCACCCTAGTGCTTTCGAGTATATCCCTGATAACTGCCAGGGCCTGACTGCACGGCTCTCCAACGATATGACAAAGCAGAAGGGAACTACCTAGGCAAGCTATAGCATCATCCAACCCCCACCCCAGCTCTCAGTCACTGTTTTACATTACTTGACTCCAACGTCGCCCGTGTTCTGCATGGTGATGCGCTGGGATGTGCAGCTCTGCTGCACCACTGCTCCAAAGCTGAGGTGCTCCTGGTCCAAGCTGACACAGATCCCCTGGCAGGAGCCCTGCACCATGAATAGGGAGCGCAGCAACCCGCTGCTCTCCAGCATCACTTCTTCAGTGAACAGCTGAATGCGGTGCTTTGGGGAGAAGATCACCTCCACTTTACAGGTGTCTCCTTTGGGCTTCAAACTTAGTTCTCTGTTGGGGTGCAAGCAAAGAACCTGTGCAAAGAAATGAGAGGACAGCACACATTTGTAATTAATGCTAGCTCCCATCCCAAGCAGCTCATGGGTACCTGCAGGTACTCCTGTGGGTTCCCCTAAGGGTTCTCTAGTGAAAGAAGTGGCCTTACCCCATCTTCTTGCAGTTCTGGTACAGTGGGCATGAAACAGAGCTTAAAAGTGAGCGGGGCAACACTATTGTTTGCTATGGTGACAATCTTCTTCACCGTCTGTCCCACAGAGAGGGCTCCCAGCTTCACCACCTTCCCTTGAGGTTCCACAACATCCACCTGAGACAGGAGGGATCAGCGTGAAACAAAAGGAAAGGAGGAAAACCAAATCATGGCAGGCTGGGGAAGAGAGATGACGAAAGCCATGCTGGCTGGTTGGAGTTTTAGGGTTTGGATTTCCTCTCACCTTCAATTCTGCACCCTTTCCTTGGACCTCAACAGTCTGTTGACAAAGACCATTGATTTCAAAAGGAATGACCTCATGGTAAGACGCAACTTCTCTGGGATAGAAAATGATGGGCACCTCCACCGTCCCTCCTGGGTGAAGGATGTACCCCGGGAAGTCCACCTCCAGGTGCATGGTGTTGGTGAACAAGCAGCTCAAACTGGCAGAAAGCACAGCAAAGAAAAGCAGAGGTGTTGTGTTTGGTGCTCAGGAGACAACATCAGGGCTGCAGTGTTATTAGGGCACAATGGCTACAACCTGGGGTGTGCTTATCTTGGCAGCAGGTCATAGTGTGCTTAGTAGAAGGAAATGGCCTGAAGTGGTTTCTTGTGTGACTGGCACCCCAAGGAGAATTGTATACAGGCAAAGACTCCCGTCAGCCAGGGGAAATGCTTTGTGAAACCCCATGGCCAGAACAACTCGGGCACGAAGGACACTGCTGGGTCTGGCACAGGATAGGTGAGGAGCGAATGAACATGTGAAGTCCTACCTGACGTCTTTGTCTGCTTTGTTTGTGATGGCAAGAGTCTGCTGGGCAGGTGGCATCCCAGCCTGGTAGATGAAGCAGGCTCCAAAGTTGAGTCTTGTGGTTGAGAAGTGGACAGCGGGCACTACCACGGTGGCCAGGAGCATGCAGGTAAACATAGGACCCTTGCTGATCTGGTGGGGAGAAAGACAGCATAAGCCAGCTCAAGAGATGGGAACTGCAGCCACAAACACAAGAGATGGGTGAGGAAGAGTGTGGGGACAGCTGGCTGGCTGCAGTGATAATAAGGAAAGCCCAACGCCAAAGGACAGCAGAAAGAGGAGGGGATTGTTTCTGGAGAGTCACGGCCATGGGTGAGCACTCAGTAAGATAATGGGTTCAGAAGCCGTCAGGCTCTCCAGTTTGGCAGCAGTAACCTCTGTGTCCTGCTCAGGATCTTCAAAGCTGGAGCTCACCCCCAGCTCTGAGCTCTTGCTGCCAAATTGCTGGCATGTAGGAAAATCAAAGTTCCCCCATTACGCACAGCTGCCTCACCTGCAGTGTCAGCTCTACGTCCTTTAATGAGCACATTTTCCGAGGGTGAAAAACCAGCTGGGTGTCCACCTTGCCCTCAGCCTGCACACTGCCTGTCTGAGGGCTGAGGGACAGGAACTGCACCCGGGCTGTGGGGCCACTCAGCTTCCATGAGAAGGTGAAGCTGAACTTGCCGTTGTTGTAGATGCTGAAGGTGCGCCGGGTGCTCTCGTTCAGCTGCACCTGGGGGGAGAAAGTGGCAAGGATGTGGGGTTGTGGCACCTGCAAAATGCCAACAGACACAGCAAGAGCTCCTTCCTCACATGCTCCTGGATCCTTCCCATTTGATGGCTGACCACCATGAAAGATCAGTCTCCCTCTCTCTATAGAACAGTTCTAGAGTATGTGTAAAAGATGAGCAGTAATGGCCTCAAGTTGTGCCAGGGGAGGTTCGGGTTGGATATTCGGAACAATTTCTGCTCCAGAAGAGCAGTGATGCAGTGGCAGAGCTGTCCAGGGAGGTGGGGGATTCACGGTCTCCTGGAGGTGTACAAGAACCACAGGGATGTGGCACTCAGGGACATGGGCAGTGGGCATGGTGGGGTGGACTGATGGTTGGACTCAGTGATCTTAGCGGTCTTCTCCAACCTCAGTGACTTTATGAAATATCTCCCTCTTGCTCAAACATATCTGCAAAGCTCCTGGTTGAGGTTGCAGGACCGTGTGGAGCAAGAGGGGCTGCTCACCTCCTTGAAGTCAATGACATTGACCTCCTGTGCACTGAGCTCAGTTACACCACCATCGCTGTTCTCACACCTGACAGACACACTCGTGGTGTAGCCAGTGGCCTTGATATTCAGGGAGAGGGGCTCTATTTTCCTCTTGACATCGCATTTGAGGTTGAAGACCATCTCTCCTTCTAGTGTCGGTGTGAAGGCAATTGTAATGGGAAATCTGGGGAGAGAAAACCCATTTTTGGCTCCGTTCACTCTCTGATGGCTTTCTTGGCTCTGTATGCATGGTCCTCGGGAGAGCAGCGTGCAGTGGCTGCAGCAAGGTCCTAGGTTTGGAAGAAGCCAGCAGCTGTGCACAGTGCTCTGTTGCAAAGCTCAGCATCTTTTAAACCAAG
The DNA here is from genome assembly GCF_905368555.1 of Meleagris gallopavo. Taxonomy (NCBI): domain Eukaryota; kingdom Metazoa; phylum Chordata; class Aves; order Galliformes; family Phasianidae; genus Meleagris; species Meleagris gallopavo. The sequence continues at coordinate 1,084,326 of NC_139416.1, forward strand.
GCAAAGCTGCCTGGACCTGATGCAGCACCTGGGCAGGCTGTGAGTAGGCACACCCCTGGTGGATCTGCGGTATTGGCTGGACAGCTGCTGGCTTGGGAGATCAGATGGTTAAAGCCTCAAAACATGATTTTGTCATCAAAACCAGAAGATCCAAGTCTGAACTTCTCCGGGAAGGGGGTCCATAAGACCAGGGTAACTCAAACAGCCACTGGACAGCAAAACCTGCAGGTTCCTGGTGCTCCTTTGGGGAGGGAATGAACCAAGGTGGATATGTGCCATTACTGAGTGTCACCTGGTGACTGCAGAGGGGAGAAAGCCTCCAAAGCAAAGTGACTACGCAACATTTGGCTGGTGGGAGAGGGAATCCGGCCTGGTAGCCCATCACACTGCCTCATTACCTTGAAAGGGGAGCAATGGAGCCTTCCATGGGCTCTACTTTCACTGAGGTGCCACATCCTTCTGAGAAGAGCGAGCTTTCTCTGAAAGCAAAGGCAAAAGCCTCCTTCTCACTGTTGATCATATAGATGGTCTGGTGTACTTTGTGCCCTGGAAAAGGAACAGATTAGTCTCTGAAAACTCCCAATTCCTCTGGCAGCACGGCCACCACGGCACAGTGTGCTCCTGCCCACGTGCTGAGCCTGGTGGAAGTTCGCAGCATGGCATGCTCAGGATGAGAGCATGGAAACCAGCTTCTCACCCCCTGGTCTTCCTGGCATCACCCCCAAATCCTCTCCTGGAAATCTCAGCCACACACCGTGCCCCCAACACCCATGTCTTCCTCCCTTCCCCTCCCTTTTCCTCCTTCCATCAGGACCAGGAGCTGGCTGACTTGCTCACAAGTGCCAGCTCCCATTTCCAGCTTCCTTTTGGGAGTTTGGCTCGAACAACAGAACTGGATCAGCATATGTCTGAGTGTATAAGGCATAACCACGTGCTCACCAACTAACAGCAAATGGAGGTTCAGGTGGGACCTATCCAGAGTCACTAGTGGTTCAGTGCTGTGTCCCACCAGCAGGAACAGGACTGAAATGCTCTTCTCAGGGATTGTAAAGACCCAGAAGGACTCGGTGATGTCCAGATGTCGGGGGATGAATTCAAACTTGATCTGAGGAGAAAGAGGCAAACAAAGGAATGTCGCTGCCCTTGGCAGGGGTAAGGGAAGGAAGTGCAGGCTGTACCACAGAGAAATCTCAGAAAGCTCCCAGCTCAGAAGCAGGCCACTGTGACACTTACAACCCAAAGGCATGGCAGATGTTGGCAGTGTAAGAACAGGTTTTCTGCCAACTCCACTCAATAGTTTCCTCATGACCTTGCCTAAAGCAAGCTCACAGTGAGATCAGACACCCAGAGCTTAGACACAGCTGGTGTCAAACTGGCATATATTTAGTGGGCCAACCTTCTTCCTTTTCTGCACCAACCTCTGCTTTCTTCCCAGGCTGGATCTGCCCTCTCTCTGTGAGGCAGAAGAAAGCTCTCTGTCCTGGTGGGGCTTCAGGGTCCTGGCATGTCCACTGGAAGGAGTATGCAGAACTGGTTGGGTTCATCACCTTGAAGGTCCTGGGCACACAAAGTGAAAAAGACTGCTAAGGTGGCAGCAGGACGTTAATAATCCCATCCTGCAGCAGACATCAAGCACTGCCAGTCTGGACATCATCCAGATGTTGGGTGCAGGACAACGCTGGGATCACGAACATTTCATCTGCTTTCTGCAAGAAGTCTTTGTCTCCTAGGTGGAAATAATGCCAGTTACCGAGAAAGAAATTATAGAAAGGATATAGCCAAACTCTTGAACCTTAAAAATGGTGAAATCAGGTCCAACAAGACTCCTTTGAAAGATGATACTGTCTGTTGTGGCTGCAGCCTTCAATGATCCTGTCTGGCTGGTATGTCAAAGGAGCAAGAATGTCCCAAAGATGCTCTTGGAAGGGACCAATGTTGTACTGCCCCATAGCACAGGCTAAATGGGGTTCTCTTAGCTAAACTCCATGCTGAGGAGCTGAGCACACACTACCAGCTGTGTACACTGAACTAAAGGGCAAAGAGAAGGAAAAACTGGCCACTTATTCTTCACCAGCTTGTTCCAGCCCCACAGCAGACTGGTGGCCACATGTCAGCAGAACACAGACATGGTACAGATGTGTCACAGGGCTGGAGATGTCTCTGCTTAAGGAGGGTGACAAGAAGCCATTAACAGAAGCCATGCCCACACCTACCTGCTGTTCCTGCTGCCAACCCCAGTAGCTGCAAACTCGATTACTCTGGTCTTCAGATCTAGCACTGCTCCTCTGGGCTCTGGCAGCTCTGGGTTGCGCCTCTTTGCAGTGATGTAGTCAGAATTCTCCAGTTCAAAGTGGCAATGTGGCATCTGGCTTTTCCCCTTCACAACCACCTTTGGGCCCTTCTGATTTGGCTTCAGGTTAGGAATGCTAGAAAGAATGATATTAGGAGAACACTGTTCCCAGACAGGCAAACAGCTGCTTGTGTTGTATTCTTTCTCAGTGCAAGAAATTCCAGCAGAAGTTCAGAGCTGAGATGGCAGAAGTGGGAACAGCTGTGTGTCTAGAGAAGAACACAAGTTTCTATGTAGACAGGAAGGTTGTGCTATTTAGCTTTTGCTGCCCCTTAGGCAGCCTTTCTGAATCTCCCATTCCAGATGCTACAACACAAGAAGAGCTCAATATTTCATAAAATGTCTCTTCCCTCTGTCTCCATACCTTCTTCCACCACGGCCAGATAATCACCTTTGCTCACTCCTGCATGCTGGTTATTCCTGCTGCCCCTCTGGGACTGGCTGTCCCCAAGTCTGCATTCCCACCCCCCCACTGGAGGCAAAGCAGCACGAGTTAAAGTTACCATTCCTGGCAGTTCCCTACCTGCAGACCATGCAGCTCTTAAACTTCCCCACGTACACCGGGGAGAACTTCATATGGAAAAGCTGCTCCTGGCCAGCAGGGATGATGCCGCTGGGAGGCTCAACAAAGAACAGTGGGGTGGCATGGACAAGGCTTGTGGGTGAGCTCAGGGTGGATGAGGTGTGCTCCAGCCGGCCGAATGGGAGCTTCACAGAGGGAACAGACATGGAGGAGAGGCAACGTCCTGTGGGAAGGAAGAGCTTAGCAGGACATTTGCTTTCAGGAAGGAAATCCTATCAAACTCTCTTCATCTCCAGAACTGAGTTGCTAAAGGCAAACTTCTCCTGTGGAATGGCTTCTGACCAGCGTTCACCCCTATACATTTCCAGGAACTACTGAGTGAGTTGGCCCAGGTCAAAGCTGTGCCAGCTTATGGTAGAGACCAGCGCATTGCACAGCTGGGAACATTTCTGAGCACTATGTCATGTTAGACAACCTCATCTCCTTCAGGGACAGCATCAGTGGTTGAACTAGATGACCCCAGTGGTCTTTTCCAACCGTAATGACACTATCATTCTCTGACTTCCATAACCAGTGCCCAAGACGACTGATGGCACAGCCCAATGAATCAGCTTCAGCACAAGCATGCTGGGAAGGAACCAACATCAGGACACACAGGAAGGGAGGTGAGCACATTCAATGGATGCCAGGCACCCCAAGCTGCCAGCAGAGCCAGTGCTGTACCTTCCTGTCCGGCTGGGAGCAGCTCCCCAGCTGGGCTCGCTGCTCTCTCATTCCCCATGGCTGCCATCCAGGTGTACTGCAGGGACACATTTCCTGTATTGGACAGCCGGAAACTGAAAAGCAAGGAGAAAAAAAAAAAAAGTAACAACCAATGAAGGCTGTCAGCGATGAAATATTTACAGGCTTAGAAGTTAAAGAGGAAGGTGCAGATGTGGTGCCTGAGAGATTCAATCCAAGCGGTTTATTCCAGCCTCGCATCTCAAATGGGCAGCTGCCTTTGGAGCAGCCCCTGCTCCACCTCCATCACTCACGGGAATCTCCTCGTCTGGAACAGCAAGGTCTCCTTGAACTCAATGGTGTCCACATCCACTTGGAAGTCAGCATAGTCAACGACAGCACTCAGGCGAAGTTCTACTTCACGGCTGCTCTTCTCCAGGATGGTGTGAGCCGGTTCTGGGTCTGTCTCGATCACCTCCAAAGAGGACAAGGAAGAATCACTGAGCAGAGAGCTTCCAAGACTCCAAAATCAGCTACATACAGGAGCTAGGAAGGATCATTCCCATTTATTTAGATAAATGCTAAATAATGCTGCTCAAAGCAGTCACCACGTGGCTGTGAATACGCCCATGTGGATTATGATCAGTTATCAGCCCCCACGTTTAAATCCTGTAGAATGTCTGACATTTGTCCTGGCCCCCAATAAATCTGACAGGTCTCTATATTAGGATTAAGCTTCTCTGTTGGAGCCCTGTGGACAGAGAATCCAAAGAGTGAACACATCTAAGTACCATCTCTCCTTGAAAGTGCCTTCCAAATGTCACATGTGGGACAACAGCCACACAGACATCTTGGGAAGGGAATGAGATCATTAGGGAAATCTCTGGCTGCTGACGTTCTGACGGAGAAAAAAAAATAGCTTAGAGGTCTTATAATGGTTCAGAAACCAGGGAAGAACCATCCCTCAAGGTAAGAATGTACAGAATCATAGAACAGCTGGGGTTGGAGGGACTTTAAAGATCATCTACTTCCAACTCCTCGCCACGGGCAAGGTTGCCAAGCCATGCTCACCAGCATGCTGTGATCAGGTTTGAAAGCTAATTGATAGCAGGGCCTCAGCTTGGGGCAGGAGTTCCCCAGAAGCCCCAAATGATGCTGGAAACTATGAGGAAGAGATGACAAGCTTGGTTCTCTGAGGAGCTCCTCGGAGGGCTGGAAGCTGCCTGATTAGCTATATTCTTCCATTCTCAAACGTGTGGAATAGTGAATTAATGACTATGTGTCATTCTTTTTGGACTTGATTTTCCTTCAGTAATTTTACAGTTACTGTAAAATTAGCAAATTGAAAACCTCTAATATTACTTGGTGCTTGACCAAGAGCTTCTGGAGATGGTAATTCTCTGGACTCCCGTAAGACCACCATATACTGCTCATGCTTCAGGAGGAAGCAGGAACTGCTGAGCCAGCAGTTGGTGGCTTTGCTGCTGTTTTTAGGCACCTGTTTTTATGGGTTGGCTTTTGCTGCTGTGCTTCTTACCTTCTTCTTGACTGGCCACATAGCTGCCTCCCCCCTGGTGGCATCCACCCATTTGACGGTGTGCAGGCGGTCGTCCCAGTCGGAGACCTGCTCTGCTGGCAGCTGGAAGGAGATCCTGGCCACCTTACACTTCACAGGCTGTGCTTGGCAGCTGACTGCAACATCCGACTTCAAGGTCACTGTGATGTCCTTAGCACAGCCAGCATGGAGGTGTCCCACCTAGGGAGAACGGGAGCCAAGAATCAGTGGCAAGGACAGGACCAACAGCAAAGGGGTTGTGATGCAAAGATACCATCTCCTACAACAAGAAGCCCCAACTAAGCTCCGGTTTGCATCTCCCGGCACTGAAAAGCAGCACCAGTAGGTGGAAAGTCACTGGTAGCTCCCAGAAGTCTATCTGGGCAGTGGGAAAGGCAGAGCTGCCAGCACTCACCTGGGGGGAGAAGTGGAAGGGGGGGCCTGCCAGCCACTCGAACCGCATCGCCTCCGCCCGGCTGCGGTTGGTGATCGTGAAGGTCACCTGGTAGGGCTTCCCAATGTGACAGTCCCCAAACTGGATGTGATCCACCCTGGCAGCTGTTAAGGAGAGCAAGAGATGTCAGTGTGCAGTGAGGTCCATCCGCCCCGTCTGACTCCTTGCCTTGCTCCAAGCCTTCCTACCTCTGAGAGGTGCAATTCCCCATTCTCCCACTGTCCTTCAGAGATGCACCCTGACAAGTCTCTAAGTGTGGCTGTCTGGGTACAGGTGGACACCTATTACAGCATGTACAGGGCAGGTATGCTCACAGACCATCATGGCTGGTGGTGACAGCACAGGATTGCTTATATAGAGGACACAAGCTTGAACATGGCCTTCATCTCCATAGTGTATCACATGCAGACAGACTTCCTGTGGCCCTGCCAGAGATGTCCACCTGAATTCTCTTACCTTCAATTATGTCCTCCTCCAGATTGCCTTCAGTGTTCTCCCCAAAGCTGTCTGCCACAAGTCCGTGGATGTTATCTAGTGTGAAATCATCCTCGTAGCCCTCACCCACCAGCTGGATGTTGGTCTCCTCATAGGGGTTGTCCACCACAGACAGGTGGATCTGCCCTTCCACACGCTGGGGCAGGCGGGGTTTGAAAAGCACGTCAAACTCTGCTGATTCCCCATGATGTAGGACACAGGAGGCAGTGTGGGGCTTTCTCCCTGCACCAATGAAATTAGAGACAGCGATAGATCTGTTCAGAGGAAATTCTTCCTTGGGATGTAATAGGAAGAAGTGGTTGAAACCCAGCTGTCTCTAAGCATAGGTGCTCCCACCTATGGCTCTGCATGTTCCTCTTATGCTCACAAGGCCATGACAACAGCACACAAAGCCTTAAGTGTCTCAAAGTCTGGTTAACACCTATCCCCCAAACCTCCTCCACTCAGTGCCTAACATCTAGCTGCTGCTTGGCCAACCTTGAGCAGGGCACATGTTTAGAATAACAGAATCATTAAGATTGGGTGAAAAAGAGCTCTCAGATCCCTAAGCCCAGTCCCACCCCACCCTGCCCACTGCCCACGTCCCTCAGTGCCACATCCCCATGGCTCTGGGACACCCCAGGGATGGTGACTCCCCCACTCCTGGGCAGCTGTGCCACTGCATCACTGCTCTTTTGTAGAAGAATTTTATCCTACTATCCAACCTGTGTGGATGCCCACACTTCACGGCTAATGCATTTACCTTCTCCAGTAGAATCCTCCTTTGTGTCTGCAACCTGGTAGATGCAGTGAGTGGTGGGCCTGGCTTTCAGGAAGAAAACTCTCGCTTCATCCAACATATCTATCAGCAACTGAGAAAAGGGAACACAGAGCACTGCCACAACAGTGAGGGTGCAGGACAGCCCAAGGACCAACACTGAGCTGCTGCTAGACCCTCACTGAGAAAGAGTAAATAATGAGCAGAATGGAATTAAACTACAGTCAAGCTTAATTAAACTGCAGTAAGATGTGATCAAATAGAATATAATGTAAGTAGGATGCCACGCATTTCCACATATGAGATAGGAGGGGGATGGAGAGGAGATGCACAGTATAGCAGCAAGTCTGTGCCATGCTTTCTCCTCCATGGGACAAGAACTTGCTCCCAGAGTAGCTGATGCATTCCCCCAGCAGCCCCTCACCTGGACAGGTATGATGCCATTGTTCTGAAGGACCAGAGGGAGCTTTTCTGAATCACCAAGCAACAGTTTCTTGAAGAGGAGCAGAGGGTTCCCCCTCTTGTTGTGAAGCACTGGGCGCAGGACTGTCACCCGAGGCAGGTTCCCCTCCCCACTGATATCAAATGTCAGGCTTTCTGTTTTAATTGCCACTGGGCTGCAGGAGGGGCAGAGGAGAAATCGTTATTGACTACTGTTTATACAGCCCCCTTGTCCCTCTCCTCCCACATCCTTAGCACAGGATCCAGGAGGAAATAACGTGGCACAGAAGCCACTTCATCCACCTCTTTGTCCCCTGCACATCTCTGCATTAGGGAGCTGGTTAGTGGGCATGGTGGGGTTGGACTTGGTGATCTAAGAGGTCCTTCTCAATCTGAATCATTCTGTGATTCTACGACAGGTCTGCATCCACCCAGGGGAGAGGCAGCTATCACAGACGTCCCCCTACCATCTCAGAGGGTGTGTTACCTTGCCTGGGTTTCAAGGCAAGCCTCAAAAGTGCACTGGTAGCTCTGCATCGTTTGTGGAGTGAAGGTCACTGTAGCAAAGGCGTGAGAACGGCTGGGCACGCACATCTGAATGGGATCCACCTCAAAGATGTCACTGATGCGGCTGTTATGCTGGAGGGAAGCACACAGATTGGTGTTAGGACATAAAACCTTCCATGCAGTGCAGCCCAATTCACACACACACATCAGGGAGCAGGGGACAGGACACTCCCGTCTCAAGGGAAGACACCAAAGTAATGCTGGCCTTAGACAGGGAGTTGCCATAAAGCCCAGGAGGTGCATGGAAAACTCTGCAAATAATCTAGAATTGACCTTCAAAGAGAAGAAAAACAAGGAGCCTGATGAAACGGCCTCCTTGGAGCCCAGACACATTGGCCCCAGTAGAAAAGACCCTTCAATGTGCTTCCTATAGAGATCCAGAAGGGTTCAGGTCTCCCTCCACAGACCCAGAGGAATGAGCCAAAACCTTGAGATGTGCTGGACACAACCCAGGGGCTGTTGCTCTTCCCTGTAACTTTGTCTGCACAGAGCTGGACTAGAGCAGGCAAGGCAAATCTAGAAGGCAAGGCAGGCTCCCTCCTTAAAAAAGGAGTAATCACCACCTCACCCTTTTCTTACCTTGGTGGAGGTGGGCTTGATGGAGAGGACCACATCACAGGGGACTTTGCCCACATTGCGGATCTTGAAGCGGGCTGAGGCCCGGTGCCCAACCAGAACGTTGGTGAAGATGAACTTATTCTCATCTGTGATGAACACACCTTCGTCCTGCACAGTCTGCAGGATGTGGCAGAGGCTGGCGTTGCTGCAGATGCGATGCTCCTCAAAGATGGAACCTATGTCATCAACTACAAATGCTGCAAGAAGAAAAGAGGACTGAGAGGCCTTCCTGCTGAGGTTATGTGGACCCAGAAGGCTGTAAGACTCAGCCTAGGAGCCCAGGCACCAGGACATTACTTTCTGCTTGCCCTTCCACACATTCCTCCTGCCCTCTCCCTACTGTTGGCCTTGGCTATAGCAACCTGTAGGTGGTGTATACCTGGAAGGCAGGACTCGGCCAGCAGGGTATAGGGGATGCCAAGAGGATTGTCCTTGGGGTCTCTGTCACAGATATTGATTGATAGATGCTCCTCGTATGTCCCCACTGGCTCTGCCTGGCAATCCACTGTGATGGTCTGCTGGCCCCCAGGATAGATGGAGCCAAAGCCAGGGTACACCGTGAACATGCCGAGAGTCAAGCGTGCCTGCAGACAGAGCCCCAGAGAGGCTGCTGACTCGCAGCCTTGCCTTGGCTGTCCCCAGCAAGGAGCATGGCACCCCCTGGCCTCCAGGCAGTGAGGGGTGACCCGTGGCCCAGAGGCAGCCCCACTACGTGACTGCATCCCAACCCGTGGCCACCCACCTGCATGAAGGGGTTCGTGTCCTTCTGCAGAGACGGCCTGTTTTGCTTCCCAGAGTTGGGCACTTTGTCGATGCTTTCATTCTCATTAGAGTGGTCGGACATCCCATGATTGACGCTGAGAGGAGAAAGCAGAATTATCCATCGTGCTGAGCTCCTCGCCATCCTCCAAGGCCAGAACCTTCTCCCCATGGAGGGAAGCCTTCCTACACTCATGTTCCTGATGGATCCACAAGGGTTGCCTGGTGATGGTCATGGGTAGATCAGCTCTACCACCAACTCTGTCCTACTCAAGGGGCAGTTGAGGCATTTTTGGGTCCCCTTGGATCACCAGCCACACTCTCATGACTAGGACAGGCACCGCAGAGCTTCACCCACCTTTTCCTTCTTAGCCCAGATGCGTCCTGCTCTGCTTTGTAGATTTGGAATTTGAAGTCAAAGCTGCCTCTGTTCTCCAGGATGAAACTGCAGGTTTTCTTGGTGCCATTCACCACAGTCCCGAAATCAATGAATGAGGCTGGGGTGATGCTGTACTTGCTGAACAAGGCCTTGGCAGACACCTTCACTGGGATGATGGCGATGGCCTCCCCTCCTTCACAGAGGCTGGGCTCAATCACCTGCAGCCAGAGGAGGGTTTGGTAACACAGTGAGGAGCCCAGTGTCCCCTCCTGTCACCCCACGTCACCTTTAGCCTATTAGCCCTGTCTCAATGCCTCCTCCAGAGCCAGATTTTCAGCTCTGCTTGGGAAGCATCACCAACACCTTCTAAAGATTACGTTGCATGTACCTAAGAGAGGATTTCCCAGCTTAAACCTCTCCTTCCAGGGGACACACATCCTGCTAACACCCAGGGTGATACCCACCTGCCTGGGGCAGCTCACCTGGCACTTCAGGATGGGTTTGTCCTCGATATTTATTTCTGCCTTGGGGTGGAAGACCAGATGGACGTGCACAGGGCGCTCAGAGGCAGTCAGCAGCCCTCTCTGTGGCTGGATGGCAAAGTGGGATGCCAAGTTTGGAATGTCAGTGTCTGCGTTTTCCAACATGAAGCTGGGAACAAAGGGAAGAGACAAAGACCTCTCTGGTTATAGGTACTGGGTAGCAGCAACACAGCCAGGAGCTTAAAAAAAAAAAAAGAGGGAGAGTCGAAAGAATCCATCTCTGCCATCCCCAGATTTTGGCACAGACTGCAGACAAAAGTGCTCCAATCTCACTTCAACGCTGACTTTCTCATTCCCTCATTTAAAGAGTTTCATAAAGAGAAATGAACACATCCTAAAAGTAAGGACAGACAAGGTGGCCGAAGCAGTCGCTCACCTGTATGCAATCTCATACTTCCCTTTGTTCTTCAGGGTTAACATTTGCTTTGCATCATCCTGCACCTTAAGGACTCCAAAATCCACGTTGCCATCCATACCTGCAGAAATCCCATAAGGGGTAAGAGATGGTCAATATCTGAGTTGCTGTGGGCTACTCCAAGTGACAAGATGCCTATCTTAGGCTCTCAAGTGGGACAAAATCCTCAGCACCCTTCCCAGCCTGGAAGTTTAACTGCTCTCTTGCCCTTTCTCTTGCTTAGAGAATATCTGCAGGGTTTAGCAGACAAGGAGCCCAGTTTCCATCTCCTTGCTTCCAAGCACAGTTTCAGCTACTCCACGTGCTCTGCAGTGCCTTCAGGAGCTGCCAACTGCTTTTTCACATTGCTGTCATTTCGGTAAACCCAAACCAATCTGCATGGGAAATGACACATTTCAAAGCTGGGACATAAGAGGCTCAAGGCTCTCTCTGCCCTGACAGTGCTTCATGCCACGCAGCTTGAAGGACACATGCTTTATGGCCATGCTTACACGCCTGCGTTAGGAAAAAGTTCTCCGAAAGTGTGGTGAGGCATTAGAACAAGGTGCCTGAGGAGGTGGTGAAGTCATTGTCCTGAAGGTGTTTGAGAACCATGGAGATACAGAACTGAGGGATGTGGTTAGTAGGCAAAATTGGTGGTAGGTGAATGGTTGGACTAGATGACCTTAAAAAGGTCTTTTCAAACCTTAATGATTCTATGATTCCACCCCAACCCTTCCCAGGTGTTTTGGTTGCATGCAATGAAATGCATCTGGTTTGCTTTGTTTTGGGGCATCCACTGACCTTTGGAAATGGTGATGCTCAGAGCAACATCATAGGCTTCTGCTTGGATTTGGATATTTTCTATCTGAACAATCCCCAGGATGTTTTCTGCATCTGAAACCTAAAGCAGCAAGAAACAAACACTGCAGGGACAATTCCCCTAAATTCTATTGGTAGGTGATGATAGCTGGCTGGTTCCACCATGGCATACCCTACTTGGTGGACTACCAGTGATTTAAATCATAGAGAACTGTGGCCACCAAGCCATCCTTTCTTGCTGCTAAGGGTCCGTAAGCAGAAAGGAAGTTCACAAATGCTCAGCCCTCTGCCCTCCTTGCAGGTAACCCTTCCAGCACAACCTCCATCCCCGAGACCCTTGGTTGCTTTGTCCTGCTCCACTCAGGACAGCAACATCCCCTCACCTCCAGTCGGATGGTCTTCTTAATGCTGACAGCCTTTGTGGCTTTGAAATACAGATAGACACCCAGTTCTGTGCAGGGCTCCACAGTGCCTTCAGTTTGTGACACAGAGAAGTCCTCGCCAAGGTTCTCCAGCCCGCTGAGCCTCCAGGCTGCAGGCAGCAGCATGGGGTTGCGCAGCACCAGCTGCTTGCTGTCCCTCCTGCGGGCACACCAAGATGCTCAGCACAGGCACGAGCGTTGCACCTTGGAGCAGCCCTATCCTTCCCATTTGGCCAATGGCTCCTTTGAAAGATTGCTCTCCCTCTCTCTAGAGAACAACTTGTATGCATAAAGGATGAAAGGATGAGAGGTAACGGCCTTAAGCTGGGTCAAAGGAGGTCAGATGGGATATTAGGAAAAATCTGAAAGAGCAGCGAGTCAGTGGCACAGCTGCCCAGGGATGGGGGTGAGTCACCATCCCTGGAGGTGTCCCAGAGCCCTGGGGATGTGGCACAGAGGGACGTGGGCAGTGGGCATGGTGGGGGAGGGCTGGGGTTGGACCTGGGGATCTGAGAATTGTGTTCCAATCTCAGTGATTCTGTGACTGTACGATTCTGAGCTGGTGGTGATGGGTTGACAGTTGGATTTGATGATCTTAGAGGTCCTTCCAACCATAACGAGTCTATGACTCTATAACCCAAAGAAGCTGAAGGGGACCTGGCTGATGGCTCTTGCTGCTAGCAGGGCAGCTGGGGGCTGACCTGTGCAGCAGCAGCTTCCCAAAGTTCACGTGCTTGGGGCTGACAGACAGCTCCATCCGCACCCCTTGGCAGCACAAGTGGAAGACCACAGGCTCCGGGTTGTCCTTAATGCAGCACACGAGCTTATCTTCCACCAGGCCAGCCAAAGTGGGGTATGCCCAAATGCTCAGTTCCTAGCCCCAAAAAGAGACAGAGAAGAGGTTTGGTGAGCAGGCAGAGCAGCTCCTGGGTCTGCATCACTGCACGCTCGCCTCCTACCTGCTTCTCATTGGGTTTCAGCGTCATGCTGGGAGGGTCTAAAATGAACGTGTCTGCTTTGAGATCGTGCTCGAAGAAGAAATGCACCTCAGCTTCCAAGGGGGTGATGTTGAGGATGGTTATCTTCTCACAGTTGCTGGGGAAAGGCAGCGCCTTGTACCTATTCACAAAGAGAGAAGGCTTCAGCATGCTGGGACCGCTGCGTTTATCACCCATCGAGGCAAGTTCTGCATGCTGGCAGCAAGAGGCTGCTCTCACCACAGTGTAACAAGCAGGCTAGGAAAAAGGAGCACACTGCATGCTGTGTTCAGCCTTCTGTTACTTCTACGTCTGCGCCTTCACCTGGTGCCCCAATCCCATCAGTGTGACAAGGCACAAGCATTTAAAGAAAGAACACTTTGCAAAACAAAAATTCAAGGGTCCCTGCAAGAATAAAAGTGATCTGGCACACGGGTCCTTCCTGCATCTCTGGTCCCTTCCCTGCAGGGTGTCAAGAAAGGCTTTTGCAAAAATTGGTTACAAAGGAAACCAAGACCCGAGTCCATCCATCAGGCTGCCTGAAAGATGCCCTTTTGTTTTTAAAGGGTTTTTATTTCATTTCCCAGGGTTGTAAAATATCACTGGATCTCCAGGGCTCCCATGAAGGCAAGGGCTTCATTTCTGATATTAAAAAAAGAGCAAAATTAAAAATAGAACCATGCCAGCAGTGACAATGACAGCTTTTAAGGCAGACCTCATCCAGCAGTCAGGTTCATAAATCCCACTGTTATTCCTCTGCAGGTCACACATACATGCTGGCAGGCCAAATCATAAAGTCTGCCTAATAATCAACATTTTATAATGCCACAGGCAGAATAATTGCTTGGCCAGTCTGCCCGTACAGCACAAAGCACTTTAAAAAGCACCATTACATTCACTGTCATAAGTGAGGAAGCTGAGAGGTGGAGGGAGGACATGAGCTGCCCAAAGTCACCTTGGCCATTGGGACTTTTGGGATGTCTACCCAGTACCAGCTGTGGCACCGGCTGCCAGCCCACCAGCACATACCAGTCTCTGGACTTCCCACAGAGCAGTGGCCCAAAGTGGAACACACCCGTGCTCATGACATACTGCTTGAAGATGATGTCATTGTCTGCTTTGCTCTTCCTTCGGTGAGGAAACACCACCCTAGGAGGGAGAAAATGGGAAGGTGAGGAGCTATGAGATGCTCCAACCAGGACAGGAAGCCATAACCTTCAGCAGCAGAGGTTCCCAGCTCCAAGCTGGGTGAGACACTGGAGTGCTCAGGTAGACTCATGTCAAAGGTGATGTAAAGTGGTGGAAAGTGGTCACTGGAGTACAATGGGCAGCCCCAGCTCCAAGTACAGAGGGAAGCAGAGCAGGGAGCAGTGATGAAGCAGCCTTACCGTGGGTCCTGGCTGATGGTGGGGTACACACAAATGCCCCTGCAGTGCAGCTGGTACAGTCGCTTTGTCCCCAGCACCTCAAAATTCATTGTCTGGTCAAACTGGCCCAGCACCGAGGAGGTGAAGTGTACCTTCAGCTCAACCTGGCCATGGGCAGGCACGATCCACCGACAGCTGCTCAGCCTGGCAGTTACAGAGAACACTTCAGATGTTGGGAACATGTCAACGAGACAAGGAGGAGGGCTGGGGACTCACCACCCAGCAGCCCATGGGAATGGCCAACCATTTGGTGAGATGGCTCTCCTTCCTCTCTCACCTGATGGGCTTCCCTGGAGAGGGGGCCACGTCCACACTGCTTTGCTCCACATCAGCAGGATGTGCTGATGTTCCCGTGCCCGTCCCATGGAGATTTTTCTTGCTCCGGGCAGAGCTCCGCTTCTCTTTCTTGACCTCCTTGCTGCCCTCAGTTTTTTCCTTCCTCGCTTTCCCTCTGGTGGGGGTGAGCTGCTCCTCTGACACCTGAGCACCAGGTGAGGAAGAAGAGGAAGAATAAAGTGAGACGTACCCTAATTCATCCCCGCCCTGGAAAGAAAGCTGCAGGTTTGTAGACAAACACACAAGAGAATCCATAAATGACCACTTTCTATTGGTTTCACATCTGCCCACTGCCTTGCTCTCCTTTACTGGGCTTTGTTCTGCCCATGAAATCTCTTTTCTGATTGCACCAAAGCCTCCATCCTTCCCCCAAACAGGTTTGTTCAGTTGAATCAGGCCAGGGATGTGCTGTGGGTTCCTGCAGACATGGAGCCCATCACTGCTCTTCTGCAGTGGTTCTTCTCCATCTCCCCCACCCGACCCCTTTGCCCTGGCACCTTCATGGTAGGCGTGATGGGGACATCCACAAGACTTTCGGATTCCTTCTTTTCTTCTTCTGCCATCGCACCTTCTGGCATTATGAAGGTGAAGTGCTTGAGGGCTTCTCCCGTAGGGGCCACTCGCTTCTCTGGGTAGTGGATCACAGAGTAAAATGCAGTAGGAGGAATGGGAGGCCCTGAGGGCCCCAGACCCAGTCTATCCAGGATCTGAAAGATCACAGAAAACTCCATCAGTTCTCAGTCACATTCATACTCACGCTCTTTCCTTTCAGACACTGAAAATTTGGCAATGTTTTTACGTGGAGTACTATGCTTTTTTATGCACACTGGGCTGGATGGGCTCCAGAGCAGTGCCAGGATGGCACTCCCTCTTTCCATCATTTGAGAAGAACTGAGAACCTTCCCAATCCCATAGCTGGCATGGAGCTGCAGCGGAACAACAGCACAGAGTGGGACAAGGCTCTGTGCCATTGTCACTTCGTGGGACACAAAGCACCAGGTCTTGGACCCGGTTTGAGTCTGGGTTTGAGCCCCAGAGGCTTTACCTCCTCTGCTGGGGGCAGCTTTCCACTCTCCAGGATCTTCCCAATAACATCCTCTGCGTCCAGCACCTGGATATCCAAGCAAGGCACCCCGACGCCCTGGCCTTTTGCTGACTCTTCTGCACCTTCCCCTGCCTGTGCTTGGAATTCCTCCAGAGCCTTCAGTTTCTCCTGCCGTTCCCTCTCCAAGCGCTCCTTCTCTTGCCGCTCCTTCTCCAGGCGCTCCTTCTCCCTGTCCCTCCTGCTCTTGCGTCTGGATAAATGCCTGGTCTGTTCTTCTGTCCTCTGCCACACCTCCTCCTGGCTCCAAGAGGACACCAGAATGCCCTGAACTCTGTCCCAGTTTGATAAAATATGCGTGATATCTTTCTGTGATGCCTCATAGATCTTAAACCTCATGGCCAAGATCTTCTCACTGTCGCTCAGCGTCTTCTCCTTGGCTTCCTCCTGCTCTGTGGTGCCGGGTTGCACGGGCACTGCTGGGCTGGCATTCGTCAGGGGGACCTTGTTACACTTTTTCTTCTCATCCTTGTCACCTACAGAAGAGTCTGGGTGGTCCTTTGTAGACCCCTTTTTGTCCACCCCATCGCTGGTGTCTGAGCGGTTGCTGGTGGACGCGTTGGTGTTGCTGGTGGATGCGGTGGCATTCTAGGCAGGAGAGGAGAAAAGAAGTATTTCAAAGCACTGGATCAGTTCTTACGGGATGGTGATGATCACTGCAATAGTACAACCACCCACCTGTCTGCCTCCAGGCTGGCTTTTCTTCCCCAAGACACTGTCTTTTTCTTTTCCAAGCTCTCTCCTTCCCCGCTTAGACTTCTTCTTCAGCTCTTCTTCCTCCTTCAAGCGCTCTAGTTCCTGCCTCTGCCTTTCCTCAAGCTCTCGAGCTTGCTCCGTCCTCCTTCAGCAAGTCAAACAGAATACATCACTGAGAGTCATGACAGAATGACATAGATCGTGCCTGCCCATGGCCAAATTCAGGACCTACTGGGAATTGGTCTCATCTCCCAGGTAATAGCGATAGGATGAAAGGTGGTGGTTTCACATTGCACCAGGGGAGGTTCATGTTGGGTATTAGGAAGAATTTATTCTCCAAAAGATTGGTGAGGCACTGGCACAGGCTGTCACCATCCCTGGAGACGTTCCAGAACCATGGGGATGTGGCACTGATGAATGTGGTCAGTGGGCCTGGTGGGGGTGGGCTGGGATTGGAGTTGGGGATCTGAGAGGTTCTTTCCAACCTTAATGATTCTCTATGACTCTAGAGATAATGACTATGATTCTAAATTGTGCACCTCCTCTGATAAGGTTTGCCTGGAACGGAGCTCTACAGGTCCTCCTCCCCTGTGCTCTGCCCTGAGAGGGCCATAGCCAGAGCACTGGTCCCAGTTCTGGGCTGCCCAGTTCAAGGCAGACAGGGAACTGCTGGAGAGAGCCCAGCAGAGGGCTGCAGGGATGGTCGGGTCCTGGAGCATCTCCTGTATGAGGAAAGGCTGAGAGCCTCAGGTGGATGGGACCGGGCTCTTTTCAGTGGTGCCCAGCAACAAGACAACCATTAAATCAGAAAGCAAAAGCTGCAGTAATTCCCTTTCTGCAAAACAGGCTCTGAGCAACTACACTTTACCTAGCTATTGCCCTAGGAAACTTGTGCTGTCTGTCCTGAAAATCAGAGCCATTTGAAGCACCCTAGTCACCTCCCCCTGGGGAAACAAGCTT
Organism: Meleagris gallopavo; assembly: GCF_905368555.1. NCBI lineage: Eukaryota > Metazoa > Chordata > Aves > Galliformes > Phasianidae > Meleagris > Meleagris gallopavo. The sequence continues at coordinate 1,101,622 of NC_139416.1, forward strand.
CAGCCTTGACAGAACAAAGAGCTGAGACTTGCTGTGGTGTCACTCAACCAAATCTCCAGCAACCTGCCTGCACCCAGCACGGGGAAGGGAAGAGGGCAGCAGGTGGGTCAGGAGCCCCATGTGGGATGGGAACGGGGAAACCCTCAGGGACACCATACTGGAGAGCTGCCCGTGTAAAGCTTACAGACCTCCTCTTCCTCTCACGCTGGACTTGGAGTATATGGTCATCAAACTGAGCTTTCTGCTCCTCAGTGAGGGCATCATACTCCTCCTCATCCATCTCCTGAAGGCGTGCTTTCTCCCTTCTGGCAACTTCTTCCTGCTCCCGTTCTTCCATGCACACATGAGAAATTATTAGCAGATACACAGAGCTTGGTGCTGGGGGTGAGCACACAAACCTTCCCAGACCCTCCAGGATACGCTGATAGTGGGGAGCCCCAACCCCTGCTGTGGTTTGATAATGTCCCAAAGTGCTGCTTTGCAAGAACCATGTCCCAGCGTGGAGGATGCACGGAGGATAGGTACCATGCCATGAGAGCTTGCACTTGCATCCAAGCTTTAAAGACACAGATTATTGCAAGGTAGGTGTTTTGCATATCATGAAGATATACTTTAAGCAACTGCGAGGTGAGTGCTGAGGCAGAAGGTTGGATATCAAGAAAAACTCCTCTGAAAGAGTGCTTGGGCACAGCTGCCCAAGGAGGTGGGAGTCACCATCCCTGGAGGTGTTCACAGGCCGTGGGGACATGGCACTGAGGCATGTGGGCAGTGGGCAACATTGGCAGTAGGTGCACAGTTGGGACTAGGTGATCTTAGAGGCCTTTTCCAACCTCAGTGATCCTATGGTTCTATGATACTAAAGGAAGGATTTAAAAAAAACATTTCTTACAAGTTCTGTTGGTTATGTCCAGGTGGACGCAATGGTAAGGCTGAGAGCTTGAGAGGACATTTGAGAGGTATGGAGATGATTCTCACCTTCCTGCTCTTTTGCAGCCATCTCTTTGGCTTTCCAAGAGGCATAGTCCCGGAACAGGTTCACAAAATAGATGTAAGGACGGTTGTTGATAGCTTTGAGCAGGCAGAGGAGGGCAGATGCCATGCTGCGTGCAAAGAGGGTCTCCAGGCCATCAAAGACCACTCCCTGGTAGCAGTCACTCAGCTGGGAATAAAGCAAAAAAAGGAAGAGAGAAAGTCAGCAACAGCATGCACTAGGCTCTCAGCTTGGCAATAAATGCAGATGTGCAAGGACACAAGCCATCTTGTTGTCCATCACCTTGGAGCTGGTACTCCAGATCATGGAATCATAAAGGTTGGAAAGACCACTAAGATCACCTAGTCCAGCCATCCTCCCATGCCAGTAATTGCTCTAGACCAAGTCCCTCTGTGCCACATCCACCCTCTTCTTGATTACCTCCAGAGATGCTGACTCCCCCATCTCCCTGGGCAGCTGTGCCAGCACGTTTCTACTCTTTCAGAGATACATCAGCTCAGACAACCTCCCGCGCTCTGCCAACTGATGGCATCTGCATCTTCACCAAGATGCTGGCAGCCAGGACTCCCTCCAGCTGTCCCCTAACACCTTTCAGTATCTCCCACCCTCCTGACACCCAAAGCAGAGGATGTGCCATACCTGCAGCCTCTCTGACAGGATGGCTCCCAGCACATCCTCGGGCAGCACGCAGCTCATCAAGCCCGTCTCTCCAGCTGTGCTCCCTTCAATGCTCAGCCACTGCTGTGTGGGGATGCAGGGAAGCAGCGAGAGGCGATGAGAGCTGGAGGAGCCCTGCAGAAGACAAATTAAACCCCTTGGAAGAACTCTAGGCAACTCCAAGCGCTTGGAGATAAGCTCTGAGGTATAACAAAGCTGTGAGGTGAGGGCTCCAGGAGAGAGCCCTGGGGGACACATCCCTGGGACAGCAGCAAACCAAACTTGTAACACAGCATCCTGCAAGCTGCCATGCTGATCAGGGCTGCACCTTGCCAGCAAGCCACATGGCCCAGCAGAGGTTTACTTCCCACCTTGAACTATACCCAGCACTACTCAAAGACACTCGAAAAGTCTCATGAATCACCAGTGTGATCATTCTTCACCTGTGAGCCTGCTGGGTCCGTGAGCTGCTGTTTCTGGGATTGGGATGCATGGTTTTCTGATCTCCTCCTGCCTGTTGTTGCACTCGCCCGGCTGCGGGAGCTGACAGAGTGCAGGCTGGTCTTCTCCCCAGAGCTGGACTGGCTCATGTCCAGGCTGTGCCTGTGCTCAGCACCAAGCTGAGGGGCAGATGGGTCTGTGCTTTGACCTGCAGAGGGGACAGAAGCTCAGCAGGGCCCAGAGGTGGACACTGCTAGCTGAGTGTGTCATTGGGTTTTCAAGCCATTTAATGTACAACACTGTGTCCTTCCTAACACACAGCCATAAAATCATAAGACCATTAAGGTTGGAAAAGACCTCTAAGATCATCTAGTCCAACCATCCACCTACTACTCAATATTAAATACTACCACTAAAAAAAGCTGCATGGTATGTCCCCTAAAGATCAAGCCAAGGGTTCACCCTTCAGGACCATTGTTTCCACACCCTACATTCTCCTACAGATGCTCTAATGCTCAGCCTTGCCCCAGCTGCCATCACCAATCTCCACTGGAGCTACATTTTTAATGCTGGATATCCCAATCCATCCCATCTTCTCCCAACCCAACCCAAGGCTTGGCAATGCAAAGCTTTCCTTTAAAGCTGATGTCTGCCCTCAATCTGCACTTCTAGGAGCACCAGCTGTCCAACAAAACACCTTAAAAGTTGCTGGTCTCATGTGGGGAACAGCATAACATCCATGAGCTGATGGCGTAAATAGGAAAAATCTCTGGAGAAAAGAGTCAGTCTGCAGCATGTCTCTCATCTGAAGCTCCTCGGGGAGGCTATTTTTCCCTTCCTCTCATGTTTGTGAAATCACTCTCCAAGCCAGGCACCTAGTGCTTAATGAGCCACTTCACAGGGCTTTTTCCTCGTTAAAACAGGCAGCAGTTCTGCCTGATGGCCACGGAAAGCTGGCTGAATTTAGCTTTGAGGAAATAATAAAAACCCTGAGAAATATGCAGGTGTGCTTCACCACTCTCAGGAAAAGAGACATGTGCTAAGCAGCCTGCAGGCAGCAGGAAGCGTCCCTGTGTGAGCCCTCGAAATGAAGAGATTTCAAACAACTGGAGAGGGTTTGTGAGCTGGCTTTGCACTTCTACACACTGCCAACTAACAGAGCCATAGAATTGCAGAATGGCTTAGGTTGGAGAGATCATCTAGTTCCAACCCCTTGAAGTGGGTAGGGCTGCCAATCATAAATCAGGCTGGCCGGGGCCCCATCCATGGCACTGGGCTCTCTCTGGACAGCAGCTCATGTGGAGTAATTAAGTAGTCACGGGTGCTTGGGATGGCTCTGACCACACGTCTGGACATACCAGCATCCTCCGTCTCCTTGTGGCTCTGCTCTATGGCAGTCCTGAGGCACAGCTCCCACGCACGGAGCCCAGCTGAGCTGCTCCTGTCGGAGATGGCCTCCATCACCAGCGAGTCGATGGACAAGCAGGCTGTGCCATAATGTCTGGAGAGGGCGACCGCAGCCGATGTCTTCCCTTGAGGGAGAGGAAGGCCTACATGGTGACACTGGCATGGGAAACCAAGAGGGAAGCAGCCTGAATGTGGCTAGAAATGCTGTTCCAGAGAGGGAGATCATCTCCATCTCACTGCCACTCAAGAGCTTTGTCCCACGTGGCCACCTCAATGCTTCAGCCCCGTCCCACCACCATTACTGTCTCAGAAGGCTCTTCATGCAGCACTGAGGCATGTTTGTGAGGGTCAGGCCTTCTGGAGGCCACAAGCCAACACGCTCCCATGAGGCAACATAGCTAAGGCCACCTAGTTTGAGGGGACACAAGCCCAGCTGTACAGACACAAGATGAGCCACTTCCACCAGTTAGGGGAAGGCCTGGTGCTGCATTACACCCCTGCAGATCCACAGACACCTGACTTCAAGTGGCAGCCCACCAGGATGCCTCTCGCCCTGCTCCTCCACCCCCGTGTGGCACACGCACCAGCCAGGGGTGCCCCATGGATGATGATGGCGATTCCTTGGCGGTTTTGGGCCTCACGGCTCTCAGGAGAGATATCGATGCCCAGGTGGCGGGCGATGGCTCTGAGGACAGGGCTGTCGTGCAGTTCTCCTGCAGCCTCCTTGCTGCTGCTGGTGCTCTGCTGATGCTCTGCTGGGCAGAACATGGTACAAAAATCAGCCTCTTGCACACCGGTGATACTCAACTTCTTCCCCACCCCCTCAGATCCTGGGAGAGGAGACCCTGCTGACTCCAGTATCACACCTGGGGCTTTCCCATGCTCTTCTTGCATTTAGGATCTGCCTTAAATTGCTGCTGACGAGTCCCACTCAGAATGCAGCAAATGGAGTGGCAGAAAGGGGAAAGCACAGGCATTCAGTGATGCCTAAAGGCCCTTCTGCCACAGTGGACAGAGAAGAGGCAATAATCATAGGGCTCTGACCTGCTCCATGTCTTTTCTCAAGATCTTCCTCCTCTTCTTCTCCCCTTTCAGATTTAGAGTCCACCTTGTTGGACTGGCTTCCATCAGAAGTGGAGGGAGGAATGACTGAGTAATGAGATGAGAGGGTGTGAACGATCTCAGCAGAGTGCTTTCCTCCCTGATCCAAGAGAGACTGGACATCTTCACCGCTGGCTGAGGAGGAAGGACAAGGAGAAGGCTGATGATGATGAACACAGCCAGGCAACCTGTTCTTTGCCATTTGTCACTTTACACAGCCATATGAAAAAAGATGGAGAACCCCCCACAAAGCGAGATGCCCAAGGCACTCAGAAACCTGTCTCTGCCTTGGGGGAAGTTCGAGTTTGTGCTTTTGTTGTTTGGAAGGAAAAAATTCAAAATACTGGTGATGGTGAACCTGGTTCTACTGGCTGAGGAGCTCACTCAATCTTTGTGGGTGAGACACATTCAGGACAGCCTCACCATTTTCCTGGCCTGCTGGATCCCCAGTCCTGGACTTGGCCTGCTCATCCTGCAGCCTCTTCTGGTCCTGGTAGTATTCCAGCACCTCTGGGGGCAGCTTCTCACCCGGGGCACGTGGAGGCAGCAGTAGGGTATTGCGGCAATCATAGTCCTTCAGCATCCGCAGGATCTGCATGCATAAGGAAGAGAAACCAAGCAACACGTGAAGAAGAGAAGACTTGACCATGAAAGGCCACCAGATCTTGCCTTGGGGACTTCCTACATTTCCTCAGGAAACTGAAGTACTATGAAGCCATGGCACGGGGACCAGACCTCCTCACCTGCTCCTCAGCAAGGTACTGCTGGTCAAACTCCAGTGAGTAAAACTCAATGGGGAACTCGCATGGGTTCTTCACTACCACTGTCCCTGCTGCCCCACTGCTGTACGGCAGCAGAGGTCCCAGCTCGAGCACTGGGGGGTCGAACTCCAGTTGTGGCTCCAGCCCACACCCCGAGACTTGCAGCTGCAGAGGCTGGCTGCTCTGGCAAATGTTAATCTTCAGCTCGCATCTGTAGGATCTCTGAAAAGAGGGTTATGTTGCTCAGACACAGCCCTGGCACTGCTGTATCAAGCAGCAGAATCAGGTAGAGGCAAATGAGCTCTCACAGGCTAGAAACTCTCTGCTCTGGTCAAAACATGTTTGACTCTGGTCAAAGCCACAGATAAGATGGTTACATCTCAGCTAGCTTGTTACATCACTGGGAGCACTCCAGGCACATAAGCATCCGTGTCCATACTGCCACATGCTAATAGGCTCCAAGTCAGATGTAACCTAAGTTTTGGGAAGGTTTCCTGGCTCAATCTGTCTCCCAAAGTGCCTGGGCCACGTGACAGGGATCACTGGCATCACAGTGGTGTGGATGTCTGTGCTGCCGTGCCCAGCAATGCATCTGATCAGTCTGCTGTACTGGCAGGATGAGCCCAGAGCAGCCCTTCCAAGGCTCAGCCTGCAGTGTGCTCCTTCTCCCTGTGCTCTCGTTATAGCTCTGCTCAACTCACCTCTTCAGTGGGTGTAAACCTGACCCGCATGTTGCATCGCTGCCCTGGGGCGAGGTCCCCAGCCAAGGGCAGCACCTCGAAGACGCAGGGCTTGGCCTTCAGCTCCTGCTGCAGCTTCCGTCGCACGCTCGCTGGCAAATGTTTATCCACCTGGGCACAGAAACCAACCTGTGAGGCTCCTGTGGGCTGTAGAGATGGACCCAGCATTCCTGCAAGTCTCAGACACAGGGCTGGGGACAGGGAGGCACGGGCGCAGATGGCAGGCAAGAAGAGCACCAGACAGGGAACAGGTTGAGATGAACCAGCCTTGCCCTGTACCCTCCAAAGGCTTCATGAGTAGTAGCCTAAGTGCTCAGGCACTGATAGGAGGCAAAAAAGGAAACAGAAGCCAAGGAAAACCAACTGATAAGCTACGCGCTGTCCCTGCTTTATAGAATCATAGAAGTCACAGGATCATTAGGACCCCTAGGATCATCTAGTCCAACCATCAACCCATCCCTCCATGCCCACTAACCCATAGAATTGTTAAGTTTGGAAAAGACCTCCACAAACATCTAGTCCAACCATCAACCCATCCCTCCATGCCCACTAAACACTACCTTCTTAACAGGCTCCTTCAAGGTAATGAACCATTTACAGGGCACCTGGAACTGATTGTAGAGCTGGATGGTTTCCTCCTGACACTGCCCACACTGGACAGTGGAGAACTCCAGGCTGTCCCTGGAGATGCAGAGGGACGGCATAGTCACACAGGCACGAAGGCAGAGGTGAAACGTGGGGCCTCCTGTGACCTGGTGAAGAGCAGAGCGTCCAGCCGAGAGCCCAGGTGGGTCCTGCTGCTATGTCCTGCCTGACAGGGGTGACAAAAGGTGGTACCTTGATGGGCAGCAGCACATCTGCTGCTCCCAGTGGCACGTTGGCACTCTGCGGGTCGAAGCGCACCTCGAACGTCTCGGTCTCGCAGTATGGCAAGTTTGTCACACGGTCCAGCTCCACAGTGAAACCTTCAAGGATGACAACGGAGCAGCTGAGATGAGTGACCAACGCACCAAAAAGTCACACAGGTGTGGCTGCTCTGTAAAGGAGTCCCTTTCACCTCCAGAAAAGACTTGCTGCCCTGTCTTACAAGGAATCCTTCACCAGGCACCCCAAGGATGGTTGGTGACCTCCTCAGAAGGGATATCCAGCTAAAGTTCCCTTATTCAATGGAGGAACCACAACTTGGAGGAGGCATCATTCATCTCATGGTGACTCAACATGGCGTCTCATGGCATGGTGGATGACAACCCTTACGTCAAAGCCTGTTTTGGAAGCCTCTTTTGATGAAGAAGAAGACCTCACAAGCTCTTTCCTCATGAAGTATGAACAGAGGTGTTATGACACGATGAACCAAAGCATTCCTCAACCACAAAGGGTCCCCCTGTTTGCAAAGCAAGCCCACAGAATGTACAAAACCTCTTGGTAGCCAAGAGGTGGAGATGCTGAGAGGCTTCCCAGGTGATTGGGCCATCTCAGACCTGCAGCCAAGCATTTGGGCAGCCACAGGTGGGCCAGGACTCTGTCCAGAAGAACTCGGGTTCTGCACCACTGAACATGGGGTCCCGAGGAGAACCAAGTTGTACAAAAAAGCACTCAAAACCCTCCATGTGTCCAGGGGCCATACACCATCAGAAATGGTGAGAAGCACCTCCATCCCACTTACCTGTGTCACGCAGGACACGTCCATCTGCACAGAAGGACACAGGCAGCTGCCCAGTGTTGGTGATCTTCACAATGTGCGCATGGATGTTACCAAGAATGACGTAGCCGAAGTCCAGGATGTACTCAGGCAGCTGCACCCTGAAAGTAGGAATAAGGAGAGCTTTTAAAACATTTCTCAGCTAGCAGTGAGATCTTAAGGAAAAGAAGGTTAGTTTTAAACGGTGTAAGTGCATGGATATGAGTCCACGGATTGTAGAGTCCACGAATCTTAGCTCCCCTGCTATGAAAAGCCACTGTAGTCCATTGGATCTCCAATGGTCTTGATCCAACTCCAAAAGACACTGGTAGAGGCAGTAACCAACACCCATGAGATTCATGGGAAGGTCTTTTTCCAGAGGAATCCCACTCAGCAAAACACAAACCACCCGTTTTGCAGTGTCTTCTTCCTCAGTCATTTGTTGGAACAAAAGAGGCCAGCCTCTTTCAGAGCTAGTTAGAAGGGGTGTTGCCCGTGGTGATGGATGGGCAACATGGTCTGCATTGGAATGGAACAGGTGGGGAGCTGGGCACCCCCAAAGCTTGTGGGTGGCCCTGCAGATGGGAAGGCACCCAACTGCTCACAGACAGCATCCCTCTGGATCAGGTCCTTCCCAGGTCCCTGGCCAGTCCCAGCTCTGCAGGAGATCTTAGGAGCAGTGGTGCTGGCTGTTACCCTTGGGGCACCTAAAGGCAGGGAGTCCCCACCAACCTGAGAAGCCTCCGAAGAGCTCGCTGGTCAAAGACGAAGTCCTCTGGGAGACAGGAGAGCAGGAGCTTCTGCTGCTCCACGGCGTATTCCTCTACCAGCATCTCTTCCATTTGCATCTGCAGCCGAATGTCCAACTGTGGAGAGCAAAGTCAGTGGGCTGGTTGCCACCTATCAGATCAGGTTGCCAAGGGCTCCATCCAACCCAACCTCAGGCACCTCCAGGGATGGGGCACCTACATTCAGCTATTAAGTGCCATAAATTGACATAAAGTGACAGAATTTGTGAGCAAGCACCCCAGCGATGCCCTGCATCTCCATCACGAAGTGCTATAAACTCAAAGATGATACAGAGAAGATGGATGATCACAGGCAGAAGGTCCCAGGTGACAGCAAGGCATACCCAGCCCCACTGCAGAAGGGTGGCACGTGCCGAACAGGACAGAACCATGTTCTCACCACCGTATCCAGGTCATCCACGGGTGTCTCAGTGGCTGTGGCCTCCCCAAGAACAACTGCTTCATCTTTCTGGCTCTCTTTCTCCACCTTCTCTCTTGCCTCCTGGAGGATCTTCTCATATTTTTCATTTCCTGAAGGAAAAAAAATCCAAAAATAGAAGTGGGAGTGCAGCACCAATCTCATGTAATCTGGGAAGCCCATCTCCCCCAGCCTTGTTCTCTCCCAGTAGCACTCCGCAGGCAGTCTATGGCAAGCGGGTGCTGCTTTTCCTCTGAATCTGGATGCTCACTTCCACCCATCTTCCCCCATACAGAGGAACACCTCACCCCTGCAGTGTGATGCTAATCTGTCCTTGCCAAGTGCCCTGTTGGTCATATAGACAATCATCCTTCCAGCTGGCAGGCACGCTGGCAAGCCCTTCCTGGGGCAAAGCCCACATGGGTTCCCTTTACAGGGGACTCAAAAAGCTGCTGGAGGGCTGGGTGTTGGGGTGTGACACCTCTCAGGCCTCCAGGTGGGTGACAGCCACCCTATGGGTGTATAGCACAGAGGAAACCAGGGGACCTTCCTGGGGACAGAGAGGCAGAGCTCACCTCTGATATTCCTGGGCAGATCCAAGCAGATCCTGGGAAAGCTCCCCTCCCCTTTCAGAGTGATGATTTCTGGCTCCAAGTGCCCCACTTGGATCTGGAAAGTCCTGCAGAAGGCTCCAGGTACTCCTGGTAGGTAGTAGACCTTCAGCACCTGCTCCTGGTTAGGTCCAACATAACCCTGCAGAGAGTGGGAGAAGGAAGGGGGAAGGCACCAAAGAAAGTTGGGTGGACAGACAGTGAGAGATATCAGGAGCAGAGAGGGGAAAGCAGAAGTGCCAGGGCTGATGCTGCTACAAGTCTCAGCTGCGACTTCGGAAGCTCACAGCAAGAGGGCATCAGCGTGTCATCCTTGTAGGATGCTAGGCGCTCCTCTCCTTGCTCCTCTCACTGCCCCGCAAAGCTCTGCAGGAGCAAGGGACCTGCACCGGGGCTGCCCATTTCTGGCAAGGGAGCCAGCTAGAGGGCAAGAGCAGCCCTTCTCTGTCCCACAGGGCCAAGGTTCAGTGCTTGTGCTGCCCTGTACTCACCGTGCTGGGCAGCACCAGGGGCACGCCAGGCAGAGGGCAGTCGCTGGGGCTCAGCACCTGGTACTGGAATCCCACCTTGCCACTGTTCTGCAGGGTGAGCTCTGCTTCAGCAACTTCATTAAACAGCTGTGGAGGGACAGAAGATGGGCACTGAGCCTCCTAAGGTGGGACGAAGCTAATGTGGGGATCCCACAGCTGCAGGGCATAGGAACAGGAATCAGGGCTGGCTTGTAGAGGTGCAAAATCAACCACAACAAGAGGACCAAATACCACCAAAAATCAAAGATAAACCAGGACAGCTGCCCTGTTCTGCAGTGCTAAAGTCTAATGGCCACTTCTGGGTCACCACCCCACCACTCATCATTTATCCTTGCAAAGCAGCATGTGTGTTGCAATAGCTGGATGGGCATCTGTCTGCAAGCACTAGTGAAGCTAGCAGCAAAAAGAGAGACAGTGCTGCATGTAATTAGAAATATCTGAATGGCTTTTAGTTGAAAACAGGGAAAATAGGAGTTATTCTGGGGAAATTCTCTCCACCTACTGACTGGGAAGCCCAATTCAGCTTCTCCCCTAGTTTATTTTGTTACTTAATCAAAAGCAGCAGTAAAGAGCATCTCCTTGGGTCTTAGCCTGGAGAAGCTGGATGTCCTAAGGACATGTTCCTCTGCAGATCATCACCCTTCTGCCCAAGGAAGCAGTGCTAGAAACCTTGAGGAGCAGGAACTCCCAGCTCTGGAGAAGGGAAATGGCCATAAGAACAACAGCTGGGATGCAAGATGTGTTACACAGGTGCTGGAGGAAGGGCAGGGAAAGCTGTCCACCCGACAGAGTTGCTGAAGAGTCCTAGACCTTGCTGAAGATGAGGACCAGCCCCAAGAGAAACTGTGGTACCTGCAGCCCCCAGTCGATCTCTGTGACATCGAGGAGGTAGCTGACGACTGAGGCCTCCCCACTGAGCATCACTTCGTAGGTTGGACCCCCCTGCACCTCACACAGCGCCGTGATGTGGACCACCAGGTTGGCGTGGCCAAAGAAGGTGAAGGTGACCTGCTGGCTCTCGCCTGGCTGCAGCTCGCCGTGTAGCGGCAAGATGTCAAAAACCTGCAGGAAGGGGAGGTTGGGGTAGGGAGCATCGAGGTCAACGCAGAAAAGCCACCCAGCCCTGGGCTGAGGCTGGAGCTCTGGCTTGGAGTGAAGGACGTGGCTGCAGGGGCACTCAGACACACAAAATCATCCTAACCTCTTTTGCAGCCATTCTGCTGGAAAGCAGAGGAACCACGGGGAAATCTTCTCCCATACTCACTAATTAATGCTTTCATTAATACATTACATTAGCATAATTTGGGAGGTCTCCTGGCAGCAGTGCATTCTCTCCACAGCAGATCATGCCTTTAGAAGCTTTAACTGCCTTTGGAGAAGCACAAGACTTGGAGCTGAGAGTCCTGCAGCTGGGGGAGGGCTCCAGCTCAGCCCACATTGCTCCTTGTCATTTTTACTCCTGAGCACCAACACATTGCCCTCTCTTAAAATGCTGCAGCAAAATCCACTGCAGAAACTTCCTATAGTCTACTTGATTAATGCCAAGAGAATGAATAATGCCCACTTGATTAATGCCAACAGGGTGAATAATGCCCACAGGTGTGGTCCTTGCTCAGCCCTACCACACGTCCTGCATGGCCTTTCCTAGTGCTGGTTGCTTCATCAGCACTGCACAATGCTGTGCTTGGAGGGATGCAAGGCCACCGAGCAGCTCCAAGGGCCACCAGCATGTGCAGGGGCCAGGCAACTGCTTGCTGCACTGAAAATGTGGAAGTCAGACCAAGGAGATAGCTCTTACCTCCTCCACACCCAAGGCAAGGGGCTCGTTCTCCACAAACTCCATGGATTCCTTGGTCTCCACCAGGCTCTGAGTCTCTGCAGCGCTCACCATCTCTACAGCACTCTCCAGTTCCTTGACAGCAGGTGGTAGCAGCTGGAAAAAGAGCACTAGGAGCTGCAGCAGGAGCTGGCTGCTCGGGGGGAGACCAATCTCAGGAGCTGGACTCGATGATCCTTGTGAGTCCCTTCCAACTTAGGATATTCTATTACTCTGTGATTCCATCTGCTGCCACATCCACATCCCACCTGCATGGGCTCTTCTTTATTGAAGAATCATAGAATATCCTGAGTTGAAAGGGATCCACACAGATCACAGAGCCAGGAGTTGGACTCCATGATCCTTATGGGTCCCTTCCAACTTGGGGTATTCTGTGAACCAACAGTGACAACCCCCTATGATTATCTCAGTGGATAAGGAAGAACCCTGACACAGCCGAGATAGAACCCAGGCACCAATCAAACATGGAATGTCCCTGTCATCAGTTCAAATGTGGCCCATCCACAACTGATGCCCCAAAACTGGACAGGTGAGGGTCTCCATGCCTAAAAAAGGGACCCAGCGACAAGAGAAGAATATCAAAAACTGAAAAATAAAGACTTGGGAAGTGACTGGCAGACCTTCAAGTGCTGCTTAGGTTTCATCTCATCTGCTCCCCACTGCCAGAGAGCTGAAGATCTCCACTGGAGTGATCCTTTTGAATGGCTCCATCCTGGCCAAGGCAGCTGAGATGCTGCTTCAGTGGTATTTAACCTCAAAAGTGCCCTCAAAAGAAGAGAACTTGTCCTTGGGGTTTTGATCCCTATTTATACAGGAAGGCTTTGTAATTGCTCTTGGAGTTGAGGAATATGTGCTTCTTCTTAATTAGAAGAAGTGTTTTGTGCTGCAGTCTTGACTTCAATAGTAGCTGCAAGAGTATTTAGGGGACATCCTTAGACCCAATTAGAGGCTCCATCTCCCCCAACAGATAAAATACAGGGGAAGGCTGAGTTTTCTCACATTCCCTTTTCTTCTTAGGAAGAAATGGCAAAACTTGGCCATCTTCAGCACTCTTCAAAAAGGCTTTTTGGCCTTATATAGTTTATTCTTTGGCCAACAAGCAGTTACAGAGCTTTCAGCTAACAACCACTACTCACTTCAGCAATGTAGGACCCCAAGACTTCAAGCACAGCTCCCCATCCTCCTTCCTACCCTACAAAAGGAGCTACAAGGGGATTAATTCCCTTCCAGCCCCAACAGAACCTCTCCAAACCCACCATCCTCAAAGTCTTTCTGCACTACACATACACGTCCTGGTTTCAACACCATTTTGTCATATCTGCATTTCCAAAACAAGCAAAGCATGCATTCCAAAAGATGCTAGCCAGACTCTTCTAAGCTTACAATCTCCCTTCTCCCCAGAAAGGCTATACAGATACTGCCTAAATACAGCAACGTGAGCAGAAAATCAAACTGCAGTACAGATTTGAGGCAGTTTTGGATCCTGCTTAGGCACATCCACTTGAATTTCCCTGGTTTACTTGTGTATACATGACAACAAAGCAGGAAATCAAAAAGACTGCATGCTTCTAACTCAGCATTTAGCCACACTGTTCTGTGCAGCCACAGGGTATCGTTGCTTCTGGCTAAGAAAAAAACACGTGGACTCACAGCATTAACACAGCTGCTACTAGGATGCAAGCAGGTGCAGCCCTTCTCCTTGAACTTCATGCTCATTTTGGCATTTCCTGACCCCACCACCACCGGGATCAACCTTCAAAGCACACCAACAGTCAGCAAAGCCATTCCCAAAGCCGGGTGACAGCAGACTGTCTGCAACCTCTTGTTGGGATGCCCCATCTGCTCTGTGGCTGTCAACGCAACATCCAAGCAGGAGGTCTACAGGAGACTCTACCTGTGTCTCCAGGGGTCCATCTGCATCTGCTGGCTCTGGGGCAGGTTCTCCTGCTGCTCCCACTGCTTGGTCCGGCTCCTTCACGTCCATATCATGGCTGCTGCTGCCTGTTGATGCCAAGGGCTCCATCGGGGCCCCCTCTTCTTTCTTTGGTTGGGGTTTGATGAAATATTTAGGTACTGGAGGACTGAATCTAGAACAGAGAATACATCTGAACAGGGACCTGCCGTGGGAATCCTGCATGGGATGGATGAGCTGTTCAGCAGGATGAGGCTGATGGAAGCCACTGGGAATAGGCTCAGCTCTGTGCCTGGAATGAGGACAGAACCAAACAGCAGTGCTAAGTACTTTGGGAGAAGGAGGCCTTGGCTGTTTTTAACCAAGGGCTAAGAATAGGCTTTTGCAGCAGCCTTGGGTGCTTCACTCCTAGCTGGGAATTTGGTGCCTGCCCTTATCAATACACTCCCTAGTGGGTACTCATGGCTCAGCAAGCCCTCCAGCCAACATCCACCCTAGCAAGGGAAAATAACCACAGCTTGGAGCTGCTTGAGATAAATACTACGGGGTTAATAACTCCTGAGGAGAGGCAAAGCCCTGAGATGGAAAATCCATAACCATTTATTAAATTACCCGTGGTTCTACAGAATGGTTTGAGGCAACTTCGCGGCGCCTCGACAACAGCAATATTTCTCATGCTGAAGTAGAAGCTCTCTGGGACTCCAGGAGTTGATGTGATCATCGAGTACTGCTGCAAGGCAGCCAGGGACCACTTCCAGGGGGAAAGCCTGGAAATGGGAGCAATAAGTGCAAGACGAAAGGGAAGGAATCCCCACAAGCCAACGGGTCAAAAAGAGCTGCCATGCTTCTGCTTGCTGGGACATGAAGTCCCAGCAAGGGACCCCAAGGTGAGGTCTTAGGAAAGCAGCAGGAAGGGGGAGATGAACACAGGGTCCATCTCACCCAACCCCAGCTGCCTGCCACCATTCAGGGTCTCCCACTGCGTGTGCAGCTCAAACCTCCAGGGAGTGAAGAGTGGGGATGGGAGTGCAGTTGGATGGCCACTGGGGAGGGAGGGAGGAGGCCCTGCCATCCCCAGCTCTGAGATGCCAGAAATAAGGCTGTCTGTGAGCCTGCTGGGGACACAGCTTCACACTGCTTCCCACACCCTCCTCCCAAAATAGAGGAGCTAGAAATCACGCTGCTGCTGCCAACCCGATGTGACGATGCAGGCTGAGCAAGAGCCATCAGCACCAGGACGGTCACCCAAACTGCATCTCGCCACTGCAGCTGGCTGGACCCAAGCAGTCTCTGCTTTGAGAACAAGCATTCCTCCTCCTCACGGGGCACTGGAGCAGCAAGAGAGGAGACCCGGCCCCATAGACTGCAGGATGCTGCTCCCACATTCACCTCCTGCATGTGAAATCACCTGAAACCTCAATTGACCCATCACTTTCCATCAGAAAAATCAGAGAGGGTCTTGAAAGCTCCTCTTGCCACAGCTTCTGCCTCTCTCAGAGCATTTCCATGGGATCTGACAGATCCCCAACCACCAGTGGCTGGGGCAGGGCCAGGCACCATGAGCACCTGCACTTCTCACCCTGCCCATGGGCACAGAGAGATGTGGAAGATGCTTCTGGAGGAGGTCAACCCATAAAGCACCACTCTTCTTTCAGTTCCAGGTGACTGCACTGCAAATAGCCTTCACTTGCTATACCCCAGTGTGTTCCCCAATGCCATGGCACTGCTCTCCAGACCACCATGGAGAGTCACAGAACCGTTAAAGTTGGACAAGACCTTTCAGATCCCAAAGCCCAACCCCCACCCACTCCCACCATGCCCACTGACCACATCCCTCAGTGCCACATCTCCATGGTTCCTCCAGGGACAGTGACTTCCCTACCTTCCTGGTCAGCTGTGCCAGTGCCTCACTGCTCTTTCTGAGAATAAATTGTTCCTAATATCCAACCTGACCCTCAGAAATCCCAAGTTTTCCTCGTTTCATCTCTTCATCATCTCTGCCCCTGAGCTCAGAGCCTCCCGAGAGCTGGCTTGCATCCCAAGCAAGAATTGCAGCTCTCCAAACTGAAAAGACCCAAGACCATGGGGCAATGGAGAAGCAGTTACCTTGGAGCTACCAAAGCCCCAGATCTGCTGCCCCAGGGAGCCTGTAAGCTCTCTGAGACACAGCAGGCCCATGACAACACTGGGGAGAAAGGTGTGCACACTCCTGGCCCTCATGTGAGACTCCCCAGCACCAGGGCACGACAAACGCGTCCATTTCAGATGTAACTTTTTGCTACCTCTCTCCTCTGGCAGCTGACAGAGCGCTGCTGTCAGATTTTTGCCTTGCACTGTTTTTCATTGTCTCTATTTTCCATTTCTTCCTTGTTATAAAACCACCACAAACAAAGGCCCCATCAAGTACAACAAGAGATTGTTTTTGTCAGTAACGAGGCAGGGACCTGGCTGGCAGGGTCCCTGCAGTGCAGCCTGCCGGGGGATGTGGCAGGAGGGAGGGCAGAGGAACAAGAAATTATTAATGCCACAGAAGACCCACTTGGGAGGAGAAAGACTCCTTGTTTGTTCAAAGTAAATCAGCAGAAAAAATCCTAGGTAGAAAAGAGAGAGACACTTCCCAACTCAACAAGCCCCTTCCACTAAGGATTTGCTGGTGATGCATTGCTCTGGGTTTGTAGCCATGAAGTTCCCACTGCAAAGGCATCAGATCAAGGCAGAAAGCGGGTTTAATAGATGCCACAGCTGTGCAGATGGTTTGCCCTGGAGCATGGACCACATGGAGCATGCTAGCTGCCTCCCAGGAAGGTTTGTGTACCTGGGTCTCAAACAGGGACAGGGACAAAGGGGTCATGCAGGACAGCAGTGCCCAGAAGGAGCCATGCATTGCTGCTTGTTCCCATAAAGAAGAAAACTTTGGAGAACAGCTGACCATAGTGTTGAGCCTTAGGCAGTAGCAGGAAGGATGCGTTTGTTACAGATGTTTCTGGTTATTCTAGAAACACCTTGTACAATCTGCAGATGCAATGCTTTCCTTTTTGATGGAAATCTCAAGTCACACCGAGGAGCCACGACGTTCTTCCCTTGGAAAGGGGCACAAGTCAGTCCTCGTGGAAGAAACCTTAAGGATAAGAAATCTTAAAGACAAGAAATGTGGTGTTTGAATTTGGCTCTGCCTCCTGCTGGGTCGTTCTGGAAATTGATCCCAATGCAGCAGAAAACATTGCAGTGCAGTACTTAACTCAGCTTGGAGTTATCAGAGGTGCAAGGGAGGGGGAGAAACTGATCTCAGCCTGTCCCTGCTCCGTATTTTAGGGGAGGAGGAACCACGAGAGATTCACGGCTCAGCAGTGTTGGAAAAGAAGCACGGTTGGCGTGACCTGGGCATGTCCAACCACAGCAATGCTTGGGCTGGGTGACATGATTGCTCTGCTTGAGGAACTAAAGAGTGTGGAGGAGGAAAATAATGCATTCAACAGTTAGAAGGGGAAAAAAATAATCTAGGCACAGTCTTGTCCAGACAGAGAAACAACATTTTTATCTCCTGGTCAAAATAAATGTGTGTCTGATTGATGCTGGGAGCCTCTGATGATGGGCTCCAGCAAGGTCAGATGGATGGATGGTTAAATTCCATCAATCTCGCCTTCATGGGACCCGATGTTTGATTCTCCCCATGTCAGGCTGAGTTAGTTTGATCCGATAATTTAGAATACCAACAGTGCTTAATGCGGACCAGAAATAATATCTGACATGCTGCCCTTCTGCTGGGCTCTTAATGAGCAATTTGAGGTGTTAATAGCTTGGAGACTGTCTTCATTTCCAGCTCTGCCACAGAGAATCACATGGTGTCTGCTGAGGGACCCGGGGAGAGTATATTAATGCTTAATTAAGATGCAGAGCAGAAATGGGAGCTGTCGTAACATCCTCCTCACTAACAAGCCAGCACAGGGTCTACACCCAAGACCAATGGAGCACAGGCTGCCATGCTGCCCAGTGCTGGAATTGCTTGGTGCTGCCCAGCCAGTGGAGCTGGGTGACTCAGCATCCTCTGCAAGAACCACTGCCTGCGGGCTCAGGTCCAGCAAAGCCAATTTATGTGGGGACAGGGTGATTAAAAGCTGAAAAAAACAACTCATCTCTCATATTTCCAAAAACTCAAAGAGGTTCTAAATAATAAGAGTAAAGATAAACAGGCAACCGGCCAACAAGTGGCCCCAGAGGAAATTAATTCCACACAGGCTTTGGTGTAATGTGCTTGTTTCTCTGTTATTATAAAATATAAGCATTGTTCTATCATCAAAATTAGATTCTCCCTTTAGCTTGTAATTAAACCCTAATCTAATTTACCAGGAGATGACAGCGGCCTCCAAGCAACGATTACAGCCCTGCTCCCCTCCTGCCTGCCTACCTCCCCCTGCATGACTGGAAAACCTTTAGGGCCCATTCCTGAAGGTGCCATGCATCAAGAAGGTCTGCTGTTACTTGCTCAGACCCAGCTGAGAATGGGCTGCCCAGAGCCCAAATCCTCCCCTGAGCCCTCCACACAGCCACAGCTAATTTCCAGTCCCCAGCAGGTCTCCTGCTGTGAACCAGATCCAATTCTCCAAACAAAGCTGCTTATTGATGATCTGTATTATTTAGAAGAGCACTTCAATGCACAGTGGTTAACTTTCCTAGGGCATTATGGAAAAACCATTTGCTGCTGTAATTAAAACCATCCAGACTAGACTTTTGTACTATGCGGAGAGGCCACAGCAGGAAGAACAGCTGGAAATGTGCTTGTAGATGTGCTTCAGCATGACTGCAAGATGGCTTTTGGGACTGGAATCCACGGGGAGCTCCCTGGGGACACTGGTTTAGTGGGCAATATAGGTGGTAGGTCATAGAATCATAGAATCATGGAATGGCCTGGGTTGAAAAGGACCACAGTGACCATCTAGTTTCAACCCCCCTGCTATCTGCAGGGTTGCCAACCACCAGACCAGGCTGCCCAGAGCCACATCCAGCCTGGAAGAACAGTTGGACTTGATGTTGGTCTTTTACAACCTTAACGACTTTACGACTCAGAGGTAAGAAGTGAGATTCTGGGCTATGGACTAAGGTTGAAGTGTTGTAGGCTCCTACACGTTGCAGCTGTAGGACACGCCGTGTCCCTCCCAGCCTCAGACTGGTGCAGGTCACCTCTTCCCTGAGCGCTCACCCTGACCGCAGCCAGTAGGTGACATTTCCAGATGGGAGAGCTGAAAGCAATTTGTCAGATGGCAAGTAGACAGCCTTGGGCTCTGCAAATTACAGATAGGACACGAGGAAGGAGAAAAGGGCAAGGCACGTACCTCATCTGGCTCACACGGCTGCCTGCCAGGAACGACCAGCTGTACCGCACGAGCAGCGGGCTGCAGTTGGTCATCTCAACGTGACGCACGTCCTCGGTGTCATTCAAGATGCAGCCAAAGTCCACGGCTGTGGTCTCCACGTGAAGATTTGGGAAGTAGACTTCTCCCCGAACGGCAATGTGCTCCTCAAGAGGGTGCTCAAGAAATTGTATTTTCAGAGCCCGCTCTGCCACCCGGATGTTCAAACCCTCTTCGTAAGCGGGGTTAAATCTGATGGAGAGGTGAAGTTCCTCCCCAGTCTTCAGCTTTAGTGGCTACAAGGAGATGAGATGCTAAGGTCAGGCTGGATGGGGCCTTGGCCAACCTGACCTAGTGCTTAATCCAGCAGTTGGCAACCCTGCCCATGGCAGGGGGTGGAACCATGTGGTGGAACCAGGTGGTCTTTGCGGTCCCTTCCAACCCAAGCCATTCTATGATTCTGTGTTAATCAGCAGTGCGATGAAGTTCCATGTCTGGTGGCATGAAGTATGTGAATATGTGGTGTTCCAGGTGGGATGCCAACGTGAGTTTCTCAGTGTATCCCTCATTTTCTTTATGGTGTGTCTGCCCGCAAGCACCCCCAACACCCATACGGGACTATCTCAGGCTTACATTTCTGCTCCATACAAGAGAAAAAACTGGTCTGCTGAATCCTGGACCTGAGAAAGCTACATGCCAAAAACATAACCACATCAGCCCTATGGTAAGCCCTGACTCCTGAAGAGTTCCTTCATTCTTACACTCAGAACATGGGTAATGGTATTGCAGCCTCAGGCTTGCAGCAGAGAGGGAAAATCCAAATTTACCCATTAGAAAGGCAGCTTGTTTCTTTCAGCAGCTCGATTAAAATGTGGTTTAGCTCAGGCCAGGCTGCTGCTGACCCAAAGCCCAAACATCTCCAACTCTTGAAGCTGCACCACGAAGTCCGAGCTGCTCACCTGGGTGTCCATGGAGAGAGGCTGCTGCTCCACATTGCAGAGCGAGAAGGGCTGCTCCACAAGCAGCACCACACTGAGCGGCAGGGAGGAGATGTTCTTCAAGTGCAGAGGTTTGTGCTGAGCAGTTAGGACATCACTGGGTTGCTACAGAGACAGGAGACAACAAATGGAGAAAAAGGCTCTCTTCCCTTTCTGCTGCATTGCACGTTTTTCAACCTCTGAATTGCAGATCTCTCTATTGACCACCCTAATTGCCTTTCGCTCTTTTAGAAAGATTTTTTCAAAGTTCATCAAGCACTTTTTCAGAAGCCACAGCATCCTGCAGGGGACTGGAGACATCACTCTCCTACAGAGGGAGCAACGGGACCCAAGAGGAGGCAGCTGCTTCTACAAGGCCAAAACAAAGCAAATCCACATCATACAACTCCAGCTTTGGGATGAGAGGTGCAAGGCTCATTTCCACTTGTGTAAGTTAGTGTTTGGGAAACGAGCTCTACACGCATTGCTCTCAGCCATCTGCCATGCCATCGTGCTCAATAAATGGGAGAGCACACATTGAGCAGAGCGTGGGCACCAGGGAGGAGAGAAAAGCTTCTCATTAAATCTGAGCTGCTCGCAGGATCGTGGGCTATGCTGAGAGCCAGGGAGCTGGAAAAGAGACCTGGAAACACCGACAATAAATAATGAACTATTTTCTCTTTTTCAGACACCCTGTGGGAGACGGAAAGATGATGCAGGAGGCAGGAGTTAACAGACCAAAGGGCACCTGCTTTGCATTGCTGTTATCGTCAGTGCAACTGAAGGACGTCTGTGGCTTCTTTGAAGGAGGGGATGGGGAAATGCAAAGAGCCAACATCTCTACCAACAGCAGAGAGAGTGGCAGAGAGACAAGAGAGCATGACAGCTTTTCCTCATCAATCTGAGCTGCTGACAGCACTCTCAGTTTTCTCAGCCTCCCTACAGGACTGGTGTTCAGACTTCAGTGTGCCACGGGGGATCCTCAGAACCCTCCTCTACACTGAGTACAGAAACCAATGCCTCTCTAGAAGTGGCCCCAGCCTGCTTCTGACAGGGAGCTGTAATCCCAGCACTACGTGGGTGAAGAAGCAAGGAATGGTCCTGTTCAAGCCAATAACCAAAGCTCCGTGGACTTGGAGAAGACTTAACTTTGCATCCTGAAGGCTTTAGGTCAGCAGCCCCACAACTGAGCATGAGGACACAACCCAGCCACTTACCTTCTCCACACGGAAAGTGATTTCCCTGGAGGAGAGCTGCAGGACAGGGGCAATGAACTCGCATGTGACGTCCACCTGCATGATCTGGGTCTTCCCTGCCTTGCTGCCTATGATGGCATGGCACAGCAGCCGCTCCGTCACCACCTGCAATGCCACAGTCTCCTATGTGCCCCATTGCTGAGCATAACCTTTATAGAAAGCAGTAGGACATCACTACAAAAATAACTACATTAAGGGAAAAGAGGGTCCAAAGCCAACAAGCCTTCCCTTGGAAGCTTAGAGGAAAGGATACAAAGGAGAAACCCATGTAACAGGGCATCTCAGGTGGCAGCTCTCTGCCCAAGCTAAGTGCTCTTACACCCCAACTTCTCCTGGTTCCTCTTGTGGTATCACTTCTCCACATCCCCCTTTTGCCCCATTGCAGTCCCACACAAGCAAGGCAAGAGCCTTCCCAGGGGCTTGGCAGTAGAGCCCCAGGAGCCCCAACCGAGCTCACAGATCCATATTCAGCTTTCATAGAATCATAGAATGGCCTGGGCTGAAAAGAACCATAATCATCATCTAGTTTCAACTCCCCCCCTGCTATGTGCAGGGCTGCCAACAACTAGACCAGCACAACACCCTCTCCACTGCCCTGGTCTTTGTATTTCCTCCCTGATTCCTTTTCCCTCTCTCCAGCAATCTCCTAGAGTTCAGAACTGCAACTGCAAATGCCTGGAGAGTCCCACCACGTGAGTTGCCACATCTTCCTCCACTACCACTCTCAAACACCTTTCAAAACTGCTATCACTGGGGGCAAGGTGCAGATTCACTCCCGCTCACTGGCTGCTTCCCTGCACAATTCCCTTCCAACCCGAGCCACTCTGCAGTCCTCTGAATTGGGTTTCCCCTGGCAAAAGGGGCCCATGCAGTGATCCCACTAACACCTCAAGCTGCAGCTCACGGGTGCACAGCCCTACTGGCAGACCAACTGCCCTTGGGACAGCAGGGCTGGTGTGGAAATATTGACACAAGCCCCAGCTGTCAATGGTAACGATCCCTGGGAGCAGTTTCCCACACTGAGAACGTCCTCCTGTGATCACCAGGGCTGACACACGCTGTGTTCATTTTTCTCCTCTGCAGCTCGATGCCAGACAAGCCCTGTGCCTGTGTTTGTGCAAGGAGGAAAAATGCTGCTGCTCCCAGACGCTGCCCCCTCCCGCAGGTGTTGTGGATGCCTCCCCCAGATATATCACCTTGTCTTTCTTGTGTGTTGTTGTTTAATTATTATTTTCTTACTTCCTAATCTCTCTGAGCTTAATTCTTTTCTCTGTCCTTCCCTTCCGCCTCAGCATGGGATGCTTTATCGCCTTATCACCTTATCACCTGCTGTTTGCCCCCTAAAGTAGCCCATATTTTGATATCAGCAAGATGGCTTTATGGTAGCTATAGAAACAAGAAAAGCCTTAGCAACTGATGGTGGCCAGCAAGGAAAGCAACCGGTGCTGCCATGGTAACTTGTGGCATTTAAACACTTTTTGAAGGCAAATGCTCATTTTCTCCAGTAAGAGCCAAGGGACTCCGAGGTCAACCCCATAGATGTAACCCGATGGGAAGGGCTCAGCCCCAAACCCAACCTTACCCTTGGAGTGCTGGAGAAGCCTTCCAGCATCATCTCCATCGTCCTGCCCGGCAGCAGCTCCAACCTCAGTGGCCGAAGCCTGAACACGGGGCCCTGGGGGGGGCTGTCCTTGGTGTCACCCACGGCTGGGAGGCGATCGCGCTGGCGGAGCGTGGTGAAGCCTTCTGTGGTCCAGTAGAGCAGGTGGGTGCGCCTTCCCTTGTTCGTGATCGTGAAGCGATAAGAGCAGGGACTCAGGCTGGAAGAGAAGTAGAGAAGATGGGAAGTGTCAGGGAAGCTGGGATTTCCCAGTAGTCACCCAACTTCAGCACTCTGCTGGCTACAGCAGAAGCCAGACCATGGCTGTCCCAAGTTTATCAGCGTGCAACATTTGTCTGTGTGAGAGAAACAGTTTTCATGAATCATTAAGGAAGAGACCACTAAGCTCATTAAGGAAAAGACCACTAAGCTCATCTAGTTCAAACACTGACCCATCACCACCATGCCCACTAACTTCGGGGCTCCACACTCACTGTATTTTTCCAAGGTGCTTCCCCCAGCATCTCTTGCTGCCCCCAACAGATCACCATCCTGTGTCCTGTGTTTTGGGATGATAAGTGGGACATGGGTACACGGGATCAATGGAAGTTCTCCTGGTATGAGCACAGCAGCGAGAGCCAGTCTGTCTGCAGAGGGGACCAGCAGGGGGTAACTAACTAGAGCGAGACATAAACCTAAATGAGCATTTAATGGAAATTGATTCTTTCGTGTAAAGAAACACTAACTGCGGGCAAGGCTGGAGTAACTATTTTACCCATTATAAATCTCAGCTTGGCCAGGGAATGAATGGTTCCAGGAAAAGTTCAAAACCAGCACAAAACATGTGTCCACCCTAAGGAACTAAATACAAACACAGAAGGCAATGAGTCTTTGAAACAGACTGCAGAAGTGTTTGCTGTGTAAGAACTCAGCATGAGATGCTGTGTCTCATGGAGAACTCAGAGCAGTCGTGCCAGATGCATGACCACAGCCCTGAGAAGCTCAGCTGGTGCCTGGGCTCTTTGTAAGGACCTGCCTTCCTCCCCTGCTTGTAAGACACAGAACCCCCGCTTCGAGATGAGCCCTTTCAACTAACAATTAATTTATCCTGCCCAATATCAGCAGGCTTTTCCTCCTCTTGCTTTCAGGGCTGGTCATAGAACGTGTCCCCCATGCCCATGGGACATACCTGTCCTCAGCCACCATCCCATGCCTTGAGATTCCACAGCTGTGATGGAAAAGATGGCAGGAAAAATAATAACAAATACAAAAATACAGGCAGGAGAAGCAAGGGAAAACTGCACCTAATAACGAGAAGCTCAGCAGGGAAAGACAAGTGAGCTGATCAAGGGCAAAGAAATTCTACTGCTCCTCCAGCACTGCCGGGCAGAGGGGAAATAAAACAGCATCATTAATTTTGTCAAGGAGTTGCTAACAAGCTACCACCAGGTTTTACGCTGTTGTGAACCAATACTCCACACTGAGTGAAAAAGCAAGCAACATTATTGCAAAGGGAAATATGTTTATATTGGTAATGTAGTGTTTTTCAGCCAGAGGCTTCCAGGACCTGCTGTTTTGCTCCAGATCTCTATTTGACAAAGTGAGGAAATAAATGCATTATAACTAGGGGCAATTCAGCGACAAGTTAGCAACTGGTTTCCATTGTGGTTGCTTTTGAGGGCGAGCGCTTTATGCCTTTCAAGAGGCTATAAGGCATTTCTAGAGGAATTCCTACCAATGAAACACCGCTGGGACCTCAAGAGGAAGGACTGACCTGAAGGACCGCAACGCATCCTGAACCCCTGAGCCCCTACCTGAAGTGCGGTCCCAAGTTGAGCTCTGGTGCAAAGGGTTTATCGGTGACGATGGTGGTGCCGATGCCAACAGCCCGGACAGGGATCACGTAGGTGCTGCTGTTCTCTATGAAGAGGTTCACGATGTCCTGGAATTTCTTGGTGTCGTCCAGGTTGGCTATGACAGACACCGACACCTCGGTCTCGGGAGGGATGATGCCTTGATGGGGTTCAACCCTCCAGCGTGAATCTTTGCCATCCTGCAAGAGGAGCAGGATCAACTCAGGGTGGGAGCAAAGGAGATTTGTGAGTGCAGGGAAAAGGAAGGCTGAAGATACGAGGGGAAAAGACACAGTAAATTTCACAAAATCTAAGCTATGCTGTCTGGAAAAACCAATTATGCAGGGGTTTGTGCAACTTGTATTTTACCTCTCTGGTAGAGGACCCCCCTTCACCAACCCAATTTTGACCAATCCAAGGGATGCCAAACAACCTGGCCCTGAATGCCTCCAGGGATGGAGCACCCACAGCTTCCCTGGGCAGCCAGTTCCACCCTCACGTGGATGACACCATGAATCCCCTTCCTGCCCCCACAGCCCTTGCCACTGCGCTGCCACCAGCCAAAGAACATGTCCAAACCAACCAGTGGGTGTGAGATCTTCGCTGACGTTAAGATACAGCTTTTCCTCTGATTTGTGCTGACACAGGGTAGCTCGCTTGAAAAGGAGACCTGATAGCTCTGCTCCAGAGGTGAATCTGCAAGTTTGCTACATGACAAAGCTCATTTATCAAAGCCTGGCAGCAAGTCGGGCAGTAAATTGTGCCCAAGAAACTATTGCTGAGGAATAGTGATAGGTTGTCTGGATGGAGACAGGCTCTGAATTCCCAGTGCAGACCCGCTGCGCTCCTCAGGTGGAGGAGGATTTGCAGCATGCCTTCATTCCTGCATTACAGCTTGGATGCGAGGGGCAGCACCCAGCAGGAGACCCACCAGGACCAACAGGTTGTGCTGGGCCACCTCCACGTGGGTTTGCAGGACAGCTCCTGCCCACACCATCCAAATTTCCCCCATGAAGCAGAAATCCCTTGGAGCTCCAGGGCTCTAGGAGCTGCAAGTGAGTGGCCCCATATATTCCATCTATAGGAATCCCCAGTCTAAGGTCTCGCTTCTGATAACATCCCTGCTTCTTGCTTTTCCCTAAGTGCTCTGGGAAATGATGCAATCGCAGTAATGCACTGAATTGAAAAAGATAGTGGCTATTTTTGTCCCTGTAGGAGTTTGCACTATTGGACATCAGAGTTCCTGAGTGCTAAGCAAGGGTTGGGATCAATCATTTAATCAAGACACTTAGCACCGAGATCATTAGCTCCTCACAGGACAGACTTCCATTGAGAGTAAGAGCTGCCAAAATCTGTCTGCAATCAGCACCAGTGAGTATGGGAGATAGATGGCAGCTCTCAAGAAACAACGGGGGAACCACCACACTACTAACAGCCAGTTAATTAAGGGTTCTGGTCCGTCTGGCCTTGCACAAGTCCAAGGGGAAGCAGAACTCAGTAGTCAGAATGCAGCTGTCCTCCTTCCCAAGCAGCATTTAAGACTAGTCAGCTGAGCAGGGACAGGCTGATGCTTTACCTGGGATCTCTGCCAGGCAGAGTTGTGATGCTGCAGAACAGTTGCTGTTGACTGCAAAGATCTGGTCAGGCACTGGAACAGGGAAGTGGTGGAGTGCCCATCTCTGGAGGTGCCCGAGAACCACGGGGATGTGGCATGGAGGGTCATGGTTAGTGAGTGTGGTTGGGGTGGGCTGGGCTTGGCTTGGACCTGGTGATCTGAGTGGTCTTTTCCAACCTTATGACTCTGTGATTCTGCATGGGTTCTGACTGCTTGGAGATGTCTGATGTCCAGGAACTGAAGGGGCAACCAATTCCAATGGACAGCCAGGCTCCTGGCACTACAGCAACACCATCTTCCAGCAAAAGCACCAGGAAAAACCCCCAGCAGCCAGAAATCCTCCAGCTTTGCACCAACTCTGCAAAGGGCAGCAAAGAGATGGCAGGCGGTCCGCTTGGGTCCAGCTTCAGACCCAGTGCACCACCAAGGGGATGTTCTACGATAAACTTGAAAAAAAAATAAATCAAAACTGATGTGTGGGACTTGCTGCCACTGACAACAGAGCCTGATTTCTCACACTTGGTTCAGCTGCTTGCCTCCATCTGCTCCCCCTGTCCCAGCTCACTCCACCAGCACTCAGCCTTGAGGCTCGCCAGGCAGGACACAGCCTCAGCCTGGCTGCTGGCTGCCAAGCAGAACATTTAATAACCAACCCCTGTCCTCTGGGAAAAGCATGCAGCTGAGTCACTCTTGCTTGTAGGAGCGTAATTGCCTTGAAGACTTCTCCACTTCTTTAATTTCGTTGGCCAATGAGCGCAGCAGAATACTCTTAGTTTCCTTAGATGAATAGATGACAATTTCTTTGTTTACCAAAATACAGCAATTTTGAGAGGGCATGAATTCATGTAAGTTACTGATGCAATAAACACTCTTCCCTACAGCCAGGTTTCAGGCGTCTTTCCCAAAGTCTCCTCCAACCCTTTCCTGCCCTTCAAAAAGCCACGTGCAACTCACATCCTGGAGAAAACACAGCTTTCTGCCATCCTCAGAAGACTTTGGTGCAACCCACTTCCAGCACAAGGCTGCAAATTCCTGGCCATAGCCCATAGCACGTTTGTGGCTGATGTCACATTTTAAGGCATGGTCTGCTACATGGAAATGGTCCCTCCAGCTTTGGCAAGACCAAAATCCAAGCCCCAGTGCCCAGCTAGTCTCCTGTGCAGCAAAAGAGGGAGATGAACTCCCACCCTCTTCAAAATTCCTTCTGCACGATGCCAAATGGTATGGAATATACATCCCTTTGGCCACTTTAAGTCAACTGTCCCAATTCTGCTCCTTCTCAGCTCCTTGGGCCCTTTGCTGTGAATGGCCTTGGCTCTGTACAGCACTACTTAGCAGCAACCAGAAACATTAGTGCATTATCAACATTGTTCTTCCCCTAGACCCAAAACATGGCATCATACCAAACACTCTGAAGAAAACAATTCCATCCCTGCTGAAACTAGAAGGCCAGCAGAGTTCTCCACCTCAATGCACAGCTTTGGAGATCTTTCTTTCAGTTCCAGCCTGGCTTGCCTCTCTCCTGGCTGACTCCAAAGCTGACCCAAAGCAGGGAAATAGCTCATCTGCATTTCAGCTTGCTCTTTTCACCCATAAGTCAAGAAGAAAGCATAACTGAACAGGAACAGTGATTTGCACAAAATGGGTACCACGAAGTGGGCAATGTGGCCATCTCCATTACAGCACTCACCTCTTCTATTCTGAACAAGACACTTGCTTTATGCCTTCCCTGTCACTGCCTCTTAATTTAATCTCGTTCCGTTTGTTAAGCTGCCAGTCCTGTAACATTGCTGTTGTGAAAATTTCAATCAATAGCTCATTCTTTCGAGTGGGGTCTGTGATCTATAAGCCTCATTGCTAGCAGCCACAGTTCCAAGATGAGCCATTAGATGGGAGGCAGGGGAAGGAGCTGTCCTGTGCAGTGTGCCAGCAGGAGATCGAAACAGCAGCCTTAGCATCTTGGAGAACACGAGGCTGGTGTATTTATCACCCAGTCCCATAAATTAGGGCACTGAGAGGCAGAAACCCCTTGCAAGCTCCGCAGGGTACAGCTGCACAAGGAAGGAAGGAATTGCAATGGGATCGCAGCCACAGGTGCAATCTATCACAAAACAGCATGCAAAACCCTCCAAAAAAACATCATTTATAAACCAGAGCCAGCCGTCTGAGGTCACAGATGTTTCTTTTTCTCTTTGAGATGGTGACATGGAAATACTGTATGTAAGACCAAGTCCCAGGCTGCTATAGATAGTCACGATAGGTTGGAAAACACCCCGCAATCACTTACCATCTCTGACCAGAACGATGCAGGGATGACAGCCTGGTTGAAGAGGTGCAGAGTTTGGGAAACATCTTGAAGAACTGGGATACGGCCGAAATTCAGCTTACTTGGATGCACGTAGACAACTGGGCCTTCTCCAGTGCTCACTAAATGGATTTCCTGCTCCAGGAAGCAGTAGAAAAGACCCCCAGAGAGAAAGAAAGGTTAAAAACACGAGACAGTGCTCAGAATGCTCCTAGGCTGAGGGAGTGTTATGACTGTTTGAAGCTTTTAGTGTTGTAACAACACAAAAGCAAGTGAGGACCTGGAGCAAGTGGAGGACCTGGGGTGATCCCAACTGAAAGACAGAAGAGACCTTTACTGGGGGTGAAGAAACCCAGCTTTTCTCAATTTGTTCACACTTGCCTTTGAATTGTATTTATGTTTACTCCTCGTGCTATAGGAATAGCAGTTGTTAATTATTAATTACATCATTCAGCATTTTTCTCCTTTGCCAGTCTGCAACCTGACAGTTTTGTACTTGCAGAACTGGTACAGGCTACAGGAAGAGAAATGCAGATCCCTTTACCAGTCTGCCTTCTCACATCATTAAAACAACGAGAATTTACTCAGTCTTGCCGACTTTTACCCGTCCCAAAAACCCCAACAAAACTCGGATGCACAAAACTCCCACGCTGACAAGATGTTGTGTGATTCACCAGAAGGCACAGAGCGGGATTCAGCCACAATAAAACCATAATGTAAAACCTTTAATGATGTCTGACAGAGGGAAATGGCATTGACAGCTGTCAGAACCACTCCTCCACCTCAGCCAGTGCTCTCCTCTTGATAGGACGCGACTGTGTGCGATAAGAACCAGAAATCATGCACGGAGGCTGTACCTCAAAACCAGGAGCTGGTTGAGGAAGGAGGAGCTAGAAACCTGTTTGGCACCAATTAGAGTGTGTGCTACCATAAGTCCTCACCAACAGAGGGCTCGTATTAAAAGAACCCTTCATCCATGGACTTCTTGGAAGAGGCAAGAAAATCCCAGCTGAAAGCACGGTGACACAGGCAGAGGGAGCGGTCCGAGGTTCCACCTAAGGCCATAAGGACTTGATACCAACACCAGAAGGCATGGCTCAAGATGACAACACCAAGTCCCTATTTGGTTTTGTGGGAACACACTGTGGTTGCTCTACTGAGGTCAGATCTGTATCGCATGTTCCACTGGGCTAAGATATGCCATCAGTGCAGCATGTATGTGGAGAAATGGAACCTGATATCTCCAAGATCCCTTCCAGCCCGAGTCACAGTATGGAATAGTGAATCAACACTCACACTATAGAGCAGTCCTACAGAAAATGCAGGAACCTAGCCCGATGGCAAGAAACTCACTTATTCAACAACTAGAGAGTAAATGCTGCACAATACTGACTAGCTTAATGGGCACACATGAGTTCAGTCTTGTGCCAACCACTGCTTTAGGGTCAGCAAGGGTTCTCCAGCTGAAATTCTCACCGTTTGGGCAAAAGAACAGCAAATTCATCTCAAGCAAGAAATTTAAAAATTAAGGTAAAGGCTGAAACAAATTGTTAACCCAAGGGTAAAAGCTCTGCAAGAACACTGTAGTTAAAAAACAAGCTAACAGCAAAACCACTGGGTTGTTCTAACAGGGAGAAACTCTCATCTTTTAGGGAAGTGTGCCTTGTATTTACAAGAAAACGTTCTGCCAAATGTCAGGTTTTGCTGCAAAATTTGCCTTCCTGCACTGCCTGGCCTTCCTGTTGACTGGTTTACACTGAGACCCACAAATGCCTGGGTTGAGACATTCAGCAGCATCTAGGGGATTTAGCAGCATCACTTCCATTCATTTTAATGAGAGCTTAAATCCCTCAAACAGCTTTCAAAATGTCAACCTTCCTTTCTGTTACAGAAAGCTTAAGGTTCCCAGCAACCCTCTGACATCCTACTTCATGCTCAGAGGGATGACAAGACATTTTAGTGTAGCTGCTTCAAAGTTAATATCATTTTAAATTAAAGTTTAATTAGCTAAATTCGTTCTAGATCTCAGCTAAATGAAGCCGGGACACTATGCAAGATTTTTTTGCCTGTATTTTGTTATTGCTCTCGTGTACGTGTGGCTACAAACAACAAATTTTAGGAGGCTTTAATCCAGGAATAGTTTGCCTCATCCACTCCCAAGCTTGGTAGAAAAACACCTCTCTCTGCTCTGGATGCCAGGAGTGCAGATGCCACGAGCAAAACTATCAACCCTGCATTCCATGCTCACATCAGTTCTATGTGGCAAACCTGCCCATAGCTGGGTTTGGAGCAATGAGTTCCATGGTGGAAAGGTGGAGGAGGGTCACTAGAAGCACCTGGGGTAGGATCATCAGAAACAGCTGGGACTGGGTCAGTGCTGTCCCTTTGCTTGGGAAACTGGCTGTATCATTCCTGTGCTCCTTTGGGCCTGAGCTATAGCAGAAAGTGTACACGCACATCCAGCTCACTTTTCCTGCATTGCTTCCTGCAAGTGCACCGTCTCTGGGGACACAGCCTGGTGCAATGCAGAGCTCCTGTCACCTCCTTCGCTCCCAGGACAAACAAACACTTCCAGGCATATGGCAGCATCTGGCCCATGCCCACACTCTCCCCATCCCAGGCTGCCGTGCTGATTTCAGCGCCGCACGCAGCCAACGAGCACCCAGCGAAGCAAAGATTTGGCTTCCTGCCACCCCAGCCATCATCCCTCATTCACCCACGGAAATCCTCAGCGCACCCCACCAACCTGAGCCATGCAAAGGGTACCTCTGGCACTCACCAGCGGGGATTCCTCTCTCCCAAACACTGCGACCAAAGCCACCGTCAGCTGCTCGCCCATCACCTGGGTCTGCAGTGTCACCGGCACCTCCACTGAGCTGTGGGGCTGGATGACCCCACAGGGCGCGGAGCTGGAGTACTGCACAGCAGCACCCTCCTGATGCTCCTAGGTGGGACAAACAGCTTCTAACCATTTTAGAGGGATATTTCATAGTATCACAGAATCATAGAATGGCCTGGGTTGAAAAGGACCACAGTGATCATTGAGTTCCAACCCCCTGCTGTGTGCAGGTCCCCAACCAGCAGCCCAGGCTGCCCAGAGCCATATCCAGCCTGGCCTTGAATGCCTGCAGGGATGGGGCATCCACAGCCTCCTTGGGCAACCTGTTCCACTGCCTCACCACCCTCTGGGTGAAAAACTTCCTCCTCATATCCAACCTAAACCTCCCCTGTCTCAGTTTAAGTCCTTGTCCTGTCACCACCCACCCTCACAAACAGCCGTTCCCCCTCCTGTTTATACGCTCCCTCCAAGTTCTGGCAGGCCACAATGAGGTCTCCCCGCAGCCTTCTCTTCTCCAGGCTAAACAAGCCCAGTTCCCTCAACCTTTCCTCACAGCAGAGCTGCTCCAGCCCTCTGACCATCTCAGTGCCTCCTCTGGACCCGCTCCCAGAGCTCCACGTCCTTCCTGTCCTGGGGACCCCAGGCCTGGACGCAGTGCTGCAGATGGGGCCTCACAAGAGCCGAGCAGAGGGGGACGATCACCTCCCTCTCCCTGCTGGCCACCCCTTTTCTAATGCAGTCCAGAACACAGCTGTTCTTCTGGGCTGCAGGCGCACACTGCCGGCTCCTGTCCAGCTTCTCGTCCACCAGGACCCCCAAGTCCTTCTCCACAGGGCTGCTCTCAAGGGGTTCTTCTCCCAGCCTGTATAAATACCTGGGATTTCCCCAACTCAAGTGCAGCAGCCTGCACTTGGCCTTGTTGAACCTCATTAGATTCACATGGATCCACTTCTCCAGCCTGTTCAGGTCCCTCTGGATGGCTTCCCTTCCCTCCAACGTATCGACTGCACCTCTCAGCTTGGTGTCACCTGCAAACTTGCTGAGGGTGCACTCGATGCCATCGTCTGTCACTGATGAAGATGTTGAAGAGCACCAGTCCCAAGACTGACCCCTGAGGTGACCGGCCTCTACCCTGACATGCTTGAGTCATTGAGCCAAAGAGCTTAAAGAGCCCCCACAGGAGAAAGCAGAAAGGAACAAAGCAGGAGATCTGGAGCCCCTTGGGAAGGTTTAGGGAGAGGAAGAGCAGAGGCAGACCTGGGGCAGGAGCCCGTAGCAGCCAGGAACGTCGCCGTCGTTCACCAGGGTCAGCGCCCGCTGGTAGGGGTGCTGGAGGAAGCAGCGCCCAAAGGGCACCACGGGGCTGAGCACCTGCAGTGGGGGAACCACGCATCTAGGATAGAGATGGACAGAGGGGAGTTAGGGACACTGAGGGAGGGCAGAATTGGTTTATTTGCTGAGTCCTTGGAGGTACCTCTTGCTCAGGAGGCTCACGAAGATGCGTTGCACATAACACCCACCCACTTTGGTAAAAACAAACAAACAAACAAACAATTCCCTCTCCTTCCATGCCACGGTCTCCCTTGCCCCCACATTTGGCCATTTGTCACAGCCACCGAGGGCAGGAGCCATCATCCTGTTTTGGGTCCTGTCCTAGCTTCTGTGGTAACCTTGCTCCTTCACTCCTTTACAATGGGCTTGTAACTACCCATTCTCTTCCCACTTGCACTCATTTTACAGGAGAGGGGAGAGGTTGATGAGAAAAGCATGGAGGGAGCATTTCTGACCCACAGCCTCAAAAATACTAGAAACCCACCTGGCTATTTCCATGGGCATCATCCTAAAATGCCAATGGCTTATCAATGGCTTACCATCACTGTGGTTGCTGAGTACATTCAATTAATGAGATAGACAGGGTTAGCTACATTCCTGTTGTAATTCAGCCAGCATTCAGCACAGTGCACCAGGACTGAATTTGGCTGAGACAAGGATAACTTTTGGCTCTAAACACAGAACCACAGAATGGTTTGAGTTGGAAGAGACCCTTAAAGGCCATCTGGTCCAACTCCCCTGCAATGGACAGGGACACCCACAGCTCCATCAGGTGCTCAGAGCCTGGTCTGAAGAACAGGAGAGCAGAGAAATCTGAGCTCTCTCTTCACATCAAGGACCACTTTCCCCCTCCTCTCCCATCCAGCCCTTATCTTTTGCTCATCAATTCTGCCATAAGCCCTTCCCCATTTTATTATGCCCTCATGACCCAGAGCAGATGCCAGCCAGCAGCAGGTCCCAAGTGATGCCTACTGGTCACCATTCAGCACAAGCCCACTCTCCCCTTGCAGGAACATGACTCTTTGAAAATACTCCTCAGTGAACCATAGACCAAGCCAATCATGACTATAATTATTGTTCCCTTTAGAGAAACACTCAGGGCAGTGTCTGTTGGGCACAGGTGCTTTTCCATACAAAACGCTTTGAAAGCCCTGCTGTTCTTGCAGCTGATTTAGCTCCAGCTGGGCAGAACAAGCTCATTAACTTTTGCTTCTTGTTAGAGCTCAACCCAACAGCACATTGGTGGCGGAAGCCCCAGGTCAGAAGATGAGCTGCAAGGGAAGTCCCAATACCTGGCTGTAAGGAGAAGTGCCAGCACCTCCTTGCCAACACCGTCCACATCCACCACCAGTGCCATCTCATACTGTTTCACCGTGTTGGAGCACAGGGTGACCTGGCAGAAGGGAATAACATAGCATCATACCATGGCTTGGGTTGGAAAGGACCCCAAGGACCATCGAGTTCCAGTCCCCCTGCCACAGGCAGGGACACCAACCTCCAGATTGGGTACTAGACCAGACTGCCCAGGCCCCATCCAACCTGGTCTTGAATACCTCCAGGGACAGAACATCCACAACAACACTTCATCACTCCCTAAGGCCTGTGTCTGTGTGTGATACAAGCTGTACCACCTGGGATTGATGGGTGGGACACAATCTTGCTGATGGATGCTCCACCAGCCTCGCATGTCAAAACTCAGAAGGAGCTGTGGGCATTCCCAATCTAGAAGTGTCCCATTGGAGACCAAATGGGCAAGGGACCAGAATCTGAGGACAGCAAAGGTCCAGTCCCAAGGAATTCTCTTTAAAGTGATCCATGTTTTAGCAACCCACAGGTCAAGAGAGACAGTCAGAAATAACACACAGGATAACTAATCCCAGACAGGCTCTAGGAGTGAGACATACCATTGGGCACAGCATCCTCCATCCCACAATAAGGAAAGGGAGGATTTGAGGATTTGGGCCTAATTTTATGCTGGTCCACATACAGAAGACAAACACAAATCTGCTGGTGATGGCCAAGTTGTTAAATACACCTTGCAGCTATCGAGGCTTGTGCAAACCAAGTTAAAGCACAAATAGACTAACTACAGTACAACACTGTACAAAAATCAGACCCTTAATTTTAAACTTTATCTACAGTAGAAAAAAATCTAGGGGAAATCTGCTGGCTTGAACAGATGGAGTGCAGCTTTACAAGGGCAAAGTATGGCCCAGCAGGTGCTGCACAGCCTGTGGCTGCCGCAGCTCTTCCTGTCCCCATTAGAGATCACTGCAGTCCGTGCAGCTCCTGCTTGGCAGGGAATTAGAAACAAAGCTAAGAAGAACAGCAAACTTCTATGCAATGACATCTCTCTAACAGCCATCTTCTGCCCACCATAAATCAAAGAAGTGGTTCAAAGGAGCTCTCAAGAAGGAGCTGTTGAAGCGGGTCCTGAGGGGGGCTACGGAGATGCTCAGAGGCTGGAGGACTTCTCCAATGTAGAAAGGCTAAGGGAGTTGGGCTTGCTGAGTTTGGAAAACAGAAGGCTTTGAGGAAGACCTCGCCGTGGCCTTCTAGGTAGCTAAAAGATCTGTCGGTGCCCCATTCCTGGAGGTTTCCCAAGGCCATTGGTGGGGCCTGGGCAGCCTGAGCTGGTGGGGGCACCCAGCCCACGGAACTGCATGGGCTTTGAGGTCCCTTCCAACCACGGCCATCCTACAATTCTAACAGTAGTGGTGCTAAACCCTCACACGATCAGCACAGTAGCATGCTCCACACCTGCACATCCTGCGTCCCCTGGGCACGAATGGTCCCCCTGCAGGGCACCACGGTGAATTCGGTGGGCTTGGGATGAGCTGGAAGCCCTATCCTCCAGGAGAGATGAGTGTTGTCCAACACCTGGGCAGAGCTGCTCACGCTGGGGGCTCCGGAGCCGTCGCCGGGAATGCGGAGGCTGAACGTCATGGGCACCAAGGAGGTGTTACTGAGGCGGCACGACAAGGTGTGGGGAAAGCCTATGAAAGTATGAATTTATGCCCAGTTACATCTCTGTTCCTGCTGGGAATATCCTGTTAGAAAAGCCTGGGCTTGGAATCAGGCTGCCCATCACCACGGGCTTCGTCTCTAACTGCAAGGAGCTCTGCCCTATCCTTAAACAGTGCCCATTGCTTCTCATTTACTGCATGCATCCACACAGACCGAGTTATTTATTCCGCAAATTCAAGCAATGAAATTCCACATCTCAGGCTGAACGTTATCTTAATCTCGTGCAAACATCCCACCACCTCCAACCCATCAAAGCAGCATGCTGCCATTGAGGAGCATTCGCAGTAAGAATAAAGAAAGTATATGTAAGGAAAAAGAAAGGATTAAATTGGGAACTGCAGCACTGTGCAAAGCAGCATTCCAGCTACTCACTGCAAGCTATGCCTTCCTCCACGTGGTTGTGCCCGTGCTGTCACACTGCTGTCTATTGCAGCACCTGCATTTATAATGTGCTCAGTGCATATACTGTGCTCTGCAGTCTCAAGGACGGAAGCAAGGTTCCTGTAGCTAATCACTGCAAATGCAACACTCCTGCGGTGTTCCCTTTCTGTTAGCAGCTGAGGTTGGTGGCAGTTGGCACAGCAGCTAGGCATGCTAGCTCAGCTGCATCATCGGACCTTCCACTTCTACCATCCCATCACAACTGGATTATCTATATGGACAAAGATCAGCCCCCAAAAAGCAGGTTCAGCACCTGCCAGCAGCAACTTTGGGCTGAGCTGCATTCACGCAGGGCTGGAAAGGTAGCACAGGTCTTACAGGACACCCGCATGCAGCTGGAGCAGGAGCTCCTATGAAAGCACCTTCTATTTTGAGGCAAGCGGACTGAGCACATGACAACCCTCAGCCTGCTTTCAAACCTGATGCTTAAAACCGAGCAGAAAATATGTTTTCCGTCAGCTAACAAAAGGGGACATGGCATCTACGCAGGGTTTGACTGCTACCTGTGAAGGTTTACATCAGCAGCTTAGTGCTGCCTGTCCACGATGGAGCAGTGAGTCCAGGCAGAGAAGGAAGACCAAATGCAGGGAGAGCAGCATGCATTCCTATCATCAGTGCCAAGTGCCCACCTCCAGAAGCTATGAGTGCAAAAGAGACAAGCACAGCCTGCCCAGGGCTCATAGCAGGCAGACGCAGTGCAGTTAGAAGCAGCAAGAAACAGAAATGCCACCTTCTTCAGTTGGAAACACCGCATTAATAAACTCCGATTACATAGGATGAACCCTGTATTACATAACCATATTTCTGCTGGGTGCGTTTCTTGTTTCATTTGCTCCAAAGGAAATAAAGTGAGAGATGGTGATGTAGGGAGAGGAGAAAGCAGCTCAGAAAATGTAAGGAGTTTTCTTAAAAAGTCTATGAAAAAAAAAACCAAAACAAACAGAGGCATCCTGGGCACAGAATGATAATGGCCCTTCAATCAATCCACAATTGATTTCACATTTAAACTTTATATCCTCTCAGTAAAAAGCCTTCTGCGAGGTTGAGCTGCGGAGTTAGAATCTGCATTTCAATGGGAGCTGTGGATGCTCAGGCAGGGGCTGTGCCAGCAGAGGAGCAAAAGCCCCATCTGTGGGAATGCTGGGTGATGGGGGTCCTCAAGGACAGCAGGGTGTCCTTACAGCACATTGATTTCTCCCATGAAAGCGACTGGCACATGGTCCTGGGCAATCCCAGCACACAGACTTTTGTGTTCATTGTGCATCCGTGCTTCCTCTCAGGTACTTTTCCCAATGACCACGAGTGTGATATTAACAGCACGATGCAGCTGAAGCAGCCAGCAGCCCCTGGTTTTAACACCCCAAGGGAGGGATGTGACAGATGCTCTTGTGTTAGCTTGCAACACGCAGGCTGGCAAACCAAACCCAGGGTGCACTCACCAAAGGGGATGTCGCCGAAGTGGAGGGAAGGTACATCAAAGTGGAAGGTCGGACCGATGACACAGCCTCTGTGGGGACGAAGGACAGGCAGAGGGCATTGGTTGGTTAAAGAGAAGGGCAAGGGGTTTGGTTCTCATCACCCCTGTGTTCAGGACGGCATCTGTGGCAGGTGCCCTATCCCTGCAGATACCCAAGGTCAGGCTGGATGGGGTTCTGAGCACCTGGTGGAGCTGTGGGTGTCCCTGTTTGTTGCAGGGAGTGGGAGCAGATGGCCTTTAAGGGTCCCTTCCAACCCAACCATTCTATGATTCCATGGTCTAGGTGGACAGGAGGCAGCCAAAGAAGAGCCATCATCTGGCCTGGTAAGGACCCTGAAGAAGTGATGGCTCTGTGCCTCCATTTCTCCCATCCATACCACGAGAGCTCAGAGTTGTCCACACAAATGAAGTGGAATCACTATTTGAACCTGACTTCCCTCCTGCAAGTCCCCTACTTCTCGCTGGAACTGGCGTTTCCATGGACTAGACGAACATCCTTTCCTCAAAGGACCTTGATCACACGACACAGGATTTTGAGGCATGAATACAGGGAAGCCCCAAACACCCACTGCTCACCACCAGAAGAGCAAACATTCTTTACACTGGATGGCTGAATTGTGGAGAAAAGCATTTGCTCGTCACCAGGGCACCAGCAGACACACCCACAAGCACCGTGTGTCTTTACCACCAAGTGTGGATGTTCTGAGCCCAGCTCACCTTCTTCCCTTACCCTCACAGTCCAGCAGCTGGCTGCAAACTTCAAACGTCACCCACTGAAATCACCATCTGGAGCTGCACCACATCCATTCATTTATGTCATGGCTGGAGCCAATCAATACCTGCTGTCTTTTAATTATATTGCAGAGAAAGGTGCCTTCTAGTTTTATCCACAGGACTTCCATCATGCCTGTGTTGTACATGAGCCCAACAGGAGGGACCTGGCTCCATCTCTGGTCCCCCACTCTCTCCAATCCTTTCTAAATACCAAAGAAAGAAGTGTTCAGGTTGGCATCCAAATAAGAATCTCCTGTGGGCTTAGGCATCTTCTGATCAGGTAATCAAAAAGAATGGACTTTCAGGCATTTCAACCCAAGGCTAACTCTTGATTCCTTGGAACTGAGTTAGACCCTGAGAATAATCCAGGTCCAAATCCCTGCTGCTTCTGAAGATCCCTCCCCAAGGACCTCACATAATCAGCCCTAACCTCTCAAGCCAGCCCAGCTTACTTGCAACAGACATGCTTCCCATCACAGCCCATGCCAGAAGACGATGGAAAACTACCTCCAAGCCAGGCACAGCTGGGGATGATGCTGGGAGCTGCCAGGGACAAGCCTTGCGAGGCTTCCATTCCTGCTGAGTGAGCTGTGCCTGTGCTCAAGCTAAACCTGAGCAGCTGCCCAGAAGGCTCAGGCAGGCAGCCAACCCCAAGCAACTTGGGCAACAGCTGATAACAGTACAGCTTGCAGGAAATAGAGGGAGGCAGTGGTTTTGGCCACATTTTGTCTTACAGTAGCATTATTTAATGCGTGTGCATAGGAAGAGCGGGGTCACTGCAGAGCAAGAGAGATAACATCAGGTAAGAGAGAAACCACATGAGCTCTCATCCTCGTTCCTTCCTTAGCAGCCCCGTGTCCCACCAGGCAGATCTCCTCCAAGAACTGAGAATTCTCTCCATGGAGGACTAAATCCAGGCCACAAATCCCCCTGAAGCAGAGGTGCACCCTGAGCTGGCATCTCAAAGGAGTTTGGGGGCTGGAGGGTGAAATATAAGGGCTAGAGAGGGAACTGTGAAAGAAAGGGAATCAAGGAGGCAAATGCCATCTCCAAGGAGTAGATTGCACTGGGAATTATACTGCAGATGGGGATTTAACGTCAAATGGGCTGCAAAGGAGCCATCATCCAGGAATCAGGAATTCAAGGATTGGGAAGGAACAAAAACAGGAAGAACAGCCCTCTTTGATTGAGTTGAGTTCCCACCAAGATGAGGGAGGGACTACAAAGAGCTGACACTAGGAGTGAAGTTCTAGGAGCCAGCGGAGAAACCAAACCATTTTATTTGGCTGTGGAAAACCAGAAGGCAGTGAAACCCATGGATAACCATCTTCTTGAGGAACACGGCCATGGCAGGGCAAAGGCAGTGGGCACAAGAAAATAAAGGCATATTCTACCTGTGATAAGCACATCTTTCCAAGCAAAACCTGCCCTTGCTCAAGGAGAAAGCTGCTTATGCAATAACATCCCATGACCAATTTTGGGGGGAGGGACAGAGGAGAATAAAT
The DNA here is from genome assembly GCF_905368555.1 of Meleagris gallopavo. Taxonomy (NCBI): domain Eukaryota; kingdom Metazoa; phylum Chordata; class Aves; order Galliformes; family Phasianidae; genus Meleagris; species Meleagris gallopavo. The sequence goes on from NC_139416.1 coordinate 1,141,843, forward strand.
TATTTGATTGTGAAATGTTCCCTCTTGATTTCCAAAAAAAGCAGCACTTTCCCTCCAAACACAAAGCCAACGTAATTGTTTCTCTACCGGAGGTCAACAGACCTACTTACCACTCTTGCAAAGTAATAACCTTGCTCTTTTTTTTTTTTTTTTTTTTAAATCAATTTTCCCCTACCTTATTGATAAATCAACTGCAGATTCCTTTCATTCCCTCACTACCCTGCCCAGTGGTAGGGCTCTCAAGAGTTATTGAGGAGATACAGCCACCCCAAAGCTCTTCAACACCAAGCATCGACTTTCCAGCCTCCAACACCAGCCGATGGGAAGGACCACCTGGGACAAGCTTGCATAGCACCCTGGTTCTGAGAATCGTAAGTTGGAAAAGACCTCTTGGACCATCCAGCCCAACCATCCACCTACCACCAATACTGCCCACATCCCTCAGTGCCACATCTCCAAGGTTCCTGAACACCTCCAGGGACGGTGGGATCACCCCAAGGCCCACCTCACCTGACAGTCAAGGTGACGGGCTGGGGGCAGCCGTGCACGCTGACCCCAAACTCCTCGGTGAACTGCCCCAGGATGGTGGAGCAGAAGGAGATGTGGATGTGCTGCAGGCCTCCTGGTGGGACCAGGCCCTCGCGGGGAACGAAGGCAAAGCAGGAGCCCAGCGCTGTGCTTGGAGGCACCACGTGGAAGAGAGCATCGATGGCTCCTTTGTTAAACAGGATCGCCTGCAGCAGAGAGAAAAAAAGAAACGCTTGAGGAATCTTCCTACCAAAGGATGGTCTGTTTTCTAATTTAACAATTAACATCGCTAAGAGGCAGAAGATGCTGTGTGCTGCTGCCCAGTGGAAGCCAATGGAAATACAACACAACAAATTCTGCCTTTGGGTTTCTTCATGCAAAGTAGTCACGGTTCCATAGAAATAGAGTGATTCTACACTTCCATTTTTTTTATCAGTCTGTCAGTTCCTTGGGCCTTGCCCAACCAGCAATGTCAGGAGGGGATGGGAGTGAGGTGCAGAACAACTTCACCCATTCTCAAGAATTTCTCCTTATGAACAGCCACAGCCATCACCTAAGAGCTTACCGTTATGTAAAAAACAATAATTAAAAAGCCTGTTGAGCTCCAGCTCTGTTACGCTGGTCTCAATATGCCCACGTGTGCCTGTGCGCTGCACTGCTATGCCACCAAACCCACCTGCAGCAAATTAAGCTATCAATCGCCGCTGGGAGAAACCCTGCCATTTCCAGGGCTTTATCTAAGTGTTTTGGATTTATTTTCCCTACCTTCTGCCCTTGCAAAATCTGCCAGGAGAACTGAGACAAAAGCATAGAAATGCCCTTTGCTTTTTAATTTTGCAGCTGCTGCTGGAAATATTCAGGTATTCAGATTGCACAATGGTAAAGTGAACTCTTAGGGAGCCTGCCCTGAGCTGAGGTTTATCTCCAGTCCAGCTGCTTAGGACAGCACTGACTAACAGCATCACTGACTTATTAATCTCTTTTCAAGTAATGGAAATTATAAATTAATATAGCAAGAAGCAATAAGGAATCAGCATTAAAAATACATAGAGAGCAAAATATTTTGGTAAGAAAACACCTCAATGTGTCCTTCCCTGCCACTGTGACGCTTTTCAAAACGTCTGGCATGATGCATTGCCTCATTTACTACCTTCCTTTGGTTGCTCTGCTTTATTTCTTTTTTGCAAGAGCCTGGATGCCAAATATATGGAAAGTTCCTCGGCCTCATTTACAGAAATGCTTTGCTGTTTGTGCAGCCAGTGGAGCACCAAGAGAAGCACGGTGGGCAGCACCAAGCATTCCCAGCTTCTCTGTAGGGAGCAGATCTCAGGTGGGGGCCAGGTGGGTTTCCTCCACTCACCTCGTAGCTGTGGGCTGAGCCCACAAACACCTTCCCGATGTCCAGCTGGTCAAAGCTGAAGCGCAGCCGGGGCCCTTCGCCTTCCCCTCTGATGCGCAGGGGCAGCCTGGTCTCACGGCCTGGGGGGAATTTCCATCTCAGTGCAATGATTCCCTTTGTTGCCCCAATACCTCAATTCCAATTCCCATCCCCGTGCTGGCTTGGGGCTCCCTGCCATCCCGTTCTGCTCTGCATGGAAGGTGAGGAGCACAAAGAGAAGGAGAAAGTCCAAGAGTTGTAGCTTCACACTAAAGCATTCCTTTCCTTCAAGTTCTTTGTGCGATCACAGAATCTTATCACAGCATGGTTGGCTTGGAAGGGACCTTAAAGCCCACCCAGCCCCAACCAGCTCAGGGCCACCCATCTTCTGGAGCACCCCCAGCTCTGGGCAGCAGTGCCTCACCGCTCTATATTGTTATTCAGAACATGCTAGATGATTTCCAGTGGGAAAGATGAGCCCAGATATGACAATGCAGTGACTACACCACAACTTGAAAACTCTCCTGGAACAGACCTTTGAGTGACAACTGACTTTTTGATCTTGCAGCCATGAGATGAGGATGCTGGATAAAAGTCAGAAAGCAAGAGCTATGGAGCTTTGTTGAATTCAGCGTCTTTCAAATGGCTGCAGCCAAAGGCCAGCTGATGGCAGAGATGAGAGTTATGTTTTGCAGCTCAGACATTAATTGGAGGGCTGTGGATTTCTATTTCACAGACACTGTAAAAGACACAGCACTGGGTGTTTGCTGCCAAGAGATTTATCCATCTGGCATCACGCGTGGCTTCACCTTCATTAAAACCTCTAGATCTGAATCCACCAAAGCTCTTAGGAAATGGCAAATACATTCAAGTAACGAGCTTTTGTCCATGAAACTGTGAAGCTTCAATTCATGCACCTGAGAGATGTATCCCACGGTCACTGCAAGCAAACCAATCAATGGCGATCCTTCTCCTTCTGCAGAATGTCCTCAGCCTTTCCTGAAGGCCCATGGAGACCCTTCTCTCTACCTCCACCCAGCCCACCTGCGCCATGCAGTCCTCCCACCACAAAAACCATGCCCTGGAGCACACAGGATGGATGGGATCAAGGGCACACCTCCTTTTTGACCTCAGCCCCAAATCCACACCCAAAATCGTGCAATGAGAGCCTGGATCTTAGTAGGATCTTAGCTCCACCACGAGGCAAGGGAGCGTCCACCATTCTGGACCTGGCTCCTCCAACTACAGTGGCCCGGGTCTGTGAATGGCTTGGAGTTTTTAGCATAAATCAGTTGCAACACAATATGCTTCTGAGCACGGATTAATCCAAAACCAAAATTTGTGTGTCTGAGCACCGCCTCGCCTTCTGTGTGCTTCCTTCCAGCAGCTCAAGAATCACAGCTTTATTTGCATGAACAACTAAAAGTTCATTCTGAGCTTAAATATTTGCCCAGAGCAAATTTCAAACCATTCCTTTACTGCCAGATTTGCAGGGTGTGTGGTGCTGATGGGTTCTGCAAATCTCCTGACCCACCAGTGCTTGCTCCATGACCCGCCAAGGCACGTGAGATTTAGCTGTGCCATGCATGGGGCTGCACTGGGGCCAAGCTTCCAAACATGCCCAGCAAAGGACACGTCGACCATCAGCACACCACACTCCGAGGGGACTTGTGATGGCAAGCAAACACACACAGAACAGTCACGCTTCTTAGAGGAAACGAGAAGCAAAATTAATTGACTCCCCCGCTGAGCATCGCTGTTGCTTCTTCAGATTCCCTCTGCACCGAGGGACCTTGACTCTGACAGTTTGTCTTGACAGTGCTCTGTTTTACAAGGAATAGGCGTAGGCACATAATTTAAATGACCTTTAGGTCCTCCTTCTGGCAGCCAGAGGAAGAGCTGAGCTCTCCCATGGGCCCTCCAGGAGTCCCAAGGAGCCAGACCCTTGTTCCAAGAGCAGAACCCTCTGCCCAGCTCCGTTCCCATAACACCCAGGCTGGTCCAGGACCACACAAGAGCAGCTTCCCCACCTCTCAGCCACAGATCAGCCTTCCTGGGGGGAACCTCTGAGGATGCTGCAGCAAAGCGATGAACACCAGAGCACTGATCCCAGAGCCAAAGCATCCCTTGGGAGCAACGTTATAAGTAAATCCTTCCCTTCCACATCTCTAACAACTGCAGCTGGCAGGCAGGAAGATGGTTTGTTAACACAAGCCCTGTGTAATTACTGGAGGTGGCATTTGCCAAGCAAACCCCGTGCAATTACTGTATAAATAAAATCTGTTTCATGACACTTGTATCCGCCAGCTCAGAGGGCCAAGGAGAGGAAAGGCACAAAGCAGCTGTGCTGGTGGCTGCATCCTCCAGAATTAGAGGACCACTGCGTCCCATCTCTTCCTCTCTGATGGGGAAAAACCCAACGTTCCCTTTTCCGTCTTGGAAAACATCTTGACCAGCACCGTGCAGAGCCCTGGAGGATGGGCAAGGTAATCTGAACCGTGCAGCTTGCTGCAAGCACTCCTTGCCTATGCTAGCACAGCAAAGCTGCCACCTCTGCAAGGGCAAGGAAGGTGGCCTGGGGTGGGCTGGTCACACCTGCTCCCAGCACATAGAACCAGTAAAGCATAGAAAAGACTTGGTTGAAAAGGACCACAATGCTCATCCAGTTCCAACCCCCTGCTGTGTGCAGGTCGCCAACCAGCAGCTCAGGCTGCCCAGAGCCACATCCAGCCTGGCCTTGAATGCCTGCAGGGATGGGGCATCCACAACCTCCTTGGGCAACCTGTTCCAGTGCCTCACCACCTGTTGAGTGTGTTCACAGTGCCTGTCCCCAGAAGCTGTCCTGGTACGGAGTTCTTTGTCCTTGTAGGGTCAGCGCTGGGGGAAATCCATGGCTTGATATCTCATCCCTTCACCACCACCCTCCCAGTGCACCAGAAGCAGGTTGGCACGGAGTGCTGGTGCCCCACCACACAAGGGAAGAGGGACAGGGAGCCCCACCTGAGATGTCACAGTAGACAGTCTGCTGATAGAGCCTGGCTTCTCGGGGTTTAAAGATCACGTTAATTTCAGCCGAAGAATTTGGCCAGACGTCTCCTTCCTAAAACAGAAGCAGACAGTGAACTGTTTACCTCCAAACATCACGTTTCTTGGTTTCAAACACTGTAACCTGTACCTGGGCATCAGCAAAGAGCAAGGAGCAAGTGAACATTCATCAACAAAATTTATGAGAGTTTGGTATCGGCTGTAAAAAAAATAAAGTTCCCAACCCCATACCTTTACTGGCACCCGACAGAGGCATTTTGTTAGCTGTAGTGATACCCTGCAAGGAATAAAAAATGCAGCTTATAGAAGGAGACAGGGAGCAGAGCTATTTTCTATCAACAAAGCGGGGCTGTGATTCTGCTGGCTGCTGGGCATCCTCAGTGCTTTGTCCAGACGAGCCTTGAACTGATGGGAGCCTCCGGCACTCCTGAGGCATAAATATTAAATAACTGTAACACTTCCCATCGGCTCGCTGCTCACAGCTCAAAGGACAGTTCCCACGGAAATTAAAGAGACACGGTGAGTTATTGGGCTGCAGCTGCGAGCAGCTCCTCTGCACACTGCCTGCCCAGGGACATCATGGCAGAGAGAACCACATCCAACACCAAGAAGTCCTCCCCATCACCATGGGGAAAGACTGAAGGAAGAGAATGACTTAGAGTCTTCTCAAAGAGCTAGAACAAAGACAAGCACCACATCTTAGAATCATTAAGGTTGGAAAGACCACTATGACCATCTAGTCCAACCATCACCCCATGCCTGTGACCACTCTGGACCACATTCCTCAGTGGCACTTCCTCATGGCCCTGGGACACCCTCAGGGATGATGACATCCCACCTCCCTGGGCAGCTGTGCCAGTGCCTCACCACTCTTTCTGAGAAGAAACTGTTCCTAATATCCCACCTGAACCTCTCGTGGCGCAGTGTTTCTCTCTAGCAAGGAACAGGATGAAGATAAAACCTTATGGTGCCATTAGGACATCGTAACCATGGTTGGTTTGCAAAGGACCACAGTGATCATTGAGTTCCAACCCCCTGCCGTATGCAGGGTCACCAACCAGCAGCCCAGGCTGCCCAGAGCCACATCCAGCCTGGCCTTGAACGCCTGCATGGATGGGGCATCCACAGCCTCCTTGGGCAACCTGCTCCAGTGCCTCACCATCCTCTGTGTGTGTTGGCACTTTTATCCTCAAGAGAAGAATGAACAGCAGTGGGGAGTGAAAGCTTGAGCTAGCTTTCCTAGTATATAACCCGAATGGGCCTTCTACTTGGATTGCCCTGAGCCACTCTACAGTGGGATCATCCCACTTACTACTGAGCATCGGGCCCTGTGCTCCAGTTACAGGACACAGGATGTGCCATCCTTCCTGCTTAATGCCCCGGTGCTCTGTACCACGTGAAGGCCTCAAGCTTTCCCACCACTCTCACCACTTTGGGAATGTCCTTTCTCAGCTTGAGTCTTTGTGGGGATGATGGTGCACAGAAGGTGGTGAAGCCCCGGAATAGGGTGCCCAAGGAGGTCAACCCAGGCCATTCAATCATTTTGTGAAGATGACAGCCAAGCCACTCTCTATTGCAGTGCTTTCCCCAGCTTTAAACATATTTGGAAAAGCAGGGTGAGATTTTACACCGTGTCATCATTACTGGTTGTATTGCTTATAGCTGGACAGAACAAGCTCTCTCTTAGCCCAGCCCTGCCTGGGAAGGTCAGAGTGCATCTCTCCTTCGATCCAGACCAGCCAAGGTTCTCCCAGTGAAAGGCAGCAGATGGCTTCTGGATGGTACTAACCAGTCTGCTCTATGCCCCGCAGCCAGACGTACTGGCCCTGTGGACACTTGGGGGCATTTGGGTTATTACTCAAAGGTTGACAGAGGCAATACATCTCCCACTAATGGAAGCAAGCACAATACAATTCATAAGCAAAAAAAATGAACCTAAGCAGGAAAGGAAGAAAATTAAAAAGCCATTGGCCTGATGAATATGTATCTGCTACCAACGGTGCAGTTTTCTAGCTGAGCAAGTTTAGCTGACTTTGGGATTTGAGAAACTCTACTGTGAGAACATCTGTGATAGAAATAGAGCTGGCTGGAGCACAGCCCCAGCAATTCCACACAGAGGCAGCAGCAGGGAGAGCATGACAGTGCATGGGGACCTGAGTGCAGGGCCAGCAAGTAGGGAAAGGAGTCGGGGACAGCTCAGAAACAGGGCTGGAAGCCACTGCAGCTACAGAAGGGAAGAGCTCATGGAAAGCTTCGTAACAGATGTATTTCAGCAAATCCCAGCTCCCTGCTTAGCAGCAGGCAGAAGTGGAGGCACAGCAAGGATCTTGCCCACAGCACAGCTCATCCCAACTCCTGTGGTACAACCAACACTCTTCTTGGGGTGGTGATGACCTTCAGCTCCAGCTTCCCAAAAAGTGGTCCCAGGGTCCACAAGGAAAAAGGGCTGATTCTTCAAGGCCGTAACAGTCAGGTGTTTGGGAGAACATTGGCTGATAGCCCGAGGCTTCCTATAGGTTATCCTGTATCTTAAGGATGTGGGTTAGTGCGCACCAAGGGGGTGGGACTGATGGTTGGACCAGATGATCTGAGTAGTCTTTTCCAACCTTAAAGATTCTCTATCCAAGCTGGAGATTTAAAGTTGAGCTGCAATCCAACCATCAACCCATCTCCATCATGCCCACCAAGCCACATCCTTAAGACATAGGATAACCTATAGGAACTAACCTTTGGGCTACCATCCAGTGTTATCCACCAACCCTAAACCCTGACTTTTGTGTCAAAGGCAGGCAATGAGGACAGCCCCTTCGTCTGCTTTGGGGTCTCTCCAACACACCAGAGGAGTGCTGGCCCCAGAAAGCACAGGTGCACGCCATCCCCCAGCCCTGGGTGTGTTTGCAGAGGTGCTCCCTGCAGACACGCAGCTCAGTGCCTGTTGGAGGAATCCCTATGGATCTTCTCAACTTTGGACCACCCCACCTCGGGAGTTGAAACAACAATGCCCACACTTCCTTGGTTCTCAGAGCTCATTTTCTCTAGCCCTGAACAGGAGAAAGAATACACCACATGGGGTGTGTAGGAGCCATGCTAGAGAAGGAAACTGCCTTATTCCTGCGTTGCCACTGGGAGCCATTGTAGCTACAGCAGTGGGAACCTCCTAAAAGACATCCTAGAAGCAATGTGTCAGACTGTAGGGTCTGACTCCAACTCCTATGGATAAGATACCACTTCTGTGCACCAGCACAGCTCTGCAATGGTTCTAATGCAGCATTGCTAGTGGAGCCTTGCACTCATCCAGCACTAGAAAGCCAGAACCAGCTGTTAAAAGGCTCAGTCTCCTGAGCTGATGTGAAGTCACTCTTCTGCAGGATTCCATGCATTCGCATGGAAAACTTTTGGCAGCCTGTCCCTGTCAGATGGACAGATTGATTCAAAGGTTGGAGGGCAAGAAGAAATTATCAGTTACATTTTATTCTACTGTTCCATGACTAAAACAAACCCCTTTAAGACAGGCATAACTATATATAACTATAACAGTCATTTCTCCGTTCATTACTGCTGTATGTCAGACTATAAAGCTAGAAAATATTACGAGCTATTTCTCCTGGGAAATTAAAGTAGACTGTGGAAGAGGTTCCTCACCACGTTCTTGCTACCCCAGGGGAGAAGAATGGCTGCTGGTTAAAAGGATATGCTTCATTACCCGCCCTTTGAGGTTGGTGTGTGAGACTCAAGCCCCCAGCATTGAGCAGCCACTGAGGGCAGACAGAACTCCCATGGATGCTATCCAGGATAGAAACCCAACAACGAGGTGCTGGGAATGTGATACTGCAATGCTGCTGGCATTACATCAGCCCTGGACAGGCTGCACGGAGTGGGTGGATGGTGCAGCACAAAAAAAAAGCAGAGGACATTGCACAAAAGATCATGGAAACAGGGGCACTGAATCATAGAATTGTTGAGGTTGGAAAGACCACCAAGATCATCTAGTCCAACCATCCACCCATGCCTGTGAGAGCTCTAGACCTCTATGTCCCTCAGTGCCACATCCACATGGTTCTTGACCATTTCCAAGGACAGTGACAACCCCCATTCCCTGGGCAGCTGTGTCAGTGCCCCACCACTCTTCTGGAGAAGAATTTTTCCCATTATCCAACCTGACCATCCCCCCACTTGGGGTCATCACCTCTTGTTCGACTGCTAGTGAAGCGATGCCATGGTGCACCCTGCTAGTTCAGGGCACTGATGGGAACAGCGGTGCCGTTGCTCACATCTGCCTCTGGCCGTAAATAACCGAACCCACACCGAGCCGTGGGATGGACCAGTGCTTCCAGATGAGATGGTGCCTTCTGCCAAAAGTGTTGTGCAGTGAGCTCTGCTGTGGATGCTTCCCAGCTGCAGGATCCCCCACACCCACAACTCCGTGACCTGGGGCTCTCACAGATCTCAGAGCTCACATGCAACACCAAGGGATCACTCCTGATAACAGGACAGTGATGACTCGTCAAGGGCAGTGGGACAGTAACAAGTCTGCATCCTCCCCACCCATTGGTTTCCATTTCCAAAGAGTCAGCTCCCACGTGTTTACAGCTTGGCTGTGGTGGAGAGGATGCAGCAAAAAGAAAGGGCTGTGCCCTGTGGTAGCCACCTGGGCTTCCAGCACAGCTGCTTCTGCTGACAGACCCTGTGCATTTGCAAAAATAAATTAAACTGACTTGGAGATGCGCTTAGAAAGTCAGAGTTGCATAACAGCTTGTTTCCCACAGGCTTGGACGGCTGCTCAAAATGTTTATGGTCACGTGGTAGCTCCAAAATCACTGCCTTCTCTTCTTTTTTTGTTATTATTTTTCATCAGCGAGTTAACCCTGTGTGGACTGAAGTGATCTGCTGCAGCTTCTACAGATGGCAGTAAATCTTCTGCACGAGGTCTGCAAAGCCATCCTGCCCAGAAAGGTCACGAGGCTGCTATGGCACCAACAGCTTCCTGACCTCTGCAAACAGTCTGAGGGTAATAAACATGAATTCATCCATCAATCAGTCCCTTGTCACAAGGGTCTGATCATTTCCACCAGGTGCTCTCAGGCACCATGGGTGATGTTTGGGAGGAAGGGAAGCAGCCACTATTGTTGCCAGAAGGTCAGCCAAGGCACCAAGGTCCCATCTTTGGGTGGAATTTACATGACAGAGCACAAAGGGCATCTATCAAAGCAGAAGGGCATGGAGCCATCACTGGAGGGAAGGTTATGGAAGTGAACAGTGATAGCTTTTCAGATTCTGCCATTTGATAAAGAGGAGAACTTTATTTGTTGAAAAAGAACCCTCGTGCTAGGCAGGGGGACAGAAAGACATGAGCACAACTCTGAACAAGGAGCTGATTGTTCCATAACTAAAGGAAGTCAGAAGATGGGTGATGCTGGAAACACCTCCCTCCAGACCTGAGCCCTGGGATATGCTCCAAACACTGCTCCATGCACCACAAGGTGCCCTGGTTGATTGAAATAAACTGGAGTTTTGCTTAAATACGCAGAAAATCAAAAATATTTCTGTACCTACGTGCAGTAAAAAGCCTATTTCTACCTGCCAGTCTTGTGTCCAGCTCACAGGTGACTCACATAGGAGACACAGACATGGTGCAAATCCAGACTACAGGAAGGGATTGGCTTTTCCGTGATTAAACCTGAATTTGGCCTCCTTTTGCTTTGTTGAGGGCAGGGTTAATACACGAACGGACAGTGCTCTAATGTCCTTTGTTAACTCCCATACAGTATAAGTAAGATGGGCCCAAACTGATATCTCTGCAAGCTCCAAGCACGTTTCAGACAGGTGCACAGAGGAGAGGAACTCACAGTCAGCAAACAGCAGCTGACCACAAGTGGCCCATACGCTATCAGAGAGCCCTCAACCGCAGGGCTGAGTGGAAGTTACTCCCACCTCCATTCCCCAGTAGGGAAAGCCAAGCGGTGCCACGGGGCAACGCAGCCTGCATTGGAGGAAGAACAGGAGGCAGGTCTCAGGTGTTGCTTACCACTGGCTCGATGGCAAAGACGTCATCGGAGAAGAGCATGGAGTCTCCCTGCACTTTTGCACGGTGGTTCTGGAAGACACGGGACAGAACGGAGAGGCGTTCCCGCAGAGAGGGATCCACCACGCACTCATCAGCAAAGCGATCCATCTCATCCTCCTCCTGCCTCCGCAGCCTGTGACACAGCCTGGAGCCACGGGGAGAGACAAACCAAGCGGATAATTGGATAAGCAACACATTTGCAGAGGCTGCCGTGTAAAAGGAGGGCCGGCAACGTGCTCAGTGGGGAGCAGCAGCTGCAGCACAGCAAGGGGCTCACCCAGAGCCCGGGGTCCCACATGGATCATGTCATTACCACCCATTCACCAGCACGGCAGGGTGCTTTGCCCCTTGCTTGCAAGCTAAGAATGTGTTTTTGAAAGCTAGCACCCCTCAAAAGAGCTCCTGGCCCAAAGCTGCCAACCGATGGAGCGTCCGTCCATCACCTCAGATGGCCTCTCCCATCCACAGAGCTGCTCAAGGGGAGGCAGAGAACAGAAGTACCAAGGGCAACCACTGCAGTGCTTTCCTCTAGAAAGGGTTGGGGAGGGGGAAGAGATTGGATCTCAGCTGCATTTCCCCAGCATCAGCCTTTTGCTTTCCCCACTGGACCACGGCACAGTATCTGCTTCTGTTCCCTGTAGGTCTTTCCATGATAGGTCTCCCACCACCCTAAAAACAAACTCATGAACTCAGACATCACGTCACCTCAGTGAAATTGGTGGTTTTACACCCATAAAGAGTGGAAGAGACTTCACTAAGCATTCCCAATAAATAAGTCAGAACCAGTACCTCTGAATTCAGACCCTCGAGGCTAGCCTTGAACAACCTCATATTCTCTCTTCTTCTGGGCTCTTTCAGCAGAACCTCAGTTCTCTCTCCCCACACCAGTGGCCACAGCAGAAATAATTCTGGTGCTCAAAGATCACAACAAAGAGATGAGAAGAGAGCACTGTGGCTTGTTATGTTGCTGTCCCCCTTCACACAACAGTCCTCAGCCACAAAGACCCAGCAGGTTACAGCTCCAGAGGAGTGGGTGGAAGGCCCCATATGCAGCAAATTGAGGTGACGTAGAAGGAAAAGGATAGCAGTCATCACCCAGCTAAATTCAAATGCAATTAGAAAGGAAATACAGTCACAGCCGTTACTAGCTGCACACAGACAGAGCCTCAGGCAAATGCTGTCACCAGTGCCAAAAATACTTGCTTTGGCTAGCTCCCCATAGTGTAATAGGAAATCTTTCTCCATGGCTGACCTACAAAGCAGTGGATTAGGAAAGGTCACTGAGGTGAGCAAGCCTGAGCCCAGTCTCCATCCACGGGCAGTGATTCCACCATGGGATCCCAGGAAGTCCTCCAGGAGGGGGACAGAGCAGAACCCTGACATTCCTAATGATCCACATTGAGGGTCACATCCAAACGCAGGGTCCTGCACTGCTTTGAAGATGAGGACCCATGAAGAACTGTTCTGAGACCTCAAGGGCTTCTCTTATGTTGGGTTGTCTCTTCCTTGGCTGCAGAGAAACAGTGCAAAAACACAGGCTTACCTGGTGTGGGCTCCAAGGTGAACATCTTGGGGCACCCAAGCATGCACGCTCAATCCAAGTGCAATCATGTTTATTACAGAGGTTCCTTTAATCTATCTATTTACACAGAGACTGTGAAGGCACCTTTTGTAGGATCCCCACCGTGTGAGTGCCCACCACGCTGCAAGGCAAAGCAGCAGATGTGGGCACACAGGGCACAAAGACGCAGCAGAGTTACTGGCTTCCCATAATTTCAAGCCCAAATGAATTATCTGAAAAGGAGGTCACACTAGCCCTAGTTCCAGCATTGTTGTGCTCTCAATTTCAGTTCAGTTCTGGAGCTTCCTGTGCAAAGCACAACTGTTCTGCATAGATGCTGTTGCCTCAAGGAACCGAGCATGCTCCTTGTGGACGAAGGTGACTGATTCCTGGACAGAAGTACAGAGCTCTGGGCACCATGGAAGGTTCAGATTCACCTCCCAGGATGGGCAGCCCCAGCAAGCAGGAAGATAATGGCATGGTGTGCATCAAAAGGATGACAGCAGGGCTCTAGCATTGGAGCTAGGATGCTTCCAAAGGCCTGCAGCAAGGAAGACCAGAACGCTCTGGCCAAAGCCCAGTACACAAACTGGCATGACATCAGATGTAACTGGGGGGAAAAAAAATCAGGTGGAAGTTAACTGTGAGGAAACCTGGTTGCTTTGGATGACTCAGAGTTCAGTGTGAGACAGGCAGGTGGGAAGAGATGCTGAAGGAGTCGTTTGGGGAAGCACCAAGAGAAGGTCACGAGGTTTCTTTTAACACATTGAGCTTGCACGGAAGTCACACACTGTGTAATTAAAAATAGAGAACAGTGGAAAACTAGCTTTGGCCTTCAAGGCATTTCTGACCTAATTATGTTGAACTTTATTTGCTCAGAAGCCCTTAAAAAGTGCTCCAGTTTAAGGCAGTTTCCCGATCAGCTGCGGGTTCGCAGTAACTCCAATGTACCTACATCCATCCAAGTCTGAAAAGTCACACAATTCCCTAAATTGCTCAAGCTTTTAAGTGTAATTTCAAATTCATCATCCCCCAGGCTGTGTTTCTTTGCTGCCTAAGACTGAAATCTCACAGCTTCACCAAAGGCACTCCTTGAAGGACCTGTCCAACCCTTGGCCCTTCCAGCATTGTCACTACCTGCCCCACCTCTCACTGCCACACAGACGCACAGAGCAGGAACACAAAGGTACTTCCAAGCCCCACCTCCCCTCCTCCCCAGAGCTCCCTCCAGCCTCTAAAGACAGGCAGAAGAATCTTATCGTGCTGGAAACCTGGGAAGGGCAAAACTGCTTGATACCCCACAGCAGGAACCTGCTGAGCCAACAAAGAGCTCTACAACACCTTCCTATCAAAGCTGGAGTGAAGGCACTGCGGTGGGTTTATAATAACATTGCTGCATATAGCATAGCTAAGTGCTGCTTCTCAGTGCAGCCCTCAGCCTTGTGGACCCTCTGTATCCCCAGGATCCTGAGATCTCATGGGTTTGTGCTCCCACAGAGCATGGAATTGCAATTTGAGGAAATGCAGTCATTGCAATCAATATATCCTCCCCAAATGAGCGTCCCCAGCTGGAATAAAGGCAAAAATGGAACAGGAAGAACGGAGCTGCATTATCCCATCTTGATGCTTTTGATGGTTTACTCATCCTAGGACATTCAAAACCACCAATGCCACTTGATGCCATGCACGAGCTATACCCCTGGCAGAGCATCACCCTGAAATGAATCTATCACACCAACCTCAGCTTCTGCTGATCCTCCTCTTCCTGAGTAACAAAAGCCTTCCACTGGAAGTGGGCTATGATCTCACTCCGGTTGTGGATGACTACAGATCTGTGGTTTGCCAGCGTGAGGTAAGTCTTTGCAATCATCAAGGAGTTCCTGTCCAGCCTGATGTTGACATCCACCGCCGCTCCATACAGGCTCGTGAGAACATCTTCACCTGGAATAAAGCAAAAGAGAGCCTTCGCTCAGCTCATTTGCTGGTGGAAGCACAAGGAACAGAGCAAAGCACTGCTAACAACAATTAGCAACAGCTTTTAGCTGGATTGGCAGTTCTCGGCCCTTCTTGTTGACAAGAAAGATGCACAGAGGCCAAAGGGATGTTCAGAGGAACAAGTAAAGCCTACAGCAGAATGGGATGCAGGTGAGAACAGAGGTGTAGAAGGTGTGCCCACCCTTGTTGTGTTTTGTGAAGATGTCTTAAAGGCTGCCACGTAACAAGGACAGAGCCGGACATGTGCTGGATGGACTCAATAAATCCTACCATAGCATAACAGCAATTGCCCACCGCACATCCAGCCATAATGCAGTAGAATGGTGTTGGCTCTGGGAAAAGAGACCCCCTTCTTTTTGGGGAATGAAGCCAGATTCATCCTTAAAATCGCAAATCTCTACAGTCATCCATCTGTCTCAGCCCACATGCAAGGAATTCAGCCTTCAAGTCTTTTAAGGGAGTTACAATGGTAGGCATTCAAGTTACGTCTACATTGTGAGAGAACCAGCGACTTTTCCAAGGAGTGGACAATCCTTTTTGCATAAGGGAATATATTACAACGGATAATTTATCATAGAAAAAAGAAGTTTAGAAGAGTCAGACCATTGCCCTTCCTCTTCAAGGAGTACACGGCACAGAGTCAACCAGAGGAGCCCTGACCCAAGAAATCATAGAATGGTACAATTTTTCATAAGACAAGAATCTGAGATAACATTCCCAGAAGTTACACTGAACAAACAGCAGTGCTTTTATCAAGGAATGCTCATTCGTTCGGAACACATCGCCATAGGATGGAGGCTCACAGCTCTACACCCAGAGAGCACCTGGACACATTCTCAGGAGACAAAACCATCAGCAGCTATTAAACAAAGATGAGACTAAAGCCTCCAGCCCTGAGAACTGCCAGCCCCAGGGCCGCGGGGGAACATGGCATATGCACACTTCCATGCTCTGCCCAGCATCCCCTGCTGCTGCTCTTGGGGACAAGCCACTCTGCTCTACTGTAACATCCCCTGGACCCAGACTTACTGGCCCTACCATTATTTACACAACACTGCCTTATTCCAGGCTGTCAGTTCCCTCCTCCTTGCACGCTTTGGATACACTTTCGACAGAAAGAACAAGACAGCTCATCTTCTGCAACCTCAACAAAGCAATGCCTGAAATGGAAGCCGAGAGTTGGGTTTATGCACCCTTACAGCAGATGCTCTGGGTTGTGCACTTCTGAAATATGCACACTGAAACACTGCTCTTTTATTCCAGCATTCATCTGCACGACTGCAGGCGCAGGCATCTTCACACACCGTAAGCTTTTGTAATCTCAAGAGAGGAATCTAGTAGTGGGCCATCCTCCCTGGGCCCTATTTCTGCAGGAAAGAGTTAAAAAAGGGGAGATTTAGAAAAGCCAGAGCACCTTTCAGAATTCTCTTCATACTACATGAGCTGCATACTGCAAGAGGGAATAGTTTCCAGAGAAGCACAAATTGCTCTGAAATAGAACGACAAGTTTTGTTTAGCCTGGAAGTACATCTCAATGAATGGATGAGGGAATTCTTAAACAAGATTTCAAAACAAATTTAGGGTTTTATGAAGAATGCTTTCCTACCAATCACAGCTGGCACTTTCCCCTTTGTTGATCACTGCTCTATTAAGGAAGCTGGAAACAAGACAAATATTCTGCTGCATCCCCTCACCTCTTCTAGGGGAGCCCAAGCCAACCCTGGAATAGCTGGGTAGCACAGAAAGCAAGTTTATTTTCATTCACTCAGCTTGTCAGAAGGTTGTCTTGCTCTCATCTCTGCTATAAACACAGCCAAGGAGACAGATCCTGCCAATATATCACCAGAAACACAAGAAAAATAAAGCCAAGCTCTTTGCTCAGAAGGTGTTATTGTAGCTCTGGATTGATCTGGGATAAATAATTCTCCTGCTCCTGTCACATGGACAGCATATTGCTGTTCCTTCCAGCCAGCCCACGGCAACAAGAGGGTTCTGCCCCAAACGCAAGCAGCCCTGAGACAGAAATGGGGGCAGACAGAAAGCAATGACTGCTTGGCAATGGCCAACGTGGCAGTTGTGACCTCTCCATTGAGCAAAACAGGCTCCTCTTGCACTGAAGTTGGAAAGGACCTCTAAGACCACCAAATCCAACCCCAGCCCAGCCCAGTGTGCCCACATCCCTCAGTGCCACATCCCTACAGCTCTGCGACACCTCCAGGGACAGTGATACCCCCCCATCCCTGGTCAGCTGTGCCACTGCAGCACTGCTCTTTTGGAGCAGAAATTGCTCCTAACATTCAACCTGAACCTCCTCTGGGGCAACTTGAGGCCATTTCCTAGTCCATCTCCCTGCACCAAGCCTAGGAAGCTGTGCTTGCCTTGGCACAACACCCTGGTTGCAATAGCAGGGATTTGTGTGGGGGTGTTTGAGTACAGATGCAGCATAAATGTTGGTAGCCCTTCTCCTGCCAAGAAGGGACCATCTGTCCCCACTCGCAAGGCCCTCATGAGGGGCAAAGGTTTGTGGGAGGTAGGACACCCTTATCTGAATCAGTATAAAAAAGTCATTACTGAGAGCAGTTCTAGAAAAGGGGAACGACGACAAGAACCATTTGTTAGCTGTTTCAACATAAATAAGCACTCTGGGGAGAAATTAGACCCCCTCACTCTCATTGATCTGAGCTATAAAAGCCCATAACCGTGCAGCTGTATGGGATATCAGTTACCAGCCCTCGGTCTGGTGCAGCGCTGCCACTATCAACACAGAGCTACGTTAACTTTACACCTCATTTGCTTCCAAAAATCACCTCCCTCTGCTCACCTACCTCCCAGGCAGGCAAGGCTATAAATCAGGCAGGAACTAGGCAAAGTGCTGGGAATTCTCAGCGGTGGAGGAAGGAAAGCACGCCATGCACCACCAGCTTTTTCACCCAGCAGCCCACGGTCCCCACGTTTTTCCCCTCTGTGTGTTACCCAAGATGATCACAACTCCTGGTCTGCATGAACCTGCATGGCTAGATCAATGCTGGGCAGATCCCAACCCCTTCCGAGGACAAAGGAACTTTTCAAGGGACCAAAACTAAGTTCTTGTAAGAAGCAGCGAGTTTGCTCAGGGAAGAAAAGCACGCCTGCTCCATCCTGGCTGCAGTTAGGACAAATGAGAGCGTTCTGCCTTGAGTGATGTCAGGAATGCGAAGCACAGCAAGGGCTGAGCTTCAGCTAAACCCTACTGCCTGTTCGCATCAATCAGTGGGTGGAAAAAAAAAAGAGAAAGGCAAAGGTTTGCTCTGCTGACTGAATCAATAGGATTTTCATTTCATTCTCAAACAAGTTCCCGGAAGCCACCGATTGCAATTCCAAGATGAATGACAAGACCCTTGGTGGAAAGGAGGCTCTTAAGGGAAGAAAACAGCTGTAGAGAGGCAGTTGACCCCTCCAAAGCCTACGTGAACACAGATGGAGATGACAGCAGGGCAGTGCTGTTACCTGATGCTTTATCCCTGCTGGTAGCTGTGATTCAGGGGTGCTGGCAGACCCATTCACTTGTTTAGCCTCAAGCAGCAATTAAAAGAAAGCATGTTGAGATTCAACAAGTTTCCTGCATGGTTACAGCCATCACCAGCACACCACAAAGCCCTCGTTGTGCATTTACCAGCACTGGTAAAACTGGTGCTGGACAAAGGGATTCAGCATCCCAAAGTGGTGGAATTCCTGGCTCACATCCCCCACCCATGCAGGAGCAGAACAACTGCAGCTGACAGCTCCTCCTTGCCCATCGATGATGGGACACGGCCTCTACAACACCACTGATACACTCTCTGCAGCCACCCGCCATCCCCACCAGACCCCAATGTCTCTATCACACCGTGTCCAGTTCCATGGTGCTGTCACTCCATGGGTGACTGAAGAGCTCCACATCAGCTTCTTAATTTGTTATGGTTAAACACGCCTTTAATTTTCCCTCTGATCTCATAGCTCCCATTTGAGATGAAACACCCATTTTTTCCCACAAGCTGGCAGCTAGCACACGGGGCTCCAGAGGCCAATCTGTGTGTCACTTCATCTACTTGCAATGGGAAAACCCACAGGCCACAACAACCCAACACAGCAAAAACTCACCCAATCTGGTTGACAGCTGCAGAGCTGCAGGCAGATGCTGCTGGCACCTTCCACCTGCCCTTGTTGCAATTGCTCAAGGAGCTGAGCTCTCCCCTCTTTGCTCTGAGCATGCAGAGCCCAAGGAGCACGGTGAGCCCGGGTCTGGCCCTTAGCAAACAAGCTGAGATCTGCTTTAGGATAGGGCTCTTGCTCAAGGACTGCCAGCCTGCACCTCATCCCAAGGAGCTGCTTGCTGGAGCTCTGCACCACGAGCAGGAAGGACAGTAACAGAGCAGACATTCTTGCTTGAGGGCTGGCTCTGCTTGGATATGTCTCCTAAAATTCACCACCTCTGATCTCTCCCCTCAAACATCCTGGCCTCAGGCATCACAGTCTCACAAAGGAAGGAAAAATGATCTGCAAATTACTTTTATCACTGACAGCAATAAAAGCATCTCAGTATGTAGTGTCTGTCAGCTCTGCACAAGCTCAGTGGGGCTTTGCTAATTACTGAAGCTTCCTGTGCTGACAAAAGGATCCCAAGGGATGCGGTGGCCAATGGGAAAAAAAAAAAACAAAACAAAAGAACAGTAGTACAGAGTCATTTCAGAGCTGCACAAGTCCTCCAAGGCTCACAGGTGCTACAAACAGCCAAGCAGAAACCCAGAATGGGGTCCCACAGCTCAGAGATCACCCCTTGTGTCATACTGCAGTGCTTCTTGGAGTCCAACGGGAGGCAGGACTGCAGGGTGAAGAGAAGGGCTTCTCCTTCCACACTTCCCAGTGCTTCTCCAGCACCTCCTTTCTACAGCCAGCCCATCTCTGGTCACCGCAATAAAGCATCTGACATAGAGATCATTCCTTGGTTCCATGAGACTGGTGAATCAGTTTTCCACCTCTGTCACAGCTCTGGGAACCCGTCATGCGTTCCATAGCCTGAGCATCCTCTCACTGATCTCATGCTACCCTGTTCATATGCATCCTGGGCATCTCACTTGAGAACTGCTTGAGAGCTAAAAGAATAACTAAGCTTTACACATATGGGCTTGGTTGAGTCTGGTTTCAAATCCACTGATTTTGTTTTCCCATATCCACATAGTGTGGGCTGGGAGTCATCCAGGAGGACCCAAGGCAACAGCCAGACACTTTGTGGTGCCACATGCAGGACCCTTCCCAGCAGAAAGGCTTACCAGGCCGGGTTCATCAGCTCTTTCTCACACCACCAACCTGATGTCAAGGTGACAAACAGGGACGTGCAGCAGCCCAGAACACCTCAAGCCCCCTCCATTTCAGTGTGGGCTGGGACTTCATGCATACAGACGCACATAATGGGGGGCGTGGAGCAGTATGGACACGCAGAGCATCAAGGCCAGATTTTCACTACATATACATTTCCTTCACGCTTCTCTGAAAAATTTCTAACAAAAGCATTACCCAATCTCTGCAAAAACTGCACAGCATGCACCCAATCCTACAAATCAACCAACTGACCCACAGATAACCACCGCCACTCACAAGCCAGCAAGTCAATACAGACACAGCCATGCCAGCAAAGTGCCTCCCAGCGTCCTAAGCTGCTATTTTGCTCTTAGTGCTTGTTTCATAACCAAGTCTGGTGACAGCTCTGCAGGAGCAGCACGGCTGCTTTCTGTATGCAGGTCGTGGTGCTGGCCAAATCAGCCCACCCCACCGTGAGGCTGGAGCTCTGCACCACCCCTGCAATGAGCAGCTTTGGGGAATTACTGATTAAATGTTTCAGTTTCACTTCAACTCTGCAGCATTTTACTTGTTTGTATGCTGCCAAGCTAGGCAGATAATCTTTTTATTATTCCTTCGCTCACCTCCTCGATCTGTAGTTTACTTAAAAATAACTGTAGCGCCGTGCTAAGAGGGGAGATCATGGGCTCAGCCCCAGGTAGGTGGCACGTGGCCCTGGGATGTCACCCACCCCACAGCAAGCAGCTGCACACACTTCATCACTCTGGGACAGGTCAACCAACCAACCACTTTGGGGCCAACATGCTTCAGCCCTGTAAGAACAAAACTCAGGGTTTTCAGAGCAGACCATGAAAGTCCTGCTGTCTTTCACTCCGTCTGGGGAGGGAAGCGAGCTGCTAGGAAGAAAAGGAATGATGGAACCACTGTGGTGTATAGGGAGCACGTTGACATGGTCTCCCAGGGATGCACCGGGACACAGTGAGACAGGACACAGAAGGACAGACTCAGCCCACGCCATTACTTCATAGAATGAAATCATAGAATCATTTGAGTTGGAAGGGACTCATAAAGGTCATCTAGTGGCTTCAAGCTGCGCCAGGGGAGATTCTGGACGTTAGGAAATACTACTTCTCTGTAAGAGTGGTCAAGCAGTAGAACTGGCTGCCCAGGGAGGTGGTGGTGTTCAAGGAATGTTTGGACACTGTGATGAGGGACATGATTTAGTGAGAACTGTTGGTGATAGGTGGACGATTGGAATGGATGCTCTTGTAGGTCTTTTCCAACCTTGGTGATTCCGTAGTCCAACTCCTCTGCAACGAACAGGAACACCAACAGCTCCATCAGCACTCAGAGCCCAATCCAGCCTGACCTTGAACATCTCCAAAAACCGAAACATTCAGATTTCTCTGAATCTGGATATTTCAGAAAAAAAGGTTCAGAAGTTGCTTGCAGGGGAAACCTCATGTCATTCTGTTTGGAAGGCAGCAGAAGATGTGCACTGCACGTTGCCCAGCACTCACCTGTGTCGTAGTGAACCACCAGGGACCCGCAGTGGTCCCCAGTCTTCAGTGGGTGGAACTCCACTGTTACTTGCATGGTGTCACCAATCCCAAGGGTCCCAATGGAAGGATCAACAGAGAAAGGGCTGCAATGCAAAGAGAGGCATCAGAGATATTACAGTAGCTTTGGAGATAACGATCCCTTCCAGGGTCTAAGGCTATTCTGCTTCACCTCACCAAGCAGATAAAACACATCTGCAGAGTAAGAACAGAATACACAGGATCAGACACAGCTCCTTTCCCCCACTTTTAAAGAGACTCAGCCCTCAGAAGACCACATGGTGCAAAGTGACCTCTTCTCCCCCATATTCTGCATCCAGCTCTTCCTCTCTGCAGCATCTCAGGAGTCAGACTGCTAGCAACTCAATCAGAGAACTGTTTTTGAACAGCAGAGCCCAAAACTGTTTTTTGCATGCAAAGCTGACCCCAATTTCCTCAAGTCTATCTTACCCAGCCACCTTCAAACCTCACCTCAAGAGAGGCAAATGTCAAAGCAAGGCCTGTTCCAAGGAGATTACAGCCTAGAATCAGACAGAGGAATAAGTCTTCCTAGAAGACCAGAGAATAATTATGCATTAATTTGCAGAATTCAGCCTTTTTACTTTGAAAGTAACCTGTTTTAACCCAAGGAAGGGCACGTTATATCAGCCACTCAATGAAAGCTGCTCTAAGAAAAGGAACAACCAGAAAAAGTATGTGCACAAACATAGATTAGAATGAAGCCACAGAAACAAGACAGCAGCAAAAGGATCGTGCCATTCTAAGCCTGAAGGATTCCATCAAGCATCAGGAACAGGAGCATATCAGTGGGGGTTTAACAGTATCATGTATTCACAAGTTTGATGTAGTCTGTGACTCTGGGTTGTAATCCAAGCTCGGTAACCGTTTGCTTGGACCCACCAGACAAACTCAAAGAACCACAGAGTCATTAAGGTTGGAAAAAACCTCTTGGATCACCAAGTCTGAACCAACCCACCCCCACCATGCCCACTGACCACATCCCTCAGTGCTCCATCTCCATGGTTCTTGGCCACCTCCAGGGATGGTGACTTTCCCAGCTCTCTGAGCAGCCTTTGCCAATGCTCAAATTCCATACAACGAGCTGAAAATAATTATTAAAACATGTTGGTACACTTTGGGTTTACCAAACTGTGGTGTGTCACCAGGCAAACAGCCCTTGGCTGCCAGCTGTAGAACTCTACCTTCACTCTAAGGGAGAAGCCAGATGAAGTGTGGCAACTTGGCTTCACGGTTCTTGCACAGCCCCACTCGAAAGACAGAAGTTTTGTGTTCAGCACTTTGCTGGTCAACAAATTATCACCTCCAAAATTTGCTCTGCAGAGCTTTAACCATGATTAGAGAAATGCAGTGCACACAAAAATAATGAGAACTGGAGACATGCACAAGCTGAACTTTGTTCATCTGAGTAGCAACAGCTGATAAAATTACTGGAGTTTCTGCTCATTAATGAGATATAGCAGCAATTAATGGTCTGACCTGTTCCCATTATGCTTGGAGCATTGCTGCTGGCTCTAGCAGGAGCAGCAGTGAGCCCATAGCATCCGCACACTGACAGGAGACCTCAGCCTCTTCCCAGGACAGAGCTGACCCCATTGCAGCTAAGCAGAAGGCTCTCATGTCTCCAGTAAGATCTTCCCAGTCACCCCAAAAGGTTCCTCAAGGACACAGTTTGTTCCTTCCACCAAAGCACAGGGACCAGCTCCTCAAGCCCTGTTCATGGCAGCTGCCTGCTAGGGAAGGGATTCAGTTACCAGCATTGCTGAGAAGTCATACAATCATAGGATCGTTAAGGCTGAAAAGGACCTCTCAGATCCCCAAATCCAACCCCAGCCCACCCCCACCATGCCAAGTCCCTCAGTGCCACATCTCCATGGGTCCCGAACATCTCCAGGCTGCCTGGGACAGAGCTGGTGCTTGGGTGTGACCTCCAGAGTAGCAAAGGAAAACTCTTCCCTTCCAGCTCAGAAGATCTGCTAATGAAGGGGATTCCCCACACCTCAGTACCACCTCCTGCTCTATCTCCCCACTCCTCTCCAGCACTGGCTGGGATGGAGCAACCCTGCACCTTCCACATCCTACCCCAAGCCCTCCCACCACCCCTCACTACGTCAGGACACAAAGATGCAAAAGCCCCACAGCTAAACTTAGTTCCCCCAAACTTCGGTCAAGGCAGCTAAGCTGTTCTCTGCAGCCCCCAGATAAGAAATGGTAAGAGACATCCCTGATGCACTGTAATAGCCAAGTGAAAGCCACTGCCAAGAACGGAAGCTGGCAGCCTAAACCTTGGCCTTTCATCCATTAATTGTCATTTAATTGTGAGCTGTTCTTTAAAGATAATTCTGGTCCTGCTAGATCTGCCCTTCTAATGAATCACCACCCTCCCAAAAGACGGGAAATCTTTTAGAAGATAAGCTTTGTGGTTTCTTTTTTAATAGCTGGCTTTCTTCTGACATCCTTTTTAAAAGGATGCCCGTTTGGATGTTTGCTTTGGTGTACGACATCAAAACTTCTGCAGGTCCTGCTCTGTAATGTCCCAACGGTGCCTTGCAAGCACAGCCAGATCCTCAGCTCACACATTATTCAGCCACACCAATTTGGAAGAGGTCTTCTCAACGGTACCCACCCAGATCTCATCTATTACTGCCCTTTGGAAAGAGACTGATGCTAGAGAAAAGCTGTCAATCGCACGCCTCAGGTTTCCACGTCCCCTTTTCTCCTACAGTCAGGCAGTGTGCAAGGAGCTCCAACTTCAAGTCCCATGGCACTCTCCCCTCCTACAACCAAACAAGTTTCCTCTTTAGCCTACTTGGTGCCTTAATCTGCATTTTAAGAGCAATTTGATGTGGGGAAAAAAAAATAGTTTTCAGCCTTCTGTTTGATTGCATTAAAATCTGGCTGCTGCTCCAAAGACAACAGTCAAATCTACAGGCGGTTGAATTGCCTCACTTGTCCATTAAGACCCTTTGCAGGAAAAACACAAAGCTCAGCTCATCTCAGCACATATTCATTTTAGTAATAGTACAGCAGCCAAAGCAGCTGTTCCAGCAAGCTGGTCTGTTGGATCTTGGAAGCATCCAAGGCTCAAGAGGACGACAATTTCTCAGTGCTGAGAAGTCCTGTGCAGGATCAGCAGCTCACAGCTCCATCTTTCTGCTCTTTCACTGCTTCTGTCCTCCATGTTCACATCTTCTCATGTTCTTCATAGCCCATGATATACATGCATGTGTATATGCATGGCCAATGATCTGCTTCCAAACACCTTTTTCAACTTAAATGTAGTGGAATAACATTTATATTCCTAAATACCAGAGAAGAAACCCATTATTGTGCCTTAACCATGAAGAGAGGCTGAGAAACTTTCTAAGCTTACAGTGTTGTTATTTATTATCAAGCTTTGCAAGAACACAGGCAAGACAATGCCAGACAGCTCAAAGGGAGTGCTTTGCTCACCAGTTGCCCAAATGTGCCCGTGTAGTCTGATAGATGCCATGGAAAGAGAGACCTCTGAGCAGGGAGCAGCTGAATTAACTTCCTTTATTCAGTAAAAATTAAACACGTTCAACTTGAGCAGCTTAAATTCTCCTCCAAATAAGAACAGACTGAAATTGCCCTGAATTTAAGCCAGTAAGGCTGGCACTCCTCTCCCAGAGCACCTATGGCATAACTCTTGATTACTGCATCTTATATTTACACTGAGCTCTCCAGGACAGGGAACATAAGTCATTCATTTCCAAAGCTCCTGGCACAATTCTAAACGCGCTGCGATGATAATTAATCATCGTGCTGTTATGGAAGTTATTCAGAAGAACTAGCAACACATTCAACTAAATCTTCTCTAATAACGATGCAGCCTTTGTTCTACCCTCTCTAACAGGGAAATTAATCCCCCAACATTAGCAGGAGAAAGGCTTCTGTGAAAGGCTGTGTAAATATATTTGTTCAAAGACAATTGTCAGCTAACGATCTATTAGCCTGCAGAGCAGCTCTGGCTCACATCTCCTCGGTGTGTCAGCCCAGAGCCCATTACTTTCCTGCTAACCATGCCCAGCACATGGGCATGAGAGGCTACGGAAGTGAGGGAACCTTTAGTGTTGAAGACATTCGAAGCTCTACAGAAAAAGGCCCTTCGTGCTACTTGCAAACCTGATCAAACTATGAAGCTGGTCTTCTTCCAAGCAGGGTGTTTGTTTGATGATCTCCAAGAGGTTCCTTCCAGCCTAAATTCTCATCATGCTGTCTGGCAATTCTAAATCATCCCAGTTCCATCTCACACGCTCCCCGTATTTCTCGTGTTTCCCACTCATCTGTGCATATATGCCATGGCACGAGGGGGACAGACAGGCATTAGAAGAACTCAGCCTTTTTTAGAGGTCCCCACTAAAGAATTCTTTGTGACATTTCACTGAACAAAAGCAAAAAAAAGAAGGCAGGAACACAGGAACTTCTGAGCAGCGAAGAAGGAATCCGAAGGAAAGGGAGTGCCACTCTTAATTAGAATAAAATGCTGCCTGTATTCAAAGATTCAAATCATCTGCTTGAAATTTGGAGCCGGTTTTCAAAAGTTTGTAATGAAATGGAAGAGATGACAGATGCCCTCAACGGGCAAGAGAAATCATATCAGCTTTTGATCTTTGCACACAATCCAGTTACCCAGAGCTCTGCTTTTTTTGCGCAGTTTGAGATAAAGCTTTTCTAACATTTCCCATTTCTTTATGGCAAATTGGGACTGAAGGGTTTGATTGCCAAACTTCAACTTTTAATATCCATAGCAAGCAGAACTCAATATATGCTGTATCAGTTGATAGAATAGTTGCTAAGAGTATTGAAAAATGCTAAACACCTAGTCAGTCTCTATTTAGATTCTGACAGCTTGACCTAGAAATCCCAGAGGAAAACCGTAGTGACTTACAAGTTCCTGCCTACACATTTTCCACAATGCAAAGGCTGCCTTCCTTCAATGCAGAGCACAACCCTTGAACTCACTCAGTTGTTTACTGACTTCTCTGTCCATCTATTTCTGTCTTTTCTTCCCCTGTTGCAAGGCTTCAGCAAAGGGGGTTTTTGGTAGGAAGCATCCCCTTCCCCCTCGAAGGATGTCGTGCTCTTTCCCATTCTACTTCCTGGTCCATCCTTAGGAAGGCAGCAGAGGGGGAGAAGGAAATCCCAGATCTCTGCTCGCCTGGCTTTCCGGGAGCTCCTCTTGGGCTCCATCCCATGCATGAGCTAACTGAGGCCCCTCCTGCCCCCACTGGCATCCATCACCATTGGTTTGAAGTCAGAGTCTGCTCAACTCCACTTTAGAGCTCATTCCACCTAACATTGGGTCGTGGGGGTCAGACCAAACCCAAAGCTCCCCAGCCACATAGTGCTGTCCTCAGGGCTGCAGCACCTCGAAGGCACAGCCTGGCAGCCTTTACCTGCGGGTGCTGATGTGGTAATGAGCCTCACGGTTGCCAACGTTGCGAACCAGCAGAGTTCTCTGGGTGCTGTGCTTGACTGGGCAGACTGAGAAGTTGAGCTGGTCGGGGAAGTCCAGGATAGCTCGGGCTCCTATGGCTCGGATGGGCACCACAAACTTCTCTCTCTCTGTGATGCAGGTGAGCTGGTGGAAGTAGTCCTGTGGGAAGGAAGTGGGATCATCAGGAACGCATTCAGTGCCATTGCAGAAGGCAAGCCACTGTTTGCTATGCGTTCATTCAATAATTCAGCAGTACCTTGTATTTCATGACTTTTAATTCCAGTAGAATGACTGGTAGAGGCTTGTTAGCTCGCCAAGAGGAAGCAGCTCCACTGCTTCACCTGCTTTCCCTGCGAGCTGACAGCCAGCTTCATGCGTTGGAGCCACAGGAGGACAAAGTTACCTGATAACCGGGTTCTGAACAACCAGTGCAGTGATTTCACAGGAGGGATGAGAGCATGAACAAGAACCTGCTCTGAGCTCCAAAGCACAGCAGGTAACCCAGTTACACACGGCTTGGCAAGGGCTGCTCAGGTAATCTCCTAAAGGACCTGGCCAACACACACAGTTAACAGCCAGACATAACAAACAGGACACAACACCTACGTCAGTGGCAGGT
Organism: Meleagris gallopavo; assembly: GCF_905368555.1. Classification (NCBI taxonomy): domain Eukaryota; kingdom Metazoa; phylum Chordata; class Aves; order Galliformes; family Phasianidae; genus Meleagris; species Meleagris gallopavo. The sequence goes on from NC_139416.1 coordinate 1,169,387, forward strand.
TGGTGAGTGGGGTGTTTGTTCCCCATCACCACCCTAACAGTGTCACCAATGACAAAGCTGGGGACACCCCCTTGAATGTCCACCTTGTCCATCTTCCCACCCCAAACACGGCTCAGCCCTATACCCAAACTGCCCCTGAGAACAATGACAGCACTTTTAGCACCAACAACTCCTATCCACCTCCAGGAACACATCTGCAGTCTATTCCAGCCTCATAAAGTTCTCTTTGTGCCTGATCTCTGTCTCACTTCACATCTCCTCCCAGCTTCGGAGGATGCAAAGACAGCTCTGCTTCCTCTCTGCTGCATATTCTGGTGTGGCTGATGCCCTAATTACATCTCTTGTGTATCTCCTCCGGAATAAATGCCTCGGTGCCCTGTTGGCGTGCTTACCTGTGGCAGTATCAACATCCATTTCTATGACAGCCAGCACCTCAAGCCTTTAGCTCAGCCAGAAGCCTGAGTCCCCCTCCCAGCTGCCTGCCATTCAGCAATGGGAAGGAGAATCCAACCACATCACCATAGGGACGAACTGACGGATTTCCACGTGCACGGCAGGGCAGCAGCAGGGCTGGAGGCACTGCCTTGCCCCACTGCAACCAGCCACACATTATGGCCAGGTCAATAAAAGCCTTGCCTCATGTCTCTCTCTTGCTGTTGCAGTCCTTTTCCCTTTGAACTCCCTTGAAACCATTTCCTTGCTGCTCCAAGGACACAATAAAACAAAACTGCTGTAGCATCAAGCTGCTTTAGCCAGAACCCATTCAAACCCTTTTGTGCCCAGGCTCCCTTGCCTGCCCTGAGCCTGACAGGGCACAGAGGCCCAGGACTGAGCTGGGATCTGGCCCCAGCAGCCCCCGCTGTCCCAGCACACGCTCACCACCTGCTCCACTGCGGTTAGGGTTGCAGTAACAGATGCCATCGCATCCGAGACATAAAAAGGAATAAAGAAAGGTCTTGTTTTCTAGATGCGTCTCAAATTCGCGTAGGAAACCGCAGGAGGGTTTTGGTTTCTCATCTTTAGAAGGTAAAACACCAGGAAGGGAGCTGCAGCAGTGCCTAATATCGTGTTTCAAGAGAGTTTCATCTTCGGCAGAGTCTTTCTGAATTAGCAATTTGGTTCTCAATCTCGCAGCCCAAGTCCTCTAAAATAAAAGAGAAGGGCAGCTCCTGTAAATTCAAAGCACCTGTTATATGGGTATTTCATGTTCCGGACCACTCTGATCATCAGAAACCACATCAGGAAATGAAAAAAGGCATTTACTTCTTGGCGTTGTTGTTTTGGCCACCCTACTGTAACGTGGGCATTGTGAATCCGGCTGAAAGCCTCACGCCTCGTTAAGCCTTGGCACCACATCTTTCCTTATCTCTGCCCTGCAGATGCCAGGTAGACAGAGGAGGACGGGGGGGAGTTCAGATCAGCTGCAGGATAAGGAGGAAAGAAACTTCAGCAACTGGAGCTACTGGAGGGAAATAACAGGAACTCATCTTCAAGTCGTCACTGTGAAGGAAGGAGCGGATCAGCAGCTAAGGGATTTCAGCCAGTGCAGGTATTAATTCCAAAAGCAAGCACAGGGCACCGTGCACAAGCACTGGGGCTGCACACACAGCACAGGGTCTACTGCAAAGACAGGGAGATGACGGCTGCAATCCTCTGTTGTGTTGCCAGGACAGCAGCTCAGCTATGCACTCAGTTACGGTCCAGGGGTATCACCAAAACCAACCTGTGCAACTGCAAACCCCCAGCAGACCGTTTGAAAGCAGTTTCCTAAGCAAGCATGCCTGAGAGAGGGGGGTTTGCATCACTTATATGCTTTAAAGGTTGTTTAGAGCTAGCTTTAGGCTACAGATTTTCACAAAAATGACTTCATCTTTCATATGACTCCTCTGTTTCAGGGAAAACAGAAGTCACCACACAATGCTGCCTTTTCCCTTACTCACCTCAGACAAGCAATAAGTTACAAGATCCAGCCTTCAAAATATGACTGCTGGCATTTACATTAGTGCCCACTGAAATTAAAGCAACTGCTCACATCAGAGTTGTCATTCCAGGCTCTCTGCAAACTCACGCTCACATTAAAGTTGATGTCAGCATGACAGTAATTAACTGCCCAATAAACCAGCAAATTCAGGTGTCAGCTGAGCTGCATAACTGGTAAACACGTTGCTGAATTCCTTGCTGCAGACAACTGGAGAGCCAAGAGGTCCTGCGGGGTGGGGTCGTATGGGAAGTCTATAAGGGAAGCTCCCTGCTGGAACCACGGTACCATAAGGGCCATTAAATGAAGGCTGGAGGGTGATGACAACACCACAGGAAGATGGATTCCCTTTCCCCAGCCACCAGCTCACAGGATGCTTCCTTTTATCCTTTTGTCCCAGGTTCACTGCCTCAATCTTCCGTCCCCGCTCCCCACCCTACAAGTCTGCTCAGAAGTGCACTTGGAATAGCAGAACAGCCCTAGCAGGGCTGGCCTGAATTTTCAGGAAGTTAATTCCAGTAACACAATAACTCAACATCCTGTCATATTTCATATTATCAATGAGCATTAGTGCAGTCTCCGCTGAGCATCAGAAATGAATTTTGCAAACCTCAGACTGAACTCACGTTGCCTGCAAACATTGTATTGCTACAGCAAAAAGAACAAGGAAAAAAACCAAAACAGATTAAGCTGTGCTATGTTTCTGGGCACTTCTCACCTCCTTCTTCTCAGATAATCTATAAGAAAGCTGAAGGACACGATGCATATCCCTGCCCACTGCTTGTTTGCTGCGCAGCCCATAATGGCAGGACACGTTGTGGAGCCAGAATGCAGACACAGAAATCAGAGGCAGCGAGAGTAACTAATTGGAAATGTTGCCCAACAGAAGAATTACCCATTTGTATTTACAACATGGGTGCCAATACACAAGACGTGTCGGCTGCGCGCTGGCTGTGACAGCCCAGCCATGTGGCACACTACCAGATGGCTGCGAGGCAGCAAGGAGCTGCTCATTTTCCAGAAAGGGCTCAGGAGACACGTGGCATTTTGGCCACAAACCACTTGTGTGCTCCTCTTATTTAGGGCTCAGCACAGCCCAGCTCCGTGCTTCACTCCCATGAATTAGCAGTGAGAGCCAAAGCGAGGAAACCCTAAGTCCTACAGTCGGAGGTGTTGGTGCCCACATCCCAATTCTCCGCATCATCCACGGGGTCACGGAGCATTCAAGAGGCAGCAGAGGTGCACAGTTGAAGTACCAAGTGCCACCCTTCTCCAGTAGGGCCACATCCAGGGGGAAGATCTCCTGACCACATTACTGACGCATTCCTAAAGCATCGGTCCTTCGTGCTCTCTCAGTTCTCCCTCTGCTTCTGGTGATGTCCCCATATTGCCCTGCTGTCTCTCTAAGTTTGAAGAGTGGTGCTCTGCCTTCCATGGGCACCAGTTTTCTTCTTCCACCTCCCAAAAATGGACGCTCAATAATTAGTACAGATAAATCACATTTTAAAGTCACCGGCGTACTTCACAAAGCCTAAATCATAGATTAAGTTCTTGGGTAGTTTGGAAAACTGCCCCAGGCCAACCTAATTTTTACCCTAAATATTAATGATGTTAAATGATTTCTCAGACACTCCAAAGGAACAGATTATTCCCCAGGCATGTGGAGCTAGGGACCACAGGGTATTTCCTCTTTAGTTTTCTCTATCTGCTGTTTGAGAAAGGGACAAAGTGCTACGTTAAATCAGAATCAAGCGAAGAAAAGAAGGCAGCAACACCCAAAGAGACTTCTGTCCTGGTGCAGAAATGCACGTGGTGGCATGGAATGGGAGCCCCATGCACAAGGACACAGTCACGCCAAGATCACAAGTTTGGGACATCTCTGCATGGAAGAACAGGGCAGATGGAACCTGCCCATTTATTCCTACATATGCCTTGTCCTTCGCATCACTCCAACCTCCTGCTGGGTGAGGAATGTCTACAGCCTGTGCCAGGCTGGCTCAGCCACACGCAGAGCTTCCTCCCACCCAGGCTCACAGCTGGACTGTGGCCAAGCATCCCTGGGGATGGCACAGCTGCAAAGCAGGGTAACAGAAGGGATGAATGAGCATCATCTTCACTCCAGCCCTGGGTGAGGCAGGGAAGTGGCTGCCAGATGAGAGAGAGAAGCTCTTTTTGGATCTATTTATTTCTGTAGTATTTTCCATATTAATTAAAGCCTTCTCTAAGAAGAAAAAGATTACTTATCAACATTCTCCCCTGCCATTTTCTTTGCTTTCCTACTCTTGTGTGCATCTCCCCCGGGAGGCCTCCCCACCACAAAAAGTGGAGTTTCCCCACCCCTGAACCCAAAAGACATTACATTAAACATCCAGGTTGGATATTAGGAACAATTTCTTCTCCAAAAGAGTGGTGAGAGACTGGCACAGCTGTCCAGATAGGTGTGAGGTCACCACCACTGGAGGTATTCAAGAATCGTAGAGATATGACACTGATATGGTCAGTGGGCACGGGGGGGTGGGCTGGGGTTGGACTTGGGGATCTTAGATGTCCTTTCCAACCTTAATGATTCTGTGATTCTACGTGCCTCTATGACGGATGATTTTAAGAAATGTGTGAAGAATCAAGTCTGAAATAAGAGCTTTCGGCCTATGAGGGCACAATCTTACCCTGGTTGAAGAGTTACCCAACCCCACTGAAATCAGTGCTGTTCCCCAAAAGCCACACCTCAGGCTTCAGGAACTGGAATTTGATGCCAACCAAAGACGTCAACCTCCTGTGACCTCCCAAGGTCTCACCTTGTTCTCCTCAGGGGTGAAAAGGATGCGGAAAGTGGAAGGCATGCCAGGTGCAACCTTACGGCACACGTCACCAGGACTGATCAGCTTGAAGTAAGGCGAGCTCTCCAAGACGACCTTCACCAGCCGAGGAACCTGCAGGAAAGACATGAAGGTATTGGATTTTTTCTCTATTTCTACCTAGGTTGCAAAGATATGATCCTGTGCAGCTCACATCCTTCCCCAACTGCCTTTGCAAAGCAATTTTAGCCCCAGAGGTACACACAGCTGATACACTAGGAGTACAAAGCGCAGAACGTAGGAAGACAGAGACAACCACAGAAGAAAAGAGATGTGGCTGAGAGCTGTTAAAAAGAGTTGTGAAGAAGCAAGGGAGCATGGGGGAAAACTGGTCTAGAAGATGAGAGCAGCCAACTTGCCAAAATGATGGAGAGCTGCACTACCCTTGCCTAGAAACCCCCTAGGCTGTGGGCTGTGCGTACCAATTATGGGCATCAAAGACATTTTCTGCCTTAAGATATGTAACCAGCACTGACTCGGTGTGTGGGTTGGTCATTAAAAGCCAGTCTCAGCCCCAGACAAGTGAGCAGGTGTATCCAGCTGCACAGATACCAGAGTTCCAAGTTTCATCTCAAAGCCTCCAACAGGCCACTTCAGCCAACAGGCAGCTTCACCAATCAACAAACCTACCCATTGCACACAGATGCTTTGGTTGCTGAGTCCCCTTGAAGATGAGCACCTTCAGCAAAAGCCACCTGTGACACCTCAGAGGGGAGACAGGAGCAGCCTGAAGGCAGAAAAGCAACTTCACAAGAGACGTGAGCAGTATGTATATCAAAGCCCTTCTGTGTCTGAATCATCACAGAGCCTCTATCTGCAATATACTTCATGGGATTTTATGGAGCAGACAACCTCAAGCTACTGTGCAATATAAGTCAGTATGATTCAGAGGGATCTGGGAAACTGGGAGAAAGCTTTATGAGAACACACACAACCAAAAGCCAACTAAATTAGAATATAACAACCCCTCTTGGGATTATTATCTCCATACACTAAAATACGCCAAGGATTTTCCTCAGAACTGATCTTACTTTTACATCAGTGTTGTCCAATAGCTGAGGTCTTACTACCTTCAAAAACTAATTCATTTTGGAAAAAAAAGTTAACAATTCACACGTTGTCTCCCCCTTGTTGGGCATACAAATCCCAGGGTGCAGCTGTACAAGTTTATTATTTTTTACTGGGAACAGCAGAGATGTTGATGCAGATGTTCTTTTCCACTTGAGAAAGCATGAATAGAGCAAATGAACTGCTTGCCTGTTGGCTGGCACCTGGCAAAGACAAACACTATGGAGTGCCACATGGGTAACGGAGCAGCTGAAACCAAAAGACTTGATGGAAATGAAGCTATAGCAGGAGAGAAACTGAGGCAACTCTTAAACAGAAAAGGAAATTTTTATGGTAAAGGGTCCATGCAGACTGCACAAATGTTATTCCTTGGGTGCTCCTGCTGCCTCTTTCCAATATTCCCAAGTTAAATGCTAGACAAGGAAAACAACAGAGCTCCCTAGGAATAGCTGACACAGTACAAGGCATCCATCCTGCCAAAGGCTCTTCCATTTCCAAGCTGTTGTCTCAGGATGTAATTGGCTCCTTCTTGCTGCTCCTCCACCTACTACACCCTCCAAGAGCTTTTTGTTTACCTGTGTATATCCAGCAGGTAGAACTGGAGAGGGCTCCACACATCCACTTTCCTCCCCCCTGTGCATACATCCCACTGCTCGTATATGATGAGAGGGAATGGCCCCAAGATGGGCCAGGGAAGGCTGGATATTAGGAACAATTTCTTCTTGGAAAGAGCAGTGAGGCAGTGGCACAGCTGCCAGGGAGGTGGGGAGTCACCATCCCTGGAGGTGGTCAAGAACCATGGGGATATGGCACTGAGGGACGTGGTAGAGTAGGTCGGGGTTTGACTTGGCAATCTGAGAGTCTTTTCTAACCTTAATGATTCCATGATTCTACATGCCTCTGTGCCAGAGCTGTATCTTTTATCGCATCTTTTTTTTTCTGACCTTCCTCAGCTACCAGTATGTTTATTTCTATGTGCCAAGAGAAATCCCTGCACGCACGATGCTCTCCCCAGAGCACTTCCCAGCTCAGCTCCTTTCCTCCCTCCTGTCTGCTCCCACCAGCTCACACTTGGCACATGCCTCATCTGAGCAAACGTTTCCCCTGCTGAAACTGAAAAGGTCTCAATTTTCCTCTTTAAACTGGAAGTAAAATTGCTGACATTTTTCAACTTTTCCCTTCTCAACTTTCTTGACAAATCTCAAAACGCTCAGAAGATTATTTCAAGTAAAGGCAGGGACCTTCAAAAGCCCATTACTCTGGGTGTGCTGTGGTTCTCCAAAGGGAAAGCAGAAAGCCACATTATCTTAGAAAAGCCTGAGCAGAACCAAATTAAGCTTCGCAGTAACCTAAAAAATGCAACTCTGGAGGTGAAGCACAATCAAAGAAGATAAGAACTGTGCAGCCCTCAACATGCCCATCTGTCCAGAGCTTTCAAGAGGAAGGATGTTGTCTCAAAAAGCTCCTTTGGGTTAAAACCCACCCATGCATGGTCAAAACTAGTGATAAAAACTCTAATATCACAGGAACATCTCCACGTCTTTGTGAGAGGAAGAATGTAAGACACTTTGTTCTGGATATGGCACACTGCATTTCACGTCCACTACAGCACTCTCCCAGCAGTGTTAAAGACACACAGCCCAGCACTTACCCTGTCGTTGTTCCTCAGAACCAGGGGTACCTCGTAGACCTCACAGGGGACGTAGCTCTGGAACACCACCTCGGATGGGAAAGGCTGGAACAAGGTCTGATCCAGGTCAACTGAGGAGAACTGGAGATATGAGACAGCAGTGAGAGGAGCCAGTGTGGTCATGCAGTCCTAGAGAATTCATCAGAGCACTCAGGGAAGAGCTGAAGCCCAAGAGTTTGTGTAGGGCTCCAAGACCAACTCTTGGGATGAGCTTTGCTCCGAGACGGAGATTGAGTCCCACAGGTCCCCAGGTATCTCATCTGGACGTGGAGCACAGAAACCAGCAAACATAGAATAGTGCCAAAGGAGGGAAGGCCAAAAAGAAAGCAATGCAGTAAGACAAAGGCAAGTGGGTTGAGTGCTGGATGGTGGTAAAGTTCACCTCTTGTCAAGCGTTACTGGACAACTTGAGCAAGACTGGACCTGGCATCTTTGTCTCCCATGAGCTTTATGTGAAAGGATGATTTATTTCACACTCTGGGCACTCATCCAACATGCCCCCAACTCCTGTGCTGTGCAGGGCAACTCTGCACCAACCCGTTACAGGTCTCTGGCCCAGCAACCCACCTTGTGTCACACGCTGAGCAATCCTCCAGAATGAAGCACATCTGCTCACTCTGCCAGCTGTGGGTACCTAGCAGGACCACGCAGCTGGCAAATCCGGCACCCTATAGGTGTCTCAACCCAAAGCATTAATAAAATACTTTCTGTTAATCAAGCTTGAGTCATTGACATAGGGCACCCAGCCTTCAAGGGCCCACGCTGCCACCAGCAATGAAGCTGTGGCCCTAATCCCTGTTAGGGGGCAAGGATGGAAGAGGGCAGCTTGTTTCTTGCTCCATCCTTCCCCCATTCTGTGCTTTAGCAAGAGTAGCTAAGCTGCAGCACTGATTTCAGCAGTTTACTTCTATTGGCTTCAGCATTAAAAACAACCCAGCGATGCAAAAACATTTTGCCTTTCCCTCGGCACGAGGAACTCCAGCACCATCAGCGCTTCCAGAGGGCAGCAAGACCTTCTCACCCTGCTACTGAGAGAAGCTGGGGGCAAGCCTGACACACGTGCTTTAATGCCACATTAAACAGCAAGGAAAAGGGCAGGACAATGGTACCTTTTGATGGGAGGTGTCACTCATGTCCAGGAGCTGCACAATGCGGGGCCGTCGTGTGCTGTGGGTGCTGGCCAACCTCTGCTCCGTGGTGAGGGACATCTCCTTCAGGAAGGCAGAAGGAGTCAGCTGCAAGGCAAAACACAGCCAGGGCTGCAGAAAGGCCTTCCTCCTGAAAGGCTTTTCTTGTTCAAGCCCCACTGATGAATCATTTATGACTGCAGCCACTAGGACAGTCCTGGAGTCCCATAAGTTACCTGCTGAAATATTCATCACCAGTAAATTAATTATATAGAGCGGAATACACAGGCTCCAACAGAGCAGCTCTGTCCCATTAGCCTCTCCTCCGTGATTCAAAGTGACATGTTTGGGGATTTCTGCTATTTGGGCATTTGTTTCCTCTTTAGCTTTGCTGCGTGGAGCCAGTGACCTTTGAGGAGAGCAGGGAGGAGCTCTGTCTCAAGTCCCCAGCTCCACACAATGTGTTTGCATGCAGAGATGTCAGTGCTGGGCGACTCGCAGGAGAGCAGCACCATGCCAGGACCAGGTTCAGGGTCCGAGTCCTCATTTACCTTGTTCTACCTGCTTGTTTTCTGCAGGCTGGCCTCACAGACCCTATGCAGAGGTCTGCACTGATGTCTCCTCAACAGAGGGCTCAGCACTGGGTCAGCTCTGGTCGGCAGAGGGGACATTTGGGGATGAGGAAGAGAGAGTTTGCAGTTTGCAGCTCAGCAGTCACAGGTAACATCACAGCCTGTGGCTGGAGGTGTCCCTGCCTCACACCATGGGGACACAGCAAGGAGCACGTGCTGGAGCTCCAGCTGTCTTTGTGCAATACCTCATAGGCTCAGCTCAGCTCCAGTGCACACAGACAAGAGCCTGGACTTTCCCTGAATCAACACACAGCCTGTCCTCAAGCACTGCAACAGCCACCTCCAACAGAGAAGCATGGCAGCAAGGAGGGGACATGGACGATGGACTCAGGGACATGGAGGATGGATGTTTCCCACCTTAACAGCTCCCACGCGGCCACAGTTGGTACTTACTGTTACAGTCTCCTCCACCTCAGTGACCAGCTTTGGGTTATAAGGTGCCACCACTCCTTTCTGGAACCCATTGGGGCTTTTGGAGGATTCCACGGACTGGTGGAGCTTGTTGGTAGCCATGTCTCAGCCGGCCTGCAAGAAGCAGCAATGGGACTTTTAAAATCCAGAAGAGAAGTCAGACTGTAAGGTCTCAGTGCCAGCACTGACATATCAGGATTTGCATCCAGGCCGTAGCTGGATGCCTGGACAGGAGCATGCCCATGCAAAGGAGGAAGCAATACAGCAGTGCCAGCTACAACTTTGTGCTCAGAGTGTTACCAACAACCTCAAAGCCCCTGGGATCATGATGCCCTGAGCATCAATAACAGCACGCCACTTTCCTGCCTTGCCAGCCAAGTTTCTACCCTTTGTGCTGGGAGCCTTCTAACGAACAGAGCATTGAGTTCAATACTCTGATGGGGAGTTATCATTTCTCAAGGCTAATTTGGTTGGTTTAAGCTACAAAAACTACCCAACAAATATGATTCCTTCCAGGCATAAAATTACCCTGGTGCTCAAGAGCATCTCTCCGTGGAGAACAAGGGCCTTAATTTCCCTTTATTAACAACCAAACTCAAAGCTCCCTACAGGCATCACCGAGGCTGTAACAGCAGTAAGAGCATGAAACCCTTTAAAAAACATGAGCAATGAGTTAAAATATAAACACAACATGTGAAAGCAGGGCCACTGACAAATCCTCCATAAGCAACCCCAGGAAGTTCATCGCTTCATTCCTTCACTCCCCAAGCAGTGCTGTATGCATTTGTGGTAGCAGACTCCTCATGCAGCTCTAGGAAAGGACAAGCACAGAAATAAAGGACAACCCTCAACCCAAAAGGCACAGACAGGCATACGTGGTGGCTGTTTCCCTCTGCTTTTATGGGAGAAACGAGGGAGCACAGCCCAGTCCTGCAGGCACAAGGACATGCTACAGCAAGGGACAGATTTCAAGCTGGAAATAACTATTTTTTCAAGAGAAATGTAATGGGGATGATACAACATTAATCTGGATTTCTGTGCTTTATTACCGGGTCTTGAGAATAACTGGATTATTTGTTACAATTTTCTAGCTGCAATTTAACTTTGCCCGAAATTAATCCTGTTCATCATACCCACGATGTCTATTTCCATCCCCCATCCCATTACCCCCCACCTCCAGCAGGGCACAGCCACAGCCCAGGGCCTTGCTGAGCTCCAGCATGAGGAGGGGACAAGCAGAAAGAAGCCAGCCCCACTGGACAAAAAGAATCCATGGCCCCACGGAGGCGTAGTGGGGGCTGCAAGCAGCCAGAAACGTGAGGATTGCAATCCTTCTGTGCTCCAGGTCTGTTGCACCCAAGGGCTATTAATGGGTGATGCCTCTGGCTCCTGGCACCTCGGTTTTGGGTTGAGTACAGATGCCCCCTGAGCTGAGCATCAGTCCAGAACTCTGAGCAGGTTTTGATGGAAGATCCTAACATATCCCCCAAAAGCCCATGTACCAGAGCAAAAAAAGCTAAACTGAAGGTCACCAAGGACACACAGCCTTCACTCTCCCCCAAGGCTTCTTTTAACCCACAGCCAAGCCAGAAGTCTCTGCCACCACTGTAAGCTGCGCAGCAACTTCATAACTCCCTGACACCCTTCCATCTCCCCCACACGTGCTCCGAGCTCAGTGCACTCCTGCTGAGCATCACACAGCTGTCAGCCCTCCAGCCAACAGGCCTCCTCACCCCCACCCCACGGTCAGACCCTACCTTAGGGCAGGTAATCAGTGCTCCTCTGGCAGGATTCACTTTTGTGCAGCACCCAGTCCTGCTGCACAAGCAGCCCCAGTGGCTCTGGACGAGCCAGGGGGATAGGAGAAGGGCAGGGAGCCGTTGGGATGAGATGGAGCCCAACGGAACCTGGAGGGCAACTGACAGGACTTGGACGTTGGGCTGCCTGGGTGCCCTCCCCACAGCCCTCTGTTACAGCCCAGTCCTCCTTGTGGGAGCTGCACTGGCTCCCCAAAGCAGAAAACATCATGAGGGATGAGGACATATAGCAACAAAACTCAGCAACCTAGGAGTAATATGCCAAAGGAGGCACACTGACCCAGCCAAGAATTTGGGGTTTCACCTTCACCCACATCACAAACACAGATGTGGGCTCCAGCATTTGTGGCTTTGGGACTGCTTCAGCTCCAGGTTGGTGCAGAGACTGCCTTTTGCCTTGGACTTTCTCAGTGTCCCAATGGGGCGACTTGGGCTGCGTGGTTTGCAATGCCATCCAAATGAAAAATTACAGCCCTCGCAAATCACCACAGCCCATCTATTTCTTAAACATCTCACTCTGCAGTGAATGATTGTGGCAGTGTCAGAAAGCACGCCTTCGAGTAGCATTTGTTAACATTGCTGGAACAGCAGATAAATGAATTCAGATGCCACAGACAAGGTAATCATTTCTTTAAGAGGACAAGCAAAGTTTCCACGCTGGCTTACAAAGCCAGGGTTTAATTTCTGTTTTGTCTGCCCAGAGTCTGTCTCCAAGCACAAGGCAGAGCACCTCGTTGCTGCAGCACTGGCCGTGCCTTGGGGCTGTCCTCTGCTGCTGCAGCTGCTGAATTCCTCTCTGGTGAGCTTGTTCCAATTAATGGCACTCGTAGGTGCACCAGCCAAAGCCACCCATCTTACAGGAGGATCTCAGCTCCAGGGAGCTTTTTGTGAGGCATTCAGCCCCAGCTGAACCAAATCATCACATCTGTTTGGGACGGAACAAGGAGCTCTGGGCTTGAAAGCCAACATTCAGTACTTGGGAGGAGATCTCAGCCTTAGAAACAAGTGCAGAATTTCATGCCAGAACATCTCTCAACTGATGCCCAGCCACAAACCCAAGCAGGAACCCAAGAGCCGGGGCAAAGGAGCCCCAGATGTGACAGCTTCACGTGCTCAAGGCACCAACAGATGTGCTGTAAGGCCAGGGGGAGCACCATCCGTGCTTATGGCTTCATCTCAGGAGGCAGAACTTAAGAGATGTCACAGTGGAAGCCATCAACCTCTTACACCTGGCTGGAGATGCACCCACAAGCACCTCATGCTCCTTCCCAGCAGCTCCCAAAGCAATGTTAGAGCCTCCCCTGCCCAGCACAGATGTGATTCCTGCCTTTTGCAGGCAGTTGGCACACCTGGAGCCAGCCTTCATGCTCCACCAGCTGTCACTGACCTCAGTGACCCAGCCCCACACTGCTTTTGCTCCTGCTATTGAACTCACCACCTATTTTTCCTGCTTCCAGACCAAAGCATCCTGCTGCACCAGGAAGCTGAATTCCTCAGTACTGCTGGATAAGAGCTTGATTTACACCAGCAGCTGCTACACAGCCCTGCCTTGCATGGGTTCTTTACTCTCAAGTTTTGGGCAGTGGCAAACGTGTCACTGAAATGGCCACAGAGTGAAAAGAGAAGGAATGAAAGAACCACCCTCATTAAAAGTATGGAGGATCTGAGCTCTGGATTCAGGAGACCAAAGCAACTTTCAGCTTGGATGCCTGTTCCCTCACTAGCAAAGACCAGGATCATCAGACCAGGAAAGCAAAAGGGTTTGTTGCACGATGTGGGCTCACAGCTTTTGTAGTGAGTCTTTGCAAGAAAGGTCTGCAGAGCATCTCCCTGCTCCCAGATGAGCTGCATGAGTGGTCAATAAAAGGCATATATCAGCCTCTGACTCAGTGAGTGCTTGGCTCATAACCCAGGCTGGGGTCACACAGCCAACCTAACCCCATAGATCTGTAGGCAGAAGGCAGGGCTGCGTGCTCGCATACAGCGTGTGAAGTCAAACCAAATGAGAAGAAATAAATACCACATTTCTTTAGACATTAAGGAAAAAAGAGAGGGGTTGGGATGAAGGCAGCTCCCTGTCTGCACGTGCTGTGACTGCAGGCTGGGAGCTGGTCCCCCACCAGCTGATTGCCCTTCCCTGCTCATCAGCACACTCCGCACTGCAGTATGTGGAACCCAGCTCTTCTTGTAGCACAGACCCATCTGTGGCTGAATTCTCCTTTGGTGTACACGCTGTAAATCTTCTTTCTCCTTCCTTCTGCAAAGACAAAGCATCTCTCTGGAGTAATTGGATAATTGGCCTTTCTATTATGCTTTGCTGGAAGAGGAAGACAGGAGATCCGTTAAAACCTCGCATCAGGATGCTACTGAACAATTTTGTTAGTCTAAATCATCTTGCCCCGTTCAGGCTTAAGTAGCAAGATCACATTTCTTGCCTAGAAATCGCCTGCTTAGCCATAATTACCGTATAAACAGCACCTCAAGAAAGCCAAGAAAGGAGAAGCAGAGCTTCCAGGACCAACCTCCAGCCCACTGCTATGTGGCTGAGTGCTTTCTAAATCAAGTCACACTACCCAAGAAGCCTCACCACCACCTTTACATTCCACTCCCTCCATATTTTATCACTTAGGTGCTGTCACCCTGCAATTTATCACAAAAGCTCTACCACAGCTGAGATAATTAATAGCAGGCTGATATTATGCCTCCCATTTGACTAAACTTCAGCTCTCAGCTGGCCATTAGGTGGCCCAAATTCTTCTCCAAGGTCTTCTAGAGGCTCTTTGGCTCCATATATTACGACTGCAGCTCCTTCCTCCAGCACTTACAGTGCTGTTTGCCCTTCCCAGCAGCCTCTCCCATGCATGCCCAAGCAGAAAGGGAAACTGCCAGCATTCCTGGAAGTCACAGCCTCCTTTTCTGAACCACCTCCAGTTTGCAGTGCAGGCAGCAGGATGCACCCTGACCAGTGACCCCAAAGGACCAGGCATCTGCTGAGTGGCACCACAAGTTCCAATCCTGCAAGCCTCCCAGCTGTCCTGATCTGCCTTCAGCAGCTTTCCCGTGAAATAAAGCTGTATATATATTCACACCCAGCTCTCACCAGGCTGCTTTCATCTTTGGAAGAAAAGAAGTGTGAGTTCAACTCAAAGATGCCAAACTGGAGATGAGTTGGTAACTAAAGGCAGAGGAATAACTCCCCCTGACCCCACCTTGGCTGGATTGAGCTTTGGGCCAAATCCTTGGCTTCAGTGATTTCTGTCCTTGGACAAGGGACAGAGGCTGCTGCTCAAAGGAAACAGCCTGGAGGTGTGCAACAACCACAGAGATGGGGCACCGAGGAACACGGTCAGTGGGCACAGTTGGACTTGGGGATCTTCGTGGTCTTTTCCAACCTTAATGATTCTGTCATCCACACCCTCCTGGGTGCACGGTGAAGCCAAGCCTTGTGTTTTCCCTAGGCACACACAGGAACTGCCTCTTGGGAAGCCACCTACGGATGCACAGCACCAGGAGAGGACAGTTTTGCAGCCACCTCCACCTATCTGCTCCCCAACTGCTGCACTTTCCATCATCAACCTTCCCATTGTGGATTATTCCCAAGCACCTCTTGATGGAGGGACCCTCCAAGCACTGATCTGTGTTGCCACACAGGGTTAACCTCCCCTCATAGATCCGTGTCCCCTCACCCCCCCAGCACTGAAAACTGCCCTCTATTTCACCCAGCACCCCTCTCTACGGCAAAGGAGGGGACGCAACTATCACCACCTCACTGCAGTGCCCTCACAAGCCCCCCCAGGACCACTCTCCTCACCCCATGGATGCACTCACACTTCAGTCCCAAACTCAGCACTGCCGGGCTGTTGCCATTCTTGTTCCCAAAGCAACAGGACCGCCCAGCTGGGGCCACGTCACTGCCCTGGGGAGCTGCCAGGGAGGAGGTGGCCACGGGATGTGGCTGGGCAGTGGCATCCCACCGCTCAACAACCCAGATGCACTTCCCCCTTTATTCCTACTTTATTCATAACAAAATAAAGGCACAGACAGTGCCATGGAGAGACTGTCTTTCTCAAATAGCAAAGGCTCAAGGAAAAAAAGACCGTGAGCACAGCAAGCATGCAGGGGAACTTCTCCCGAACATAGAGCATCCCTGTGCTTATCCTAAGGCAGAGCAGCAGTTTGGGAAACACATGGCAGAACACAAAGCATTTCTCCCAGCTTTATCATCAGGGCCAAGTATAAAAGCACCAGCTTTGGACAGCACACAGGTTTGAATTTTGGGCGGTCTACACACAGCCAGGGGTCGGACTGGATGGTCCATGCAGGTCCCCTCCAGCTGGGGATGTTCCACAGTTACCACACAGCCCCCTCTCATAAGCACAGCCTCACAGCTGCCAACTCTTCACTGAACCCAAAGGACCCCAGATGTCATCACCGAGGAGCTCCAGGTGGTTCTGAGCTCCATATCCCTGCAGTCCACTCTAACAGATGCATTTCACCCCAGTGCCTTTGCTCCATGTGCTTGCGCAGGGTCAAACACAGGGCTTGAGCAAGCTCAGAGCTCGCCAAATTTTGCTTGAATTCCTCATTTCAAGCCATGGGTGCTTCTGCAACTAAAGAAACAGAACTGATTCGCTGGCTGACAAGACCACAGTGGCAAACTGAACTCACACAAGGTGGCAAATAAGAGCATTTCCAAATCAGATATCCAGAGATTAATTTGTCCTTTGTAGCAAGCATGAGCTTATTTCATTAAGAATCAGTCCCCCACACCTCAGACTGAGCCTTGGGCAAATGCCACTGTGTGAAAAAGTGTGAAATAATTATCTAAAATAACATGTCATCATTTCATCTTCCCCAAACACTCGCAGATGAAAATGCTTCTGCTTGAATAGCTGGAACTGCAGCCATTAACGCATTTCACCTGGGAGCCTGTGCATCCTGCTCCTGCATCACAGCCCAGGGGCTGCATAGGGAGTACAGTGAATTCACAGGGTTCCTTCATGCAAAGGCACAGAGGTTTTACTTCTGAAGATCGCTACTCGTCACGGATCAGCAGAAACATGTGCAGTAAGTAACTAATACACACGTGGAACGTCTCATTCTCACTGTGAAGTCTCCTCAAAGGATCAAGCAAAGATTCACATCCTTGCAATACTCACCCCTGCTATGCAGTACATCACGTTCCCCTCTGCCAAGCAAGCACTGCCCCACCATGCTCTGACCTAAGAGCTGCGTTACCTACAGGGTGATCCATCCTTCCCTAACGTTCCCCATACTGCTACAGGGATGAGCAAGGCATTAACAGACAGTGAACAGCAGGGTTCTGAGGTCAGGGAATCAGAGGAAGATGCGATCTGCAGCTTTTCCCAGCCGGTGCTTCCCCCCCAGTCTCAGGGCAGCAGGTGAGGGTCAGTTTATGTACCAGCAGCACACTTAGCCAGATGGACACACTTAGCTGTGCTAAGGATACCACAGCTGCCCAGAGAGGCAGTGCTGCCCCATCTCTGCAGACAGCCAAGGTCAGGCTGGATGGGGCTCTGAGCACTGATGGAGCTGTGGGTGTCCCTGTTCAGTGCAGGGAGTGGGAGCTTTAAGGGTCCCTTCCAACTCAAATCTTTCGATGATAGTCTGATTGTTTCACTTATTTTTTTCCCCACACTAGATTAAGGCTTGTCAAGATGTTGGACAAAGTTGAAGCAGTTGTTTTTCCTTCCTAGACAAGTTATCCATGAAGCAAAGCAGAGTTAACAACACAGGAGAAGCCTGGGATAGAGAAGCTCAAACAAGCTGGATGGGGTAAAATACATCCTGAGTTTGTTTTGTTTTGTTTGCAATATAATGACCTCAATTCCAAAGCCACAACTCAGTCACCCAGCTGCCCTCTCTGTCCTGGGTAACTCCTGCAAAACCCACAGAGGGGTCAACTCCCTTTGCACCCCTTCAACACCCAAACCTTTGCAGGAAGCAGGGGGCAGCTGATGCAACAAGATTGCTGCACAGAGCGTGGTGATGGAGCAGAAGGAGTGCATGCTCCCTGTGCAAAACACTGCTTTATTTGATTCTCTCAGCTTTTGCACACAAAACCCTCGGGGGGCTCCAGCGTTTTGCAAAACACATGTGCTCTGCCAAAGCTGCTTAATTTCTGAGGACAGAGAAGGTAAACACTGCAGATTATTACTTTTCCTAGCTAGCAGGGACTTGGAAGGAAATGAATACATTGCATCCCCAACAGACAGCCCAGTGGACAGCAGGGAAATGTCGCTGTACGTGCACACCATCAGCCAGATTGCCCTTCACTGCTGGCACTGGAGCAGAGGGAGGCCACAGCCAGCTCCTCCTGGAGCTTCTTCACCACAGCCGTGGTTCTGCAGACAGCGGGCAACCCTGCAATGAACCTGAAATTAAAGCCACGCTTTGCACAAACACACATGGGTTTAAGACAATCTGTAGGATGTAAAAGACTGCAGAACTGCTCTCTGACCCGAAACCCAGGCTTCACCATGCTTGGAGCTGTAGAAGTCTTAATTAAGAGCACCTCCTCAGAACATGCTGCCCTGATACAGATGTGAAAGCAGAGGAAGAGCTGTTTGGGAGCACACAGCAAGCTAGAAGAAAAGCTGAGTCCAACCCCCAGGCTCCTAAGGTCACTGCTCAAGGTAGTGAAGTAGTTTCTCAAATCAGTTTCAGGTCCCAGACCTCACACATGAGATATGAATCCTCCCCCCGCAATCAAAGTTGGTTCATGGGAGAGCTCAGAGGTGGTGCACCAACACTGCAACCATCTGGTGGGGACCCACCTGCAACAAGGACAAATGGCACAGTAATAAGTGCAGGCCAGGGACAAGGTAGAAACGCTGGCTATGCACACCCTCCTTGCTTCCTTTCATCACCAGAAACCATCATCCCATCTCTCTGCTCTCAAGAGACCACCAAGCCTACCTGCCCTCATTAAACCCCTCTCTGCTCCATGAGCTCACAACTGTTTTCTGCCACAGTACCCAACTGTTACTATTAAGATCAACTCAGAGAATCATTCCTGATCCACACTCACCTCCCATTTGGCTGCCCTTGTTTCTGACTTGATGCAGCAAGATTTTCCACTAAGATCTGCCTCCCTTTCTCCCCACTTCTTGATTAGTTGGTCTAATTAGCAAGGCTTGATGATGCTGGTACTGCAAACACCAAAAGCAGGGTCTCCAGGTAGGTTTGCACAAGGCATCTCAGAACTACCACAACTTTCTTGGCATCATTCCTGCACTAACCACACCAAACCCACAGCATCTGCAGTGTCCTATACCATCAGAACATCTCCTACCGAATAATAACTGCACTGAGATCACTTACACAACTTCATGAAGTAACAAATAATTCTCTTCAGTTCAAGCAGGATTCATATTTCCCCCCTCTCAGAGAAAGAAGGGAAATTAACTTGGCTCCTTTCAGCTACATTTCCCCCGTTTTCCTCTGAGCAATGCAATCCCACATTGCAGGAGAAAACATCGATTTTTTTGGTAGTACATACCTCAGCACACAGCCCTGGGTTTGCTTTTCTCCCTTCTGATTCCCACCATGGCAATCAGCCCTTTCCTCCCTTTTGGCTTATTTTCCATCTCATTTCCAAACCTTGCACTCTCTTCTCCCTGTCTGCTAAAGTCAAGACAGTATTTCAAACACATACGCTTCGGAGACCCTGACATTGCCTGTGCAGCCATCAAATTTGAAAAGAGTAAATTGTTTTCTCTCCACAGCTCTTCAAAACAAAGCAAAGACCATGGCCCCTGCAGGTGCAATGCCCTCTAAGGTTTTCTTTTAAACTATGGCAACGCTTCATCCAGCCAGCTGGATCAGTAGGTGAAGGCACAAGATATATATACACACACAATTTAAAAAGTTATTCACAGTTCTAGGGGAGTTTCTGATGTGTCAGTGGTCTTTTCTTGCCATCATGGCAGAGGAGTGGAGAGCCTCACCTCCCTCATACCTGGCTCTTCTCAGCAGCTGGCAGGGCCTTGCCAGAAAGTTTCTCACCCCATCCTGTGCCACCCGGCACCACAGGTTGGTGAGTCCTCTGTACCTGAGGTACAGGAGTCTACACACAGAGCATCTCTCCTCCATTGGCTCTGCTGGAGGGCAGAAACAGTGGTACCAGGCAGGGGGATGGGAAGAGGACATCAGTCCTGCCCCTAAGTCTTTTCCTCAGCTGGATGAGAGGCTTCAAGTTGCACTGCTCCTTAAACAAGAATTGGGCAGGAAGAGATGCAGGCAGTAACTTCGCAGGGAAACTGGCCTCTAGGAACCTGAGTACTACTTGGCATCCTCTCCATGGTAACACCTGGGCACCCATACCCCATTTGGATGCTCCCATCATCAGCTCCAAGGACCACACTGGATGCCACAAGCACTCCTTCATTCAGCTTCACCAGGCAAAGGAAAAAGCCCTCTCTTGCCTAACCTGATCTGCACCAGCTTGCTCAACACTTGCAGTTTCCAGCATCACTTGGCAGCTCTGCTTGCGGTAGAACTTGTCCTGAGTCCATGGAAAAGGTCCTTGGCTCTGCAGCAAGTCTGTCATCTCTCACTACCAGGACTAGTAGCTCTCACTCCTGCAGAGGATTTTCAAACACCAACATCTGGTTCTGTGATTTGAAGCAAGGGAAAAAAAAAAAAAAAAACCACCAACAGTTTAAGTGGGAGACACAGAAAGGACAAACCCAACCTGGTCCCTTAAGAGCACCTGGCACCATTACAGCAATTACAGCAGCTACAAAGCACCAGAAGCAGTGCTGTGAAGGGAGTAGCTTGTTTTACTTATCACTTGTGAAGCACTGAAGGGAAGAGCTGGTTTCCTTGCTGCTGTCAGGCCAGCTGGTGCAGCTCCCTGCAGCACAGCTCAGTGCTGAGAAATGCTGGGGCAGCCTGCAAGCATCACATTGACCATGAGAGCTGCCAGCCTTCTGCCAAATGAACTGGGAGCTTTGTTAACGAGCAGCTACAGGGAGGCTGTTCTGGGATGGATCTGAACCAATGCTTACTAATTCTTGAGCAGGGTACCTAGTGCATCCCTAAAAAGAGCCCTTGTCCCATGCTGGGAGGGTACATTTTGGCAGTGGAAGCAGAAAGGCAGTTCTCCAGAGACTGACCAAGAAAGTTCTCCTCTGAACCTCTTCCCATCTTTAACATTACCCCCATGAAATAAAGCAGCCAAAAATTAAGACAGCCCCAAACATCTGCTCTAGTTTCTCCTTGACAGAAACACTCCCCTCCATGGAAAACCAGCACTGTCATAAACATGACAGTTTGTGCCCCCAAAAGCAGAGGGGAAAGCTCTGCTTCTCAAAACAAAACAGGAGCGGAGTCACTTGTGACACAAAAGAAAGACAGACAGGTCCATGTGAGAAGCACCAACACCCCAAGGAGTGGAGAATAAGACCATTTAAATTAACTGAGGTTTTATAAGACAGTACCCATTTAAAAAAAAACAGTACCAGTAACATTTTTAAATAGCCTCAGAACAGTCAGATTTGCATCTCTGCAAGGCTCAGCACTGCAGTACAAACTTACCTGATCCAGGGCTGCCAGCCTCACTACGGTTTTGCTTTTTTACTAGATCTGTTCTAGGAGCAGCTCAAGAGGATGCAGGTTTGATTTGAGCAGCCTCTCACCAGCAAAGATGAAAGCAAGGACCTAAGTACCTCGTTTGTGACTTCCTCTCACTGAAAAGTCTTCCCAGTGCACTCCAGCACCTGATCTCATTAGAAGGGAAAAGAGGGAACAGATGGGAACATAAAAAGGAGCTGTCAGCTATCAGCCACTGACCCTATCCCTCTTCCTGCTGCAGTGGGAGTATGACTGCTGCTCTTGGAACAACAAGGCCAGCATGGGAGACAAGGAGGATTTCAGGTGGGCAATAAACAGAAGGAGCAGAGGAAGCCGTGGTAAATAAGAGCTCCTCTTGTCGGGAAGAAATTCATCTCCAATCAGGAAAGATGCACGAGGACTGTGCACGTCCAAGAACGCTTCCACCCCTGCAAACAACAAGAAATAGCAGGTCAGCTGAAACAGATCCGATGCCTGAAGCCCTCCCAGCACTCCTCTACCTCCAAGCTATCAGCAAACTCAGGTGCAAAGTCCCACTGTGCAAGCAGGGAACTCCAGCAGAGCCTTTAGGAAGCCTGCATGCAGTCCAGGCCCACAGCCTGCAGCTTGGGTACTGGAGAGCTCCAGTAAGCCTCCACAGACTCAGCTCCTATCATATATTCAAGGATACAAGACAAGGCAGTTATCTACCATCCTCCTCCAGGTGTCTGCTTCATTCCTGGCCACACAGCTTGGAAATCTGGCCTTTCTGGGCACCTTGAGATACACTTCAGAGTAACACCAGTCACCTAAGATAAAGCTGAGAGGGAACCTGTTAGCAGGTTCTACCGCATCAGCACTAAATATCCCTACAACAGGTGTGACAAGTTTAATCACAATTAATCACAATCACTCCCCCATAGCACAAAGCCAAAACAAGCCCAAACAGCAGCTTCTCACCTGGGGGGGGGGGGGGGGGGAGAGGAAGGAGGGGGATGTCTTCACCTCCACCAGACCTATCCCAGGTCTTCATTCCTAGCTTCCACAGCAGGAAAAACACCCATTTCCATACTCAGTTTCTCTATTTCTTACAAGAAAAAAATCTCTCTCCCATGCCAAAGGCAGTGCAGCATGTAAGATGGACCAAGGATGACAGCAAATGTCAGAAGCTTGCGCAGATCTAATTACAGCTGTGCCAGGGACCAGGCAACCTGACTGATCCCACAGTGGGACTCAATTTCCTTGGGAGGCAAGCCCTGCAACAATCATTAGAGAAAAGGCAAAGTCACAAGGGCTACTGAACAACTCACACTCACCGTGTGTGAGTGCTACAGAGCTCATCTCCCCTCTCCCCTTGTAATGCCTGATCAGCTCAGTGCTTTGGCAACATATGGAATAAGCTTTTTCATAGAACATGCTGCCTTTCACTAGACAAACTAGATGGGAAGAATAGGTATAACTGAGACGCCTTATCTTGTCCATATTCTTAAAGCACGCTGACTCTATCAGTGTATTGAAACATATGCTTGCTGCAGTCCTGAACAGAGCTGAGATGCCGATTGTATTGTGCATGAAAATTAAGATCCAAGCTTACCAGGCATCAGCTTTCCTCTGGCAGCTGCCTACATGCAGGTTCCTGCCCCACAGGGGACACACGGAGTCATAATCCAGGCTTGGGGTATGATGTGGAGAGTGAGATGCCCAGCTGCTTGTCTCCTACCTTGGTCACTCACCCCTAAGCCCTGAAGGAAAGGGCAAGGGAAGGGCACTGAGCATCCAGCTGGTACCATCAGCCCTCAGCATCACCTCTAAAAGAAAAACACAGCAGGGCAAATTAAAACTACACCAACACTTTCTAGAGGTATTCACTGATGAACTTAAAGAAACACAGGTCTACAGCTTCCCTTCAGCACAGCTTCAAGGCAGCTGCCTTCTTCTAACTATCCCCAGCTGCTGTTGCCCCTTTAATTAGGATCTGGATGCTAATCTCTCCCAGCCAGGTTCACATTGCTGGGCTGTTCACAGAAAGATGGTTTAAGCTTAATTTTCTTATGGAAGACAGTTTCTAAATCTGCTTGGAAATCTTTTTTTTTTTCTTCTGGCTGGTCTCACCAGAACTCCTTTAACAAACAATATCTCATTTAAAGACACATTTGGAATTAACCAAGTTATTTACACTAAACCCTCACAAGGATAGCTGGGCTGCAAAGGGAGCTGATGAATCTCCTTAAGGAGATCTGGACAGTGATGAGAATGGTCAAGAAGCCAGCCTGCAAGCAACACTTCTGCACAGCAGAAGCAGTGACAGCAATGCAGGCTACTCTGGAAGGCTCCAGCTGTGTGTAGAGCTTAGCTCCCTCCTCCACTAGCTTGCAAGCCCTCCCTCCCAGACAGAGGGATTAGATAACAAGCCTCCTTTCAGACAGGACATCACAATCTAGGATGGCAGCTGTGGTCCCTGGGCTGAGCTTCGCTCCTCTCTGCTGCACAGGAAGCTTTTCTGCCTCATTGGACACACTGTCCACCCCTGCCCTGAACTCAGGAGAGAGCAGCCTTTCCACACTGTGCTTCCTTTCCCTACCAGCTACAGTCCCTGCACATGGGGCTGCCCCCTTTTTTTTTTTTTTTTTTTTTTTATCTCACCAGCACAGCCAGCTGAAAGGCACTCAGTGCTGAGGATTCCTCCAGGACAGCAGTATTGCTCCGTCCAAACAGGCAGCATTTGCAGGGCAGGAGACAAACTGGTAGCATTTGCAGAGAGCTCTGAAGGCACATCACCTTCCAGAAGCATCCATCGTTCATCCTGCTATTCCTGGCTCACAACAAAGCTCGTTTGTTTTCTGAAAAAAGCTGAGAGAACATAACACATCCTTGCACACATCCTGTCACCCTGGGAACTAATCCTGTGCTCATCCTCCTTGATTTAACTGTCCCTTTGAGCCCACGGCACAATTTCAAGGCTTCTGGCACAAACAGCTGGCACAAAACACAAACAAGGGTCAGATAGCAAATGCAATCTCTCCTGGGGATGTTTTCCCAAAAGAAACCCCACTCGTTATGGTGATAATCCAGGTGAGCCTGAAACAGCTGCTCTTCAAGAGAACCATTCAGATTGGAAAAGACCTCTAAGTCCAACAATCAACCCATCCCCTATTAGAAAGGGGGTCAATTTCAAAGTTAAACATGATTGCATACTCTGTTAAATATCTTCCAGGATGGAAATTCCCAAACTTTCAGGTCACATAAGCCTCTATCTGCCTCTAAAATTTCCAGATACACACATCTGTCCTTTTGGACCCTGTGCCATAGCTGAAACATCCTGCATTGTTCTGGAAGCTGACCTCAGCACAGTCCTTGAAGAGAAGAAGAAAGTCTCCTGCTTTGATTGCTTTCTGTTTTTAAGCAGCCATCTGTTGAACTATCAGCCGAGACAAAATTGCCAGCTGCTTTGTACCAAAGAGGGAAGCCCGTGTTTAACTGAAAGGCACTGAGAGCATCCACCTCGTGTGTGAGCAATGAACCAATAATCCCACGGAAAGAAGAAAGGAGCCTTTTTGGAAGCTGGGGCAGGCACCGAGGCTGAGTTTCACTTCAGGTACTGCACAGACATCAGCTGAAACCTGGGGCAGCAGCACCAGCCCTCAGTACTGCACCAATTTTGTCCCTGCCCTTCTGTAGTCTGGAGCTGCTTGAGAACCTACAGCCTGCCCTGCAGCTAGGAGATGAAGATGCAGGGCAGCTCTGGCGTGAGTCAGACCAAGGCTGGATGGTCCAAATGGATTTTTCTCATTGCTCCTCCATTGCTGAGCAAGCTACACTGCCCCTGCAATGGAATACAATATGTACCTCTTCTTCACAGCCTTGCAATCCATTAGCACAAAGCTCAGTCCTCAGGGGGCACGGCTGGATCAGCACTCTGCACAGAGAGCATGTCAGGGAATGACAGGCAGAGAAGACATCAGTTATGTACTTGTTAAAGAAGCTGGGTGCTGGGATGGAAGAACAACCAAGGCTATGATAGCTAAGAACAACCTACAGTTGGTAAAAGAACAGCAAGTGCCACTGTTTAGAGGAAGAGCTAGAATCTGAGTTGCAGCAGCAGGCATGGTATGGGTTAGTTAATCCAGTGTACTATCACAGCAAACCTTTCCCTCTGCCCTGAAGGAACTGGCTGCAAACACAAAGCGTGTCCCAGTGAGAGGAAGAAGGTTCAGCACGTTTCCGATTCAAGCTTCACTGCCTCTGTAACAAACACACAAGGAAGAGTTTGATTTTTCTTTTCCTACATTGAGGTACATCTTTGTGCTTGTTCCCTTTACCAAGAAAAATAAAGGTGATCCTTGGAGCAGGAACATCAAGGGCAAATCCCAGTTCAAGTCACTTACCTGTGTTGTACGACTTCAAGTTCTGGTCTCTCAAAATACGCCATCACAAAAACCACCTGTTGCTCCTTGCAGTGGTAGGAGGAGGTTGACTGTAGCACTGACTTCCCCCCCATTGTGTTCAGCTAACAAATAAGGAAACAAAAAGAACAAGTCAGAGATGGGCATCCATAAGGGCAGCTACTGATACAAACCAGAGGGATTCAGCCAGGAAACAACAGATGCCAGTATCCCAGACAACTTGATGAGGCATGTGTTAAATTAGCTGAAAAAAAGGGCTTCCTGAAGCACCCAAGCCAAACAAGGGAAGAAATAGTAGAAATCACAGAAACATACCACTGAATGGCTTAGGTTGGAGGGGACCTTAAAGATCATCCAGTCCCAAACCCCCACCATGGGCTGGATCCCTAACCCCTTGCTGAGGCTGCCCAAGGCTCCATCCACAGCCTTGGGCACCTCCAGGGATGGGGTACCCACAGCTCTGGGCAGTTGTTCCAGGGTCTCACTGCCCTCAAGTAAAATATTTCTTCCTGACATCGAACCTAGATCTCCTCTCTGTTAGTTTAAAGCCATTCCCCCTTGTCCTGTCACTGTAGGAGTGTGTAAAAAGTCAGTCTCCCTCCTGCTTGTAAGCTCCCTCAAGAACAGGAAGGCAGCAGTGAGGTCTCCTCAGAGCCTTCTCTTCTCCAAGCTAAACAAACCCAACCCCTCAGCCTTTCTTCAGAGGAGAGGTTCTCCAGCCCTATGAGCATGTGTGGCCCTCTCTGGACCTGCTCCAACAGCTCCACATCCCTCCCACCGGAGGTCCCAGGCTTGGACACAGTACTCCAGATAGGGCCCCATGAGGGCAGAGTGAGAGGGGTCAGTCTGCTCCCCACCCAATGCCACCCCTCTGCTGACGTAGTCCATGATGCTGTTGGCTTTCCAGGCTGCAAGCACACACCTCTGGCTCATGTCCAGCTTTTCACCCACCAGGACCCCAAATATTTCTCCACAGGGCTGTTCTGAGTTCCTCTATCAGTCTGTATAATACATGGGATTACAGGGCGCTCAGCCTCATCAGAAAGCAGGTAATATTCCTTAGAATCAGGCAAACCCAGCTCACGGGCTCCAAAAAGCAGAGCTGAAGCACTGAGTGCCTAGAGATGCTCAGCTAACATATGCCAAAACCCTCAATAAAACAGTAGCTCTTTTCCACTGGATGAGTAATCTTCCCTATCAGGATGCAATCAGGAGTCCAGCTCTGATTTGGCTGGGACAGCCTTTCCTCTGATTAGGAACCTGCAAATCTCAGCCACTCGGAAGATTCTTGCTTGCAGGAAGATTGCCTACAGCAGCCCTTCAGATTAAACAACAGGCATTCCTTGCAGGGCCAACACCCAACCAGAGCTGCTGCTCAGCTATTCACACAGCTGCTTTCCTACTGAGTAATTAATGGAACGTTGAACTATTTTTAAGCCTGCCCCGTATCCTCATAGAATACAGCTTCCTAGAGGGATACATCTACAGATCTACAGTAAAGGTTGTCCTAATTCACAGAGACTTGGCAGAGCAAAGCTGTGTCTTAAGGAGAAAAACAGACCCAAGATGGGACCCTTGTGAAAGCCACTGTCTGAAGTCTAGGACAGAAGCAAAAGTCTCAGATCTGCACTAAAAGAGGCCACTTAAAAGTGCCTCCCACCTTCTGGTCCATAAAACCGTAACTTGCAGCCCAACCACATCCAAGGAAGTCTGAGATCTCTGCTATAAATACCAGACAGCCTCAGATGTCTCCAGCTGAGGCTCAGGACTGGCTGGGTTATTCACAGCCAGGGAATTAGCTAAATGCAGTTTAACTCATTTGTCTGCTTAATTTAGAGCACTCTTAAATCCCCACATATTGATCCATATTGCCAGAGGTATTTTAACCATTAAGAGTTCATGCTTTAAAAACTCACGAAGGAAGCTGGATTCTGAGGCCTTGCATCCCCCCTCCCAAAGGATGTGCACAAAGGTAGCTGGGCTAAAAAACCCACTCCTTCCAGTATAACAAATAATACAGTACACCATCTATTTTTCTCCTGGACTTTGTCAGTACAGAGCTGCCAATCAGTCCCTGGCCACAAAAGCACATGTCCTAATTAAAGGCAACGTGTAAATGCCCAAAGCAATGAAAGCAGAGCTTCACTGGTGGCATTTGGCAAGTGACAAAACGTAGAAGCTTTAACTAACAGTTCTTTGAAGGGCAAACCAAGGTTTATAAGCACCACTGCTGGAAGGAGAGCGTTAAATATCTTCAATTGGCAGATTTAATAATTGTCTGGGAAATGTCAAACGCTGTCAAAATACAGCAGAGCTCACTGCAGCTCGTAGCAAGGGGCTCCTATGGCTTCATCTGGGAATATGGGCGGATGGGTCCTCAAGCTCTGCCAACAGAAAATAGCTTGTTAGTTGGTATACGGAGCACAGAACCATTGGGGAAAAAAAGGGCAAGTCAGCCTACCCCAACAACCAGCATCTCCCTCCATACCTGTGCTGCAGCCCAGCCCAGTGCCAGGAATCTTCCCAGACTGATTGTATTGGTGCCCCCAGGACCAGATGTTCTGCAAGCTGCACTCAACCCAGTTCAGGGAAAAAGACTGACGAAATGCTCCTCAGTTCTACCAGGACCTGATATTTCCAGGAATTCTCTCACCTCAGAGGAAAGGAAATACAAAGAATGTTTTTGTTAAAGTGTTCTGAAACAAAACACAGAAATGGAACCCACTGCTACAACAGCAAGACAGCTGCCACAGGAGCCCCCAAACACCTTCCTTCTGGCCTCCAGCTGCATGGGATTGCTTTATACCACCTTACACAAAACCCAAAACAGAATATTTCCTGCAAGTTACCAAAGAAATGGCTCTGAGGTTGCCCATAGGATTAGGCATTAGCTTGTAAACACCCTGTTCTCTGCAGTGAAAGCCTGCTGGTCTGATTCAGCCCCAGCATTAGGGTTGGGTTTTGAACTGGCAACATGAGTGGCTTCAACAGGATCAGAGCTGGACCACAAACCCTTCCTTGTTAGCTCAGACCCAGCTGGATGTCCTGCAGCAAACCCAGCTCCAGAGTCAGGCTGGGGGGACGAAAGCCAGTTGTGACACAGCCTGACAAACCCAGGACATGGCCAAGGGCTGACAGCACTCAGACCCCAATGCCACCATCCCTTCTGAAGAGGTGGCTCCCCATAGGGTCAAATCTCCAAGAAAAAAAAAAAAAACCAAAACATCAGTTGTTCCTCTGTCCTTGTTCAGTACTTCAGCACCAAAGCAATCAATGTTTTTACACCACCTCTGATATGCTCAGTTCAGAAAGTATCCTTTGAGGGGAAAGAAGAGGGAAGGAAGAATGTGTGGAGCCACATACCATCCAAAGGAGATTCAGAGAACTGAAGTTTCCTGAAACCAGTCCACTACTTAGATGTTTCCTGTCTGCACAAACACTTGGAATGGTAGAGCAATAAAACCCATTTCAGGAGAAGGGAAAAGCTTTGGAGATGAGCACAGAGTGCAGTGCTGCACACTCTTTAAAAGCCAGTGGAGCACATCCTCCTCCTGGGGGTGGCCAGCCCTGTAATTGCCACATTGCTTCACTATAATGATAATGGGAGAGTCAGGACAGCTGCAAAAAGTGAATGAGACACTTCTCCAAGAGAGGGGGAAAAAAAAAAAAAAAAAAAAAAAAAGGAAAGAAAATAATCAAGGCCTTCTTTAACCCAACTGTTTGAGCAGACAAGAAAACATGAGTGTCAGTGATGGGCAGCTGGGGTGAGCAGCCTGGAGAGCCACAGAGGAAGCTAAACCCAAAGCTCAGCCAACCCAACCTTCTACCTCTACAAAACCAGAGCAGAAATTATGCTCTGCTAGCTAAGAGCTTGGCCCAAGTCTCCCTCCTCCATCCTGCTTTCCAACGAATGCTGAGCCAGGCTGAAACGAGGGTGTGCACAGCTGAGGAGACCCAGGTTCCCTCCTCCTGCTTTCCAGGGCAGATCTAACACCCAGGAAAAATGAGATCTGGGAGTCATCAGACACACCATCTCATTTACTCCCCACAGCTGCCCCTATTCTTTCCCCCATATCATTATGGTCACAATACATGGCAATTACAGTCCCCCCTGCAGAGACATTCTCCACCAGGTTTAGAAGTGCAGCTCTGACACAGAGCTCCATCTAAATTGAGCCAGCTTTGAGATCTGCATCTTACAGCTCAGCAGGAAGCTGGCTAGTTGAGTCCTTGACAAAACATCACTCTTCCCCAACAGTCCATCCAGGACAGCTTTTCTTGCCCTCCGCCCTGCATTCTTGCAAGCCCCTTTATCAAACAAAGGCCTGCAGTGCCTGATGGCAGAATTCAACCAACTACTTCCTTTTGTTGCTTTACAGCACTGCAGTTGTTACCAAAGTGCCTCCAAAGGTTCCCAGTTCCCCTGCAAAGCAGGGCAGGCTGCCCAGGCATTTAAGCATCACACAACAGGTTTGCCTGCTGCTTTACAGTCAGCTGAAGTACGGAGCAAACCCTGGACAATTTATTGTTATTGGAAAGAATGAAACTTGAAGGCACACCAGGCCCCTCTCCAAAGAGCTTAGCATCACTGCTGAGTGCTAAGCCCTTCATAAAAGATTTGTTCTTTGTTAGGTTTGAAGATAGGGTGCCCAGTATCCTACACATACCAGCCCAGGGAAGACAAAGAGTGCGACCACAAAACTCACCTGCCACACTGTGCCACTGTGTTCAAGAGGAACAACAATTAGCAAGGCTTTTTGGCCAGGCATGGTTATCTGGCTAGGTTAGACACCTGTGCATTGAAGCTAAATGAAAAGGCTCCAGACTGCATTAGAATGAAAGCCATGAGTTCCTTTCTTCAGGCACAGCCTTGTGATCTTGGATGCAGACACCTAGTTTTTGCCATAATCTTATTAAGGAGCACAAACATCAAGCAGACCAACTTTACACAGCAGGAATAGAAAGGAACACCCTAAGGATACAGAGTGAGCCTGGCTACACTGGGACCTGAGAGAATAAGAAGTCAGAACAACACTACTTTCATTTAGTTTTCAGAAATCCTCAGAGAATGACAACCTTCAACTGCTTTTCTTCAGAGTCACTTCTGCAGTTTGGGGCAGTACAGTGCTCATTTGAGTATGTGCACACTCAGCACGTACAGGACTGTAGCCAAGAGCTTTGCAACCTCTTCATGCTTTCCTACCTCACTGCTGTTGAAATGTTCTGAGTTCTAAACCTCGAGATGTGGCTCTGCAAAAATTCCCCAATATGATCAAGTTACTGTTTCAGGCATATCCTATTACCTACTGAGGATGCGATCTTGAATATACTGACTGTCAGCAATTCAGTTTTTCCAGATCAGTTACTGGGATAAAGAGGAATGGGTGCAGAAAGTTCATAAACGCACACAGTCTAAACACGCAGGGATAACATACGTGACCTGGAGAATGCAGAGTCAGAAGTAAGGCTGCTGGTTGCCTGCTGCCAATTCAACACCTGGTAATGCCAAACAGAGTAACAGAGACTGTGACTTTTTCTAATAGCAAAAAATTACTTACTTGCCTGAGGTTTAGAGTTCAAGATCCCTTTGTAATGTAAAACTAGGCTTCATAGCATCCTGGAAACTGTGTGAGCCATCCTGGAAGATATCATAATTCTAAAAGATTTCAGCTGCTTCACTTGCAGTGCTAAGGACCTGACAAATCTCTCCTTGCAAGTGGTCCTGCTGCCTCTTCAATCCATTACATTTTCACCCTCACCTTCAAGATGCCTGCTGCTCCCCAGTGTCAACAAAGGATGGAAAACAGGACACAAGCAACCAGAGTAGGGTATCAAACAACTGGCAACAGAGCTCTGAAACAGAAGTGACAGATAGTGAGGTGTTTCACACTGCAAATACAATACAGTTAGGGCAAGTGACTTCAGGTCTAGAAAGATTTGCTCTAGATCAACCCTCCTTCTTGTCTGCCTTCTCCAGCTTTCCAGTTCTGCTGCTTTCCAGGTATGACTTCTTAATGGAATTGCTTTTTTTTCCTCCTTTTTTTCTGAGTTTTTCTATTTGTTTGGGGTTCTGCCTGCTTACATTCTTTATTTGCTTCAAGACTCTCTGCTTTTAGGGTTGTTTGCAAACTTTTAGTCACAGACCGTAACAAAAACTCTTCAAATCATCCTGAACAGACATAGTCCCTCAGTACCTCAAGCAGAAATGCAGAGGGCCCGTACCAAGTTCTAATTCACACACTGCCTATTTTTTTCCTGAAACCCTCAGCATTACATGAAGTTTAGAGCCCACAGCTATACCTGTCATATCTCCCCAGCAGAGGCTTTCAGATACATGCAACTCTTCTACTTGGCTCGCCAGCAAGGCCTCATTTAATTGCACCACAGCCCCCTGCTCTGCATCAGGGGGCCAAAGCTAGCATCTCCATTTGTCCATGACATCAGACTGCGATGCAGAGGCCAGGCGAAGGCTTCTTGTTCCAGTCATCTCCTCTGAAATCACT
This sequence comes from Meleagris gallopavo, assembly GCF_905368555.1. NCBI lineage: Eukaryota > Metazoa > Chordata > Aves > Galliformes > Phasianidae > Meleagris > Meleagris gallopavo. The sequence goes on from NC_139416.1 coordinate 1,201,447, forward strand.
GCATGCTATACCAACATGGGGCTGAGCCTTAATATTTTAGTAGGAACCAAGACTTCATGTGCTGGCCCTGTTCCAAAGCCTTATGCTTCTTACATCACATGTGCTAGAATCAAACAAAGCATTATGGTTCAGCTGATTTTTTCTGCTCCATATATCTCCACAGGCAAAGCAGCATTCCCCTGAAATTGAAATCTGAATTTGAATCTGAAGTTTAAGAAACAGAGCCTCACTTCCCAAAAAGCAAATATTTACATCCACCAGCACCAGCTGCCTCTTTTCTTTCCCCTCCATTTCATCTCCAGATGCATTGTTGGTACATCTGCTCTATTAATTAAAACTGATTTACACAAGACAAAATTGAATCCTTAACACAGCCCTTCAGTGGGAAGAGATGACGTCTACAACGGCATCTTTCAAAATTCCCATGTGCCATTTTCTCACCTTTGCTGCTTGGAAAGTGTTTTGCTCTGATGAAGTCCATCGGGCATCTCTGCAGCAGGCAAGGAAGAAAGGATTCAGCCTAATCCACTGCTCCTCCCGACTGACCAATCCTTCCCTCCTGCCACTAGTGATTACATGAGCAGTCAGGGGCTGTTTGGCTATTTGTTTTCATGACCTGACCAATTTCCAGGCTCACCCTTAAGAGAGAAGAGCAGCAAGGTGGCTTTAACCCGAGCTGCCCTTACAGTGCTCAGCAAGGCATAAAACAGCATATGACTGGTAAAGCACAGCAGAACAACAGATGTGAGGCTCAAGAAGCTTTGCTGCATGCATCACCACTGCTATGGGACCATGTTCCTCCTCCTCAGAATGGGATTACTGGCCCTGGGGTTCACACGGTGTTAGCAATCCAATACTAACTTCAGGTGAGGGCTGACTTAGCAATCACTGCCTTTCATTGTATCATAGCATTTGTAAGGAGTTATGATCTTCCAGGCATTGCTCAGTGGGTTCAGAAGGAATACAGGCAGCACGGCCCACTTGTAGTCCCACTGAAAACAGGACTGGACTCGATGCAAACTACAAAGAGGTTCTGATCACGATTTTCCCCCAATTCCTTCCTTCCACATCTAAACACCTTTCTGCCTACTGTAACAGAACCTCGCCTTCTCAGACTCTATTTGACAAGCCACAAAGTCCACCTCAGCCCAAACCCACCCATGCTCTCCTAATCGTCTGCTGTGAAAAGCCACAGAAGTGGAATCCTTAAAACCTCAGCTGCCTTCAGGGGAAGGAATAAACACACAAGTTGGCTCTAAGAGCAGATGGTGTCTAAAGGAAATTATGATAATTAAGCTTCAGAGTTGCATATTTCCAAGAGACTGCTACATTTCAGCATCAAACCTCTAGGCCAGCGCGGTTATTAAAACTGTAAGTTTCACCACATTTCATTAATTGCTAATTACTGCTTCATTACTTCCACTCCTGCTCCCAAGACTGCTGCTGTCACTGTTTCCTCTGGGAAGCAGTTCAGGTCACTTCAAAACTGCTAAGAGCGATGGGATGATTCACGTAGTTGAGGGGAGCAGGGAGGTGTTCCCAACCACTGCATATGTGCAGCTCCAGCCCCGCTTGCAGGTCAGCTCTGGGGTGGTTGCACACACTGAACGCTATCAGGATGGCACCAGTGACGGGTTGATGGTCGGACCAGATGATCCTAGAGGTCTTTCCAACCTTAATGATTCTGTGACACAAGGTGACTGGGAACAGGCCTATAGAATGCTGGTTGAGCTCCACTTTTTCTAAGTTCACTACTCCAGCATCCAGCTTAAGGAACAATTTCTGGTCTGTTCCCCCTGTAACCCAGTGATAAACTGGCTAGAACGAACTTCATGCTTGGATCTAATCCTCTTCCTGTGCAGAGTCCCAGGAGAATTTGAATCAGATAAAATATCTCATCTTCAGCCTGGGGTCTCACTCACTCCCTGCAGGAGGTGAGGGAACAAAAGCTGGACAACAGCCAGAGCTCTGAGCAGATTTCCAAATTCAAAACCTGCATTTAAGTATGCTTAAGTTCACTTTGGTAAAGCTGGTCTTGCAATTAAGAGCAAAGCAATCTATAGAAGTTTATGGGCTTATGCTACCGTTTCATAATGGAAGCACAGAGCCAATTCAGGGTTTGTTCAGTGCCAGTGCTATTAACTGTGCATCTTAGGCACAATTGTACTTCTCTGTAAATCTACATTTCATTAACACCCTGAAATCAATTACTCAGTGATTTATAGTTAAGGTTACAGTACTGACAGCTATTAAGCACCCAGCTACTCCAGTGCTTCCACTGAAAGCGTGAGCTTGCAGTCACTGATGGTTAGGCAAGCTTTCCAGCTGGCTGGGATCGAGCTGCCCTCTCACTCCATGCATCAGCCAATCCAGATCCCTTCCAGCTTGCGCCAACACATTCAGTGCCAGCTGTAAGAGCTGTGTGACAGCAAGCCCCCGGTGCTGAGCAGCAGCACTGCTACCTGTGAGGAATCTTGCAAGAATCCCAACCCGGGGGACTGGTTCCCAACACCCTGCACGACCTATTCCACGCAGGGCTCTGAGCTCACCTTGCAGCGTGCATTTCTCAGGCTCGTGCAGTTGGGACCTTCCATCAGTGTGCAGCTGCAGCACGGAAGGAAGGCAGGGAACCCAGCTTCCCACACTGCTCCTGTGATTCAGATGTCTCCAGCAGCAACCGTGCTCCTGTCCCACTCCCACACTCCCCTGCCAAACACATCTGCCAAAGAGCATCATTATTGAAGGCCACCTCAGAGCCAAGTTTAATCGTAATCCCAAGATAGACTTCATTACTTTTCAACTCAACAGCTACAGAGTACAGTGTCACCAACCTGGAGCAGTCAACTGATTATGAAGAAAGCATTTAATCACCTTAACCCTCTAGAGACTTACATTAAGACACTCCACCACCGCAGCCCCTTCGTTCCTCCATCTAATTGAGGTTTTATTACTGCCTGGCCATCAGGTCATTGTTTTGAGGCACAGGTACCTGACAGCTTAGGACCTCAGGGTACAGCAGCGTGAGCTTTCATTTGTATCAGGCAGCCTTCATCCATCCACATCTCTCAGCCGTACAGATAATGATCTCTGACTTCAGCAACAAATAAGTTTTGAATATTGATTCACTTCTCCCCAGTACCCACCAATTTAGATAAATCAATTTGTCAACAAATGACAGGCACTTCTCCCTGCTCCCCCTCAATTTAGATAAATCAATTTGTTAACAAGCAGCAGTCATCTTCATTTAATAAAACACTGAAGATGACTTAAACAAACATGTTCAGTTTCCTACAGAAGAAAAACATCCTTTAAAAGGGACCACCAAGAGTGGTGCAGTAGTTGCCTTCAAATAGGTTTGTATTATAGGTAAAATTTCATCCCCCCTCCTTTGCCAGCAGATACCAAGAACAGGATAGAACACAGTGGAAGAATCTGGTCAATCTCTCTGCTCAGCCTAAAAGAGAGAGAGCTCCTCTGCTCTGCATTCAGTGATTCAGCTTAGCTCTGACAACACCTAAAACTCAGGAGCTGGCAGGCAAGCCTGCATAAGATCAAAACTGAAATAAGATTTATAATCTACATAATGTAGCGTATAAAGTGACTTTAAAGACCGAAGAAATCACATATGCAGTTTTTAAGGTTTCTAACAGCAAAACAAGGAAAGCCACGCTTTCCCTTCTGTTTCTAATCTGCCATCTCATGTGCTTTCAAGCAATATTTTCATACTGCAATATTGTGAAAAGTAAATATTTCAAAGAACTGTTTAGTAGCTTAAATACAATTACAGGCATTTACATTTCCCTGTAATCCAGTACAGCCACATTAAACCACACTTCCACCAAATTTGACATAGTCCTTCAGACAGGCTCCTCCAACGCAGTCCCCATTTTAATGACCATTCACTTCTAGGCTCATGTCTCCTGAAGCACATTTTGATGTTCACTGCCAACGCTTCAATCTAGAGTTAAAATCAAGTGAGACGACGCAGCCGGCATAACAGCAGGCCTTCAACAGCATTTCTGTACCTAGCATCTGTATGAAAATCAAGGTACCAGAGAAGTACACCTCTTATATCATCTCCTACCTCTAGGATATGATGCAGTATTGGCAGCCAGCTCCCTAATCTGGGGTCCTCCTTCATCTTTCAAAGCAGAGAGGCAGTGAGAAGTGTCAGCATTCATAGCTGCAATCAGAACCAGCTAGCACAAAGTCTCATGACAGACATGATAACCAGGCCAAAGACAACCAGTTGGAACCCATGTCAGTACAGCAGAGAAATAAGGCACGCAGCTTTTCTTTGTTTAATAACACCATTCACTGAAAGCAGGCACTTGAATGAAAGCATTTGGATAAGGATTAATAAAAGACCTTGCAGACAAAACTGCAGCGTGGTTTCCTACCAGAGGGGCTGTCACAGCCAGGAGGAACTGAAGATCCTTTGGACAGCCCTCACTGTGCAAGCAGGCTCCACGCACAGCATCTGTCTGCCAAGATGGGTAACAAGACCGAGGAGCTCCTACACACTGCTCACACCTCTTCTGTCACTGATGTCTCTTTGAAACAGTAAACTGCAAAGGAAAAGAGCTGAGAAAGTGAGCAGCAGACAGACCGGGCTCAGCAGGCCTCCACCTCTTTCATTCACTGAGGATGGGTCCACAAGGTAGGGTCTCCCTCATGCAATTCATTGTCGTCTTCCACGTTTGGGTAGAGAAATGAACAGCAACAGAACTAAAACAGAACATAGTTTATTTTCTCTGCATACATTTTGTTTTCCATCCATTCAGATAAGCTCTTTTAACACACATTCGAGGGCCAAACAGAAATACTCAACAGCCCCATAAACCAACATCCCATAATGTACATCAAAACAATATTTACATTCACACCCTTCAAAACAGAAGCACACACTGATGAGTTACAAAAGAAGAATCTTCCTTGCTGTACCATCTTCGCGGGGGCTTCCATACACACAAGCACAAACGTACTGCGTGCGTAAAAGAAAGGCAACAAACAACAGGCAAACTACTTGCACAGATGCTCACACCTCAGAGCTTCTTTAAAATAGAATTCTGAGCAAAGAAAGGCCTCTCCTTGCTGTGGGAAAATGCCCTGCATTTAAACGTCTCATAAAGGTTCTGCTTTTTTAAGTCCCTACAGCCACCAGCTAATTCTTTCAGCAAATTCCATTGTTCAGACTTGCATTCAGCTCTGGACCCCTACAAGTGGCACAGGAGGGCTCAACGGCAATCCAAATTGTTCCCTGAGGAGTAAGAAATGAGCAGCCACAGGCTGAATGCATCGCCAGCATAAACAGCCACGCTTGATCTTTGTCAGGTGAATGCAACACAAACAACTGGAGCTGAGGATATCCGAATGGCATTCACGAAAACGGTTTCAAGAATGAGATGGAGAAACCATTACCAGGCTTCTGGGAGGAGATTTTAATCTCTCTGCCTTCAAAGCGCTAAAAAAATAAGAGATAGATATTCAAAGGCTGCAGCTGAGACAGAGGGTCTTGTTTAAAGCCAATAAACAAAAGCATTTCACACCAACCAAAACAGTACGACAAATTAACATAGGACTTCCACCGCTTCACCATTAAGAATTAACAAACTGAAAATCATCTCTAAATTAAACAGATATCAAAAGATGGGCTTTAGGAACAGTAGCAAAAGATGGTAAGGCTCTGAGGTTTCAGCTTGCTGGTCACCCTTCATTTATTGCATCCTAAAGCTTCCAGTTGCAGAGGTCCAACATCAAGGTGTGGGGTTTCTTCTTTTCTTCTCCCACTTTCTACATAAGGAACACGAAGCCCTTCTTGTTAAATTTCAAGTTGTGCTTTTAATAAACTGTAATTCTGCTAAATATTCTACTTTGACCACCAGTAATTTAATAGATCAGCTTAAATTAAGATGAATAGACACCAATTAGTACCATTTTAATAAGCTACCGGATTTCATACCATAAATCTCATTATGTTTCGCAGAAATTAAATTGGAAAGCCAGTGGCAAAAACACACAATCTGTGCACATCCAAATAAATCCACATAATATCAGTGAAAATAACTGGCAAGCCTCAGCGCAACTCAACTAAAAAGGAAAACCAACGCATTCGGTTGGTGAGGCATCCAATCCATTCAAACTCCATGCAACTACTGTGCTAGCTTAAAACAGAAGCTCCAGACGTTGAGAAAACAGTGGAGCTTGCAGCTGATCACTGGACACAGATATTGGTCCTCCATTGGAAACATGCTGCAAAACTAATTTTGCTTCAAGTCTTCACACACCTTGATTGAATCTATGTTCTATTTATCCACCAATCTGTTTTCCCCCCCCAACCCCCACCATCTTTCCTGCATGAAGATCGAGGCTCCTACAAAAGAGAGCTGACAACCAGTTCATCTTCAAACAGGTCAAAGAAAAAAAAGAGAGGCCAACATAAAGGCAGCCAGGACATTGAGACACCTCATCAGCCATCACCCAAAACCCAATCAGCCAAAGGGACTGACAGCACTGACCAACCATCAGCCCCTCTCTGCAAAGGTTAATGCATTCTTACATGTTCCAAAAGCCACAAGTGAAATTAAGTGTCACTTCTCAAAGAAATTCTTGGCCTAGAGACAGCCAGGACAATGCAGGACTCTCACAATTAAAGAGACAAGCGTCACTGAGACAACAACAAAAGAAGAGTTTCCAAATCAGATATTTTCCTTAACAAAAGAAGCAGCTGCTGCCAAAGGATTTGTTCCCTCACCTCCTGACAGCTGCCAACAGAACAGGTCCAGAGCAAATGGGGCAATGGGATGTATATGACACTGGACTTCCTATGTTTTAGGGATCTGGCTTCTCGTTCTGTGGCTATTCAAAATGCTTTGTCTTAAAAACTAAGGAAGAAAGGGAAGGAGAACACCGTGAGGAAAGGTGGGATTGGAGAAATCTCCAAGAAGTCTGCATAGTTTGTCAGATGTGCAAACCAGACCAAGGAAAGCTTGAAAATCCAAGTTTGAAAAACAGATCCTGAGTGGTGCTCAGATTTTAACTTTACAGTAAGAATTCAAAAACATCAGACTGACGTTAGGAGAAAAACCTCACATTATTCATCTGCTGGTTGGGATGCTTCTGCTACCTGAGCCTCCAGAGCAGAATACCACAATGCAAGAAGACCCGTGCACTCAAAATCTCATTTGCCCCTGCTTTAAGAGGAGCCTTTTCATTTGCTTCAGCTCAGTGCAAGCTTCAGATGCATAAATCACCTCTGAAACAGCAGCAGAGACACAAAGGTGTCTTCGGTGGACAATACCTTTATTCTGCTTTGACTCGGGTAAAGGAAGCTGTTACAGGTGGTCTCTGAACCCGTCTTGTCAGTCATTCTTCTACAATATTCCTTTCCTGCTTTTTTCTCTCATTTTCAGTATTTCTTTTTTAAAAGAAGTCCTGAATCCTGGTCCGAGGGAGGAAGCATGACTCAGCTCATGACAGAGCAAGCTCATTTAAATAAATGAAAGGGGACAATGACCAACCCCCGAAGCTTTTGTTAGCAAGGCTTCTCTGCTTCTACCTACATGCAGCTGTAAAAAACATGACTTTTAGAAAATGCTATCAGTTAGTCAGACCTGAGCCACCAACTCATTCACCTATCAAATCCTTAAATAAAAAATGAACTGTTAAATGCACGAAATTCTACCCCAATCAACGTGGCAAAAAATCTTATTAAATGTGTAGCACCTCCAGACAAAACAGTTTTTCAGCAGCGCTTTTAATCCTTAGCAGTAATCAATTATCCTTCAAGCTCCTATATTACATATTTAGAAGTGCTTCCAGAAGGTGACTGGTAATTAATCGGGAGACTATTTTCCTTCTGGCTCCACATTTCTGACTTTCTTCTAAGAGATCCTGCACATATCTGCAGTAAATCATTTTTCCTTCCAAACATCATTTCTCCCTCCAAGCAAGTTTTCCCATGTAAACTACAAACTTAAAACTAAATGTTAATATACGAGTTAGGCTTCAAAATTCAGCTCTCAAAGGAGCAATATGAAAAATAAAATTTGACTCCCTTAAAGGAGCAGTCAGTCAGCAATTTCATCATTTTTATCTCTAAGGAGAACCAAATGAAATCTTAACCCAAAGAAAGTATCACATTTCTTCAGCTTAGCACTCCTCCAGAGCATTTCTTGGAACACAGAGCCCTGCGTGACCACGCTGTTAGCCTGAAAAACATTTGCAGTTCCTCCTTAATAGCATTACAATCAAGGAGTCCCAAATCAAGTTAAGGAGGTGCCCATAAAAAAAAAGTTAAAATACTCCATCCATTGATGGGACAGGGAGATGAAGCCATACAATCACCTCTCCTAGGCCATATGGCATGGTCCTTGCATTCACATTTCAAGTTAAAGAGAATCTTTCCCTGGATGCCTCTGCTCCTGTTTAAAGGCGGTTGTTTTCAACCCGGCTCCTGCAAGCCAGCTGCCAGCTCCCAAGACACTCATCCCTGAAGCTGCATACAAGGCTTGCATACTGCTGGGCATTCTGGCCCCAACATCAATTTTTGGCTCCCACAAATCCCATAAGAAAATTAGTGTCAGAACTCCCACATGTAGCTCAGCAGAAGAGAGGTAACATCACGAAACAAAGCCCACCGCGGTCTGGCCGGAATAAACAGGTAAGGCACCACACCACCTTTCATCACAAAAGCCACATCACTGATCCAGGTGGTACACTAAGAAATTTGAACAGATAACTGCGACAGACGAAACAGTTTGTCCACTTCAATCACTGCCCCATCTTCCCATACCTGAGATTAAGCCAAGGGTTTCTACAGGCCAGTGCACCACAAGTAGGGTTGATAGCTCAAAACATCCTCCCAGTGCTGTGACTGCAAAACTTAGGCATGGCATTGATGTTACCTTCACATCAACATTTAACTCCTACCTGCCTGAGAAACAAGGCATAGCAGCAACCTGATCAATTTTAGGGTTATTTTATAGTGAAATACTGCCAGTCATTTGCTGCTGCTTAGCTTGCACAAGCAAGTGGAGCTGTCTCTTTGCAATGGCTGTGTTCAAATCCCACAAGAACTCCAACAGTTTGCCCTGGAGGAGACTCTCCATAGGCACAAACTGCAAAACTTGCTTGGGAGAATCCGAGTCTAGCAAAGAACTCATTATCTTATGCAGATGTTGCAGGTACTCAATAACTGGGTTTGGGACGCCCTGGTAACCAACACACAGCAAAACAGCGCAGGTCTTTAGTGGCTCGTGGGACGTCGGACAAGCAAACGTGATGCACCTGAAACAGCAATGCAGTACAAACACCAGGCCAGCTGTGAAACGTGTGAAACAAGAAAGAAGAGGCAGAATCAATGCATCTCCTATTGTAAGCTGATTCAGGGAATGCAGAACACACTCCAAAAGCTGCTGTTGGTATTTTGGTTCTCCATCATAAAGCAAAGAGAAGCTACAAGTCAGCAGCATGGCCGAGTCTAGGCACTTTATTTCCATACTGGGCTGGCTTTCAGTATCATAAAGGGATGGGAAATCCACCACAAGGCACTTGCATTTGTCCCCACGTCTTCCATTCAGGATCTCCTGATAAGATTGGTAAAGATCAGACACTTCTGCCAGTATCTGCTCCCCAGGAAGTACCTCACAGGAGTGACAAAGCTGCAGCAGCTGTTTGGTTTTTGGTCTTCCCACCAGTTCATTCATAGCTTCGTTAAGATTTTCCAAGACTTGGCCATCACAAAATGGTGAACATTTTACCGCTGGTAGCCTCTTTCCTTCCAAAATGTACCACAAGTTACACTTAAGGTTAGAAGACGATCCTTCCAAAACGCACATTTTACCAGCATTATTTAAGCTGTGTTCTTCAGCCACGTGATTTAAATAGCCCTTTGCCACTTTATCATGCCACGTAAGAGTTTCCAGCATTTTTCTTTCATTGTACGTACTAAAATATTTGTTCCTTTGCCCAAACCATTTTGCATTCATGCTGCAACCAGTCTGAGATTTCTTGACAAGCCAGTTACTTCTAGCAATGGGTTTCATACAAAATCTCTGCATGAAAAACTCTACTGCACAATCTCTTAACTTGTTCAGTTTTGTCTGCTCTGCTTCCTCCATGTGCTCAAAGAGATAGATGTTTTCACAGATAGTCTCTACTTGGCATCTGTGGAAGAACACGCAACATTCTTCGTGCATTTTAAGAAAAGATTCTGGGATCAGATGCTGGGGGAAAAGAGCTTTGTTGACCATATCTGTCCCAAAGTTCTGCATCATCTTAGAAAGCAGCAGATGAATGCTCTCTCTGCCCATGTAACGAAGACAAATTACATAGGCCTCCGAGTTTCCAGCTTTGCTAGTGGCTGGCTTAAAGACATGGACCTCCTCAAAACAGCAGTTCAGCAGAAAGAGAAGATTGGTAGAACAGTGCTCAAACAGGGTAAACATCTTCAAAACAAAGGATCCTCCAGCGCCCAGGATCATTAAAGCAGTGACTGTTTCACAGTAATGGAGGGGGGAGACAAGGGCTTCCTGTTCACCTGGATTTCCTTGGCAATCAAAACTGCCATCTGCAGTTACTAAGTGAATCGTGGCCATATTACTTACAAAGTTCTGAAGTCCTGTCAGATGTTTCAGTGACATCACATCGCCGGTGTTGTCCGGGCCAAAGTGCCACCAAGGCAGCGTATTTGCTATAAGACGGTCATCCATAATCATCATGAGGGTATCATTCGCTTCATGATACGGGTTTAGAGTATTAGCCACCCAATTCCAGTCACAGTGGATGTGGTGGGATTTCAAGTAGTGATTGAGGCTGGCTATAAAAGCTCCCGGTGCTTCACAGAGGTGAACAGAATTCAGCTGTCCCTCCTGAAGAGCTTCTGCAGGGAGAAGAGGAAAACTGCACAGCATCTCATGAAACTTGCACCAGGCCTGGGTGCATAGCTCAGCATTTACAGATTTCTTCACATGCGGAATTATTTTTCCTGCTTTATTGGTAAACGAAGTGTGCTGATGCCATTCAATAAGATTCTTATCACTAAGCTGATTCTTCACTTCATTCATCGAGTTCTTCAGATCAAGAAGCGAGTTTAATTCCTTGTGGTCACACGTGAAGGCATCGCTGGGATCTGGGAGCTGCCATTCGTTATTAAGTGGCTTAGTGTAAGAAAACTTCTTTGCAAAGAGCTTCTCAATTTCAGAAAGAATTTCAGGGTCAAACTTTTCAAGATTTGTAGTCTGGTCAACATAAGGCTTCTTGCATGTGCTCATTCTTGGACTGATTGACAATCTGAAAGAAAGAAAGAGAAACAATTCCAACCATAAGCACATATAAATAGACAAAGATTTTTTTACTGCTTTGTGTTTTTTTGTTTGTTTGTTTGTTTTGTTTTTGTTTTTAAAGGATACTCCTGCTTGACTTCCATATTCTGAATGGAAAGGAAAATGCTTCAACAGAAACACGTATCAAATGAGAAAAATAAAATAGACAAGGGCTGTACTGAATAAGGCCATTCGTAAATGAAAAGGGTCATCAGTTCCATTACCCTTTACACAGAAAGTAAAGAAGGGCTGGCTGCTACTTTGGCTCTTCACGGAACTCTGAATACTCTACTCACTACACAAGTATTTATACTTAAGTGTTTAGACCTCAGGCTCAAAACAGAGCATGCCAAGAGCTATACGAATTACCCAAATGAGTCACTGTAGCAATTGGACAGGCCAATACAATGGGAAAAGGTGTTTCACCAGAGGCATAATGAAGAAGGATCAGCACCATAGAAAGGTACTAAGAAGGGAGGGAGGAAGATTGCTTATCCATATCAGAAGATTCCAGGCTCGCAGGACAAATCTCCACCAAGAAGGGATCTCCAGAAGGAGATCCTTCCCCAGTGGCACTAAACCCTTAAATGGGGTCTAAGAGAGGTGCAGCCAGTCTCCACCCCTTCCAGTTGCACAGCTGAATTGCCTTCACCTGTGCTCCCAGGGCTGACCAGGTCCTTTCCCCAGGTGCTCAATCAGTGGTTCAGGCCATGGCTCAACAGTCCCCATACAGGCTCAAGTTTTTTCATCCAATTACACCAGTATTTTATCCAAGAGCTCAAAGTATGCTTAAAACACGTAGAGTTGGGAGACACAAACAACAGCAGCTATCCTTAGAGAGGGAGCACTACTGTTCCTTCTATTTTCTCCCAACCTGCCACAGCTAACATGCATTTCCCCTCCACTAAAACAAATGTGATGTTTGCAGAGCTCCTCACAGGCACTTCCTGAGAACAGCCCTGTCGCTGCACCTGCAACCAAAACACATTTTCTGTGTTACAACCCTGCACCATTTTGACCAGGCTCCTGCAAGTTCTTACAGCTTACTTTCCCTACTGGAAAAAGGGTGATAGATCTGAAGCGAGAAAAGATTTTCTTGCAACTGCGGTCAGTGCTAACTTGTGCTTGATGTTAAAGAGGAAAGCAGTGCGAAGTTGTGCTCTAATTGAATCAAGACTCCATGAGCACACTGGCACAAAGCTAGCAAGTCTTCTGCCATCTGTTCCAGTACACAGCACAAAGCAGGCAAAGGAGAATTTAGGTTCAGAAACCAGAAATCAGCCAGTCTACTCAAAAACTAAGATTTCTCATTCAAGTAACATTATTTAATCAGCATTAATATAAGAGACAGAAAATCATACAATTTTAGCCATCCTCAAATCCGTTTCATTACCTCAGAAGCAAAATACAAGAAAATATTGTGGTAGAGACACCAAATGGTTTATTGAGAAAAAATACTAGAGAAAAAAAAAAATCAAAAGGACTGAGAAATTTAGGAGACAAACAGAAAAAAGAAGAGCTAAAACCCCCTTCCACCAAAGTAACCACCTCAGGCCAACCCAGCTGTATATCACAGTGATCAGCCTGCTACAGGCAGCACATGGTAAAGTATTGATGCAATGTTTCCACTTATTTCACCACCTTGTTTGCATTTCAATAAACATAAAACACACCCAGTTTCACTTTTGCTCATGAAGATTTGTTTTATCTTCAGCAGCACCCTTTATATTCTCAATGCATGCTGGGGAGAAAAGGTAAAATGAATCATGGAATTGTTTGAATTGGAAGTCACCCTTAAAGGCGATCTGCTCCCACTCCCTGCAATGAAGAGGGGCACCTACAGCTCCACCAGGTGCTCAGAGTGCCATCCACCCCAACCCTGGGTGCCTGCAGGGACTGGGCACCACCACCTCTCAGGGCAGGCTGTGCCAGTGCTTCGCTGTCTTTACTGTAAAAAGTTTTTTCCTTATATCCAGTTTAAATCTCACCCCTTCTAGTTTGAAGGCTTCACAGATCTCAGTATGGGCAGGCACTGCAACCTAAATTAGTTTCACCTCATTTTTACCACAGATGCTGTCACAACCTTTTAATTAAGGCTCAAAGCATCAAATCCCAACTCAGGCTTAGCAAGGCCGTAGGATGCCAGTCCCCATTACCTGAGCTGGCCTGGCCTTGGTTCCAGCCTGCTGCAGAGCTCAGGGCTCTCCCTGCTCACAGCCCTCACTCAAGGCAGGGCCAGGAAAGCCACTAAGCCACCCATCCCAGCGACAGCATCTAGCTGCTCCTCGTTTGGGCAGCCTCCCTTTCCCAGGCAGCCACATCCCAACACTGAACACGAGCTCTCCCCTCCCCGCCCGCTCACGGTCCGCCTCCCCCCGCACGGCGCGGCCTAGCCGCATCCCGCCCATCCCCGGCCTCACGTAGAGGCGCCTCCCGTCGACGTGGCACCCCTCGCGGGCAGCCCTCTACGCGAGGCCGCGGCTTCCGCGCGGCCTACTGCAGGCCCCGCTCTTACCCCGGCGGCGCAGCGGGAAGGCAGGCCCGGCGGTGGGGCGGGCTGCGAGCACCGCACCGCCCCTCTCGCTCTAGCGTCCGGCCCCGCAGTTGAGCCGAGCCGCTCCTCTTTCTCTCACTGCTTTATCCTTAATGAGGATTGGGAGGGAGAGCCGGCAAGGGGAGCACTGCAGGCTTTCGGGCAGAAAGCCCCACTGGCGCCTGGCTTGTTTCTTCAGGGGAAGAGCCACCTCCCAGCTGTAACACAGCCCTAAAGAGTATCTCGTTATAGGAGGAAGTGATAAGCATTTATCAAAGTTATGCAACTTGGGTGCTGAGTGCTGCTCCCAGTGTTTTAAATAGTGGGGGGCTTTGCTACGCACAGGTTAGGGAGTGCAGCACTTACTACTTGTTTTGGGGTCAAACAAGCATGAATTAGCAAAAATTCACTTTGCTGTTAAGTTTGCTCTGCTTTCATGTGTTTCTCATTGATAAAGTGGGATCCACCGCTAATCCAGAATGTGCTTTAGCACAGAAAGACAGTGCTATGAGTACAAGGGATTCTAAAGCTTGTATAACCACAGAAAGTTTTCCTAGGAGCAAAGTAACTAACCAATCAATAAATAACACATTTTTGTTAGGGATATAGCTGTAATGTGGGTTAATGATATACTAAAAGAGAAATGATATACTAAAAGCACTGCAATCAGAGAAATGACAAGTTAAAGTCACAATGAAATATGTAACCTCCCTCCTTCCTTTAGAGCTAGTTGGTTTCTGAAGTGAAGGAACACTGCTGAAAAATAGAGCAATAAGTGTATACATTAAAAATATACACACAACTCATACACACAAATGCATAGGTTAATTTTTCACTCTCTTAAGTTCCTGGAAACAAAGGAATTCATTCTTAAGATGGAGTTAATACATAAAGATAAAACCAACATGGTAAATGCCACGTAACAACAATATGCTATTTTCTACCTTTTTGAGAAGGGTATTTATGTAACAAGGAGCATCAGCTGTGGATGGAAGGTTTATGTGCACAGATGCTGTGCCTCTTCTCCCTGTGACTGGCTGAAAATCACTCTCCAGCATATCTGGGTACTTAAAAAGGGGAAAACAGAAGCAGGTTAAAGCAGAACAGTGGTAGGGGAGGGGGTACTGTTGGGTCTTTAGGGCCTGTTGTAGTTGTTTAAGTTTTGCTGTGTAGAGAATGCTCTTACTAACAACATTGCTTAAATTTTCTGCTTCCCTTAGTTTGTGAGAGCTTAGTGCTATTGAGACCATGGCAGGCATGCTATAGTTTCAAGTGCTTTGTTTTTTTTTTTTTTTTTCTTTCTTCCTTATATTTCTAATTAAGATCTACAGACTGGATACGTTTTTACTTTTTTTTTTTCTTTTTTTTCTCATCTGAGTGTGGTAATGCTGTAATATTCTGATATTCCTTTTGCTATTCCTTTATGCTAGAGTTGTAGTGGTTTAGTGTATAGTAAGTTACTTACATCATTATTTTTTTTCTTTGAGTTGACATTACTTCAGATGTTTAATTTATTTCTTTTTCCCCACACAGTATTGACTTGCAAGTATTTTGAAAGAGAATGAGTACAATTCTGTGCATGAAGGGAAATGGTGTGGAAGGGGAACTTCCCCCTCTTCTGCCCTGCTGGGCTATTGGCACTTGTAACATGTCTGTACCACAATCTCTTGCACTGAGGGGAATTTCCTAAAAATACAGGAAAGGGACCAAGCATACAGTGTTATCAGGATCCTAGCTAAAAGCAGTACAGGTGAACAGCACGAATAAGACAAATATGTTGCTTTTTTCTGAATCTGTAACTGAACTGTTAGTTCTGTTGTGAGGAATACAACTCGCTGTAAACTCAGCTTTACTGTGAACTTAGTCTTAATTTTTTTCATATTATACTATTATATTCCTTTAAGTTAAGGCAGAAATTCAAGTAGGTACTTCTCTTTTACTACTCAAAGTTGTCTTTTGTGGGAAACTCCACATGGGAATGCAGGACTTTCATTCTGGTTCAGCCCCGTATCTGTAGAGCTACCAGGTCAGGCCCCAGAATGTGTATTTATAGATCAGGGTGTTTTGCTGTCACTTCGTATGTGAGGATGCAAGGTGCTCACCATTTGGGGAGGCAGCGTGGCTTTCTTGGAGGCTGGTAAATAATGGCCTTTATCTCTTTTGCAGAAGTGCAGCCACAATGGGGGATTTGAATGTGCTCAGCTGTGACTTTCACACTGGTGTTAGCCACGACAGCTCTGCTGGGTGATACCAAAGTCACTGCTGAGTGGAAGCAGCCACACAGATGGGACATAAGGCTCATGGTGCTGATCTGCCTGGAACCATGTGCATGCTAGCTGAGAAAGCTGGTTGTCCTTAACACAGTGCTTTCTTATGACTTTGATGGGTCTGTAAAGGCTCGTCTTCTGATTTGCAGTCTGAAGTCAGGCAGGTTTGCATTTTGCTTCCTTTGCCAAAGGAGTTGTGGTCAGACTGCTGTTACGATGTAAGTAAAAAGTGTCCTTGTTTTAGCCATGGAGAAGTCATTTTCTTAACATGGAGAAGCATGCCCAGAGCCAACAGCTGACTGTGATGCCGGGATAAGAACTTTATTCACAGATTTGGATATGCTCTAAATTTTATTAAATTCCAAAAAGAAGAAGAGGTGACTTTTTAGAGCTAGCATCGTTTATGAACGGTGTGCCTGCATTGCTCCTTGTGCAACCCTTTACGTGATTCTACCTGAGGGACGTGGCTTAGTGTGCCCAGTGGGATGTGTTGACAGTTAGACTAGATGATTTTAGTGGCCTTTCCTACCTTAACAATTCTGTCTCTACCCCCACTGCCCCTGCAGTGGGGCTGCTTGGAGCCTCATGCTTTGGGTAGCTAGAAGCTTTTTTTTTTCCCCTTAGCGCCTAGCTCAATTGCACACGTGTCTCCCTGTGCTCTGGTGCCTGTCTGAAGTTTCTCTCGCCTGCCTCCATGGTAACATTCTCAGACTGCCATCAGGGCATTGCTCAGTTTGCATTTTGCTCAGCTAACTGTGACGAGCTCTGTTAGTTCCTGGTATCCTGTTCCCTTGGCCACCCCTTTTCCTGTTATCAGTCTCTGTAGTCTCCTTCCTGTAGGTATATAATAGGAGCACATGCACTGTTTTGGATCTTCCAAGATATTAAAGCCTCCTCGAGGGGAATAACTTTCCTGATAAATAATTTGCTTGTGTTTACCTTCCTTCTGGCTGTCTGGGATAGCCAAGCATACAAACAAATGAGTCTCCTAAGCAATGAGTTGGCAAATTACTGTGGAAATCCTGGTTAGTTCTTGGAGTACACTTACTAAATCTTGAGCTGAGCTTGCAGGCTGTGCAGCCATTCCCAGAAGCACGATGTGCAGCACACGTGAGAAGACTGTGTGATAATGCGATGCTGTGATAGTGCGGGGAAGTGGGAGACGTACCCTAAAGCATTAATTAAATGTTTTGATGAAACACTTGCAAAAACACTTCACAACACTTCTTTAGATAGAAATTTGCTGCAGGAATGCACAGCGTTGTTAGGAAGTTATTTCAGGTGATTGTATCTGCATCCCAGAGCTGTGGAAGCTCTGCCTGCAGAAACGAGGCTTGAATGGCACCCAAGTCAATCAGATCTGGATTGTAGATATAATTTTCTGTAGACACACACATAGAGTGACAGAGGGCTGAGATTCAGAAGGCAAGACTTTAAATACTCTTTCTTAAGAATTATGCAAGCTATTCACTAACTTTAGATGAATCTTCTTTGGCGTGTTTGTATAGGAGCAGAAGTTTAATTAGTTTTTTTCCTCTCTGGAGTGTTACTAGAATTAATGCCCTCACTGCTGAAATTAATTCTTTCTGGTAGGGCGAGCTTTTATCTTGTAGTTGTCCAGTCTGTGCACCATTGCAACGTAAACCTCAGTAATTTTTGTTAAATAACAGGTGCTGCAGAAAGACAGATAAAATGGTCCCGTCTGGTAATCCTGTTTTCCATGTAAATCTGAACTAGGAAGGAGGTTGTCCTAGACAAGAACAAATTGGGAAGAGCTCTTGGGCTGTCTGATCTCTTGTCTGCTTTGCAAAAAGATCAGATTAATGAATGTAATCAGATTAAGGCTAAACAAGGGAACATATCTGGGGGGCATCGGAACTCTGATACTGAAGAACTGTATGGAAAATGAATGCTAAGGGCCCAGCTTTGCTCTACTTATTAGTTTAGTAGGAAGAGATAATGGCCTTCAGGGATGTGCTGAGTGCCAGTGAGAGGAGCGTGGGCTGGAGAGGGCACAAAGGGCAGAGAAAGGTGGCCCCGGAACTTCAGGCAGGTGGCAGTGACCAGGGCACGTGAGCTCACCATTCTGCATGGTGAGCGGTTCGGGGCCTCTTTGGTGTAATGCTGCTAAAGCCATCTCTGCTCTCAGCCTGCTGGGTTTTGTGTGGGGAAAAGCCATCTTTATCAGGATCTTTACTGGGAAAGCGATGCATTTGATGTGTGGTCTTTGAGGCCAACAAGCGAAGGTGGATGGAAGTGCTACAAAGTACTATGAGATCTGAAACTTGTTTAGCTCAATTTTCCACTTTTTTTTTTTTTTTTCATGTCAGGCCAATTTGCCTTGGAGTTTACAAGCTCTGATCAAGGCTTTCTCCTTACTTGGAATATTTATAAACCTTAGTCCCACGTGGCCTTTCTGTATGTACCATCTCTATTCATCACCAACGTCTTGTATTTTTTTGGCTCTTCGTTGTCTTGGGCACGTCTTTGGAAATTACAAAGGTGTATGGTGGGGCTCCGTTTTATTTCCCATGTCTCCCTTAATGTAATCATTCAGATTTAGAATGGGGGTTGGACTGGATGATCCATAGAGATCCCTTCCAACCCCTACATCTCTGTGATTCTGTGACTCGAGGTTATATTTCCTTTTGAGGTGAGTGTAGCAATTAAATGAATGGAGAACTGCAGGGAAATAGCAGGACAAGCACGAACGAATGGGAAGATAACGTGAGTATTGGAAGCATCTCGTTGCAGTGCTGGGTGGCACGGGTTGACCTGCAGACTCTGCAGGTTGACGCAATCGCGTGCACGTTGATGCAGCTTTGCTGTCAGCTGCTCTGGGAGGTTGCTGAAAAGTCACACGTGAACTTTCCATAGGCTCCATCTGCATGAGAAAAGCATGTGTGCGGCTTTCCACCGAGCTCTGGAGCTGGCTTGTCGTGGAGTAAGACCAGAAAAGCTGCTGTCCCGACGTGCCCCTGCTCTCCAGGGATTAGGAACAGCAGAGCCCAGCTGGGGCCGGCGGCAGCTCTGTGGGCACCTACCTGCTCTTGGGTTCTGCTCCTGAGCTGGCCAAAAAAGCTGCGGCTTCACTTCCAGCAGCTGTCCCCTTCTTGTGCTGAGCAGGAGGAGGATGGCCTATGCAGAAGAGGACAGGTAAGGTGCTTGCAATAGGGAATACACCGACGTCAGAGATGGAAGGGAACGGAGAAATGCATTGCCGTGTTTTCTTCTTCTCCTTGCTGGGTACTCAATAAATGTCAGGCTGAGGCTGCTCAGGAGTAAATGTCTTATTACTGTAGAGGGGTCTGGCCATCTGCCCACATCAGGTGCTGCTATTTTGAAATACAGCAGCGAGCAGCTGACCTTGGAGAGGCTGTGGGCCAGGAGATGGTTGTACACTGCACACACGTGTGACCCTCTCTGAAATATAATCCATCTATTTGTTGTGAGATGTCTGCGTTTTATGTGGATTTGCTTTCAGCCAAGCCAGAAGTAGAACGAGGACCTTTTTTCATGCCACAAAAGATGTCATCAATGGCAGTCCTGTGCTCTGCAGCAGATGCGTTCCTCCAGCGGATGACAGCCCTCACAATGAAGGGGATTGTGCTTTCAGCTGATCCTGTGATTTAATCCAAAGCGATGCTACCGAGCACTATTATTAGGCAGGCATTGTGTGAGAAGGAATAGCTACAGGGGGCTTGGTGCTCTGTGCTAATTCAGGCTGTCAAGGAGTTTGCACAGACCTCGTGCACGTCCAGGGTGCAGGCTACGTTTGCTGGGTCACACTGATGGGGGAACCCTATAGAAGTTTGCAGTGGGCACAGCAAATGAATCTGGGCATCGTGGTGCTCTGCATCTTCAGCACATTTGGATAGGAAATGTTCTAACATTCTGCTTGGAAAGGGAAAGAAAAGTCCCTCTGAAACTCTGTACGGTTCAGTCAATCCCATTATCTTCAGCTGTCAGTGAATTGGATTCATTCCATCCCCAAATTTCTGGAGCTGCAGGGGTAATGTCTAAATTTTAATGTTATTTTTCAAAAAAAAAAAAAAAAAAAGGCAAAAACAAAGAGATAAGGGACTGGTGGTGGAGTGAAAGAGCAGATGCTGGTGACCTCATTATTTTTCTTATGCTTGCCACAGGTACATCATCCGTTTGGGTATTGTGTTTAAGTTCTCTTTGTTCCCTCTAAATAAGGCTTTCAATTATTCAGCAGTTTTGCTAAATAAGTGTTACAGTTATCCAACAGAGGAATATTTGGGGATTTTTTTTTTCCTTTGGTATATGCAAAGTACTCTTAATTTTTGCCTGGGACAGCTGTTGTTGGACAAGGGATAATAATACCATCAGTCAAGCGTAGGCTTCAGTAACATCATTTTCAAACCTTCTGCTTATTTCAACAGTTTATGGTGCACTTGGAAAATTCAACATGTTATGGTAAACGAAGTCTTTCTTGTTTCCAGACTTTTCCTTTGAAAAGCATCTCAGCTAAATGACTGCACTTTAATTCAGGACTGCGGAAGTTATTTCTTCCCATGGGGTCACAAATCTGTAACACATTGGGATGTTTCCGATCCTTGTTACTTCTTGCTTGGCAGAGCAGCCTTCCATGTGCACAGCCTGCTGCCCATGGCCATGTTGGTTCACTCCGATTCCTTCCACGTGTATGGCCACCCATGCCACTCATTGGTGGCAATAACCAAAGAGCTATCAGGAAATGCTATCAGCAACTTTGCGTTTGAAGAGAGTCTCCAATCAACCTTGATATTGACTTTCAGAAAGTATCTTTGTTGTCCTATTGGAAGAAGGATTATGGGATTCTTCTTCTATTGATTGAGTTTCAAAACTGTGATTAATGTGTTTGAAGAATACTGGACTGTCAGACCTGAGTATTGAGGTTGTCTCTCTTCTGAAAAGATAGGTTCAAAGCAGGCAAAGTAACACCAGCATTGGATAAGATCTATTTTTGGCAAAATAACAGAAACAGAATTAAAACAGAAGATGAACTAAATTCATGGGTTTAATTTCTATTTTCGTATAGACATGTTATTGTACCTCTTGCCCAGGGCTAGACTGTGAGTGTAACCCACTGCCCACCACGTGGGGGAGGAGAGGAAGAACAGGGCATCCACATTTAGCATCCTTACTGAATCCACAAGGTATAGATGTCTGCGAGGTGTTCCTGGTTCTGGAAGGAAGCCCTGGGAGCTGATGGCACTCCACACTTATGAAGCTGGGTTCCCCATCTCTGTTGATGCTTCTTGCCCCTGCACCTTTCTCCCTTGTACTTCCCCAACCCATGTTGGATGTCTTCACGTACACACACAGGTTGCAGTTTTTCAGACTAACCGTGCTTTTCCATTCCTTCGCTAACTGGGGAGAGACTCATGCACATCAGAAGCATGAACTGTTATGTCTTGTGACATCTGGGTGATATAGGTATCATTAGCCAGTTTCCACTATAAAATAAGTCTGGCAGAGAGGATTCAAATAACTTGCCTGTGGCCAGGGGTAAAATGAGATTAAAAGTGATTGCTATAGAGAAACATCTTCTGTAATAGCAGTGAAGTTCCTACCGTTTTAGTCTTAATAAATCTTTTTTTCTCTGTGCCTTTTCAAGACTGTTATCTCTTGAAGTTTATTCTTTGGATGGGGTTACAGGTTCACTGAACTCTTCTCCTCCTGCAGAAATAGCTATGAGGTGTACAAGGAAACAGCAGACTGGTTGCGTGCCCGCACTTCTCGGTGCCCAAAGATTGCCATCATCTGTGGATCCGGGCTGGGAGACCTGGCAGATATGCTGGAACACAAGATGGTCTTTCCCTATGAGGATATCCCTCGCTTCCCACGGAGCACAGGTTAGCACAGCAGCCCATCCATCAGCAGCAACAGAGATGTGGGTAACTCCAACCAACATCCACAACATCTCTTGGCTTTGGGCACAGGGCCCTTTAGAGGCAAAATTGCATTCACTGACCCTGGTGTCAGTGATGTCGACCCTGATGTCAGTGAATCATGAGGCTTAGGCCTACACCATGCATTGTGCTATCCATGTGGTAGCTGTAACCTAACAACTGTGCTATTGCCAAGGAAGTGCTTGATTTCATCGTAGAATCATAAAGTTGGAAAGGCCTCTCAGATCCCCAGGTTCAATCCCAGCCCACCCCCACCATGCCCACTGCCCACGTCCCTCGGTACTACATCCCTACAGCTCTGGGACACCTCCAGGGATGGTGAATTTCCCCATCCCTGGGCAGCTGTGCCACTGCATGACTTCTTTTGTGGAGAAGTTGTTCCCAATACCCAACCTGAATCTCAACGTGAGACCACCACCTCTCACCCTATCGCTGTTACCTGGGAGCAGAGGCCAACCTCCCCTCCCCACAGCCTCCTGTCAGGGCTGCAGAGCCATGAGCTCTCCCCTGAGCTCCTCTTCTCCAAACTGACCCATCCCATTCCCTCAGCTGCTCCCACAGCGCTGTGCTCAGACCCCTCACAGCTCCATTCCCTTCTCTGGCAACACTCCAGGGCTTCTGTGTCTCAGTGAGTTTGAATTCATCATGAATTCCCTGAAGCTGTACCAGGTGAGGCTTAGGACATTAGGGAGAACTTGTGGCTCAGCATTGGAGCGGAGATTCCCCATCTCTGAGGTGTGTTTGTAGCTCCGAGGGACACAATTTAGTGTTGAGGCTCGGCAGATTGTGTTGGTGGATGGTTGGGTTTGTGATCTTGATGGCCCTTTTCCAACCTAGATGATTCTATAAACAAAAGAAAAGCCTTCTTAGAAAGAAAGAAACTCAAGAAATTGTAACATCCTGAGCTGATGTTCCCCTGCAGGCTGTCAGTGCAAATTCATCTTTGGCTGCTTGTTTTTAACATCTCATGACCCTTCAGGGTCCATTGAGGAACGCTGCGTTCTTGGCCCATCTGACATTGAGCAGAAATTCCCATTTCAGATGTGATATATAGCCAGCTGAAAAACCCCTTTAAAATAACGTGCCCCAGATGATTCTGCTGTTCCCCCCCAGTGTCAGGGCACGCGGGCAGGCTGGTGTTTGGGGAGCTGAGCGGGCGGCCGTGTGTCTGCATGCAGGGACGCTTCCACTTCTACGAGGGATACTCCATCAGCACGGTGAGTTCTGCAGATCATTCACACACCAAAGAGGTCTTTACCATGAGATGAAACTAATGTGTGCTTCGGTACCCAGCCGTGGGAGGATAGCTCTGGCAATGAGCGTACAAATGGCTTTCTCCTCCCTCTAGAATGAGATAAAATGAGGAATTCAGAGGGAAAGGCAGTCGGCCGGGTAGCTCTGCCACGTTCCTAGGGCAGAATCATACACTGTACAAGGCAGATTATTTTCATGGTTTAGCTCAGTCATTTTAATCATGGTTTGAATCTGCAACCACAAAACTATGAGTGATAGAAATAATCTATTTTAATCTTCTTTTGCATTTGTATAGTTTAGGGTTTTTTTCCATTGGCCGGAATAAGTTGATGTACTCTCCCAGCTCACGTATGTGAAAATTCAAGTATTTACATTGTTCAACGTTGCAGGAGTACCTTCTACCATCCTAGTTCCTTCCTGACTCCTCAACATTGATTTTGTTGGGTTTTTTTTTCCATCCCCAACAATTCCTTAACTTCAGACAGGGTTGCTGAGGCAAACTAATGTGAATGAACTGAAATTAAGAAAGCAATCTCTATGCTTTTGCAGAATGCATCATTGCTATAAGAAGCTCGTGTATCAATTAAACTGCAGGTCCGTGTGCATAAGCAGTCCCTCCAATCAGCACAGTGGTTTGATCTCTGCAAGACCTTGACAGAGAGGAAAAAATTATCTGCATATTCTATTTGTGCTGCATTTACTTAACCTTAGTGCAACCATAATAAATGTGGGCTTGAATTTTAATGGAAATCTTTTCAAAATTAGTTTTTTAATATGCTTAAAAACATTAAAATTATTTAAATTAGGGAGAAATTTAGAATTAGGGAAAAAAGGTGGACTTGTCTGCTTGCAGGCTCCCAAAGGCCCCCCTCTGCATAGCATGAGCTGCCTACAATCTCCCCTTCTCCCCAGGAAGGCCACTGCAGGCTGCTCCAAACCCTCTGCACTGTCTCCCCATCCTTCATGCGCTCCCAATGCTCTTGGTCACAGTCAACATGTCTTCTTCTGCTGCCGTTATATTTAGTTGAACAGGGACAATTGACCAGCTATGTAATGCCTCCTTCAGCTTTGTTTGCGCTGCTGGTCCACTGTGATCTCATCTATCTCATCTTGCTTTCTACTCTTGCATCTTCTCAATTTACTTCCCACCTATGCCAAGGCCACGTGGCTGGAACACCAAACACCCAAGCTGAGACTTGTGGCACTCACAGGATGTGTCTCTTTGGTTCCTGCAGGTCACCTTTCCCATCAGGGTCTTCTTTCTCCTGGGGGTGGAGATCTTGATTGTCACCAATGCTGCCGGGGGGCTGAACCCCAACTTTCAGGTGGGGGACATCATGCTCATTAGAGATCACATCAGCATGTTTGGCATGGGAGGGCAGAACCCTCTGCGTGGACCAAATGATGAGAGGTAAGGCAGCTTCCCCTTCCTACAGTGGGCAAAGCAAAAAAAAAAAAAAAGGTTGTTTGCTGTAGGTTCACTATTACTGCCTTAAAACAGCTCTGTAGAGTCATAGAATGGCTTGGGCTGGATGGCACCTCAACTATCATCCATCCAGATCCCATCCCCTGCCATGGGCAGGGTTGCCAACCATTTAAAGGCACTAAATCAGGCTGCCCAGGGCTCCATCCAGCCTGGCATTGAGCACCTCCAGGAATGGGGCACCAATACTTCTCAGTGCCAGCACCTCTCCTCCCTCTCCATGATGGGTTGTTTCCAGGCTCCAGCACAGCTCCTGTCCTCATTCATCTCCTTCACGTTGATGTCCAAGCTGTCCTATAACTGATTACATCTTTCCTAGTCCCTAGATGGCTCCTCAACCCCGAGTACTGAGAGGTGGAGGCTGTACTCAGCTTCCCCGAGGGAAGCAACCTGCTCATCAAACTGGGAACCTCTTTTGGCACAACATAAAGCCATTATCTCTCATCCCAATAATCTATATCCTAGATCCTTCCCGAGGCATTGTATAGTGGAAGGCTACCAGCACTGGCAAGGTCATAGCATAAGAGGGGGTGTGCCAGATCCCCTATTTGGCTGCCAAGTAGGGTTGAAAAGAGTGTAAGGGGTTGGATTTCAGGTTGGTTTCAGGTTGGATATTGGGAACAATTTCTTCTCAGAAAGAGCAGGGAGACACTGGCACAGCTACCCAAGAAGATAGGGATGGGGGAGTTACCATCCCTGGAGGTGGTCAAGAACTTTGGAGATGTGGCACTGAGGGATGTGGGCATGGTGGGAGTGGGGTTGGACTTGGGGATCTGAGAGGTCTTTTCCAATCTTAATGATTCTGTGACTCTAGGAATGGTCCCAGGCCGGAAGACTTGGGCTGAGCACAGAAGGGAGCATGAGATGTCAGTGAAGTGAAAAATGAGAAGTGGAGATCCAGGGCAAAGAAGAAAGAGGGTGGACTTTGATGAAAAGGAGATAACAGCAACAGAAGGATCTCCTAAACAAGCAGGCAGGAGGGGAGCTGGATGACAGGCAGATGTCTATAGCCAGAGGATGGAATGGAGGTGGTGATAACTCACTGATAATTTTAGTTAACAAGGGAGTTGAATGTATTGTTGGCTTGGGACCTTCACCGTATTGAAAGGGACATGTTTGCAGGGCAGGCACTTGGTATCCATCCAAAAAGAATGTTCTGGCAGAGAGCATGAAGGTGTGCCTGGTTTCTAGTTGACAGTTCCTTTCAAATCTTCATAGATATTGGCATGGGTGGGAGGAAAGGATAACTAAAAACAAAGAAGCCACACAGAGGAGTGCTTGAAGCTCTCTGGACCTGCAAAATCACTCAGGAACAGGAGGACAAACACCAGCCAAACAGCAACTTCATCTGGGCAGAGTTCAAAGGCAGTGTGGCTGCCTCACTGCCTCCCAGAAGCAGCTTCTCAGTGCAGACTGCAGTGCCTGGGAAGTTCTGCAGTGCTGACGAAGGCACCAAAATGGGCAAAAGGTCCGACAAGGCTTTGCAAGCTGATTCATACGAGCTTCAGCTGAGCAAACTCTTTCTAAAAGCCAGTCCCACTCAGCCACCAGGAAGGATTTATCAAAGCATAGCTAGGAAAATCTGGAGGCAATGAAGTGATGTGGAAAAGGAGTATAGGCAAGAATCTGCAGATTTGATTTAATAAATTAGAGATTGGCCTGAACGCATTGCTGGGCATCCTTCAGGAAAGAAGTGATTTTCATGCTGATGAATACTTGTTCCCTCAGACTAGACTGGAAAGTTGTTTGTAATATTTTAGTGCTTATGAACGTAAAGCAAGCCGCTACTGCTCTGAACAATTCAATAGGAGGAACATGAAAGCCTTCCAGAAGCTTTAATAGCCTGAATGAGGGACCTGGCCCAGCGTGCTGAACTGATCTGGGCAGTCTCCTTCTGCTGTCCTTGAAACAGTAGAAGGATTTGCTCAGTCAGGAGCAGGACTGGGTTGGTGTCTTGAGATCCAAAGCAAGCAAGAGACCCAGCCTTGAAGCACAACACATCCAATAACACCAAATACAGAAGCTAAACCTTCAGACAGGTGTTATTTCTGCACGCGGGTGGTTTCGAGGGATTCAATCTAGCAGACATGCCACGAGGGCAGAAGCTTGTGCTGATGAGCCTGGCATCCCCACCATTCCCCCTTTCTCCAGGGGCTGAGCGTCGCGGGGCTCTGATGGAGGCAGCAGCCGCAGTATCAGCATGGCTGTGCCTTTCTGTGCCTTGCAGGTTCGGCGTGAGGTTCCCCTGCATGTCTGATGCCTATGACCAAGATCTGCTCAGCCTGGCGATGGAGAGTGCGCAGGAGCTGGGCTTCCTGGGCTTCACCCGAGATGGGGTGTACTGCATGATGGCAGGTCCCTGCTACGAGACCATCGCCGAGTGCCGCCTGCTGCAGGCCCTGGGAGCGGATGCTGTGGGTGAGCTGCGTGGACCAGGCTTGTGTGGTCAACTGGGTGCTTAGCAATGGGTTAAACAACTCGTCCTGCACAAGGCTGACCTTTTTGGTCTTCTAGGATGGATCTGCAGAGCGAGCCTGTGTGCTTACGGTGTCTAGAACGAGGAGCCAAGCACAATATTCTGCTTGTTTTCCAAATCATACGTATCCCACGCTCAGGTGGCTCCACTTCAGTGGGACCCAATCAAAAATAATTGTGCTTTTCCATGCTCTTTAACTCCTAATTCTGGAACTCTTGCTGTGCCTTTCCCTACAAAGCAGACCTCCACAAGAGTTCTGGCTGTTCAACCTCTCAGATCCCCAAGTCCAACCCCAACCTACTCTACCACGTCCCTCAGTGCCACATCCCCATGGCTGTGGGACACCTCCCGACACGATGATTCCCTCCGTCCTCTGGGGCAGCTGTCAGTGCCTCACTGCTCTTCATACGCAACCCAAACCTCCCCTGGCACGACCTCTTTTCAGAGAGCTGTTTTGCTGTGAATCCAAACCAACTCCACTCGTCCTGCTCCTCTCCTCCCCAGGCATGAGCACCGTGCCAGAGGTGATCGTGGCCCGGCACTGTGGTCTGTGTGTCCTCGGGCTGTCCCTCATCACCAACACGGCAGTGATGAGCTATGGCAGCCAGGAGAAAGCCAGCCACGAAGATGTTCTGCGTGTCTCAGCGGGCCAGGCCAAAGCCCTGCAGAAGTTGGTTGTGCACCTGATCGGCAAGCTCGGCCCAAATTCCCCCTGACCTCAACCATTTAGCATCCGAACCACAGCGCATGGATGCTAGGATGTGCCAAGGGAGAGCCCTTGGTGAGCCGGTCCCATTCTGGTTTTCCAGTTTGGAACAGATTGTTGGTTTCTCTTTCTGGTTGGGATGGTCCCACTCTGATGTCCCAACTGGGAGGAGGTGGCTGAGCTTTGGTCTCTCTGCTTTAGCTAGCTGGATGCTGAGGTTTGCTTTGAATCTTGCCACAATGATCCCCTTTTTGGTAGCCAGCTCCCTTGTTGGCCTAGGAAAGTCCTCTGCTGGCCTGTGAAAAGATTAAGCTTTCCATGAAGAAATTGAACCTAGGACACATCAGGGGCCACCATGCTCTCATTGTCAGCATGCTGATGGGCTATGAGGGAAAGGTGACTGTTCCCCATATCAATGCATTATTCATTATTCCCCAAAGGTCGGACCGTGGCTGAGAGTGAAGCAGGGGCTGTAATTACGAGATGACTTTTTACATTCATTTATCTTGGAGCTCTGCATCGAGCCCACCGCTGTCAGAGCCGCCTGCTCACCAATGACACAGGCTGAACCCAGCAGCCCAGCTCATTATGGAGAGCTTCCAATCTGCCTTCCTAAATTTAGTGGATCAATTGCACGCCAGCGCTCTGTGCAGGCTTCAGCCCACTGTGACATCCCTTTGGCTTGGGGCACAGAAGGATGCTGTGGCTCAGTGAGTTTGTCTGGGCGGGTATTTGGAGCCTTTGTGTTGGTACCAAGGGATGATGCTGTGTTGGGAGTGATGCAGATGTTGGCACCACCAGAATTATAGGACGGTTTGAGATGGAAAGGACCCTAAAGGCCATCTGCTCGCACTTCCTGCACTGAGCAGGGACACCCACAGCTCCATCAGTGCTCACAGCTCCTTGGCTGTCTGCAGGGATGGGGCAGCACCAGCTCTCTGAGCAGCCAACTTTCCCCTCTCCCTTCTCAGACCCATCCTAATCTGTGCTTGTTTTGTTACAGGGCAGAGGGAGGTTGGCTAATATCCCCCTGCCTGGAAAATGGTGCTTCATGTTCATCTAATTAACACTTGGTAAATACAAAGCCTCTTGAGTGCACGCAGAAGGCAGCTGTGCAGTTGGCCGTAGCTAAGGCTGGGATTTCGGGTGGCCTCATTAATTAAGCAGCATCAGGCTGGGCTGCAGTGTGCAGGGAGGCTTCCAAACAGCCCATCTAGGGGAGATGGGGGCCTGGGCTCCTCCAGCACCATTGGCCCTCCCTGAGGGGCAGGTGGTGGGCTCCAAGGGTGGCTGCAGGGTGGGATTTCATGTAAGGAAGCTTTTAGGGTGAAGCCATGTGTGTATGGGTTCCCAACATCTACCAGATGACTAATTCTACCTTTGCCAAATTGTTCTATAGAAGTACTTCCTAGTCTAACTGTAGATAGATTAGGTTGGAAGGGACTTTAAAGATCATCTAGTTCCAATCCCTGCCCATCAATCCATGTTTATGACCACTCTAGACCACATCCCCAGGGCTCTTGGACATCCCTGGGGGTGGTGACTCCCCCAGCTCCTTGTGTGCCAGTGCCTCACTGCTCAGTCCAAGAAGAAATTTTTCCCAACACTCAATCTGAAATGAGGAGGGGGAGAGCCCTGGGAGTCATGCTGCAGGGAGGGGGAGATTTACCATGAATGAGAGGATCCATCTGGTTTTGAGGTGCTTTCAGCCCAACCACCTTTATTGCTGATGGGTTTCCAAAGGCACAACGACGCCAGGGGGGAAATAAAGCTTGCTGCAATCCTGGAAATAGGGTTTTTGTGTTTGCTGTTCTGGTGCTGGGGGTTAGCAAGGAACCCAGCAGGACCTGAATGGGTTCTGGGTCTGTTTCAGGATGGGCAGGTGCCAAACCTGTGCTTTGCCCTCAAGTTAAGTGAACTCCGTCAGACATTTCTCTTTACCCAAAATCTGTCTTTGAACGGAGGGCTTTCTGGTTTTTCCCATGGTCTTCACTGCAAGGATGTGTTGCTCTTGGCCACATCATATTGCATCTGTCAGGGGTGAAACTTTAAAGGGAGAGGAAAGGAAAAGCAATGGGGCCAGACCCTGCACCCCCAAACTCACTCCTCAAAGCTTCAGCTCCTCACACTCCATTGCATGCTATGGACACCAGGGCTGCATCCCTGCCCTGTGCCGAGCGTCCCTGCGTTCTTCCCGTCATTAATTAATCACATCCATCAGCTGAGAGCTCTGGATGTGAATTATCTTTTTCCACCCCTGTAGCCATGGCAACACATCCCGCCGGACAGCGGTGCCCAAAGCCCTGGGATGCTGTGTGCTGGGCCATGGGAATTGTCCCTGCACGGTCGGGGGGGAGGAAGAAGGGGGTAGAAATTCTCCTCCTGGGGGGGGGGGGCAGATGGCCCAGGACCAGGGCAGGTGACGTGGGCAGGGGGTGACGATGCCTGGAGGGATGCAGTGACAGAAGAGAGGGGCGAAGCGATGGGAGGACGGGGGTATATGGCAGGGGTCAGGGTGCTGGGAAGAAAGAGGTGGCAGAGGGCAGGGGTAAGTGATGTGGGGTGGGATAGAGGACACTGAATAGAAGCACGTGACATGGGACGAGGGTAGGGGACACAGGACGGGGGTGGGAGACAGAGGACGAAAGTAGACATCAGGACAAGGATAGATGACACGGGCAGATGTCTCTGAGAAGGGAGGTGTCGGGGCGGGGGAAGGTGATGGGGCAGGGATGGGTATCAGGACGGGGGTAGGCGGCACCGAGCGGGTGACACAGGGCAAGGGGAAGCGACTTGGGCAGGGGGCACTGGGTAAGGGTAGTTAACACAGGGCAGGGGGCAGGGCTGGGTGACACTGGGCAGGGCAGGTGGCACAGGAGCCGGCAATGACGCGGCGCGTCCCTCCCCGCCCGGTGCGGTGCGGTGCGGAGCGGTGCGGTGCCGCGCTCCCCCTGGCGGCCGCGGGTCGGCCGGGTATAAAAGCGGGGGGCGGCGGCGGGCGGCGGGCAGCGGCGGGGAGATGGCGGGGCAGCGAGCCCCGCACCTGCACCTGGCGGAGCTCAGCGCCTCGCAGTTCCTCGACGTGTGGCGGCACTTCGACGCCGACGGTCAGTGAGAGCCGGGATGAGGGGGAGTCCGAAGTGATGGGGAATGGGGAGAGTCGGGGGTGTCGCGGGAGCTCGGTGCGGGTCCCGAAGTCTCGCCGTGTGGATGGTATGGAGGTGGCAGTGCGGTGCTGCTCCGATGGGAGCGGAGCGCAGAGCCCGGACGGGGTCGGGGTGTTCCGTGCGGTGGTTTGTCGGGAGAGAGCGGGATGGAAAGGGGGAAAGGGAAAAAAGAGAGAGGGGAAAGGAGGAAAAAAAAAAAAGGAGAAAAGGCAAAAAGGAGGCGAAAAGGAAAAAAAAAGGGGGTGAAGGCAAGGAAAAACAAAAAAGGTAAAAGAGGGTGAACAGAAAAAGCAAAGAAAAAAAATTTTTTAAAGGGAAAGAGAAGCAAAAAAAAAAAATCAGGCAAAACTAAAAAGATGCAAAAAAAAAAAAAAACAAAAGAAAAAGCTAAAAAGATGCAAAAAGAACGAAAGCAAAAAACCAAAAGATGCAAAAAGAACCGGAGCAAAAACTAAAAGATGCAAAAAAACGAAAGATGCAAAAAGAGCGAAACACAGCCCTGCCCAGCACCATGCAGCCCCCCCGGGCTCTGTGCCCCCCAGGGATTGTGGGGGGCTGTAGGGCTCTAAGAAGACCCTCTGGGGCGGTGGTTGGGGATGAGGATGGGGTGTGCTGAGGTGGCCGGGGCTCTGCACACACCCCCAGCGTCCCACCGGTGCAGCTCCGGTGGCATCGGACCCCCGTCCCATCCCTGCTCTGTGTACACACGGGGGTTTCATTTCCTTTCTTCCTCCTCCCCAGGGAATGGCTACATTGAAGGCAAAGAGCTGGAAAACTTCTTCCAGGAGCTGGAAAGTGCCAGGAAGGGCACTGGGGTGGTAAGGTCACCGTGTGGCCCCGCATTTGGGGACCACTGCTGGGGTGCGATGTGCACGCTGCTGCACTGGTGGCATCCAGCCTTAATGAGGAAGCCCTAATTAAAAGCAATAGAGGAGCTGTGGGGCTTGTGGAAGAGGGGGAGGGGGTAGGAACTGAGGTGCAGGTCATCCATCAGCTCCTGGTGCGATGCTGGGATGCTGGTGGCCGTGGCACTTGGGCCATTTGGTGTCACTCCAGCCAGGCTACGTGTCCTGTGTCTCCTGTCCTGGAACACGGGAATGGGGATGGGATAAGATGGAGATGGGATGAAGATGAAGATGGGAATGGGGGATAGGATGGGGACTGGGATAGGGTGGGATGGGATGGAGATGGGATGAAGACGAAGATGGGACGCGGATGGAATGGAGATGGGAGTTGGGTAGTGATGAGGATGAAGACGTGGATGGGAATATGGATAAGGATGTGGTCAGAGATGGTGATGGCACGGCATCGGGAATGGGGATGGGATGGAGTTGGGGATGGGCATGGGTGTGGGGATTGGATGGGGATGGAGGTGGAGGTGGGATGGGATGAGGACAGGGATGAAAATGGGGACTGGGATAGGATGGGATAGGGAAAATGTTCCTGACCCCTCTCGCTGCTGGCAGGACTCCAAGAGGGACAGCCTGGGCGACAAGATGAAGGAATTCATGCACAAGTATGACAAAAATGCAGACGGCAAAATCGAGATGGCAGAGGTGAGGGATGCGGGAAGAGGACGGGGCTGCGGGGCCATGACGAGTGGTAAAGCTGGGATGTGTGCAGTGCCCCACTGAAACTGGCTGTCCCTGCAGCTGGCCCAGATCCTGCCCACGGAGGAGAACTTCCTGCTGTGTTTCCGCCAGCATGTGGGCTCCAGCTCAGAGTTCATGGAGGTGAGCAGGGCGGGCAGTGGGTTTTGGGGCTGCTGAGCACCCTGCTTCCATGCTGAGTGCTTTAGGGATGTGCAGGGGCTGCTGTCGGGGTACCAAAAGCCAGCTGGGTTCTGGGGACATGAAGTGATGATGCATGGCCATCGTGCTCTCTTTGGGCGCTAACTCCAGGCTTCAAGCTGGAGGCAGCATCTGGAAGCAGAGTTTAGCTGGGGAGGGTAATTAAATATTTAGGGTCTGTTGTGGTGAGGACAGTGGCATTTGAATACGGGTTGGAAAGCATCCAGCCCATGGGTGTCCCACCGTGGTGGGACCATGGACAGCAGCTGGCGTGAAGCGGTGACTGATGACATGGGTGGGATGTCCCCATAATGACATGGGTGGGAGATGTCCCCATTCCACTGGGATGCTGTGGGATCGTCACCAGGATTGGGATCCATGTGGCACCACTCATGGTGACGTCCATGGTGGCCCCTTTGCAGGCATGGAGGAGGTACGACACGGATCGCAGTGGCTACATCGAAGCCAACGAGCTGAAGGTGGGCTGCCTGCATGGGGTCATCCCCGTTGTCACCCAAGGTGACAGCGGTGGGACGGTGTGGCACTGTCCTCGTAGGGCTTCTTGTCGGACCTGCTGAAGAAGGCGAACCGGCCATACGATGAGGCCAAGCTGCAGGAGTACACGCAGACCATCGTATGTGGCAGCCAGTGGGGACACTGGGCTTGGCCCCACGTGCCCTTTTAGACTTCCATGGTCCCATGCTTGCAGCAGGAGGGTGGGATGGGGTGAGGGGTGACCCGGTCCCACTTTTGTCCCAACAGCTGCGGATGTTTGACATGAACGGGGACGGGAAACTGGGCCTCTCCGAGATGTCCCGGTAAGGCCACGAGCGGTGGGGAGGAAGAGGAAACCCCAAAGACACCCACAGGAGGTGTTTTGGGTCAGGTTGCTACCCGTCTGGCCTCACTAACCGGTTGTTTTTTTAAGGAAAAAAGCCAAAAATCTGTATTCTAAAAAGGTTGCCTCCAGGTGCCCATCCGTTCTGCCTAGACCCCACTGGGTTCCTATTCCTTCAGGTTCCCACCCTTTGCCCTGAGGCTCAAACTGACCCTGGAAGAGAAAAGAATGGGGGAAAAAAGAGTGATTTTGGCCAAATCAGGTTCCCTCCTTGCCACAGTTACATGGGTGGACTGGGAGCATTGGTCACACATTGGCCAATGTGATGTTTCTTGGGAAGCCCGGCTCACTGCTCCCATCCATCCCTTGCTTTTCAGA
This sequence comes from Meleagris gallopavo, assembly GCF_905368555.1. NCBI lineage: Eukaryota > Metazoa > Chordata > Aves > Galliformes > Phasianidae > Meleagris > Meleagris gallopavo. The sequence goes on from NC_139416.1 coordinate 1,235,581, forward strand.
CTGCTGCCTGTGCAAGAAAATTTCCTTCTTAAGTTTCAGGTAAAAAAATATTATTATAATTATCATTCCTACCCCTGCTTGCAATGTGCCTCTTCACATCCCCATCTCTCGCTGCCCAGGGGATGAAGCTGTCCTCGGAGGAGTTCAACGCGATTTTTGCTTTTTATGATAAGGTATGGGGCTGATGGGAGAAGAGGACATGGGGAACCCCAATATGAATAGGGACCTGGGGACAGAGCGGCTTGGGACAGCCCTGTGTCACTGGGTTGAGGCTGGGGGGATTCTGAGGAGGTCTGAGTGAAGGCTGGGTTCTCACTGGGCACATCTCTGCTCCCTCCTTGGGGTTGAGAGAGTTTGGGGTGGCGTCTCCATAAGGAGATCTCTTCCATCCATGGGGCTGGGAGGGTTTGGGGAAGGCTGGGGTGAAGGTTAGCGTCTCTGTGGGGAGATGTCTGCTCCCTCTATGGGACTGAATGGGTTCCAGGGAGGTTCTGGTGAAGGCTGGGGTCTCCTTGGTGAGATCTCTTGTTTCTTCTATGGGACTGAGAGGGTTTGGGATGGGGTCTCCCTGGGGAGATCCGTGCTCACTCCATGGGGTTGAGAAGGTTTGGGGAAAGTTCTGGTGAAAGATTTGGGATCTCCATTGGGAAGGTTGAGGCGAAGGTTGGGATCTCTGTGGGGGAAGGTCAGGGCGAACGCTGTCATCTCCTTGGGACACCTGCTGTTCCCCCCATGGGTTTGGGAGCTGTTGGGTGGGTTCCAGGCTCACATCCCATTCCCACTCACCCCACCAGGACGGCAGCGGCTTCATCGACGAGCACGAGCTGGACGCCTTGCTGAAAGACCTCTACGAGAAGAACAAGAAAGTAAGCAGGGATGAACGGGGCGGCACCAAACCCACGGGGTCCAGGGCACCCTGAGACCCATCCGCCACCCCAAACCTCCCCGCAGGAGATGAGCATCCAGCAGCTCACCAACTACCGCCGGAGCATCATGAACCTGTCGGACGGCGGCAAGCTGTACCGCAAGGAGCTGGAGGTGGTGCTGTGCAGCGAACCCCCCCTGTAGGCTTCCCCCATCCCCGGCCCCATGGCGCGGTTTTCCCATTAAAATCCCCGCTTTGGGTGTGATTTTTTTTTTTTTTTTCTTTCTAATCCCATCCACCTGGCTGGCTTTTGGTTGGTTTATGATTTCTGGGCGTTATTCGGAGGTGGGAGCGCTTTGTGGTTTTTTTTGCTCTCGAGTTGTTGAGTTTTACTTCTTTTTTTCTCGGTTTACCAAAGAAGAGTTATTTGCAAATAAAGCCGCAAGGCCGCCTCGTTGGGGCAAAACCAATAGATTTAGAGCAAAAAGAAAAAAAAAAAAAAAAGTTGGAAAAAAGGGTGATTGCACCATTGGAGGTGTTTTTTCTCTCTTTTTTTTTTTTTTAATTCTGTGATGCTTTCTGATGGGAACGTTGGGGGTTTCTGTGCCTGTTGGAGACGTCAGCCTTGTGGGGATCCCAGTATGGGTTAGTACAGTCCTGTATGGCCTTGCATGGCCCTGTACATCACACTGCAGCCCTGTATGGTACGGTACAGCCCTCTGCAGCCCAAAGTGGAGCAGTGCAGCATACAATCACAGCGTGGTTGGGTTGGAATGGACCTTACAGCCCATCCATGCCCAGACCCTGCCATGGACTGGGTGCCCTACAGCTCAGGCTGCCCAGTGCCCGTCCATGTCCTGGAGCACCTCCAGGGATGGCACCCACAGCTCTGGGCAGCACCTCACTGCCCTCTGAGGGAAGGATTTCTTTCTATCATCTAACCTACATCTCCTGTTAGATTAAAGCCATTCCCCCTTGTCCTGGACACAGTACTACAGAGGGGGGCTCAGGAGGGCAGAGTAGAAGGGAAGAATCCCCTCCCTCACCCTGCCATCACCCCTCTGTTGATGGAGCCCAGGATGCTGCTGGCCTCCCAGCTGCCAGCACACACTACTGGCTCACATTCCACTTTTCTTCCACCAGGACCCCCAGGTCCTTCTTGGCAGGGCTGCTCTCAGTGAGTTTCTCACCCAGTCTGTAGACATGTCTGAGATTGCCCCAACCCAAGTAAAACACCTCACACTTGGCCTTGTTAAACCCCATTAGATTCACATGGGCCCAGCTTTTGAGTCTGCACAGGTCTGGGATGGCATCCCTTCCTTCTAATGGTGTCATCTACACTGCTCAGCTTCATGGCAACCATAATCTTGCTGAGTGTGCATTCGATGCCATCACCTGTGTCACTGATTTGAGTACTGGTCTCCAGACAAGCCCATGGTGGACACCACCCACCACCAGCCTCCAGCTGGACATTGAGCCACTGACCACAACCCTCTGGCTGTGACCTTCCAACCAACTCCTTACCCACCCAACAGAGCACCCTTTGAACCCGTATCTCTCCAATTTGGAGAAAAGGAGTGCTGTGGGACCACATCAAAGGCCTTGCACAGGTAGATGACATCAGTTGCTGTTCCTTTATCCACCAGTGCCATCATTCCATCACAGAAGGCCTCCAGATTGTTCTTGTACCAGTATGGCCCAGTATATCCCCATATAATGCAGTGCAAACCCATGTGGCCCAGTATAACACAAGTACAGCCCAGTATGACCCAGTACACTGCAGGGCAGTCCTTTGTAGCCCCATATAGCCTGATATGCCTCCACGCTGTCTGGTAGAGCCCATGTATGTATGGTGAAGCACATGGCCCAGTGGGGCCCTGTATGGTGCTATACAGGCCAGAATAGACCAGTATGACCCAGGCCAGCCCTGTGCAGCCCAGTATGATCCTACACAGTCCAGTTCAGCTCTGTATGGTGCAGTGCAGCCCTCTAGAGCCCAACATGGAGCAGTGCAGTCCTGCATGGAGCAGTGCTCTGCATGGTCCAGTTCATGGCACTGTAGAGACCAGTATGGCCCAGTATGTCCCCCTGTGTTGTAGTACAAACTCGTATGGCCCAGTAAGACATAAATGCAGCCCCATATAGCCAATGTGCTGAAGTTCAGTCCCTTACACCCCCCATATGTCCCTGTACTGCCTGGTACAACCCATGTATGTATGGGGAGCAGAGCCCTGAATGGACCAGCAGGATCCAATACAGTACAATAGAGATAGGTACAGACCAGTATGTTCCAGTACAACCTTGTACAGCCCAGGGTGGCCTTGTATGCAGCAGTACAGCCCAGTATGGTGCAGTACAGCCCTCCACAGCCCAATAAGGACCAGTGCAGCCCTGCATGGACCACTGTTCTCCACAGTGCAGTATGGCCCTGTAGAGACCGGTGTGGAGCAACATAAACCTGGGTGTCCAGTACAACACAAGTATAACCCAGCATGCTGCAGTGCAGTCCTGCACAGCCCCATACAACCCTGCATGTCCCCGTACAGCCCAGTATGGCCCAGTACAGCCCAGTGTGGCCCAGTACAGCCCAGTATGACCCACTGCAGTGCAGCCTGGTGTGGCCAAGCATGATGCAGTACAGCTCTGTACGACCCAGTATGGCCCAGTATGATACAGTACAATCTCACACAGCCCGGCATGATTCAGTACAACCCTGAATGAACCGTACAGAGCCCAGCACAGCCCAGTCCTGCTCAGCGCACTCCAGTATAACCCCGCCCAACCCCAGCCCCCTGCGGGGCGCGACGCACGGAGCCCTCCCGGCCGCCAGGGGGCGCTCTTAGGCAAAGCGCGTTGAAAGGCGCATGCGCGGGGCGGAGCGGAGCAGGGCCGGCGCCGCACTCAGAGCCGTCCGTACGCTACCGCCATGGCGCTGCTGCAGAGCCGCCTCCTCCTCCTCGGCGCCCCGCTTCGCGCTGCCGCCACCGCCCGCGCCAGGTGAGGGCTGACGGCGGCTTCAGGCACCGGGAGCGACTTTCGTGCCGCCAGGCTGGAAGGAGGGGGGGGTTCGAGAGGGGTCCTTCCCGAGAAGGAAGCGTGTCCCTGCGGCCGGGGAACCCGTTCCTGTTCTGAGGGGCTCGAGGGCGGGAAAGGGGTTGCCATGGGGGCGGCGTGCTGATTGGCCGGCCGGCGAAGCGAGTCGGGGGGCGCGCGTTCTGATTGGCTGCGGCCCGGCGCCCCCCCTCCCCCCCGCTTCCCTCCGCTGCCCTTGAGGAGCCGCCGTGGAGGGCGCGTGGGGGGGCGAGAGTGGGAGGAGGTTTGTGCTGTGGGACTGTGGGACAGGGATGTGGGGGCAGGAATGGAAAGGAGGCCAGGAGACACAGGGATGTGACAGAGATAGGGATGTGAGGCATGGGGACATCGGGACAGGGGCGTGGGTATGGACATAGGGACAGGGATGGATACCAGGACAGGGAGACACGGGGACTGGGATGTGGACATGGGACCAGGGGCATGGGGACAAGGATATGGGGATGGGGGTGGGATGTGGACATGGGGGCAGTGATATGGACGTGGGACCAAGGAACACGAGTTCTGGGATGCAGGCATGAGGCCAGGGGACATAGGGCCAAGGGATATGGACATGGGGCCAAGGGATACTGGGACTGAGATGTGGGCATGAGGCCAAGGGACATAGGGATAGGGATATGGGCATGGGGCCAATGGGCATGGGGACAGGGATATAAGAACATGGGGCCAAGGGATGTAGGATCTGGGATATGAGTATGAGGCGAGGGGACACAGGGGCAGGGATAGGGACACAGGGACAGGGGTATGGACACAAGGGTGGGGATGAACATGGGGACAGAGGCATGGACCAGAGACTGGGGATGAACACAGGGACATGGACATGAAGACAGGAATGGACACGAGGACACAGGGCACAGCTGGAACCCTACGAGGATCTGCATGCGCTGCTGCTCCTGCTGTGGTGTTCAGGCTTTCATCTGTATGTATTGCATCTATGAGTTGTGCTTGGATCCCTTGGTCCTGTGGCTGAGAAGCAGCACATGCTGGAGGATCTGAGTCTGGCTGCCATTCAGGGCAAAGCCTCCTGATCTGTGCTGGCCTTGGCGGGCTGCAGGGAACCATTCCCAGCCTGGGGCAGTGAAGAAAGCAAGATTACCTCATTGCAACAGATGCAGAACACTGTTAGGTGCTCATTTACCCCATTCTGCCCAGCACAGCCCCTTGCTGCCTGGTGAGGTGAATACCCCCAGTCCCAGCTGCTCCAGACACTGCATTCTGGCTCTTATCAACAGCTATTGCGTCTGTGGGTTGTGCCCTTAGACCTCTTGGTGCTGTGCTTGCTCTGTAGTAGCCTACAATTGCGTCTGTGGGTTGTGCCCTTGGACCCCTTGGTCCTGTGCCCACTCTGTAGCAGCCTCCTGGCCATAGCTTTCCTTTGCTCAGGTTCACTACACAGCTGTAAATTAGCAAATTGGATCTAGGTCACCTGAAAGCAATGCAGCCCGTGCCTGCTCTGCTGTAGGTTAGGAGCCTTTGTGCAGCTCCAGCTGTTCCGTGCAGCGTGTGCTGTGCACAGGGGTGCTCAGCAGTTTTCTGTTTGTTTATCTTCATTAACTCCACTTTAATGTGCTCAGATGGAGGCACGCTGAAATCAGGACAGAGGCGGTGAGATCCAAAGCAGTTAAAGCACTCCTTTGGTACACGGAAGTGCATCAGGGATGGGCAATGCTCAGCCCTACTGGATCAGCAGACGGCTGCTGCAAATGCCTTTATTTGATGGGCAGCTTTTTGCAGCCTCTGGGCCAGCAGCCCTTTAGGCTTGCAGCCTTTTGGTGTTGTTCCCTTGCAAATATTTGCTCTGGCCTTTGGCCTCTCCACCCTGCTTGGGCTTGCAGAGCTGCTGCAGGGATTTGGCAGAGGCTTTGGGATCCATCTGTGTGGGGATGGGCCCCCAAGGGAGGAAACCTGTGGGTGCTTGCTCGCCCAGAGGAAAGCTGCTTTGTGCGCCTGCCTGAGCCCATGAGCCACACATTCCACATATAATATACTTCTAACCAGAGCTGCTGGTTGATGAGGTTCCCGACCAAACCAAAAGGCAGAAGGCTTCTGGAACAAGAGCTCTGCTTTGCATCCCAGTGCTGACTCCCTTGTGTCCAGAAGTGGATGGAAACACATTGTGCTCACACTGGATGTACCTTAGGTAGTGCAGCTTCAGCTTGTTTTCCCTTGGGTTTCGGCACTGAAGTGCCTCCAGCCCTGGTGTGTGGGCAGAGAGGTTGTGCAGTTTATAACTTTGACCTTTATTTGAGACCAGTGCTCATTTAATTGCCAGAAATGGAGTGCAAGGCAGTGCAGTGACAGCACGTTACAGGGACGCGGGGGTAGCAATATGTTGGGGTTTGGGAAAGCTTTGGCTCTGCTTTCCTGGGTGTTGTGATGCGTTTGAAGAACCCAGCGTGGGCTGTTCTCTCCTGTTTCCCCTTTTCCCTGCCAGCTCAGCTCCCCAAAAGCAGCAGAGGAGCCATTCTGCTGCTTTCACCCCAAAATCCTCAAGCCAAGAAGGGGAAAATCAGCCCTAAACCTTCCCTAAGCTGATAGAAAGGCTCAGGATGAAAGCACTTAACTCCGGGGTGCTGGAGCTTAGGTAAATGCCAGCAGGATCAGCGGTAATTACAGCGGTCCACGTTGGAGCCGGTGACGTGCTGAAGTGTTTGCAGGATTGGGAGCTCAAACACAGTGAGCCTCTTGTGAGCTGCCTGGCTGAAGGGCAGCCCTGATACCCAACCACACACAGAGCGGCTGCACCGCAGGGCCAGCGAGTCGGTGGCACCACTGACTCATCCTCCTGCACTTAACCAGTCTTAATTACCTCTGTGCTTATTAGCGCTCTTAGCGTCTTCCATTTTTAAACTTCCTGAGGTGTCTCTGCCTTGGGTACGCTCGGTGCCTTTTTTGCACGGTGCTGGCCAGAAATAGAAGCAGAGGCATTTTGTTTGGAAGTGCTGTGATGCTGGGAAGAAGCAGGGCAGGGCAGTGAGCTTTGGGCTGTGATGAGGAGCAGCCTGCGTGCGTGAGCATGTTGGTGTTGGAATGGGACCGGGTCAGGCAGACCTAAAATGGACTGAGTGGGAGGAGAAATGGCTTTGGGAGTTCTGCTGGTCATGCTGGCACCCAAGCTACCTGGGCAGCATTCCCATGTAACGTTATCCCTTCCAGGCTGGAAAGGTTTGTGAAACTGTCATGGGGCAGCATTAGGTATGGGAGCTGGCTTGCTGGGTTTCTCCTTTAGCTCTCAAGGCTGAATCCTGCCTCAGTGGAGCTAAAAGCCAAGCTGTGCTGTGCTGCATGCCTCACCAAGCAGGGAGTCTGCATGATGCTGTGCGTCAGGACGGCTGGAGCTGCGTGGAGTCATCCTTCCCCTTCCAACCCAAAGCAATCCTGCCTGCAGGTTGGAGCTGCTGCAAAACCACCTCTCTTTGTGCACTGTGCAGGCCTGAACGTGGGACTGCGATGACAGATTTATTTTTATAGCGTGGCCTGGTGTGCTGTTGTTGACATTCAGAGAAGTCCTGTGCCTTCAGGATGCCGTGCCAGCAGGGCAGGTGGCTCATGGGACTCCTGCTGACGTGAGCAGGGCTTGTGCTTGGCTGCAAGGAAGCACGCCTTTGCTTTGGAGCTTGTCAGTTCTTGTGTGGGGAAGAAGGTGTCCTGTGCTACTTTCAGAACAGCATTTGGCTCCAGCATCTGTCCTGGAGTGGGGCAGGGAAGAGAAATATCCATTAGTAGCCAATAGTGGCAGGGAAAACAGCCCATCTGGGTGTTTGGAAGAATTGCTTTGTGCAAGAGGACTTGTGCTTGATAGGACAAGGGGAATGGATTTAAACTGAGACAGGGGAGGTTTAAGTTGGATATTAGGAGGAAGTTTTTCACCCAGAGGGTGGTGAGGCACTGGAACAGGTTGCCCAAGGAGGTTGTGGATGCCCCATCCCTGCAGGCATTCAAGGCCAGGCTGGATGTGGCTCTGAGCAGCCCGGGCTGCTGGTTGGTGAACTGCACACAGCAGGGGGTTGGAACTGGATGAGCATTGTAGTCCTTTGCAACCCAGGCCATTCTATGACTGCCTGCATCTGGCTGAGGTGCCCTGGGTGGGACTGACCCGCAGTCAGACCTGTGGGCCGTGAGGAGCTGGCAGCAGTTTCAGGGCTGACATGCTGCTGTCTGCACATGGAGAAGGCAGGGCCACTCCTACCTCTTGGTGGCTTGGAGGCAGCCAGGTGTCTTCAGGGTCAATGCACTGAGGCTCTTTGCCCATTTTGCCAAGTAAAATGCAGTGCCAGCTCGTGTGGATGATCCTCCACAGGCACTGCCTGTGTCTTTTACCGTGGCTTAAAGACAGGATTCTCCTTGAGCTTTTCTCTCTACTTGTGTGTCCTGTCGAGGTCCACATAAAGGTGTTGCTCTTTGTGCCCATCTGAGAGGTGACACACTGGGTCTCATGTCCCCTCTGCCCAACCAGACCCACAGCATTCCTGCTTGTGTCCCCGTGGTGATCCACACCTTCACAAATGATCCAGAAACCCGAAAGCTGCGGGGCACAGCACCATCCCCGCTTCTCCAGCCTGATTCTGAACTTGTTTCCCTTCAGCTCATGGTGGTCCCACGTGGAGATGGGTCCCCCAGACCCTATCCTGGGGGTGACCGAAGCTTTCAAGCGCGACACCAACTCCAAGAAGATGAACCTGGGTGTGGGAGCGTACCGGGATGACAACGGGAAGCCGTACGTCCTGAACTGTGTTCGCAAGGTGAGCCTGGCCCCAGAGCAGGGCTGTCTATCTCTGTTAGCAGTGCCAGTGCTTTAGAGACACAGTACAGCCAGCTGTGAAGCAGTAGGGGATAAACCCTTTGTGTCCCGTTCCCATCCAGGGAAATCTAACTTACTGCTGACTGACAACAGTCCTTGAACCCGGCTGTCCTTTGAGCCTCAAGGTGTTTCTTGAATAAACTGGCATTCCCTGGGCTGGCCCACATGGGATGGAAGAGCTGACGTTGTCCCCTTACTGGATTAGTCTTAAAAATTCTGCTGAGCCTTTGTTACCAGCTTGTCCTTAAGCCAGTCTAAAACTCCAGCCCAAGGAGCTGGCTGTGGACACTGCCTTGGAGGGGATTATGGAGCCTTTTGGGGCTCTGTGTGTAGAAGCAGGCTGTTAGAAATAGCTGCCAGCTGAAGCACGCATCGACTGCCTGGTCTTGGCGTAGGGAGGATGCGTTGTCCTTGGTTCTCATTGGCTTGAGATTTAAAGCCATTCTTTGCCCTCCGTTTCCCGGGTCGGCACGTGCTGCAGCTGTGTCACAACCAGGCAGCCTGGGTGGTGTCACAGGAGGAGCTTTTTGGTGCTGTGTGTGTCCTGCTGCCCTGGGAGCACAGGCAGGGTTCCCAGAGCAGACATTTTCTGCTCCTCCACAATATTTGAGTCTCCCAGTCCAGCAGGACTTTGCTTGGGCAAAGAAGCATATGCATCTGTGTAGCAGCATTAACTCACAGTGGGCCAGAAGTGGCACCCAGTTCCCTGGCTCTGCCAGTCTGATACTAACAAACACCCTCTGTAGTAAAAGCTGAGTGTCACCAGATGGGTACTGCTGCCCCAGCTTTGCTGGGCTATGGTCTCTGGAGGGAAGCTCCTGTCAGCCAAACTTTGTCCCTTTTGAGTGAGCAAATGTGAGGAGAAGCAGCATTGAGCTGGCCACCGTCCTCACCACGGTAATGCTTCCTGTGCTGAATGTGTGTCCTCCTTTCCAGGCAGAGGCCATGATAGCATCTAAGAAGATGGACAAGGAGTACTTGCCCATCGCAGGGCTGGCAGATTTCACCCGAGCATCAGCAGAACTCGCGCTGGGTGAAAACAGTGAGGCCTTCAAGAGTGGCCGGGTGAGGAGCGGGCTGGGGAGCGGTGGATGGGCAGCACTGAGACGTGTGGTCACTGTGTGGGCACCCAGCAGAGGCACGAAGGCTGGTGTGGATCCCAGCAGAGCTGCTGGCTGGCTCACCTCAGGATACCTGCGTCCTCAGCAAGCAGCCCTTCCCATGGTGGGGTCAGAACCTTGCCAGGGGTCCAACTCCCTGCCCTGCAGCAGGAGTTGCTGATGCCCGCCCCTCCAGCCCCGTGTCCCTGTTTGGGGCTGTGCAGCTGTTAAATGCTGCTGTGATGGTTGGGCTGTTCCCTGTATCCTACTGCATCTGCTTAGAGCCTTGTATTCTTTTTCCCTTGCAGTATGTTACTGTGCAAGGTATTTCTGGGACTGGATCTCTGCGAATTGGAGCCAATTTTTTGGTGAGTGGCTGGGTGGAGAAGGAAGGAACATCCTTTGACAAGAGCGTAATCTTTGGTTTTCTCTGCTTGAATCTGGACAGTCTGTTTGAACGCTGTGTCTTTTTTTTCATCAGCAACGGTTCTTCAAGTTCAGCCGTGATGTGTATCTACCCAAACCATCCTGGGGCAATCACACACCCATTTTCCGTGATGCCGGCCTGCAGCTTCAGGCTTACCGCTACTATGACCCCAAAACGTGTAGCCTGGACTTCACAGGTGCCATGGAGGACATTTCCGTGAGTTGCTTTCCATGCCTGAAGCAGGGAGGTGATGTGGGGAGAAGGGCGAGCTTCTTTTGTTCACCTAAACGTGATGAGGAGCCCGATGACACTGAATTGCGGATCTGCAGAGCTCATCTAAACAGTCTTGGAGCAACAGTCTCACCTCAGCAGCTGAGGAGAGTGCTCAGATGTTGTTAATCACTCGTTGTAATGTCTTTCTTAGAAAATTCCAGAGAAGAGCATCATCCTCTTGCATGCGTGTGCTCACAACCCCACTGGAGTGGATCCCCGGCAGGAGCAATGGAAGGAGTTGGCATCCGTGGTGAAGGTGAGCATGAAGGTGTCCTGGGGATGCTGTACATTTCATAGGAAAACCACATCTCTGTACGTTAATGGGTAACATCTTGTCATCACTGAGTTACAGGCTACTCCCTGCCTTGGAGTTCCTGTGCTGAAGGCAGGAGCCAGACAAAGGCACCCATAAAGCTCCTGTCTGAGCAGCAGGCTTTCTGCTGGCACCTTTTGGGAAGGTGGGGGAGGGAGCTCTGTGAGGAGAGTTGTGAGAGGGTGAGCAGTGATAGAACTGGGAGACTCCTCTTGAACTCATGTATTAAAAATGCAGGAAGATCTTTCACATGCATGGTGTCTCCTTGCAAGTTTTGTCTGGGTACTCTGTCACACTATTGCTTCTTTGCTGGCAGAAACGGAACCTCCTTGTGTACTTTGACATGGCCTACCAGGGCTTTGCCAGCGGGGACATCAACAGGGATGCCTGGGCTGTGCGGCACTTCATTGAGCAGGGCATCAACGTCGTGCTGTCACAGTCCTATGCCAAGAACATGGGGCTGTACGGTGAGTTGGGTGGGTGGGGTGGAAGATCTCTTCCAGGCTGGGTGTCCTGGTGGAGATGCTTCGCGTCCTCCCAGTTCCAACTGCTGCCTGTGCCCAGCCTGTAGCATTGAACAGAGCACAGGAGGAAGCCCTTGGCAGCTGGTGGAGGTCTTTCTGTGGAGGAGTCCTGCCCCAGCCCTGGGTATCCTTGAGCAGAAGCTGGGACCTGACAGCCTCTGTTTCAGGAGAGCGTGCGGGCGCCTTCACGGTGATCTGCCGCGATGCAGAGGAAGCCAAGAGGGTTGAATCACAGCTGAAGATCCTCATCCGTCCCATGTACTCCAACCCACCCATAAATGGAGCCCGCATCGCCTCCCTCATCCTGACCACCCCTGACCTACGGAAGGAGTGGTAAGAGGGGGCTCCTAATGCTCACGGCAGCAAGGCAGCGTCTCTGTGGTAGCCTTGTGTCGTGCTTGCTGCACTGCGGGCAGCTGTTAGTTCAGGCTACAGCCAGAGCCACGTGCTACTGCTTTCCTCTAGGGAAATCCCCACCCAGATCTGATTGCATCAATTAGTATCAGTCTGGCCTGGCATGTAAGGGTTTTCATTGCACTATGGAGGCAGAAAACTCGAGGGGGTGGGGGGATAAAGCTTCCCTAGGATTGAAGGCTGCTGGAGCTGCTAATCAAAGGAGCGCTAAAAAAAAAACAACTGAGGCATTGCGGCTGTTTCACATCAGGGGAAGTAGAAGCATAAGCCCCTTGGGAATTAAAACACAGGAATGTCACCCTGGTGCCCTAAGCCTGCTTCCTGCTGCCAGCCCGTGCTGCTCCAGCAGCTGGCTGTGCAGAACAAAGGCTGGCTTTGTGTTGTGGCCACACTGCTTTGGCAGGCTGACACCTTGCATGATCCAGCAGAGATGTCTCCTAGCTGCACTGCATTGGAGCAGAGGCTGTCTGCCTGCACTGGGGGGTGCCCTTAGTGCTCCCCAGATACTATTTTATGTGGGCTTTGGGCAGTGCTGCCGGGAGCCTCCAGCTCTCCCAGATCTTCCAGAAGCGAGAGCTGCCAAGACTCTGGTAATAGCATCCAACAGCAGTGGAATAAATAAGCAGTTGTCCAGCCAAAGCAGAGGTTCACAGTTTGTGGGCTTTTCTCAACTGTGGGTATGGCTGTGTGACCATTCCATGGTTGCCTGTGGACTATGATTGATGGCACACTCGGTGCTTTTGGGGTGCAGGGCTCCTGCAGTTGGAGGCAGTTTGCTTCCTGGGTAGCTGGGGAGGGAGTTGTGTTGGCACAATCCCTGCTGTGCTCTGAGCAGTAACCGGGTTGACTTGTCAGGCTGGTGGAGGTGAAGGGCATGGCCGACCGGATCATCAGCATGAGGACTCAGCTGGTGTCCAACCTCAAGAAAGAGGGATCTTCCCACAACTGGCAGCACATCACTGACCAGATTGGCATGTTTTGCTTCACGGGGCTGAAGCCGGAGCAGGTAAACGTGGTTCCTCTGGTCTCGAGGTGTTGTTTGTGGTGCTTGCAGAAAGATACAGAGTGCTGGTGCCAGAATGAGCCCGTGGGGCAGGTCTTCTCAAAGAGGAGCATCTTCCCAGCCTGCAGAACCATGGGGGACCCATGTCTTGCTCTGCTTCCTGATGTTCTTGTGGAGGTTGAAAGCAAATGCATCCTGCTTATCTGATGGTCACTTAGTGTCACTCTGAGGTGACTCCTGGCTGAACATCTGCAGGGTTTGCACATTGCCCAAGAGCTGAGCGGCAGCTCTTGCTTTCCCACAGTTCTGCAGGTGGTTGGATGATGGTTCTGCTGGCACCCAGCTTATGTTCGATTCTAGCAAGCTGTATAAATTCACACTCCAGCAACAGAATAGAGATAGGGCTTTAATTTGAACTCTGCTCTTTCGTCCCAGGTGGAGCGGCTGACAAAGGAGTTCTCCATCTATATGACAAAGGACGGCCGAATCTCCGTGGCAGGAGTTGCATCAAGCAATGTAGGCTACCTGGCTCATGCCATCCATCAAGTCACAAAGTAAAGACAAAGGCGTGCCCTGGAGCTGCTGGCCTTTCCCCATCGGTCAAAGAAGGAGAGGGAAAGGGAGGAAGGAGAACGCTTCCAACCACAGCACTTAATGCTGCTGCTGAATGTATCTTGTAGATAAGTTGTTGTAGAAGCCTCTAGTCCAAATTGCACCACGTTGTGGAACAAGGACGTAATTGCTGGCTCCCATCATCGTCATAGACATCATCTCCTGCTGCTTGTCCTCTGTCCATCAGCCCCAACACCCATTTGCACTGGAGGGAGTAGGAGGTTACTGCTCTGCGTCCTATCAGTGTACACACCAAAGGCATCCCTGTGCTTCTTTCTCCACAAGAAGGCTTTACTAGGCTGCTCACCCTAACAGCAGCAGACAGGGAGCAGAGTGGGCTGGGAGGGGGGATGTTTGGGTTCATCTGGTGACCCACACTCAGCCTATCCCTGCTGCCTGCAGGTTCTGTCCTCCTCCATCCTCTGCTGCTGGACTTGGGCTTAGCCCGGAGGTGGGCAGTGCTGAAGCTGCCATCTAACGAGGAGCATAAAGGCTCTGAGGACTTGTCGCTACTGGAATGTGCTCCGTTGTGGGCTTTGTTGTTTCCATCTGGGACTCCTTCAGGTGTCATTCACAGCGGCATTGGTGTGTGTGTGTGTGTGTGTGGCAGACTCCTATCACTGCTCTCAACCTCTGCTCCCGTGCTCTGAGGTTGAATGATTTCTTGTCCCTCAATAACAACTTATGAAAACTGCTTTCTCTGGCTCTGTGTATCTCCCCAACCCTGTACCCCCATCCCATCGGCCCTGTGAGCCCAGATGAGCTGGGCTGTGTCCAACCTGACCCTGGGATGCGGCGGCATCCACCTCATCCACTCCCTTCATCCCAAGGGCTGGTGATGCTAAGTGCAGGAGGGAAGGATCCCAAGAGCGGTCTGAGAGCTGGCCATGCAAAAACCATCCTCTCCTTTTGCAGATGAGAGTACGGGCTGCTCTGCGCATCAGAGAAAGGCTGAAGTTGGGAGGGACCTCAAAGCTCACCCGGCCCCGAGCCCTGCCGCAGGCTGGCCGTCCCCAGCTCGGGCTGCCCAGGTCCCATCCGCGGCCTGGGGCGCTCACCGCATTCATTGCTCCGCTCTGACTTTTCAATCCGATCCGGAGCCGCTCGGGGGGCGTTGCGCGGGGCGGGCGGCGCCGGCGCGGTTGCGGTGAGCGGCGGGGCGGGGAGAGAAAGCGGTGCGGCCCCGGCAGGGGGAGGGACGGGCGTGGGCACGGCTGCGGGAGGCGGCTCCGGACCGCAGAGAGAGATCGCTCCGCCCGGGTGAGCGGGGGGTCCCGTTGGGGCCGGGGGTACCCTTAGGGTGCAGCCTGGGCGCGGGGGCCGCCCGTCGCGCCGCGGGGTTAAACGGCCCGATGGCAGAACGGGGTCCGGGCGGGAGGCCCGGAGGTTCCCCTGGGCCGTGCGGGTTCCCCTCCGAGCCCCGCCGGCCTCCGTCCGCGCTGCGTGGCGGTGCGCGGGGACGGGGCGCTGCCCGGGGGCACCGCGCGGCCGTTCCCGCAGCCACGCGCGCCCCGCGCCGGACGTGCGCTGCGGTGGTCGTTTGCGGGTCTTGCTGAGCCCGGCCTGACCTTTACCCCGCAGCACGTGGGTAGCAGCTTCTGCAGAGCTTGCAGAAATTGGGGCCGGAATTCGGGAAGCGCAGCGGGGCTCGCGTCCGCAGCAACGTGCGTCCCGTGAACCCAGCGAGGCAGAGGCGGGCTCTCCTTCCCTGGGGCATCTGTGTGCCCTGGGGCACCCGCTGTCCTTGTGCCCTACCCCGCCGTCTTCTCTAACAGAGGCTGCAGGGCTACTGGAGGATCCTCGGCAGCCTCGCGTTCTCCTGCAGCCCTTTCTAGCGGTGACAGCCTGGCTGTTCGCTGTCGCCAAACCCGATGGAGCCAACGCTGCCCCACGGCATTCGGCTGACCCCGGTGCAGGAGCGCTAGCAGGACACAGCGCTGGGAGGAGCGGACCCTGCCGGCAGGAGGATGGCTCAGGCCGCCGGGAGCATCAACACCGACTACAGGGACTGGGAATGGAGCGCCGATGCCGGGGAACGGGCCAGGCTTCTGCAGAGCCCCAGCGTGGAAGCGGTGCCGAAGAGCGAGGAGAACCAAGGGAACGGAGCTGGGGCCACGTCGGCGCTGGGCGCGGTGTTCATCGTGGTGAATGCTGCTCTTGGGGCCGGGCTGCTCAACTTCCCCGCTGCCTTCAACATGGCTGGCGGCGTGGCTGCGGGCATTGCGCTGCAGATGGTGAGAGCTGGGGTGGGACAGCCCTCGTCCCACGTCTGGAGGGGCTGGGGGGGATGTGGAGCTCCGTGTAGGGGCCGTGGGGAGGAGGAGATCCTGGGTGGAAGTCCCCCAGGTGAAGCAGAGGTTCGGACCTCTGAGGGGCAGCAGGGATGTTGTATGGGGTGGATTTGGGAACGTGGGCTTGCTGCTGCCTCACTTTGTCCCCTCCCTGCTTTCCCTTACCCCAGTGCATGCTGATCTTCATCATCGGAGGACTGGTGATCCTGGCGTACTGCTCGCAGGCCAGCAATGAACGGACGTACCAAGAGGTGGTGTGGGCGGTGTGTGGGAAGGTGCCAGGTGTGCTGTGTGAGGTGGCCATCGCCGTTTACACCTTTGGCACCTGCATCGCTTTCCTCATCATCATCGGAGACCAAGAGGACAAGAGTGAGTGGCCCAAGGAGCAATGGGTTGCATCCCTCCTTCTGGAAAGGGGAAAGGATGTGATCCTTTGGGTAGATGTGGCGCTGAGCAACGCGGTTGGGGGGATGGATTGGGGTTGGACGTGGTGATCTTAGTGGTCTTCTCCAACCGAAATGATTCTGTGATTCTATGGCCTATCTGTGCCCACAGTCATTGCTGCTCTGGTGACAGAGCCTGAGGAAGCAGGGAGCACCCGCTGGTACACGGACCGCAAGTTCACCATCAGCATCACTGCCTTCCTCCTCATCCTACCCCTCTCCATCCCCAAGGAGATCGGCTTCCAGAAATATGCCAGGTGGGTAGGAGAGCCCTGCAGGGCTGGGGGGGTGGTCTGGGGAGAGTGGGTGACAGCACCTGGTGTCCTGCTTGGGGGAAGAGAAGAGCGGGGATCATCCTGGTTGGAGGGGTTGGGATGGCCCAGGCTGTGCAGGCAAAGGGATGGGGCTGGAAATGTTGGGAGGAGACCCTCAGACATCCTCGGAGCTGGGAGGCAGGATGCTGATGGCTTGCTGTCCCCTCCTGCAGCTCTCTGAGTGTGATTGGCACGTGGTATGTCACCGCAGTCATCATCATCAAGTACATCTGGCCTGACAAGGAGCTTGTGCCTGTGGAGATTCCTACCAGGTGCGTGCAAGAGATGTGATGCTGATGGTCTCAGCTGGATTTCCAGTCCTCCAGCACAGGATTTGAGGAGAACAATTCACTTTTAGCTTTGCTACAGCTGCATCAAACCCCAGAAAGGAGAGATCTGGGTCTCCTTTGGGGTGATTTTTGGTTATTTCCTTTGCCCGCGTGGCTTTCCTTTCTTCACAGTTTGGGACTATTTCTGGACCCAGGGTGGGCAGGCATGGCTGACCCAGGGATTTTAGGGCAGAGCAGAGTTAAGATCAGTTTTTTTCACTGCCCAAATGGATCCTTACATTTATTTTTTAGCAACTCTTTTTTTTTGATCCCGGGAAAACCTTTATCCATGCAAAAGCTCTGTCCCAGGTGGGAGCAATTGGTGGCTGAGCTGGGGGCAGGTCAGCAGAGGAACAAGCAGTTCCCACATGCCCCTGCTCTGACCGGTGGCCGTTTCTCTCCCCAGCCCCTCCACCTGGATGGCCGTGTTCAACGCCATGCCCACCATCTGCTTTGGATTCCAGGTAGCTTTGAGCAGCACATGGGACCTGCGCATCTCCCTGCTGCTCCGGCTCATCCCATAACGTGTTCCCTCGCTCTTTTCATGTCTCTGGCAGTGCCACGTGAGCAGCGTGCCTGTCTTTAACAGCATGAAGCAGCCGGAGGTGAAGACGTGGGGAGCAGTGGTGACAGCAGCCATGGTGATCGCTCTCTTTGTCTATACTGGCACTGGTAAGCGATGGGACCCCATGGTGGCTTGCGTGGTCCTTGGAGGAGCTGTGAGCTCCTGGGGACAGACGCTCTGGTCAGCAGAGGTACCTTGAACGCACATCCAGGAGGGTCTTTCCCTGACCCCGCTGAGCGTGCCCTTCCCTGGCAGGTGTCTGTGGCTTCCTGACCTTTGGGGCCAGCGTGGACCAGGATGTGTTGCTTTCCTACCCCTCCAATGACATCCCCGTCGCCCTCGCTCGGGCCTTCATCATCCTGTGCGTGCTGACATCCTACCCCATCCTGCACTTCTGCGGCCGGTGAGTGAGCAGAGGCAGTGGGGCTGGCGCAGGCAGGGGGGCACTGCTGGAAACCCTCCTTCCTTCCCATGGCTCTGTGCCCACAGGGCTGTTCTGGAAGGCCTCTGGCTCCGCTACACCGGAGTGACGGTGGAGGAGGACGTGGTTCGGGAGCGGAGGAGACGCCTGCTGCAGACCATTAGTTGGTTCCTCCTGACTCTCCTCCTGGCTCTGTTCATCCCTGATATTGGCAAAGTCATCTCTGTCATCGGAGGCTTGGCCGCCTGCTTCATCTTTGTCTTCCCAGGTACATCCTGGGATGCTCTGTGGTCAGTGGAGGTCTCAAGGCTATGTATTGCAAAGAGGGAGAGGGTGGGATGGGAACATAGGAGCTAGGAGACCTTCAGAGAAAGAGGTCCAACTGGTTTTGACTGCTGTCTCTACTCCAGAACTGGGAGTGTGGGAGAAGCAGCGGGCTAGGTGAGAACGGGCTGAAGGAAAACTATCTCATCAGGCAGCAGCATGCTCTGCCCCTTTCCAGAGCAAGCTGGGAGGTGGCTGGGGTTGGGCTGTAGCACATCCCCGGTGAGCTGAAAGAAGGCAAAGAGAAACAGGAGAGGACGTGTCCACCCTGCCCTTGCCTCAGTGGAGCTCAGTTCAGCTCCCTGGTCTGCAAGGCATCTGCTCTGTCCTTGTCTGGGTTTAATGTGCCTCCTGTCCCTCTCAGGGCTCTGCCTGATTCAAGCCAAACTCTCCGAGATCCAAGAAACCAGAGCAGTCAGGTAACGAGCTTCCCCTCTCCCTGCTTTCCCTGTGGGATTTGGGCATAAAGGTCTCCTCTAAGTGCGCTCCATCCTTGTGCATCCGCAGCTGGTGGGCCCAGGTCGGCTACGGGGTATTCATGGTCACCCTTGGAGCCTTCATCTTCGGACAGACCACTGCCAACGCCATCTTCGTGGATCTCGCAGCCTGACCCCTTCTCCAGGCAGGACCCTGCTGCTGCTGAGGGGAAGTAGATTTCCCATCAGACTGAGGGGGAGCAGGGAGAAAACATTTTAGCATATTGGGAACGTCCAAGAGGAGTGTTGAAACGCAGGGCTTCACTGTAAGAGCCCTGCAGGGACTTGTGTCTTGTTGTCTTAACACACCAGGCAGTCAGGCTTGCCTTCTCAGTCCTGACTCCCTGGTGACGGAGGAGAACCCCACTCACTCCGTGCTGACGTCCAGGTCAAATCCTTTCTGCCCCTCTGGGGTGGGCTTCACTAAGGGATCCCATTTGAGTTTGCACAGGAAAGCGCACTGCTTCCCTCAGTGCTGGGGGAACTTCTTTCCAGCACTTTCACAGCTTGAAGTCATAGCATTGGAGGGAGGCAGCGTGTCTTGTTTAAAGGGAACTAGGGACAGTGCTTTAATTTATAGTAGGTGAGAGTGTGCTGCGATCAGAGCATAAAACAAATGGTGCACCTGGAGAAAGGGAGAAAGCAAAGGGAGCTCTGCCTCGCTGAGCAGCACTGGGACGATGGGTCCCGGCTGATTCCCATCACCTCAAAGTGAGTGAGTTTTACTGTCATGAGCAGAGCAATTCCTCCACCACCTTAAACCCATTAGCTTAGACAGTGAGACCTCCTCTGTCCTCTTCTGTGTCTGTGTTTGGCTTTAAGTTTGCTTTCCTGTGGCTCGTCTTGCCAACCTGCTGTTCTGCCCTAGTGCTAGCAGGCGTTTTCCCTCCCATTTTCCTCTGAGCAGGCTGCACTTGCTGTTAGGAAGTGGGAATGTCGCATTAAGCCTGATTTTAACTTGCCATTTGTGGGAGGGGGATTGGGAAGACCACAGGAGCAAAGTTTACATTGCCATCCCCAGCCTCGGGGCTGGCAGACTCACTGGAGAAGGTGCTGTGAACTGGATCTGCCTACTGGAAACACTATGCTAGAACCAAGCTCTTAGTCTCAAATCCTGTTCTTCTGGAGTGCGTGGCCAAGGAGTGGGCCAGGTGTAGGTCTTAAGGGACGCTCTGGGGATAAAGCAGGCAGTATGAATCCATTCTATATTGTTCCCACTATTGTTCTCATTTGTGCTGTGGCTGGTGCTGTTCTGGGATGTCCCTCCTTAGCCTTTCCCAATAGTTTCATTTATGCTTCTTGGTTGTTTCTTTGGGTGTAGAAGTTCCCCAGTTGCAGATGAGGATTGGGGCAGTTAAATCTCAGCAGCCAACTGCTCTTGTTGAGACTTTAAGGTCCCTTGGTCTTTGGTTTCTAAATTCCCAGGCAGGAAGAGATTGATGTTCACGTATCCTCATGTACGGTCTCGAAGCAGTACTTGGCAGACATGAGACATGGCCCAGCCTGTGACAGTGGGAAGATGAATGTGACACGTTGATGCAGTCCTTGCCATGTTCCTTTCCCTGTGACCAGCCAGCAGTGGGTGGGAGGACGGCCCGTGGTACAGCTTGCTGGTGTCATTCGTCCTCTCCCTACAGTGCTTGTGGTGTATGGGTGTGCTCTGACAAAAGGTGGCTTCAGCCTGGCTCTCACATTCCGCAGCTCCCAGGCGGTGCTGGCACAGCTCTGGGAAGGGCTTTTCACCTAAATGCACATTTCTTTCCAGAATCTGCTCTGAAATTTGAATGCTCCCCACCTTCCCCCATCTCTCTGAGGTGCGATGGAGAAATCCAGACAGAAAATGAGAAGGAAAGCCCAAATAAATTGTTGAGGGGACTGTGTGAAGTATTGTGTCCCTCCAGTCTCTTCCAGGATAGCTCCAGCCTCTGCACCTTCTGCTTTTCACATGAAAAGGCTCCAGCAAACCTGTTTGCATCACCGCCGTGTGCTCACCTGGGAACAGAGGAGTGCTGTCAGTGTGCTGGGCTCTCCAGAAATGAGGCCATGTTTCAGGGAATACGAAGCATGCAGTTATGTGAGCATACCACCAGCCTGCTTTCCCAGAACGAGAACAAGAGATGGAAGGAGCCAGAGCCTGGGCTTAGTGGGTGTTGTGTCTAAACACAGTCCATCTGTGCTGCACGTGGGAGCAAGGACATCACAGGCACAGGCTGTCTCCAAGCCCCTTCTGGCTCGGGCTTTCTTGTCCATACTTCCCTTTCTTCCCCCTTTCTTTCTTCCCCTTTTTCTCCTCTTCTTCCTTCCCTCCCCCCTCCCTCCTTCCCTCCTTCCCTTTCCCCCATTTTCTTTCCCCTTCCCTTCCCTTCCCTTCCCTTCCCTTCCCTTCCCTTCCCTTCCCTTCCCTTCCCTTCCCTTCCCTTCCCTTCCCTTCCCTTCCCTTCCCTTCCCTTTCCTTCCCTTTCTTTCCTTTTTCCTTCTCCTTCCTTCTTTCCTCTCTCCTTCCTTCCCCTTTTTACCCCTTTCCTTTTCTCCTTTTCCTTCCTTCCTTCCTTCCTTCCTTCCTTCCTTCCTTCCTTCCTTCCTTCCTTCCTTCCTTCCTTCCTTCCTTCCTTCCTTCCTTCCTTCTTCCTTCCTTCCTTCCTTCCTTCCTTCCTTTCCTTCCTTCCTTCCTTCCTCTTTCTCTTCCTCTTTCTCTTCCTCTTTCTCTTCTTCTTTCTCTTCTTCTTTCTCTTCCTCTCTCTTTCTCTTTCTCTCCCCTTTTCTCCTTTCTTTCCTCCCCCCCTTCTTTCTTTCACTCGTTTCCCCTTTTCTTTCTTGCTTTCTTGCTTTTCCCATCTTCCCTTCCTTCCCTTTTCTCCCACCCCCTCCAAAATGCAAAAAAAGCAAAGATCCCTGGATAAACACCTTGGCTGTCTCCGCTGGCTTTGCAGCAGCTGCAGCATGGTTCTGAGCATGAAGGAGAGCCCAGGCAAGCAGGGCTGTGGTACTTGTGGGGCCTTCAGGTACAAACCAGGCTCAGCTAAGACTGCACTGGTGTGGGCTGGAGCCGGGCTGCAGGATGTGTGTTGTGTCCTCACAGGAGTGCAGGCAACCAGAGATGCAGCTCAGTTTTGTGTCCCTCACAGTGCTGTGTGGGGGTGGGTTTGCATCGTGCCCTGCTACTGGGGTTATGTGGTGACGGGGCTGTTTCTCTGTTTGCCTTACCACTCCTGCGGCTGTTTACAGACTTTTTATGTAATTTTTTAAGTGCAAAAAGAAAAACAAAAACCCAACCCTGGATGACCTTGACTCAATAAAAGTGAATTGTGATGAGTATCCCAGGCAGGCGTAATGTGGTTTCTGCACAGCTGTGTGGTCCCATGGGAGAAAGGACCCCAAAACGCCAGCAGGATCGGCTGTAGGGGGCACAGCCCAGAGTGACGGGGGGGGCTTAACGTCACGGAATCATGGAATCGTTAAGGCTAGGAAAGCGCCAAAGACCCCCAAACCCACCCACCCCGTCCCCTCAGGGCCCGCACAAAATGGCGGCCCCCCTGGTCCACACCACTGCGCGCCTGCGGGGGGCGCGCAGCACGGACCGCACCACCAACCCGCGGTGGGGGGCGGGAGGAGAGCTGCAGTACCGCATTCCGGCTCTAGAGGGCGCGGCGCGCGGGCCGTACCACCGCTGCGTGTAGGGGGGAGGCGGTCGGGAGGACCGCACCACTGCGCGGAGGGGGAGGCGGTTGGCACCACTGTGGAGGGGCTGCTTCCCCCCCTCCCCGTGACTCCGGGCGCCCTTTGGCGCTCCTCGCCACTTCCTCTTCCTGCCTTGCGCTGATTGGCCGACCTGAGCGGCCAACGCTTGTTGATCTTCGGGGCGCATGCTCCAGCCCAGACGCCCGCTCTCATTGGCCCCAACGCTAGGAAGGAGTCCGGCCGGCTTCAACCAATCGGAGTTCTTTCCTCACTCCGCGCTGAGGGCCGGGGGGAGGACAGCGGAACGCTCCGCGAGAGTCAGCCGCGCTGATTGGTCGGACGGCTCGGAGCGGCGCGCTCCGATTGGCGAAACGCCGGGCGGGGGGGGCGGGAACCTCCACGCGTCCCTCCCCCTCCACCCCCCGCTGGCGTGCCGCGAGGGGACGGGGGAGGGGAAAGGCCGCGACGTGAGCGCGCGACCCCGTCCGCCATTTTGTAGAGCAACGGCGGAGACCAGAGGAGAAAAGCGCGAGCGGCCGCAGCCCGCCGCCTTGCTTCGGCCCCGCCGCCTCTGAGGTGAGAACTGCGGGTTGGGCTGGGGGCACCGGAGCCGTTCGTGGGCGGGGGGGGGAGCAGCAGCCTGGAGGGGGGCACGGCGGAGGTGCGGGGCCGGGCGGATGGAGCGCGGCCTGTGAGGCCCGCGGCGCTGCGTGAGGCCCGGCGCGCGTTGCCGCCTCCCTCAGCTGCGCTCGGCGCTCAGAGCGGCGGCCCGGCCGAGTTCCGGTTGCCCACCTCCCTCCTACGAGCTGAGCGGGGTCCTGTGGAGAAGCGCCATCCGCAGGGCGCTGGGCCGTCCCCTCTCGGCAGGGTTGGCTGTGGGAGCGCTGCTGCCGGCTCGGTGGGCCCGGGGAGCACAAGGAGAACCGGCAGCCGTAACACCGCCTCGGGGCTGCAACAGTTGGCTGTCCTGGTTGGGATAGCTGTGTGTGTTTGAGCAGTTCTCTTTGGACGGCCCGATTTCTGGCTATCAATGGAGCACCAGCGGTTTGTTTGGGCTGAGTGATTGCAGACTTCCAGGACCTAAAGGGAGTCTATAAACAGGAGGGAGTCAGCTCTTCATAAGGGCAGATAACAGCAGGACAAGGGGAAATGGCTTTAAGTTGAAGGAGGGAAGATTTAGGCTAGATGTCAGGGGAAGCTCTGTACTATGAGAGCCGTGAGGTGGTGGAACAGCTGCCCAGAGAGGCTGTGGATGCCCCGTCCATCCCTGGAGGTGTTCAGGGCCAGGTTGGATGGGGCCCTGGGCAGCCTGGGCTGCTATGAAATGTGGAGGTTGGTGGCCCTGCATGTGGCAGGGGGTTGGAGCTTCATGATCCTTGGGGTCCCTTCCAACTCGGCCATTCTGTGATTCTGCGACTTATGCCTGTATTTACAACAGAAATGAAGTAACCTTAAAACAAACAAACAAACAAAAAAAAAAAACAAACCACGGCTGGTACTTGAAGGCCATAGAGCACTAGAACAGGCTGCCCAGGGAGGCTGTGGAGTCCCCTTCTCTGGAGTTATTCAAGACCCTACCCCTTCAAGACCTTTCCTGTGTGAGCTGCTTTAGTACAGGGTTGAATTGAGAGATTCCCAGAGGTCCCTTCCAGCCCCCTTTGGTTCTCTGATTAATTTTCAGGTACATCTCCAATTCACAACTACTCACGAGTCCAACCTTTTAGAAGGAAGTGTGACATCTGCTATCAATGGAATTTGCTTCTTCTAAGGCAGGCAGCAGCACAGGTGTGACCCTGATAAGTCACTCCTAGTGCATGTAACTTGAGTGTTTCCTGTTTCTAAGGTAACTACTTTGCCATTGACTAAAATTATAGGTGGGTCAAGCCTGGGTGAGGTGACTGTCATAAACAGGAAGCACACTTAGCTGGCAGTGAGTGCACAGTGTTGTGTGACACTCTTTCTAGAGTGTTCTTCTCTTATATGTGTTATTTTCTGGCCATTCATCCTTATAGCCTGGTTTCTCACAGCAAACTCACTTTCTCCCTGTCTCTCCTCTTTGGAGAAACACCTCATCCTATTTATACATCTAGCATAGCACTCTTGGTGCTAATTGTATGATTTATTTGTATAGTGTTTTCTGGCAGGAGTTGAGAACCTCATCAGTGAATGTGTGCTGCTGTTATTGTCACTTGAGTTGTTTTATCCTCTACCTGCAGTACTTAAAGCCTTTGCAGCCACTGAAGTGAGAATAGTTCCTTAGCTCTGCAAAAATATTAAGAACAAAAACCCCGAAGTTTGGCTTAAAGTAATTTTGGAGTTGTTTTTCTGGTAAGGTAGTTGCTGAATGTGTACTGAGGACTTGAGTTTTGTTTTTATCATCCTCAGCAGCGAAGTTTGTTTCTCCTCCTGATCTGCTTCAGGTTAGTAGGGAGTGTTTCAACTTGTTGAAGTGTTTTGGCCACACCTGACTACTGGTTACATATTAGCCCTCTCTATCCTGTGCCTTTGGATTGTAGCCTACAATTGTATCCCATTTATGTTGTAACTCAGCAGAACTCTGCAGCATCGAAGAGAATCCACTGAAGCTTCTCCCCTGCCAGATGTTGGGTTGCTGACCCCTCCGTTTCCTCAAGAAGCACGCAGGCAGTGTAGCACTGTAAATTTCAGCAAATATTTTCTGCCTCTTAGAAGTCTGCCCTGTTGCACAATACAAAATGGCAGTGTTCTAAGTGCTCCCCAGTCCTGTGTCTGAGAGCCAATCCAGTTACTGTATTGAGGCCCTGTTACTGCAGGTAGCAGTTTTGTCAGCAGTTGTAATGCCTTGGTAAACTCTTGCTGGCTTAGGCCTGATTGTTCTGAACCTGTCCAGGAGGCAGGTTTGCCACAGGGACTCAAAGCTGCTTGAATTCTTGAGGCCAGGGTAGGGAGATTTATTCCCACTAAGAATATGTGCATCTAAAAATAAAGTCTGCCTTGCATAGCATTCATAGCTTCCTTAATCAGTCCAGCAGAAATTAAGTTCAGTCTTGCGTACAGAGGCCAGGGGGGTACCTGTGCCTTCTGCTTTCCTGGCAGTGCTGGATTTTGGGTACTGCTGTAAGTTAGGTTGCACTGTTGGAAACTTTAAAGCGCTGTCAGTCTCGTGCTGGTGGGAGCTGCAAGTGGCTGTGCATTGGGATACATACCACACAAACCATGTATTTAGAGTGTAGATAGGAAGCTGCTTCCTTCAGCTATTGTGTTGTGCCCTTGAGTCACCGTGTCTGCTCAGGCTTTGGTTCTGCTTCCTTGGAAAGGAAAGCCCTGCTTTGACTGTTGTGGTGTTGTGCACGCAGAGTTGGTGGTCTCTGCTTTCCAGCAATGCTGCAGCTGGGCTGTGTCTGTGCTCTGCAGGGCTTTGTGCAGCAGCAGGGAGGGTCAGGCTGTAGGCACGTGCTCTCCTGTGGCTCAGCCCAGCTCTGAAGTCCTGGGATATAAAGGCTGCTTTGGGGTGGGGTGAGTGTGAGTGTTGTATTTGTTGTATCAGCCTGAGGAGCAATATCCAGAGAAATGCCATTTCTCTTCCTAGCGGCCAGAGAGGAAAACTCTGAAGCTTGACTTACTGGCTGAGGAATGACAGGATTGGGGTACTGGTGTGGGTCCTGCTCCTGAGTTTGTACCAGGAGCAGGGTTCCCTTGTCAGCTCTTTGTGGGATGTCCAGCTGTAATCACTGTGGCAACAATAGTCTGTCTGTTTGTAACAAATACTTGTCAAAAGCTTTAGTGGTGTGGTATGGTGAGAAATGCTTGAAAAGCATGTGCCTGCAATGCCTGGTGATGCCATCTAAAATCCAGTTGCCAATTACAGAAGGTCAGCTGCCGTCCTGCTGACCTGTCCTGGTAACCTCTGTGCCCCCAGCCTTCTTACAGAACTTCTGCACTTAGTGGGTTATTAAGCCTGTGAACAAAGGTGATGAGTTGTAGCCTACCAGAGGAACAGAAATAAATCTGAAAGCTTTCTCTGATTCTTCTTGTGACTTTCAACAAGTTCTGAAATTCTTTCATGACTCTTCTAGCTTGTCTTTGTCAGCTAGACTGCTTTCAGTATTAGTTTAAATTGTAGTTGGAAGATCTTTGTGTGAATGGGATCTGCAGTTCCTAGGAGCATGTGGGGTTTCTGTGGCATCATAACAGGTTGCCCAAGGAGGTTGTGGATGCCCCATTCCTGCAGGCATCCAAGGCCATGCTGGATGTGGTTCTGGTCTGCTAGTTGGCGACCCTGCATATAGCAGGGGGTTGGAACTGGATGAACATTGTGCTCCTTTGCAACCCAGGCTGTTCTGTGATATAAGTTGGCTGATTTATTTTTCTTTTTTAAAAACAAACCAAAAATAAAAATCAAACAAACAAACACCAGAAGGATCTTCATCTGCTATGGTGAAATGCATTGCTTATGATGTTTGTCATCTGGAGGACCAAGGGGAGGATTAGTTGTGTGTAAACCTGCCCGTCCCTACAAGAAGCACGCTGCTGCCCTTCCACTGGAGCTAGGTTGTGAGCATCCTTCCTGTTGTGGCAGGAGAAAGTGTTAAATAGGCAGGTGGTAAGGAACAGCTCTAAGTGTGAGTGAATACCTCCTGTCCAGAGAGAGAAGGGGAAGAAGCTGCAGCTCTGTGTGTCTCAGCTTTCTTCACTGCTTCCACTCCTGGGAAACACCAGGGCTGCTTCCCAGAGCCGCTTCCCTGGGACTCCCGCGACTGCAGCTTGTGCAGAACTTGCTTTGGGATGCAACCGTATCGTGTTGGCAATCTGTGATTTAACAGACGAGATGTCAAGTGCCAAGATTTGTGTTGTCATAGGAATCTATTAAGCTGGCACGCTCCGCCGTTCTCGCTCACTGGAAAGCTGTTTCTCTAGGAGCCAAATGTTAGGGTCAGTTTATTGCAGCTCTTTGTCTGCGTTGCTCATTCACAACCGCTTGTTTTGTGCGGTGCTATTTGATAGCAGCCAGGCAAAATGTGACAGAGATGACCAAAGAGCACTCTGTGTAAACTCCTGATGGATGCTTGGAGTGCTGGTGACCTCTGATTGTTGCTGTGTGGTGCCTCGTTTGCTATGCATCTCGTTTTCTTCTTTCTCACAGCGCTGAAAGGGCGGTCATTCTTCCAGCTGAGCTGTTTGCTGGCTCCTTCAGGCTGGCAGAGTGCAGAAAGGAATAAATGTGGTTGGGTGCTGTGAAAACAACTAAGCTTGTGTTGCAAAAACTTCATAATGCTTTGCCTTCCTGGTGGATGTCATTATATCGAATGCTGTACGTAAGTTAAGCCTTCAAAAGTGTCTGTATTATCAGCGTTGTTAAACTTCGCTTGGTTTGCAGCTTAGCTTACAAGCAAGAAAAAGTAAATAGCTCTGAGGCATATTACTGAATAGTTCTGTTAGTACAGAGGAACCGCTGTTTTTTTTATATTATATGAATAAACAGAAAAATACTTGTCACAGAAAGTTATCAGTTAAAGTAATGGCGGTGCCTGGAACAGAGCTGTGAAGTTGCCACAGAACTCAAACCTGATGCAATTTTGTCTTACAGGTGCCATGTTTCTGTACAGAGGAAGACAACTGAGAAAGAGCTGAAGAAAGCAACACAACCAGATACAGGCTAATTGGGGGAAAAACAATTAACCTGTCTCTGAGGTGACTAAAGGGGAATAATGGTGATTTTGCGCCGGGCTCGGCCGCCTGCTTCCGCCCCAACCAGCAATGAATCTTGACTCGCTCTCGCTGGCCTTGTCTCAAATCAGCTACCTGGTGGACAATTTAACCAAGAAAAACTACCGAGCCAGCCAGCAGGAAATACAGCACGTAAGTAAAGCAGCGGTGTGACTGAGGAAACCTTGGAGAGAAAGAATGGCAGTGTCAGGTGGAGTTTCTCTCCTCGATTGAATTACGCTCCACAGTGCTCTCCTGTGCACGGCTCTGTGCTGCAGGATGGGGAGCTGCAGCTCCCACCTGTTCCTGCTGGATTCATCCATGGGGTGGTGGAGTACAGCAGCCAGTCGCTCCTCAGGTCTGAAAGCAGCGTGTCTGTGGCTGTGCATTACAGGCATCCTCTGCTCATGGAGTATGGCATACAGAGCTTTCCTAAACTCTTTCAGGTTCATTTTTTCAGCTTCTGGGTGCTCTGTAAGAGCATTAGGTGGGAGAGGGAGGAAACTATATTTTCTTGTCAAAGTTGTTCCACTGAAAATGAGAGGACGTGGTTAATCTGAATACCTTCACCTACCTTGGGTGGAAGAGTTTTGCTCCTTGTTTCATTTGATGGAGCGTAGCATGCTGGTAAGTCAGGTGAGCTTCTGTGACCTTTTATAGTTTATAGGCAGAGTAGCTGTAGCTTCTCTTAGATCTAGGCAAGAATTCTGGTTTGACTGACCCTTTTAAATATAGTGCTGATTGCAGGATAGGCTGGAAACAGCTGTCAGCAGAGGAGTGTTTAGGAGGAAGTGAATGCTACTGAGCAAGTTTCAGAAACTAGTTTAGATGGGTTCCCAACACAGCTGGGCCAGTTAAACATTTGTGCTCACAAGTTCAGTACTTGCAAGGGTGTGAAATCCTGCTGTCCTTGTCAGCCTGTTTCAACAGATGAGCAGCTCCTGAAGCAAGGTGTGACTGAGGTGTGACTTGCAGATTTAACATGAAAAATTATGTCAGCATAATTAATTTCTAGGTTTGAGAGAACGTATGATCAGTCTTCTTTTTAGCAGGAATACAGATCTCTAAAATGGGGACAGGTTCCTCCTTATCCTTCATCACAGACCCCTTGGTGTGTCAGAGACTGCAAGTGGAAATGGCTGGTTTGAGTGTATGTGGCTGTAACACAGTTCAATACTCAGTCTTTCAAATCTCCACACTCCCCTGTTGTTTCTAACTTGCTAGTATTACTTGACTTGTGTCACCTCGTGCAGTTTCTCCTTAGTTGCAGGGATAAGTGCATGCTTGGGCTGTCTCCATCTTGCTCACACTGCTCGGTGTGAATTTTTGGCATAACTCAGTTTTACAAAGCTCATGCCTCAGCATACAGAGCATGTGGAAAAGCATACTTGCAACTGTTCTTTTCACACATGATTAGTGAAAATAGCCTCTGATCTTAAGCTGCTGGCTTTCCTCCAGTTTGCACTTCTGAACAAAATGCCGCAGACTTTAAATGCATCACTGGAGAATGTAAAGGTGGCAGAGCTGACTTTTGCTTTAACGTGCTTTCAGTGACCATCTAACGTGGGTGATGCTTTAAGACTGCTTTAAAAAGTGGAACATGTATTTAAGAAAAAAATCTTCTATGCATTTTTGTCAGAGAGATAAATTCAAAAGAGTGACTGCCTTCAAAAATGGGTTTGGTAGTTTCCTTTTTCCTAAATTGGTGAAAAGAGAAGGGCTTTGAGGGCAGACTCATCTAGGAAGGCAGAGCTCTCTGCGTTCTGTTCAACAGAGCTGGAAAGCAGTTATTTCTGAGCTAAGCCTGTATTTGCCTGAGCAAAGTCCAGCTTGTGTGTGTGATAAATCCAAATACATGTGGTTCTACCACCTGTAGTTTATGATGAAGCTCAGTTTAACAGTTGCCAGAAGCAGGCATGTTTTGTACAGGAAAGCTAGCAATTCTCTTTATCTATTTCCCAGAAAAAAAACTTCTGTATCAGTGTAGTAGAGCTGAGAAATGCCTATACTGCAATTCCAGCAGCATTTCCCCCAATGGCATGTTTAGTTTTCAAATGCATAACCTTCTGAAGTTACTTCTAAACAAGGAAGGAATCTAATTTTGATGCAGAGATGTACTGATAGCTTCACTGTGTACAGTTCTCTTCTGCATCCATCTGCTTTGATGAATTCATCATGGTTGTAGCTCACTAGAAGTTGGATCCAGCTTCATGCCAGCCTTGTTACCACGTCTGAATCTACGCATTTGGTTGGGATTGTTTTCTGAAGCCTGAACTAACTCAGAGTTTGACTGAGCAGCTTCTTACAAGTCGTGGGCAGTGGCTGCCCTTGGAGGCAGTACTGTCAACACAGCTGAGGTGGGCTATCTGCTCTGGGCTGATGTATCATGGGCACATCCAGTCAGGGTGCAAGGCTGGCTTTGATTTGGATGTTCCTTTCCAGCAGAACAAAGCTTGGCAACCACTGGGATAAGCAAGGAGAGGGGAAGCATAAGGTTAGATAACGATAGAGGAATTGAGCTGAAAGCTATCAGTCAGCAGAGCTGAAGTGGACGCAGCCTAAAGCAGTGCTGTTTGTCTTTTTGCACGAGGAAGACACCAGCAAGCAGGGAGGTTTGTGAACTTGATGTAAGGAGCTGAGTGCAGGCAGAGCTGCTGGGGCATGCTTGCATGTGTGGAAACAATGGCAACGTCTCACTGATGGATGAAGGTTGGATTTGATGTTTGCTGCTGTTACTTGGACAAATAAAGCAAGCTACTGGTGCTTAAGTGACTTGAAGCTTCTGCCAGTATGGATTCTATTAAAAACAAGTGATGTGGTGCAGTTAGATAAGACTTAAAGAAGCAAACAAACACTGAAACAATCTGAAGGTTCTTCAGACAGCAAGCTGATGAGCTGGGCTGTAGTCCAGTTAAGGCAAACGATGGGATGGTAACAAAGATGTGGCCTTAGAGGTGGTTGGTTGGTGTTTAACAGATGTGGATCACCGATTTGTTGCTGAGCTATAGAATTGGCTGAATGAGCTCTAATGACAGGGGAGAAGGCTCAGCCACAGGTGTTCAGCATGTACTGTTTGCTTTTAAAGTTTGCCAACAAGCAAGTTAGAGATGGTTGTTTGGGTGTTTTTTGGTTGTTTTTTTTTTCAGTTAGGAAACACTGTGCAGTGTTTTAAAAGAGCCTGGAGCAATTGTGGCAGTCAGACATGACCAGGAGACAAAGTAGAAGCTGCAAGCTCAGTGAAGCTGCAGTCCAGCGGCCTGTCTGGGCTACATCCCTTGTCCTGCAGAGCTGCGTGCTGTCCCAGGGCTCTGTGCTCTTGTGAGCTGAGATGCAGAAAATGTAGGAGAAAAATACAGAGAAGTGGGACTGTGGCACCACGTGAATCCTGGGCTGCTTTAGTGGCAGAGCAGCTTTAAGTCTTTTTTTTTTTTTCATGACTTAAAACCCCCTTCTCTTAGCTTTTCTTTAAGGATAAGACTTGTGAAATGCATGGCTTCTGTGTCTGTGACTTGAGTCGAGATTCTTCTCCTGTCACCTTTTATATTTTTAATCTGCAAATAGGTTTAACGACTTGCCTTTAAAAGGGGCAACATTCTCATTTGTGTAAAAACTGTAGACGAATGAACTGCTAGAAGAACTGCTGTATCCATGGTGTTAGTCCCAGATCATGCTTTATAACCACTGTTTGCTACCAAGGCTTTCTTGGATGTTTTCTTCCAGATTGTGAACAGGCACGGTCCCGAGGCAGACAGGCACTTACTACGCTGTCTATTCTCGCACGTGGATTTCAGTGGCGATGGTAAAAGCAGTGGCAAAGATTTCCATCAGGTAAAGTCTGCAGTCGGGCAGTTGCTTGTTGGGTTGATGTGTGCAAAACCTGCAGCAGGGTGTGATCTGGGGGGTGAGGAGGGTAGCTGCAAGTGAACTTCTGTTATGGCACGTGGCTTTTTTATTGCAAGCACCTCTTGACAACTCTTCAACTCTCTGAAAGGGCAGATAACAGCAGGACAAGGGGAAATGGCTTTAAGTTGAAGGAGGGAAGATTGAGGTTGGATGTCAGGGGGAAGTTCTGCACTCAGAGAGTGGTGAGGTGCTGGAACAGCTGCCCAGAGAGGCTGTGGATGCCCCGTCCATCCCTGGAGGTGTTCAGGGCCAGGTTGGATGGGGCCCTGGGCAGCCTGGGCTGCTATGAAATGTGGAGGTTGGTGGCCCTGCATGTGGCAGGGGGCTGGAGCTTCATGGTCCTTGAGGTCCCTTCCAATCCAAGCCATTCTATGATGCCAGTACTCTAATCTGAAGACAGTAAACTACTGATAAATGACTCTTAAAGTACCCTGATCTGGGGAAACAGCTTACTTACAATTGTTTTTTTCACTACACACAATGCTCTCCTTGAAAGCCTTTGTCCCAAAAAGCTTTGTCCCAGTTCACTAACTGACACTTCTGCTATTAGCTCATGTTTTTCATCCTTAAGCAATATTGGTGTGGACTTCTTAACTCACAAATAAGAACTAAATGTTCTTAGATTGTCTATTGCAATCTGTGAGCACCCTCACAGAAGATGAAATGTCTCACATTTGCAAATCAGTTTTCTTTTCCATGTAATGGTGAGAGTTTGGTCACTGTCTTAGTTTTAGAGAGAAAACCAAACTGAATCTGAAGTGAACCTCATTGAAAAGGAATGAGTTCAATGAGTGTGAATGAAAATTTAGGCACTTACAAGACTTCCATGCTTTATGTTTAGTTCTCCTGCGTGTTTGAAGAGTAGAAGCTTTGTGTTACTGTCCCGTGTCAAAACAATATGAATATGAAAGTTGCTTTGCTCTTCCCAGACTCAATTTCTGATCCAGGAGTGTGCGTCGCTGATTACAAAACCAAACTTTATCTCGACGCTGTCCTACGCCATTGACAATCCGTTGCACTATCAGAAGGTGGGTATGTTTTTGCAAAGGATCCTACTGGCTTTTTTTCTGTGCTTTTCCTATTTTGTGGGTTTTTTTATGACTAAAATTGGTTGTGGTAAAGTCTTCAAAAGCTGAGCTTGCTTGTTTGTTGCAGACAGTACCAAAGGAAATCATCAGTGCTCCTGTTTCTGTCAGTATAAAAGCCACAATGGGGATTTAATTGTGAAGTTAAATTAACGCGGGGATACTGGGAGTAAACTTTTAGTTCAGATGCATCCAAAAATATTCTAGAGATGCTTAGTTTTCCGCTACAGGCTGTGTTAACCTGCAGTAGAACAGTTGCTAATATTCAAGACCTGCAAACAGGCATCAGGTTGCCTGCTGTGACAAGTGAGACTAATCACAAAATCCGCTCCACTTAACTTTTTTTATTCGTTTCAGAGTCTAAAGCCTTCACCCCATTTATTTGCCCAATTGAGTAAAGTCATCAAATTAAGTAAAGTTCAAGAGGTAGGTGAACCTTCTATTTTCAAACTTTTAGTGTTCTGTGACTGAGCTTGTTGAAAAGGGCAATGTCTTCTCACTGTTGTTTGGGTTTGTTTGTTTATAGGTGATATTTGGTCTCGCTTTACTGAACTCTTTCAGCTCGGATCTACGAGGTTTTGGTAAGAGAGCCTTCCAAAACACTGCAGCAAAGACATTGTTTTCCATTTAAGCAGTGGGCTTTCTAAATAAGTAGATATTTGCATGATGTTGCAGTCAGTGAAGGAGCTGAAGCCTCAAAGCCTTTTTTGGGGAGGGCAAAAGGTAATGTGGCCATCTGGTCTTCTGTGAAGTTGAAGGTCCCTTCCATGAGTGACTTGCTAGGTAATGAGTCAGGCTGAGGGCCTGCCTTAACTGTTCTGGTTGTCAGCTCCCCAGTAAGCTCAGAGGTTTGGATTATGAAGTTTATCTTTAAATCTGAACTGTTGTAGTTTGTTATCAACAAACTCAGAGTAAGTTAATGGTACTTAACTGAAATAAATTGTTATATTGAAAACACATCTCAGATTTTGATTCTGTTCTCTTTTGCATTCCACAGCTGCTCAGTTTATCAAACAGAAACTCCCAGATCTTTTACGCTCTTACATTGACGCGGACGTCAGTGGAAATCAAGAAGGTGGCTTCCAAGATATTGCAATAGAGGTCCTGCACCTTCTCCTCTCCCATCTCCTTTTTGGGCAGAAGGGAGCATTTGGGGTGGGACAGGAACAGATCGACGCTTTCCTCAAAACATTACGTAGAGGTAAGTGTGGTGTTTTCCTGGGAGCCAGACTAAGTGTGAATTTAAAAATGGACGTTTGTAAACCTGCTGTCAGTGCAAGCTGCTGAAGTGGGGATGGGGCTGAAGTAGAACTCAGTGATTTTTCCTAACAAAACTGACAGAAGTACCACTGCTCTGGCTTCTGGCCAGAACAGTATTTCTCTTTTAGCATGCAGTAACTTGAGACAACCTCAAGGTTTGGTTTTTTTGTTCTTTTTTTTTTTAAAGACTTTTGATAAACAAGCAAAGTAAATATGACGATATTTTTGTCCACTTGTTTGCTTGTATGTGGTGGCATTTGTGGTTTTAACTAACACATCACAATGCACTGTAGTTGGAAAAGCCTAAGCTTCTCTGTAGAGTAAGGAACATAGTCTTTAACATGTTTTTTTTGTTTGTTTGTTTTAAAGAAAAAAGCTTTAAAATCATTAACTTGGAAGAGTAATCACTGGGTGTTTTATATTAGGAGCAGATCTATGAAATTCTATCAGAGTGTGAGATGTGGTTTTGAGTAAAACTAATTAAATTCCTGGAATCTCCCATTCACCTTGTATGGTGGCAGCGGATAACATCAATGAGAAGTGGTAGTTCTTACCTCTCCAAAACCAAAGTGTGTGCTGTAAACACTTAAGGATGAAAACTTGAACTCAAAAACTGTGTTTAACTCAACCCACTGCTTGGCTCCACACAGATCTAGAGGAACACATCCTTTGAACAGGAGAGCAGAATGTTTCTACCATTTGTTTAGGTGTGACTTCTTAAGTCATGCTTGCTTTAGTGAGGATTAATGCATTAGCTTCTGTTATTTTCCTTGCTTTGATTTGGGAAACATAGAATTCTTCTCAGAGTGGCCCCAAAGAGTATTGGATGCATTATGTATTGTCTTCAAGACAGTGCTGTCTAAGGAAGGCCTGCCCCTAAGTTGTCTTTACTCTGCTGTTTTGCTGTGAACAAAACTGCCACCAGTACTTCTCATCTTCTCAGTGCTGTGTCTTCTTTAAACTTTATTTTCCTGAGAGGAAGAGCAAGTATTCTCCTTCCATCCTCAAGTGCCTCAGTTTGACTGGTGGACTTCTTAAGCTGTGGACTCTCCTTTGTTTTCTAATACTTCCTGATGTAGAGGAGAGCCTTCTTTACTGCTGTCTTGTTTCTTGTTCTGTGTTTTTTTTTTTTTTTTTGGGGGGTTACTGCTATTATTGACAGTCTGTAGCTGTAAAGCTCCCACTGCAGCTGCTGGTCTTGGGCAGCTGCAGTGGGAATATTAATGTAGCCTCTTGGACATTCTTATTCTCTAGGAATATCTCAGAGCCAGCAGGGAGCTGCTAGATGGGGTGGAGAAATACTTGGAGCAGCATCTAAATTTCTGCAGCAGCAAGGAAGTTCTAATACAGCACTCTTTCTGAGTAGCCAGTTGTGTACAACAGCTATTGTTCTGGGCCTTTGGCATGACTTTGTTTCGTTATGTTTGCCTTCAGATTTTCCCCAGGAGCGTTGCCCTGTGGTGCTTGCACCACTTCTATACCCTGAAAAACGGGACATTCTAATGGACAGGATCCTGCCTGATTCTGGAGGGATAGCCAAAACAATGATGGAGAGTTCTCTGGCAGACTTTATGCAAGAAGTTGGCTATGGCTTTTGTACAAGGTTTGTAGGAAAAGACATTTTTTTTTTTTTTTTTAATATGAAATCAAGCACTTTGGGTGCTGGTGGTATTTATCAGGATGCAAAAGGTGAAGAAAAAACCAAACAGTTACGAGTTTGTCTGTTTTAATTCTTATTTTGTTTTGCTTTCTTCTGTTGTGTGTAGCTTTTCTGTTGTAACGGTAAAAACTGTTAGTGAAAGGTATTTGCCTTCCTTGGGAAGGTTTTATAAATAAGGAGGATGGTTACATTCCTAAAAACAAGATGGCTTAGTAAACACGAGTTCCACTTAAATCCTCTTCTGCACTTGTGGCACATTCCTGATAGCTCACTGACCACATGAAGTGAATTGTAGAAGGGCTGAAGATAATGGTGTCTCTTCAGGGGAGTTGCCCAACAGCAGCAGCTTGTTTGTACCATGCTTATCAAAGCTTAAACTTTGAAATTAAGATTACTTGAAGCTGTGGAATATAATTATGATAGTGAATTGCTGGTGATAAAGCAGAGTATCTTAACAGCTGCTTCAGAGCCTCTGCCTGCTTAGGTTTATTTTGGTAGAAATACAGCTGTCTTAAACTTGCCCTGGCTTTGTGTGTATATCTGTGTACATACTTAACCCACATCCTCATTTAGAGTGTTCCAGATTCTCTTGGCTATCTTCCCCTTCTCTAAAATGTGAAATATGCATCTCTGTTAGCTAGAGTTGCTGGTGCTGTGTGAGACAGGCTGCCACGAACAGAGCAGTGTGGGCTTGCTGAGAGTGATGCGAGCATGACTGTACATCTTTGCACCTAGCACAGATACCACTGGTTGTTTATATACATGTGTGAGTTGTCATCATTACCAGAAATATAGGAGGAAAAACTAGTTAGAATGCCTCTACTGAGGAATTGTTTTTGAATATATTATAAATCTATTTCATGCTATGTATCCGTATGTATTCCACAAACAGAATCTTACAGTGCAGTTGTTAGGGCCCAAGGAGAGCTGTAATACCTGAGTGTGGTAACAGGAGCCTGCAAACACGTGGCTGCTTCTGGCTTAGGCTCATACTGAGGGCTAAGCCTGTGTTATTTGAGGAAGATTGGCTTTACTGAGGTCTGTTTTGTCCCATCCTAGTGTTGAAGAATGTCGCAACATAATCATGCAGTTTGGAGTTCGGGAGGTGACAGCTGCCCAGGTTGCCAGGGTTCTGGGGATGATGGCTCGGACTCATTCGGGGCTGACGGATGGTATTCCATTACAAGTGAGTGCTGTACAGGATGGGTTATTTGTATTTTAATAAGCGGAAATTGGGAAATGAAAACTTCAGCCTGTAAGCTTTCATTATTCAGTATTTGTACTTCGAAGGTTCTAGCGTGCATTTCTGTAATACCTTCTTGAGTGAAGGATTCTTAGCAGCATGCAAGTGGTGTCATTAGCGGTCTGAACCTTTGCTTTCCTTCCTAGTGAGAAGTTCTGTGGCTGGCGGGCTTTGAGGGTTCTCTACTTCTAGCCAGTACTTAATTGAGTATGTTTAACTTGCAGTCTATTTCGGCTCCTGGCAGTGGGATTTGGAGTGATGGGAAAGATAAAAGCGATGGAGCACAAGCCCATACCTGGAATGTGGAGGTCTTAATTGATGTTCTTAAGGAGCTGGTAAGTTTTCTGAGCACCTTGATCTTCAATGCAGAACAGTTCAAAGAAGGGCACGTCCCAGTGTGAATATAAAGCTTTTTGAGCTCCTAGCAGCCTGAATGGCTTTGAATCTCAATGTGTTTGTGCTGCTATGCTTGAGTGATGGTTTTGCCCATTGAAAGAGAGTATTTTGAAGAACTGTGGTAAATAAAAACTACCTGAATGCTAACATGGGTGTGGCTTTGATTCATTCCATGCTGCTCACTCCTGTGCGTTCTAGTATGTGTCTGAACGGGTTTCAGTTTGAACAGTTTATTTCTGACCGTGGAACACATCTGTGCATCAGGCACCTTGTTTTGAAAAGGCATTAATAATGAAGAAAAAATATTTTCATAGCTACTCATTCCAAACCTCCCAATGCTGCTGGTGTGTGTGATGTTTTGGAAGATTTTCCATTACTTCTTAAGCAGCGTTTTTTTTTTTTTTTTTTTTGAATTAGTACAGTGAAACATGAATGCCATTTCCTTTCTCTGCCAGGCAAGAGAGAGTTTTCTGTGTAGTCCCTCTAATAGTTGCAGGAGTTGCTTGGTTTTAGAAGAACCAAAAACTTAAGGAAGCTGTTAATTATGTACCAATACCCAAATCCCTTTGTGCTGTGTAGGTAACAGTAGGTCTTGCTTGCTAATATAGCTGTACTATTTCAATTCTTACAGAAAGCTCTGTGCTGCTTCTATCTCTTGTTTCCTTTAAGGAAACTGCTTTCTTTCATTCTGTAGCAGTGCATACAACTTGTGGAGATGACTGCTGGAGTTGTGGTTTACCCAAATGCCATGAGTGCACCTGTATGCTCATGTTCTCAATAAATCATTTCTCATTCTTTAAGCATTTCATTCTTTTTTTCAATCTTGCAGTTGTATAAGCACACCCAAAGCCTTTCTTAGCCTTATGATGCAGTTCACATTTACTTTGTGTCACGTCAGCTTGTCAGGAGGTGGGCACAACGTGCAGCCAGTATCTCCAGCTCTTGCGTTTGGTGCTCACCTGCCTTTGGAAGAAGTGGTGTGCATTAGTAATGGCTCTGCCTGGTCCCTCCAAACTACTTCATATGAAAGTTTCACACTGTTGATGGAAATCTAACGGGTGCTTTGTGGGTGCTCGCATTATAAATTGTTTAGGGAGAAAACAAGTCCTGTTTGGCAGCTGGTCAGATCCTTCTGTCTTTTGCTCTGGAGGGTATGGAGGCCTACAAAAGGAATGGGAGTGCTAAGAAATGAGCTGTTTTAGTTGTTTTGGTTTTAATTTAATGTTTAGAAGTATGGATAACTATTGGCTGTAGTGCTGGGGAAAGTGCAAACTCATGGACTGGCTTCAAACACTAGCTTGCATCGTGTTTGCAGAACTATCTAAACTTTGTTTTAAGAACACAAACTGTTTTCAACTAAAAGTCGGGTGGTTACTAAGCTAGAGTGGGGTTCTTAGAAGTGAATACTGAGGATTGTGATGTTTAAGGCTGACTGCTCTCCTGTTTTTTGCATACAGAATCCTAGCCTGGACTTCAAAGTAGTAACCTATGAATTGGACCACCCAGGATTTCAGATCCGTGACAGCAAAGGCCTGCATATTGTGGTGTTTGGCATCCAGAGAGGGCTGGGCATGGAAGTTTTTCCGGTTAATGCCATATACAGACCTTGGAAGCATGCAGAAGGCCAGGTAAGCTTACCAGCATTTTGTCTGTCTGTACATCAATTAAGAAGCTTCTGAATTTCTGAAATGTCAGATGTGGATTGGTAGTATGAATTTTCAGACAAGCCAAGTTTGAGAACTTGTCTGCATTGTTGGGAAGGAGGGGGTCACTAGCTCTACATGTTATGTCATTTGTTTTTAGCAGAGTTCTGACTCATAATGCAGCTGAGCCAAGCACCTCATTTACCTGGTTACACAAAAAGACTGAAGCTTTGCAAAATGCAGCTGTGAAGGGCCGTGCAACTCCAGCGACCTAAACTGCTTTTGGTTTCTCTTTCCAGCTCTCCTTCATTCAACATTCCCTCATAAACCCGGACATCTTTTGTTTTGCTGACTACCCTTGTCACACTGTTACCACAGACATCCTGAAAGCACCACCAGAGGATGACAATCGAGAAATTGCTACATGGTAAACCTGCTCTTCCCAAACTGCTTTTCTTACCTAGATTTAGAGTAAGACAACTTACTTGGTCAGATGTGACTTTAGCTTAATGCAGAATTACATCTCTGTAGCTGTGTGCACGTTCCAGTAAGTGAGCTGTTACTGTTTTCCTGTGTTTGATCAGTGAAAGTTCTTGTATTAGAAATTACTGTA
The DNA here is from genome assembly GCF_905368555.1 of Meleagris gallopavo. Taxonomy (NCBI): domain Eukaryota; kingdom Metazoa; phylum Chordata; class Aves; order Galliformes; family Phasianidae; genus Meleagris; species Meleagris gallopavo. Next base: position 1,275,332 of record NC_139416.1, read on the forward strand.
TATTTCCATAATATCTGAAAATGTGTTACTAGTTGTTGCTTTTATTGCTTTGAAAATTCCTGCAAATATATTTTGGTGAATCTTAGGACTGAAGGTGGTGTGATAGAGGAGTTAAGATATTGAATCTGTCTTCTGTAAGATAACACTGGGGAAACTTGCTCCACCTACATGAAATAGGTCTTGGGATTTAAATAATTTGGAGAGCTATTCTAGAATGGGGCCAAAAAGGACTACAATGCTCATCTGCTTCCAACCCCCTGCTGTGTGCAGGTCACCAACCAGCAGCCCAGGCTGCCCAGAGCCACATCCAGCCTGGCCTTGAATGCCTCCAGGGATGGGGCATCCACAGCCTCCTTGGGCAACCTGTTCCACTGCCTCACCACCCTCTGGCTGAAAAAATTCTTTCTAATATCCAACCTAAACCTCCTCTGTCTCAGTTTAAAACCATTCCCCCTTGTTCTGTCACCACCCACCCTCACAAACAGCCGTTCCCTCTCTTGTTTATATGCTCCCTTCAAGTTCTGGAAGGCCACAATGAGGTCTCCCCAGATTCCAATCTTAACAAGCACAGTTCCCTCAATCTTTCCTCATAGCAGAGCTGCTCCAGCCCTCTGATCATCTTAGTGCCCTCCTCTGAACCCATTCCAGGAGCTCCACGTCCTTCCTGTACTGGGGCCCCCAGGCTTGTTGAGTTATTGCACAAAACTGAGTTGTGTGACTCTGAGCTGACAGTTATAGCTTCTTGTAATATATCTGTATGGCTGATTTCAGTGCTGATTGTTTCTGTTCCTGTTGTGGGGCCTGAAATAAGGAACTGAAGGATGGGGAAGATGGTTAGAGTCAGAGAAGGTGGCAATAGTTATACCTATTAGAGAAATAGAGAAAAACGTTGCACAGGTTTCACATGTGGAATCTCAGGTGTTGCAAAAGAAGTGTATTTTACTTCTGGAAGTTTATTCCAAGTTCAGTTATTCCAGTAACTCACTTCTAGCTGAATTTTTTCAACTTCAGCATTCTGTTCTCCATCTTCTTTAACAGAAGTTCTTCAGTTCATTTTGGCTTATTTTTATATATTTTTGTCTTGTTATTTTTCATGGATAAGATTGCTCCTGGAGTCTTAATTATATCTAGCAGGAGCTGCAATTTCAGGTTGCTTGCACTGTGCGTAGTCTTGCAGTCGATGCTACAGACTGCTTAAATCCAGGGTACTGTAAGCAAACTGCTTTGTAACCTTTTGGGGGGGCTTGTCTGTCTGTCTTTTTCTTTTTGTTAGGAAGAGCCTGGATCTGATCGAATCTCTGTTACGGTTGGCAGAAGTGGGACAGTATGAGCAGGTTAAGCAGCTCTTCAGTTTTCCCATCAAGCATTGCCCAGATATGTTGGTATTGGCCTTACTGCAGATCAACACTTCCTGGCATACCTTGCGCCACGAACTCATCTCCACGCTCATGCCAATCTTCCTTGGCAACCATCCCAACTCTGCCATCATTTTGCACTATGCATGGCATGGGCAGGTAAGTGTTTCCACTAAATCTTTACATTTAAACTAAAGTTTGATTTAGTTATTTTTGAGAGAGAGAAGCTGACACACTTAATATGTAGAAATTCTAAGCAGTAAGGGGAGGAAGTTCAAAACAAATACTTTCCACCAGTGTGATTGAGTAAAAGGTGGAGGCTATTCTAGGTACAGAGACTGCATATATGGTGACTCCTATTGAAAGTTTAGAGTGTTTTCTGACAATTTAGGGCTGGCCTTCAAAGAGAACTTCCATGCAAAGAGAAGGCAAATATGCATACAAACTCCATGCCCTTATTGAACGAACAAGAGGCTTATTTCTGTGGTTTTCCCTTTCATCTTGACTTTACTCACTGTTCCTACTGGTAATTAAGCAAATACGAATCAAAGGAAGAAACTTAAGACAGAGGAGGGATCCTCTGGGATGAAAGGAGAATCTGCATGAAAGAGTGTGTTATTCTTTAGAGTACAGTAGAGTCAGTGATAAGAAGCTTGACCTCAGTGGGTCCATATTCACTGCAAAGTCATGACTGTTCCCTACCTGAAGCAGCATGAATACTTTTGTTTTTTTCTTGTACATATCCTTAAATTGAAGAATAGGAGATAGGATACAGGTGATGCTTTTTGCATAAAGTCCTTAAATAGCAGAAGATGCAATTTTTCAACAGGATAGGCTTCAGAAGGAAGGACAATAGCTGCCCTGTGACAGGGTGCTGTTCCACAGCTTTAAGATACTTGTCTTCCATAAATGAGAGCTAAACTTCTGCTGCCAGCAAAAGCCCAGTTGGATTGAAATTTAGGATTGTTTCTGTGTGAACAAAGAGCTAGATACTGGTTTTCCATGTCAAGGCATGACACTGTATTTTTCACTTTGGGAACACATTGGGCGTAGCATTTTTATGAACAATTCATCTATTCCAATAGCTGTGTGTGTAACTGGGGGGAATTAGACTTCTCCAATCATAGGAAACCTGCAAAAGATGTACATTCTCATCATTCATAGCCATTCTACATCTTTTAGTTGAGCTCCTAGATAACTTTGCTACCTCGTGATAAGAGTCCAACTAAGAAACTGAGTTCTGTAGCTGAGTAGTAAATGTGTTTGTGTTAGGCTTTAGAGGTAAGGTATCGTACTAAATGTTCAAATAGTTGATCCTTTTCCTAGAGACATGAAGTACAATCCTAATTTAATTCTTCTTAGGGTCAGTCTCCTTCGATTCGCCAGCTTATCATGCATGCAATGGCAGAATGGTACATGAGAGGGGAGCAGTATGACCAGGCCAAATTGTCACGTATTCTTGATGTGGCACAAGACTTGAAGGTGAGTTTTGCAAAGCACCGTCATTATTTTCTGTCTGGTGTCTTATGCAGACTTGCTCATCTTGTAACAAAGGCTAAGCTGAGCTTAGATGTGACTCATTTAGCAAGGATTGCCAAGAAGCAGAATAATAGAGCTGCTTGCTTTGTGCATGTACTGTAAATCCAGGAAGAGCTTCAACTGTTTTAACCTTAAACACCATTGAAATGGGAATTGTAGAAAATATCCTTCAGGCATTTGTTTGAAGGTGACATCTCTGAGACTGATGGAATGGAGGTTTCTTAAGAGTACTACTTTGCAACTGTTTACGTGTCCATGAAAGGCTGGAGGTCACCTGACATCTTAGAGGCCTTTATCACTTCCTAAAGTTAAATGCAAAATAATTGGGTGTCACAAAGTGCAAGAGCTTCAAGTCAGTTTCATCATATTGTTTTCTGTGTTCAGAGGTGACCACTCAGGTCAGATGTATTCAAAGAGGCTCTGAAGTGATTGAGGTCTGTTGACAGGGAGATGCTAGGATATTCTGTTGGGATTTTTACTTTTCTTTATAGTATCACTTTGCTGATAGATGTTCACGTAGAAGAATTTAACTCAGTAAGTACAAAGTCACTTCAAGAAAGGTGGTACCATACTCTCAAGAGCTCTTGCTTGTTTGTGCCACAAGCACAAAAATAAATATATGATGCAGATGGTGCCTAATAAAGCACAGCAGCCTGTGATGAGAACATTTCTTTGTTAGAAAGTATGTGAAGATTAGAAAGAAGAAAGGAGAAGGGATATCCTTGTATCTTCACTGGTAGTCTTATTTATTTTTTTTCCTCTAGGCCTTGTCAATGCTGCTAAATGGTACTCCATTTGCCTTTGTTATTGACCTTGCTGCACTTGCCTCTCGACGAGAATACCTCAAACTTGACAAATGGCTCACAGACAAAATTCGGGAGCATGGGGTAAAACAGGATTTTTTTTATCTCTGTACTCTATCAGAGACTAACTTAAGTCACTTTCACTTTATAAGTAGATTTAAAGTTGTGGAAAGTGCCCGTGGTCTGATAGTTCCATGCTATAATTTATAACTTAATGTCATTCTTTCCATGATGCAGTTGCCAAGTTTGAAATAGTGGCTTGGATGTGGGTGAGAGATTGAGATAACTTCATTTTCCACAGGAGCCCTTCATCCAAGCCTGCATGACCTTCTTAAAGAGAAGATGTCCATCCATCCTAGGCGGTCTGGCTCCTGAAAAAGATCAACCCAAAAGTGCTCAGCTTCCTCCAGAAACCTTGGCAACTATGTTGGCATGCCTGCAGGCTTGTGCTGGGTAAGGGCTTTACTGCTTTCACTGAATGCATCATCTGCTTGAAACTCAGTTGCTGGCTCTACGTTGCACACGTTCACAGTTGGTTTGGGGCTTCCTGTGTGTTAGTGAGACTGCATAACATTGTATGGCTAGTCTCAGTAGTGTGTTTATCACTGACACTGAAGCTTCTCTTGTAGGTTACACAACAGGAAGTTGAAATTGATCTTGTCTTCGTAGTCAGACGGTGGGGTGATCTTGGTAGCTGTGGGGTGGCTGCTGAGTGAGATACTGGGTTAGTGACTAGATGCTGGGAGGTCATTTGGGCAGAGGAACAGGGATCATAACTGCGGAGTGTGGCACCATCATTTAAAGCTATCACATATATAAATGACATATATAAATAAATGTCTCCATATGTGGTTGTTGCTCTGTAGCAGAGAGGGCTAATGCAATTCTCCTGTGCAAGAGAGAGGTAGAGGTTGTAATGCTACAAAACTGAAACTAGACGTTTTCTGTTGTCTTCTTGAAAATACTGTCTTGAAGTAATCAAAGGGTGGGGAATAGCTGAGTTGTTCTGCACATGAGTTTGTTTAGGTAAAATCTAGGAGGAAACTGTGGGTCCTAGAGAGTTGTAACATACCCCTCCTGGAGCAGAGAGAGAAGAAACAATGGGCAGGACAACATAACTTTTAAATACTGTGTTAATTTTAGGTAAAAATGACAAATTGTTGCAAAATATTGGTGGGGTCACTTAATACTGTCAGGTCAGGATAGTATTTGCAGCAGTATTTCACAGGTAACCAGGAGTAGCCCTGTGTGGCCTGTGAGTCAGAGATTCTGGAAGCTGGGGGTGCTGCTAGCTTTGGTGTTACATGTAGACATCTGAAGGTGCTGGCATGGCCAGATGTGTGTTACCTGATCCAGGGCTGTATTGTCATCTGGTGCATCTTGACAGATAGAGGAAACATCTGTATGGCTGTCAGAGATGATTCCCAGCTCTCAACTAAACAGTGGGGAATAAATACCAGTACAAGTCTGTCACAGTCCGTGCTTAAACTGGAAGAGCACTTCTGAGATCATGGTAAAATGTTAAGAGAAAGGGTTCTTTTGTCTTCTGTTGGGACCTATGCAATTAAACTTTAAAAACTACTGAAATACTGTTTCTGGAACGTTGATTTCTAGTCCACCTTTTAGACAGAAAGAATGCCTGCTACTCCTCAACTTGTGCATCATCTTTTAAATGTAGAATTCCAGCCCAGCATTTGCCTTGTTACCCAGATCTAGAGATGTAATGGTTAACTGTAGGCTTAACTTGCATCTAATGTCACTGTGCCCTGAATCTTAATGTGTTACCAAGTTTTATTTATTCAGTTAATCCAGAAGCTACCAGTTCTCTACTGGCACAATTCTCTCAGCTTTTGGTTTCTTTTTATAGCAACCTGCATTCCCTTCTATGCAGGAATGTGACCTACTTGCAGTCATTTTCCTTTAGCTATTCTCTTTGAGTGTGAAAGAGAAAACACCAAGATTTCTTCCAGGAAGGGATTGCTCTGATTGTTTCAGTCACAAATAGAAGCAGGCATCATAAAGGTTGGGAGATTAAAATGACAGTAAACATGAAATGTGTCCTGAAGGGTAATGCCCTTCACCACCTGAAGTCTGCCACTGTGGGTAACTGATTTAGGAGCAATTTCCTTAACTAAGCTGTAGTTATTAAGCTGTAGTTAACTCTTCTGTGATTTTGTGTCTGGGGGACACTTCTGTCAGCCACTAATCTGAGACCCTTTCTGTCAGTGCAGCTTGTGTCACCCTGAGCACTGCTGTTGTGCCATGTAGCAGTGATGCTTCAAAAGGAAATAGCTGCTTTTTTCTTATTGCTTAATGTTTTTCAATTGAAACTCGAGTGGTTTGGGTAGGATTGAAAACATGAACTCTGGGATCTGTTTTGATTAGAGAAGCATGTCTCCCTACTTACTGCTTCATGTCATCATATTATTGCCTTCAAGTGCAGCTTTGTGAAAATCCACTGTTTTGTACCATTTAAAAAATACTGTGGTATCTATCTTAGTATGCAGTGGAGTATTACACAGAAATGTTAATTTTCCATCTGTGTAGATGGCAGGACTAGGAGTTAGTGATTTGTTCCAAGGCACAAATGGCTGTAACTGGTCACCATAGGCACTTGGGTCTATAAGCCTGTCTTAAACTGCATTGTGGGCTGCCATATGGTCAGTGGCCTCTAGCAGATTGAATCTGTTTTACTAAAGCATGCTGTGATATTTAAGTGGAAACATAGCAGGCATGCTGCTGCCAAAAAAAAGAGCAGGGCAAAGGATGGAGGGTGGTATCTGTGTGTGACCTGAGCTCATCAGCCCTGCTCCTGTTCCTTGGTTAAACAGGATCATACAGTGCTACAAACATCTCCTGCATGAGGAAGACTGTACTTCCATACCTGCAATTGGTCATAAGTGCCTGGAAATTTAGATATTTGTGGTATTATGGAATTGGGGTGTAGGCAAACTCATACCATGTATGCTGAGCCTGCCCATGCTGTGCTCAGAGCTCTGCCTTCTGGTCTGGTTGCACTTGAATGAAGCAGAAATCCCATCTGTGCTAGGATGGCATTTTCTCCACACTGTGGTAGGACACTGGCTTTGGAGCACGACCTGCATAGTCTGTAATGGGACAGCTGGCAAAGCTGAAGGCTGGCCTGCCTTAACTAGATCAAAATTTTGTTTTCCTGCCTTAATTATCACAGTTGTTCCTCATTCTTTTCACTCCCATCCCAACACCTATGCAGTAGAAATTGCAGAAAATCCCTTGAAAATAAGGAATCTTTGGAAGCATTTTACATAGTTGCTTCATTGCAAGAAGGAATGTGCTGCTTTGGTTGTACACGCTGTATAAAGGTCAAAAAAAAGGTCAGGAAAGCCATAAATAGTTGGTTGTGTGTTCTGGAGTGAAATGTTGGAGTTGTGTGAGCGTGCTTGTGGTTAGGTGTGTCAGCAGCAGGGCTCTTTGGAAACCTGGCAGCCAGAAGTGGAATACTTTGAAAGAGGAGCTGACTGCCCTTGGTTGTGCAATGACTTCAGGCCTAAGCCTGAGTTTTCTGCTGGGGTTTTGGTACAAGTTCTTTGAATAGTTGGAGAGTCCTTGTCAGTGTTAAACGTTTATTAATGGTTAAATGAAGCCTGCCTGTTAGTTCGTATACAGAAAAACTGGGGAAGTATTTAACTCCATCCTTCTGTATGCTTGCCTGTGGTCCAGGCTTCTTAGGCATGTTGTAACTGTTGGAGAGTCTGTGTGTGTTTTGAAATTTCAACTGGAAATGATTGAGTGACAAAGCCTGGGAATGGGGAGCCTTTAGGAGCTGGTTTGACCAAGGGATTACAGCACAAGCTGTTGTCTGAATTCATGAGGCTATGCTGTACGTAGTCCATATCTGCAGCCTGCTTTGCCTGCTTTTAGGGCTGTTGGAGCCATGCAGACAGATACACATCGTGCCTTTTAATAAGCCATTACTTGCAGGGATAACTGCACAGCACAGGATTTGAGTTCTTAAAAATGGAGGAATATGTTGGAGGTGAATTTTCTTAGAACTGCAGTTGAAATTCTTCATCTAAAATTCTACATCTAAAATTCCAGGCGGAGGAGGGGGGCCTGGGTTTCCTGGATGTTGCATGCCTCATTGTCCTGCTCTTCTGCTCTAGGAGTGTTTCTCAGGAGCTGTCAGAGACCATCCTCACCATGGTAGCCAACTGCAGCAATGTCATGAATAAGGCCAGGCAGCCACCACCTGGAGTCATGCCCAAAGGCCGCCCACCCAGTGCGAGCAGCTTGGATGCCATCTCTCCTGTGCAGGTAGATAAAGAACATGCTGTGTCTTCAGAAACAGTTGACTGGCATTAATTTTGGTGTGCTTGTTGAGCTCTTGCAGCAGGTCTAAGTAAAACATCCTCTTGGGTATCTAGATAACTTCCCTCTGACAGAAGAATGCCTGAGGGTTGTAGGTCAGAACTGTCTCACTTCATGGATTTCTGTAAGAAACCAAAGTATAGCAGGATGGGAGTACCAAGGAGTGATTGGGGTTTGGTTTATTTTAAAATAATGGAGGGTTTTCTAGATGTCTTTGTAAACTTTAGCACTTGAGAACTAAGCGCTGCCTTTGAACCTGATGTGTCTTGTTTGTAGCTTCATGGGCCAAGCAGCAGTGCTAGAGCGTAAGGACTTTTGTAACTGGGGCTCTTCAGCTCTCAACTGAATGCTCTTTTAAAAACAAGGTACAAAGAAGTTAGTCCCTGCCACTCATCATCCCTTCCTCTGGAAGCAGCACGTTGTAGACATGCTTTGCTTTTAGCAACTGCATTCAGCAGTAGATTTTAAAATGATAAAAAGCTCTTTCATGTGAAATAGTAGCAATTCAACACTGAAAAATGTCTGAAGCATCAGCAAACTATGTAAACTCAACACAGAGATTAGTTTCCTTATAAACTGTTACTTTACTGAAGTTGCTTACCCAGTGTACCAAATACCATGGCAACCTGCTGCAAATAACTGATGTGAAGTGGATCAGCAGATGTTAGCCTTAGTCATGTTATCCTTTGGGTATATCATCTAGCACTCTATAGGCAGATGGCTATTTTGATTGATTTCAGGTTTAAAGTGACCATGACTCTTTTCAGGGATGTTTTTGATATGAAGCTGTCTTCATAGAAAACATGCAAAGAGAGAGCTTGATTTCATTTTATGGCTGTTGTGTATAATCTTCCTGTATTTTTCATTCAGATCGACTCGCTTGCAGGAATGGCATCTCTGAGCTTAGGTGGCTCAGCTGCTCCTCACACCCAGAGCATGCAAGGCTTCCCTCCAAACTTGGGCTCTGCATTCAGTACTCCTCAGTCACCAGCAAAAGCATTTCCCCCTCTTTCCACCCAAAACCAGACAACAGGTTTCAGTGGCATTGGAGGACTCTCTTCACAGCTTCCAGGTACTGCTATCTGGCCAGGAGAATCTTGTATTTTTGATACATCAGAGTTAAGACACTCAATATTTACTGTGATTGGAAGCACTGGACAGACAGTTGTCTGCTGTGGGAGGGGATTATACATCCTCGTTCTTAGATCACAGCACTTCCAAATATTGTGCCTGCAATAGATAAAACATGTCAGAGCCCAGAGGCTGATTTTTGACAGATTTTAGCAGCATCATTTTAGGTTGGGACAGAGATGAGGAACTGCTGAGATAAAACTGCTTGACACTGGATAGTTATGAAGCTCTATGGCTCAGATAACTTGTTGGAGACGGGTGATGCAAGTGATACATGGATAGTATGAAGGGTGCAGCTGAGATGGTAAACCTTGTCTCCTCTCCAGTAGGAGGTCTTACTACGGGTAGCCTGACTGGCATAGGAACTGGAGCCCTGGGCCTTCCTGCAGTGAACAATGACCCATTCGTGCAAAGGAAGCTGAGCACATCTGGACTGAGCCAGCCTACGTTCCAGCAGAGTAAGATGAAACCTTGTAAGTGGTAGTGTTGTCTGTGACTGTGAAGTGTGACTGTGGTTAATCTGCATTTCCTTCAGGGGGTGGCTTTGTTCTGGAGGTGATAAGTAATAGAAATGTGGCTCTTGTAATGCACTCTTAGTCTGAAAAAGGTGCTTCTCAACTTCTATGCTAGCAGCTTGCCAAGTAACTGGAGGTGGGATTGAAAGAAAAAAAATAGTAATACAACACATTAAGAAATTGCATGAACAGCATGCTTCTGTCCTTCTTTTCTAATTGTGCTATGTTTTGAACAGAAGTCTTATCCTACTCTTTAGTGAGTTGTTTGTGTTGTAAAAGGGTGGGATGTTGGTTTTGGTTTGTAAGGTGGCTAATCATAGCTAGCTGAGTCCTGCCGCAGCACAGCAGTGAAGCAGCCTGCAGCGTTGGAAAAGAAACACAACTAACATGAGTTGGTGGGAAGGTGCTGGGTTCTTTTTTTCCTCAAGAGAATGATTTGGTCCTCAAAATGGAGCCATAATTATTAGCTCCTTTATAACTCTAAATATGCTCACATGTTTAAGCAAACAAACATTGCTCTTAGGAAGCTTGCCCATATGCTAAATTTTCCACCAACTGTTGTTGTGTATGTGTAAAAAAAAAAAAAAAAAAAAAAAAAAAAAAGCAAAGTTATAGGTGTCTATAGACAGACAGTGGAGGCAGCTTTAGTGACCATTGTGGTGTTTTTTTTTTTTCTTTTGGGGCTTGAGCATTCAGTAAAAACCTGCTTGAAGCTCGCTGGCTGGCCTGAAAGTCTGTGTGAAAGTTTGTCTGCATGTTAGTGTTGTGTAGCATGCTTTATCCTAGTTTGTTTGCATTCATTTGGTTTAGGTGCCAGCTGAGGCTAGCTTGGGTTGCAGTGGGTTCCAGGAATACAACACTAAGAGACTAATTCCTTCCTAGGATTCAATTCTCTTGTGTAAATGTTTTGAAAACAGATCTTTAAATAAGAATTCCTGGCTACTAGGAAGACTCAATAACCTGATTTTTTTAAGATTAACTAGCAGATTATTTACAGATTTCTGAAGAGGTGAAGAGAAGAGACATTGACTGTCTGAAGTTAATTGTGACCTATTGCCTTTTTTTAACAGCTGACTTATCTCAGGTGTGGCCAGAGGCTAATCAGAACTTCAGCAAAGAAATAGATGATGAGGCAAACAGCTACTTCCAGCGTATCTATAACCATCCACCACATCCAACCATGTCTGTAGATGAGGTGAGTTCCCTTCTGTAGCAGTTGTCACCGGCCTCGAGATAGAGGCAGCAGCAGGACTTCAGCTGGAGTAGAAGCCTGAATATTCAAAATAAGTTCTAGTGTGCCCTTAAACAATCCATTAAATTTTACTGTCTTGAATGTATTTGTTTTTCGAGTATGTGAAAATGACTGCAACTTCTAAATGTATGCACTCATGCTCCTGTTTTAGTTAGATTCTGGGAGCAATCCTATGTACGTGGTATACTTGCTCTTCCAAGTACTGCTAATCTAGTTTAATGCATTTGTGTGTTTATAAACTGTGGCATAGAACATGAATTTCTGTAGGCCTGGAGGTAGCCAGAAGTTTAACCTAAAGGCAGTTACTTAAAAGAAAGGAGAGAGAATTCAAATCTGAAGAGAAAAGGCTGGTTGTAGAGATTAGTACCTACTGGCTAAAGTGTGTGTTTGTGGAAATGCTGGCTCTGCAGTCTGGCTTGTAGTGCACCCATCTACATTTGCTATTGGTGTACTTGAAACTCATAGATGCAGAAGAGCTGAAATAAAACATCTGTTGGTAAAGATTTCTGCTTTCTTTGCTTGCAGGTCTTGGAAATGCTGCAGAGGTTTAAGGACTCCAACATTAAACGGGAACGAGAAGTGTTTAATTGCATGCTGAGGAATTTGTTTGAGGAATATCGTTTCTTTCCCCAGTACCCAGACAAAGAGCTGCACATAACAGCCTGCCTGTTTGGTGGGATAATAGAGAAAGGACTGGTTACTTACATGGCTTTGGGCCTGGCCCTTCGCTACGTTCTTGAAGCCTTACGAAAGCCTTTTGCCTCCAAAATGTACTATTTTGGTATTGCTGCACTAGATAGATTTAAAAATAGGTGAGTGTGGTTTTCTGGTAGTAAACAGCACATGTAATGTCTTGTTAACCTTGAACCTATTATAATTCTGCAGTAAATTCTGACTTATGTGTGAGAAATTTACATTTGTCAGTGTTAGAATTACTTTAAAACATGCTGAAGTGAAAGAGGATGTGTTGATGTGCTAGCAGAAGGATGGCTTTTGAAATCAACATGTGAAGTGCAGCACCTGTGTAAATGTGGGACAAACTGAGATGCTGAAAATACTTGGTGGCCTTTGTGTGTAAAAATAATTCGGGGAAGTGTTGAATTGGCTGAAGTGGTCAACTTCTTATACTGAATGTAATTATTCTTAACAGGTACACTCTATTAGAATGCCTTTTGCACTACTCAGTAATAAAAGCCTGGCCAGGAACTTAAGCTCTAGGAGTTTGGTTTGAATTTGAATCTCCAGTATGGCATCTGGATCATCTGTTGCTCAGAATATTCTGCTGTAAAGTTGTGCATGACTATGAAGAATATTACTGTAGTGTTTTCAATGTTAGGGGCACTCTGATTTGCTGCTTAAGATGGTGACCCCTTCTGCAAATCACTTCTCCAAAAATCTTATTGTTAACACTGAACAGAAATGAGATTGCCTTCAGTCAGAAGTATAGAGATTTACAACAAGCTGGGTTGCTGTGAATTAACCTTGTGTTTTGCTCTTGAATGATTTCATTTAGAATGGCTTTCACTACAACAACTGCTTTATAGAAAATGTTTTGTTCACAGCACAGCTGCTGTGAGCAAGACAGAAGTAATTCTGATGCAGTATGTGGATGACATACCACCCAATTTATATTGCTCTGTAATATTGGTTTGATCTGGGCTTATGCTTCTGACTAACGTGTCTTTGGTTTGGTTTTTCTGACAGATTGAAGGACTATCCCCAGTACTGTCAGCACTTGGCTTCTATTAGTCACTTTATACAGTTCCCTCATCACTTGCAGGAGGTGAGTGTGCTCATTAGCTTTCTGCGGTTTTTAAAGTCTTTTGAGCAGCTTGCTGTTTTCTATTGGGAAAATGGTCTGGGCTGTCTCATGTTCAGCCATTTGACTTCCTGGATGTGCACTTTCTTATGTTTTACAAAACCTGGGGATGTAGGTGGTTGGTAATCTGTTCCTGTACACCTGTTTGGGTTGCTCACAGTGAAATAGCTACCTGCATGATCAGCCCGGGCACACGGTCACACGTGGGTTTTTAAGTGCCTCCAAGGAATCACACTTCAGTCTCTTAAGGATTTGGGCTTTCCCTGGGAAACAGGAGAAAAGCTATTCAGCTGTGTTTATAGAGGAGCATACTCAGACTTAGTAGCGTAGCCCAGAAAAAGACAAGACAAACTTCTTTCCTGCAAGTAGAAATACCCTGCAGTTAAGCAGTGCTGATCATAAGGTGTCTGTCTCAAAGGCTGTTAGGAGAGATAAGAAAAAGTTGATCCCTGTGGCAGAGCTCGAGAGCATAATCTGAATGAGGAGAAATGCTCAGCTCAAGCAGTGAGAATTCATCTACCCAGAGCTGTGAAGTCCAATCGCAGCCTTAATTTCACTGACAGGTTTCAGTCTTTGTCCCTTAAATAAATGACTGTGTATCATCTGGTGTTACAAATATCTAGCTTCAGTGTATTAAAATGAGAAGCTTGTTTTCTATTGTCACATTACCTTAGAGGTTTTACAAAATGTAGGACTGGAACACTTCAAAACTGTGTTTTTTGTTATTCGTTGTGAACTTCAGATGTCACTGTTTTTATTTAGCTGTAGGAGTCCTTGGGGGGAGGGGAAGATTTCTTCCCTGCTTTGTAGCAAGCTTTTTAGTCCCCCTCTTTTGATCTACTAACCCTGACCTGCAGGGATGGGAATTTCTGGCTCTGCAAAATGTCTTACAGATGTTGAATCTGATACTGAATATCTGCTTCTGAGGTTAGAGATAGAGCTGATGGTTCTTCTCTGGAAAGAAGGGAGCTACATGATGATGAGGTGTATGCTTAATAAGCAGTTTGATTGTATTTTGCAGATTCCCTTAATGGCTTTAATGTTAAGAATTAAAGATTGGCAGCGAATGCTTATAGTGCTTGTGCTGAAAGTCATTCCCTACTTACATTGCTTTCTGTGAATGTGCTTGTTTACTCTGTTCTAGTACATAGAATATGGACAGCAGTCTAGAGATCCTCCTGTGAAAATGCAGGGTTCAATCACCACCCCTGGCAGCATTGCACTTGCCCAGGCTCAGGCCCAGGCCCAGGTTCCAGCAAAAGCTCCTCTTGCTGGCCAAGTCAGCACTATAGTAACCACCTCAACCACCACCACTGTTGCAAAAACCATCACCATCACTCGACCAACAGGAGTCAGCTTCAAGAAGGATGTGCCGGTAAGCATCTGTGACCCCAGGGCCCCTGCTGGAGAAGTAAAGGAGTTAAATTGTGGATACAGATTGAGAACGTGAGGATAGAGGCTAATTAAATTTCTGTACTGCCAGTTTTTGAGCTGTAATCCTATTGCTTCGTGTTTTTATCCAGTCATAGGATTGATGCTTTCATAGCTTTCATAGGGATGCATTTTTTTCATTATGGAGCTGTGGAATTACTATGGTGCTATAGGAAGGCCTTTTTTTTTCCAGATTTTAAATGGCAAGACAATTACAGAATTAGGTGTTTAGAATTAGGCAATATAAACTTGAGTTGAAATTACCATAGCAAACTATCTCTTGCAGCATACCAGATGCTAAAGCCCTTAAATCCAAACCTTCAGCTGTAGGTGCGCAGGTCACGTTTCATTGGCTTACTCTGTTGGTGTGCTTTGTCTCAGATGAAGCTGTGGAATTCTCTCCCAATTTAGTGTTGAGGTGCCTTTGGAGACTTACTGTTGTGCCAGGGATGCTCACTGCTGCACTGTTGTTTCTCCAGGCTAACACTGTATGCAAATGTGAGGGGTTGGTTTCTATACAGTGGCATTCTTTTGCTCAGTATTGACCACTGCTCATAGTGTAAAATTGCTTCCCTTGAGCACTGGTAGAAGTGCATTAGGGGCAGTAGTTGTGATCTCATAAAGCTCAGTTCTTTTTTGGCTTGACATAATGAAGCAAAACTTTATTTTATTATTGCCCTTAGGTATATTATCTGTTCTTAACTTCTTGGTCTCCCTCCAGCCTTCCATTAATACTACCAACATTGATACGCTGTTAGTTGCAACAGATCAAACTGAGAGAATTGTGGAACCTCCAGAGAACGTCCAGGAAAAAATTGCTTTCATCTTCAATAATCTGTCCCAGTCAAACATGACACAGAAGGCAAGTACAAAAGAACACCAGTAAAGTGACTTTTAACTATTTCTAAACTTGCATTCTAAATTGGTAAGTGATGGTGTATGTACAAACAATGCTGACTTGTAAAATAAAAGAAGGGAGAGGGAAGGGCATACCCTAAGGAAATAGCAGTTTTCATCACTTGTTGCTTTTGAACCTTCAGAGAGAGAGTTTTTCCTGGAGTAGAGAGAAATGAAAGATAGCTATTCTTAATCTTGCTTTTTCCTACAAATTGCTTTATTTCACTGTAGCCAAATCCCTTGTGCTCAAGTGCTGAAGATCTTCAGAAAAGCACTTGTAGTAGATATATGGAATAACTGTACTCTGATTTTTTTGTTGTTGTTGTTGTTACCTGTAGGGATTGTAAAATACTATTTCAAATTTATGTTGATATTTTTCAGACTTCTGCAGACATTCAGATAAATGGGTTGGGTACCACTTGGTACTGCATGGTTCTGCTGCTAGGCTCTTGCATTTCTGTCTGAAGTTCCTATTAGTTTTTCTGAGCTAGTAGAAATCTGCAGTACTGCTGCCACCTGTGATTTCTGTCTTGTGGAAAAGCGGTCTATCCACAAGGTGCTGACAGTCCTGAGTGTTCTGAAGTTCTGTTAGAAAGCAGAGAAGTGAAGGAGTGGTAAAATACTGTGCCTTACTCATTTTCTGATTAAATCCTTACTGGCTGACTAGATCTTCAGATAAAGAAATCCACTGATTTCAGAGCCATTTAGAAGTAGAAACACCAATCATAGTGCTAAAAACAGTTGAGTTTGTGGTTGTTGTCTCATTCTTTTTTATGGTGTGCTTTTTCTCTGCTATGGAGACAGGTTGAAGAACTGAAGGAAACAGTGAAAGAAGAGTTCATGCCTTGGGTATCGCAGTATCTCGTCATGAAGCGAGTCAGTATTGAGCCAAACTTTCACAGCTTATATTCAAACTTCCTTGACACTCTTAAGAATCCAGAATTTAATAAAATGGTTCTGAATGAAACTTACAGAAACATCAAGGTGAGTAGCACAAGTTCTAGTGCTTGGGTAGGTTTCAGCATTTAGAGGTATGCTGTTCTCAGGCCATTTGCTTTCTGTGCTGATCTTCAGAAATGGAGATCTTGGAAAAGTCTACTTTAGCTTAAGCTAACAGCTTACTGTATGAATACTGGGATTCTTCTGTTTTCAGTCAGAAATAATTAAAAAGGTATGTCTGCATTTACATTTTTTTTTTTTTTTTAATGGATGCTAAATCTGCGTGAGGCCTGCACACTACAGCAGGAAATTTTTTTGTGGTCTAGTTAGTTTGTGTGCGGGAGTATCAGGATGAGAACCACGCTCTGCTGCTTTAGTCAAAGAGTAAAGAGGATAGGGAGCTAGAGAAAACAGGTGTAACAACTAAAAATCACTGGAGGACTAAATTAACATGAATGTGAAGAGGTCAAGAAGAAGTAGCCCTGGTGAGATGAGTGAATGAATCAAGTTTGTCAAGAAAGCACTATTTTTAAACCTGTTGGTGGATTTTCCTGGCCACCGTGGGTTACGCTGTAGTGCAAAAGAATCTCCTGGCTTTTTAGAGTATAGTTGGCCTTCTGTTTGGCTGATGCTGCTCTGAAGCTAAGGGACAGAGCTAATGGTAGAATGCTGGAGCGTGCTTTAGGTCTTGAAGTAAGGATTAAATCATTTCCCAGGAAATGCCCTCAGGCCTGCAAGGAAGTGTTAAGAAGCATTGCCTTCCCAAGTTACATTTTGCTGGGTAGTCGCAGCAGCCTTATCAGTAACTGGAAAGCTCCGGAAAGGCATAATCCTTCCTGATCCTCTTCAAGTAAAGGAATGTTAAAGTCATTACAAAGCAGATTAGTGGGGTGCTACCGTGAGGTAAAGGCTGCTTCTGACTATCTCTGTAATGGGACTGGAGCTCAGAACTTAGTGTTCTAAAGCTTTGCTTTGGGTCAGAGCAGCTGTTTGATTTGGTGTTGTCTGATTATCTTCCAGTTGTTGCTTGAGTTGCCTTTTTTCATTAGGTGCTACTGACATCAGATAAGGCTGCAGCCAACTTCTCCGACCGTTCCTTGTTAAAGAACCTTGGTCACTGGCTGGGAATGATTACACTGGCTAAAAATAAGCCCATCTTGCACACGGTAAGATTCTGTCTTCACAGACTTGCTTGATACAAACTACTGTATTGCTATTTAGCAGCATAGGCTGTTCTGGAAATGCTATCACCAAAATGAAAGAGGTAATCTTATGTCAAAATGTCTGTGAATCTCTCTTCAAATGAAAGACCAATCCTTAGCAGTCTGTAAAATTTAAAGACTGTCTTGACTCAGTTTTGCCAATATATCCTATAAGAAAATAATATGTATGTGGAATTTCTGCAGTGTTCTTGGCATTTCTCTCTGCCCTCCTTTCCTTCTTAATTGTTGATGGTGTTTTTCAGGATTTGGATGTGAAGTCACTACTACTGGAAGCGTATGTTAAAGGGCAGCAGGAATTGCTTTATGTAGTACCATTTGTTGCCAAAGTCTTAGAATCCAGCGTCAGGAGTGTGGTAAGTGACTTTTTGCTGGGGGTTATTGCTCAAATGGCAACATAAGCATTGCAGAAATTAAGTGGTGCTTCTCATTATATCAGGTTAATCTCATGTGCAGTGGGGTGTTAAGGGATATTGGGGCTGAAAGTGAGCTCCATTTTTGAGGGAAAGCATGTGTCCTGTCTGTTTTTTTGGTTGTTCTGTGTTTTTTGTTGGTTTTTTTTTTTTTCAGTCTAAACAGATTATGTTGGCTGAAGTGTACTCTAGTATCCCCAGACACAGACCTCTGTTGAGAAACGAAAGGATGTCACTGTGAAGGGGTGGTTCTAGGATCTATTTCTTATTTGGCTGGATTTATTTCCTTCCACCCTCAACATGCCTCTTTTGTCTCTGAGCTCTTTCTAATTCTGCTTGGCTGAACAGCTGATCTCTCAGAAGGACCAGTCGTTGTGTTTTCAGTTCAGTGTTCAGCTTGCTTGTTCATCTGGTTCCTCTCAATGCTAAAGCAGCTCTGCCTGCAACTGTGCAAACTTCAGTTTTCCAGTTTTCCCTGTCTGTATGTGCACGTAATGGTTCAGTTTCAAAATGTAACAGTCTTAAGTTAACTTTAGTCTTAAGTTAAACCATTTAACACTGTGTAATGCTGCTCTCCATTTTCTCTTGTAGGTCTTCAGGCCTCCAAACCCGTGGACAATGGCCATTATGAATGTTTTAGCTGAGCTGCATCAAGAACATGATCTAAAAGTAAATTTTCTGCTTTGCTGTACCTATTGAGTTTGAGGCTTTCTTGACATACCAGTCAGAAAGATGTGAAGGACCAAATTTCATTTCTCACTTTATTGTGTGAGGAACTGGGCATTGCTAACTTAGAATGTGGATGAATCTTGTTTTCTGTGAGGTTTGTTTGTGAGGTTGCTTGTCTAACCATCACTTGCTTATGCATGTCTTTAAAAAAAAAAAAAAGAAAAAAAGAGAACAGGAAGCTTGGGATATGAGCAGCCAGTAAATGTTTGGGGTTTTTTTTTCCTTGTGACATAACCCAAACTAAAATTGTTGTGCAGTTGAATCTGAAGTTTGAGATCGAAGTGCTCTGCAAGAATCTTGCACTGGACATCAATGAGCTGAAACCTGGAAGTCTCCTGAAAGATAAGGATCGTCTGAAAAATCTGGATGAGCAGCTGTCTGCTCCAAAGAAAGATGTGAAGCAGCCAGAAGAGCTACCACCCATTACAACCACCAGTAAGCACACCTCAGATCAAACTCAAAACAATGCTGTATGAAGTTTATTAAGACAGGCTGTGCTACTGCAGAGAAGAGTGTGAAGCCATCTGCACTACGAGCATTACTGAAAGCTTAGAATCACTAGAATAGTTTTTTAATAAAAGGATGCTAAGAGAATTAGGAGATGGGAGAGGGATGAAAGCTATCCTGAGGACTAATTCTGCATGTGCTGTGTGTAACTGCTCTTTAAAAGAGAGTGAAGCTGGGAGATAGATAAGTGAGATTGTAGCAGGGTTCAAACCCTGCTGTAACAAACAACTGCCAAAATGCACTGAAGTTAATATGGCACTAGATACTGAGGAGGTGCAAAAAATGCTAGGTACCTGTAGGAAGCTTCATGATCAGAACTTCATCACTTAATGGTTTCAATTAGGTACATGCTTCCATTATAATCACTTGTTTTTCCCCCATGGTTTGAAATAAACATCTTTATATTCTTACAGCTGCTTCTACAACTCCAGCTACCAGCACCACTTGTACAGCCACGGTTCCTCCACAGCCCCAGTACAGTTATCATGACATCAATGTCTATTCCTTAGGAGGGTTGGCTCCACATATTACCTTAAATCCAACGGTAAGTGTTGATTTGGTTTGCTGAGTGTTCCTACCACTGACGTTGCCACAGATCCTAGCTAGTGGGTTTGGCATTTTAGAATTTGAAGCCATTTCTTGGAGAGTCATTTCTCAAAAGTAACAGAGAGAGTGAGTGCTAAGAAATAGCCAGAGGGAGAATCTGGGGAGTTACTAGTGATTATATTAGCTAACAGGCTCTCAAATGGTCTTGCACTGTAACATGTGCATGAATATCTACATTAATTGAGGCAATGGGTGTCAGCTGGGACAGGTGCCAGGGCTTCTTTGCTCCTTCTGACCAGTCAGTGACTTAGCTCTTAATTCAGTCTTTGCTCTGTGATCAGCTGCAACTTTGGAAGAAAACCTGTCCCGTGTATCTGGTTCAGAATGATCAAATAGCTGCTGGAACAGCTGCATGAGGAATACCGTATGCAAGCTGTGAGGGCATACTTAAAAAAGTTTGAAAAACATGAATGCCTAGGGTAGATTGAGCCAGTAGTAAGCCAGAATACTAACATAAGTTTCCTAATGCTCCTCCAGATCCCGCTGTTTCAGGCCCACCCCCAGCTGAAGCAGTGCGTGCGGCAGGCCATAGAGCGAGCGGTGCAGGAGCTCGTCCATCCCGTGGTCGATCGCTCCATTAAGATTGCCATGACTACTTGTGAGCAGATAGTCAGGAAGGACTTTGCACTGGATTCTGAGGAGTCACGAATGCGTGTGGCTGCACACCACATGATGAGGAACCTGACTGCTGGGATGGCCATGATCACCTGCAGGGAACCTTTGCTCATGAGCATAGCTACCAACTTGAAGAACAGTTTTGCTACTGCGCTGAGGGTAAGAGTTGCATCATCAGAAACTTCCTTCCAACTTCACAGATATCCAGCATTAGCAACTTTGTTCTCTACACAGAGAGAGTTCTCTATTAATACTGCACAGGCTACACAGCTTATCCAGCGTGGAGATGAAGTGTGCTGAAATAACAGTTCATATCATAAAGTCTTAAGCCTGTTCAGGTGGATGTGGCTACATTGCACTCGAGCTTCCTGAGCTGTTTGTCCCTGCATGCTGTCGAGTTTGATCTCATCATGGAAGCTTTGGAGTGCTTATCTTTCTGTGGCTTTTCAGGTAGATAAGCAAGGGTGGACAGAATTGAATTGGTTCTGGGATTTTCTGGTGATAGATTATCATGGTATGGATGTAAGCTTTGGGAGGATTTCATTCAGTCCTGCTGTTAGCAGATAAGTAGTTTAGACTTCTGAACAGCTTTTCCACTCGCTGGCTTCTTTAGAGGATGTTTTAAAGTCTTTTTTCTAACAAGCAAAGTTTGAGCTGAAGTCCTAGTTTTTCCCTCTTGGCTAAATGTAACACGGTTCATGAACTGCTAGCCAGAACAGCAGCCGTACCCAGAAGACTTGCTGTGCGTGCCATTGGTGTCACAGCAGGCACAGATCTTGGAAGGATTGAGACGTTTTATTACCTGGAAGAATAGCAAAGTTGAAGGGCTACCTACCTCTTAAGGGCGTGTTGCTATTGCCCATCTGGCAGGGAGTGGCACTGTGAAGGCCCTTTTGCAGTGCCATTGCTTTCTGCTCAAGGGGGCAGATTGTAAAGGTCTGAAGGGAGTACGAAGTGTTAGTAAGGCTCCTAAGGTCAGGTATGGGCTGTATGATTTAACTTACATGCCTCAAGCCATTGACCCTCTATTCAGAGCTTCAAGTAACCTGATTGCCAAGATCAGAAGCTGGTTGCTTTCTCTGCAGTAGCAAGTCTGGGCTTACAGATGGTGTAGCAGAAATGCCTGAGCCCTGTGCTCCATCTTAAATACAAGTTAAGGATGGGAGTAAACAGTTCTGCTTCGTTTACATGGGAACTTAGCCTGTGGTTGCTGTTAACACCTTTTGCTTATTATTCCTCAGAGCTTGCGTGTCAAGGTAGTAACTATGAAAAAGCAAAGAAACAAAAAAACCCTAAACCTCTGTGGAGAGAGAGAGAGAAATACTTTTGCTGTGACTCATTGGACGTGACTGCAGTTCAGACAGGGAAGCAACTGAAGGAATGCTTGTTATTTCTTGGGTGGCATGAGATGGCAGAGGTGAGGCAGGGTGAATGCAAGCCAGTGGTGTTGCAGCTGTGAGTATCTGCTGGGTTCCTACACGTGTAGGAAAAAGTAATTCATGCTTTATGGAAGACTTAGTGCTAGTGTATTCTGTATTTGCTAAATTCATGAATTTATTGATATAGGTTCAGTTGTAATCCAGGGAAGCTTTTTGATGGCATAATTGCACCGAATGTTGTGCTGCAGGAGAAGATGCTGCACAAGATGTTTCAAAAAATCTGGCTTACTAATGAAGTGGGTTAACAAGGCAAGAGTTCTTGTCTGAAGGAGAATACTGAAGTAGGGGTAGATCTTAACAGGCAAAGAAGCCCAAGGAGGTTGGATTGTTTGCATTTATATGTGTATTCCAGTGGAATAGGCTGCTTTACACCCTGGCACATAGGTCCCTCTGTTCAATTTTCTCTTAAAGCAGACACTCAAGGGAAGGAAAAAAACCAAACTGTATGAGAAAGGGATCCCACTGCAGAAATATTTAGCTCCTCAGATTTGCATTGAGTGAGGCACTCTTTCTGATTGCAGCCTAGGTGGTGGAAAAACCCTCGAGCTATAACAGATGGGTTCCTTTTCCTTCTGTTGTGGGTTCACTTGTGCTCTAGAGATAAGCTGGGAGGGAAGGAGGAAACCTCCTGCTGCTCTGTTCCTTGTTGTTGAAAGTCTTTACTGTCGTCTTGCTTATGTCTTATTCAAAGCTATGCAAAAAGTAAATTTATTATTGTGTATTCCATGTTAAGACAGCACGTTCCTAAGAAGGTTCCTTTATTATTGCTGGTGTTGAGTACAGCAGTGCAGATGTTAAAAGTGGCTACATTCAAGGAAAATGCCTTCACTGATTGTCCTGGTTTTCAATAGGCAGCTTCCCCACAACAGAGGGACATGATGGAGCAAGCAGCTGCCCAGCTGGCACAGGATAACTGTGAGCTGGCATGCTGCTTTATCCAGAAGACAGCTGTGGAAAAAGCAGGCCCTGAAATGGACAAGAGGCTGGCGACTGTAAGTGTGGGACCCCTGCCTTTTCAAAGGTTTGTGTTCTCATATACATCCAGACTCAGCATCTAAAATGCAGTGCATTTGGCTCTCTTCACCAGGAATTTGAGCTCAGAAAACATGCTAGACAAGAGGGTCGTCGGTACTGTGATCCTGTTGTGTTAACTTACCAAGCTGAACGGATGCCAGAACAGATCAGGTTAAAGGTGAGGATATGAAGTGAACTATTTCTGATGCTATACTTCCCCTTCTGATAATGAAGAGAGAACCACACTGCTTCAAATAAGCAGTTCTGCATGTTGTTAGTCATGTCTGACATTAAAGCTGCTATTAGCTTGATTGGCAATGGAAGCACATCAATACATTGTTTCAGAATGTATTCATACCATTTTCTTCAATTGCTTGAGGAAGTTCTTTCTCTTGTTCTCCTCTGCTCTTCGTTTTCCTAAAAGAAAAGGCCGTTGTGTTTCCCATTCATCTCTTTAAAAGGCATTCTCTTGTGCCTCTGAGAAGCATAGGGGCCAATATTCAAGTCTTCGTATTTCTGAGAGTAAGTTGCTGTGATCCGGCAAAATTCTCATGTTAGAAGGTCTGGCAGGAGGGATATTGCCTCAGCACAGAGCAGCAGAATCTTACTTCCCAATATTAGGACACTGTTTATGCAGCTACCTGTTGTACAAACTGCCCTCGTTCCTTACTGCCGTGGTGCTTAGCAAAGATGTTAATGCATTTTCTTCTATATTGCAAAGGTTGGAGGTGTGGACCCAAAACAGCTGGCTGTTTATGAAGAGTTTGCACGTAACGTCCCCGGCTTCTTGCCTACCAATGACTTAACTCAGCCTACAGGATTCTTGGCTCAACCTATGAAGGTAGAGATTTCTGATTGTCTGAAGTCGCCCTTTTGATGAGTGTTGCAGTGCTTGTGTCTTTTGATGGAAGGCTAGGAAGAATCAGGCATTTATATTGCTTGGGAATACTGATTGAAAGGTTTTTGTTCATCTTAAATTGTCTTAAAGTCCAACTGATGGCAACATAAAGCTATTCTTTAAAAGCAGTCTGAGGCTTTTGTAGAACAGATTGGAACCAGATGTACAAGTTAGGATTACTACATGTAGCTTCAGTAGCAGTGAAAAGGTTACTTTTGGGGAAGGTCATGTATAGCAAGTGCTCATTTTGAGATAATTAACAGGTTCTTGAGTACATTGTTGATCTTAAGGACTGCTAAAATTGTTTGCTAGTTATTTCTACAGCTTAATGTGATCATGTTTGTGTGTTTGAAATGCAGTTAAATTAATGAAAGTACTGTAGAGGACTACGTTCTGGGTGCTAGGAGTTCTGAAGCAGAAGAACCAATCAATATGAATTTCACAGACATGGTCCTTGTGGAAAAATGACTAATTCCCACTTTCTCTTAAGCAGCAAGCTTGGGCCACCGATGATGTAGCACAAATCTATGACAAATGCATGACAGAACTGGAGCAGCACCTACAGTCCATTCCCCATACTCTGGCCATGAATCCTCAAGCTCAAGCATTGCGCAGCCTCCTGGAGGCTGTGGTGGTTGCTCGGAACTCCCGTGATGCCATCGCTGCGCTCGGACTGCTGCAGAAGGTGTTAACAATTCTGCCCCAACTGGCCTCAAGTTTATTGCTTGTTAGGCTTGTCAGTTGTCTTGTGGTGACTTCGTGTCTTCGTGCATCCTGTGGAGCTTGTTCAGTATCGTTCACTGAACAAGTGCTGTCTTTGGAGATTTAGTAAATAACGTGGGAAAAGGGCTCTGTTCACTTGGTGTGGTGCATGCTGTGGCTGGGTTGCTGCAGGAAGAAGTGGGTAGAGAAGTAGAAAGCTCTTGCAACTGGGAGTGGTTGCTGATTTGAAGATGGTTTGGAGGCTAGTAAGATGTTTGAGCTGCCCTTATAAGTGAGTAGCGCTGGGCTTTTTGCTGGATTTACAGCAGCACAGATTTGCTTCGTTTTCAGTGGTAACTGATAAATATGTCCTCATCTGCCCATGCACTCCTCTCTCCTGCTGGACGGGGGAGATAGAAGGCAAAACGACTTGTGCAGTGAGATGATGACGACTTAACGGGGGAGGAAAAGCTGTGTGCACAAACAAAGCAAAAAATGAAAAAACTAAAACTAAATAGAACTGCATCCCATCAGCAGGCAGATGGTGAGCCGCTTCCTGGAAATCAGCCTCAGCGAGCATAACAGCTGCTTGGGAAGACAAACATCACAGTGACTGCCTTCCCCTAATCATCCTTTCCCTAAGCTTTTAGCGCAGAGCATGATGTCACACAGCATGGAATATTCCTGTGATCACTTTGTGCCAGCTGTGCTGGCCCTGCACCCTCCCAGTCTGTTGTACTACCAGCCTTCTCCCCGTGGAGGAGGCAGAATGGGACAGAGAAAACCTTAATGCATTGTACACACTGTTCAGCAGCTTCCCAGATATTGTTGTCAACACTGTTTCAGCAGCAAATCTTAAACTTAGCACCCTATGGGCTGCTCTGAAGAGGATTAACCCTATTGCAGCCAGACCTAGTGAGCTGTACCAGGTGGGGAGTGTTGTGGCAAGCTCTGTGACATGAACTGGCATCAGTGCCTGTGTAGTAACTACCATTTCATACTGATTACTACAGACTCATCAGAGTGCAGCAGCTCCTTGTCTAAAGAATCTGGAAGGTGTTGCACATCTTCCTTCACATGGTTTCCCCTGAGGCATACACAGATTTGCTTCTTAGGAGGCTTTGACTTGTGCAGAGGCTGCAGCAGAAACTGCCAATGACGAGACTAGTTGTTTGCATGACTGCTGAGTGGGAGCTGCAGCTGATGTGGTTTATGTAAGATTTGGAAGAGGGTTTGTTTTTTTTTCCTCTGCTAACAGGTTGCATCTATTCTAGGCTGTAGAGGGCTTACTGGATGCCACCAGTGGGGCAGATGCTGACCTCCTGCTTCGCTACCGTGAGTGTCACCTGCTGGTGCTGAAGGCTCTGCAGGACGGCCGTGCATATGGATCTCCATGGTGTAACAAGCAGATTACGAGGTCAGTTGTGACACAGCAGGGGTATGATGTAACCTTTCCCATCTTTTGGGAGTTACTGCGTTACTCTGAATCACTTGCTTGTTGACGCTTTCATTTGCCTCAATTTGGGCACCAAAAAAGTCTTTTTAATGTTAAAAGTAACTAAAGTTTCTTTTAATACAGATTCATCCTAGAATGTGGTAGAGATCTGTCATGGATTGAAGCATTGGAGATGCTCTGTTTTTTCCCATTTTTGTAGAGACTCTCTACGTGCTGTCACAAATGATGTGACATAGTATATGCCTGCAGCAGGAGCACTTGTGCTTCAGCTAGACAGCTATGCCACTTGGTGCTTAGAAGAGGGGCTTCTCGTGCTGAATAAAGTGAAGCTCTTGCTGGGTTGTTGTGGCCAGTAGTGCAGGGGAACAAATGCTTGACCCAAAGCACTACCTCCCAGAATGCTCCAGAAGAGAGTTCTGAAGCAAGTAATGAGTTGCAGTGAGTTGCAGAGACTTACACATACTTGCTAGACTTGATCTGCTTCACTTCAGCTGTGTGGTTTAAGTACACTTGTGAAAAGAAATGTAATTCTTTTAGATGCCTGATTGAATGTAGAGATGAGTACAAGTACAACGTGGAAGCTGTGGAGCTGCTAATCCGCAATCACCTGGTTAACATGCAGCAGTATGATCTTCACCTGGCTCAGGTAAAGAGAACCTGCTTTTTTGGAGGGGAAAAGTTACAGTCAGTCTTAAGAGCAGTGGTCAGCCATAAGGTGAATGGTTGAACTTCATGATCCTAACGCCTTTTTAATTTTGGCAGTCAATGGAGAACGGCTTGAACTATATGGCTGTGGCATTTGCCATGCAGTTGGTAAAGATCCTCCTTGTGGATGAGAGAAGTGTTGCCCATGTAACAGAGGCAGATCTGTTCCACACCATTGAGACGCTCATGAGGATTAATGCTCATTCCAGAGGGAATGCACCAGAAGGGTGAGCCTGAAATACCATGCAAAATATTATTTCTGTTGTGCTCATTTATGGTTTGAAATGTTACATAGTTGGTGTCTCGATATCAGTAAATCATAGAGCTTTAGATTTCCTCTATGGCTGCAATCCCATGTTGGTTTAAAATGTTTTGTTATTTTTATGTAATTGCACTGATCTTGTCAAAAGAGGCAGCTGCAGCATTACTTCAAACTGAATACTTGTGCAGCAAAATTGCTGTGTGCTGTGCTCCTAAGTACTGCAGTACTGTGAGATACCCCCTCAAATTCCTACTTTCTCAAATTTAGGCAGTGTTGTCACTCTTGAATTTTTAACTCTTTTGTATTAATGTGTCAATCGCAAGATACTAATCAGATTATACTAACTCCAGTGCTTCAGCCAGGCTCTTTAGCATTGGCATATCAGAATCTCAGCCCTCTAGGGCTTTCCAGGTCCCCAAAAATGAAGCTGTTTGTAGTGTTTCCTTGCAATACATTGTTTCATGGATTGGTGTAACCTCAGAGCTCATGTGATGTCAGTGTTCTTTGCTTTTTGCCTTTCCTCATAAATGCATCTGCTTTCAGGACTTACTACTGCTAGTGAAGGAGATAAAAAGGTTATATGTGTGTGGAATTTGCTTTCTTTTAACTTTATTTGATGGAGCTTCCATTTTGCATGCCTTCTTGGGACTGGGAGAAAGACTTCTCACCCAGCTCTTGCTCTGATCTGCTGCGTTAGGTTACCCCAGTTGATGGAGGTGGTCCGATCAAACTACGAAGCGATGATTGACCGTGCTCACGGAGGTCCCAATTTCATGATGCATTCTGGAATTTCCCAAGCCTCAGAATATGATGATCCACCAGGTCTGAGGGAGAAGGCAGAATACCTGCTGAGGGAGTGGGTGAACCTCTACCATTCGGCTGCAGCGGGCCGCGACAGCACCAAAGCGTTCTCTGCGTTTGTTGGACAGGTAGAGCTTTTGGAAAGAAAGGTGCTTTTTATTCAACATAAGTAGGGTGTGATGCCCTCCATTTTAAAGCAGTTATAACCAATGTTAGACGTCTTTGAAACTTGCAGGGGTATGACGGCTGACTGTCAAAATTCTGCTTTCCTTCTGAAGTTTTGTAGAAACCTCTGCCCTTTGGCTGATGGTGTTCTTCACATATTCTGGTGCCAAGCTGTCCATTCAGGCCCAGGGTTTTGATACAAGTCCAGTGGGATAAGAAATTCAAGTGAGGTAGCTGTTAACAGTAGTTCTTGCGGACTCTCTAATGAAGCTTGGCTAATGTTGCTCCTTGTAAGTAGCAGCAAAAGCTCTCGACAGAGTAAATTACCTGTAGAGATGCAGCTGAATTGTCCTGGTTCACATGATCCAAAACATCTTTTCTAACTGGAATCATTAGGGAGGAGAAACTTGAAACTTCATTAGCTAAAGTGGAATCTAAATCTAAACAGCCAACCCCTCCAGCAGTTCGCTCCGTGGCATCCTGACAGATGGGATGAGCTGTGCATCTGCCATTCAGATGTGACTAAGAGGAGATGCACTCAGTAAGCCAAGACGTAGGGCTGCAACTCCCTGTGCCCCTGCAGTCATTATCCTAGTTTTAGGATATTCCTTAAGTATTCCTAGTCACTGCACGAGTGCAGCTGCGAGGAAGCCCCTGATTTGTTGGGTATTATTGGTTGGGTATTATTTTTATCATTCCTGTAATATTAACACTAAACTTTAGTTTTTGCTGCCAGTTTTAGCAGTTCAAGCTTGGAAATATGCATAAAGACCTTGATTGCTGCAGTGTTTTTTTTATTTGCCTTACATGGCTTGCAGCCACCTTTGTTACTGTGGTTTAAATACTGCAGAACACCTTCTCTGAATGGTTTGTATTAAACTGGCTTCTTTAAAGAGACTTTACCTCTTAGTCCCATCTCCTGTGACCCCATTTCATACCATAACAGTA
Source organism: Meleagris gallopavo (assembly GCF_905368555.1). Classification (NCBI taxonomy): domain Eukaryota; kingdom Metazoa; phylum Chordata; class Aves; order Galliformes; family Phasianidae; genus Meleagris; species Meleagris gallopavo. Next base: position 1,303,840 of record NC_139416.1, read on the forward strand.
TCCTTATACACTGTACTATACTACAGTGTACTTCTAATAGCCAGTGCACTTCTGGCATTCTTCACTGTTTGACCACACTTATTTGCTTACCTCTTAACTATTTGATCAGATATGAAATAGCAATCTAAATACATGGAACTGGAGTATTTGTACGTAATTTTTTTTCCTTTCAGGCTTCAGATGTGGTTTTTAAAAGAAGTGTTTTGTAATAAATGCATTAAAGTTTTGATTTAAATTACCTTAATCTGGTTACTGGGAGAGATGAGGCTTCCTTTGCATTGGGCATTGGGGTGAGAAATGTACATCTATGAAGGCAAAATATGAATTCCCTTTTATTTAAACAAAAAAACAAACAAACAACTTTTCCAGAAATATTAAAAGTTCTAAGTTTGTGATTGTGCTACTTCTATAGTTTCATTTTTGGTGCAGTAGGAGTTCAGAAGTAAGATGCTGAAAATGTAGAGGTTCCCTTAAACTTTTAAGTTTGGCTTTAATACTGTAGGTAACAAAGAGGTCTCTTGATGTATAAAATATTTAATAATAATTCCTTCAAATGGAGGGAAAAACCAAAACCCCCACCTAACCTCTTTCTCCATGCTGCCTTCATGTAAGGAAGGCTTGTTATGCACATGTAGTTTGTACAGGGAGTTGCCACAAAATGGTGATGGTTCCTGAGCTGGTGGCTGAATTCTGCCCTTCCCACAGCTTGTGCTGCCCTACGTGGGCTCTTGAAGGCCCAGCAGACCAAACTGCTGCTGCCTTTACTGCCCTTCGTGCAAGGTTGAGTGCTGGTAGCAGAACTGATACTAAACAGGCTTCTCAACTCTGCTGGTGGTTGGAAGGTTTTTAAGGCCAGAGACTATTTGGGAGCAAAAGACCTTGCTAAATGTTGGTGCCACCATCGAGGTGCATTGAAAACATTCACCTTGGGGAAGAATAGTGGAGGGATAATGCTTGTTAAAAGTGTTTCAAGTAAGTTGTAGGATGGATTTCTTGCCTTTACAATTCTGAGGGTTTTTCCTTTCCCTGACAGATGCACCAGCAAGGGATCTTGAAAACAGATGACCTGATCACCCGCTTTTTCCGGCTTTGCACTGAAATGTGTGTTGAAATCAGCTATCGTGCCCAGGCTGAGCAACAGCACAACCCTGCTGCCAACCCCACCATGATCCGAGCCAAGTGCTACCACAATCTGGATGCCTTCGTGCGGCTCATTGCACTGCTGGTGAAGCACTCTGGAGAAGCAACCAACACTGTGACAAAGATCAACCTCCTGAACAAGGTTGTGAACTGTCTTTGTACTCCTTGCTCTTAAAGTGAATAATGGTGCGTGCTTCTTTGGCTGGCATGGATACCTTGAGCTCAACGTGGGTTACTGCTGAATTATCAGATGGGGACTTGAAAGTGTTGGTCACTGAACCAAGAAATTGAGTGGAATACCAGGGTGCCAAGTGGCTTTCTCCCAAAGATTTCTGTCTGACCTGCAGAGTTATTCTTGCTGTCATCACTGAATGATGTTGCTCTCTTTAGGTTCTTGGTATTGTGGTAGGAGTTCTTCTGCAAGACCACGAGGTTCGGCAGGGTGAGTTCCAGCAGCTTCCTTACCATCGCATTTTCATCATGTTGCTGTTGGAATTAAATGCTCCTGAGCACGTGTTGGAGACCATCAACTTCCAGACGCTCACAGCATTCTGGTACGTATTTGATCCCAGTACTGGTCCTTTCCTGGGAGGATGGAGATTTTACTGTATTTTTTTAATCTTAAAGACTTATCTGACTGTTCTCTGTGGTGGATCGATCACATTCAGAGCAACTGGTTCTCCTTAGACTGTCCACTTGCTTGTTTTAAGGAAGGTCACTGGTAAAATGAAACAGAAATACCTTGCTTTTTAGGGCCGTGTGTGTTTTTGCTCAATGTTACGGAAAGCTGTGCACTTCTAACCTGCTCTAACTTTTCTTTCAGTAACACATTTCACATCCTGAGGCCTACAAAAGCTCCAGGTTTTGTTTATGCCTGGCTGGAACTGATCTCCCATCGGATATTTATTGCAAGAATGCTGGCACATACACCACAGCAGAAGGTGTGGCTGCAGTTCATCTTTTCTGAAAGAAAAAGCTCACCCAGAAGGATGCCTGGTGTGATGCTTTCACATCTCCTGAAGTGCACTAGTAGCATGGCTGTCTTGTTTTTGTCTTCTGTATTCACAGTAACCTAACTGCATGGAGGAGGGGCTTGATGTCAACAAGCTATTGAGTGTAGGGTGGTTGGAATTTAACAAACTCATCTTTGCCAAAGTCTAGGAGAACTGTAGCCTAGACAGAACGCTGTCATCTCAGTACAGTGTGTTGAGTGTTCAGGAAAAACCCATAACTTACAATGCACAGCCAGGCTCCTTGAAATGAGCTGTGCTGCTGTCACTGCTAGAGCGAGTAGTGGGACTAAAGTTGGGATCCAGGTTTATATCAACATCTACCTAATTATGGCTTTGAAGGTTGCTGCTCTTCGTTGTACACTTACCACTCGCTGTTTCTTTTCTTGGCAGGGTTGGCCTATGTATGCCCAGTTACTGATCGATCTCTTCAAGTACTTGGCTCCTTTTCTCAGAAATGTGGAACTCACCAAACCTATGCAAATTCTTTACAAGGTAAATGTGTATAGATAGGGAATAGGTACTTCCAAACAAAATCTTCTGGAAGTAGAATTGGAGTGAAAAAATATATTCTGGTAGGCAGATAGTGTTTACTGTTCCGACAGGATTTGTTTTTTTTTTTAGTTAGATGCATACTGGGTGTGGGACACAAACAGGCTACCTTCCTGGATTGCTTTCTTTCTGTTAATGAATAATAGCCACACAACACAGCAGGGTGGTTTTGCAAGCTCTCGGGCAGTTTCAGCAATTTGGAAACTCTTATATTGATATTAAAGATATTAAAGCTGCAGTATTTTGTTTTGCAGGGCACTCTGCGTGTGTTGCTGGTCTTGTTGCATGATTTCCCAGAATTTCTTTGTGACTACCATTATGGGTTCTGTGATGTCATCCCACCTAACTGTATTCAGCTAAGGAATTTGATCCTGAGTGCCTTCCCACGGAACATGAGGCTTCCAGACCCTTTCACCCCCAATCTAAAGGTAGGGCTTGTTGCGGTTGGAAGCATGAAACTTGCCTCTGGCTTTGCTAGCAAGAGATCTTTACCTTGCCTGCAAAGCAAATGCAGATTCAACTTGTAAGGACAGATTGTTGAGACTTTTATCACCTGTGAACTGCATCAGTGAGAGCCTACATGAAAAGCCAGAGGGCTTTTTTTTTTTTTTCCCTTCCAAAGGGAAACTGATGTCGTGGTGTCCCTAGAACTGATCCATGCTGTTGGAGTAAGGGCATCTTCGTCATTGCACTGTCTAATTGCTTGCTGACAGACTACTGAAGTAGTCTTTGTGGCTTTGTTTGAAAATTCAGCTAACAACTGTTAGAATTCAGCACGTGTTGAGCTGTACAAACGTTTCATGCTCTGCAGGATGTGTGAGACCTCGAGTTCAGTTGTGTAATGGTCAGGGAGCTGGCCTTTCTGAGCACTAAATCAGAGTTATTTTTCTTAATGAGAAACAGACACTGGCCTGTCTTAATAATGAGATAAATTAGCGTTCTCTCTTGCATAATAAGGACGGACTTTGAGAAGAGTTGATCTAATTAGATGCTTGTGTGCACACCGGTCTCCCAGTCATGAAAAGATCGTGGCTGCATGAACTTTTTCTCACTTCTTTCACACTGATCTGCTTTTGTGACCTGTTCCTTTACCAATTGCTTATGGTTTAGCTGACTGGGCTTTCTCTTAACAGGTGGACATGTTGAGTGAAATTAATATTGCTCCACGAATCCTCACCAATTTCACTGGAGTGATGCCACCTCAGTTCAAGAAAGACTTGGATTCCTATCTCAAAACCCGTTCTCCAGTCACTTTTTTGTCTGACCTGCGCAGCAACTTACAAGTGAGTGGTTTCTGAGGATGCTGGATTCAAAAAGTGTTGTGAGACAAATGATCTTGTTGGCTGAGTCACCTTCCTTCCTAGCAGGAATTATGTTGGTGTGTAACAAGCATGCATTCCTGGCAGTAGAAAAGCCCCTGAAAATGCACTTCTCCAAATACTTAACTCCCAGGCTCGGGAGAAGAACTAAGTACTTCCATCAAGGAGGAACTTAAGTGGAAAAAGGAATGTTGGTTGTGGGTGGTTTTTTTTTTTTTTTTTTTAGCAACCCTGAGCTGATCTAATCTGAAAGGAGTTGATTTTATCTACCTGAGCTGACAGATACTTTAAGTAAGAAGTAAGGATATCTAGACCTTGGCCTTTTCTGTTTGCTTGTCTCTAGTGCAGTGTTGCAGACCGTAGAAAAAGAATGCCCTCAGGTTGGCTGTCTCAAGCTCACTGTTGTCCCATACCAGATAAAGGAGTTCTAGTGCTGGAATCAGGTGATGGAAGCCATGTTTGCCCAGGCCATTGTCTGATATTCAGCATTTTGAGTATCAGTTCAAGTTTATTTAACTTGATTGCAGGGTTTTTTTAGAATCTAAACTTTGACTGCAAGTGAATTCGTAGTTGGTAGTTGTCGAAGTCTATGGATCTGCATGCTAACGCTCTGGGGGAAAGAGTGCACAGGGAGGGGAGGGCAATTAGCCTAAAGCCCAGTTCTGAGCTGTTAGCCAGCTCTACTCATTAAACACATCACATGGTGTAGCTTACAGCAGGATTCAGGACTGAAGTCTCCGAGAATTGCTCCAAGATAAGCCTTCACACGAGTGCTGGCTGTTTCAGGCAGCCCATGGCATAGCTGGTGTGTTCAGATTGCCTCTACCTGATCTTTTTTTCTTCTTTCAAGTAGGGAGTACAATAGTTGTACATCTCGTCTGTCAGCACTTTACTGGTGCTATGTAGAATACAGGATTGGAAGGGATCTTAAAGCCCATCTAGTTCCAGCTCCTGTCATGGCAGGAACATCTCTATGGTGCCCACAGCCCCATCCAGCCTGGACCTGAGTACCTCCAGGGATGGGACAACCATTGCATTACAAATGGATAAATGCCAAATTGCATTTGTGGACATGATGTTGCCTTCTGTATAAACAAAGAGATCTGGATGCTGTTGTTGTACATGTTGTCCCTTAAATTACTGGAGGGACATAGAACGTTAATGCTTTTTATATCTTTCCTATTAGGTATCAAATGAACCTGGCAACCGCTACAACATCCAGCTGATTAATGCCCTGGTGCTCTACGTAGGCACTCAGGCTATTGCGCACATCCACAACAAAGGCAGCACCCCCTCCATGAGCACCATTACCCACTCAGCACACATGGACATCTTCCAGAATTTGGCAGTGGACCTGGACACCGAAGGTGAGCCGGTTTGTCGTGCCTAACCTACAGGAGGTTGAGCTATGAGAAACGCAGATCGCCCCGTGCAGCTGCTAGTGAGTTCACAGCGAGCGGTGCTACGTTAAATGCAGGAGCAGTGTTAAAAGCAGATGCTCAAGGGAATGAGAAATCAGTTTAATGAAGAATTATTATTACTGCCCCACCAGCTCGAGTTGGCGAGGTTTTTGCATATCTTCAGTTTCTGTTTCTTGTACCTGGATGGGGGTGCACTTAGCTTTGCCTAAAACTAAAGTTTCTATTTGTTTCTTTCTCCCTCTTGCATTTGGAGCAGGGGTCACCATATGTACTCACAGCTTTTCTTCTGCAGGTCGGTACCTCTTCTTGAATGCAATTGCCAATCAGCTGCGATACCCCAACAGTCACACCCACTACTTCAGCTGCACCATGCTTTACCTGTTTGCAGAGGCCAACACTGAAGCTATCCAGGAGCAGATCACGAGGTGAGAGGGAATGCACTTAGCTTGCCTGCGTTCTGCTTCTTGCTTTCATTCCTTGTTTTTTTCAGACCTTTCTGTTCTAACTGTTTTGTTCTTGGACTGCAGGGTTCTCTTGGAACGACTGATTGTAAATAGGCCTCATCCCTGGGGTCTCCTCATTACTTTCATCGAGCTGATAAAAAACCCAGCATTTAAGTTCTGGAACCATGAATTTGTTCACTGCGCTCCAGAAATTGAGAAGTGAGTATAACTTAGCAACAAAATCACTGAAGAAATATATTGGAAGCTGGTGCTGAGTTGCACCTTGAGCTGTTGGTGTTTCACAGTAGAAGCAGCATTTCCTGCCATAAGAGGAGGGGATACAACTTGAAAGCAGAATGCAGAGTGGCTACTAGAAGTCATAGCAAGCTGCTATGAGAGATGCTGATTTTTTATTTTTTTTTTCCCTGTCCTCTGTGTGTGGAAGTTTGTTCCACAGCAAAACATTACATTGCAGTGGAGATCCTGGAGATCTTTTTTTTTTTTAAAAAAAGAAAAAGTAGTGGAGCTGGAAACAGAGCTGCCATCAGTATCATAGAATCACAGAATGGCCTGGGTTGAAACGGACCACAGTGATCATCTGATTCCAACCCCTTGCTGTGTGCAGGTCACCAACCAGCAGCCCAGGCTGCCCAGAGCCACATCCAGCCTGGCCTTGAATGCCTCCAGGGATGGGGCATCCACAGCCTCCTTGGGCAACCTGTTCCACTGCCTCACCACCCTCTGGGTGAAAAAATTCCTCCTCATATCCAACCTGAACCTCCCCGTCTCAGTTTAAAACCATTCCCCTTGTCCTGTCACCACCCACCCTCACAAACAGCCGTTCCCCCTCCTGTTTATACGCTCCTTCCAAGCACTGAAGGCCACAATGAGGTCTCCTTGGAGCCTTCTCTTCTCCAAGCTGAACAAGCCCAGTTCCCTCAGCCTTTCCTCACAGGAGAGTACAATGCCGTACAGAGGGCTCAGAGCAGCCTGCTACACAATGCGTGTGCTGTTCAAACACTGCTCTTCTGTGTTCTCAGGGGGACTGAGCTGAGCATACTGTGTTTCTGTGATGCAGTAGCACTGCAGACAATCAGAGCCTGGCTCCTTTGCCCACACGTTTGCTAATGCACATGTAACTGGGGAGTGTTTGCACCTGGGGTGCCATGCATTGTGATGCGTTGGGTTCCAGTTGGAGAGCAGAGTTCACAACTAATGCTGCTCCGTTCTGCGTTCAGGTTGTTCCAGTCGGTTGCACAGTGCTGCATGGGGCAGAAGCAAGCCCAGCAAGTAATGGAGGGGACTGGTGCCAGTTAGATGAGCTGCATCTTGTTGTAAATGTGCCAGCCTGGAGGCCCCTGTCCCATCGACCGACAGAAGAATCTGTAAGGCTCCTCCTGACCTTCCCAGCTCCCTCGATGGGGTGCACGCAACCGACCTGGTGTGGAAGTCCGTGGGCACGTTCCAAAGTTTGAAAGAAATTTGTGACTTTTGGCCAAAATACAGAAGATGCTGTGAATATCATTTTGAACTCGTGTAAATACAAGGAACAGAAACGTTTGTCTGGACTTCTGGGTTTGTGCAAAGTGTGTAAAAGGCAAGTGGGTAACTGGTGCCTATCCAGCTTGTAATAAAGGGGCAGCTGCTGATGCCAAGTGCTTGTCTGGGGCAGACCTCCTTGTCCTGACATTGCCAGACTCCCAAAGAATATTGAAAAGCCAGTTATATTATTATGTAACTTATTTTTTTCTTTATGTGGATGGGGGACCTTTAAATCATTAAGTTGTTTTACAGGAAAAAAAAAAGTGGCTATGTTTGGAATATGGGAATACTATGGAGTAAGGGAGGGGGGGCGAGGGAGGGATTTAAGCTGCAGTGTTTTTTCCCCTTTCCTCCCAGTGCTGACAGAACCGTGTGGCAGTCAGAACGCCTCCTTTCTGTTGGAGAAGACACACCTCAGGCCCTTTGGGAGAGGGTCAGCTGTTTTTAGTAAAGAAACCAGAGACCAGGCCTATAGCTTTTTCTTTTTTTTTTCTTCTGACACTTGTAAATTTTGGAGAAGGGGGGACTAAATCTAGACCTTTCCCTACCCTATGACAGTATAAGTTTGTAAAAAAAAAAAAAAAAAAAAAAAAAAAAAAAACTAAAAAAATCAAAAAACAACAACAAAGAAACAGAAAATTAAAAAAAAGAAACAAAGGACCAATACAGCCCCTTTTTGTAAGGATTTTGAATGTTTTGTAAAGTATTGGTCCATGTGTTGTATTTTGTAGCCTTTCTAGTTCTTGGGCTTTAGTTCTCCCACTTCTTGTATGTATGCATACTGTAGTTACACATTAAAGTCATGACATGCAGCACGTGCCACTGTGCTTATTCTCTCCAGTTCCATCCTACCTGGCCAGTCACTGTCTTTCAAAAATCTGTTTTCAGCCATCCAAAATTTGCAGTTTTCCAGTGTATTTTGGATGCTGCCTGGTGAGAAGAGGGAAGACTTGTTATGAATAGATGAAGCCTTGATTCTTAGTGCCAGAAGGAGGGACACAGAATAGTTATGTGGAGATGGAGATACTGGAAGTTGACAAGCAGAATGCTAGAAAGGAGACTGCAGTGGAGGGACACAGAGCACAGGTAGCAGACCAGTTTTATTTCTAATGATGCTCCCTGATACAACACTCCCTTCACCAAGCTCGCTGGTTTACCTAGGCTAACCTGTAGGGATGAATGCTGCAAGCTCCTCTAGCCTTACAACAGAGGAGTGATGGGAAGAGGGAGTCATTGCAAGTTGGAACACTTTGGCTATGGAGCTGAAATTCCAGTTTGCTCTTCCATCCTGTAGTGGCTTAGGATACAGAGAACTAACAGCAACTAGCTTTATCCAGACCAGAGTTGGTAGGGTTTTTCTGCCATTTAACTTCAGCAAGCCAAGCTCTGCATGAGCTTGTTGACTTGTCCTACTGGCTCCCAGTGCTGGCTCTGCTAAAGCTCAAAGGTCTCTGTGCTTCTGTACTAATACTGCTGTACACATCTGGTTCCCTTTAGGCCTTAGGAGCTGTCAGGCTGGTGTAAAAGAGGGTGAGAGGCAGAGGGGACTCTGCCAAAATCCCAACCTGTGTTACATGAAGTTCATGGGCTGGTAGGAGGGTACAGGTGACCTTGTTTCTTCCTGATGAGGGAAAGAACCCACAGCTGGCACTGTGCTGTGTGCTGGTGCCAGCTCTGGGGGGATTCCAGTGTCCTTGCCAGCAGGGGCCATGGGTATGATGCCCTCTGGTTGAAGGAATAACCTTTCCATTCACTGCTGTGTGCCTAGTTTGAAACGTAGCCTGCTGTAGAGAGCCAAGCCAGGATGACAGACTGGACTCTGAACAGCCCCTGCATTACTCCATTACCTGCAGTAATGTTAAAGCACTCTGGACCCCAGCTGTGCAGGTAGGGCTGCAGCTAACCTCTGCTTGTTTGCTGTCACTGCAACTAAAATTCTTGTAGAGATCTTCTTGAGGGGGGGGAGGGGGTTGCATCCTGCTGAAGTAGACAGCATTGGCTGGATAAGAAACTCCATCTTTATTTAACATAGCTTGGCCTGCAAACCTCCAGCGTGTTATCTTACAAAGCTGCCAAGGGAAAAATAAGGCTGTATGTGATGTACAGTAGTGGTGCCTGAGTTAGGGCATGTATCAAAAACCCAACCTGCAGCACCTGCAGACCTGTGACTGCTCTCAGAGTCTCAAGCACTTACAGAATGCCTTCTGCAGAGCTGAGAAGAATCACTGTGCTGTACTGAGCCTCCATGAAAGCCAGAAACAGATGGGCTCCTGCTTGCAGAATGCTCAGTATTGAAGTATAGGTGAGCTGTTCAGTTCTTAGCACTTCTGCACTGCCTTTCCGTGAGGTAAGAGCTACCAGCTGGAATTCTGCCTTGTTCACCTGGAGGAGGCACAGTGATTGCCTCAAATCTCTGATGCTGAGTGAGGGAACTCACTTATGCTGATGGGGTATGTCAGTCTTCCCTAAGTAACCATGACAAGACCTGGGTTTTACCAAGTCCTCCAGATGAAAGGGATGGCTGTGCTCCAGCCCTCTTACTGTAAGGTCACCTAAGAATACTCCTGTGCTCTGCAAAATTGTTCTTTAATGCAGAGGTAGCTAAAAAGGCAGAGGGACAAGTGGGCCCATCTTGCCTCCCATCCTTGCTGCTGCAGAAGAGATGGCTGAAGGCTGACCTCCTGTCTGAGCACAGTTCTGGGCAGCTGATTTCCAGGGGCAGTGAGGTTTTATTGTACCAGCTCTAGCAGCTGATGCAGGATCCTTTTCTGGCCGTAGCGCACATGCAAAGCTTGCTGCTCTCTTCGACTCAGTTTCTCATACACCTCCTTATTGAGCAAGTCCTGCTCTGCTCTCAGGTCTGACCTGTACGACTCCAGGGTCAGCAGCACGCTGTCATAAAGGAGCCTCTTACAAGGGGCTTTCAGTCTGGAGAGAGCTGCATTAGAAAGGGTTGAGTTTTCCTCTTCCTCACTGTCGTCCTCCCAGCCATCTTGTTCCTTGTACTCCTTGAACTCTTCTTCTGACATGCACAGCACCTGCAATGACCCAACCAGACACAGCTCAGGGGAAGTGCGAGTACCTCAGGCTTTTTTCTCTAGGGCAGCACAGTTTTTGGGTCATGTGGGGCAGGTGACTTATGCCCCAGCTGAGGAATTATGCCTCAGTGAGAGAGTAATAGCTAGTGCCAAGGGATGTGGAAGAGCATCCAACCAGCAAACCTCACCCAAAGAGCTGTTTGAAGCCAAAACTTAAGTATGGAGGGGAGGAAGGGGAGGGTTAGTCCAGGAGAGGAGGGCAGTCACACCAACCACTTCTCACACCAAGAGTTCATGCACTTGTCTGCCTTCATTTCACCGTTCTGCCATGGTTCCAACAGCTGCAATGTAGTCTGTGCCCTTTCTTGTGCAGCTCTTTAACCAGCTGGTCACCACTCAACGCTGCTCACCTTCAGGGTCACAGACAGCTCCTCCTCTGTCAGCACTTCATCCCAGCCCAGCACGAAGGCGCCTTCCTCCCCCACCATCTCCAGCTGGCACAAGAAGTCCCACTGTTCAGCAACCAGCTGCTGCTGTGCTTTGCTTTTGGCACCTGTTTTGAAGACAGCAGAGCTGCAAACCCACCTCAGTTTGCAGTAGTGGTGACGGCAGAAGGGGAAACAAGCAGCAGAAAGCTGCAGCATAGCCCCAGCGCCTAAAGTGCCGTGGAACGGCCTCATTTCCCTTCACCCTGAGCCTCATTTCATTACATCACTGCTTAACAGGAGTGACCCCTGCCCCATCCTGTCCCAGCACGGCTGTGGGTGCCACTCACGCTGCAGCGCTGCCTTCCGTACGGTCACCATCTGGATGTCAGCTGTATCGTTGGTGTTGCCTGGATATGGCTCTGCAAAGCCATACATGTGCAGGAGCTGCCAGTTGGCCATCTGCCCGTAGGTGTTGAAGATCTCCTGCCCTTTGCTGATGGGTTGTGTTGTAACCATCCGTAAACACCTCTGCAAACAGAGAGAGTAGAGGCTCTGAGAGCTGTGGCAATCCTACTGTTCCTTAATGGGGTTCTTCTTGGAGCAGGGTGCTGGTTTTTGCCAGGAAAGTGATCCAGGTATGTGCCTAACGTGATCTTCTGTGTACAACCACAGTGAGCCACAGGAGAAGCAAGCCTCAGATCCTGTCCTGCAGCAAGAACATCTTTAGGAAGGTTCACCTGATCCTAAATTCTTCCTGGCTATAACAAAGCAAACAGCAGCTGTGTGTGTCACACAAAGCAGCTTACAGTGAATAAGATCCAGGCCCGCTTGTTGCACTGGCTGTGGGCAGTGCTGCTCTGGCCTCAGAGAGGCAGTCATGCAGGGAAGGGGCACAGGGCCCTGGCACTCACAGGAGCGTATTCCAGGCTGGCGTTGTGGTTGGCCACGTGATTCAAAATATCAGCTACAGGCACCATCATGGGAGGATTGGGGCCCTTCTCATCTTCATCTTCCTCCTCCAAAGGCTCCTGAAAGCTACGACAAGGGACGTGAAGACAACCCTGTTTTATACCTTGCAATACAGGGCAAGCTTTAGCTTATTCTTGCACTCTTTTAAATCATACAGCCTGTAATCACTCACCACCCTCTTCTCCTCTTGCTCATCTTTCCTCCCCTACATCAGAGCAAACCCTCACTGCTCACCTGTAAGCCATGACAAAAGCCACCAGCTGCTTGTACAGCTCCAGCGTGTGCAGCTCAGGGTCAAAAATGTCGGGGTGGGACTTCATGAAGGGCAGGATGATGGAGCTGTACTCCAGCTGGATGTTAGCCAGGTCTTTGTCCACTGCCTCGGGGATGCCAGTGCCCTGCAGGAGCTTCGTTCGCTCCTCTTCTGGCCTGTTGCAAACAAAACTAGCAGCTCTATGTCCATCTGCCCCTAGGAAAAAGGGTCTGAACTCCTTCAAAACAGCAGCAGCTTTGTGCTCTGTGGAGCTCTGTTTTCTGTTGCAGGGAGTTGCAACTTCATTTAGCACCTCACAGGGATCTTAGGCTGCTGCCCCTCACAGCACAGGGCTGGAGCAGCTGAAGTCACCCAGCACACCCACATCCCTACAGCTGCAGCACCGGGCCCTCTGCAGAGCTGCTGGCTTTCACCTTACCAGAACATGGGGTGATCCAAGCTGCTGAAGTCCTGCCAGAGGGAGAAGTAGGGCTGCCAGCGGGAGGTGCTGGTTGTGTATTCGTGCAGCAGGGCCAGCAGGAGCGGCACCCACCCAGACTGGCTCTGCAGGGACTCCTGGGCTACACAGCCAGAGGTAACAAAGAAAACATACATAATTGAGGTTGATCTGATATTTTTTCTCTTAAAATATATTTTCCCAGAACTAAAGTGTGCAGCCGCGACTCAGAGCAATGAGAAAACACCCTGGCTTATAGGCTGCCTTCACAGCTAGTGGGCAACATCCCAGCACAGGGCTGCAAATGAGATGACCTTCGAGGTCTCTTCCGCCTCACGCCGTTCTGTGCTTCTCCCCGACCTGGCTGCCGCAGGACCAGGAGCTGCCGCCCCGTGCTGGCACTTCACCCACGTGCGTGAAACCAGAACGGCTTCCTCGCAGCACTAAAGAGAGTCCTGGGCAGGAATGGCCGTGCTGTCCCCTGAGAGAGGAGCTTCCCATCGCAGTGCAGGCAGCAGGACCGCGCCCTGCTTTTGCCCCACTCACACACAGAGCAGAGAACCCAAGAGCCAGTACCGTCCCCCAGCCCCGCTTATGGACAAGACACGGTAAGGCGGAGCACCGGGAGGCCCCGCGCGGCGCTCACCGTCGTGCAGCAGGGCTCGGATGGCGCACGTGTGCTGGGACAGCAGCGCGCTGCGCGGCACGGAGAACAGCAGCTCTCCCGGCTCCAGGTCGGCGGCGGCCAACAGCCCGTAGCCCGACACCGTGCCCCGCCGGCTGATGGACACCTGCGGGGACAGCCCCGCTCAGCCCCAAGGCCTTCCGCCCGCTCCGGGGTCGGGCCCGCTCGCCGCCGGCGCTCACCTTGGGGCTGAGCTCCACGCCCGCCGCCTCGCACCACGCCACGAAGCCCGCCGTGGGGTCCGGCCCCGCCGCCCTGCGCCGCTTGGCCGGGGCCGCCATGGCCGCACGTGGGCCGCGCGCACTTCCGGGCGGCCCTAAGCCCCACCCCTCCGCGGACGGTGGCCGCGGCGGGACAAAAAGGTTTTGCTGAGTGAGAACGCGTCCGCCTCTCTGGGGTCCTCCGCGGGCCGTGGCGAGCACCGCCCAACAGCCCCACGTGAGCCTGGATAGCTCAGTTGGGAGAGCATCAGACTTTTAATCTGAGGGTCCAGGGTTCAAGCCCCTGTTCAGGCGAAGCTTTATCCTTTAGGCGCGGGCGCCCGCCGCCGTTCCCCGTCCCGCCCTCCTCCCTCCCGCAGCCCCGGCAGACGCAGCCCGAGCCGTCAAACCAAAGCGCGGTTTTATTGCACCGACGAACTTTGCTTCCCGGCGGCTCCCATCCACTCAGTGCAGCGCAGCCCGGGCCGAGCGGCGGCCCCCGCCTCGTGCGTTCATTTCTTGCCAGCAAGAAAACAAAGAGGTAATAAATAGGAAGCGCGTTGTGGGGGGAGCGGGGGGTAACAGTGCAGGCTGGGGACGCGTGGCCGTGGCCCACGGGTCTCAGGCAGGGGATATAGCCGTCTCTATGTCGTTACATTAAAATAGACTATTTAAAAAAATCATTTCTAGTAGTTAAAAAACGCCCAGCCGTCCCTCGTCCGGCCGCGGGGCTAAATGACGTGGCAGCAGTTGAACTGCCCCAGGGACAGCAGGCTCTCCTTGGGGCCGGGGTGGATCTTGAAGGCCAAAGCTTTCTCGCACAGCGGGATCTGCATCAGCCGCTCCCTCAGGCTGCCGCTCTTGCCCTTACCCGGGTCCAGCTTTATCACGTTCTCCGCCTCCCCCTCGCTGCCCCCCGCCCCCCTGGGGACGCCCGGGCGTTTCTCCTTCGGCTCTGGGGAGGCTGCGGGGACGGCTCCCCTTTCCCCGGGACGCCCCGAGCCCTCCCTGCCCTCGGGGGTCCCCGCGCTGCCCGTCCTGTCCCCCCGCGGCTCCGGGGGCCCTCGGGCTCCGCTGGCAGCTCGGTACCCCGCCCGGCCCCCCGGCTCGGCCCCCCAGCCCAGCACCTCCCCGCGGAACGGCGGCCGACGGGCCCCGGCGCGGAGGAAATCTCGCATCTGCTCCTGGTTCAAGGAGCTGCTCTTCCTCTCCATCACGCTGGGTCTGCACTCCTCTTCCTCCTCCTCTTCTTCCTCCTCGCAGATTTGCTGCAGGGCCGGGGTGCTTTTGGTGATGGCCGTATCGATGGTGGGAGCCTTCAGCAGCACCCGGGGGGGCTGACGGCCGCGGCTGCTCTCCCCGCTGCTGGGCTGGGAGCTGCCAGGAACCTCTGCTACGGGCTGACAGCCCCCAGTGCCATCCCCGGGGCCGAACGTGTCCGAGAGGTCGGTCCTGAGCGTGGGGAAGGGCGGGGGGGGGGTCAGCACCCGCCTGCGAGGCGCTTGGGGCGGTGGGGGGCGGCTGGGGCTCACCTGCTTTGCACCTGCTTGGCCAGGTCGTAGAGGAGGCTCTGACGGCGGCTCTGCTCCTCCTGCTTCTCCCGCAGCATCCTCTCGGCCAGCAGAAAGTAGGTGGCCGTGATGTGGTTGTAGCGGTCGGCCTCCAACGCCCTGCGTGACACCGGGAAGGATCAGCATCAGAACCCAATGGCCGCGCTCACATCGGCACCGCCAGACCTCCCTCCTTCCCTCCCTCTGGCTGCCGCTCACTCCTGGATGGTGTCACGGTCAGCGATGTGCCCACACGTCATGGCCTGGATGATGATCTCGTGCTCCTCCTGGGACACGCGCTTGTGCGAGGTGAGGGGCAGCAGGCAGCGGCTGGCGGGGGACGGATCCACCCCCTGCAGCCACGCGTGGCCCTCGATCTGCTCCAGGGAGGCTCTCTGCCGGGGGTCCCGCTGCAGCATCCTGGAGATGAGGCTGCCCGGGGAAGGGAGGGACACCTGGATGAGCGCAGCCAGAGCCTTCCCCCGGCCCCAGCCCCATCCCTCCGGCTCCCACGGGGCTCCCATGGAGACGGGGACAGCGGGGAGAGCTGCCTACTCGGAGCACTGTGCGGAGACGTGTGGGGGCACGGTGTAACGGCAGTCCATGATCATGGTGAGCGTCTCGCTGTCGTTGGCCTCCTGGAAGGGCGGCTGTCCGCACACCAGCATGTAGAGGATGACCCCCAGGCTCCAGATGTCTGCAAGAGGAAGAGGAAGACGAGAGTCAGTAAGCTCCTGAGGAAGCTAAAATGTGACGGCTGCCACCCCGTTGGGAAGGATCCCAGCTGGCAGGGATCGGGGATCCCCACGGGACACAGCCCCCCATGGCACTTCAGCCTCCCCCCCAACACACATAGGGATGGCTGCATACAGGCCCCCCAAATCTGGGCGTGGGTCTGGAGCCCAAGTGCCATAGGGATGGGGCTCCAGCACGCACCTGCAGCCTTCACCTCGGTGACAGCCCCCCTGGAGGAGGTCCCCAGAGCAGGGCAGCAGTGTCACCAAAGCTCCCCACACCCCAGGTGCTGGGTCAGCCCTTCCCAGCTGCGCAAGCACACCCCGAATGGGCCGCCAGCCCTGTGCCAGCTGCAGCAGCACTCATCTTCACGTGCCTCCTTGTGACCACATGCAGCCCCGCTGCAGAGACGGCCCCGTGCACAGCTCCCGCCCTGCCTGGCAGCCCAGAGACTGATTTTCTTCTTATTGCAAAACCGCTTATTTTTAGGATGCTGAGCGCAGGCTCTCCCTTAATACCTTCAGCTTCTTAAGTGCCTGTGCATTTTAAAATTTCTCATCCGTGCCAGTTTCCTTGCTTGATTTGCTTTTGCAGAGCCACCTATTCGTGTTCCCACCACCCCTCCGAGCCATGACAGCTCTCAGCTTTGAATCCTTCCCCTCGCTCCATGCTGAAACCGGGCTGTTTCCTTGCAGAGCTCCAGCACTGTGTTTTGCCCAGCCCTCCTGCCCCAGCTCAGCAGGGCTGGCTGGACTCCCAGTCCTCCTTCTCCTCCCATGGCCCAAAGCACCGGCAGGAAGCGCCCGGAGGAAACTTTGGGAGCTGGAGGCGGCTGCATCCTAAGCAGGTTTCCTTCCCACATCCCATTGCTGCCAGGGCCATGATGTGCTCAGCCGAGCATCCCTGGGGCAGGATTTGTCCCACAGGGCTCTGAGGATGCCTGAAGAGCCACAGGAAACTGAAACACAAGCCCACGTGCATGCTAAGATGGCAATAAATGGGAGCACGGGAGGCATGGGAGCCCTCCAGACCCTTACCCACAGCCGGAGCATCGTACTCATCTCCAAGCAGGATCTCCGGCGCCGAGTACGCCAGCGAGCCACAGCTGGTGGTGAGCATCTTGCCGGGCTGGAAGCGGTTGCTGAAGCCAAAGTCCGTCAGCTTGACCACCCCCTGCTCCTGGAAGAAGACCACGTTCTCGGGCTTGAGGTCGCGGTGCACCACGTGCAGCTTGTGGCAGTAGGAGATGGCGTGGACGATCTGGGCGAAGTAATGCTTGGCGCGGGGCTCGGCCAGGCCGCCCTCGTGCCTCATGATGTGGTCGAACATATCGCCGCCGTCGCCCAGCTCCAGGATGAGGTAGAGCTTGGCGTGGGTGTCGATGACCTCGTAGAGACGCACCACGTTGGGGTGCTGCACCAGCTTCATGCAGCGCACCTCCTGCAGCAGCTGCCCCGCCGCCTCGCCCGCCAGCTTGCTCTTGTCGATCACCTTGACGGCCACGCGCTGCCCCGTGAAGACGTGCCTGGCCAGCTTCACCACGGCGAAGTGCCCCTTACCCAGCGTGCGCTCCAGGTCGTACAGCCCTGCGATTTTGCCCTCGGCCATGGCGCCGGGTGGGGACGGGCATCGGGCGCTGCAGGGCGGAGGGTGCTGACAAAGGGCACCCGATTCCTGAGCACCCCAACGCCCGTCGTCCTGCTGCACGGCGGCCCAAGTGGACCCTGCGCATCCCTACATCCCTCGGCGCCCCAGCAGCACAGTGCTCCACCTCCAGGACCCCAGCACCGTGGGCACCCTAATGCACCCACCTCCCCATCCCCAGGCACCCCAATATCCCGCCTGGTTCTCAGCATCCTGGGCACTCAGCACCCCGTATCATAGAATCATAGAACCATAGAATGGCCTGTGCTGAAAAGGACCACAGTGCTCATCTAATTCCAACCCCCTGCTGTGTGCAGGTCGCCAACCAGCAGCCCAGGCTGCCCAGAGCCACATCCAGCCTGGCCTTGAATGCCTGCAGGGATGGGGCATCCACAGCCTCCTTGGGCAACCTGTGAACAGTGCCTCACCACCCATGTCCCTGTGGACCACCACCCCATGCCCCCAAGACCACCGTACCCCTGTGGTCTTCAGCACCCCAAGCATCCCAACAGCCCCACTTCCAGCACCCCCCAACCCTAAGGGTGTTACTGAGCATCCCCTGAGCACCCCAACAGCACTCCAACACCCCAACCTTCTGACCTCCGGTACCCCGTGCACCCCAATACCACCAGCCCTCAGCATCCCAATATCCCCACCTCTAGCACCCCAATCTCCAATCCCCATCGAGCCCCCCAAAACGCCACCCTCCAGTTCCCAGCACCCCAAAACAACCACGGCCATCCCAACCTATAGCACCCCAGCGCCCCAAACCCCCCAGCTCCACATCCCCAGCGCACCCCAACTCCCAGCACCCCAACACGACCACCGCACCTTTCCAACCTCCCACCCCGTCTCCCCCCAGCCCCCAAATACCGCTCGCAAACCCCACGTCCAACCCCTCACAATCCACCGTCGCCCCCCCCCATCCCTCAGCCCCCCGCCGTACCCCCGGGGGTCCCGCACTCACCGCACGGCGGAGCTCGGGGCCGCGGGGCTGCGGCGTCCCGGAGCGCCCGCCCCGCTGACGTCAGCGTGCTCCGGCCCGCAGCCTTAAAGGGCCCCCGTCCCTCCCGCACCCCCACCCCGCATCCTGGCTGAGGCCGGGCGCAGCTCATCGCACCCGGCTCGGCTTCCAGCCCGCTCGTCTCCCCCTCTCCCATACGGACACGTGCGGGGTGGCCTCGCTGCGGCCGCTCTTTTCCTGGAAGCGATGCGGGCTGCTCATTTAGCTCGTTACTGCCCGGCGGAGCACCGCAGATTAAAAAGCTCTCAGCGCTCGGCCGCCTCGGCAATGTTAATGCCTTCCCAGAAGCCCGCAGCCCATAATGAGCCCCGCTCCAGGCTGGCGTCACTGCTGCGGGCTGAGGGCACAGGAGTGGGGTCTGCGTCCCGCTATGGCAGCGGGGTGCTGTGCGGGGGGTTCTGAGTAGGTGCTGTGCATGGGGACCCAGCTGGGTGTGAGGGGTGAGCATCCCAAATGGGTGTGAGGTATGAGCATCCCAAATGGGTGTGTGATATGGGCATCCCAAATGGGTTTGTGATATGGGCATCCCAGCTGGGTGCAGGGATGTGGGTTCTAAACACAGGAATCCCAAATGGCTGTGAGGTGTGGCCATCTCAGCTGGGTGCAGGATGCAAGGATCCCAGCTGGGTGTGGGGCTGCAGGAGGACTGATGTGAGCAGGGTGGATGCAGAGGTGACTCCTCCATCCCTGCCTGGCCTCGCGGCTGTGGGGCTGGGGTTGCACCAGGCTGACTGCAGCTTCCTTTGGGCTTGGGTGCGGTGCTCGAGCACTGAGAAGCCAAAGGCACATCCGCATGCAGCTGTGGGACGCAGCACTCATCCTTCCTCCTGGGGTGCAGCTGAGGCCGGGATGCTGAGCGCTCTGAGGCTGCAGGTCCTGGAAAGGATGAGTGAAGGAGACACAGTCAGTGCCTGGAGGATCTGCAGCTGGGCAGTGGTGGGAGCAGAGGCTGTAATGGGCTCTGGACTGTGGCTGGGATCGTGCCAGGAGCTACAGGGCTTTCTCCACAGCGTGGAGAAGCGTGAGGGAGTGGGGCTGGGTGTACTCAGGCTCCTCTGGCATCAGAGCAGCTCCTTTCCATGGCTTTGCTGGCTCCTGAAAGCCACAGGGACATGGGGCGCTTAGAGCAGGCATCCCAAAGCCACAGAGTGCTGGTGGAGGAAGGGGACAGGGGCTGATGTTGGGCCAGAAGCATTGCTGGTGCGTGAGGATGCAGGAGGAAGCTGTGTGTCCATCGCTGGTCCTCTGTCCCTGGGTACCAACACAGGGGCAGCATCGCTGCGTAGGCTTGCTTGGATTTTGGGACGAGTGGGCACCAGCTCCTGGCTGCAGCCCCACACAGCAGCACTCCATCCCACCCACGCCCCGCTGGTGCTTTGCCATCCAGACAAAGCCCCGTCTGCAGCAGAGCCCACCTACCTGCTGCTTAGCGGGGTCATGTGGCTGAGGCACTTAATTAACGAGCAGCCGATATAAGTTCCCGGCGAGATGTGGGGAGGGAGGACATCGAGGCAGAGCGACTCTGAGCGAGCCCTGCAGAGCAGTGCCTGCAGCCCCACACCGGCTGGAGGTCAGTGGGTCTGCAGGGAAGGGGCTGTGGAGCAGGGATGGGCGCGGGGAGCATTCGGTGCACCCTGCTGGGTGCCCATGGCATGGAGTGGGGTGGCACCGTGGGGTGAAGAAGCTCTGGGTTCCCCTGTGAGTGAGGGACGAGAGGGGAGAGGGGCTGACCCCACCTGGGGATGCTCCTGGCAGCATGACTGGAGGCTTTGCATGAAAGCTCTTTTGTCTTTTTAGGGTTCTTTAGGGTAAAGGTGTGGCACAGAGCTGCCACAGCCACTGCAAGGACCTTTGCTGTCACACGCAGACCTGAAGGTCCTCTATCCATGCCTCTGTCAGCTCCACATCACCCTGTAGTGATTTTCTCAAAGCCCCACTGTTGTCTGTTGTGCCCAAACCCCATGGTAGCCTCAGCCTCTCCATTGCAGGAGCTTTCACAAAACACAGGGATGTCTCACGGCCTTCTGGGGACACTCCTGTCATGCAGCCCCAGCTGCAATGCCCAGGGCAGTGCAGGAGGCCTTTGGCTGCAGCCATAGGAAGCTGCTCCACACTCCTGCCCACGGTGTTGCATGCTTGTCTGTAAGACTGGCTGCCAAACACCTCTGGGGAGCATCACAGAGAAGACAACCCAGAGCTGGGGTGTAGGAAGGCACCCCAGCTGGCAGCACTGCTGGCAGAGGGGCCGGGCTGACGCTGACCGCTTGCTCTCTGTGCACATTGCCCCAGGACCATGCTGAACGCGCTGCTGCTGTGCTACGGGCTGCTGCAGGGGATCCAGGCCATCCTCACCTCGGACCTCAGCCACAGCCCCCTGCAGAAGATGAGCTCCGGGCTGGAGGAGGCAGACAGAGCCCGCTACCCCAGCCTGCTGCACAAGGCCAAGGAGCTGTCAGTGGAGCTTGCTAGTGAGTCCCGCGGTCCTCAGCCCTCGCTGGGACAGCCAGCTCCCCAAAACTGAAGCAGGGAGCTCCTGCTCAGCCCGCAGTGCCCACCTTGCCCAGCCTCTCTCTGTTTCACAGGAGCTACTCCCAGGCCGGACTTGGATCAGATGGAGGTGCAAGAAGGTGATGATAACCTCCTGCAGAAAAGCAGCGTGCTGGAACCACAGGTAACACACTGAGAGTTTTTGTTTTCCTAAAAACACCCCAAACAGGTTTGCTTTGAGCCACATCAGGTTTCTCTGTGCCCAGGGGTGGTTTGGAGCAAACACTTCATGAGATGCTGCACAGGAAGGGAGCATCCTTTGCTGCCTGCTGAGGGGTGTGGACACGCTGGGTGTCAGGGAAGCTGGAAATGGAGGGGCCAGGAAAGCCCCTCTGTTTGGGGTTGGCCTTCAGGGATGCTGCTGCAGGAGCTGGGAGGTGAGCTGGCTGGAGGCAGGCAAGGTTTCCATGTTTCATTTCCTAACAAACTGTGGGAACCCAACCTTCCCACCGCACATTACTGTAATGACAAGTGGGTGTGAAACATCCTCTTTCAAAATTGCTCCAGCCAGACCAATTGTTCAGCTAAAAATCAGAGGGGACTGTGAGAACGCTTCCAGCCAAGGGGAATAGGAACAGTGAATCGACGATTGCCAGGTCCTTTGGGAGGAAATGCCAACTTCCCTTTCTCTTGCAGTGTGTAAGCAATCTGCCCCTGCTGTCCCTGCAAAGGACAGACTTCCATCTCAGGGGAAAATGGAGACCTGAGGGGTTGATGGACGAGCCACCGAAGTGATGCAGGGCATGGGGAATATCCCACGATGAAAGATTAGAGAGACCAGGGTTGTTTCCTATGGACAAACAATTCAAGGATCCTTGAAGGGAGGTAACCTCAAGGGGAAGGAAGGCTTCAGCTGGATGGGAAGAGTGGAATCCCAAGCAGATCTTCACAGATGAGGCTTTAGGTCCCCTGTGCTCAGGGTCTGCAAGCAAAGCATGAAGAGGAGCTGGCATCACTAGGGTCCAGCACCAAATCCCAAGTATCATCTTCTAGGAGCAAGCTGAATTCGGATATCTCAGCCTCCTGTTCGAGATGGAGGTGCCTCAGGCTCTGGGCTCTCTAACACAGTTCTTTAGCAATGGGGTGGACCATGAGCGCTCCCTCTCCTCCTCTCCCCTACAGGTATTGTCCACGGCCCTGCAAGCTGCAGGCAGGGAGGAGCGGAGCTCCCCTCGCCGCTGCGTCCGTCTCCTGGAGTCCTGCCTGGGCCACCAGATCCCCTGCTGTGACCCCTGTGCCACCTGCTACTGCCGGTTTTTCAACGCCTTCTGCTACTGCAGGAAGATCAGCACCACCTTCCCATGCGGCAAGAACTAGTGCCTGTGCCACAGGGCTGCCCACTCGTCCCCACCAGCCTCCCCCTCTGCAGCTCCAATAAAGCAGCAGATAGATAGCACTGCTATTGCTGAGTGTGGGCTGTGCTGGGCACTGGGCTCGTGCTCTTGGGAACAAGGGGATGCAGGACATCCTTCCTGCCCAGGGAACGCATTGTGGTGCGGTTGGGACTGTGGGGGTCACTGAGTGCCACCAGCAGGGCCACCTCCAGCTGTGTTCAGCACCGTGTCATAGAATCACAGCACGGTTGGGTTGGAAGGGACCTCAAAGCCCACCCAGCCCCAAATCCTGCTATGGGCTGCCTACCCCTCAGCTTGGGCTGCCCAATGCCCATCCATGTGCTGGGGCACCTCCAGGGATGGCACCCGTAGCTCTCGGCAGCAAAGCCAGCCCCTCGCTGCTCTCTGAGGTTAGGAACCTATAGTTCCCTTCTGTTAGTTTAAAGCCATTTCCCTTGTCCTATCACTATCAAAATGCATAAAAAGCCAGTCCCCCTCCTGCTTGTAAGCTTCCCTCAAGTACAGGAAGGCCACAGTGAGGTGTCCCCACAGCCTTCTGTCTCCCAGTCTGAACAAGCCCAGCTCGTTCAGCCTTTCTTCACAGGAGAGGCGCTCCCGCCCTTTGGGCCTCCCTGCTGCCTCCTCTGCACGCTCTTCCCCCATCACCACAGGGCGCTCCCCCACCCAAACAGCTCAAACGCTCCGAGATGATAGCAACACAGTTGGGGAGGGGGCCACGACAGCGTGAAAAGCCTTAAAGTCACGACTGAGCCCTCGGGGACGGGTGCTCTCAGCACCAACCCCGCACTCAGGGGCGATGGCGGCGCTCCGCCTCACACCGTCTTAGCCCTTCCCGCCCGCCCAGAGCCTGCCGGAACCGGAAGTGTGGCATTGACAGCAGCGTCACGTGAGCGCCGGGTCACGTGAGGCGCCGCCGGTCCCGCAGCCGCCGCCATCATGTCGTGCTTCCCGGAGCTCTACTTCAACGTGGACAACGGCTACCTGGAGGGTTTGGTGCGCGGCTTTAAGGCCGGCGTGCTGCGGCAGGGCGACTACGTCAACCTGGTGCAGTGCGAGAGCCTCGAGGGTGAGCGGGGGAGCGCCGGGCCGGGCGGAGCCCCCGCCCCTTCACGGCCGAGGGCTGAGGGGAGAGCCTGCTCTGAGGGGGACTTCGGGCTTGTATCAGACATGGCTGTGTGTTTCCACGCCAGGAAACCCGTTTGCTACGTTGAGGCCAGAAATGAGGCGCTTGGCATAGCCTGATCCCCGCCTGAGGTGTGCAGTTAGCTTCTGCCGGGAGCAGGCAGCACGCAGGAGGTATCGGCAGCTTTGGAGGCGTTTCTTGTGTTCAAAGCAAACCAGCGCTGCAGAGCTTGGTAAACTCGGAGGGGAACTGCCCTTCCCCTGTGAGCTTTGGGCTGATCCTGCTTCAGCCACTGTCCTCTTTATTGATCGGTGTGTACAAAGCTGGGATGGTTTTGTGTTGCTTGTTGCCCTTGGTCAGCTCATCCTGACCAGTCTGTGCTGTGCAGCTCCTCTGTGCCACTGCCCCATTTGCCATTTGTTTGTCACTCATACGTGTCAGCAGCCCGGCTCAGCAACCCACTTCTAAATCGTGAGAGCCAAAACCAGCTTGTGGAGATAGGTTGGAACATGTGCCAAGGTGTCTGGGTTTGTTTTGGTTTCTTTTTTTTGTCAATAGGAGTGTAATTAGAATTATGGAATGGCTGCCCCCCACTGTGGGCTGGCTGCCCCACCAGATCAGGTTGCCCAAGGCCTGAAAGAGGTTTCTGGGAAATGTTCCTGCTGCCCTGCTGGTCAGCAGTGTCAGCAAGCCCTGAACTTTATTGCTGCAGGCTTCTTCCTCTTTGGGGTCTTTCTGTATTTACAGCTTCTTTTTTTTTTTTTTTTTCCTTTCCCCCTTTTTGCATCCTGAACCAAGTTGTGTAAACCTAGCTCTCCCTTGGAGTGGCATTTTCTGCATTTGAAATGAGTCAATTTGGATTTCCTGTATCATTGCTCTGGTTTTGTTACTGTCTCCTCCAGACAGCTCTCTGGTGGCTGCTGCTGTTCTCCAACCATAAGGGCTGTTCTGAGTTCTCTGCTCTTCCTGTTCCTCCTCTGCTTTGCTTTCTGTATTCCTGCCTGATGTGCTCCTGCTGAAGGCTTTTCCTGCAAAGGAATGTTGCTCGTGATCACTCAGTAGGTCTGTGGTCAGACAGTTTCTCTCCTCTGTCCTCATGGTTCTGATTTTGCTGTCTGTCTTACTACCAGTTTTCTGTGCTCTGAAGGCTTTAATGTGAATTCGTAGAGTCATAGAATGGGCTGGGTTGAAAAGGACCACAGTGATCTTCGAGTTTTGGCCCCCTGCTGTGTGCAGGGTCACCAATTGTCAGACCAGGCTGCCCGGAGCCGCATCCAGCCTGGCCTTGAATGCCTCCAGGAATGAGGCATCCACAACCTCTTTGGGCAACCTGAATTCTCTCTGTTTGCACTGAATCTATATAGTGACAGGTTATTGGTAGCCAAAATGAGTATTTAGGCACAAAATACTCCTGTGCTCTCATCTGTTTTCCTGTTCTGCCTTCATTGCCTCTTCTTGGTGTGACACCAGCACTGCAGACTGTCCTCCCAGTCCTGGAGCAAACAGTCACCTCTGCTGTGGGGAAATCCTAAAGAGCTGAGGTTGTCCTGGTGCTGCCTAGGGGAAGGATCAGCTCCTCTGTGTTAGGACTCAAGCTGACAGCTCGATGCTGCTGGACGGGGGAGATCATGCTTTTCTGCATGATCCTTTGTAGCTCTCCCTGTCTGATAGCAAAGTAAGCTGATTAAAACTCTTGCTTCCTGCTGAGACAGCTTGCTGCTGCCTGAGGAGCCGTGTAGCTCAGTGCTGTCAGGCTGGCTTTATAAAGGGCTGGGAGACACAACCAGAATCGGAGGGAGGGCATAACAGCTGTTTTGGCTTAAGCTTTCTGTGTAAATCAAGAATATGTTTAATCCTTTCTTTCAGCACCAGAAGTCCTGATGATTTGGTGGTTCCTCAGACAGGCCCCCGTGCGCTGGGTACCTCTGCTGGGTACGCTTGGAGCTTGCTGCAGCCAATTCCTGCTTCTGACACAAGGTGTCAGTGAAGGACTTGGAGCTGTTTTCCCTCTGCCTCCCTTGTGCAAGCTCAGATCTGCTGTGCAGAATCTGCCTTGGCGAACCAAGCTTATGACTCACCTAGATTCCTGCTGTCAGAAGGGTACTGTGCTGTCTCCAGCTCCTAGAAGCTGCCGTAGCCTCTTAGAGGTCTGGTAACTGCTCTGCAGAATGTTAAACTGTTGATAGCATTTGACAGCCATGCCTCTGTAGGAATCATAGAATCGTTTGAGTCAGGAGGGACCCTTAAAGGTCATCTAGTCCCACCCCCCTGCAATGAGCCACAGCTCTGTCAGTGCTCAGAACCCCATCCAGCCTGACCTTGGGTGTCTGCAGGGATGGGACACCACTGCCTCTTTGTGCAGCCTGTGCTAGCAGCCTCTCCATCAGAAGCTGAAGAGCTAAAGGTGGTGGGGAAAGGGCTGCTCTGTGTCTAGTTTTGGTGTGGTATAACTTGCTGGCTGGCAGCTGAGGAGAGGTGGCACCTCACTGCTACTGGTGTGGTGCAACCACAGAAAAGGCTTTAAATTCTGCAGAAAATGAATGATTTTGGGGCATTCCTCGAGTTGGATTTCAGAGAATCCATTTCAGAAGCATCTGAGGTGGTTATAAGCACCACATAAACAGAAGCGACGCAGGGAGCAGCAAAAGCTGCAGCCTTCAGAAGGAGAAGGTGATGAGGTGGTGAGCTGCTCTGCAGGCTGCTGCAGAATCCCTCCCTCTTTTACTTTGCTACCTTAGGCCTGGGAGGTGGCGAAGCAAATTTTAATTTTTATATATGCAGCATCAATTTGGGAGTGCCTGAGCTGAGTGGTGGTTGCTGGAATTACACAGCATGGCCATCTCAGGCACTGCTGCAATGAATACCCAGCAAGAAGAGGATGAGGCTCCATTGTGCTGCTATGCTCTTGCATGGAGCAGCTTTCTGGGAGCTGTGACCTGGCCATAGTTTACCCAGCTTGGTGGGGGAGAGAACAAAAGCAGCGTGGTAATTCAGGAGCTCTCTTGCCAAATGCTGGTTCAGTCTGTTCTCAAAGTGCATGAACCACTGGGAGAAGTGCTGGAACAGGCATGCATACCTCTCAGCAGCAAGCCCTGGGCTGCTGACATGCATCAGAGGGGATCTCAGGCAATTGCTGCTGCTGCTGCTGCTGCCAGGTCTGAGCTGTGCTGGGGGCTGAGCTTTGGGAGAGCCTGAGCCTTGTGCTGGGGGATGCTTTGAGTCAGAGTTTGTAGATCCAGTCCAGTTTTTGGAAAACAAGTTCTGTCTGCTTGGATGCTGAGAGATGCAGAGGAGGTCAGTTCCTGTAGCTTGTGGCTGGCCTTCCCTGCAGAAGCTGTTTCCAAATGTTATATAAACATGGTCCCTGTTCCAGTTACATGGCCTCGTGCTGGCTCTTGTGCTGTGTTGTGGGGGCAGCCCCTTCTGAGCAGACAGAAAGCAGTTAGTGAGGGCCTGCTCTGAGATGTATGTGGTGACACTGTCCAAGCAAAGCCTGGTGTGCATCAAGCTGCCCTTTTCAGTCCATTAGTCCCTGGTGGTGGCTCTCTGGCAACAGGTAAGCAGACAGCAAGGTGGATTCTTGCAGTGTGGAAGATTGGAACTGGAGCTGTGTGTCAGAGCTGAGCACTTTGGAAGTGTCCCCATTGAAATAAGAACTGATAGGACGTGCAGTAGCTGCCTTCTCTCCAAGCTCCCCAATGGATGCAACACAGAATCATGTGACACTTGCACAGACTTTCATGGGGGCTCTGAGCAATGGCAGAGCTTAGAATGCTACTGATTGTCATCGGTAACAATTCCACATGTGCCAAACTGAGCTGAAGGACATTCTGAGTTTGGGTGTAATCTAGTTTTAGAGTGTTTGACTCTATGATGGGGATGATATTGAAAACTCCACTGTCGCAGTTATCCAGACCGTTTTTTTCCCCATCTCAGGAGTTCACAGTGTCTGGTAGAATAAAGCACAGCTGTTAACTTGTCTGGAGAGCGGAGATCTGGGCGAAGTTTCTGCTTTGCTTCAACCATAGTGCGTGTTGTTGGGCAAGGAGCTCTCTGCTGCATCCAGCATTCCTTATTAAAAGTAAATGGAGTACAAAACTCTCCTGGAAACAGCTGAGAAACACAACAGAATGGAGTGCTATTAAGTGCCTGGCCTTTCTTTCCCCTCTCTGTAACCACAGTCTGTTTCCTGTGAGACTCAGTGGTAACGTCCTCCTAGCTGAAAAGCACTGGGTCAGAAATGTCTTGCTAGATCCCATTGGAAATACACCAAAGAATTGAAATCTGTGTGAAAGCTGTCTGACCCTGCTGCCCCTCTGGATGAGGCCAGTGTCACGCTGTGCAGTACAGCTCAGCTTGGAGCTCAGCATTCGGAAAGCTGTCCAGCTTCTGCCTGCAGCTGAATGTGGAGTCAAAAGAGCAGACTCCTCCAGCTAGGCTTGACTCACAGCATGTGTACCTATCTTTTAGCGTATGCCGTGTATGTAAGGTGTGTCCTGCTCACCCTGCAGTGCCAAGGACTCGCATCAGAGGAAGCAGGGAGAAATGCTGTGGTTTATTTATTTATTTTTCTTCTTGATGATTGCTGTTTGTTTTCTCTGGACGGTGCGTTCACATCTGGTTTGGCTAAACTCTTCCAGCTCTTCTCTTTTCCCCATAAAGGCCTCGAGTCCTGGGGAGGATGCTTGCCTAGCTGGCCCTTGGGGGTGAAGCCGAAGGGAGATGAACATCATGTACCAGCACAGCTAGTCGTGCTGCGAGAGATGGGACTGTGAGACGTTCCTCAGCTCTGGATTCAGTTTTTCCGTAGAGATGTTTAGTTGCATTTGGCTCAAATAGAGCTTTTTGTCTTGACAGAGCCCAGCAAGTTGTAGTTGCTTGTCCAGAACCACGCCATGGTTGGGCACCTGACCTACAGCGAGGGCACTGGGGGAACAAAGCTTTCTTCAGCTTGTAAAGGGAGGGGAAGGTTTCTAGCCTTTTTCCTCCATCCAAGGCAGGGAATGCCTATATATGAAGTGTGTTTAAGTGGGCTTTGTCTTCAGCCCCTCTCTACCTCTTAACACCTGACATTTTCATCCGTGCAATTAGTAGGATCCACTTGATGATGCAGTCATCTGGCTGCTGTATGATCTTAGGGTTGTTGCCTGCTTCTTTTTGGCTCCGAAAACGTTTCATATGCCTCCTGCCTCCCAGTCAGGGAAAGCACTGAACACAAGCTTCCTTAGGTACAGCTCATCAAACCCCCTGAGCCCCTCAGTACAAACCCTGTGGAGTGGAACTGTGCTTTCTTTTCCAGACTTGAAGCTGCACCTCCAGAGCACAGACTATGGGAACTTCCTGGCTAACGAAGCCTCCCCGCTCACAGTCTCTGTCATTGATGACAAGCTGAAGGAGAAGATGGTGGTGGAGTTCCGTCACATGAGGAACCATGCATACGAGCCCCTGGCAAGCTTTCTGGACTTTATTACGTGAGTACAGCTGTTCATGAGCAGTGCTTAAAACCTTGTCCTTCCAGCCTTGGGGGCTCTCAGTCCGACTTTCTGCACACTTACCTGCCTTTGCTGCTGAACTGGTTCTGGCTCTGCTAGCCCAGGCATTTACTTTTGTCCCCAGTGCTGATTTTTTTCCTGGGTTTTCAGTGTCAGTCTCTTCAAAAACATCAGCCTATGCATGCCACCAGCTGTGTGCTAGTTCTGACTCTTCATCAGGGCCACAGGGATCCTTCCGTCCCACTCTGCTGGCTGTAGTCCTGTGCCTGACCCCATCATAAACTGAGGGAGCTGAGCTGACCAAAATGGAACACATTTTCTCATTTAGGGTTAATCTTTCACTGATCTTTCACTGATCTGTTTCCTCAGCTAGCTCGGTGGGATCCAATCACTAAGGAAAGGGAGGGCATGGAGTGTGCAGCAGGGCTGCAGCAGCCTTTGTTGGTGCATGAGAAGACACTGGGCTCTTGTGTGCGCAGTCTCACAGCTGGGTCAGCTGATGTAAAGGCTTGAAACAGCAAAGCATCCTCGTAAATCCTTCCTCTTGTATCCTTGCCATGTCTGGACAGTACCACTACCTCATTTGTTGAACCCAGTGCCTTACAGCTGTAATTTTCTGGGTCACTGTGCTGAAGCTGCCCATCTTTTTAAGCCTTTTGTGGTTTCTAAGATGTAGCTTTTTCTTACACACCTGGCTCTAAAGCTGGCTCCAGATACGGAGCAGCACATCAGCAAGACATGGCAAAGGCCTCACCTTGCAGCAGCACTGGCAGAGGTGGAAGCACTTTGTAGGTCACCATGTATAATGTGGCAGGCTGGTTCTTAGCAGCATTTGAATGACTTAGCTTTAAAACTGGTGTTCACGCTCAGCTTGATTTACGTTTGATCTTGTTCTGCTTCTGTCTCCCCAGCTTTGATGAGCTGTCTAGAGCAAAACACAGCTCTGTGCAGATGATATCTACATATCTCACCTACTGCATAATCTCCTTTTAAATGCATTGCTCCCATTTGTACAGAATGTTTCTTCCTCAAGAAGAAATTGTCTTTGCTCTCATCTCTTTTTACTCACAGCTTTTTTTTTTTTTTTAATGGCATTGTCTTCAGCACTCCCTGGAGGAAGCAGAATGCAGCTCTCTGCCTCCAGGAAGCGTCTCCACCCTCTCAGGGAGCATTTTGTCCTTGGAGTCCAAGCACTCAGTTGTATTTCTGTTGCACCATGATGGAGAGATCTCCTGTGGGTATGCAGTGTTGATGAAGCAGAATGTGTTAACAACTTCAGCTGCTCCAAGGTGGCGGTCTGTCTCTTAGAACCTCTAATAATTGTAGAATGGTTTGAGTTGGAACGGGCCTTAAAGGCTGTCTGCTCCCAGTGCCTGCGCTGAGCAGGGACACCCACAGCTCCAGCAGTGCTCACAGCCCCGTTCCCTGACCTTGGCTGTCTGCAGGGACGGGGCAGCACCAGCTCTGTGTGCAGCCTGTGCCACTGCCTCACCGCCCTGAGTGTAAAGAACTCCTTCCTTAGCTCTGACCAAAGTCTCCCTTCTTTTAGTTTGAACCTACGTCCCCTTGTTCTGTCACAATAGCGCCTGTTAAAGAATTTGTCCCCTTCTTTCTTAAAGCTCCTTTAGATACTGAGAACTTCAGTAACTTCTAGTGATGCTACAGACAAGTAACCATACATGAACAAGGACAGGGAAACTCAAGGAGCAGGATACTACTGTTTTTGCCCAGCAGGTCTTGATGGCTTCATTGATAATCCTGATATGTTCAGGGAGTAAAACAATGTTGATTTGTGGCAGGGGGCAGGAGTTTCAGAGCTGTAGCTCTGACAGCACAGAGCTTCCCATGCACATCCCAAATATCTGCAGTGGCAAATGGCTCAGTTCAGAGGCAGGCAGTGCCTCCTTATGCCGTGTGTCCTCCATCTCACACTGCTTTGTTTGTGGGGACATCATAGAAATATGGAGCCAAAAGATTTTGGCAGTGCTGGGAACATTGTGCTCATGCATGTGGCAGGGATGTCGTGTCACCACCTGACTTGGGTGACCTCAGGATGAGGTGGTGATACTAGATCTGCTCTGTGACCACACAGGTATGCACAGTGAGATGATTTGTTTTTTGCCTTTTAAACAGGGCTATTTCCCGTTCCTTTTTTTCCAGGGTGGGTAATGAGTGTTGGACAGAGACTGCTCCTGCTAGACAGCTCAGTGCCAGCAAGACTGATGGTCAGAGTAAGGAGTCTGTGTAACTGAATGTGACTGTGTGCTAAAACCTCACAGGTTGAACCGGGATAGAAAATGGTAGAAAGATGTGGAAGGTTTGAGTGGGACTGGTTCCTGCTGGAGGGAAGAGCGAGTTTGCTGGGAATGGCCTGAGAGAGGTATGATGGGTTGCAAACCATAGATTTTCTGATGTCAGGTGGGACTGTAGGAGTTGTGTCAGGCTTAAAATGGGAGATGTTTTGTGGCGTATTTGGTACAACTCTGAAATGCACTTTCCAGTGCAGGGTGCTTTTTAGGTGCGCTGTCCTCACAGCCGAGGCAGTGCTGCCTGCAGCTCGCCGGGAGGTGGCACTCCAGCCCTGCGCTGCCCGTGCCATGCAGTTGTGCCAGGGCTGAGAAGGGGCACCTCTCAGGGTGGGCAGAGCTGACCTCCCTGCAAAGCTTAGGGGGAAGGAGAGTTTTTAAAAGCACTCTAAGCCAAGAACGCAGCGATGCAGCAACCGCAGTGCAAGGTTGTCATTTGCAGGGCTGCTTGCCGTTGCTGGTTTCTGTCTCGGTGTGCTCCTCTCCTGGCACCGCTGTGACTCTTTCCTGGCTCCAGTCCTCTCCAGGATCTCTTCTGTGGCAAGTGGTGCATTGTTACTTGGCTGATTTCCCTTTTGTTTGTTCAAGTGGCAGCGTCTCATGCCACTGCGTATCGCGGTGAGGGAAATCAGAGCCTGCCCCAGTCCCTGTGAAACACCTGCTAGCTCTGTGCCTTGCTGTGCAGCTCCTCACAGCACGACTGCTGCTTCCCTGTGCTGTTCAGCTGACCTCAGTGGGTCTGACTGATGGGCACAAGCTGGCTGCTAGCTTCTTTGCCCCAGCACAAATAATTGTCTGTTTGGCCGAGGGAACGGAGTGACATGCTGTAGGGCAGCAACAAACAGGTATTAAGTGTACTTGAAACAGCAAAACCCACTTCCTGATTTCAACAAGCACATATTGACTTGTGGGATGGAAGTGGGTTTTAGGTTCTTCTCGGTGATGTGCTGCCCTGCCTTTCTGTAAAAGCTTTGTTCTTTGTGCCAGCCTGCCGTGTGCCATGTCTTGGCTCTTTCTTTCCAGTGCTTCTCTATGCAGTTTAGATAGGACTCCTATCTGTCCTTTGTGCTATTACTCTGAGCTCTAGCCAGCTGTAGCCTGATTGGATTGTCTGCTGTAGGGTTTTTTCCAGTGAAGCTGGGAGGAGTGTTGGTTGTTGGTTTTTTTTGTTGTTGTTGTTGTTTTTTCCCCTTACTACTGTGTTTTCCCTGCTTGGGAAAGCCTGATTTCACAGCAGCCTCACCTGAGGGCTTTGGCAGCTTCTGGGCAGTGAGCTGCTGGGCAGGGAAGGGCTCTGCCTCATGGCCAGGCTGCTGGTGCCAGCTCTGAGCCCACGTAGGAGCAAGGCCTGGGGTGGAGCTGGGTCTGAACACGTCTTCCAGGTCCATGATCACACCTGTCTGCAGAGGATGGACTCAGACATCATTTGTCTTTACCTCCCCAGTCTGCTAGACCTTGGGAACGTGGTTGCCCTGAGGATGTCCCTGGGAACTTGGCTGTCGGTATGTTTTTGCGGTCACAGGACCTGTTTTTGACGAGGCTTCGTGTACCTTTTCCACTTGCACATGCCTTTTTGTAGCTGACACTTCCTTCTAGTACCTTCTGTGTGACCCTTTCCTGCTCTGCCTCTCCCTGCACTGGATAGATCTAGTTTCTACTGCCTGGCTTTGAGTTGAAACTTAATCTTAATGGCAGTGCTTTTCTAGAGCCAGACTGTTTCAATTGTTACTTGAGCTGAAGACTCAAGTCTTCCTACTCTCCTCCGGAATAGGAAGCTGCCTGTCTTTGTTTTAAATGTACGACAGTGTGCATGCTGGCATAGCTGTGTGAGGTTACAAAATATGACTGCATCCTTTCGAAGCCCTTTCTTACAGAAGAAAGAACTCCAGGAGCTTTACCTTAGGTGCTGACAGTCTGTTGGGGTGCAGGCAGCAATCCGAAGTTTGTTTTCCCACTTCTTCTGCGGTTAAAACTGCACGATGCTG
Source organism: Meleagris gallopavo (assembly GCF_905368555.1). Lineage (NCBI taxonomy): Eukaryota > Metazoa > Chordata > Aves > Galliformes > Phasianidae > Meleagris > Meleagris gallopavo. The sequence continues at coordinate 1,337,058 of NC_139416.1, forward strand.
CTTATTTGTTGAGACCTTCGTGATGGTGAGATCGGGAAGCAAAAATTACTGTAGCAGCTGGGGATCCTGCAATAAAAGGTTTATGAGCCTCTTCTGGCAGAGGTGGTTTTGGCAGAGAAGCACAGGTTCCTGACAAACAGCTTCCCTGTTTGCAGAGAGTGCAAAGTTGAACTGATAAGCCAAGTTCTTGGAGGGATTGTGCAACATTCAAAACGAGAGGGCATGGAGCTAATGGTCTGGAAATGATCACAGGCTTGCTGCCTCTGGATGGTGGCATTGGAACTGCGTCTGTTCCCATGCTTACTCAAAGGATACAGAGCTCGTGCCCGTTTCCCAGAACCAGTGTCTGCAAAGATAACTGGGCTGTGTGCCTCGGTGGTGGCTGCAGGAGTCATCTTTCAAAACAGCATGACGGCGGGTGTCTCCTTTGGAAAGGGCAGTGTGCCCTCTGGAAGGTGGATCTTGCTGCGTATCACACTGTGCTTTATTCCCTGCTGTACCTGGAGGACACTTCCTTTCACCAGTTCCTTTAAACTGGAACCCTGCTTCGACTGACCAGTGCTCTTCTTGGCTTGGGAAGTGTCAGCACGGTGCACGCTAAGTCACACTACTGATCTGACATGCTAGCAGGGTGTTCGCATCGGAGGCAGCAAAATATAGCGATAAGTTCCAGTTGTAATTAAAGACATTTCTTCCTAATGAAGCTCTGTGGCCCTGAGGATGGCCCTCACAGGCAGACTGGAGCTGACTGGGGGGGAACATGCTGTTCCTGGACGACTGCATCCACGCTGGTTTGCTTCATCCAGGGGCAGGCATGGGCTTAGCCCTGCCCTCACTGACTTTGCTTACAGCTGAATCCCTCTGGTTGTTCTCATGCTTGCCTTGTGTTCCATCTCACCATCCCTTCCTCTGCAGCTGCATAGCGTGTCTGCTAGGGGCATTAAAACAGAGCGGGGAAGGAGTATGTTACAGAGTTATCCACGCTCCCCTGGTGGATTTATGCGTGGCTGTGGCTATTCCAGAAGGCAGCTTGCTTGCATGCGGTGCATTTAATTGGATGAGCATTCACTGGGCACTCCTGAATCCACATGACATGCTTTACTCCTTCGCTGAAACCATTCTCAAGGTCCTCCACCGCTAGCAGCTTTTGTTTTCCATTTGGCTTTAGCAAAGTTTATGTGTGAGCAGCATGATTAGATGTCCCTGGTCAACACTTAAACTGTGATTAGTGCTAAAGTCTCCTAGGAACAGTGCAGTGCCAGGGCTCAGCCCAGCAGACCAGCCTAATGTTTCTCAAGTTCTGAGGTCAAGCTTAAGCATCAGGCTTAAGAAACCAGAGCCTCTTGCATGAGGCTGCTTGGCATTCAAAACATCCATGATGTCTCAAGGGGGTGGCACGCATCTAGAGTGCGACGTGCATTTCTAAAACCTCAACACTGGAGTGCTTCTGAAGGGTTTTTTGTTTTTTTGGTTTTTTTTTTTTTTTTTTTCCTCATCAGGCTTTAATGCAGCTTATGCTGTATGACTGCTTGCAGGTTGCTGGATGATACCACTAGGAAACTGAACTCAGTGTCTCAAGAGATGGTAATAATCACATGGAGCTAAATATAGGCTAATGCTGAGAGCATTCCTGGATGCTCGGATGTGAAAGGCTCTGTAGTGCTGTGAAGTTACACCTCTTTGCTGTGAAATGGTCCCGTTGATCTGAGGTTAGCAGAGTACTCGCTTTCTGGCTGAGCTCCCATTTTGTGGTGGCAACCATGACGTTCTCAGCTTTCTCTTTGGCAGGTCTGCGAAGTGACCACTTACGTGTGGTTGTGATGGTAGGAAAGACAGGGAGAGGTCAGCATGTGTCCACACTGCCTGCTCCCTGCACTGCCCTCTGAGTTCAGCAGCGCAGCAGGCGATGCTTCCAGCCCACAGGCTGGTTTGTCGTTGTCTGAGCTGAAAATGGGACCTGAGGATTTAATTCAGTTCGTTTGCTGTCTATTACTCCAGGAGAGCCTCAGTGAGGCATTGAGGTCTTTGTGAGGTCCCTTTTCCTTTCCACAGCAGGGCGATTAGTTCGCAGTGATGTGCTCCATGTGCCAGCCTCTCAGCTGTCAGTGCTGCTCTATGTCAGCTACCGCTCCTCTGGGCATTCCTTTCCTCACTTTCAGAGCTCAGAAAGTGGTAACCCTGTGCTCTACATGCCAGCACCTTGCTCACATCTTCAGCCCTGAGTGCATGAACTGGGTGAGCCACTCTAAACACAAGAGTGACTGCAGCCAATGCCACTTCGTTTGTCATTTAAGACTGTCTCTGGAATTTGCACAGGGTTCACAGCACTCCTCTGATCCTGCTGGAGTTTCCCCTCTTTTATCTCAAAGCAAACACTCAGCATCTGCAGCCACAGATTACTGCACATGGGAGAGCACAGGAGGTCTGTGGTCAACATCCCCAGCATTTCCCCAGAAGAGAAGGCTCCGGGGAGACCTCATTGTGGCCTTCCAATATTTGAAAGGAGTGTATAAACAGGAGGGGAGGTGGCTGTTTACGAGGCTGGATAGTGATAGGACAAGGGGGAATGGATTTAAACTGAGACAGGGGAGGTTTAGGTTGGATATTAGGAGGAAGTTTTTCACCCAGAGGATGGTGAGGCAGTGGAACAGGTTGCCCAAGGAGGCTGTGGATGCCCCATCCCTGGAGGCATTCAAAGCCAGGCTGGATGTGGCTCTGGGCAGCCTGGGCTGCTGGTTGGTGACCTGCACACAGCAGGGGGTTGAGACTAGATGAGCATTGTGGTCCTTTTCAATCCAGGCTGTCCTATGGTTCTATGATCTCCCTTTAAGGGGAAGGTCTGGCAGTGGGGACACCGGTGTGAGCAGAGCCCCCCAGCTGCCCTGCCCCACTATCAGCCCGCTGCCTCCTGTGCAGGGCTGTCCTCGTGACCCCTCAGCAAGCAGCTGTTAAACCACAGCTTGGCAGGGCTCTCAGAGGATCCCTGAGAAACGCAGGTCATGCAGTGTTGGGTTCATTAGTCATGCTTTGTGACCACTTGCAGTATTGTTTACGGCTTCTTTAGTATCCCGGAGCAGAAAGCAATAAAAAACCAACCTATCTGCTGCAGGACAATGACTCTTTATGATTAGATTAGGAAGTGGGGGAGGGCAAAGCTGTGCCTGCTTTGGGGTTGCTGCCTCGCAGGGCTGTGCCCTGGTGCCTTCAGGCTGTGGGTGTCCCACGTGAGGAGCTTTCATGCATTTTATGCGCTCCTTTGGTGGAAAGCCATCACAATCTTTCCCGTATCTCTTGCTAATCTGTGATTGTACTGAAAGAAATCCAAGAGGAGGAGAACACACATAGTTATGTTACCTGTAGCTATCGCATGGGTGCTGTCCTCCTCACTTCTACTAGGTGCTCGTCCAAGCTGCACGCCAGCATCTCCTGCTGAGAGCAATGCTTCTGAACTTGATGACTCCTTCCTGTCCCCAAATAAGAAATTCTGCTGCAGTGTGAGGCGTGAGTGCTGCTTCTAGGAATCAGCCAGCGCTGCGTTTCTGTGAATGTGAGTTTCTGGTGTAGCACCACACCTGGGTGTAGTGAGAGAAGGGCAGAGCGAGGCAGGATGTGACTACACGTGGAGCTCCGGCTGATCGTCCAGCCTTTGCAGATGCAGATAACAGCTCGTGGCAGGAATGTAATGAAGCTGGTAAGAACCTGATAGGAGATGGGGAGAACGATGACAAAGGCTGCTCTATTAAACAAGGAGTTGGAGGAGGTTCTAGGAAAACTGCTGCCACCATAATCAATCTAATCCTCTGGGCCTGGGCGGAAATGCTGGAGTGGCCAGGACCTCTCCTCTGGTTTTAGTACAGCTGTGCTACTGAAAGCAGATGCGTTCTTGTTGGGAACTGGCAAGTGTTGCCCCTTCCAGAAATGGGAAGAGGCTTTTCCAGCTGCCCTGGCGCTGGAGGACTTGCCTCATCGCCGTGACTGACTAAGCCAGAATGACTGAGATGAACCAGAGGCTGCATTTGAGTAAGTGTGGTCTGGGCTTGCTTGAAGGAAATGGGATTCACCCTTAGCTCACTATCAGGAAGGGTGATGTGGGTGTGCTGCCGTCTGCCTCCCCTTGTAGCCGCTGGAAGATCTTTGTCCTGCTCTTGCAACACCGCCAGGGTGGAAATTGAAAAGTGAAATTTCCCTCTGCTTTGCAAGTGGTGATATCTCCTGCAGAGGGGATTCCTTCTCTGAATGTGGATCCAATGAGCCAATAAGACGCTCGTGTTTGCCCGAGGACTGCAGGGAACTCGCCCATGCTCCCTACCAGTGAGCACTTCTTGCTGCCGGGAGATTGCAACCATGGTGAAAGCTGCACAAACAGAAGGACAGGTAATGACCCAGCAGACTGAAGGGCAGCAGGAGGTTTCCCAGTGCCCTGGTAGCTGTGCGACTGCTGTAGTTCTAGACTGAGCATCCCTGCAATCAGAAGGGTGCCCTGCAGAGCTGATGGGTGGAGGAGCGTTACCTGCTGCCTGGAGAAAGGGGCAGCATCTGTTTGAGGAATGAAGGTGTGGATTTGTTCATGGGCCTTCCCCTTGAGTGCATTTGAGAGCATGTAAGCCCATCTAATAAAACTGCAGACATCTGCCTTTGGCTGGCTCTGCTCACCTGTCCTTCCTGGGCTTCCAAGGGAAGCAGCTGTGTGGCTGTTAGCTCAGAGATGCAATGAGCAGCAGCATCTCCTTGCTGTCTGACTGCCTTGCTGTCCTGCCAGCCTTGTCCCACTGGCTGCAATGCTCCAGCACCCACCTGCTTCAAACTCACAGTCCCCTCTGATGCTCAGATGTCCAAAACTGTTTGGATGTGGTGCTCAGGGACATGATTTAGTGGAGGGTTGTTAGAGTTAGGGTAGGATGGTTAGGTCGTGGTTGGACTTGATGATCTTTAAGGTCTTTTCCAACCGGAGTGATTCTATGATTCTGTGTTGGAATTGAGGCCCAGTCCTCTCTGTTTCAGAGCAACCTTCTTCAGGACTTTTCTCACCAGCTGCCTGCTAAGCTTTTTGAGTTTGAGGAGTCGGAGTGCAGGAGCGTGAAGCCCTGAGTGACCTGCTCCTTTAGCATCTTTGCCCCTTCTCTGCTGCTGAGGAGTGGAAATAGTTGTGTGTGGTTCCGGGAGGGTATAAATAAAGGTTGTGCCAAAGCTGCCAGCCCCATTGTTTTCAGAAGGGAGCAGAACTGCAGGAATGTGACCCTTTCTCCATGCTCTTGGCAAGGTTGGAGCAGTGCTGTTGGCACCAAAGCTGAGCTCGAGGTTATCAGCAGATTCCTCTTTGCTCTGGTCCTTTGGCACTTTGGTGACCTGATCTCTGCAGAGCAGGTGATGCTGGGAGAGCAATGGGAACAGCTCCCCTCTACGAGCAGCTCTATCCTGTGCAGCATCCATGTCTCTCCTGTTCTGAGGACACCATATCTGGATGCAGCACTCCAGGTGAGCTCTCACAGTGCAGAGCAGAGGGGCACATCCCCTCCCTGACTTGCTGGCTTTGCTGCTTAGGATGCAGGGGGCACACCAGTGACTCATGTCCAGCTGCCACCCACCAGTCCCCCGCGTCCTTTTCAACAGGGCTGTGCTCCATCCTTGCATCCCACAGCTTGCACTGATGGTGGGGGTTGCTGTGACTCAGGTGCAGGCTGTGCACTTGGCTCTGTTGGATCTGATGAGGTTCTGGACGCACAGCTTGAGGTCATCCACCAACTTGCTGAGAGTGCACTTGATTCCACTGTTGATGTCATTGATGAAGATGTGACCCCTGTGGGACACCACTCGGCACTGATCTCCATCTGAACATTGACCCCTCTCTGGGTATGATCTTGCAACCAGTTTCTCATTCACTGTATGTTTCCACTCTGGAGAGAAAGTTGTGGGAGATCACGCCTAAAGCCTTACTGGAGTCCAGATAGATGACATCAGCAGCTCTTCTCTTGTCCACTGATGCATTATACCATCATAAAAAGCAATGACTTGTAGTGAGCGTGGTCAGACACAACAGAACAGAACCCCAGGGAGGTTGTAAGATGCATGTCGTTGGCAATGACTCTGAGTGCAGCTTGGTAAAGAGCTGAGCTGGCCGTGCTTGGAGCAGGAGGTTTGGCCCAAAGCCTCCAGAAATCCCTTCCCATCTAATCTTCTTCAGCGGTCAGTTGCAGCTACCAAATTGATGCATTGAGCTGTAGTATAAGCCTGGGCTTGGGACTGCGCTTGGCATTAAGGAGGTGCCTCACTTGTTCTTTGTGGGAAGGGTACATCTTCCTGGAGATGCTCACAGGGTCTGGTGCTGCTGTTGTGCTATTTGTGACAGGCTTCCTCTTTCACCCCTGCAGGTACAGCTACATGATTGACAACGTCATCCTGCTGATCACTGGGACTCTGCACCAGCGCTCCATCTCTGAACTGGTGCCCAAGTGCCACCCCCTGGGAAGTTTTGAGCAGATGGAAGCTGTGAACATTGCGCAGACACCTGCAGAGCTCTACAATGCCATCCTGGTGGACACTCCCCTGGGTGAGCACAAGTCCCTTTCCCCTGGAAGACCAAGCAGTGGGTAACACCCAGATGTGGCTGTGGTGCCCGTGGTGGTTGGGCTTGAGCTTACATCTGTGCCTGTCCTATTCCAATTTTTCCAGTTGGACCATTGGGTAATTTTTGGAAGGCAATACTTGGAGATAACTGTTAGAGATTGACACATTGCTCTGAGATGGATAAAATTAGCTCTGGATCAAGCCTTTATCTATACTATTTGTACTACTATCCATACTACTTCTATCTATACTATCCAGCTAACTGGTAGTACTATCTAAGCTACTATCTCTGCTATCTAACTAACTATAACCGTCTATATACTAACTTCCCAAAAGCAGACAGCAACAACAAAAAACCCATGCCAAAGCTTTGTGAGCTGTTTGGATAGCAGGATCCTGCACTGAGGCACCGTCACAGGGCTACAAGCCTTGACCAGGAGGCATGTGACACTGTAAAAACAGTTCTGTGAACAGCCAGGCGGGCAGATCTGGTCTTTAAAGATAAAAGGTGTAGGAAGTGGTTGTGGAGAAAACACAGGAGACTCTGCGGTAGTAGGAGAGGTAGTCACAGGAGACCTTCTAAGTTAGTATCTGTGGGCAAAGGTAATGAGCTACGCCTGAGTCAGTGATTAATCACTCTTTTTGGAGTTGCTAGAAAGAACAAAACACTTAAATCATCATTTTGTCTTTGATGGTAGTCATTTTTGGAACTAAAATGCTTGCTGTAGTAATGGGGTAACTCGAGTTGTTGTCATGGAAAAATGATTTGCCACAGAGAGCCCAGCAAAGAAGGAAGAACGTGTCTAAAGGGGTCTGGCCACCTCTGAGTGTCCAGAGAAGGATGGAGCTGCTGCAGCAAGGCCAGTGCCAGTACAGCTGAGCATGGTGTGCTTGGCTTGCCGGGTAGGAGACTGCCTGCAGCTGAGCCAAGTCCGCTGTAAGGGTGGTGTGTGGGAAGAGCATCCTCCTCAAGGGTAAGCGTGAGCCTTCCCACTTCAGGAATAAGATAGAACCAAGTGTTTCAAAGGTATTATTAGCTCCCAGAGACCTAAAAGCTTCACCTTGTTACACTGGTGAGGAGGTTGCAGAGGAGGGTCTCTGCCTCTTGTCTTCGTGCACTTGTCCCTGAGTGAGCTTTGCCTGCTCCTGCCCTGGCTGGTCCAAGTTCTTCAGACCTTTGCCCTGCCTATGCCCTTGAGCCTGTGTACCATCTAGTGTGGCATTTCTTCAGCAGAAGGACGTGGGGAGTAGCAGTGTTGCCTAAACAAGCAAGCACGCAGGCTCCAGTTGTTTAACTTGCACTCCTTCCAGTGACCACACGCGAAGAAACAGCAGCTCTATCTCCTAACAGTGCCTGAGCAGCTACGTGGCTTGGTAGGAATGCCTAACCCCAAATGGCTTTCATAGGTTAGCAGGGCAAAATAAGTCTTGCTGTTAGCCTAATTTGGGATATTGGAGGGCCAAGAACTGAAATAGCTGTGTTCTCATTCCTCTGCTACTCTGAAGTAGCCACTGGTCTCCGGCTAGCCAGCGAGCCCTGCAGTGAAAACCAGTCCTGGCACTCTCTGGTTTCATTTCTGCCAGCCATAGTGAGCAGCGTTCCTCTAGCTACGTGGCACTGCCCTCTGATGCTGCTGCAGCATAGCAAAGAGGCCTCTGTGGGGGTCATCCCCTGCTCAGGGCTCTTGATCCCTTCCAGGCTGTAGGAGCTGTCGTATCCCCACGTCTCCTAAACCCACTTAAGGTGCTGGAGGAGGGAGGAGAAGCACGCCAGGACTGCCGTCTCCCTGGTGCTGTGCTGTAGCAGGCAATTTGGAAGCTACCTTGTCAATTCTGAGAGCCTGCATCTGGGAACAGTTTGGGGTTGATTTGTTTGCTGTTTTTTCTTTTTTTAAGTGTGGGCTGCTCTGGCACTGATGGTGGGGGCTGGAGATGAGAACTTCTGCTGAGAATGAGCTGTTGACAACATGGACTTCAGGGAACAACACAGTCTTCCAGGGGTGAAGAAAGACATTGGGTTGAGTGCTCCAAAAAATACCTGTGGCTTGGGGAGCGATGGTGAAGCCTGAGATTTGAGTTATGGCAGTTTGGTGGCACTGAAGACAAGGGCCAGAGCAGCTCAACACAACCTGTGCTTCTGCCTGCTGTTTTCAAGGGCTCGCCCTGTGTGTGGGTCTGGTCAGGGCAGCACCAACTGTGTCTGTGGTTCTCTTTCAGCTGCTTTCTTCCAAGACTGCATATCTGAACAGGATCTTGACGAAATGAACATTGAAATCATTCGAAACACGCTGTATAAGGTAACTGAGACTCTGGGAAGGGAAAGAGATGCTCGCTTCCCTATTCATTCCTAGTGTGCCTGCAGCTCTGGCTGGCCAGGAGCTCCAACTGGGAGACTGACTTTCTTCAAATAAAGGGAAGAAGGTATTTCCCCCTTAGAGTAGATACAAAAATAAATTTGCTCCTTGTCCCAGGCTTGCACGGGAAGCTGTCAGTTCCTCTTCTGGCCCCGTCTGGTTTGAGCTGGCAGCATAAAAGCGTGTGTTTATGTGCAGGCTGTGGCTATCGCTTCATCTCAGCTCTCTGGATTAAGGGTGGGATGCAGATTGTATCTGCCAGCCTTGTTTGCACTGGTCACAGCCAGCTAGCAGGCAGCGTGACCTCTGCTTCCCAAGGAAGCCTTGGCCTGTTGGGAGAGGTGGAGAGCAGGTCAGGCATGAAGGGAAGAAGGCAAAGGGAGGGGAGAAGGTGCTGCGCGTTGGCAGTCATGCCCAGCTGCACGTGGCCTCTGGCATGTACTGATCTTTTGTTGTAATGGAGGGAGGTATGCTGGCACGCATAAATACCTGCACCCTTGCAGCTTGCAGCTCGCTGTATGGAGCTGGGGGAAGGCTGGGAGCAGAGTGAGCAGGCAGCAGGCAGCTTGGTGGGCACCTTCACCGTGGGTCCCAGCTGCCACTACCTTGCCCGTCTCCTTGCTGAAGCTGGGTGCTCCTTTGCATTCTGCTTTTGCTGCCCCCAAACTGAACGTCTGCCTCTGAGTGCTCTGGAACTGGCTCTCACTGATATTCTACCCTCGGGGAGGTTCTTGAATGGAAATGTGCTAAAGACAGGGAGCAGGAGTTAGAAGTTAAGTGGTCAGCTCTTAGAGCAGAGAGAGGTCAGCAGTGGAGGCACGCTGGCATCATCATTTTCACTACTTCTTCCGTGTTTTCCCATCTTTAAGTGGATGTGCTGGAACGCAGCTGGCTGGCTGCTGGCCTTTGCTGGCAGCCTGCCTATAGGAACCTGCTGGAGGAACTTTGTGGCTGGACACTAAAATACAGCAGAGAAATCACTGTGGATAAATGTGAAGTGATGCATGGGAGGCGCGAAGACGTGGGCTTATGAGGCTCTCCTTATTCCCTGCTGCTTCTGCTACATTAAATCTTGGGTTGTGTCCGACCTGAGCAGTTGGTTCTTAACAGTGAGAACTGCACAAACATCACTGTGCTGCTGCCTACATCTGCGGTGTGTTTGTGCTGCACATTGCACCTTTCCATGGTCCAATTCCTCTCTCTCATCTCAGAATGCAAACAGCAGAACAGGAGAAGCTGCTAAGAAGGGCACTGTAAAGGTTTGGATACTTCCACATGGGAAACTACAAAGAAGGTTTGGGATTCCTCAGCTGGAAGAGGAGTGAATTGTGATGGTAATGTTGAACAAGACAACGAAGATGGACAGGCCGCGGATCAGCCTGGATGTGAAGCACAAACAAGACTAGCAGAAGGCAGAGGGTAATTGAATTGCGTCATGGAAGTGAAAGTCCATTAAGGACTATTAAATGTGAGCACACCACCATTTCAGGGATACAGGTTTCGGGACTCTGGAGAGCTTCCTGTAAATTGCTGTCATCTGTGAGGGGCCCCAGGGAGGGCACCCAGCAGGGCCGTCCTGCAGTCTGCATGGTGTCTGTGGTGCTGGATCCTGACGAAGTGCTGGATAGCTGAGCTCACCTCCTCTATTTGCAGGGCCTGAGGTTTGCACGTGAACTCTGAGAAAGGCAGAACTGGTGAGCGAGCCTCTCACCCAGCCTCAAGCAAAGTTCCATGTCTGTGCCTTCCTTTCCTTCATGCCAGTGCTCTGCACTTCTCTGTGCTTCAGCGATGGCAAAGAGGATTTCCAGCCTTCTGGCAACGGTGTCTCTTTGATGCGTGGTGCTGGCCCAGCAGTGCCCTTTTGCACCGTATTTACAGAACGCAGTCATCCAGGTGCATTCCTAGAGCAGAGGCCGAGGATGTGGTCCATCTTGTGACAAGGCAGAGATTTGTGGTGTCTCAGCATCGTTATTTTTCCATCCCTTTACGCGGTTCTGTCTGCAGCACTCTGTCTGGGGAGGTGTGTTTATCACATGATGGTCTCCTCTGAGCAAGTTTTTTGCTGAACAGCACTTTTAGCCTTGCACTGCATCCACGGCTCCCCTTGGGGGATGCAGTCATCCTCCAGCTGGATTCTGGTACCTCTCCACAAAGGATTACGTTTCCTGGAGGCAGCATGGCTGTGCCTAGCTTGATACTTTCTGCAGTGCTCCAGTTGGGATGGAGACCCGGCGGCTGCAGTGTGAGAAGAGAATTACAGAGGACGGCTGGTTTCCTTCACAGATGTCCCGTCTCATCTCTCAACTCTGCTTACACAGCGCTCCTTTCTGAGCTTGGGTCTTGCAGCTATGGTTGTGTGGCTTGGCATGTTTGTAGAGGCCAGAGCAGGGTCAGGAAACCATGTGAGACTTGAGCGGATGCTTTGGAGTTAGACCACTCGAAGGAGCAAAATAGGCTTGAATGTTGGTGCCTGGTGTTCTGCCTGCTGTAAGCTCATCCAGTCACTTGAACCAAGCAAACCACAGCTCTTCATGTCTCCGGCTCCTGGGGAAGCACTGTCCCTTGTGTGGGCTTGGCATCCAAGTTCATTTGGGGTGAGAGTGCCTGTGCTGTGTTATAAAGTGTCTGGGAGCGTCCCTGCTTGCTGTCTGAACGGCCCTGCGAGTGGTAAATGAAGCAGTGTGGAAATGTGCTCATTCCTCTCTCTCTTCCAGGCGTACCTGGAGTCCTTCTACAAGTTCTGCAAGGCGCTGGGAGGTACCACAGCAGACGCCATGTGCCCCATCCTGGAGGTAGGTCTGGAAGACCCTGCAAGGACACCCATTGCTTTGTGCTCAGCCTGTCTGCCAGCACTAAGGGTGATCCTTGTCAGCATCCCAGTGCAGCCTGACCTAGGAGAACACTGTCTGCACGTGACTTTGGGCAGGCTTGGTCGCCTCATCTCGGCCATGTGCTGATCCATCGTGGCAACCTCCATCCAACAAGCAGGAGAACTACCAGCACCGTTCTGCGCGTGGCCGGTCGGTGTGCCAAGGCCAGCTGGTGGGTGTGCTGGGCTCGAGGGCAGTAGGTGGGAGAAAATCACTCCTGGAGCTCCGCTCAGTGCTTTGGTTTGTTCCCGAGGTAGGGATTTCCTCAGCCCAGCAGTCCCCAGACATCAGCTAGTGGCTGTACAAGGAGCCCACACATGTAGAGCTGTGCATCCCAGGCAGCGAGCCAGGCTTGCTCATGCTGCCCTCTGATGTGGCTCAGTTCAGAGCAGCACCGGTGTCTGCTGACCTCACTGCAGTCCGAGGTGAAACTCTCTTTTCTCCCACAGTTTGAAGCTGACCGGAGGGCTTTCATCATCACCATCAATTCCTTTGGCACTGAGCTGTCCAAGGAGGACCGAGCGAAACTGTTCCCACACTGTGGCAAGCTCTATCCCGAGGGGCTGGCTCAGTTAGCCAGAGCGGATGACTACGAACAAGTCAAAAATGTCGCCGATTACTACCCTGTGAGTGCTTTGGGGTGAGGGCACAGAGGACTGGTGCCAGGATCTGCTGTGCATCGGGGCTGGGGGAGCTCATGGATAGGCAGCATGAGGAAGGGACTGCCTGTCTTGTGCTGCTTGGAGTCAGAGAGCTTGGTGTCTCCGTGCTGAAGCAACACATGCCAGTGCTCATGTGTGTGCACAGGGCAGGCTCTCTGCTGACCCAGTGTAGTTGCTGTTTCTGGTGCATGGGGCCCAGGAGTACTGCTGAGGTTGGAGGGTACCAGGGTGTGGGTGTATCTTTTTGTAACATCTTCCCTCAGGAGTACAAGCTGCTGTTTGAAGGGGCTGGCAGTAACCCTGGAGACAAGACCCTTGAAGACAGGTTCTTTGAGCATGAGGTGAGTGAGCCCTGAGACACTTCTCAGCAAGCGTGTCTGCTTGTGCCCTCTGAAAAGCTTGAGGAAGCAGCAGGCTCGGCTGCTGCCCTGGTGGTAGAGCTCCAGAATATCAGTGTTTTACAAGAACAGTTTGGGGGAAGGAAGAGGATGCTAGCCATGTGCTCCAAGGAGGGAATGAGGCTCAATCCTCGTAACCCAGAAGCTCACAGCAGTGTGCCAGATTTGGGGCTGCTGTTAGGTCCACCAAAAGTCAAAGCAGAGTGTAATTATGTGGGAAAGGATGGTTCTCACAGCATGTGAGGGTATAAATTCTTCCTCTGCATGTCAGACCCTTCCTGGTTGAGTCCTGAGCCTTCTGGGGAAGTCACTGCAGTTCAGTGCTGCTCCATCCTTCCCTGGGCTGGCTTCTGGCAGCCCAGCAGAGGTAGACAGGTGCCATGTCCTCCCCAGGTGAAGCTGAACAAGCTGGCATTCCTCAATCAGTTCCACTTTGGAGTCTTCTATGCCTTTGTGAAGCTGAAGGAGCAGGAGTGCCGCAACATCGTGTGGATCGCAGAGTGCATCGCCCAGAGGCACAGGACCAAGATTGACAACTACATTCCCATCTTCTAACCCTGCTCTGCTCCTGTCCGACCCCTGGAGCCCGGAGGGACCCTTGCCTCTCTTCCACGTGCTCCCTGAGTTACCTCTTGCCTAGACTCCATGGGTGTTGAACTGGCTCAGGGGGAGGAACTGTACAGTTGCTAGTTAAATTATTCTCGAGCTGAAGTTAGATTGTGTGTGCAGTGAGGGGTCCAGAGGGGCTGGTGGCACAGGCTTGGCCCTGTGCAGCGGGAGGGACGCCTCCTGTTGTGTTCCCATAGTACCTGTGTTACTGTACTCAGTTGCTGTGTGCACTTCCCCTGGCCGAGCCTGCGGCTCGCTGCCTCCCAGCACTGCAAGGAGCACGGCAGCTCTGCCCCAGCCAGCAGTCCTTGCTGTCAGGGCTCTAAGCACGCTTCCTCCTCCGTGTTGTCCCTGTGAGGTTTAGTTTGAATGTAACTTGTAGCGTAGCCAGTGCTGCTGTGTAATCCCTGCATCCCCCTGTAGCAAAGCCCTGTTGTGGGAGCGACCGAGCAGCCCCGGCCAGAGCTGGGACGGAGCCTGTGGGAACACCAGGGCAGAGCCAGAGCACATGTGCAGTATTCCTCCAGCTCCAGCAGCATTCACACCAGTGCTGGTGTCCTCAAAAGCTCCTCTATCAGCTGCTGGAGCTTGGAACGGCTCTGGAAGCCAGCTGAACTTCTTTCTCCCTGCAAACGCTTGTGGCTTGGAGCTCCCCGTCCTCCCCAGCTGTTGGGACGGTGCTGTGCACTGCGTCGCCCTATGGGCCCAGTCCCAGGGCAGAGCTGGAGTCCTGTCCATCCGGGTGGGGGTGGGGGTGCTCCCAGCAGCAGCAGCTCCATCCCGGCTTTGTGCTGCGGTCACCTCTGAGTGTCTGTTCTCCTGTGACCCTCCCTCCTCTCTACACCAATAAATATCTGCCTACCGCACAGCCTGCTGCACCCTGGAGCTGCTTCTGTACCTTGGAATGCTCCAGTCCAGGGCAGGACAGCCCCGAATGAGACCACAGAGCCCAGTGGCTTATCAAGAACAGATTTATTTAAAAAGTGACAATCACGTATTTCATCCGGTGCGGAGCTCTGCGGCACCCGCAGCCCGGCCTCAGCCCCTGCCATCACCGGGGGCACACAGAGCATGGGATGGGGAGGCAGGGGCTGGCCTGCCCTGGCTGCAGGGCTCTGGCAGTGCTCAATGAGCTGCCACGTGGCTGAGAAATGCCCGAGGTGCGTCCCAGCGCGCGGAGTCAGGCGTGGGGAGTGCGTGGTTAGAAAAAAAAAAAAAAATACAATAATAATAATACAAAAAACACCCAAGTCTCTAGAAAACGTTGATTCTCGCACAATAGAAAATAGATCTGCATCTGCCTGATTTGGGAAAAGCGATTTGGTTTTAGGTCTAGTGCTGATTGCTGCCCTGCACGCGGCTGAGGTCAGGGCTTCTTGGCGTCCTTGTGTTCCGGCCGCAGCGCTCGGGGCAGCTTGGGGTTGATGAATAATCCTTTGAGGAACAAGTCTCGGACAAAATAGGGCAGGTAGCGGTGGATAAAATACATGAGCCCGAGGCCCTGCCCCGGGTAGTAGCGCACGGCCGGGTTGGCAGCCAGCAGCCCGTCCGTGATGCTGTTCACCACCGCACTGAGGTCCTCCACGGCCACCTTCATGAACTGGATGAACTGCCGGTTGATCTCCTCCACGTAGTCCTCGCCATAAGCCTGCAGCAGCTCCCGGGGCAGGCGGGCCACCAGCTGCTCCTTCTGCAGCTTCCAGAAGTCTGGGTCGCAAGTGGCTGCAAAAGAGGGACCCTGTGAGATGCGTGTGGTCCGGAAGCTCCATCCCAGGTGGCCCACGCTCACAGGGGTGCCCACAGGGAGAGAAGGGAGCATCTGCCAGGGTGGCCCCTCTAAAACCCAGTGGAGGTTGGCCGTGAGGTGGGAGTGATAGTGGGTGTTGTAAAAAGGAGAGCCCAAGGGTGGTGGGGTTGAAGCTTGACTCTGTGATCTTGGAGGTCTTTTCCGACCTTCATAACGCTATGATTCCAGCCGTAATCCCAGGACAGTGGCTGGGGCTGCTTCTCTCACCTGTTTTGAAATACCCGGGCAGGATGAGGCTGACTTTGACACCCCAGGGCTGCAGCTCACTGCGAAACGTGTCCATGAGCAAGCTGAGCGCAGCCTTCGACGCCCCATAGGCTGCCAGGCAGGGGAATGGCAGGTCACCTGCAGGGAGAAGCACAAACCCACGGCTCTCGCACAGCCCCATGCACAGCGAGCACTCTACACTACTCTGCACAACACCTATGGGTACCAAAAACCCAAGCAGGGATGCTCATCGTGCACCTGAACCCACCGTGCTGCGGAGCTGGTGCATCCCGGTGAGGCTCCCAACCCCACATCCCTGTGTCTCATGGGGCTGCTCACCTGCTGGGCTGCTGACGGTGACGATGCGGCCACCAGCGGAGCGCAGGAGGGGCAGCAGCCCCTTGGTGAGCTCCAGCGAGCCGAAGAAGTTCACCTCCATGCAGGTACGGAAGTTGCCCAATGGCGAGAGCTCAGCGTCGGCAATGATGTCGTTGAAACCGGCGTTGTTCACCAAGCCCCAGAGACCTGTGGGAGAGGGGATGCTCTGAAAAATGGGATATCGCCGTGCTGGGAGGCTTAGATGGTTCCTCCATCCATGGGAGCCCTGTGTAGGGAGCATTAAGACAAACTCTTTGGCATGGCCAAGGTGGTGGCCCATAGTGAGGTACCCATGAACACAAGTGGAGGACCTGAATGGATTGGTTGGTTGGGGTTCCCAGGATGCATCCAAGGATGGGAGGTCCTGGGGTCGTATGGAGTTCCCAGGATGCATCCATGGATGGGGACACCAGTGGAGGTCCTGAGGGGTTGTATGGGGTTCCCATGCTGCATCCATGGATGGGGACACAAGTGGGGATCCTGGGGGGCTGTAGGGGATTTCTGTGATGCATCCATGGATAGGACACAAGAGAAGGGGCTGTATGGGGATGCCACGAGCTCCCACCTGTGCCATTGGTGTGGGTCTGGATGTGCTGCAGGACGCTCTGGATGTCCTCAGGCTTGGTGAGGTCCATGCGTAGCAGTGTGAGCCGGGCCGAGCAGCTCCTCTGCAGCTCCTGGGCACCAGGGCCGCGTGGATCCAGCACGCTGGCGAAGACACGGAAGCCCAAGGAGTCCAAGTGCCGCGCTGTCGCCTGCCCAAAGCCCGAGTCGCAGCCTGCAAGAGCCAATGGTAGCGCTCTGATGGCTGGGGACTGCCATACAGGGACCCCACGGGAACACGACCTTGTCCCGGGGCACCCGCAGGTCACGATGCTGCTGTTTTTTCTCTCTCGCACGGGAGGAAGAAAACACTCCTTATCAGCAAACCCATCGCCCCGCTGATGCTGACAGCTGATAAAGGGCTGAGCGCAGGGGGGCACCCACCAGACACGAGGTGGCACGATGGGCTCTGAGCCCTGCGGTGACATACGGGGACCCACAGCGTCCCCACCTCCACCACTGCGAGGCCAGGGAGATGTTAGATGGCCAAAACCGCCCAAGGGATTGGGAATAATGGGGGTGAGGGGAAAGGGACTGCGTGCGCTCCTGTCCCTTTCCAGGCTCCGGGGCACCCCCAAGGGATATCTCACACGGCAGCACCCCAGCCGGCCCCGTGCCCAAGGGAGAGCCCTGCGGGAGATGGGGCTGAGAGCAAACAGGCGGTGTGGAACAGCGCGTTCCCAGCTGATGGCAGCGCCGATAGCGGTGGCCCCATTAACCATTAACAGGGAGTGCTGCTGGGTTGGCCCCAGCTGCACCCTACCCGGGCACCACGGGTGCTCCTGGGGACAGCTGCACCACACAGGACGCTGTGCACAGGAAGAACCACGTCGGGTTAGCCCACCCAGCCCCCATTTTCAGTCATAGAAACTCAAAGCATGGACCTGTTAAATGGCCACATGCTGTGCCTGGAGTCCACAGCCCAATAAGCGTTGTGTCCCCACGTCCTTTACTGCAGTGCCATAAAGCCATAAAGAAGCTGGGGTGCGTCCCCCCATTACTCAATAGAGCAGGAGAAAACCACAATAAAGATAATGCCATCAACGGCAATCAGAGTGTGAGCGGCTGCCTCCTGGGACTGGGGCACAGAATCTGTCCCGGTCTCAAAGCACAGCAGCACCTCCAAAACCCAACAGGAGCCCCAAACCCTGTCCTGCAAAACCAGGCTCCAAGTGGGGCTGACCACCTGTCCCACACATCATGCAGGGCTCCTGAAGTTCGATGGGGCACGGGGAGCAAAGCAGCAGCTTTGAGGCTGGCAAAGACCTCGAAGCAAATGAGCGTTGCACACTCAGCCTCTTGCATGCTTCTGCATTGCACGCTGAGCACATTGCACGCTCACTGCACAGCATGCTCACCTGGCACGTTCACCACATTGCATGGTCATCCTTTTATGTGCTTATCACCTTGCCTGTTCGTCCCTATGCATGGTCACTCTCTCCTCACCTTGCATGCTCATTGTTTTGCATCCCCATTGTGTGGCACTCCCACCACCTCGCATGCTTGTTGCACTGCACAATCATCATGTGCAACGCATTGCATGGTCACCACCGTGTGCACTTTCCACCTTGCACGCTCGCTGCATGGCACACTCGTCCTCTTGCACATCCATCACCGCTTACCTACTTTTCTCCCAGCACATTTTTGGGAGTCATTCGAGGACTTGCAACACCCAGAGCTCCTCTAGGTGGAAAAAACCTGGGGAGTGCAGAGCAGCAGCTCCTGCACTGCAGCCACAGAGTGTGCATGGTGCGAGCCTCAAGGCCGTGAGCAGCACAAGGGGAGCCGGGCGCTGAAGCCAAGAGGATTAGAGCTGAGCTGCTTGTTGTCTCCAGGGGCTCACGTGCAAATCCTGCCCGGGATGCCAAGGCAAACAGGCAGAGGGTTGGCTCTGAGATGAGCCCTTCTGCCAGGGCCAAGCAGGGACAGAAGGAATCCACAAGCGGTGCCACCCCAAAAACCTCACAGATAAGGGGAGCTCAGCAGGAGGGGATGCTGGAAGGACGCAGATATCAGTGAGGACGGAGGGGTACAGCGTGCATCATCTGGATGGATATGAGGATGCTAAGGCACAGATCAGACCCCAAAGGATGGGGAAGAGCGAGCACAGCCACCAAATGGGGAACACCCAGAGCAAAAGTTGGATCTGCACAGCCCTGCTGGGGACCACCCCAAAGGCATGGAGTGGGCAGGAGGAGGCATGAACAAAAGCTTGTGTGTGTGTGTGTGTGCATGTGTGTGTGTGCGTGTGTGTGGAGCACAGCCCTGCAGCCAACACCTCCCGGATGCCGGGCGCGCTTGGAGAGAGCAGTGCTCCGCGGGTGATGTCAGCCCACGCCGAGGGAACACATTCTTGGCAGGGCTGCGGCGAGGGAGGGGACCACACGGCACCTGTGCCCACAGCAGCTGAGCCACCCCGGCCTCTCCGTCCCCTTCCCCACGCCCCGGGAGCTGCCCTGTGCCCATGGGTGGCTGGAGGTGCACCCCATCCCTCGGTTGGTTTTTAAGGCTGGTCACACAGCTCCTTTTTGTTAAATGCCTGGATTTTAGTAGGATTAATGTGAAATCGGCCCTGGCTCACATTTGACCCAGCTCTGATAGGAAAAGGATGTTTTTGGTTGGCTGCTCTTAATATTCATGGGACACATCAACCACGGGGATGCACCAACCATAGGTTATAGCACACACGGGGTGCACCACTTACGGGACACATCAGTAGTGGGTTACAGCATCCATGGGATGCACCAACCATAGAATGCATCATCCATGGGATAGACAACCCATGGGACTCAACCGCGGGACACGGCACACATGGATCACACCAGCTGTGGGATGCACAGCACAGGATACACCAGCCATGAGACACATCATCCGTAGGGTGCACCATCCACACATCCCCCATGTCCAGAAAGCCACAAGAGAAAGAACCAAAACAACCCCACAGGGGCTCTTTGGGACCCGATGCCCTGAGTAGGGGCCAGGAAAGAAGGTGGCCGGCTGTGGCAGGCAGATGGGATGAATTACAACGGATCAGCCGAGCGCTTACAGAGCATTATGTGCCATAACCTCCTCCTGGGAGGATATGTTTCACTTAACGAACCTGAGAGAAGCGGGGGAAAATCTGATTTCCTGCCTTGACAACCAGAGGCAGCAGCGAAGACAGAGAAGAGCCCCGAGGATGTGAGCAGGGCTCCCAAATTAAGGCCCATTTGGCAGAAGCAGGCACTGGCTGCAGTACGTCAGCATCATGGCCCCGACATCACCAGAGCAGTGGGGACACAGTGTGCTGGTCACCGTCACCAAGGCCACCCAGCTGCCTTCCTGCACCCCAACACGCACGGCTGCGTCACCGTGGGTTGCTAATGGGGTCACTAATGGAGTTATGGGGTAATGCAATTACTTTCGTGCAGCCAGGACATGGATGAGCCCAAGCAGTGCTGATAGCATGCGTGAGGACAAGTCACCAGCAGCCTGCTGAGAGGCTCCAACTGGACCAACCCACGCTCCAATGGGGCCAGCAGGTGCAGCAGTGATGTGGGCGTAGGGCATCCCAAGAGTTGGCCCAACCCAATGGGGAAAACCATGGGCTGAGGACATCCCAAGAGTTGGCCTAAACCAATGGGGCACACCGTGGGCTGAGGGCAGCCAGGTAGGGGACACACACCACTGAGTGAGTCCCACTGGGGCCATGGGGAGGCTCAAAAACAACCGCAGGAGAGGAAGCAGCTCCCCTGAGCCAGAGCTGCTACAAAGTCAGCATTTCGCAGAAAGATCATACAGGGAATTTCCTAGAAGCAGCACTTTAGTGCTGGAGCAGAGCTTTCAGCATGGGGTATCGCACTCGCAAAAGGGACATCTGAGCATCCTCTGTGCTCGGTGCCCATGTGCTGCTGCTGGAGGCAGCGATGGGATGCTCAGGGCAGGGACAAAGCAGTGACAAGGATCTGAGCACAAACATCGGGCGATGGCACAGCCTGTACCTTTCATCAGAGCTAATGTGGGATTTATGTCCCCCCAAAAGAGGAAGTTGTTGTGAAGAGCCTCAGCGATAAGCGGGTGAATAATGGCCGGCAGAGGGAACACGGCGAGCCGGGAACACGATGGTGATCCATCAGCAGGAGCTGTCGCTGGAAGGACACGCAGCACCAGGGAAGCCATGGCCATGGCAAACCAAAGCTCTGAACTGAAAGGGGGAAGATTGATGCTAGATACCAGAAAGAATCCTTCACTGTGAGGGCAGTGAGGCCCTGGCACAGCTGCCCGGAGAAGGGTGGGCGCCCCATCTCATCCGGGCTGGATGGGGCTGAGGTCTATGGGAGTGCCTCCGCCATGGAGGGGTTGGGTGGGCAGTAAGGTCCTTCCCACTGGGGTACCTTGGTGGTAAAATTCTACTGGGGCGTAAGGCACCATCCCATTTGTCCCATTGGAATGGGAGCGACACCAAATGCCCATCACACATCCTGCCCATCCTCACACTGCTGTCAGGCTGACCCCATTTTCTCTTGCAGTACATGGGCAGCTCAGTTTTTTTGGAAACACAGCTCCTGGAACCACGAGCCGTTGGGACCTGTGGGCTATGAGCCATCTCCATCTCTCATGACTACATGACTACTCCCTAGCCAACACTGCGTGCAGCTGAATCTGTGCAGGGCTGTGTGCCTCACAAGGTTATCTTGGGGTACTTTCCCCAAAAATACACAGGAGCAGTTGGATGGAGCTGGGCTGAAGGATAACGGTAGGGCAGCACCAAATCACAGAATATCCCAAGTTGGAGGGGACCCATAATGATCATGGGGTACAACTCCTACAACAACCTCCTGCACAGGACAGGCACAGCTGGTGTGTGGAGAGGAGTGACACCCAACCATGGGGCACAACCCTGCCTGGAAGTAGAGCCAGGGAAGGGAACAGCCAGGAGTTGTTGTAGCCTTAGGATGGCATTATTAGGATCCTTCCAGCCCAAACCATTCCGTGGTGTGGCTCCAAAGGAAGAACCCACAACCCTGGATGCACACTGAGCACAGCACCCATCGTGCCCAGCTCCAGCTGTTATTCACAAGCACAATCACCGAGTGGCTCCAAATCCTCACTCTCAACCATTCAAAACTGAGAAATCAGGTGTGGGGCAGCACCAGAGCCCCGAGGTTGGGAGAGATAGGATGCTGCTGCGACCACAGGGAAGCGTTTGCACCTCCACAGCCCCAACATCTGGATGGAATCGCTGCCTCCCGCAGCCACCAGCTGCTCCAGCATCTGGCAAGGCCGCAGGATGGGGCTGCACAGCTGCTGCTAACCTTGAGAGCACGGTGTTAAGCTCTGACCCATTTCGGGTCCTTAGCGGGGACCGTGAGCCCCAGCAACATCCCGCTCTGCTCTTAAAGAGATGCAAAGCACTGAAACGTGCAGCCCGGCACCGCCAGCGCTGCATTTCTCCCCTGGAGGTGCTTCACCTCAGCACCCGCAAATCGAACCTGCCCAACCACAAAGCATTTACTGCCGAGAGCAAACACGGCGGGGCCGCAGGTGTCACTGTGCTACGGGGCGAGAACACCGTGTTCCAGCACTGAGTCACCGTCGCGCGACTGATGCCAACCCCACGCTGGGTGAGCCCCATGGCACCGTCCTGCCCCACGGCTGGGCTCAGCCTTCCCCTTCTCTTTGGAGCTGGTTGGATGTTAGGAGAAACTCTGAATGAGAAGTGAGGCTCTGCACAGGGAGGTGGGGGGGTCACTGACCCTGCAGGTGTTCAAGAACAGTGGAGATGTGGCACCGAGGGATGTGCTGAGAGTAGGTTTGGACGTGGGGAATCTGAGAGGTTTTCTCCAGCTTTAATGATTCGGTGATTCCCTGGGTCTGCTTTCCAGAGCCCAACGGGACGTCAGGGCAGCACCAAGTGGTGCCCACAGCTCCCTCCCTGCAGCCCCACGGCCAGGAGGAAGGCACTGTACACACCTGTGCACGGCTGATGTCAGTGCCCCGTGGCACCGGGCTGCCCCACGGCCCCGACTTTGGGGCTGAACCATTCCCTCCTCTTTGGGGCTGCCCTTCTCCAGAGCTCGGCAACCCTGAGTACCTCCGCAGGGCTGCGAGAGAGAAGGCGACAGACTCTTTAGCAGAGTCTGCTGCGATAGGACAAGGGGAAACGGATTCAAACCAAAAGAGGACAGATTTAGACTGGTGATAAGGAAGAAGTTCTTTACACTCAGGGCGGTGAGGCAGTGGCTGCACAGAGATGCTGCTCCATCCCTGCAGACGGCCAAGGTCAGGGAACGGGGCTCTGAGCACTGATGGAGCTGCGGGACTCTCTGCTCACCGCGGGTGCAAACGACCTTTCGGGTCCCTTCCAACCCAGACGATTCTACGGACCCACCCCGGGCTGGGAGACACCCGCACACACCGGGACACCCCACGGAAGCGCAACCCCCCTGCGACAGGAGCGATCCCGGCGCCGTCCGCGCGTCTCCCCGACGAGCAGCGCATCCCCGGAGCGCATCCCCGGCACCACCCGGAGCACCCCGGCACCGCACCGCGCTCACCTGTGACCAGCACCGCCCTGCCCTCCACCGGCAGCAGCCTCCTGCCGGGCGCCCAGCGGAGCAGCAGGCAGGCGGACGCCGCGGCCAGGGCGAGCCCGAGGGGCAGCGGCAGGCAGGCTCGGCACAGGCTCTGCACGGCGGCCAGCAAAGCCAGCGGCACGGCCAGCGCCCGGCCCAGCACCACGTCTCCCCGCGCCGCCCGCAGCGCTAAGCCGCCCCCCAGCGCCGCCCACAGCGCTCCGTACGCCCACCGCTCCGCTCGCTCCATGTGATGCGATGGGAAAGGATGTGATGGGACGTTCAGCGCCGGCCCGGCCCCGCCGCACCGGCCGCGTGGTGCCACCGCGGGGAGCTTATAGCGGGGGGAGGCGGGAGGAGAGGGGAGGGAGGAGCGGGGGGCGGCCAATGGGGGGAGCGGAGGGAGGGGCGGGGAGGGAGGAGCGGGCTCGCCACGGCTCGGTTCGGTTCTGCTCAGTTTGGCACAGTTGGGTTCGGCGCGGATAGGAGCGGCTCGGCTCGGTTCGGCACCGCACGGGGCTCAGCTCGGCACGGGTCAGTTCGGTTCACTGCACTCCAGCTCGCTTCAGCACGGTTCGGTTCGGTTCTGCTCCGTTTGGTCAGTTCGGTTCAGTCCGGTTCCGTTTGCTTCCATCCAAGTTGGCTCGGTTCAGCTCAGCATGGCGCGGTTCGGTCGGCTGGGTTCAGCCCAGCTCAGTGCCCATGGCACCGGTGCCACTGTGCCCACCCCGTGGCTCAGTTCCCAGGCTGAACACCCTGAAGGAAGATGCCACCAGGCACAGCCCCACAGCCCCCATGGCCGAGCTGGGGGTCTCCATCCCCTCCCACAGGCACACGGGTGTGCGGTGCCACCAGAGCCACCCCATGGGACCGAACCCCAAGCAGGCAGGTGAGGTGTGAACCACATCCCAGGTGCTCTCCAGGCCCTACGGGGTTTGGGACCGAGGTGATCCCAAACCATCCCCAACCCGCTGCTGCGTTCGCTCCCTGCCGTGCTGAATGCACCCTGCACTGCTCCAGAGGTGTGCCACGAGCAGCAGGTGCTGGGGCAAAGTCCTCCCCTTCCCACCTTTATGACTTGGCTTGATTGCTCTGCCAGGCTTTAATATTCCACCAGCCCTCCGTGCTCAGTGACCCTGCGACGGAGCATCGCTGCTGCATCTGCCAGGCTCTGCTCCCAACAGCTTTGCTATCGGATGGAGGATGCCTGCGCCGTCCTTCGCCACAGAACCATGCGTGGTACGGATGCAACCCCCTTGGTCCCATAGGAAAAAACAGATTTCATCAGCTACGGGAGGCTCGGCGGGAGGGCAGTGGCCAACAAACAGGCTGGGGTGGTTTTTCTGGGGTGTGGTGGTGCTGGTGGGACCCGGTTGGGTTTGCAGCCCGGCTCTTCCCGGCCAGGGAATGCAGGGAATGCTGGCCAGGTAGAGGAGGAGGGATGTGCCCAACGCATCTCCCATCTTGGGATGTGGTTTGTGGGGTCCTTAGGATCCTTCTCAGCAGCAAACTTCAAGGCAGGGTGGGTAGGAACCTCAATTTCACCAGGCTTGGAAGCACCTCACTAAAGAAAGTTAGTTTTCCAAGGGCAGAATAGTAATTTTTGACCAGTTCCCCCTCATTTGGCTGAATCAGAGATGGCTCTTTATGAGAAATATGGCACCACTTGAGGTCTTCAGCTGCTTTCAGCACCCCAGGTTGCTTAGAGGCCCTCCTGCTTGGATGCCAAGTAGAGTCTTAAGTGCATGCAGATCTGAATCTGTAGGAGAAGGGGTTACCCAACCATCTGTGAGGTCCCTTCCAACCCAAACCATTCTGTAATTTGATGATTTACCCACAAAGCAGCACTTGTGCTCATCACCGTTAGATGAGCATCACCAAGTCTATCTGCTCTGACTCAGTCCATCCACCCATCTGTCTGTCCGTCCATCCAACCAGCTGTCCATCTGTCTGTCCATTCATCCATCCATCCATTTGCCCATCCATCCACGTCTGCCCATCCATCCATTTGAACATCCACCCTTTGTCCCTCCGTCCGTCCGTCCGTTCATCCATTCATCCATTTGTCCATCTGTCTGTCTGTCCATCTGTCCGTTCATCCATTTGCCATCCATTTGTCCATCCATCCACCCATCCGTCCGTCCACCCATCTGTCCGCCCACCCTCCCAGCATCTCCTCCCCCCCATGCCATCTCTCTCACCGCAGGTGCCCTCGCTGGCTGCTCCTTTGCAGACAATGCCTGCCCTTGTTCATCTCCCCGTTGCTCAACCCCTCGCTGTTAGGAAATGCTGCTGAGATCCTCATTACCTTTTGACCTACTTGACGCCCTCCATGCCCATTTCACTAATTGTGGCTCACCTCTGCGGGTTGGAAGTGGGGCTGGGTGGGTCACACCCCACTCAGCACAGTCCCTATGGGGCATCTGTCTTCCTCCTGCTCCCCTTGCCCTAGGCTGTTCCTACAGCTCGGCGGAGCCTCCCATGACGAACAGGTTTGGAGATAATTGTTCCCCTCCCTAATCTCATCTCTGGAAGATTCATCGCATTGTTTTCGGGCCGTTTGCAGGGGCTTGGGGCTGGGAGGGATGTGATTCACCCAGCACTGCTCCCACAGGTGCTTCATCCTACCCTTTTGCCAGTCCCTCCCCAGGGAACACCTCCGTGTCCATCCCCACCCAAGGGGAAGGATGCCCAGTGACATCCACAGCCAGGGTTCCCCTTCTCATCGGAAAATCCCAGGCTCTGACCTGTGAGGTTAGGCTGTGCAGCCCTTTACAGAACACATCTCCACTTCCAGCTGGAGTCACGGCTTTGGGAGAGGTTTCACCTTCTGGAAAGCTGCTTCCCAGTTGAAGCTCACATGTTCCCACTCCCATCTCTCCTCTCCTGCTGGGCTTCCCACACTACAGTGTTCTGGGTCAGCAGGACTGAGCACCCCAAATGCACTGCCAACAGCTGGGGGCTCCTTTCTGTGGCTGCAAAGCATTGGTGATGCTCAGGGAGGGGGTACCAGGTCCCTGTACCCCATCCCAGTCAACAGAGGGGGAGAAGCCGCTTGGCATGTCCTGCTCAGCATCCCCATCCCTATCTGGGCTCATCTCAGGGCTGAGCCCTTTTCTCCATCCCATCAACCCATCGTCACCTCCCACCTCTCTTCTCCACGGCGTCCTCGCTATTAGGGTGACAGAGCAAACCTGCCTTCCTCCCGGCCCCAGTGACACACTGCCTCCTCCACCCCAGCACTGGGACAGCGGGTCACGACACGGTGACCCATTTCCTGTCCTCCACCTCCGTGCGCCCGCCGTGCTGAGCGTGTCACCACCCGACCTTGCTCAAGAGGTGAGGACCCACGGGATGTATGGGGACACATCCCTGCGCAGTGCCGTGCACGTGGCCGCCGTGCCCCCTCGTGGCAGCACGACACGGGGACAGCGGGTGGCACAGAGCTTGGGGACGAGGAGAGGGGCTGGAGGTGCCACCGGTTGCACCCTATGGAGATGGGGATGTGAACTGGAGCACCCCACACGGCACTGCTGGTGGCACCCAGGTGCACCTGCGTCCTCACCACCCCCACCAGCCGGGTGGTGTTTTTGGCACAATCTCTGTGTGCCACGGCCAAGCCAAGCACTTCAGGCGCCTC
Organism: Meleagris gallopavo; assembly: GCF_905368555.1. Taxonomy (NCBI): domain Eukaryota; kingdom Metazoa; phylum Chordata; class Aves; order Galliformes; family Phasianidae; genus Meleagris; species Meleagris gallopavo. The sequence continues at coordinate 1,363,704 of NC_139416.1, forward strand.
TCAAGGGCAGCGCATGCCGGGGAGGCCTGGAAATATCCCCAAGGCCTGCAGAGCCAAAAAAACATCTGGAATGAAAACACAGAGAGAGGGAGGCCTTCAGTGAGGACACAACTCCTGGGGGGGGGGGGTGGCATTGCATCCTGGTATGGAGACATCAGGCTGTCCCTGAGCCATGAGCCACGGGGATGGAGGTGGGGCAGAGGGATGCAGGAGTGCCGTGCCACCCTGGTACCCTGCTCCACGGGATGCCGGAAGCATCACTCCATGCCCCAGGAATGGGGACAAGGGACACCGCCAGCTGCACACGTCACATCACTTTATTGTCACAGCAGCCAGACCCAGCTCCCAGCGGGGGTCCGGGTCCAGCCCCTCTCCCCCCAGTACTGCTCCGACTCCCACTGCAGCACGTGCTTCTCCATCCTCCATCCTCCATCCTGCATCCTCCATCCTGACCCCACAGAGCAGCTCTGGAGCATCGCTCCCATCGTGCTCTGGAGCTGAAGGTGAGACCAAAGGTGCGGAGCGTGCCAAGTGTCCCTGTGTCCTTCCCGGTGGGATGCAGGTGGTCACATCACACCTCCATGCCCGGTGCCTGTCCCAAGCCCAGCGCCTGCACCAGCTCATCACTCAGCCCGCTCTTCAGTGTCCGTCGCACTGTGGGAACAGGAGAGTGGCTGCTGGCTCACTGTGCACTGGGCTTTGTGGCCCTGGTGTGGGTATAAGGGGTCCTGGTGGCATGGGTGGGTGCCAGGGTTAGGGATCTGGAGGGGTCAGGGAAAGGAGGCAAGGCATGGGGTAGCTTTGGGACAGAGACGGGGCATAGGGTGGCATGGGGACAGGGACACCAAGTTGGGACTGGGACACAAAAGGTGGGAAAGAGCATCTGAGCAGAGCTCCAGAGACTGGAAAGATCAGAGGGGCAGGGAATGGGGACAGCGATGGGACATGGGATGAAGTAAAGGGATGGGGCAGGGTAATAAAGAGATGAAACAGGTGTGGGAACAAGGGCACAGGATGGGGACAGGGATGCTGAGGACAGAACATGGGGATAGGGCACAGCAGCCGGGACACGGGGGCACAGGGTGTGGGGACAGTGGCACTGGGGACTCACAGGACTTCCTGTTGCCACGGGATCTCCTGCGCTCCCGGCTGGGGCAGGGGCGGGGGTTGGCACTGTGCGTCACCGACTTCACCAGGCGGTCCATGATCTCATCCGAGGCGTCGTCAGGTGAGCTGGGGACATCCTCCTGGGCTGGGGAGCCCTGGCTGGGGGTGGCGAGCCCCGTCACTGCATGGGAACACGAGGATGCTGGCATCAACTGGGTGCTCCCTGGGGCCACCCCACTCTGCCACCCCATCTCCGATGTGCTCCTACCGCGGCCACCCCGACTGCGGCGGGCAGGGACATCCGTGGGCGAGCTCAGGATGCTCTTCATGCTCTCGTGGCCCACCTCTGCCTGCTCCTGCTGTGCGGGGCTGGTTGACACCACGGCGGGTGGCGATGCCTCGGTGATGCCAGAGAACTTCTCGGTCTGCAGCAGGACAAGAGGCAGGCATTGGGGATACAGCTCAGATTCACACAATCATTAAGGTTGGAAGTCCAAGATCAAGTCCAACCACCAACCCATCACCACCTCGACCACTCACAGAATCATCCGATTGTAGAGTCACAGAATGGCCCGGGTTGGAAGGGACCTCGAGGATCATGAAGCTCCAACCCCCTGCCACATGCAGGGCCACCAATCTCCACATTTAATGCTACACCAGACTGCCCAGGACCCCATCCAACCTGTCCCTGAACACCTCCAGAGATGGACGGGGCATCCACAGCCTCTCTGGGCAGCTGTTCCAGCACCTCACCACTCTCATAGTACAGAACTTTCCCCTGGCATCCAGCCTAAATCTTCCTTCCTTCAATTTAAAGCCATTTCCCCTTGTCCAGCTGTTATCTACCCTTATAAAGAGTTGACTCCCTCCTATAGGCTCCCTTTAGGTACTGAAGGCTGCAACGAGGTCACCCCGCAGCTTCTCTTCTCCAGGCTGAACAAGCCCAGCTCCCTCAGCCTGTCTTTGTATGGGAGGTGCTCCCGCCTCCTGATCATCTTTGGGGCTCTCCTCTGGACCCTCTCCAGTCCTTGTACTGGGGGCTCCAGACCTGGTCGCAGTACTCCAGATGGGGCCTCACAAGAGCAGAGAAGAGGGGGGACAATCACCTCCCTGTCCCTGCTGGCCACCCCTCTTCTGATGGAGCCCAGGATACCATTTGCTTTCCGAGCTGAATCACTAATCAGTAAGCTTGGAAAAGACCTCTCAGATCCTCAAACCCAACCCCAGCCCACCTCCACCGTGCCCACTGCTCACATCCCTCAGTGCCACATCCCCACACCTCTGGGACACCTCCAGGTGTGGTGACTCCCCCACCTCTTGGGCAACTGTGCCGCTACCTCACCGTTCTGTTAGAGAAGGAATTGTTCCTCATATCCCATCTGAACACCCCTCGGCACAACGTGAGGCCACTCCCTCTCATTCTATCAGCATAGGGCACAGTGTGGGATGCTCAGCCCCATACCTCTGTGATGAGCCGGCCACGCGTCTTGTTGCGCTCACGGTGGGCCGCACGCTTCTTCTGCTGCTGCAGGACTCGTTCCCGGCACGTGCGGTACTCCAGGGCAAACTCCCGCAGCAGCTTGCAGATGGGCATCACCTTCACATCCCGCACAACGCTCGCCGGGTACCCCAGGTAGAGCAGGAAGGAGTGGAACCTGCAGGGACACCCATCAAGGCGTGGCCATCCCACCACAGGTTGACTTCGGGGCCGGTGATGCACCGGGGTTGGGACCCACCTGTTGAGGACACGCCGGTGCACCACCTTCAAGACGACGATGCGCTGGGTGCTGTCCTTGAGGAAGTCGGTCAGCTTGCTCTTCAGCACTGGCTTGGCCTCGTGCTTGGCGATCACCTTCAGGTTGTCCCAGGAGGCCCGGCAGCGCCGCTCCAGCTGCACCAGGCTGTTGGCCAACTCGTCAAAGTCAACCTAGGGGGAGGGAGATATTGTCCATTGGTGCTGGTGGTGGTGAGGTGAAGGTGTAGGGCCTGGGCTTGGTCTCACCTTGGCAGAGCGAGTGATGGAGGCGATCTCTGAGTAGAGGTCCGTGGTTTCTGGGAACTTTTCCACCACCATCTGGCAGAGGTGGTGGAGCAGGGACTGCCGGTGCACCGTGTCCTTCACCTCCGACACCTTCTCCAGATAGCCCAGCTCAAAGCCTCTGCTCTGAAACCCCAATGCTCAGTGGGGCCTCTCCATCTTGCCAACTTCCCGTTGATTAAGAAGACCATCACCAGCACCCACACCACCTCCCGAGATTCTTGTGGTCTTGGGCACGCAAGTCCACGCAGCACCCAAGCTGCATCCCCCAGCACCCCATTCCTCACCTGGGAGCCATTCAGGAAGTTGCCCATGGCCAACAGCGTGGCCAGGATGCACTTGAAGGTGTGATTTTTGGCCAGCTGCTCCATGCCCACTTTCAGATCAAACAGCGGCTCTGCAATTTCCTGGATGGGGACAGGTGCAGGTGAGATCCCTTGGAAGTCACCTCCCTTGGGGGGATGTTCAACCAGGAACATTCTGGTGTACGTCCTCAACCACGGGCACAAGCATCCCATGCTTGCCTTGGGGCCCTGCAGCCCCCTGTTTGGATGTGGCCACTTCCCCCATGGCTCATCCCAAGGGCACTGCTGAGGGGAAGATGGGGTATGTGGCCCCATACCTGCTCCAGGCTCTCATAGTCCAGTTTGAAGGCCCAGAGCTGGAGCCTGGCCGTCAAGTCGCTGATGGAGGACAATGAAAGCAGGAACTGCTCCGCAGAGCCCAAGGGCACATCAGGATTGGCCAGCTGGGCCTCCTGGATCCTCTGCTTCTCCTCCTCAGTTGGGACCATGGTCAGGATTTTCTAAGACAGGCAGAAAACCACATCACATACCAACAATGTCACTGCTCCTCCAGGATGGTGGGAGATGGGACACATCACATCAGGGACACCTACAGCATGGGCACCATGGCACAGAGTCCTTCTGACCAGGGGAAATGACCCACACAGGGACCCTGGTGGGCCGATTCCCCAGTGCTCACCTCAATCCCTTCCTTATTGACTGCAAACTCATCAAAGTTGAGCACGGCTGTCTTGATGATGTGCACAGGTGGCAGCACCGTGAGGCCAATGTTGATGGCATTGCTTCTCTTGGGATCCAGCACCACCACCACTTTCTTTCCATCCGTAACTTTCTGAAAAGAGGACAGGGAGCAGGCTGACAGCCAGGCAGAGGGCTCACCTTTATGAAACACCATGGGATGTGGGGGTGAACCACACCCATGTGTTGATCATCATCCCCCCCACCCTATCCTCCCCACTGAATCTCAAGGCTCTAGCTACCCATCCTCAACACAGCATGGGGTGACATTGAGACCACAACACCCCCAAAAACTCCGGCCTGCTGGTACCTTAGAAGCCGGCATCTCTTTTGCACGGGACTCAAAGAGATGCTCCAGTTTGGCAGTGTTGACCTCAACATTTTGCAAAGATGCCCACAGTGTCGCCTGCCCAAATCTTCCTGACCCCACAGTGCCATCCAGCTGCTTCAGCTCCTTCCAAAAGAGCTTCACTGTCCTCTTCTTCTTGGCTTGGGAAGGACCATCAGTGGCTGAGGGGCTTGAGAAACCTGGGGGAGGTGGGCAGCCAGGGACCATGGGTGGTGGAGGTGGAGGTGGTGGGCAACCAGGGACCACTGGGGGAGGAGGAGGAGCCATGGGAACTCCAGCACTCGCTGCTTCGATGCTGGCAGGAAGGAAAGAGCCATTGGCAATGGGCCCTGAGTCCAAGACGTCCAAGTCCTCCTCCTCCCCCAGGTCAGTGAAGTCCAAGTCCTTGATTTTCAGTTGTACGGGGCCAGCCTCCAGGCGCTCCCATGACAACTCCACGTCGTTCTTGACGGGTATCATGACGGTGTTCTCCAGCTTCTGCGTGTGGCTCTCGGCATCGATGCTGGATGCAGCACGTGCCAGCTTGGCGTGGGCACTCGCCACCAGCCCTTCTGGAGCCCTGCCATGGGGCCGGGCACTCTCTTGTTCCTGACCACCAGGTCCCTCGGCACAGCTGGATCCTGTGTCCGTCTCCACCTCTCCTTGGTGTGGGGACAGTGATGGCTCCTCGGGGAAGACCTTCTGCCTCCCTGGCTCTGAGGAGCCCTTGGCATAGAGCATGTCCAGCATGAACTTGGTATCAGAGGAGATGGTGCTGCAGGAGTCGGAGATGTCCTGCCGGCCTGCGTGGGACCCTGTGGAGAGATAGAGCCCGCCTGTTGGAGAAGGTGCTGCTGGGCTGCACGTAGGGCTTGGAGCCCATTCCTTGTGGAAAGGTGCATGGCTGCGGGATGGCCAGAGAGAAGTTGTGGACATCCCATCCCTGGGAGCGTTCAAAGCCAGGCCTGAATGGGCTCCTGGGCAGCCTGACCTGGTGGGGGACATCCAGCCCACAGCAGGCATTGGAATAGGATGATCTTTGAAGGTCCCCTCCAACCCAAGCTGTTCAATGGCTCCAGTACCACCATGGCACCCAGTACCATGGGGTGGGCTGGGGCCAGAGGGGCTCCTAATGCCCACGTGGGTCTCCTAGTAGGGACATACTCCCAACCCAGCCCTGCACGTACCCATGCGGGGTGGTTCTGTGCCAGAATCAGGGTTGCTGCTGTTCCCATCCCAAGCGATGGGATGCTCCAGTGGTGCAACATCGCTGAGGATGTCAATCCGCCCCTTGGCCATGGCAGACATCTTCTCCTTCTGGGCAGCAGCCAGGTTCTCCAAGAAGCGAGCTCTGCGAGATAGGGACAGCTATTGTCTGGGAGCATGGTGAGGATGGGGATGGACAAACCACACCATACAGCACCACACCACGAGCCCTGCATGGGGCCAATCCCGCAACAAAATCTTCGGCACGAGCCACACCGCAACAGGATTCACCCATGGCCCCAGCCACCTCCAAGCACTTCAGAGAGATGGGTAAGGCCACCATGGCTTGGGAATAGCAAGACAAGGATGTAATGGCCCAGTGGGAGGCAGGAAAAGCATGGGGACAGAATTGCTGATGCCAGCATGGGCCTCTGGAGGTCACCTGGTGCCACCCTGCTCCAGCAGGGCCACCCTGAGCTGTGCCTAACACCATGTCCAGGCAGCTTCTGAGCATCCCCAAGGATGGAGATTCCACCACCTCCCCCCACCACCTCTGCCACTTGGTCCCAAGCTGATATCCAACACAACAAGCAGCAAGAACAAGCTCCCAGGAGGGCACCGAGTGTTGGAGCTGGGATTCGTGGGACCCTCCTGCTCCTCCTGCCCTGCACGGCTGGGAGCATCCAGCCTGAGGAAGCGCATGCCTGGAGACACACGCATGCCTCTACTTACTCAAACCTCTTCAGAATAGGTTTGTCCCCATGCAAGGAGGGGGCATCCTCCCGCCTGAGGGAAAACAGGGGTTAGCCCCCATTAATAGAGATCTCTTGTGCCCCACCCCCATCCCGATGGCACGGCATGGGGACCCCCAGCAAGAACTGCTCTTGCATGGTGTTGGTGACGTTGGGAGCACTGTCCCTGTCATCAGAGCCACCCGACCTGCCACCAGGATGCTGCAGGCTGGAGATGGCATGGGAGCCCCATCGGGGGTTGGAGGGTGCTGTCACCCCAAGTGGGACAGCTGTGGTATGGGGATCCTGGCCACCCAGACAGGGTGCAAGCAGAGGAAATGAAGGGCTGGGGACAGCAAGCAGGTGTCACGCAGAGCCCGGGCACTTACCAGACAGCAGCAGGTTGGTGCAGCCTGCAAAAGGAAAAGATAGAAAGAGTGGGCAGAGGAGAGAATCAGCGCGGGCAGAGAGGAGGAGTGAGGGGGAAGAGATGGAGCTGGAGCAGAGGTGTGCGCACCCCAGCGGGGCTAAGGATGCTGTGAAGGCCCAGCACTTGAATCATCTCACACTGCCCTCTCCTGTCCTGTGAACCTCACCAGCCCCAGCGCGCCCTGGGGACAGAGGGGACGTGGTGGTGGGACCCCCAGGGCACCATCCCTTACTTGTAGATGCTCCTCTCCCCCATGCTGGGGGGCTCCTTCTCAGCTGGGGGGCTGGGCAGGCTGAGCCGCAGGCTGGACGCGCTGCTGAAGACACTCTTGGGGCAGGGCCTGGAGAAAGAGGAGATGCAGACAGAGCACAGTGCCATGGAGAACTTCCCAATGTCACACTGCAGCATCCCCGCATCCCACACTTACTCCACTGGGATGCTCAGCTCAGGGCCGTCCTCAATAGGGGGCTCCTTCGGAGTGCTGAGGGTCTCATCTGATGGGGACCCGGGGCTCTCTGGGCTCTGCAGAGAGTCGAGCTCAGCACAGCCCCCCTGTGCCCTCCAGCCACGCCGCCCCTCGTCTGTCTTCCTGCGCTCCTTGCGCCCGCCTGCTGGCGGCTCCTCCACGCCGTCCTCCAGCCGCAGTGCGCTCTGCAGTGGGATGGGGACGTGCTGTGAACCCCGGGGATGCATCACACTGCCGTCACCCTGGGTGCCCCACTCACTTCATAGAGGACAAATTGCTGCTTCAGGTCGAGGTCAGTGCCCTTGCTGCTTAAATACTGCTGCACGACCCTCTCCATGCCCTGCTGCTCCAGGCAGTCCGTCACGTCGTAGAAGGAGTCTTGGTCTGGGAGGGCAGCCAGCGTCTGGGTGGTGGCAAAGGGACAGGGCTGGCACCGGGGACATGGGGAGGAGGTGGTCCTGTGGCACAGCCCTGGTGCTCACCTTGTTGATCAATGTCATGGCGAACACCAGCAGCTCCGTGTCAGCCCCATTGCGCTGCTCAAGGATGGCCATCAGGTTGGACCACGGGCACACACCTGGGACAAGCAACGCATGTAGGTAGCACCAAGGCACTGGGTTTGGGATACGGAGCACTGCATCCTGAGCATCTCACCCCCTCCTCATCCCCACTGGAGGGCTCTTGGTGGTCTCCCATTGGCCATGGCTGGCACATGCCATAGTTGTCACACTCCGTGGCTGGCCATGGGGCATGGACAACCCATGTCTTCTGCATCCAACCATCCCCGAGATGAGATCCACGGTTGGGGGCTGGGGCTGCACCCACCTCTCGCCTGATCCACAGCATTGACGGCGCGGATGAGGAGCAGGGCATTGGGCTCTGTGTACTCCACGAAGACCAGCAGTAGCTTTAGGGCCATCTTCACCACCAGGCGAAACTGGGACAAAGAACAGTGGCTGTGGCAGGACACTGGTAGTACAGGGAGCTGCACCCACTCTCCAGGGCTTGGCTTCACTGATGGCTTTGGTGAAGAGTGCTGTGGGCTCAGGGTCCTACAGCTGGGATCCTGGTGGCCAGTGGGTGCTGGTACCCAAAGTGAGGCCCTCTCTTACATTCCATCTCTGTGCCCAGGCCACATAAAGGGGCCATGGGGACTCTTGATGACATTGAAGAGCAGCACCCAAAGAGCCCAAGGCACTGAGCCCATCCTGAAGGCAAGGCACGGTGCGAACCCCCAAGGGACAGCACATGGGGACACTCACAGTCAGGGGTGACGGCAGCTTACCGGGCTTCCCGACAGCGTGTACAGCCACTGGATGGTCTCGTTGTGGTTGATGACACCCTGCATCCCATCCATGAAGAGCATGATCTGGCTCAAGGCTGCAAGGCAGGGGCACGGGGTGGTGGCATCAGGCACGCTCCATCAGCGGTGCCACTGAGTGACACACCAAGTACCCACCACGGAGGATGTAGTTCTGGTAGTTCTGGTCCGCCTTTGCCCCCACGTTGATCAGGCACGTCAGCCCATCTAGGTTCACAAACTCCGGCACCAGGTCCTTGTCCTCCTGTGAGCAAAGCCCAGTGATGTCCCCACGCAGGTGCCGGGGACATGCGCACCTCCAGGGCGGGGACACAGAGCCACCTACCTGGAAGAGCTGCTTGAGGGAGAAGAGGGAGCGCCGCAGCTCTGGGCCCTGCGAGTTGTACAGCTTCTCTGCAAGCAAAGGCATGAGAACGGGCTGCTGGGCACAGCGGCACATGGGGACACGGCACAGTGATGGGATGTGGGACACACATCGGGGCGGGAGCAGCAGCGGCTCCACCACTACCATTTCTTCCAGTGTTGCCACTTTCCTATTTTCTTTTCTTTCTATTTTTGCTGCCCGATGACACAAATATCCCCTCTGGTTTCCTGCGCTGAACCGAAACAGGAACCCAGGCAGGAGGCACAGCCCTGGGGCTGAGCCACCCACAGGAACCCCATCTGCCCTTCGTCCCCAACCCACGGCTGGCAGCCTTCAAAGGAGGCACGCAGCTCGCCAAACCCATTTGTCTATTTTTTACTGTTTCCCTATGTATTTCAGCCAGGCCAACCAGTGCTCTGCCAAACCTTCCCGGAGCCGATGGGATGGAGCATTCCAGAGCCTGGGAACCGCGCGTGGGGAGCGCGACCCTGACCCCACTGCTGGTCCTTTCCTTCCCAGCACTGCTGGCTTTTCCCCTCGCTCCAGATGGGAAGCCTCAGTGCGTCCGAGCGCTCGTCCTCACGTGAGCCATTTGTTTGCATTCACCAGGGCTATATTTAGAACTCGCTTGGATGACCCCAAATCCCCGCAGCGTGCGATGGATTCCCGGCCCCAGGGGTGAGCAGACCCCCCCCAGCTCACCAATGATGGCATGGACACGGACGGAGAGCTGCGTGCGCAGGATCAGCGTTGGCCGCCGGCCCTTCCTAGGGCAAAGGGATACGGGCTGAGTGCTGGCACAGGGGCACCACCCCCACGTGCCCAGTGCCCCCGCGTGCCTCACCTGACCTCCTCGTAGAAAGCCTCCAGGTCATCCTTCTGCTCCAGCAGGGACAGCTCCAGGTCCAGGTAGTGGCCGGATGGGGAAACCTGCAGCGTGCAGTCCTCCAGCTGGGGGCACACAGCTGGGTGAGATGGGGGACACCTGCCCACCCCAGGTCCCCAACAGTGGGTGTCAGCAGTGTCTCTCCTGGCTGATGGAGGAGGTAGCTCCACCCTCCCCTACCGTGAACCCATTTCCCCAGGTCGCTCCCACTGGATCACATGTGCCACCATGTCTCCTTCAGGAGCTCCACCCCTGCACAAGGACCAGCACTGAGCTGCTGGAGAAATGGGGAGCCCCACACCAGGGAAACACACAGCAAGGCTGGCCCCATGCCTTGGTAGCCCAACGCCTTGGTGACCACATGTTTTGGTGGTCACATGCTTTGGTGCTCCCATGCCTTGGTGTCCCCATGCTTTGTTGGCCCCATGCCTTGGTGGCCCCATACCTTGGTTGTCCCATTCCTTGGTAGCCCTGTGCCTTGGTTGCCCCATGCTTTGGTAGACTCAAGCCTTGGTGGCCACATGCTTTGGTGGTCCCATGCCTTAGCAGTCCCATGCCTTGGTGGCCCTAAGCTTTGTTGACCCCATGCCTTGTTGACCCCAAGCTTTGGTGGCCCCAAGCTTTAGTGGCCCCATGCCTTGGCAGTCCATGCATTGGCAGGTCCATGCTTTGTTGGCCCCATGCTTTGGAGGCTCCACACTTTGTTGGCCCCGTGCCTTGGTGGCCCCAGGCCATCAACTGTCCCTTGGTAAGACCCAGCCCGGGGCAGTGGCTGTCCCCATCAGGGCAGGATCCCTGCACATGGTGAGCCCCACACAGGCATCCCAGTATGTGGACTGCACTGACTCAGACCCATGACTCAGCCCCAGGTCCACACCCAGCCACGTGGTGGGAGGGGAAGGGCCAAAGGCAGCCCTGGTGCTACAGCAGCCGCCCCTGATCCTACAGCATCCGCTCCCATCCTACAGCATCCACGTGTGCCTTCCCATGTCTCTCCCTGCAGCAGGGATAAAGCCATTTTACTTTTACATTTTACCTGGTCCTTCCAGGATGCACCAAAACGCGACTTCCACGCAGCTCCAGAGGGAAGAAATGGCCCCTGCTATGAGCTGGGGATGACAGCTGCCTGCTGTCAGGGATGGTGACACGGCCCAGCTATGTAAGCCTGGCTGTGCTCCCTACGAGGGATGTTCCAGTGTGTGGGATGTCTCTACTCTGGCCAGTGTCATCCCCTGGGGAAAGGGACAAGGGACACAGCGTGGCACAGTGGGGGTGTGATGTCATGCTGGGCATCGTTGCTCTTTGGGCAAGATTTGAGTTGTGCTGATGGGGACAGCACCGTGAGGCCATGGGGCAGTGGCTGTGTCCCTGCTCCCAGCTTTGATTCATTTGCCTCCAGCATGGGAAAGTGTTATGGAGTGGTGTGGGATCACAGTGAATCCAGGGAGGGGAAAGAGAGGAGAGCATCCATCCCGCACTCACACCTCTCGTAGCAATGCAGTGCCCTCTGGCTACGGGTTTTGGGGACTTTTTAGGACTTATCCCGAGGGACAAGGACCATGCACAGGAGCATGGCTCCAGCCAAGTGGGAACACACAGCACCATGAGCTCCAATGCTCAGAGAGGATACAGGTAGCAAATGATGGCTCATGGATGCACCCAGAGCAAGACTGCCCTCTCCAAACCACTTAATGGAGGTGTCTCCATGGGGTGGTGATGGAGATCCCTCCATGGGGCAGCGATGGAAATGTCTCCATGGGACAGTAATGGAGATACCACTGACCTGTAAGATGATGGACCCCCAAGCACATCTGGAGGTCTCCATAGCCAAGACAGACAGACGCATCCAAACCGACCCCACCATTCAACCAACAACGGGCTGAGTGCCTTATCTTGGCACAGCCCTGCACAGCATCCTTCTTATCTGCCGGTGCCGGAAGCACTTCCTCCATCTCCAGCACTTTCTATTTTTTTGGCAACCACACTTTCCCAACTTTGCTGAGCTGTGGAACTCTCCAGGCGCCTCTTTCAGCATATTTAAAGAAACGCTTTGGTGACAGTGTGGGATGTGGGGACGGTCCTCACCTCCTTGGGATGGAGGCAATGGAGACCAGCACCCAAACCCAAGAAACCCAAAGAAGAGAAACTTCTGGAGAAACCCAAAGGAGCTTTAAAACTCAGCTGCAGGCTTCTCCTGGGGCAGAGCCAGAGCAACACCCGGACTGCAAACCAGAGAGTGCAGTGCCATGGGACTCCCCGCACGGCTTACAGGGAGAAGATGGGGGATTTACTGGAACTCATTTATCTCTGTTATGTTCTGCAGTCGAGGCTCGATCTCGAGGCCACAGTTCAACACAAAGCTCAGGATGAATTTTATGCAGTGTGAAGTAGGCTCGTAGCTCATAGCATCCATAACTCAGCACTGCTCTGCACCCTATACCATGGGGACAGCCACCTTTGCGAGCCCAAAACTCAACAAACCTCTTGTGCAAGCCAACCCAGCACAGCTCACTTCTGAAATCCACACTACCATGACTGCAGCCTCTCCCCCCTCCTCTTCTCACACCCTGAGGCACAAGGACTGGGCAGTGGGAACCACTTTGGGACACTGGGCTGGTAGAGGTGTTTATTACCGGGTGCTGCCCCGTACCCTTTCCTGCTGATGGATGGTAGCAGATGGATGGGATAGTGCCCACTGTGGGGAAAAAAAGGAAACGAAGGCGGGAGGGCTCTGGAGGGCACACAGCACACACGGCCCAGAGCTGCACACTTGCTCACACGCCGCCCTCTCCATCCAGCCCTGAGTTCCCCATGGCTCAATTGACCCCAAACCCACCATAGTCAAGGATTTTGGGCACGTGGGAACCCCAACCCCATCAGAAGCAAGGACTTTGGGCAAGCGGAAGCCTCAAACCCATCGCCAACACAAGTTTTGCTCTTCTGCAGGTTTCCAGAGGAGGGGGCTCCCGCAGTTTGGTTTTGTTTGGAAAATCCCTACACTGACAGTGCTGGTGCAGGGTGCAGGGTATGCAAAGGGACATCCAGGGACAGTGGCGGCACGGAGATGGCCTCATCACCACCCTCTGCAATTCAGGCGGGCAGCCCCAGTTTGCAGCGGGATTTCCTCTGCAGCAGTCACGTGCTTTTGTAGAAAACACAGATTTTGCAGCAAAACACTCACAGGGGTTGAAAGCAAGCCTGCACCCGGAGGGAGCATCACTCAGTGGGGCCCTGCATGACTTGCTGAAAACTCGGATGTGATAGCATCATTCCAGACCAGAACAATGCGGCTGCGGAAAGCGGGCCGGGAAGGTATTTCAGGCACAAACACCTTCCGGAAAGCATGAGAAAGCCATCAGCTGCAGGGAGAGGAAGCGAGGGGCCGTGCGGCCGTGCACGTGTGGGCAGGGAGAGTAAATCCTGTGCGGCTCCATTCTGGGGGATGTGGGGCACCCAGGGTGGGAGGACGCTGCTGAGCGAAGCGGGACGAGCCCAGCGTCCAGGGCTGAGGTTTATAGGGGAAAAAATTAATAATGACTGTTCATTTCCTAATTATAGCACGGTGAGTAATGGGGCTGTGAGCGGCACCTGGCAGCGTGGGCACTGTGTGGGGAGGGGGGTTGGCTCCAGCCCCACAATGTCCCTGTCCCCATGGTGGCACCCCAGGCCGGTGATCCCGTTACGGCTCCGGGGTGGGGAGGACGCATGCCTGAAATTTGAGTTTGCTCCATTTGTCATGTCTGGAGCTGCGTGTTCCCAAACAAACTGCATTTAGTCAGCAGCCAAAAATCCCGTGACGGGTCACCATGAGAGGCTGCTGCTCTGCTTCATGAAAAAATGAAAGTGGGGACGAACGGAGCTCGTTTGGCTCAGGGGAAGGTCTCACAGCAACCCTCTTCCCATTGCCTCGCCTCCAGCTTTGCGCATTGGTGCCATGGAGATGCGCAGCCATGGCTGAAGTGCCCCAGGCCCGGCGGAGAAAGGGGAGAAAACCCACCCACCCCCCATCAGGAGGAGACTGTAAAGGGCACTCTGATGGCAACACACCAACAGAGGATTCCCACGCAGGAGGGAAGTGGGGAGAGGAGACTCCAGGCTGGTTTGGGACGCCAGCACTGCTTCGGACCCCCGGTGCTATGCCTCCTTCCTCCCCACTTCCCAGAGGAAGTTGCTCAGTGCATGACTTTCTGCGGGGCTTTCCTTCCAGCCCATGCAAACGCTGAGTGGGACAGGGGACAGGCAGCCCCACAGCCCCGTGCACGGCCAGGCGGCTGAATCCCACGGTCTGGCCGTGCTGGGGGCTCACCGCGCTCCATCGCAGTGTGCCGTGGGATGCCGACTCAGCGCCCCAAGCCATTGCAGTCGGATGGGGACCGGCCCCAAAAGGCAAAGCCACTTCCTCTGCGACGCCGGGCGGGTTGGCAACAGGCGGAACGACGGCAGACACGGCGGCTCTCGGGGACAAGCGGTGACACTGCCCACGCTCCGGTCACCGCGGCGGCAGCAGTGTCCCCATGGCAGCGCATGGCTACGGCCACACAGCCACGTCCTTCCGACGTGGGGATGTGGATACGGCTGTGCCCACTCTCTGTACGGGTTTCCCAGCCCTCCGCCGCTCCTCTATCCCCAGGCAGCAACCGGGCACCGCGCAGCCCCACGGGACCCCAGCCCCACAGCCACGCCCGGGATGCTCAGCACGCCCTCCCCACCTCCCGTCCCCCTTATTTACCGGCAGCGGCGCTCCCAGAAGCCGGTGCACCGCGGGCAGCTGCGCTCCCAGGGCCAGCGCTTCCTCCACGGCGTAAACAGGCGCACGTCGGGGCTCCGGGAAACTGCCACAACCGAAGGGATCGGAGTCTTCCAGGTACTGCACCCGGCACGGGACCGCAGTCTCCGCCATGGCGGCACCGCCACCGCCGCCGCACAGAGCCCACAGCTCCAGGGGGTGGCACCGGGACAGCCCCCGGCACCGCCCCGGCACCGCCCCGGCACTGCGCCGGCACCGCCCCGCGCTCGGGCGCCCTCCGCGGGTGTAAGCGGGGCTTTGCTAGGGAAGCTCCAAAAGGTTAAAAGGGGGCCGGGGGAGGGGATGGGGTGCCGGGGGGCTGCGGGGGGAGAGAGGGCGTAGGGATGTTCCGAAGGCAATGAGGGGCTCCAGGTGCACGGGGATGCTCTGAGTGTCCTGCGTACGTGGGGTGTGCAGGGGTGGTCCCTCAGGGGGGCAGGGGGACAGCAGGTGACGGAGGAGTCAGCAAGTGATGGAGGGATAGTGGTGGTGATCACCTGACAGCAGGTGATGGTGCAGCAGGCGGATGGAGAGGAGAGCAGGGGGATGGAGGGACAGCGGATGATGAAGGGAAAGTATTTGATGGAGGTGCTGCAGATGATGGAGGGATAGTAAGTGATGGAGGAACATCAGGGGGATGGAGGGGACAGCAAGGGATGGAGGAGACAGCAGGTGATGGGGGCACAGAAGGTGATGCAGGGGACAGCAGGGGGACGGAGGGACAGCAGGGGATGGAGGGGATAGCAAGGGAGATGAAGGGGACATCAGGGTGGTGAAGGGGGGACTAAGGCAGGTGCAAGGAGACCACTGAGGGGCGGGAGGCTTTGGGGCATGTGCAGAGGGACCAGAGCTGGGGTGAGGTGGCATGGAGATGCTGCTTGGGGTGAGCGGAGCAGTGCTGGGGACCAGGAGGTGACATCGGGGTGATGCTGGGGACCAGGGCAGGTGGGACTGCAGAGGTGACACCGCAGCATTGGCTTCTAGGGCAGATGAGGTGACGCTGGGCCAGTGTGGGGGACTGGGGCAATAAAGATGACTGGAGACCGGGGTGGGCGGAGATGGTATCAGGGCAGGTGGGGGTGGCATCGGGCAGCACTGGAGACCGCGGCGGCTGCGGGGGGCGGCACCGAGGCAGGCGGTGGTGACACCTGGACATCGCTGCGACCTGTGCAGCGCCGGGGACCAGGGCGGATGGAGCAGCTCCGGGGCGGGGCGGGCGCTGCGGGGCGGGCCGGGCTCTGCCCCCGCCGTTGTCGGTGACGTCGCGGCGGGGCCGGCGGAGCTGCGGAGCGGCGGAGGTGCGGGGCCATGCATCCCCCGGGCAGCGGCACCCCGGCCTCTCCCGGCCCCGCCGCCGTCCCTCCGGCGGGAGCCGAGCTGCTGCGGTGGCAGTGGCAGGAGGTGCAGGTGCCGTGCCTGGTGGCCGCCTGGATCCTGGTGGCCAGCCTGGCCAAGATCGGTGAGTGCCGCCGGGACGGGGGGCTCCGCGGGTGACGCGGCCCCGGGATGGGCAGCGGTGACAGCTGGGGGGTGGGCTGGCACCGGGCTGAGGGGCGGTCCCGTGTCACCCCGGAGGTGACAGCACGGCGTTCGGTGGCCCACGGAGGGTCACCATTCTTTGCCATGGGGGTGTGATGAGCGGTGACAGAGCAGAGCCCGGCTGGTGGCACCCAGGAGACATGTTGGTGGCCCCCCAGGGTGGGCACACAGGGGACAGCCTGCGGGGTGAGCTGCTGTCGGGTTGGGAGCGGTGCTGGGTGGTCATCGCTGGTGGGTCACGCCGGAGCCACGTGGCACAAAGCGGGCACCCAGGAGGTGTGACAGTGACCTTGAAGCGGGTGTCCTCCTCAAAGTGCTGCTGGGGGAGCGGGGATGCATTAACACCCAGGGCAGGGTGTTGCTGTCACTGTCAACCGCCCTCCTCCTGCTCCAGCATCACCCAGCCCACGGCTGTGCACCTCGCGCTCCATCCTCCCTCGGCCTTCTCGCAGCTAAACCTCTGCAAGGAATAAATCATGAGCTGAGACATCGAGCTCTCTGCCTGCAGCTGTGCCACCTCCAGCTGCCGAGTGCAGCGCAGAGACAGGAGCTCTGGCTCCATGCCTCGTTCTCAGGCAGCTCATCTATTTGGGTTTCCCTTGGTGCATTCCCTTTCCCGCCCCACGTTTGGTTGTGGGGTGGGGTGAGAGAAGCCACCGTGAGCCACCTCGGTGGGCACAGCTTGGTGGCAGTGATGTGACAGCAGTCAGCCATCCCACGGCCTGGGGACGCATCCTACCCCTGCTTCTAGCCCTGGCACTGCTGTGCCCAGGGTGCCCAGGGGCACGGGGGAGGAGATGGGGACGGGGTCAGAGGGTCCCCAAGGGTGGGGTGGCCATGCTGGGTGCTGGGTGCTGGGTGCTGGGCGCGGGCTGGTGCGGAAGAGCTGCTGCCAGCTCTCAGCCCTGTGACTGCAGGGGCGGAAGCGTCCTCAGCGCTGTGTGATGGGGAAGTGAAACTGTAGGCTCTTGTTCTTGGAAACCATCACGATGCCGGGGTGCCCCGAGCAAGCAGCAGGCAAATGCCTGGGGCGGAGAAAACCGGGCTGAGTGTTGGCTTCCTGCGCAGCGAGGCATCATCCAGGCTCTGCTGCCTTTCCTGCTCTGTTTGCTGTGGGGAAGAGGGAAAGGAGAAGTGATAAGCATTGCCCCACAGCCGTCCCTCACCACACAAAGGGCTGCAGGGAGGGGACTGTGGGTCCCAACCTTCTCCCTTTGCATCCAACCCCGCTGCTCCCAGCACCAATTGGTTTTGGTGTCTCTGATCCTGCTGGGGCACAATTAGTGGGCATGGTGCTGATGGGTCAGTGGTTGGACTTGGTGATCTTAGCTTTCTTTTCCAACCTTAATGATTCCATGATTGACCCTGAGCCCCGTGGGGGGGGGGGAGCAGGGTTTGTCCTCAAGTCCTCCCGATGGCGCATCCCGTGCTGGGGATGTCTGGAGCGGGGATGATGCCTCTGAAGTTAATTCACATGTGGCTGAGTTACTGTTGCTGTGGGAACGTTAATGCTGAAATTCTTGCCTAGCGGGTGTAAAATTAGAGCTCTTGCCACCCGTCCCTGCTGCAGAGCAGCTCGTGTGCTGGGATTTGCTGTGAGGGCGGCAATGTGCAGAGCAACAAAGCCAGCAGCGTTCCCATGCCCTGGCTGTGCTTGCAGGGCTTCTCCCATCGATGCTGTGAACTTCTTTGATCAGTGCAGCCATCCTTCTGGTGGGGTGGGTGGACAAGCAACAGGCTCCTCTCACCCAGAACATTCAGGACTGAAATGTGGGGTGGTGGCAGGGCCACCTCCTGATGTGATGGTCTGGAGGCTGTGATGTCCCTTTACTTGAGGATGAGGTGCCTGCTGGTTCCTGGTAATGGCTTTAAGTTGCACCAGGAGAGGTTCAGGTTGGATGTTAAGAATAATTTATTCTCCCAAAGAGCAGTGATGTGGTGGCACAGCTCCCAGGGAGGTGAGGAAGTCACCATCCCTGGAGGTGTCCCAGAGCTGTGAGGATGTGGCACTGAGGGATGTGGGCAGTGGGCACGGTGGGGTTGGGGATCTGAGAGCTCTTTTCCAACCTTAATGATCCTACAGTGCCTTCAGCTGATGGCCAAGTTGTGTCACAGCCCTGGGATGTCACCAGTGATGACTGCAAGACCTCCGTGGTGGGAGGCAGGAGAAATACAAAGGAATCTGTGGGTTGCCCTGCTGATTTTGCCAAGAGGCTGCAATGATTTGGGTTTACACGGGGACAAGGCTGCCACAGAGAGCATGTCCCCACTGCTGGCTGGCATGATGTGGCCTTGTGCCATCAGGCTGCTTGCCACAGGGCTAATATATGAATATGAGGGTGTGATCAGCTTGCTCCATTAAATACATCCTCTTTCATGGCTTGCTGGAATAAGCTGATTATTGCAAGCATCCCTTCATCTGCAGCTCTCGCATACTTTCTGTTTGCATGCAGGTAGGTCAGCCAGCACTCTGGCCGACGCGCTCGTGCTGCAGTGTTTGCATGCTGCTCCACCTGCATGCTCAGACAGCTGCAAACAAGGTCACCCATCACCAGGGCTGTGTGGGGTATATTGTGTTCCTGTGACCAGGATGCCTCACTTGAACAGCAGCCAGCACTGCTTGCAGCGCTAAAAAAGCAAAATGCCCAACTGCTTGGCTTATATGGCAGCGATCTGGGAGGTGGAGGACCTGAAATCCTGATCTGGGACAGGCTCAGAGCAGACAGACACGTGCAGTAGAAACATGGAAGCCAGTTCCTGAGCTTCTCTCAAGGTTTACACCATTGGTGAAAAGACCCTGGGCTGGGTAGAGCTGCAGTCCATCCATGGAGTTCCCGGGGAGGGAAGGAGCCCGATGTCCTCAGGCTGATGTCAGACCGCAGCACAGCCTTCCTCCTGGGGGGGTGATTGGCACAAGCACCTCATTTAGAGCTTTAGGGACTGGGCTTTGTGATGGTAGCAGGGCAGCCAAGTGAGCCAACTAGCCGGGAGGTCTTCTGCTCACATGCGGTCGGCGGACCCAGGGTGCTCTGTCCCTGTGCCAAGCCGGCTGATGCTCACATTCTTCCTTCCCTTCAGTGTTCCACCTGTCCAGAAAGGTGACATCCGTCGTGCCGGAGAGCTGCCTCCTCATCCTGCTGGGGCTGGGCCTGGGCGGCATCGTGTTGGCCGTGGCCAAGAAACCCAAATACCAGCTGGAGCCCAACATGTTCTTCCTCTTCCTCCTGCCCCCCATCGTCCTGGACTCGGGCTACTTCATGCCCAGCCGCTTGTTCTTCGACAACATCGGCGCCATCCTCACCTACGCAGTTGTGGGCACGCTCTGGAACTCCTTCACCACCGGCACCGCGCTGTGGGGCCTGCACCAGGCAGGGCTGATGGGTGGGTGCTGGGGGAGCCCACATCACCAAAAGGGGCGGGAAGATGCAAAACACTCCCAAATTTAGAGCCCTGGCGTGGATCCCATAGCTTTCAGGAGCTGGGAATGATGTTCTGGCAGGACCAGCAAGTGTGGAGGACAGAGGGGACCTTCTCGGCATCGGGCTGACTCATGTCTTTGCTATTTTTGTCGCCGACCTTGGCTAGCTCTGCTGGCTCGCTGCCGTGTTCCCTGTCCTCGGCTGGAGCTGCTGGCCCTGCTTGGCCTGGGCCTTCTTCTGAGCTCCTCTGAGCCCGGAGGAACCTCTTGGTGCCTGGTCCAAGCTCTTCTCATGTGCCAAACCCCATGCCACCCCACCGTAGGGAGACCTCAGATGGACAGGCTTGTTTCACCTTCACGGGGAGAATGACTCGCCTCACCTCTATCCTTCTGTCCCAGCAGATCCAGGTGTGGAAGCTGGGCTGATGGATTTCCTGCTCTTCGGCAGCCTCATCTCGGCTGTGGACCCTGTGGCGGTGTTGGCAGTTTTTGAAGAGGTCCACGTAAACGAGACCCTCTTCATCATTGTGTTTGGCGAGTCCCTCCTGAATGATGCTGTCACAGTGGTGAGTTGGAGCCAGGGGGGCCCTGCAGTCCTAATGACAATGAGGGTGGTAAGGCACTGCAGCAGGTTGTCTGGAGAAACTTTGGGTGCCCCATCCCTGGAGGTGTTCAGCATCAGGTTGACAAAGTTTGGGCAACTTTATGTAGTGAAAGATAGATGAGAGGTAATGGCCTTAAGTTGCACTAGGGAAGGTTCAGAGTGGATGTTAGGAAAAATTTGCTCTCAGAAGGAGTGGTGAGGCATTGGAACAGGCTGCCCTGGGAGGTGGGGGAGTCCCCATCCCTGGAGGTGGTCAAAAACAGTGGAGATGGGCAGTGGGCATGGTGAGGGTGAGCTGGAGTTGGACTTTGTTATCTTAGTAATCTTTTCCAACCTGAATAACTCTATTGATTCTGTGTCCTGCCATGCTATGGGATTGGGCTGGATGACCCATAAGAGTCCCTTCCAACCCAAATCAGTCTGCGCTCCTATGAAAGTGAGCCCAATATGGGCCAGGCACTGGAATCCCCCAGAATGGGCAGAGGGTGCAGGTGACATCCCCAGACTGGGGGCAACCCCGTGCCATTGGGTCCTTCCACTGTGCTGGCCTCAGGGGAATGCTTGGGTCCATCCTGCCCACCTGTGCTAACCCTCCCATGATAGGGAGTTTCTCTGCCATTCCCAAAGGACTTTGCATTGCCTGCAGGTGCTGTACAAGGTCTTCAACTCTTTTGTGGAGCTTGGCCCAGCACACATCCATGCCACGGACTATGTGAAGGGGGTAGGTGAGTATGTGCCCCACCAGCTCTTCCTATAGCATAGAGAACAAGGGAGGAGCATGGGTGCTGTCGTGCTGTGGGCAATCACTAAGCCCATCTCAGCCATCACCACTGGATGCTTTGGTGGGGAGTCAGGTGGGAGCACGGGGCTTGGCAAGGGGTCTCACCAAAGATGCAACCCAACCTCTTCCCCTCAGCCTCCTTCTTTCTGGTGAGTCTGGGGGGCACGGCCGTGGGGCTGCTCTTCGCCTTCCTTCTGGCCCTCATCACACGGTTCACCAAACGTGTGCGCATCATCGAGCCGCTCTTCGTCTTCCTCCTGGCCTATGTTGCCTACCTGGCTGCCGAGATGGTCTCGCTCTCCGCCATCCTGGCGTGAGTACCGGGGAGCCCCAGGAAATCAGGGGTGCTCACCACAGGGTCACGCCAGCTCCTTCTGCCCCTCTGCAGAGTCACCTTCTGTGGGATCTGCTGCAAGAAGTACGTGGAAGCCAACATCTCCCAGAAATCCCGCACCACGGTCAAGTACACCATGAAGACGCTGGCCAGCAGCTCAGAGACCATCATCTTCATGTTTCTGGGCATGTCAGCTGTGGACACTTCCAAGTGGACATGGGACACCGCGCTGGTGCTGGGCACCCTGTTCTTTATCCTGCTCTTCAGAGCTGTGGGTCAGTCTGTCCTGCTGTCCCAGCTATTTTCTTGCCAAAAAGCAGCAGTCTCCAAGAGCGGCTCCTGACTTTGGCTTTGCCTCATCTATGGGGCTCCGGTGGCATCCCAGACTCTCGTCCTCGTTCTTCTCCAGGTGTTGTCCTCCAGACTTATGTCCTCAACCGCTTCCGCCTCATCCCCCTGGACAGGATTGACCAGGTGGTCATGTCATACGGTGGCCTCCGTGGAGCCGTCGCCTTCGCCCTGGTCATCCTGCTGGACAAGGCAAAGGTGAAAGCCAAGGACTACTTTGTGGCAACGACCATCGTGGTGGTGTTCTTCACTGTCATCGTGCAGGTGAGAATGGGCACTTTGCCCTTGGGGAGCAGCACCATGGGCAGATGCCAGCCTTGGGGTCTGGAGGAGCACGACCTGGTCATAGGTACCAGGTGTCAGATCCCCATAATGCCATCACACGGATCCAAAGCACAGTGGGAGCATTGTACGTGGCTGTCACTATCAATGCCCCTGGTCACTTTGTGCTCCTTTTGCTCTTAAGCCCTATCCACGCACCCTCTTGCCCTCCCAATCTTTCCCATGCCCTCTCCTGCCACTCCAGGGCCTCACCATCAAACCACTGGTGACGTGGCTGAAGGTGAAACGCAGCGACCACCACAAACCCACACTGAACGAGGAGCTACACGAGCATGTAGGTGTTCCCTGCAGCGCCAGGATGAGGTATGCTTAGCCTGAGTCACTCTCCACCACTCTCACCCTTTTCTCCTCACTCCAGGCCTTTGACCACATCCTGGCAGCAGTGGAGGACATCGTGGGACACCACGGCTACCACTACTGGCGGGACAAGTGAGTGTCTTGTCTGCTGGCATTCAGCTGGACGGGGTGGTATGGCAGGCATGGGGACATCCCAAGGTGGATAGTCCTGCTGTGGGCAAGGCAGCAGGACCAGGAAGGGGTATGTCTGTCCATCTGCATGGTACAATGCAAACCACTGCTCCAGAAGTGTCCTAACGAGAGGTTGGGCAGAGGTGACTTAGGGCACAAGGTGGCATTGTCCATGCTGGAGCTGCTGCAGGACTGTGGTGGCCGTGATGTCATTGTGCCTCCCCAGATAGAGATGCACTGGATATTGAGGAAGGAACTGTTAAAATTTTGAGAGTGTTTGTCTGCAGAATCACAACAGGAAAAGTGTGCAGAGAGCCTGCTTCCTGGAGGGAAGCTCTGTCTGGGCAGCTCCACCAGCTCCAGCCCTGCATCCGTCACTGGGTCTCCAGTTTCCCCTTGGCTGGGGGACAACGTGGCAGCATGTCCTGTCCCCTCCTATTGTCCTGTGCCAGGGTGTTCCCAGGCACAGCCTTCTCTCTCCATGCTTTGGGCACTTTGGGCTTTGCATGGGAAAACGTCCAATGACCACTGTATCCATCCATCCATCCCCTGTAGGACTTCAGCCACCCACATGTCCATCTTGCTACAGGTGGGAGCAGTTTGACAAAAAGTACCTGAGCCAGCTCCTGATGAGGAAATCTGCCTACAAGCTGCGGGATGAGATCTGGGATGTCTACTACAAGCTGAACATCCGTGATGCCATCAGCTTTGTGGACCAGGTAGGGGTGTGTGGTGGGAGCTGGGTCCCACTGGATGAGGTGGTGGGAACCCCTCCAGACCATCTCTGTCACTCCCCCAGGGTGGCCACGTGCTGTCAGCTGCCAAGCTGGCACTGCCCTCCATGCCCAGCCGCACATCCATGTCAGAGTCGTCGGTTACAAACCTGCTGTGAGTGCAAGCATCCCTCTACATCCCAGCCTCTGGGCAGCACTCCCTGGCTGCATCATTCCTGGGATGGGCTGGGCCCATTGGGATTGGGTGGATCCATTGGGATGGGTCGGATCCATTGGGTTGGGCACGATCCGTTGTATTGGTTGGGTCCATTGGGATGGATTGGATGTGCACCAGGATGTGCACGATCCATTGGGATGAGCCAGATCCATTGGGATGCTCCAATTCCCCAGGAGGGAGAGCGGGAGTGGTGCATGCCTGGACCTGCAGGTGATCGACACGGTGCGGAGCCGGCGGGACAAGGAGGATGCAGCCATGCACCACGTGCTGCGTGGGAGCCTCTACAAGCCCCGGCGGCGGGTGAGCGCTGCCGCCTGCAGCAGGAGCAGGGATGGAGGGTGCTGCGCGGAGCTGGCTGCTCACCCTGTGTCTCTTTGCCTCTCCCTCGGCCAGTACAAGGCCAGCTACAGCCGTCACTTCATCTCTCCAGATAAACAAGAACGCCAAGATAAAGAAATCTTCCGGCAGAACATGAAGAGGCGCCTGGAGACCTTCAAGTCCACCAAGCACAATGTCTGCTCCTCCAAGACCAAAGCCAGGCTGAAGGAAAAGGGCAGGAAGAAGGCAAGCAATTCCCAAATTCCTGCTCCCCTACTAGATATGGGGTAGTGAGGTCCTGCGGGGTCCATGGTGTGCTGCAGGCCTTTGGCATCTGCAGAGCCTGGGGACGGGGTTGGGTCCCATTCAGATCCCTCTCCCTCTACAGAAAAACATCTCTCTGCCCAGCGATGCACCCAATGGGAGGACGCACAGAAACGTCCCCTGGCAGGAGGCGGGTAAGGAGGTGGCAGGATTGGTCCTCAGAACCTGCAAGGGGACTCACTGGGGGGGCATGGCAGCAGCATGCTGTCCATGCTTGGTGGCACTGGGGTTATGCTGGCACCAGATCGTTCTCCCATGGGTGCAGGGGGGCAGCTCTTAGGGTAACCATCCTCCATACACCCCCTGTGTGGCTGCAGCTCCTGTGCTGGTGACGGTCAGCTCTGATGAGGAGGAGAGCGATAGCTCAGAGACAGAGAGAGAGGATGATGAAGGGATTGTGTTCATCGCTCGTGCCACCGATGAGGTCCTGCAGGGAAAGGCAACCCCAGGTAGGCATGTTAGTCCTTCCACTGCCTATGGAGCAAGGTTGGCTTGGGCTGGGCAAGAACAAAGTGAATGGAGCGCGAATGGGAGAGCTGCTCTTCTCTGTGGCCATGGAGGCACAGCAGAGCCTCCAAAATGGGCCAGATCAGAAGGATCTCCATCGGTAGTGGGGTCTGAAAGAGCAGGAGCCACGCATTATTCCCCTCTGTCCTTCCTTCCTTCTGCACCCCCAGGCAGCTTGGATGTCTGTCCCAGCCCCTGCATCATCCCACCATCACCCACCTTGGCAGAGAAGGAGCTGCCATGGAAAGGAGACCAGGCTGACCTGGCTGTTTACGTCTCCTCGGAGACCACCAAAATCGTGCCGGTGGATATGCAGAAAGCATGGAACCAAAGCATCTCCTCCCTGGAGAGCATCGCCTCTCCTCCAGGCATCGAGACAGGAGCACAGCACAGGAGGTTCACCCGCCCCATGCTGGAGAAGCAGCCACAGTCAGCAAGCCAGGCGACGCCGGAGCAGGTCTCACGTTTCCAGTTCCCCAGCCATATATCCAAGAGCAGCAGGTCGAAGAGCGACAGCAGCCCCGAGGGTGTGGAGCAGCAGGAGCTGCAGCCCCTGATGGGCACAGAGGAGCAGGGCAGGGGGCTGCCCCCCGCTGAGCACCGGCGGCTTGCATTCAGCAGAGCCAGCCACATCTGAAACACAGCGTGTGGGGCAGACTGCCACCCACCAGCTGCTCCATCGTTGTGCTTCGTGAAGCTTCTGCGTGTCTCCTCCAACTCCAGGAGCAGCCGGAGAGCTTTGGGGCTTTGCTCATGCTGGTGCAAGGCTGGTAGATCGATAGACGTGATGCTGCGAGAGCAGGCACCAGTCCCATCCAACCAGGGGGCACAGACCCCACATCTGGCTCTCTTGTTCTTTGGTCTTTGTCTCCTGTATCACAGCACTGGGAGGCCAGAGGTGTTCCTCCCAGAGGTGGTCTTGATGCCACTGTGGCTGTGCCAGCATGAGGTTTGGGGTTCTGGCTGATGGGCTCCTCCAGCTGACCCTCCAGCCTCTGCAGGAGGCTGCTGAACAACAGCCATCCCCACCCAGCCTCTGGCTTCCAGGACCTGGGTTGCTCAGAGCGCGCTGGGAGAGCAGAGATCGGCCCCTTTCCATGGCAGCTTCGTCCCCTGGGTTCTGGAGGCACTGCAGAAGCAAAGCCATGACCTTCTCAGGACTGAGGTTTGGCTCCACCAGGAGCCAGGCTGCATACGCACAGGGACACTTCTGGCACTCGTTTGGCTGTGCCAGCCCCACACTGCTCATCCAGGTATGCTCCCCATGGCTGAAGCATTCTGTTTTCTGGCTTTACTAGGAGACAGCAGCCCTGCATGGCACCCTTCATTCTGCCTGCATCCCAGTCCCTCTAGTTGCCTGGGGCTCGTCAGCTGGGAGGGCACCAAGGGGAGCAGCGGGGCTGAATGTAAAGCAGGAGCAGAGGAGGTGGGTGAGAGCAGATGGGTCTGGTGGGAGCTGAGTGCATCTGCAAAGCTCTGCCCCTGGCGCCTGTCCCCCAGCCACCCCAGGGCCCACCCAAGAGGGACCCCAGGATCTTGTTCCCCAAGATCTGCTCAGAGCTCAGTGTAGTTGGAGTGGGGATGCTCCAATTTGGGCTGCTAACACCTAACAGCAAGCACATGGCTGCCCATTGCAGCTCCCTGGGGTGCTGGGTCTGCAGGTGTCGGGGTGTTTCAATGCACTGGGTGAACGAGCCCAGCATGGGTCAGGCAAAGCAGCGGCACCTGGTACTGCTAGCAAGGCCGTTCTGCTCTGTACCTGCCCTGCCAACTGGAGCATGAGGTTTTTAAAAGGTTTTTATATAGTTTTGCATTTCTTGTATGCCTTATTCCAGTTTTGATTTCTGAGATTGGGCCATATTAAATCTCTAGCTGGGTCAGTGTTTTCTGTAGCCATGGGCACCACGAACAACTCCAGACTTAGTATCTTATTTGCAAGAATATTGTTTTAATGTGAAACTATATGCAGAGTATTTTGTAATGTTCAATAAATCAGAGTTGGAGCAGGTGGCACGGTCTGGACTCGGGGCTTGCTGGGGACCTCTGCGTGCTTTGCTTCCTCCGGGTTGGGTTTGCGGCCCCTCCTGCACCCGTGGCGTTTTGTCAGTGCTTATTCTCCTCCTCCAATCTCTGTCTTTCCCTTTCCTGCCTGCACAGAGCTGTTCCTTCCAGCACAGCACAGTTCCATCTCTTTCAGCCTAAAAATACCAAAGAGCCTCAGTGGAAAAACACAAAAACCGGGCCAAACCACGAGCACATGTGCCCAAACCTCTGCTTCTCCAGGACGGAGCAGGGCTCAACAAATTAGCTGCTTGTCAGGCTGTAACCCAGAACATACAGCCCTCCGACTGTTATTATAAGCAATCCCATCCTGGAGCTGTCTGACTGCTGCAGACCATTCTGCACACAGGCTTCTCCCAGCACTGCCATTAGATCTGCACATTTTTTCCACAATGATTTACTTTCTCCGATGCTTGGCTTCTCCAGTTTCCCCTTTTTCCCAGAACTTGTGAAGTCAGCAGAGGGTGCGAGGCAGTGCCAGCAATGGGGCATCAGCAGGATGCAAGAGCCAAGCTGCGGGTGAGGGTTGGTGTTGGCCATCTCCCAGGTCAGCACTGCACAGCATCTCAAAATCATAGCCTTCCCATTGCACGATGAGTACTGGGCTCTTAGGTAAGCTTCAGAAATAGAACAAATCTGTATCTTGTTCTGAGGAGCCCCAAACTGGAGCTGGAATGCAGCTAGGCATCAAACCAAGGGGAATAATCCTTTTCTTGAACTGCCAGCTTCATGTTTTCTGTTGTAGCAAGGGTGTTGTTGACTCAAGGACACCTCGCACTCTTCTTCATTCTGCTCCATCTCTGGAGCACTTCTGATTCTCTCACGTGATGTTTGCAGAATGACCTACACAGACATAAGTGGTGGGAAGCTGCTGAATGGGCATCCAGCTTCTCACCTCCCACTCCTCCCCAGGTTTTTCAGCAAGCACAAATCACAGCAGAGCCTTTGGCCATACACGTGAGAACAGTGGGAAGGCAAACATGAATTCAGGCAGGGTGTTCAGGCTGACCATGTGTGGGTGGACACATTTTCGGGACCTCAGTCCATTCACTGTTACATTCTGCTCCTGACTGCTCATGTGGGCACTCAGCTCCCACCCTCCTGTAACTCATTTCCTGGGGCCAAGAGAAGCCATGGGGAGCCATGATCAGCTGCTTCTGGTCAGCATTATGGGATGCTGATGGAGAGGATGGGAAGGGTTTTTACTAGGTGGTGGGACATGCAATTTGCAACACAGGATCCTCCACTGGATTGCTAATGTCACCAGGTGGTATCCTGAATGCTCTTGCAGATGGGAAGGAGCTGGCTTCCCCTCTGGCCTGTTTGGATGAGGTATCTGCATGTTCCATTCTGTATCCACCTTCTGTCCATGGAGTTGCACAGCCACAACTTCACATCACCTATTTTCAGGCTAAGCAGCAGGTCTGTTGCAACCCAACCAAACCCCACTTCTTGGAGGCAGCTTCGGGAGGCTCAAAGGGTGTGAAGGAGAAGCTCCGTGAAGACCCCATCCCAATCCACCCAGTCCACACAGGGACCTACCTACCCCAGCCATGTTTCAGTGCTAGATCTATCACTGCGTAGCTCTACCAAGCTCTTGGTGCCCAAACCTGCCAATGATCTGACAGAGGATGGCACAGTGGTAACTCACCATCACTCTGTGGCCACCAGCCACCACCTGGGATAAGACCCAGGGTACCCCCTGCCCCAGTGCCCACCGCATCCCTTCTCTCCTGCAGCCACCCTGCCCCATGCCTTCACCAAAAGCCTATCGCGGAGGTGACGACTCACTGTCACTCCTGAATTACCTTGGAGGGATGGACGCCAGCCCCAATCTGCCCCCAAAAAGTTGCCTGTCTGATGGATGTGAGCCATCCTAGGCCACAAAGCACGTCGTCGGTGACTGAGCCGGCATCAATCAGCAGCCGGGGAGGATAATGAGGAACAGATTTGCACTGGGCAGTGGTTCCCATGCTGCGTTCCAGGGCAGAGCAGCCAGGACGGCAGAGCTGCTGCCTTTATGCTTCGTGCTGCACCCCTCTGCCGCGTGTCAAGCCAGTTCCTTGGCTCACCCGTGCCTTCTCACAGTGAGCTTCCCTCTCCTTGCATCCCAGTGTGCAGGGGAGTGAGCTGCAGCGTGGATGGGCTGAGGACAGAAGGATTGGAGGGATCTGCAGGCCAGTAGGAGCTGGGTGGGGTGATCCACACCCCTCTGCGTGGTTCGGATTTCTCTGCTTTTGCCTGGAGGAGCAGACACAGCAGTAGGACTCCCTGCTCTGGAGGACTGCGTGGCCAGGCTGCTGCCACTGGGGACTCTTAAAAAGCAGCCAGGATGGATGCTGACGTGTGGAGGCTTTGATTTCATGAATGTCCCGGATCCTAAAGTCGTGATCTTCTCTACGGCCACAAGGAAGGCGAAGATCCCTGAAGAAGCCATCGAAGTTCCTCTCACCTCACCTTCTGGCATTCCATGCCACACATCCCAGATGCAGGTGAACAGGACCTGACACAGGTGAGCTGGAGTGGGTGGGAGCTGAGGATGCTGTGGGGAGGTGGTACCCATGGAGGTGGTGGGACCGGTAGTCCCAAGATCATGAGCATGTCCTAGGGCCATGGAGAAGGGCCAAAAAAGGGCAAGGTGCCTCTTCTTCTTGCCATGGGGTCCCACTGGAGCTCTGCTGTGTTCGGATGGTCAATGCACATGCATGGGCCTCCTCCTCCTGCAGCCCCACTAAGCCCTACTGTTGATGGAGAGCCTGATAGAGCTTTGCTTTTCCAGAGACCCCCAGCTCCTAAGCCAGGATATTCTGTCTCATCTACCACATACACGCACACATATAGAAATATTTTCTGTGGCTTTCTTTACCTTCTCCTGCTAGCAAAAGCTTTGGGAAGGTAATCCAAAAAGAAAACAATGAAAGCAAATACCTAGGCCCAGAACGTGCTGTGTTTCTTCATGCTGAGATGTGGGGGCTGACTCCTGGGAGCTGACCACTCTAGGAACACGAGCTTTTATTTTCCTGGGCTGAAAGCACCGGCTGAGTAAGCAGATTAGCTGGCCTGCTGCAGGAGGGCTGCATTGTCTGGGGAAAGCGCGTTGGCTAAATAGCAGAATTAGCTGGTGACCTCTGAGAGGCTCGCTCTGATCTTTGTTTTCTCCTGCTAAGGAACAGGCAGAATTGTTATAAATGTTTGATTTCTTTTCTCTCCTTTGCAAGAATAGCTTTTGAAGCAAACAGGAAATTACAATGTGCAATAAAGAGCAAAGAAAGTCAACCAGCTACCTCACTGTGCTTGGATTTGTCTACAAATCCACCTCCACGCGGGGCTTCACTTACCCAAACGCGACTAAGCCGCCCCAAACCTTTACAAGGGCTGAAAGCCTCCACACACGTGCTGCCCCCTGAGGTGCTGCTGTGCTTGGCCAGAAATGGGGCAGCTGTGGGGTGCCAAGTATTGACTGGGAGGCAGGATGGGAGTGGGCTAGCTGCCCACAGACCTGATTATTTGCACTTTGTGGTAGGAAGAGGCAGAAAGTTCATGTGCAAAGTGGCAACCTGTAGCTTGGACAGGTGTGTTCTTCATTGGGTAAAAATTTGGCTGGAGGGTTGGGACCAGAGAGTGGTGGGAATGGAATTACATCCAGCCAGCGGCCAGTCATGAGTGGTGTTCCCCAGAGATCAGGACTGGGGCCTTTCCTGTTTGATATCTTTATTGATGATCTGGACAAGGAGACTAAGTGCACCCTCAGTATGTTTGTAGATGACACCACGTTAGGAGAAAGCGATCATCTGCCCGAGGGTATGAAAGCCCTGCAGAGGAATACAGATGTGCTGGATCAGTGGGCTGAGGCCAACTGCATAAGCTCCAACAGGACCGAGTGGGGGGTCCTGCACTTCTGTCACAATACCCTCATGCATCACTATAGGGTTGGGACGCAGAGGGGGGAGTGGGTCAGTCTCTGCTTCCAGGTGACAGTGATGAGAGTGATGGCCTTGATTTGCACCAGGGGAGGGTCAGGTTGGGTACTGGGAGCAATTCCTTCTCTGACAGAGAGAGTGCTGGCACAGCTGCTCAGGGAGGTGGGGAAGTCCCCATCCCTGCAGGTGTCCCAGAGTTGCAGGGATGTGGCATTGAAGGAAATGGTTTTAAGTTGAGGGAAGGAAGATTTAGGTTGGATGTCGGGGGAAGTTCTATACAGAGAGAGTGGTGAGGTGCTGGAACAGCTGCCCAGAGAGGTTGTGGATGCCCCGTCCATCCCTGGAGGTGTTCAAGGCCAGGCTGGATGGGGCCCTGGGCAGCCTGGGCTGGTATTAAATGGGGAAGTTGGTGGCCCTGCCTGTGGCAGGAGGGTTGAAGATTCATGATCCTTGAGGTCCCTTCCAATCCTGGCCATTCTGTGATTCTGTGATGTGGGCAGTGGGCATAGTGGGGGTGGGCTGGGGTTGCGCTTCAGGATCGTATTGGTCTTTTCCACCCTTAATGATTCTATGATTCCAGTCTATGAGGTGCAGGCAGGAGGGACCATGCACAAGGTCAGCGGCTAATAAACTAATTACCATTCCTCATTTAATTATAGACAGCCCCCCCGCTGCGCTGCTTGACAAGAGACTGCCCTGCACACAGCCCTAGGTCAGCCTGGCTGCCTCCGTCTGTGCTGCTGACCTGTGATTCTAATTAACACCCACCAGCCTAATTGCATGGGGCCTCTGTGTTGAGGCGGGTGGGTGGGCGGCCAGAATCAATGCGGCCCTGCAGGGCAGAGGGGTGGGAGAAGAGAGGCTGGTTCCCTTCGGGGGGCTGTGTGGGAAGGAGGGGCCGGTTTAGGGCACAGCCCTCAGCCCCGAGCAGGCCCCGGCCGAAGCCCCGGCACGGCCGGCAGGTGTCGCCCCGGACCGCGGCCTCGTCCCGGGCTGCTGCCTCCACGCGAGGTCGGGGATGCGGCCTGCCCGAAACGGGGCAAGATGGCGGCTGGGCCTCTACTGATGGGGGGATGTGTGGATATCTACATGTAGTCTTATGTGGGTTGTGAGCAGAGGGTTGGGAAATGGTGCCCCGGGGGCATCACGGGCTCCTGTGTGATTGCAGAAGGTATGGGGGCCAGCCATCCTGCCAGTGCTGTGCGTTGGGCTGATGCTTGCTCTGCTCCTTGGACTTGGCATGGAGGAGGTGCGTAGGACAGACCAGGGATAGATGGAGCATCAGTCTCACAGCCACCTGTAACCCGGCTTTCCTGGAGGCCCCCAGTATAATGTGACTGATCTCTGCCACATCTGAGCCTCCTGGTCCTTTCCCGTGCTGGCTGTACTGTGCTCCCATCAGAGAATCATCACAGAATCCTTGGCATTGGACCTTAAACGCCCTCTGCTCCCACTCCCTGCACTGAGCAGGAACACCCATAGCTCTGTCAGTGCGCAGAGCCCCATTCCCTGTCTGCAGGGATGGGGCAGCACCAGCTCTCCGTGCAGCCTGTGCCACTGCCTAAAGTAAAGAACTTCTTCCTTAGTTCCAATCTAAAATGATGTGGGAGCAGAGATCCACAAGCAGAGCGGGTCTGATGGAGAAGAGACGAGAGGAAAGGGGGAGAGACCAGTGACAAGGCAGGGAGGGGCACGAGTCCCCTTCCTTCACCTATCTCGAGCTGTATTTACTAACTTGGTAGTGCTCTTTAGCTCTGGTGCCAAGGAAGTGCTTTCGTGGAGAGCAAAGGTCTTCTGGTGTAGCACCCACAACCTCTTCCAGGAGCCCACCATGCCCCATGTCCCTCTGCTGTGGCTCCCTGCCATGTGTCCTGCTGCAGGCATTCCCCAGGGTTCTCTCCTCTAATTGCCAGCTATCTACAACCCAGAGCAGACGGGTGCCCAGGGAGCCTTCCCATCCCCTTCTGGGCTCTGGAGATGTAGTCAGCACAGGGGGCTACAGACTCCCTTGGGGAGAAGACCCTGACACCCCAGCAACTGCTGTACGCCTGCTGCTAAGTTGTTTCAACCTCAGCCTGGAGCCTCGTGGAGCTCCTCAGTTGAGGCTGAGATGGAGGAACTAGATCTCTGACTTCAGCATAAGCTGGTAAGCCTGGAGGAAGGCAAAGCCCACACCTGCACTGGGGAGGTCAGCTCTGGGCAGGTTGTTGTTCCCCTGTTAGGAATAACAGCAGGATTAAGAGTGCTGTAGGAAGCACCTGGAGGACCAGTGGCGGGGCTGGCATGTGTTAAGCAGGCAGTGCTGAGCCCAGGCAAAGTTAGAGCTGGTCTCAGGGAACGCCCATGCAGCTCTGTAAAGCACTGATTACATGCCCACAGCTGGAGCTGCACCTTGGGGCGATTGCTTTGCCTCAGTGAGTGCAGATCTAACCCAGCTGCTTCTCCCTCTGCTCTGGAGGAGCAGACTGCAGGGAGGTGAAAGCTTTCCTTCTCTGCCATGGGAGAATGGTTTGCAGGATCTGCTGGGATCTGCTGGGTGCAGGCTGCTCTACAAGTGCTGGATGTAAGTGAGGGGTTTGTGAGGGGGGCTGGGGCAGGATGCTCATCCTTTAGGGATGGTAATCTGCGGGGTCAGAGTTCCTGGAGCAGGTTGATGGAAGTGTTGTGGTCTGGTGCTCTTTGGGTACTGGGGAGCCGCTGGTGCTGACCCCAATGAGTGCCCAAGCTGTGGTGGGCACAAGCAGTGGTTGTTGGTGGATCCCTCCTTCTCAGAAGCAAGGTGTTACAGCTGGAACCCTTCCCTCCTAGCTGGGTATAACTCATTTTGAATCACTTTTGGGATGCCCAGATGTGTGTGTCTCAGTGCTTGCCTACTTCTCTTGTTGCTCAGCGCCCACTGGGTGCCTTGGTAAGGGCTCTGTCTGCTTCTTGTGTTGAAGCTGGACACAGGGCAGTGACATAAGAGCCGGTGGTTCAGAAGCATGGGGTGGAGGGCATCCATTCTTCCAACCTGTGCTCTGTCACACAAACCTGGAAAGAGGAGTGGGCCCTGGCAGCAGTGACCAAGGACCCTGTTTGAAGAAGCTGAGAACCCCTGTGCTCCATGTGTGGGGGACACAGCCCTGCCAGGCTGGGCCAGGAAAGGTGAGGTGCCCATGGGCACGTCTAGGTTTGAGCTGAGCAGTCTGAGAGTAGAGTAAACATGCACTGCTGGGATTGAATATCACACAGCACCGCTGCCAGCAGGGCTGGTTAGCGTGGGTAGGTAAACAGATGACTGTTCCATGCTACTAAGCTTGTGAGATCTGGAGAGAGATGGGTCACTTTCAGACTGCTCTTCAGAGAAAGCCAGTCTGCCCTTATCTAACCAGAGATAGTGGTGGGGTCTGAAGCAGCCAAGAAATAGAAATCATCTCCTGTAAAGCTTCCTGGTGGTTGCCTGCATGCCAGGTTTGTGTGTGGCACTGAATGGCTTCTTGAAGTGTAAACTGGAGACCTGGTAATTGAGTGGCTCTTGTGTCTTGAGGTTGTGAGTGTGACCAGCTGTTGTTATGTTGTCTCTTATCCACTCCTTCTGGGAAATCACACAGTGATTATATTTCTGGCTTAAGACACTTTTTTCCTGATCAGGCTGGGCCTCACAAAGAGGTTGCCACTTAGAGGTAATTACTTGCTTTCAAGGCTGAATGTCTCTTGAGGATTCCAAATAGAGGATTATCAAATTAATTAGTTAAACCAAGAGGTACTCTTGTGAAACCAAGGCCTTCTTGTGATCTGAAATAAAGGTTTAAATATTATTAAGCCGCATTTCACTCTCTCGTGTTCCTAACGGGGAGAGGACTCGCTCAGTCCTGCAGTGTTGTTGGTGCTGAGGGCTGCTTGCAGCACTTGTTGTTTCCTTTGACTAAACCTATTTCAAGTAAACATCCATCACCGGACTTAAGGCACCTGCTTGTACTGAGCAGGATCTGATGCTGCTTCTTGGTGGCTTCCCATGTCCCTGCATGCTGATGGGGTTCACAGTGGGTGGCTTGCTGTGATCGTAACATGATGAAGCTGTATTTTGAGAGCACAGCTTAATCCATGGGACATCTGCACAGCCATGTGTGTGGACGTGGGAGGTGGCGGAGAGCCTCGGTGCAGCAGATGCATGGAAGTGGATTTGGAGTCATCTGGTTTGCCACCACCTGCTCCTGGGCTCTCCTTGCCCCTGGAGGTGCCCATCAACACGGGAGACTCCTTGTGCTGAGCATAACACTGCTGTTCATGCTGAGTTAATGTGGAGTGCATGGGGTGTTTTGCTGCGAGCTGCTGGCTGCTGTAGGGAGACTGTCTAGCTTTCATTGCACAACTTCCCCTAGGTCAGAAGATGTCCTTATCTGGCATCCAAAACGTCTGTGTCTCCTCCAGAACAGCTGAGTCCTGTTGGTAACAGTACTGAGCTCTCCCTGCTTTGCACAGCTGAGAAGTAGACCTCTAATAGCAGGGGCTCAAAGCAGAGCGACTGCCTGTGCTCTCTTCCTGTCTGCCTGGGGCCTCAGCGGGCACTTTGATAGCAGTGCAGCTCCAGAACCCAGCTCCAGAAAAGGGGAAGCGTCCAGCAGGACCCCACCACCGCATGCCAGAGTGGTTCCCTCGATGTAAAACTGCCTGTGGGTCTGTGCAAAGGACCTGGATCTGTGTGCTTGGCCCAGCCAACGCTTTGGGCAGGCTGTTTGGTGCCAGGGGCTCCTGGCCACTTCCTTGCCCCTTCCTGGCTTACAGCAGACTTCTGCACTGGCATCAGCAATTAATATTCAACATGAGAAAACCACAGGGCTCGTGTAAGAGTGAGGAGCTGCTCTGCAAGGAGACAGTACGAGCCTGTGTTGGGGAACAAGCGTGGCATTGTTGTGCACCACACTCGAGGGGCTGTTCAACACCCACTGGAGTGCTGGCTGCAGCTGGCTGCCATGTGCTGGTGGAAGAAACAGATCTCTGATGCAGCAGACGAGGGAGAGGCCGCTTTGCAGTAAAAAAAAAAAAAAAAAAAAAAAAAATTATCTATATTAGGATCCAGCCAAGAGTAAACAGCACCATGATGTTCCCTGCTGCTCTGCAGCAGGGCACAGGAAATCATATCACTGCCATTGGCTGCGATGGGCGAGCGGAGCCTGGGATGGGGGAAGATGCTGAGCTGCTCTCCTGTTAGACAGCCCCTTCCCTCACTGCTTTTGCACATACAACCATTGAATTTCATGTGGTGTTGGCCTGGGAACTTGCAGAGAGCTCTCTGTTGTTATATCTGTGGCTAAGACATCTGCTGCATTTCAAAAATCATGTGCTAATGACTGCATAGTATGAGTAGCACTGGGGTAGCAAGTGCTGGCTGATGGTCTGGATAGCACCTGGCTCTGTACCTGATCATAGAGGTGGAAAATGTGATGGAAACTGGATTTGAGGGGTGTGTGTGTGTGTGCACTTACATTGTGCCCTCCTTGTCTGTGCTTAAGGGGATGCTGCAGACTCCTACACAGCCCTCAGAGCTGCCCCCCTTCTCTGCCTGGCTCTCAAAGAGCTGCAGTTAGGTGTTTGATAATCCTTAATCCTGCTGCTGACTGGGGCTGCAGGAGAAGCCAACTTTGTGCTCCCAGGGTTGAGAAGAGCTGATAGCTGCTCTCCTGGAGCTGTTAGTAGAACAGCTCAGCATCTCTGCTAGCACTTGTCACAGCCAGCTGGATGCCACGTGTCTTGCACAGACATCACTCTCTGCTGCCTTTCTCAGTGTGGGGACGGCCCATGGGACGCTTCCAGCACCTGCTGGAGCTATGGTCGTGAGCTGAGAGATGTTCTTTGGGGAATAAATGAAGGGCAAAGCTGGCTCGCAAACGTAGCCTTGTGCGGGCACTGAAGTCTGCACTCAGAGGCTCTGCTAGGGAAGTTTCCTCATCCTTCTGCTGTGAATTTGACAAGGAGGGAAAGGCTTTCTGCACACAGAGGCAGGATTATAGATTCCTTTTAAGGATGCTGGGGATGGTAACAACTGGGTGGTTGGTTGTGATCCTCTCTGCATCTTGGGGATGCTGTCCTTCACCCAGCCTGACCACGCTTGGTGTGGGCAGGAGCTCCATGGGGAACTTGCAGTGGGGAACTGCAAGGAGGAGGCGAGCAGCCGCTGATGGCTGTGGGAAAGGCTGTGCCAGCAAGGACTTCAGAAGATAAGTGCTAAACAGTGATGCAGCTGCTCCGCTGTTGCATCCCATCTAGGAGGGCCTCTCTTTCTGCTTAAGGAAAGCAAGCTGAACTCCTGCAGGGACAGTCATCCATCCCTGCTGCCCTTGGCTGGAGCAGCAGAGGGCTTTGGCAGCAGCTGCCGCCACCCAGCTTGCTGAGCCTGTCCCTGCAGGGACCGCGGTCCCTCTTGCTGTAGGTCTCTGAATCTCCCTTCCCCTTGGCATGCACCGCTTTGTCTCGCCGTCACCAGCAGCAGGGTGCCAGCACCCTGGCCTCCAGACTTGGAGGTCCATCCCTAACGAGGTCCACGCCACCCCAAATCCTGCAGCCCAGCCCCACGCCCCATCCCCAGAGCTTCTCCTGGGGGTCGCTTCCCGCTGTGCCCCAACAGGCCTGGGGTGCCGGCACCTGCCTCCCCCTCCCCGCCGGCTCTGCCCTTTCCCGTTATTGCTTCTGGAGGCTGTTGTCTGCCTGCTCGGTGACCTTCCCCGCTCTCAGGGGCAGTATTTTGGCCCCCGGCCATCTTAAACAATTAATGGAGGGGTGGAGAAACTTGCCATGTTAAATTACTTCCTCCTTTGGGAGGGGGCGAGGTCTCTGCTTCTCGCCTGATCCCAGTGCAGTTTGTTGCCGCTGCCTGAAGCGGTCACTGCCTCTCTCGTTTGCCTTCCAGAAGTTAGAAAAAACAGCTTTTTCTCAGTGCTCTTTGCTTATTTCTCGGTGTTTTTGCCCAACCCTCAGCATTTCCTCGGCATCTTGCAGAGCGGAGAATCCTCCCTGAACTTACAAAGCCAAGAGGAGTGCGGGGGAGAAAACTTTTGCTGGAAAGCTCCCTGAGAAGCTGGCCACCTCCGTGGGATGTCTGCGGTGGACTTGCTTTCCTCCAGCAGCTCTTCGGATCTTCCCAGGCGATAGCAGCTCTGTGGCACGGAGCATCGCTGCTGAGCAGGCAAACGACGCGCGGGGAGCAGCGATGCCATAGGGACTGGTCGGTGGGGCTGGGGGAGGCAGCACCCCGCGCCATGTCCCTCCACCGCCGAGCACTGGGGTTGGCTGTCAGAGAAACCTTGGAGGTCCCCTGCTCCGTAGTGTCATGAGTTAGATTAGTTGGAGCTGTGCTGGGGGCGGCGAGGGCTTGGATTACAGTCCGGGACTCAAAGTGCTTCAGCGGTTCACGTCGGAGGGGAGAGGAGACGCCCCGTCGCACACATGGAGGAAAAAGAGAAAAAAAGCCACTTTTGGAAGTGAGGGGGGGGAGAAGGAGGCCGGGAACATGGTAAGGAAATCGCCGCGGAGGGCTTTGGAGCAGGGCTGTGCGGGATGGAGCTGTGATGGGGTGATGCTGGAGGTGGGAAGCGGTGCTCCTGTGCTTCCCGTTATTTGGGTGCCAGCCCTGGGGTGGCTGCGGGGACTCGGAGCTCTTGTTGGCACCGATCCCCCGTGGGGTGCTGCTCAGGGCCCTGCAGCAACGGGCTGGGATGGAGCAGAGCAGGCACACCGCTTGGATGCGGGGCTGGAGTCGGTGTCCTGCTGTGGGCACTGCCCCTTTGCAGAGCCTGGGGAAGGGCAGGGCTCCTTTTCCCCTGCCCAAAGCTGGCACTGGACGTTTAGAGAGTGTGCTGAGAAACCAGCCGGGCAGCAGAGCACCCCACCTCCCTGGGAGTGGCTGTGGGACAGCCTTGTGCCTGGCCATGGCATGCACCTATAGGGGTCAGGGATCACGGACCAGGCTGCCTCCTGGTGCTTTGTTTGCTTGAGTTGCTGCTTGGCCACTTCAGTCCAGCTTCTGGGCTTGGAGCACGTTGGCTCTCATCAAAAAATGAGTTGCCCAACTCCTGGTTTCTGCAGCCAGCTAAACTGACAGGCCTGCATCTCTTCCCTTGGCCTGCATCTTTGCTTCCTGCATCTTCTCTGCCAAGGACCCCACGGCTCCTGTCCTTTCCTGCAGCCACAAGCTGTTCCACTGGACTTGAGCTTCTGGTGTACTGGTGAACCAACCAAACCCTGTAGGCAAAAGATTTGGATCTCAGTGGATGTGAGTTGGCCTGTGGGACTCTTGGAGGCTCGGCTCCTGCTGGGGGCTGCCCAGCTGTGTGAGGCAGGTGACTCTTTGTATCAATGTGAAGGATGCTCCACTCTCCATACGTGGTAGGTAGTGTTGCTATAGCTGATGAGTGCCTAAAGCATCAAATGGGCAAGATACCTTTAGGCAGAGGTGCCCGCTTCCCCCAGAACTGGCTTTTACAACTGTGAAACCTCATCACATCGTGGCTTTCACAGCTGGAGATCTGCTCACGCTCTCCAGTAACAATCACTCTTCCATGGGAGAGGGACTGGACTTCACCCTGCCCGCTGGCTGGGGCACAGGAGCTGGTCAGAGCCCATGGCTGAGCCACAGTGCCCCAGCTTTGCTTCTCCTGAGGAGCAGCTGCCACCCAAGCAAGTGCAAAACTCCACTCCTGAGGAGGTTGGCTAAAGGCAAAGTGAGCAATAGCCCGTGGTGGGCACAGCCCTGCTCTCCAGGCTGAGGGACAGCTTCATCCCTGGGAAGCTGCTCGGGCTGCTTCTTCTGCCCTCGATAGGATGATTGCTGCTTTCCAGTGGTTGCTGGGTATATCCCAACTTATGCAAATGTTGGTGTCTTCCTGCAGATGAGTTCAGGCGGCACCTCTGTGCTGACAAGAGAGGAGATTTCAGTAGAAAGGATGGTCTTTGTGTCATCCTGCCTTTATGTCTTCTGGAGTGGGAAGGAAATGAGTCTGGGAATCGCAAAGAACTTTAAGTGTTTGGGATTTTCTTTCTTTATTTCTGTGCCAAAGCAATGAGCTAGATTTTCTGGAACACAGACAGAGCCCAGAGGCGTAATCCTGAGCACTGGAAGTGGTCTGAAGGCCGTCCTCTCTGGGTGACTATCTGTGCTGGGAAGGTGACCGTGCTCCCTTGCTGCAGTGCAAAAAGATTCCTTGCAGCAATGAAAATAATGAATCTGCAGGTGCCAGCCAGCTGCACCCACACATCTCTGCCCAGCAATCACATAACCTGCTCTTCTAACGGGGGGATGCAAGCATCGAGCGTTTCTGGTGAGATGCTGCAGGTTTCCACAGGGAGACGTACCCTGAGTGTCAGCACTTATTTTCTGAGAATTGTCTGTGGCCCTGTTGGGAACAGGGTCCAGCTTCAGGCAGGAGGTTAATCTGGCTCCATGTGGGCATTGAGGAGGGAAAGCTCTCCTGGCTGCTCTTTGAGCTGTCGCTGGCAGTCTGTGAGCTGTCAGGAGGGCAGGGCTGCCTTGTGGTCGCAGGCTCTGCATGCTGAAGGTGCTGGCTTTCCAAATACGCCATGGGAGAGGCACGCTGAGAGCCACGTGCGAGTGAATAGCACTGCCTTTGTGGCTGCTACACCGGCTGAGGTTCTATAAGGAAAGGCCGTTGCTAGAGCAGACCTCCTCCTGGTGCTCAGAAGACATGGTGGCATAAAAGGGGATGCCCTGCTTGTACGATGGGATGCTCAGGGCTGTGCATTTCACCATGCGTGACACCTGCCTAGCAGCTCTGGGTCACGAATGTGCCCATATCCCTGTTGGCTGGTTTGGTCTTTCAGTAAAACACAAAAAGAACAAAAGATTGAGCATTTCCTAGGCTAAGTGCTCCTGCTGGGTTTCGTGCACATCCTGTTTTCTTGCACCACTGGATGCCAAGCTGAAATATCAAGTCAAAGTAGCACGGAAAAATCCTGAAAATCCTCCTGTCTGCTCAGATTGAACATCTTGCTGTCGGTCTGGGATGTCCAGGGTGATGCCTTGGCTCAGGCCACAGCCATTGGTTGTGGTGGAACCAGAGGGCTCAGGTGGAGAGGAATGGGACCAGCTGAGGACAGACATGTGCTCTTGGATGCGGGGAGATGTGATGGAAAGGGACCTCCGTGGGGCCTTGGTAGGACAAGATGCTGTGGCCAGGTAGTGGCTTGCCTGGCATGGAAAGGAGAAGCTGGAGAAGCCTGAGCCTCAGATATGGTGAAAGGATGTGGGTTATTTGCTGCCTGTTGTCATCTTTCAGAATACATTTACCTTTTGAACAAGGTCCTTCTCATCCGCTCGGCAGGCTGGTATGCAGACCCGTTAATGGATCAAGGGGAAAAATGCCTGTGGATGTATTCCCCTTTGTGTTTGGGCTTATAACCACCCACATTTTGGCATACATCCCTTCTGTGCACAAAGATGTCTTTTAGAAATCGCTAGTTAAATCTCCACCCTTCTTTGATATGTATGGAAATAATGGGACACGTGAGACTTTTCTATTTAAAAAAAAAAAAAAAAAAGCCATAAAGGGAGTAGCTTTAAAAGCCCTGTGTTTACCCCTGTCTGACTCGGGCGTTTAGCAAAAGCAATGCACTGCATTTATGACTGATGTACTTAGCTCTCCAGGAGGCACTCGTTTAGGGCTTTATCTGAATACAGGGGAAATGTTTCCATCCAGCTCTAAGCCCCAGGCTTGGCTGCTCAGGGGCGGGAGGGCTTCAATGTACAACATGCATTGCCTCTATTTCCCAGCCAGCTCTGAGAGCCTTGGAGCAAATGTAGCTCGCTGGAGCAGGTACATTTATCCAGGCAGGGTTTGTGGTGTCCCTGGGCTGCCTGCCCTGACCTTCTGTCCCTCCTTGGAGGTAAGGTGCACGCTGGCACCTGATCTGCCACTGCTTCTCACGTCGAGGGCGTGCAGGGATTTGCTCCTCCAAGGGAGAGCCCCTGCACACTTGGTTTTCTCCTAGGAACAGCCAACCCTGCTGGAATTGCTGCTCTGGCTTCAGAATGCTTTTTTTCCCCCCTCCTTGATGTAGCAGGACTTGTGTCTCACAAGAATGTGGTGAGACGGGGTGTTTGAGACCAGAAGGAGCCGTGGCTCATCTGTTCCGGGATGCTGAGACCATGGAGTGTTATCTGGCTCCTGCATTAAGTCTGGGAACTCATTTAACTCATGTTCTTTTCTTAGAGGCATCCACCCTCACTTATGCAGGTTGAAAAATCTGCCCTTGGGAGCCTGTCCCAGCAGCTCGTGCACCTTGCAGGGGAAGGGTGGGAACTGGATAACGGGATCTGGCTGCAGCCTTACACCTGGTGCTGAAGCAATAACCTAAATGGTGACCCTGAGAAGATCATTCCTGGTACTCGTCAGCTGTCCTCCTGTAGGATTATCATTTTCTCTTGGAGCACAGGAGGCTGCCCATCTGTTGGGAGGTGCTCACAGATGGGGGTCTGAGCATGATATGTGGGTTAGGGTCTGATGCTCCTGGCTGAAGGATGATGGAGGCAGCTGACGTGTGGCTGAGAACTGCCTCCGTGTGCTTTGCAGCTGGCAGGTGTAAATGAAACCTTGACTTCAGGTTGGATATTAGGAATGATTTCTTCTCAAAAAGAGCAGTGGTGCAGTGGCACAGCTGCCCAGGGAGGTGAGGGAGTCCCTGTCCCTGGAGGTGTCCCAGGGCCGTGGGGATGTGGCACTGAGGGACGTGGGCACGGTGGGGTGGGGTTGGGGATCTGAGAGCTCTTTTCCAACCTTAACAGTTCTGTGATTTTTGTTGAGAGCACCCCAGTATATGGCAGAGGTAAAGAAGATGGGGTGTTGCTGTTAGGTCGGTTGGGTCAAACCAATGCTGGTGCCTGAAGTTGGGAGAGGAGCAAGTGCTGTAACTAATAAGACAAACAAGCTCAAGCAATTGCTTCCAATTGGTAGTGAACAGAGTGATTTTTTTTTATTTTTATTTTTTTAAGTCACTTACTGGAAGAGACTGGTAAGAAAGGGCACTTTCTTACACTGTAAGGTGCCAGTGTTTGGCCTGTAGAAGTGGAAGTTCCTGGCTCGGGTGGCACTTTAAATGCTGTGAGCCCTGGCTGGAGCACAAGCACGTGGTGCTGGCTGCTCAACAAGCCTGGGGAGCTTGTGCAGCTCTGTCCTGGGGCCTCAGGGAGGTGACAGGCAAATGCAGGCGCAGCCAGCACCAGTCCATTGCTGGGAAGGGTGTTACCAAAGTGCCCAGGGCTTTGTATCGCGCTGATTACAGCTCTTTACTGATTTTACTCTGATTACAGGTAATTAATTGCACGGTTAGAGCTATGCCAATGATATTTAAAAAAAAAAATAAAATCTGTGCTTAGACAGTTATTTCAGATTAAGGACCTAATCCCTTGATTGAACTAAACCAAGGTAAGCTGGTTCCCAGCTGTATGGTGGTGGTGCTCACACAGCTCTTCTCACCCGCAGGCCCCTGTGTCAGCTGGAGCACCTCTGCTCCAGGCCAGGGCTCGGGTCTGCTTTCTCAGATGCTCTTTAAACACCTGTCTGACCCCCTGAGCTGTAGCTAATAGAGGGCAGCCTGCGAGGAGGAGTTTATCTCCAGTTGGCTAGGAGAGGTCTCGCTCGGGCTGTGGGTCTGTGTGACCACCCTCATCTGCTGTGCAGTTGTCAGCAGCTCTTCTGATGCGCTGGGTGTTGCACGGACAGGTGGGAGCTGCAGGCAGTGTTGCGTAGTGCTGGGGAAACCTAAAGGAAAGGGTAGAGAAGAGGGAATGCGGGGCTCTGAGGAAGAGGTGCTGAGTGCTGTGTCTCTGGGAGGCTTGCGCTGCTCCAGAGCTGCCCAGGATGTCCCCACAGTGCAAACCAATGCAGGCTGCGGGGCTGCCCTGCCTTTCACTCCCAGCCCTCCCGCATGCGCAGAAGCGGGACCTCGGAGCTGAAAAGCAAATACATCATTTTTTCCCCTTTGTTTAATTAAACAAGAGATCATGAGTTAATCGCTTCCAAGCGCTTGTTTTCCTGCAGCGCCTGGAATGCTAATCCTGCGCGGCTGCCCAGTAGGAGCTGCTTTGGCGGCCCAGGGAAGGGCTGGGGAGCAGGGAGGCATCTGGAAATGATTCCCAGAGCACCACTCCCTGCGAGGCCGGAGGGGCCGGTGGAGGCACAGCCTGTGCACGAAGCCGGCTTGTGAGAGCCTTCTGCTGGAGCACGGCTCGCTGCTGGGCTGCTTCTCCCTGAAAAACCCTCAGCCACAGAGCAGGTGGAGCCATTCGTGGGCATCTCGCAGGACAGCGGTGTGAATGCCAGCCTCGCAGCTGCAGCGCTCAGTGAGCAGAGTGCTCTACAGCCCAACCACCCCAAAGCAGCGGTGCTCTGCTCCCAGCCTCCCCCAGAGCCTCACAGCCGGGGGAGCTGGCACTTGTGCTGGGAAGATTTTCCTCTCTTGAACTCGTTGCTGCTGCGATTAGAGCTGCTCAGGAAATGGGGATGGGAGGGTTCTCCTCCCTGCAGAAAAGGAGTGGGAAATCTCAGATTTTGTCAGAAAAACAAGCCTTGCTTTTAGCTGGAGACCTTTTTGAACACAGAAATATCTCTTTTCTTTTTTTTTTTTCCCCCCCAAAGGAAAAGCTTGCTGTCAGAAAGTGGAAAGGGTTCGTGGAAAGCCCAGAGGTCTGTTTTTACTGGAAATGAGGTTTCTCACGTCAACTGAGAGCCCAGCAGCCCCAGCCAAGCGGCGCAGCACGGCAGCCTGTATTGGCAGAGTGACCCGGCCCTGCACAGCCTGCCTGGGGCTCCCTTCCCCCAGTCCCCAAACCTGGCCGGGGGCCACACGCAGGCGACGTTTGGAGGCTGGGTGCTCACCCTGCCAAAGCTGCAGATCCTCAGTTCCTGCTGCCAGATGTAT
The DNA here is from genome assembly GCF_905368555.1 of Meleagris gallopavo. Lineage (NCBI taxonomy): Eukaryota > Metazoa > Chordata > Aves > Galliformes > Phasianidae > Meleagris > Meleagris gallopavo. Next base: position 1,408,233 of record NC_139416.1, read on the forward strand.
GCCTCAGCATGTGGCATGGGCCGGTCCAGCCTGCCAGAAAGGAGTGTTGTCTGCCATGAGTCCTGGGCTTGCTGGGAACTTTTAGGAGCCTTCAGACAGCATCTGGGCTGTCAGCAGGGAAGATTTGTGCCTCTTCTTCGTGTTGTCCTTGTTCAGGACTTTTTGTAGGCGAGTGTTCTTGAGCACAATGCTGGCTTCCATCCAAGGTGGTCAAGTGAATTATAGGGAATGGTGGCTCCGGGTGGCTAGAGCAGTGCAGGTCCGTGCAGGGAAGGGATGCAGCACTGTCCTGCACCACCTGAGCTTCCATCCTAGGCACTTTCCTGATGTGTACCTTTGGGATTCATCTCTCTTATCCCTGGTGGGCTGACTTCTTTTCCAAACCTGAAGGAGGTCTTGTACTCAGCCCTGACTGGTGAGCAGCAGGTCCCAAAGAGGAAGAACTTGAGTCAGAAGGAAATCATAGAGTCATTAAGGTTGGAAAAGACTTCTCACATCCCCAACCCCACCCCACCATGCCCACTGTCCACGTCCCTCAGTGCCACATCCCCACAGCTCTGGGGACAGGGACTCCCCCACCTCCCTGGGCAGCTGTGCCACTGCATCACTGCTCTTCCAGAGAGGAGATCTTTCCTGATGTCCAACTTGAATTGCAGCATGGCAGGAGCTCCCAGTAGCTATAGTCCTCTTCCTGACCACAAAGGCACCCAGAAAGGGCTGAGGAGCTCCTGCTCGCTCCAGATGCCTCCTTGCAGGCTCCTCACATGCTGCAGCAGCTGCTTGCATGAGGAGAGGTAGATGGGTCCCTGGAGCAGGGCTGTGACATCAACCAGCTCCCAGCTGCGGTGTGGTGAAAGCTGCCGTGGCCGGACGTGACCTTAACCTGGGCTTTATTTAGAGCCTTGATTTATGGAGCAGTTATTTTTAAAGCCTGGTTCTCTTTTGGGAGGTGTGGCGGCAGCGTGCAGGAGTTCATGGGCCTCCTGTGCTATTTACAAAGAAACATTTGAGTCCCAAGACTTGTTTTTTTTTATTTTGCTCAGGGAGATGCTCTCTGGCTTGGTTGGAAAGCAGTCCTGTTTGTGTTTGGAAAGAAGCATGTGTTCAGGCCTTTTCCATTAGCAGGATGTGGCAATGCTGCTGGAGACCGGCTGGCCTGAGATCTGCAGTGCACAGAGGGGGCTGCTTTCTCCAGGAGAGCCCTGCGTGGGGCTTTGCCAGCTTTCTGGGGCTGCTGTGCAAGCAGGTGTGGGCAGGAGCGCATCCTTTCCTTGGATCCTTACTGGGTTTGGCTCGCGCTCCTTCTCCTGGGACACTGATCCTTATCCTGGCTCCCTGTGCCTCCTGGTGGGGGTTGCATCCCTGAGTGGCACAGGGAATGTGGCTTGTGGATAGGATGGGTTGCGGGCTTCTGTTGGCATCTGGAGTGGAGGATGCTGCCCCCTTCTCTTGGTGTTCTGTTTGAGTTCCCTGTGCTTCCAAACCGTGGTTCCTTCAGGGCCACTGCTCTTGCCAAGGCAGTTCCTTCTCTCTCCTGAGAAGCTTATTTGTCCCAGAACCAGACAAATAAGCAGCCCCATCCCATCTCCAGGACTGTGAATTGATTTCCCAAGTCTATGCTCAGAGTTCAGTCTGCTCCAAGCTCTGCCACGCTGTGTTCTGAGGAGGTTCTGCCATCAGGTGGATCCCAATGGGATGCATGCGTTTGCAACCACATTTGGGGCTTTTCCAGTGGAGTTAGCAGAGAACCTAATGAAATGATCCAAAGGTGGGGCTTGAAAGCAGCTCTCCGTCCTTCAAGCCTGAACAGGTATCATGGCTTTATGGTACAGTGAACCAGAGAGAGGGGAAGCATCTGTTAGCACTGAACTTTACAATGGCTACAGGCTATGGTTATCCTGTATTTTACTAAAGGTAGAATAATATACAGCTTGGTTTATTTTAACCATATAAAGGCTTTTTGATTCGGTGCCAGTGTTAATAATTATCTTGTGAAGCCTTTGCTCAGGCAGCAGGAATGGTGTGAGAACCTGAGAGCAATGCACCGGCTCATGTGCAAATATTTTTACTTCTTTGTTTTATTTGCAACAGTAAACGAAATTCACTGTGGAAGGGGGATTAATATCTGCAAGAATTGTGCAAGAGGTATGGGGGCAGAGGGCAGAACAGAACCCCACAGCTGCCACGGGCCAAGGTTTTGAATCTGGGGGCTGTAGAGGATCAGGTTGAAATCATTTCCAGATGCTGCCAGCTGTAATACCAGTGGGAGCCCACAGCTGGGCTCTTTGGTGCTAGGGGGAAGAGCAGCAGGTGAAGGCCTCCTGTTCCCCTGGAGGCACGGGGCAGCCCTGAAGCTGGTGGCACAGCCTTACCAGAGCTGTGCTTGCCTTCAGCTGGCTGTGTTTGGACTCAAAAGCACAGTTCTGTATGTTATGTCAGGTCCAGCTGAAAGAGGTTTTTCATTTTGGTTAATAGAATCAAAGCTGGGGGTTGATACTGCTTTTACGTTCTGGGTGGATAGAAACTTGTTTAAACTTAAAAGGGAGGGGATTTAGACCTAAACACTGAGTCTAGCATCCAGCATTTGTCAGTGTGCACAAATTACTCCTGCTTTTTGAGTCCTTGGGTTAAGAATATGAAAAATAGTTCCTAAACCTCTGTTTAGCTGGTTACAATGACCTTGAGGGCTATGGCAGGAGGCAGCTGGGTAGGTGCTTACTTGCTGCCATTCAGCCTTGCTTGTTGCTGACATCAGGAGAAACAGCATCAAAAAAGCTGAAGCAGTGCCACAGACAGATCGTGGCTTGCTGTCATCCACACTGGTGCAGGGAGGGATTGTGCAGGCACTGCCTGGCTGTGCCCATCTCTCCTGTGCAATCCTGTATGCTTTCCTACAGGAAGGCTTGCACCACTGAGCAATACATTGTGCCTACATGCTTTCAAAAATGAGGAATGGAAGGATGGTGGAGCTGGGCAGCTGCAAAGGATGGAGGGTTTGAGTGAGGAGCATTACGGCTGCTGGTCACTTTAGGCTTGCTCTGTGGCTGAGGCACTTCCTCAAGTTGATGTCTGGAGCAAAGGACCCTTTCCTACAATGGAAGAAGTGAACATTTCCTTCCTCCCGATCCCTCCTCCTGCTGGTCCTGGCTGGCAACGTGAGCTTTGTTTAACTTTCTCTCCAGATTCGTGCTGTGGAACTGAGGTGTGTTTTCAGGCATGTCCATGCAGCTGTTCCTGTTCTGCAGGAGGCTGAAGGCTTCTGAGCCAGAGGCTCAAATGCTTTCGCTGTCTCTAGTGAAAGGAGGTGGATGTATATCAGAGGAGGATCTGGCCAGACACCTGAGTAAACTTTCACTTGGTTCTGTCGCAAAGCTCACTCCCATTGGCTTTGGGTTAGCCAGAAGGGTCCCCCGTAAAACAAAAAGACAGGGAAGGCTCTCGATCCTCTCTGCAGATGTCTGCAGATTGCTTTATTTTGTTTTAGTTTTTGGCAAGCTCTCGCGACTTGCACCCATGCAGCAGATCAGAATTTGGCCTCCAGCGTTGGAATGGGTTCTGACAATGCGGGCAGGCCGTGGCTGGCTCTGAGCAGCAGCAGCAGGGGAAGTTGCGAGCCATCGCCTGAGCAGGAAACGGGCACTGAGGCGCGTGCTCGAGCACAGGGGCAGTCCTGTCGGTGCAGGCTGTGATCCTGTGCGAGGCATCTCTCACTGCAGAAGACTCCTGGCTCCCCAAAAGAGCTTGCCGTGAGAACAATGAAGAATTACACCAGTGAGCGGCTTCCTCTGCTACCAACCAGCTCCGGCAGCACTGTGGGTTGCAGCGTGCTGAGGAACATCGGCACGAGCGTTCCCCCGCATCTCCCCTTGGCCTGCAAAGGATCCCGGCAGTGGTGCCCAGGCGGCAGGGCTGTGCTCCATCCACCCCATGACACTCTCGCTCACTCGCACGCACTCACGTGCTGCGGTAATGGTTTAATAGCAGCCCCACCCAGCTCAGCAAGACGGACTTGCAGCGTAAGCAAAAGCTGGGGAATCTCGCCGCTGTGCGCAGTGCTCTGTGAGCGCTTCGCTCGCCTTTTGAGAGAGGTGGTTTTTTAATTTTTTTTTAATTTTTTTTTTTTTTTTATTCCACCTGAAGTCACTGGTGCCAAAAGAAAGGAGGAAGGACGGCAGTTTGCTGCTTTGATCCTCTCCCCTCCTGCACTGGGAGGTGGCTGCACTCCCAGCACAGAGCTGGCTGGGGCGTCCCACGCTGCCGCACCGCTCACGCTTTCTCTCTTGGCAGGACTCGGAGTCGCTGGACGGCTGCATTCAGAGCACGTTATCAGCTCTCTACCCTCCGTTCGAGGCTACGGCCGCCACCGTGCTGTGCCAAGTTTTTGATGTGGTGGAGAAGACGTACCGTGGGGATGGACTGCGCTACCTCATAGACTTCCTGATTCCAGCCAAGCACATCCTGCAGTGCATTCAGCAGGATGCCTGTGTAAGTATATCACGCTCTCTGTGGCCTGTTAGGGCTTTGCTGGTGAACCTTCTTTCTGCTGGGGGATGTAAAGTGCCTGGCAGAAAGCGTGCGCTCGTCAGCCTAGGTGGGAGGGCAAGGCGGACAACTAGGAAACAGTTGAGGAATTGTTACTGAAAGCAAACCTTGCTGAGATCAGATGTGGAGCAGTGCCCTCACCTTCCAGAATTGGAATACTGAGTGAAAGGCTTTGGGGCTTGGTGGGGAGGGTTAGCATGGCCTTTGCGAGCTGATCGTAGAATCATAGAATGGCCTGGGTTGAAAAGGACCACAATGACCATCTAATTTCAATCCCTTTGCTACGTGCAGGGTCGCCAACCACCAGACCAGGCTGCCCAGAGTCACATCCAGCCAATGATGGCTGAGTTGAGGGGCTCTCCAGCCGTGGGGGTGAAGCTGTTGGGTTGGGGTGAAGCGTTGCCCCCCGCTGTGTGTCCCAGCAGCCTGGCTCCCTTTGGTGGTTGCTGGAACCATTGCAAGGCTCCGTAGCCTCAAGGAGTCACATTACTGCCAGAGCGAGACCAAGATTAATGGGCTTTACTGTTGGGAGGCTGAAATGTTAGAAACGATGAGTCAAATGCCTCCATTGCAAACTTGGCTCCAAAAGAAACCACCACCCTATAAGTAGGGTTTGCCCTGGCTGCTTTGGCTTTGGCCATAGAGGCTGTACACAGCCGGGTTTTCAGTACGCTTCCTCATGGTCAAGGAGGGAAAATCACACAAGTGGAACTGCTCAGATATGGCTGAGGTGAAGCTGAGCCCCACAAGGTGTGGGGATTTCCACAGCGTTCTGTGTGCGCCATGATGCTGAGGCGGCTCATGGCTTCCCCCCTTAGCAGGAGGGGGGCAGAAATCCCTCCTCAGGCTTTCAGCGCCCACCGCGGGAAGCCGCCTGGCTTTCCAGCAGATCTCGCTGCGGCACCGAGCCCACGACAGAGGGTCCCATAGCCCCGTGTGAGTGTTTGTGGGCGGCAATATGGCGCCGTGCCTCTCCTGCTGCGGGCGATGCGGACGGAGCCACGAAGCCTCGCTCGCCGCAACCGATGGCCGCGCTCAGAGTAGGGCGTGAGGGGGCGGGCCTCGCGCAGCCTAACGGCCAATAGGAGGGCGGTTGAAGCTGCGGGAGCCAATAGGAGGGCGAGCGCGGCTTGATGGGCATGAAGAGAGCTGAGAGAGGCGGGAGCGCCGCCCTGAGGCGTTGGTGGCGCTCTGAGGGCCCGTGAGGCGGAGAGGTGAGGGCGGCGGGGTGTGTGGGGGATGAGAGACGCCGAAATGGGAAAAGTGGGGGTTGAGGAACGCTGAGGTGGGAGAGGTGAGGGCGCTGGGCTCTGATGTGTGGGCAGCGGGGCCCTGCCAGGGCTCGGGGTGCAGCCAGCCCCCCCAGGCTGCAGGCCGTAGCGGTGGCTGTAAGCGCAACACGGTGCTGCCCCTCCGCACCTCCAGCCGTGCCACAGCAGGGCAGAGCGCCTTCCCGCCTTCCCGCCTGGCTCACGAGCCCTTCTGGCCCTGAATCGTGAGCTTGTTGGCCTCGCACTGCCAGCTCCGGGCGTACAAGGGAACCTCGAGCCTTGTACTTTCTTTATGGGAAGCCCAGGCTGTGCCGTATTTCGCTTAGAAGTCTGCTTGTTTGAATTCTTATTGCTCAAAATTGCTTCTTGTTTATTGTTGGCTCCATCTCTTCACCGTTGTCCCTCCTCGCTGTCTAAAATTACAGGACTAATTCTCATTACTTGTTCCCTAAAAACTTTGCCTGCCTTCTTGAGAGCGTAAACAAAAGCAGTGTTTCCTCCTGTGTTTTCATTAAGCTTTTCCTAAGAGCTCTGAAGTGCAAAAAACTGACTGCTCTCTGGATGGCAACCATGGGAACTTTTGAGAGAGCAAGATCTCAGCTTCTGCGGTGGTTTCGTGAAGTCATAGAATCACAGAATGGCCTGGGTTGGAAAAGACCACAATGCTCATCTGCTTCCAGCCCCCTGCTGTGTGCAGGTCGCCAACCAGCAGCCCAGGCTGCCCAGAGCCACATCCAGCCTGGCCTTGAATGCCTCCAGGGATGGGGCATCCACAGCCTCCTTGGGCAAGCTGTTCCACTGCCTCATCAACCTCTGTGTGAAAAACTTCCTCGTAATATCTAACCTAAGCCTCCCCTGTCTCAGTTTAAAACCATTCTTCCTTCTCCTCTCACTGTCCACCCTTGTAAACAGCTGTTCCCCCTCCTGTTCATATGCTCCCTTCAAGTACTGGAAGGCCACAATGAAGTGTTAGGTGAGTTCATGGGCCTCAGCTGGATGTAACAGAACCAACAGTCTGTGATCTCCAGGTGTGCGTGGAGGGTCTCTGTCTGCTTAGAAACCAGGTTTTGTTACAAGTCTTCAAATCCTGGGCTAACTGGACTGCTTGGTTTGTTCCAGCCTAGCAGTCCTCAGGGCCCTGGGACCTTTGTGATACCTTTCTCATTGGTCATCAGCTCTTTCCTGTAAGGCAGCGTTCTTGGCTGCAGCTGCTGGGCACAGAGCCCGGCGCTCCCCAACCAGCCTGGGTTGGTTCTGGCAGTGACTGAACATGAGAAGAGCAGAAATGCTTGAGCCTCAGATTGAAATGTTAAAACAACTGAAATAAGCCTCTTCACGTAATCTCTTTGAAGGTGCTTTTTGGAGCAGCACAGGGGTGCTCTGCTTCTAAAGTTCTAAGCCTCTGAAACATTTGGGCTCTGGAAGGACTTGCGTTCCTGCTTGCTGGATGTTCATCTAGCTCTTGCTGCAGTTCAGATGGCAGCTTTGCAGGTTCATCAGGAAGTTCTGAGAGCTCTGTCTTTTGGGTTTGGTGATTTTATTGCTGAGGCTTCTTCCACTTGTTGTGTGTCTGTAGGCACACAGGTCATCTCAGCAGTGAGGTTGGATGTCGGACTTCTTAATGCACAAAAGCCCCCAAACCTGCATCCAGGTTTTAACAGAAATTCTTTAGGTCAGGTAGGTGCAGATGGAGCTTTGTGTTCGTGCTGCTACTAGCGGTGTTTTTCACTTCTCTCTTACATAAACTGTTTGTAGTCCTTGAGAACTGATCCTTTTTGTCAGCCCACCCTCCCCCGATGGCCTCAACATACTTATTAAGAAATACTCTGGTGACAGAAGAAATCTATGAGTTATGCGGGGCCTGAGAATGGCTGAAGCAACTTCTGCAAACTGCGTGTTGTAGGAGGAGGTCTTGATCTGCTAAGTTTAGCCATGCTGTGCAGGAAAAGACTATAGAAGACACTTTGGTCTTGGAGATCAGAAAGCATGAGGGTTGAGGGCTGCAAAGCTCTGATCCACTGACATTTGAGGGAAGTACAAGCCGCGTGTCGGGTTATATAGGGTTTGTTTTTAAAGTCAGTTTAATGGAAGGAGAAAAGAAAGGGAGGCAGATTTCTAAGCTCAAAGTTAGGATATAAAGATAATAAGATCCTCTGAGTCTTATCTTAGCTTTTTCTTCCTGGTAGTAATGCAGCATGTGGGTATGGCAGTGGATGGTTGGTTGTGCAGAGAACAGGATTGAAGTGGGAGCAGAAATGACTGGGTTGGAACAGAAAGGACCAGCTGATCTCCTCCTGGAATATGGAAGAAGTTACCACATAATGCTGATAACAGGGATTTGTATTGAATCTATTAAGTCAGGGCTAGCAACAAAACACAGAGAACAAGCTGAGCGTACAACAACAGCAGTCACTGAGTGTGGAAGGAATTAAATGAGCCTTAAAGCATTTGTGAATGTTTTGTCACGTGGTTTGCTCCATGGCAGGTAGTGTTAAGAACAGCCTTTCCCATAGAACAGGTGGTTTAATCTCTTCCTTGCAGGATTTATTATGGGTCAGATGGAAAGTTAACGACTGTGTCAAAGGGATGGAGGTTTATGCAAGCATGACAAGATGGGCAAAAAAACTGGTGAAAGGAAGGCTGTGTGTACTGCAGTGAAAGCTGGGTTGGGAACGGGAGTCACGGGACACATTGCTTCTCATCTGCGAGCTTGGCATAAAAAGTAAGAGTGTGCTGATGACCAGTTTGTGATGAAACGAGGCTGGGAGACATAAGCAATAGCAGGAAGAGGTGGGTAAATGTGTTACACACGATGAACTGTGAAACTTTGTGCTGAAGCTTGTGTGATGGAAGAGTCAGAGTGTGAGCACGTGCCGTGATAAAGTGGTGGGCAGAGTTTGTGTTTTGGGTTCAGCAGTTTGGGGAGCAGAGCTAGCTGGTGGCTGTGTTACTGTAGGAGTGTGGCTGGAAGGGTGAGGGTGATCGTAGCTCTAAGGAGCAAAATGCTTCTAGCCCACTTGGGAAATGTTGGTGCTGTTACATCTGGTGTTCTGCAAGGCTTCACACAGTAACAAGTGGAGCTGTGTTAAAAAGGCATCACTGAGGAGGTGCTTCAGGCAGGCCTAGGAGATGGTGGGGGAGGTGCATTAAGGGGATGTGACATACATGGGGGGAATTACCAACCTGGAGAGTGAGCAGTGCAGCGAGGGGAAAAACCCAGCTGGCTTAAGGTACAGATTTGGGAACATGGAGACTACATAGCTTGATACCAGCACCTGTCGTTTCAGTGTGTGTGAGGGTACAGGAGGTTGCTTCCAGTCTCGTGGCCTCTCTGCTGTATGACAAGTTCTTTGAATTGAAATATTTTTCTTCCATCTGTCTGGCCTGCAGAATACAGCACTTTTATAAATAGCAATCTTTGTCAGGACTTCCATGTGACCACGCGAGAGGAACGAGATAAAAAGCCTGAAGTCACTGCTGCCAATCCTAACACGCCTGGGTTTCTAGATGACAGCTTTCCAATTTAAGTATTGTATCCAGTACGGGGGAATCCCTTCTGAGACCTTGTCTTGACAGAGAAAGTGAAGTTAATCATCAAACTGAGAATGAATTATTACTTGTGGCTTGATTTAGACCTCATTTTACCCCAACAAAATCGAGTTCAAAGCAGCGATTTTTACTTTTTGATGTTGTGATAAAGCTGTAAATAATTGAGTCAAGTCGATTCAGCCATGAACTTTTACTTAATTGGGAGCTATCTTCAGACTTGTCTTGTTTGATGCCTGGGGTCACTGCTTTTTTGTTTTTTTTTCTTTTTAAATATAGGAGAAAGGCACATGGGGAGGTACGGGGGGAGTCCTGAGTGCTGCTGTGTTTGGAGACGAGGGTGGATTTCTAGGGAGCTGGAAGGCTCACGCACTGAGCCCATGTTGCAGGTGTAGGGAATTCCTGTTATGTCTGTAACAGGACTTCTAAATGCAAACGTGGAGGAAATGCTAAAATGAAACATTCAGAACATGACCGTAAGTTGGAAAACTGGGCAGATCTGTGCCTAGCGGGCATCTCCAGGAGCTGCTTCTCAGCACTTCAGTATGTTTTGCTATCAACCCGAACCAAAAGAGTGGTTAATTCCGGATATCTGAAGATGACTCAGACTCTGGTGGGAATTCTTAAAAGTGAAAAATGTGGCTGACATGAACCAACATCTGGCTGACTACGAAGTCTGAGTGCAAAACATTTTAAGTGGGCTTGTATGAAGAAGACATGGTGTAGCTGAGAGTCTCAGGGCTCAGCAGGTCAGGGGCTGCACAGCTTGGTTGTGCAGGTCCCGCTCTGCTGCCTCCTTTCTCCTGCTTTGTTTCACCAATCTCTTTCCACTCACTGGTGGATTTACAGTGATCCCTTGCTGCTGACTCCTCCTAACTTGTCTCCACCTGTTTTTGCATAGGCTCTCAGTTGCTCCAACTGTGTGATGCCTTTTACCTGGCTTCCTGCTCTTCTATTAGACTCAACCAAAGTCAGGTGAAACACACTGTGCACCTCAACAGCGCGTGTTCAGGAGAACTGAGTACCTTCATTCTGCTTTCCCTCCCCCACAGCACATCTTAGCCTAAGGGCCCTTCACCAGACAGGCAGTGTCTTGCAGCACTAGGCTGGGTAGAGGCATTCTGTGCAGTAATGTTTCTACATCTGTAGTCTCCTCCTGGTTAGTTTCAAGTAAACTTGGTACAACCTAGAGTGTGCTGTATAAGCTCTGGATATCATAGAATGGCCTGAGTTGCAAAGGCCCACAATGCTCATCCAGTTCCAACCCCCTGCTGTATGCAGGGTCACCAACCAGCAGACCAGGCTGCCAGAGCCACATCCAGCCTGGCCTTGAATGCTTCCAAGGATGGTGCATATTGATGATGTCTGGTTAGGCTGTGGGTGATGTTTAGTTGAGGACAGAGGTTTTTGTGCATTTGCAGCACTAAGGTAAAGAAGAGCTCTTCTGCTTGACCACTGGGAAGTGGGAACTCTGACATCAGCACCCCAGGGTTCTGGGCTCAGCCCTCTGCCTGTCTGTGCTGACCCAGCTTTAAGTAGGGCTGATGCTTGTGGCAGATGGCTGGTATGTATTCAGCTCTTGAGACGCTGATGATTTGTGTTGGTAACTTGTCCTTTTTGTGTTGGTTTCCTTTTAAAGAGACTATCTCAGTATGGGAAACTCCCCTACGCTGACTGCCAAAGACCCCAAATTCAGCTACGCTATCGCTGCAGCTGCTCTGTAAAAGACGTGGGGTCTCTCCCATCCAGAAGCTTGAGCTGAGCTGTGTTCCTGCTGCTGAACATGCTTTCTGTTTTCTCTCTAGGTTCAGTACTGTGGCTTGCTGTTTCGCCACGAGGGCTGGCCCCTGTGCATTCACGAGAAGATTGTAGTCCAGCTGGCTTCCATTGACTGGCGAATCTTGAAGCCTGGTGACTTCTACCTGCAGGTGGTTCCCTATCTGAAGAAGTCTCCACGGATCGTATTGAAGTGTTTAGCAAAAGACAAGCATAATGTAGAAGAAGTTGTGATTCCAGAAGTTTCCTATACCTCTATTTTTACTCTGGAATGGTTGAGTACTATCAATGGAGAGCGGATGGGTATAGCACTGGAAAATTGTTTACTGACCACTGATGATAAAATATTTCGTGTTCCCTGGGATAACGTGGTTAATCCGGAATTTATAAATAAACCAAAAATAATTGAAAATAATATTACTACTCCAGAGACAACAGGGAAACCTTCACTCTTGTGTCTCCCCATGGACCATGCTGAGCGCAGTTTGCCAGACCTAGAATCACAGTGTGTACAGGAACAAAATCCAAATTGCAACAACCTGGTTGTTAACAGCCCAGCTCCACAGTTAGGTGAAACCCTTGTCAATGGTGTGTGTTCCAGTCCTGTTCCTGAAGAGGATTTGCAAAGTGACCTTGAAGGAGAGTACGTTGAGCTTGCCCAAGTTTCACTGCCCCGGTTTGGATCACAGACAGGCTCGTTAACCCAGTCACTGGCTTTAAGTTATCTGACTCAGCCTAGGACAAGAGTGGATGCATCTAAAGGCAAGCACAGATTTATTGTCATTCAAGATAGCACCTACTCCAAGAACTTAGTTCACTCAGCACTTATGCAAAAGGAGCACTGTCAGATGGACACTCTGAGCACTTCTCCAGGAGTTCTCAACAATGTAATTCCTTTGGAAAGCAACAAAACGACGGCATGTGAAGAGCTGTCTCCAGAAGGTCAGCTGCTGTCAGGTGCTCCTGGGAGCATGGGAAACAGTTTTCCTGCAACTGCAGCTCCTTCTTGCAGTGCAGAAGATGCCTGTGCTGCAGAGCAGGAGGCCTGCAGTGAGTGCTCTGTGGATTGGCAGTGTGCGCTGTGCGGCAACGGTGACGTGTGTGCTGGAGATGGTGTCAGCTGCAAAGCACAAATGACTGGTTCTACTGGAAACATGGAATTAGAAAGCGATGGTTCTAGCATAAATCCTGGTGTTGAAATGCTGGAGCAGAGCCCAGAAACAAATCCAGATGCTTCTGCTGAAGAGGAGGTTATGGAAGAACGTGGAGAACTGCTGACAGAGCATCAACGTGAGGTGACACAGGTGGATCCTTCTCTCGGGTCTGTCCTGGGGCCTTTGGGACCATGCTGCACACTGAAGGAAGGTCCCAATGCTTCTTGCCAGAGTGCTGGTGAAAGTACTGCGCCAGCCCAGGCCACTGCATTGCCTGCCACACCTGAGAGTTCAGCTGTGGGTGTGGAGAGAGGCTCTCCTTCAGGGAACTTGGCAGATGCAGCAGCAGTCCAAGCTTGTTGCGCTGATCTGGAAACAAATTGTAGCTCTCCAGTAAATCCTCCAGAACAGCTGAACCGAGGAGAAGTAGATGAAATAGAGGTGGGAAGAAGAGAGAGCCCCGAGGATGTCAAAGAGATTGAACAAGTGCAGGCTGTGAAGGAGCATCAGAGTTGCTGTAGTTGCTGTAATACCAACGCTCCTGTGGATGGAGTGCTTTCAGATGGTGAAGAGCAAGAGGTCCCTGCTTGTCAGCACAAGGGAGCTGAAGATGCCATGCTGCCCCAAACTGCACTGCCAGCAGAGAGCGAGCAGGTGGCAGAACAGTCAGGTAGCAGTGGATCTTTGCTGGGTCTTGACCCTCAAGCAGAAGACTCGAGTCAGTTTGGAAGCCTCAAATCTGGAGAGAGGTGTGGGGATCCACGAGGGTGGACAGAAAATCATGGCCATGGAAGTGGAGTGAACTCTATGCTGAACTCAGAGTGTGTTTCAGCCCAGAACTTGCAGGGAGGGGAGGAGAACAAAGACAGTTTTTCTGATGTGGACAGGTCAAAGGCAGTAGCCTTAAAAACACTGGAATCCATAAAAGAGGAGCTGGAGGTTGGACCACTGTCCTCAGGACCTGCTGAGGGGAACATAGAGCCCACTGCTCTGCACTCCCACCCAGAGGCAGTTCCAGAAGCATCATCTCCTAAAGGTACAGGATCTGGGTGTCTGTGTGTTTATCTGACTGATAACATAGGCAGAAAGCAAAGTGCTTGGAGAGCTACTGCTGGCAAGTATCAGGAGGCTTTGGGGTAATAGCACAAACCACAGGAAAGCGATTAGGTTTTCTTTTTTTGTGGCTTGAAGTTAACTTTCTTTTCAAAGCTGGATTTATTGCAGTATTTTGTTCCACAGCCTTTGCAAATTTATGTTGTTACGGGGCAAAGTTGGGGTGATGGCTGGTAACCACCATCTTTGCACTCACTGTATGTGCATTATGGGTGCACGCAGTAGGTGTGCATGAGAGCAGAGTGGCTGACTTTTTGGAGTAGAGTGGCTGTGGGAGGATGACTGACAAGAAGCAGCAGCGGATGGCACAGTCAGATACTGGCTATGGAACATGGCTGAAGATCACCAAATGTGTGTGTGTGTGTGTGTGTGTGTGCTGCCAGCTGCTGCAAGAGGCAAGCTGCAGAGTTGAGGGATTCCCCTCAGTCTCACTCCCTCTCTCTCTTTAACAACATGTCTAAGCAGGTGTTGCCCAGGGTTCTTAATGCCTCGTTGCTGTGCTGGAACTGTTCCCTTTGAGAAGAATCAACGCTGGCAGTCCAGGTCTTTGCCTCTTGTAGCAGACAGTGTGTAGTCCCACAGACACGATTTTGGCTTTGCTTAGCTTTGCTGAGTCTGGAAAGCTGGAGTTAGATCTGTGCATCACAGTGAGATGTGGCGGGGGCGGGGGAAGCATGCCATTCCAGTTCAGCAGCTCGCATTCCCTGAGACCCCTGGCTAGGAAAATTATCTGGCTTGAAATGTGAGGATGCTTGAAAGGGTTGGAGGTGCAGATGCACGTTGTTGGAGCATGTCTGGGGAGCAGAGCTGGCAGAGATGCGTGGCCGGTATCTGCTTGGATGCAGCACTTTGGCTGCAGGCACAGTTGTTACTTTCTGGAGTGTCCAGAAGTCACGTTTCGCCTCAGACCTCAGTGTGACCTCTCCTAATGGAGAATCTCCATTCATGAATGGGAAATTTCTGCTTCCAACTGCACTAAAGAGTTTAATTCAGTAATTGGGCAGGCCCACTGTTGCTGGGCATCTCTGATACTTTTGAACGAGAGATGGGCATCTATCTTCTGAGAAATGAAGAGGTCAGCTCTGATGTTTCTGAAAAGCATCCAAAACCACAAGCAGCAGAAAGAGGTCACGCTGCCCATCCATGGCTGCTTGGGAGATGTGTGCCCAGTCATCAGAAAAGGGGTGGCTGGGGGGTTAAGGCAGAGGGAGCTCACTATTCCTTAACACTGGGGTATTTCTTAAATTCTGCAGCGATAAGAAGTTTAGTCTGTTACATTTGACTGCTTGGAGATCTAAACAAGTTATTCGCTCCCTTTAACTCTCAGAAATGTTGTAATAGGGAAATTATTCAGTGAGAAATCAGACAGTGAAGCAAAGGTCCCAGGCTCAGTCCTACAGTGCTTTCCTCCCCAGCTGCTCAGTCTGTAGGTGAGCTGAGCTCTTGGTGCCTGGCTCTTGTTGGGGCCGTTTTGCTGCTGGGCTGCTCGCTGGGGTTATCCTGCCCAAACTACACCTAGCCACACCCCCGAGCTTCCCGTGTCTGGTTCAGATCTGCAGTGCCCACCTGGGGAGCAATGAGCAGGCACACGTTCTGCTCTCTGTGAGGCATTTGTGGGCTCCTATTAAAGCAGGTGCTGCAGGTCGGATCAAAACTCCCTTTCAATCTGCTGCATCTGAGTTTGCTGTATCCACAGATTTTTCCTCATCTTTCAATTCTCTCCCCTCGCTCCCACTCCCATTCACAAACTGAGCTTATTTTATGTGTAAATATGACCTAGCTTGGAAAGATGTTGAATAAAATGTGACCTCTTTCGGGTTGGTTGTCTTAAAATTTACATTGGTTCCATTTACAGAAAACCTACTTTATGTCTTTTTCCTTCCCTAGTGGCTGACTTTAAGTGAATTTTGAAACTTTGCAGCTCTTCCTGGAGGAGAATTCCTGTATTTTGGGAGTGGAAAATAACCTGATAGTCAGGAAGTTTGCTGAGGAGCCACCCAGGGGTGGATTCAGCAGCACCTGCTGGGGCGTTCAGCTGCCGCTCAGTGTTCCTGCGGGGTGTAAGCATGGATGATGCTAATGCCGGGCAGTTTGCAGGAGAAATGCTAATGTCTCTTTGAAATGCACACAAGCAAATCCTCCTCTCCCTCTTCCTTAACCTCGGGGAAAGGTGGAACCTGCAAACATGGCAGATTCAGCTGTCCCGGTTCTCAATTTGCTTTTTGATGTAATCCTCTGCATTCTACAGTTTCCGCTTCGGTGAGTGCCTCCACCTCAGACTGCAAATAGCAAACAGTGTGCTTGGGCCTGCTGGGGAGAGCTGGGGTCTGCACGCCTCCACGGGGCCTCTGTTAGGGCAGGGTGGCTTTGGTCAGGGCCTGTGTGCTCCAGAGGCTGCACGGCTTTTCTGAGGTGTCCTTGGCACCACAGCCATGCCTGGTGGGCTGAATGAAACCCTTCTCTCTCCCGGGGTTGAGAAGCTGTTGCCTGTTCCTAAGAAAGCTCCAGTGCAGGGCTGCCTTTATTTGCTCAGTGTGGTTCCTTCAATGTAGCCATGCTCCCTTTCTCATCCTCTTTGAATGCCACCTTTAGGTCTTCTTCAGAGGCTTCCTTCATGTGATGCAAATTCCCGTACTACAAATAGCATCTGTGCTTGTTGCCAGCCTTACAGCCTCCTGAGAACGTGTTTTCCCACGGAATCTACCAGCCTTTAATGTAAAACATTTGGGCTGTGATTTCTTTGGCCCAGTGGTTCCTGATCCACGGGAGGTCTGTGCCCCTCTGAGAATCCCACCTCAGGAAGATATGGTAGCACTGCCCAAAGTCGTGACCTCTTTTAATGGAAGACAGGCTGAACTGTAGTGCTGGGAACAGAACTGAGCCCTGCTGTGTCCCAGAGTGGTGCAGAGGCCTCAAACCATCACCTCAACAAATGCCATGTGAGGTCCCAGGTCCCTGAGAGGGGATGTTAGCAGGGTGCTGGGCTGCACTCAGTCGCTGCTTTGGGGCACAGCCCTGCAGCCCCTCCTGGACTCTCCCCTGTTGGGTATTTCTGCATGCTGAGCCCTGCTCCTTAGGGCACTTCTCTTACCCACCTGAGCAATTCTGAAAGCAGTTTGGGCTGAGCCTCAACCTGCAAATCTCCTTCGCTGCTAAAACTTGTATTGAAAGCCACTTCAAGGACTGCTTTGTTCCCATCCTGCTCTTTAATGAAGTATTGGAATCTGTTGGTAAATAAACTGAGTCAAGTGTCAGCATTGTTGATGCAGCAGGAAGGTAGGATGATTTAAGTCAATTTTAAATAGCAATTAAAGTATGTGACTTCACAGCAAGCAAATAATGCTGCCCTCTTTTATTTTCTCTGAAGGGAGGTTGATTTCTATTGGTAGATACTGAAGTTCCATGATTTGCAGAGAAGTACAGCCTTTTTTCTGCAGCATGTGCCTCTGCCCAGCAGTGAGATCGCCTGGCTGTGTGCTTGGGATCCTGAAGACACACGCCTGCCTTTTAATTCTCACCATGCTGGGAAATGGGGAGTAACATTTCTCCCATAGCGGGGAGAATTCTTCTTCTCTCCAGCTACCTTTACATGAAAATTGAAACTCTAAGTGGGGAGAAAACTGGCGTTAATTTGTGTGCAGTAACAGCTAATTAATTTTGGAATCAGATGAGTCCAATCACTTGTTCTTTAGAGCTGAAGCGTCGGGGATATGAAGTGTTTTTTCCAGTTCCCAAAGTGGAGCTGATTGGTCTCGTCCTTCTGTTCTTCAGGGTTTTAAAATAGATTTCTGCCATTCAGGCTAACTGTTAATTAAAAAAGTCTGGACGAGCAGAACGAGGTCTCTTTGCTGGCTAATTCCCAGCTGATTTGTCAGCCTCCGGTCGGCTTTGCATTTTCAAGAAGCAATCTGCAAGTGGTGTCGGGGGAGTAATTCTGCTCGGCTGGAGCAGCTCTCCCTGTCAGAAGCTGCTTTATCACTTTGCAGTGCTCGTGTTGCTGGAGCTCTGCCAAGGATTTGTGCTGCTCCGGACTTGGGGCTGCCAGCAGACACGTCCTGCTCCATGCATTACCTTCAGCAGTGTCCTGGAGTGCAGTAATCCTGCTCTGAAGTGAGCTGTTAGAGTTTGAAAACTTCATGATCGACTGTTGTTTTTTCAATTGCTGCAGCATTCGTGTTATGACAGGTTTATAGCATGTGTGATTCGTGCTGCTGGCACAAGGACTGGGAGCTGCAGGGTGCTGGGGGCACGTTGTCCCTCCCCGATGTGGGATTTCCTTGGGACCTTCCTGGGTGGAGCTGGGCTCCAGCTTCTGACTGCTGCTTGTCTTACAGGCATGGTATCGGACGGGGCAGAGGTGGTAAAGGAAGCAACTGGAACAGATGTGTTGAAGCCAGCAGATAAAGCCTGTGCCCTGGAGGAAACCTCAACACCTGTTAGTCCCCCCAGATCCCCAGCTCCTGGGGCTGCTTGGGGCGGCCGGTCTGCACCTTCCATAGTCAAGGATGTCAACCCTGAAGTGCTCAGGAGTGGAGTTGCCTGCCTGCCTGGTGAGTAGCTGAGCCTGAACATATCTGGGGAGTGGGGCTGCTGGGGGGGCAGAGGAGATACGCCAGGTTTTCAGTGCTGCTGTCTCTGCCAGTCTCATTCCTTTCATTCCAAACCTCTCCTGAAGTAACAGTTTAGAATTGTCTTACAGTTTCTGAATGGGAAGGGCAGGAAGTAGAATTTCCCTCCCATGAAAGTCATGTTTGCTTGCTCCCTAGAGTCTTAAAACGTTAACAAAGCACGTATGAGTCAGAAATGCCAAATCTGTAGGCTCATACCATTAGTTCAAAAAGAAGAGCGAGTATCCAGCTAATGATATGGTGGGCCTGACATTAGACCTGGTCAAAACAATAGGAACTTGATTCACTTGGTAGATAATTAAAGGATGAGAGCATGGAAGAGGCCATTTGACAGCGCTCTTGTAAAACCAGTTTTCTTCTTGGTAATTAGAAGTTTGGTTGATTAAATGTAGCTCCTTGGGTAGAAAAGATTTCTCTGACGAGTTTGATTTCATTACTCAGAGAGTTGAAAGGAACATCCCAATGCAGTGTGGATGAGCAACGTGCGGGATGAACGATAGCGTGGCTGAATAGCATCTGACAAAAGTAGCTGTGATGGGAGGACTTCCCAGAATTGTTCTGCCGGGATCGGCTGTAGGTCAAACCTTATTCAGTGTTTGTATCTGATACAGCAGCAAGTATTGAGTTGCCGCAGTTAGAACTTCTGGATGGGACGAGTTTTGGCAGTTGGTAAACAAAGCTGAGGCTGTTGGACAGAGCAGCCAGGATCATTTGGAGTGCAGGGCCCAGACAAGAAGTCTTTGTGTTTAACCAGATATTTACTTAAACAGAGGAAGTGAGGACTACCTCTCCGGTGCTGCTCCAGTGAGAAACAGCAGCTGCTCACCCCAAGGGTCTGCTTCCCTGCTGTCCAGTGTGGGTGAGGAAGGTGCAGCATTCAGTGAGCTCAGGAGCTTCTTTCATTTTGGGAATTGCCTGAAGAGCAGAGAGGAGTGGTTTGGATGTTCTGATACCTGCAGGAGGGGCAGAAGAGGGAGACAGCCTATCTGGTACTTGCAGGGTTGTCTTGTGGTGGGAGGCTGGCAGCGTTGTTAACCTCCTAAGGTGACTGAGATTTAAAAAACAGCCTTGTATGGGGAAGGAGAAAAGGGAAACAGGACTACTTCAGTCTTCTGGAAAAAGGTGAGATGAAAAACCAGGTGCAGGGCAGACTTACGGTACCTGCAAGTACATAAATTAGCATTGGTAGGTAAATGGGTCTGCTAACCAGCATGGGCAGTTTTATGATGTGTGTCAGCCAGAAAATGAAGCGTTTTACAGAGAAACCTGCAGGCCTTGCTGTAGAAGAAGCCTAACTATGGGAATTGCTGCTCATATTTGTCACAGATTTCTACCACACAGTACAAAGAAAAAGTCAAAAGTATTCAAATACGGGTTGGAGGGGTGTGTGTTGGGAGTGAGTTTTGAAGGAGTTTTGGGCTTGATGTGTCCAGGGGAGCTTTGGTCTGAAAAGGCAGTGATGTGGGATTGATTGTTGTTTCTTCTCTCCTGTGAGGATTGCCCACTGACATCCAAAAGGAGATGCCTGAGGAAACATGTGCACCACTCAGTTAAATGCCAAATGTTAGATATTGGTAATGAAACACTGATTGCATTAGAGAGGATGACAAGTGGAGAATAAAAAGTAGTTAATAGACTAGTGGGTGATGGAATTAGAAACTTTCCTTTCAGGAGTGTTCCATTCCTGTGTTCTGTTCTTGAATCAGCTGGTTGTGTCACTGTTGCAGACCTAGACCTGGTGGCTGTTGCTGCTTTTTTGACCTAGTCAGGTAATTTCTTAGGCTCACATGTGCTAATTGAAGGTTTAATCAAGTTCTGGTGGTGCCTAGCCTCCCTAATGGACAAAAGATGATGCTTCAGAGCAAGGAGGGTTTTAATGAGACTAGTTATCATACCCTTATGCTGAGAGTAACTGAGAACTTTCCTTTTTAAATCTTCTGATGAGCCCCTTAGCTTATGAAATGGGATAGAGCTCTCCAGCTCCTTGATAATACGGCGTCCAGAATTCAGTATTCCTCCTGAAGCGTGGAGGCAATCAAAGCCTCTGACCCTGGGAGGCAAAAAGCCCTGATTTTAAATGGTGCCCATCTGTGTGTGTGGCTCTGATTCAAGTCACATCCTTATAACAGGTTGAGATCACACCAGGGCAGTTTTCTGTGCTCGGGGCTGTCCATCTGTACCTGGTTTACCTCCCAGCTCGCTCACTCCTCCCTTAGATGGGGAGAGAGGTGGTCCAGGGCTGTTATCTCTTGGGGTAGAGGAAGGCTTTCCCTACACCTCTGCTTTTGTATTGTGCTTGGGACTCTTCCCCTCTCTCACACAATTTGTATGGCAGGAAATGCCTTCTGTTTTTGTGAATTACTTTTCACACAATAGAGGTGCAGTCCCTGCAGTTCTGTGGATCATTTACCTTCCTGACTCACAGCGGCGGTCGCTCAGCCAGGCTCCCTGCACGGGCCTTGCCTGGTTTGAATGACACAGGCAGCTCTGGGCCTCCATAGCGGTGTGTTCTCCTCTTGTTACCTCTCTTTACATCTGGAGAGGAGACTGGATGTAATTCCAGTCCTTTTCTTTGTGGCTCTCAAGGCGTGCCATGGCTGAAGTTCAAAGCTGGAATCACTTAGTCACTTAGTTTTGGGAGCTCCTAGAGCAGGCTGCGTCCTGTGATAAGCTGTCTTTGGACTTCTGAGAGGCAAGACTCAGGTAGCAGTTGTGGCTAGTTGAAGCGGAGGGGCTTCTCCTTCCTCAGCATATCCCGGTTCAGCTGTGTTGCCCATAATGTGCCTTAACTGTTCCTTAGGCAGAACTGATAGCAGCATCGTGGTGGCTGGGCCTCATTTGTTCCTGAGGAGCCTGCAGAGGTTTTATGGCTCTTTCCCAGGGAGGGAGGGCAGGGCAGAAATGGGCAGTGGGCAGAGTAGGTGGCCATGATGAGCAGTCTGGGACTATATGTGATATTGTAACACAAGTGGGTGTCAGGTTATTTATCTTGAGATTCTTGCATTTCTCAAAAGGTTGTGTTATCGTTAGCCAACTTCTGCCAAATTTGGTGAGGATTTTGTGTTTGGGTGGAAGAGAACAGTCCAAGCTGAACGCTGCCCTGGGAGAAGGACAAGCAGAGCTCAGCTACTCGAGCAGTGCTCAGCTATTTCATTCTTGGGCAGCATTTACATACTTTGGAAGTGTGTTTGTAGCCCTTGCTGGTGTGTAACACAGACTGTGTCTGGTTCTGCAGAGCATTTCTAAGGAGGTGATGAGGATGACAGCAGGGAAATCTGAAACATACACACCTGGAAGCAGGCTCTGTTAGTCTGATGTCCTTGCATGACTTCTTGTTTCTCCCTCTTTTACAGGTACCAGAGATAAATCAGGACGTGCAGTGGCAATCATAACAACAAGGAACACAGCCTGGTTAAACCCTCACTGCAACACCACCGAGCTGGTTCGCCTCCTCCTGTACCTGCACAGCATCCCGAGGTTTGTGATACTCCTGGGCTGTCAGGGGAAAGAAAATGTGCTCTACAAATGTGGGCTCTACCAAGACTTTTTCACTTTGAGATAGCTTTAATTCTTATTAGTTTATCTGACTTTGTCAGTGACTTGGTAGGCTTTCAGCCGTTGATGAACGGAGCAGGCTTAACACCTGAGAATGCTTCTGCCTCTCATGCTTTTTCTTATGCTCTTCTCTTCGTTCCTGATTCTGGGAAAGATGGATTTTTGGGTCTGATCCAGAAGGGATGTTCCTGTGAAGCAATGTGAGTAAGGCCGAGCTTGGCTCAGAACACCTTGAGGAAGGACAGTTTTTCCTGTGTGGGTCCCTCAGAGGGGGGATCAGCACCTCTGCCATTGGTGAGAGGTGTCCTAGGAATTGGAGAAATTGAAAGTTCACATGAAAACAGCGGTAAAACCTGAGCTGTCTGGGTGGTGGTTTCCACTGTATGTGTTGGTTAAGGGAAGGAAGAGTGGCTAGATAATTAGCTTTCCTTACACAGAGCCATAACATGCCTTCTTTACCCCGTTATATCTGAGGGTTTGACTTTCATGGACTTGCTGATTGTCACTGCTGGCTAACATTACCTCTTTCTCTGTCCTTGCAGACCCGAGTGTCAGGCTTTGGGTCTGACTGTTCTTGTGGATGCTCGTCGCTGTTCGCCGGTTCCTGCTCTCTTCAAGGCATTCAGCATTTTGCAGGTGATCCTTGAGCTCAGACAAAGGAACGCTTCTTGGCTCGCTGTCTTGGTTGAAGGTTATATCTCCATCTGCTGCTTATGTCTCCATCTGCCTCCTGGCTTTGGGAGATGGAGTTATGCACCTGACCCTGTTTGAAGAACTTGCCAGACTGCAGACAAAGCAAAAAAACCTAAGCAAGTCTGAGTTAGGGAACACTCCTCCCCACCCCTTCAGATTTCTTTGTCTCTGCACTGAGAACAGCCCCGTATCTGAGTGTAAATGCTGTCACAAATTACAGTGTGGTGATGCTGCCTGTTGCACTGGGACTAGGTGAAACACAGGGAAACACACAGCCCACCACAGAGAAGGGAGGAGGAGAGGCCTCTGCCTGCTGCAGCAGGAGGGAAGGGCACTGTGTGCTGTACCAGGTGGAAGAGCACATGCAGCTGTTCGTGTGGCTGGTGGTGAAGGATGGGAAACGGACATGCTGTAACTCTATATTGCTTCAGGTCAAAGGCTTTTGTATCAATCACTTGGAAAGCAAGTGGGCTGTGCTGCCCCTGGTCCCAGATTGCTTCTGTCTGTTGTTATTAGAAAGCCAGAGGAGATTCTGGGTTGTAACTATGACTAATCTTGTTTAAGCAGGTGTTCCTTTTAAATCAGAGCGTAGGTCTCGCAGGGCTCAAGCTCTGCAGACTGGAATGGGGCAGTGTTTTAATGAGGCTGGTGTCCCTGCGGTTTATGTGCTTCAGTGCCACATCTGAGTGTGGGGGCTGAGTCAGAGTCCTCCTGCTTCCTGGGCTGGGTGGAGGTGTGAGCACTACCAGTGCTCATTCTGTGCTGAAGGAGTAATCTGGTGCCCCGCTCAGTTCTGCAGAGGTAACAGGCAAATACCTTCTCTTTTTGTTATGTTCACGTGGCAGTGGGCTTGCTAAAACTTTTCAGTGCTTCCATGTAGGTTGCGTGGCTGTATTTTAGTGGGGTAATTTGGAAAACAGCAGCATGTTGAGAGACAGTGTGCTTTTGGGCCACTAGTAGGTCATTGCTCTCACAGAACACAGCGGGAATGAAGCCCTCCTCACTCTATGCTTCATATCCTTTGAAATGGGGAGGGAAAAAAAAAACAAACTACCTGTGTAATATCCTGCTGTGATGTCAGTCTAGCTCTAAGTAGAGGGTAGAACAACATTAGCTAGCAGGGATTAGTGTGCTGCAAGAGAGGTTGCTGGAGCTGAGTGTGTGCTCCAGGTAACTGTAACTGACAGGCTCTGCCTGTGGTCTGTTGGTCCTTACCTTGCCTCCTGTGCAGACTCTGTAAACAAGACCTGCTCAGCTGGCTCACTGTCTGGTCTTGGCACAAGAATAATCCCCTGGCTCTACTGAGCCTCTTGGGGATGCCAAGCATTTACTTCTGGTTTACCTCTGTGATCCCACAACATTGTTCCCATCTACTCCAAAATAAGGACAACAAAGTTTTGAAAACTAACTACAGTGAGGCAAGTCAAGCATTCTAGAGCATGGCAGGGTTTGCTGGACAGTGGATGCAGGAGCAATCAGTAAGTTGGGCTTGTAAGGTCACGTAACAGGTGATCTCCTTGCAGTCCTCTCTGAAATCCCTGCTACACATCCCAGTTTCTCTTATATCTGGCACACTGTGTCTAGAGAGCTCATCTCTCTGTTCTGTTCTCTGCTCAGCAGGACTTTATTTACACTGCTTTTGTGAAGCCCGCTATGAAAAGGTGGGTGGGATCTGTGAAGTTCTGAGGTCCAGTGTTGCTTGTTCAGTTTGGAAGGGACATCTTCCTCTTGGCTCAGAGGTGAGAAGCACTGCTTCACAGCGGATGAGCACAGCAAAGATGACCTCATGCAAAGTCTCTTCCTGTTGCAGTGCTCAAATCTGTTAACCCTATAGAACCTCCCTGGGGAGAGAAGAAGAATTTCATCCCAGATATTTCTGGGTCAAGATTTGTCAAGCTGAGGAATTAGCTCTTCCATTTTCCATCTTTCCACAGTGAATGTGTGAACAGAATTACTAAGTGCTAACAGACAGGTAGCTTTCCCTGACTCATTTGCTGTCCAGAGCTACCTTGTGAGCCCTTCTCACACTCTTTGCCTTCAGCTGTGTTCTGCAAGACTTTATTCTCCATCCTCTGAAGGATGAGGGTGCATGAAGACTACTGGAAGTCTTTCTGTCCCAGACAGCACTGGGAGCAGAGGCAGTATAAAGTGCTGCAGCAGAGCTAACTTGAGAAGGAGAGGGACAAACTCTGTATAGAGGAGGAGAGGGGAAGCGTGCAGTGTTGATGTGCTGCAAAATGGATCGTGCTTTGTTCCCAGGGGAAGCTGTATAATAATGCTTTGGAGCAGGCTTTGTGCAGAGCTGCTCTGATGCTTGGTCACAGCTTGGCACCAGCTAGCTCTGGCTGTGGGAGCTTGTTGCTTTGAGCTTTGCTGTGCCTCAGTGAGCAAGGCAGTGTGTGCTGGACTTCAGAGAACAAACAGCTGTGGGATTTTCCTCTGCCTGAGTTCTTAGAATGAGATACTTCTGAGTACTGCATGTCAGTGCAAATGTTTAATCCCTAATCTGCTGGATCTGCATTAGACTGGGAGGGGAGAAGTCTGTTTATGAAGACAGACACAGAGTAGTAGTTTAAATTTGTGTAATCCTTTTGCTGTCCAAGGGTTGTATTTACATGCCCTGTTAGTGCAGTAGTGTGGAGGACCTCGTCTGATGTTACAGACCAGGAATCTCATACAGCTCTACGAGTAGTGCTCACTTAAAGACTGAGCATGGGGGTGTCCCATAAGCACAGGCTGCCCAAACTGCCACTGCTTCAAGTTGCTACCAGCACAAAGGTTGGCCGTGGGCTTGAGTCAGGAAGCCAGAAGCTGATTTGAAGCTTTTGCCTGAAGAAAATATATAGTGCTTTCATTTAAAAAGCAACAAGGGTCGGTGTTTGCCCTGCTGCTTTCTGAGCTGCTGTTAATACTGCCCTGTTCCTTTAACGTCCACATTGTACCTGTGATGGGGAATGTGGTGGTCCCTTGGAAGTGTGGGCTGTGGTTTTGCTTCCACACAGCTGGACCTGTTAGCAAAGGTAGGAGATGATATGAAAACCTGTAAGGAAGCTTCTGCAGGCAGCACCCCACTGCTTCCAGCTCTGCTTGCCTCCCAGAGCTCTCCTGTGAACTGCTGTAGTCCACTTGGATGGATACCTCAGGGCTGGATGAGACTGACTTTTCTTCAGCTGTTTGGAAAAAAAATATGGCAAAACATACTTAATTTCTTTTGGAAGTATTTCTTTCTCTTGAAACTTTTCCCCTGCCAGCTTAACCTGCAAATGGTTTTTCAGCTGCTGTTTTCAGCACAACGCACAAGCAAACGAGAGTTTGGCTCTTATAACCCTATGTTACACCACCCCTACCTTTATCCTGTCAGAATCACAGAACGGCCAGGGTTGGAAGGGACCCCAAGGATCATGAATCTCCAACCCCCTGCCACATGCAGGGCCACCAACCTCCACATTTCATAGCAGCCCAGGCTGCCCAGGGCCCCATCCAATCTGCCCTTGAACACCTCTAGGGATGGACGGGGATCCACAGCCTCTCTGGGCAGCTGTTCCAGCACCTCACCACTCTCATAGTACAGAACTTCCCCCTGACATCCAACCTCAAGCTTCCCTCCCTCAACTTCAAACCATTTCCAGATTGTACGTCTTATGACTGCTGGAGTAAAGGAGGGATTGTGAAATAATACATTTATCTAATTCATAGCTCTGTGACCTATCTTAGCACTGTGGATGTTCTCATCCTTTATTACCTCCTAGCAGACAAACTCAGAGCTACTGGTGCAGCTTCAGTGTCTTCTCTTCAGATGAGCTTTAGTATTTACCCATTTCAGCCTAATTCTACTGTAAGTTCTTTTTGGCCTTTTGATCAGTGTTGAGATAACAGTGAAAGTATGAATAATTTGCTTTGAAGAAAGGGATTTGAGAAGACAGGAACCTCTTGCTGCCCTGGGAGGTATTTCAGCTGGGCTATTTTCCTGACTGTTGCAAAGGATCCTCTTTTAGCATCACAGAGAAATGTCTTTTCCTTTGTTCTGTGATCCCTGCTGCTGCCTGCACTTGCAGAGTTGGGTTGTGCTGGCATTCTGTCTAAACTGCAGCGCTGGGCACAGCGTCAGGTTGGGCAGCACAGTCTCTGGTGGGAGCCTCTGTCTGCCTCTGTGTGCTGGCCCTGCTGCTCCTGTTGGATATTTTACTTTAAGCAGTGCTGGGACATTTTCTTAAGCAGGATTGCTGTGACCTCCTGTATGGCAGGCTCCTTGCAGCCTGAGCACTACCGAAAAGGATTTGTTGCTTGACAGTTTTCAAGGTCTTTGCAGATGCAGTGGACACGTACACGACACTTAGATGGAATGGCTTCTATCTAACCATGAGGAATGACAGCTTTTCCTTTCCCAGTATCATTTAATTGGTCCCGTCTCTGTGATCTGAATATTTCTGCTACGTTTCCCTGTCCTTGCTGTCATTCTGTCTGTTTCTCAGTTTCCTGTAGAGTGCTTCTGTAGTTGGAAAGCTGATCCTGGGTCACAGATTGAGCTGCATCTGCCAGGCATCCCTCAGTATGTCCAAATAGGAATTTCTCTTGGTTTAACTCTAGCAACAGGATGCAAGTCCTTGATTGTGAGTTGGCAGTAACTGAAGAGAAGATGATATTTTTGGCACTGTGGGGAAAAAACCTTCCTTTCAGTGAGGAAAAATGACCTTGACATGGACATTGAATGTAGTTCTTAATTTTTTCCTTCGCTGATTCTTTTCCATATGTATAAGGCAGCTTTTTTTTTTTTTTAGATTAGCCAAGACCTGACCTCTTTCACTGCTTCCTTAAATACTGCAAGATTAGTTGATGTGAAGTGAGCTACCTTAAGGCCTTGGTGCTCTGCAGAACAGCCTTCCCTGTTCCTAGTGTCTGCCTGCCAGGCTTCCAAGTACCTTTGAAATTGCAATCTCTTGTGCAAAGCTGGTACAGTAATTCTCCATAGCATCCTGGGTGGACAGGTGATGGGATTTCCCCTCTATTCTTTTGCAGGACATGGATCCTCATTGCATTCATGGAGTACTGCTTCTGGTTGAAAGAGATCTGACTTTTCGGATGGAGAAGCCAGCAGCAGGACAGGTAATAAAACCATTTGTGCAGGGGTTGCTGGGGTGCTCTTGTTATCCTGTGTTTAACTCTCCAAGCAGAGGTTCTGAGCTCATTAATGTACGCTCATTCTCACGTGAAATCTCTTTAGTTCTCTATATTTTATGGTTGTAGTCTCTTACGGGTGTGGTATTTATGGGGTTGTAAAATTTCCTGTGAGCTGAGCCTATCTCTGTCTTGCTGTGTTTATTGTCAAGTCCATCGCTGACGTGTCTGCCATAATTATGTCAGTCTGCTGGGGCCCTTGAGATGCAGGGGGTTTGCTGGGGACGTGGAGAGATGTATGGAGGAGCCTGTTAATTAACAGTAACAAATAGGCTTTTCTTGCTCTCCTCTGAACAACGAAGGAAACCCTTGGTCAAGAAGAGCTCTCGTTTTTCTCAATTCTGGACTCCATCCCACTTGTTGCTTCACAGACTGTTGCATATCTCATGTTTCCTCCCCTTGTAGCCGCTGCTGTCAGCGGCTGAGAGTCTTCTGCAGGAGGAGAAGGAGGAGATGTGTAAGCATGCGAGGTTCTCCTGCAGCTGAGATATCTGGGAAGGGTAACAGAAGGTGCTAACAGAGGAGGGAAGATCATCACAGCATCACCATGCGCCCCCACTAGAAGTAAATGTGCCTTGGTATTCCACAGCTGTGTATGAAATACAGGCTTTTTAGCCTCTCTGATTGTCTGTGGTGAGTGAACAGAGCATCAGACTGCATCTTACTCATCTCCCTCTGCACCAAGGCTGTTACATGCTGCAGAGGTAGACTAATATCCTGTGCCCACCACAAAAATCCTCTCGGTTTCAAAGTAGACCCAGTCCTCCCTTTTGGCCCTGGAGGACAGCGCTGTGTTTGCTGTGTGTGTGGCAGGCTGCCCTGAAAGCCTAACAAACAGCAAATGCTGTTAGTCCATTTTTGTGTTTGCAGGTGTGTGCGTGCAGGGAGAGCTCCAGAAGGCATTACTTAAAAGCACTGAGCACATCCAAAGTGTGTAGGAGGGAACAGAACAAAGCTTAATAAAGACATGGGCATGCTGGAGGAATTGGAAACATCCTCACTGTTTCACATGGAAGTGAAAACTTTGCAGTGCATGTATTGGGTTGACTCTCTGCACCTGCACTCTTGGTGTCTGGGCTGGGTTCCACCTACCTTCAGGAGCACTTGTTTGTCCCTCCAGAGTTCTCTGCTGAGGTTCTGCAGACTCAGAGAAAGCAAATTATCAGTGCTGAAATCTAGGAAACACTTGGAGCAAATAGCTGCTGTGTTGAGTGGAGAGTTGAGGGGAGGGCAGGGACTGCTCTGAGAGAGGCTCAGATTTTCCAGGAAGTGAGCTGGGGAAGCTGGGGGCTGGATTTAGACTCTCAGGCTCCCCAAACAAATGCAAATTACAACCCGGTGTGAGAGCATATGAAGGAGCTGAGTTGCTCTGCTTGTACTTGGAAGTTTTGGATGTAGCTAGAAAAGGCTGGCTGCTGCCAGACTTCCATCACAGATGTTCTGCTTGGTGAAACGACGTGTTTTGGCCTGCATTCCCTCGGGGTTCACCCACTAAGCTGTACAGCAAACTGCTCCAAGATGGGAACTGATTTTTTTCTTCATACTGCAGATACACAGCGTGCCTTGTTTTTGTGCAAGATAAACGAAGAAATGCTGTCTCTTGTTACCTTCCCCTCCTCTTTGCCAGTACTCACTGTCCTGTAACGCAAACGTGCTTTTGTTTCTCTATTTCAATGCAGTTTGAAATTCTCACCTCCATGAAATCCCTCCATAAGCACATAGACAGCTCACAGCTGCCTCTGGAACTGGAAGGAACCTTCCCATACTGCCACCGGGACTGGTTAAGTTTCCGTATGGTAAGTGGGTGTCTGGTGTTCCTTGTACCTGGGACAAGGGAATGGCATGCTAGAGGAGTTGAAGCAAGAGAGCAGAGCCTGAGAGCAACTGAGCCTACAAGCAGAGAAAGGCAATGTGTCCTGTAACAGCTGTGCATGCAAATGACCATCTCTGTTGCCAAAGGAGTACTGACATTGTCTTTATGACATGGAGGTTATCCTGTGGCCTGTCAGCATAGCTGACAGGAGGAACTTTAGCTTTTAGCTCATCTGCTTGAACTGTATTAATTCAGGTTTGACCATATTTTGAAGGAAAAGAAGAAACAGAATTGTGATGTGCAGTGACACTTAAGGCTTAAGGACAGACACTTCTTGTGCTAATCTCAGGAGAGGATATTAGTGCCTGATTATCAAGGACTCAAAAATTGATCAAAAATTAGATGTTTTGGGGCTTGGGACAAACTCCCTGGACAAAGCCAGAGGTGCTGCTTAGTGAAAGCTGTGGTCCTGGAAGGAGTCAGGCTTGGGAGTTCCTGATAATTGTTTCAGATCCTTACAGGAACATGTATTTGCTGCTTTATTCACTTACTTAGCAAAGTTGTCATCTAATTTGAATGCTTTAGAAAACATTGAAACCAAAAATACAGGGAAGGGCTAAAAAAAAAAAAAATCAGTCTAGGGATGTTTTCTTCCTTTTTGAGAACTGTTTGCATGAGGTTAGGAGGCTGCCCTGTGTGGATTCTGTTCAGTGTGCCTTGGGAGCAATGTAACAGTAGGAGGCAGTACCAGCAACCTATTCCTTCTCCCTGCTTTGGATGTTCCTCAGTGCCATGATCTTGTTTGACCACTCTGAAAGTGTTTGAGCTGACTCATGTTAAGCCTCAGGGATGGAGGGGCTGCAACTGCAGCAACCGGGTGCAGTTCATATGGGAGGGAGCCCTGGCAAAGAGTGCTGCAGCCATATGCTGGTGATATCTGGCAGGACTGCAGGTCTTGCTGGCCATGCAGGACTGCCAGAAGTCTCTACAAGTAGCATTTGTGGCCCTAATAATTATCTCCTTGTATACCCTCGTTGTGGAGGGAGCATAAGTCCTGTGGATCAGGATCATGTGCTTGTTGAGCGTGTGAAAGCTGGATTGAGACATGATCTGGCACACTGAGATGAGACAGGATTAGATCTCTGTAAAGCTGCACACAAACTGGCTGTGTCTGCGTTGCAGTTGACTGGCTCACCCTGTCTCCTGCACTCCCAAAAGATTTGGTGGTCTCCCAGCTCTGATCTGTACCCAGAGTGCTGCATGGCACACTGGGATTTGAAGCAGGTTATGATATTATTGATAATATTATCATATTGCTGGTGGCAAGCTTCAGCAGTTTAGCTTAGCACTTGCCAGGTGTTAGCTTTCCCAGTTTACTTTTGGACCATTTTTGTTTTTAAGCTCTCATCTAAAAGTACACTGAACCCATGCTGATGCAGTAGAAATGCTGAAGCCCAGTCTTGGTGCCTAGGATAGAATCTGAGAACTTGAGATTGGTTTGGCAGCGGGGAAGCAGACAGGCTTTGCAAGAGGACGTGGATTAGTTTTCTGGACAGAGTTAAGAAAAGCTGAGGTGCAGAAGGATAATTCCTGCAGAAAGGAGCTTGGTATCAGAATACCTCTTGTCCCATGTCTCACAACATGCAGAATGTTACCAAAGGGAGTTGTGTCGGAATCGGTCTGTATAGACAGGGTTGCCTGTTTATGTAATGCACTGGATGTGCTAATGACCCTTTTAGGTCTGCAGCTGTGTGGCAAACAGTGTTTATTTCCTGCCTCGGTGATCTCACCTGCATCCTGCCTGCTAATCTGTCCCCTCTGGGGCTGTTCAGCACTCCAGAGAGGCAATTGAATTCAATTGAACTCAAACAGCAGCTTTCACCATTTGCCTTTTCCTTTTTTTTTTTTTTGTTTTTTTCTCTTCTTTCTGAATAACTTCTCCTCTCTTCCCTGACTTCAGTGGCTGGAGAGTGGCATCTGTGAGCCTTTATTTAGGCTTATAACAGTGACTTTCTAGAAAAGTACTGTCTCCTCTCACCTATGTGTGAAATGGTTCTTTTGGTCGTTCTTTTTTCCCAGAAGAGAGAATAGCCTTCAGATTTGCTGGTAGCTTAAGGTGCTTTAATTGTGGAAGCTTTCCAGTTTCCTAACCTTTAATTTACACTACTTTTAGCAAGAAGAGGGATAATTTAAAGTATAGAGATTCCAAGTACTGCTTCTAAGTTCTGTTCTTCCAAAAATGCATGTGCAGTGATTCATCTTAGTGGGAAGTTAGAAGAAATGCTAATTGTAGAAGAAGGTGGGACATAATTGCACTGATTTTCTTTTCTCTAAAGCGTGGTCCAGGCATGCCATGAGTTTGTAAGGTCCCTACAGAGTGATGCATCTGAAGCCTGTGGTGGCTCATGGGCCTCTTTCTACTCATCCAGCCTTTCCAAATGGTGTAATTGAACCCTTGGGTTCATGTATTTGATCCTTTTGTTTTTCTTTTCCTTTTAACCTTTTGCATACTGAAAAAATAGCTTTCTCATCAGCTGTGAGACATTAATCTCTGCCTCTTACAGAAACTGGAACACTTGCTACAAGGATGCCAGGGGGCTTGTGCCTTCCTCCAGGGAGCCATTCATAAAGTGGAATCTGGAAAATTACCAGAAAGAGCTGAGGTAAGCATGTCCCTCACCCCACACCAGAGGTGAGCTTGGGGCAGCAGAGAGCAGGAAGCTGAAGAGCTGCAGAAAGGCCCTGACTTGGAATGTGAAAGGTGTAGTGGCAGGTGATTCTGAGAGCTGTTGTTGTAAGCATTATCCCCTCTTCTTGAGAAGCTTCCTAGCCACTGGTATGGTGGGAGATTGCTGCCTGCTCTGCATTGCGTCCCAGCAGCACAATATTGGGAGATAATTGCAGGAGCCTCTCTAGGTCTCCCTGCACACCAGTGCATCTTTCAGCAGGCCCAGGCTGTGAGAACAGCAGGAGTTAGCTGTCAGAGGAAAATGAGGGTGAAAAAATGATTCTGTGCCCAGCAAGTGGAGCACAATAGGAACTGGTTTTGGTTTTAGTCAGGTGGGGTGGAGTATCAAGAGCATAAGGGAACGCTGTTTATCACTTTGGACTTGGCATACTTGAGAGAAACTGCCCTGGGAACCAAACTCCCTCCTTCCTAGGGTGGGACAAGGTGAGATGTGATTTAGTTTGGGTTGGCCTTTGGTTTTTGCTGGTTCCTTCATCACCTGTATGTTACTGCAACAGCTCATCTCACTCTTGCAATCCCTCAGGAGGCTGCTGTGCTGCTGAGGAACTACAGGCAGCTGATGAAGAATGTTCTGGAGGATGCACGGCTGGTCAGGCTGCAGCTGGAGGGTGGAGCACTGCTGGCCAGGCTGAGGAAGGAGGAGTCTTGTGTCACCCTCACCCAGGACTACAGGTGAGCCCCAGAGAGGGAGAAAAGAGGAGCTGGAGATGAGCACAAAGCGGGCGGTGGCATTCTTGGAGATGACCCTTTGGTGCAATCTAGTGAGCAGTCTTTTGGGTAGCAAGGGCTTCTGTTGAAAACAAAGGTGAAAAGCATAACAGCTGTACTCTTATCCTGGCTGCTTCTTCCCTAGTCCAAAAACTTAGTGAGCAGATTCATCTAGACGGTTATTTAAGTTCCTTTTCCAAGCCAAATCCCACACCTTGGGTAGTGAGGAAAGGGTAGGATATTTTTTGTGCCTCTAAAGCAAAAATTTTAATTGACGGTGCCTGCGACGGATGTTTGAGGCCAAAGTTGTGTGATTTGCCAAGGCACTCCTTATGCAAGGGGATTTCCAAGGACCTTAACTGAGAGGAATGCTTTCTGGCTATAGCAGGCTCTGATCTCTTCTCACATTGGTGTGGTTTGCACAGCAAATATTCACTGCCCACTTGCAGAATCGCTATGAGAAGCGGGGGAATGAGAGAGGCCAGCTGTTTGAAATCCCCGGGGCATTGCACAACTCCTGTTTGTACTGTCAAACACCTGAAGCCTATCAGCGTGTGAAGTCCTCTGTGCTATGTGCTGTGCAAACAGCAAGGCATTCCCTCACAGCCCAGAGCTCCCAGCCGGGGTGTGAGATAAGTTCTGGTGCGTGGGTACGGCCGGGGCACAGCGGGTAGTGGGGGTGAGGAACGGCCCTGCATCTGCAGCCTTCCCTAATTAAGCTCTCTGTTGCCATCACAGGCAAAGAGGTTTTAGAAGAGGGAACGGAGTGAAGATAAGAAAATAGCTTGCAGGGAGTCTCACCTAAGTGCAAGGGAAAGAATGTTTCTCACTGACGAGCTGGTGGCTGCGGGAGTTTCTGCCCAGCGCTGGAAAGGCAGGGTGGGCATTTTGGGGACAAGCACTGTAACCATTTCTGCTCCATGCTGTGATTCCTGCAGCAGCTCTGGCAAGCCACGAGGGCACTCTTCCCTTGCTGATCTGCTAAAATACACCTGGCGCAGTTTTGGGCTGAATTAGAGCCTGTTTGTTCTAACATAACGTGAGAAGCGAAAATAATGCGGGTGGCTGTGTTTTGTGTGGCTTTATTTTATTCTGTTTTTAAGCAACACACGGCTTAAGCAACTTCACAGGCTTAAGAGAATGAGGGAACATGTATGTTTTTTATGGTTTGTTTTGGTTTTGAGCTAAACATGTGTTCGTGTGCAGGGAAATTATCAACTTTGAAACTTGACCTGACAGAGCCTCAAAGGATAATTTACTGCTTTGATTACCTTAGTGAGGAGAGGGGTGGAACACACACACACAGTGCTTTGATTGCGTGGTGTTTGTGAGCACATGCCGAGGCTGTGTAGCGTGTTCTGTTTAATTCAGGTCATATTCTCTGCCTGCCAATATGTATGGGGAGTGTGTGCTGTGGGGCTCTCTCCAGCCTGAGGAGGATAAATGAAAGCAGATGGAAAAAGTTATTTTTTTTTCTTCTTTTTAGCTTGTGGATCAGTTGCAGAAACTAAAATCCGTGTGGTATTTTCAAATAAGGAAATGCCTGCTTGTCATGCAGCTCAGGGCAGAGGGCTCTTCGCTGTTCCAGGATCCTTTCAGATGAGGGTAAAACCTCCCATCACATGGCCACAGAGCCCTGTGTAGGGCACTGCTCCTTTTAGATCCTCTATGGCTCTGCACTTGCTCACATAGCTCCTTCTGTCCAAGCTGCTGTTCAGATAGGAGAGGTTCTGGGTTCTGTTAACCTTGCAAAGGCTCCTGTCATCATGGGTTTTTAAGGGCTGCCTTAACAAATTGGATCAAAGCAGAGTTGTACCAAAATACTGTGGCTGGCCTGCTAAAGTTGGCACGGAGTGGCTGTTGATGTATGTGAGTCCAATGCTGAACTTTTGAAACGTGAAAAATGAATGGTGCCGTTGTGTCTGGGCTCAGCAGAACCCGCTCTATTGCTTTTTTGATCCACTGAATTGTTAAATGTAGATCAGTGCTGAAGTCTTCGCTTTCCCCCATCCTAACATCCAAAATCAAATGGTTTCTGCCTTCTACGTCTTCTTTTGGCTCCTGTTAATCACTGTCACACTGTGTGGTGCAAAAGGCTGATCCTGTAGACTCATGACATCCCAGAATTCCTAATCTGAAGTTGTGAGGCCAGCTGTGAACAGAGAACTGTCAAAATGTGCAGGAATTTCATATGCATAGAGGCTGAAATTTCAAGAGCAGGAGTTTTCTGCACTCTTATCTCCAAACAGATAAAATATGCCAACCAGAAGTATTGGGCTGAAGATAAAAACTCATCTTTCTGAAGAGGTATGAAGGGGAAGGAGAGACCCAAGTGCACCATCACTGTGGGATTACAGAAGCAAGAGGCCTGCCCACTTCTGCAGGAGATGTATTCTGCTAGCTGTGAAGGCCTGTAGCTTCATGCAGCAAAAAGAAAATTATGTAACTAAAGCTTGATTGCAGTTTAGAGATAGTAACCTAAAATAGGCAAGGAAGAAGGCTTGTGCTCTGTGCAGTTGCATGCTATCTGCCAAATACCATCCAGAAACGCATAGCAAACAAGCCCTGCTCTACTCATTCAGTAGTAATGAAGCTTCCCTGGGGGCTGGTTTTGGCACCTTTCCCTGCTGTGTCCTTCCAGGGAGCCAAAATGCCCATCAGTGTTTGTTGACACAGAGCAGGGGGACCTCACTGCTGCTCAAATCTGACCTGGGCTCTGGGAGGAGCCCCTAAGTGTGGTCCTACCCTGACGGATGCTGTAGCACCACAGCTGTGGCTCCCACTGGTAACTCTTCCCTCTCTGGTCCCAGCACGAGCTGACCTGGAGAACTACATACCCACCAAGTAGTGCTGTAAAAGATAGCTGAACCCATCTAACTGCTCGTCTGAAGAGGGAAAGGAAGACCTGGAGGTGCAGGTGAGCTGCTGAAGCCAGCTTTGCTGCTTATTTATTGTTAGTGGAGTTGGCAGGGTTTAAACCCAGCACATCTGCATCACACCAACTCCTGCACTGAGCGCTCAGTGCTTCCCCAGCTCTGTTAGCACAGCAGTTGAAAGCTTTCCAGGTTTTGCTGTCCCAGCCTTTCTGGGCATTGAAATGCTGCCTGTTGGCCTATTTGAAGCTTTTGTCACTAAACGTGGACAAATGCCATGCAGACATCCACCACTTCAATGCTACTAAAAATACTTTTTGCACTTCTGGACAGGAGTTGTTTTATGAAAAAGGCTCGTTCATCAGTTACGTGGGGTTGGCTAGCAGGTGTGTCTGGCTTTGGGATATCTCCTGTATCAATCAACCAACCTGTGCCTTGGAGGCAGCTCGCTCAGCCAGGTGCAGGAGGTGTGCAAACAGGCTGCTCACCTTGTGGTGGGTTTTGAAGATCCCACTTCCATCGTAAGCCTTGGGAAGCTGCCAGAAGGCAGGCAGCAGCAGTGGGAGCTCTTACTAAATTGAGACGTGAGTGTGGAGACCGGGCAGCAAGGCACAGGGACTTTTAACCTCATCTTCCACCAGACATTTTCCACTGTTGTTCTCATTAGCACTGCTCTTCTGGCACGGCCAAGAGCTGGGATCGCTTGCCAACAGGAGGTGTCCAGTGATGCCTTTCGTCCTCTCTGCTATGAGTCAGAAGTGGAAGAAAGAAAACACAAATATTTTTTTATTAAAGGTGTTTTATACTAGTCAAACCAGAACACACCCCATGCGTGGTTCTAGCAGCAAAACTGTGTTCTCAGTGTGGTGCAGGAGTGGAATCTCATCGTGTTCTACGTGCTGGCAGGTATGGTAGCCACGAGATTAGATGAGAGAGCTGGAAGAAAGGGAGGAAAAGTTCAGATGGTGAAAGCATGATCAGATTGGATGCTGGGCTCTGTGCAACATGGAACCAGAAAAATCATTATCCCTTCCCCAAACTCCTCATCTGAAAAGAATTTGTGCTTGCAAGCTGTGAATAAACAGCTTAAAAATAGATGGAGGAGTGAAGTCTCCTTTTGTTTGCAAAGGCAGTGTAGCTAGCCTCTGTGCTTTGAGGGGGGAGTGGTGGCAGCCAAGAGCTGGTTTTGTGAGCTGGCTATTTTTAGTGTGATGTGGAGATCTGGATGGGAGCCCTGGGTAGGGACACACGCTAGCAGAGGGAATGGGCAGCGAGGAGCAGCCTTCCTGAGCATCAGCTGCCGGGTTCCTGATGCTAAAACCAACTCGATTCCAGCAATAGAGGGATCCTGGGCTGCCCTGTGCAGCTCCCCTGGGCCTGGCTGTCCCTCTGTGGTCCAGGCACCCGGCTGTCTCAACACCCTGCTTTACTCATCCGTTGGTCACAACAGGGAAGTTCCAGTTAAGTGGTGATAGAGCCAGATCTGCATTGCCTGGGCTGTGGAGAAGCCATGCAGTCATTCCTGTCACCCAACCTGATTTTGCAGAGGTTGGTGAATAGAAACTTTGAAACTTATGCAGATTCAGAGAAGATTTTTCTTTCAGGTTTGGCAAAACGTAAGTACCAGCTGGAACAGCTCACCAGTGATGTGATCAGGTCTTTGCTTCACTTGTGTCCCCTGAAATTAAGATTTAGATGTTATTACGCACTCTGTATCAGAGCACAACCACAATTTGTGCTGCAGATAAGATCATTCTGCTCCTCTGCGCTGGTCTTCCCATCCCAGATGTCTCAGTGCTGGCTCCAAGGTGAGGCAGAGTTTCCTAGGTAGCCCAGAGGCCACCTGCTTCATGTGTAGCACCGACACCTCTCTCCCTTTACTTTCACATGCAGCAGGAAGCACAAAGCCTGCTTGAAGCTGTGGTCGAAGCTGTGGTAGCTTAGAGCTGTGTGGTATTTTGCACGTTCCTCATCCTAAGACCTTCATCTTTAGGTTCAGATAAACCCTCCGTGTTCCTTGAAGCGAGATGAAAACCCGTGCTGAAATACCAGCCTCAAAGTTGAGCAGCTTTGCCATGAGACGCCTCTGCGCTGCTGCTGATGGCACAGAAGATGCTGACAGACACAGAACCCTTTGCCCCCAGCAGTGCACGGGTGGCAGTGCTCTTCCATGATCCTATTTGTTTGTGTCAGGTAGGGGGAGGAGCACGCAGGGACATTTCTATCCAAACACACCGTGCTGCTTGGTATTCATTTTCTTGACAGTCCAACCAGTTCCCTGTGTTGCTGTGGTGGTTTTAGGCTGGCCAAAAGCACTTAGGCTCACATTAAACAAACCCTGTTGCTCTGCACATAAAGAAGTGAGGAGTCTTTGTCGTTCCAAGCGAGTGAAACGTGGTGCGGAGCCGCTGGTGGCACTGGCAGGGAGGGAAGAGCTCACAGAGCTGCTCTTTGGTAAGTCTTCATTGCTCTCTGAGGGTTTTCAGGACACAGTCTCCTTCTGTTTGTTTTCTGCTGCTTACCCTGGATTCAGTGGGGCTTTACCCAGAAGGCTCCTGCTTTGCTTGTTCTTGTTTGCGGCCTTCGTCATGCCAACGGGGCATTAGGTAACGAGCGTCATGCTGAGTTGTTTTTATCTGTTCAAAAATATCCTGGAAAAAATGGCAAAAAATTTCCAATATAGGATGTTAGCTGGGCTGCCTGGAGTTCCTGGCTCAGCCCGCAGCATCCCACAGGCACCGTGTTTGGTCCTGCTGAGTTGGGGTGGATGTTTCTGCTGCTGGGGCAGTTCATATCACAATCGCTGCTGTTAGGCGTATTGTGAAGAATGGGATGGTGTAAAAGGAGGAAGTATTGGGGAAAGTCTGGTTTGCTGTGGTGGTGGGTATATATACGTACGAGCAGAATGTCTTGAAAGCCTTGTGCCCTAACTCCAGGGGCACAGCTGTCCCACTAGTGCGGCCAACCCAAAAATGTGTGTAAACATCAGTAGAGTAACATTTGGAGACGGGGGGGTTTGAAAGCTAGGAGGAAACCAGAAGTTGGTGGTCCTAAGTAAATAGGTGCTGTCTGGGGCTCTGCTGTGGGCTGAGCTGAACCCTGTGAGTGGGTGATTTGATGGGCTGGGGGTTTCTGATGGATCTGGGTGGGGTAACTGAGTGCAAGTGAGGCTGGGGAAAGAATGTAGGGTAGCAGTTTGTGACCACACCTGGATACCTGTATGCTTCAGTGCCATTGCTTTTAAAAGGACCGTGGAGCGTATTTCTGCTAAAAGCACATCGGAGTGAACTGTGCTGCAGAAGAGGCTTCTCTTGGCAGTTCTGGTCTGCGGTGTGTAGCGTTAATTGTCCTCTTCCCAGCACGTTTGCTGTGCTCAGGGCTCAGTTTGGGCTGTGGTCTCAGCCAGTCCCGCTGTTGGGTGTCCCACAGGCAGCCCCACGCTTGGTTTTGGACGCTGCACCTTTCTGAGGACACTTTGGGGTTCCGAGCACTGTGCCAGCTGCCCGAGTGCCATTGTTAGGGAACTAAAACCACTGTGGCCACGTAGGTGCTGCAGAGAATAATTACCGTTTATTTCGTGGTGCCTGCCTTAGCTTTACCTTAAGAAATTCAAATTGTAACCTTGGCAGCATGCAAACTTCGCAGCTTGATGAGCAGGCATGTGCCTTTGAGGCTGCCTCCTTCATGGGATCATTACAGCTCTGGCTGTCACTGCTACCAAAAGGCAGTATGGCTGGGGAAGTCTCTAATGCATTTCTGTTGCTGCAGAACAGCCCTTGGGCTCGTGACACTTTCTCTGTGAAGCCGGAAGGGTTTCCTCCTGAAGCATTAAGTGACTTGTCAACCAGGTATCAACACAGAGGATCTGGGAGATGTCAAAGCTGTCCCTAGTTGCCAGATTCGATTCCTGTTCTTCCAAAGCCCCTAGAGACTTGCACTCGGAAAGCTGCGCACCAGGAGTGGAAGAGCAGGTGATGCTAATGTTGGAACATTGGCTGTGTTTCTTCTGAATTGCACAAGAATCAGAGCAGTTGTCCTAGGAGCAGACAGAGGCAGAGATGATCTTGCTGCTTCCCTCCTAGGGCACTCGC
The DNA here is from genome assembly GCF_905368555.1 of Meleagris gallopavo. Classification (NCBI taxonomy): domain Eukaryota; kingdom Metazoa; phylum Chordata; class Aves; order Galliformes; family Phasianidae; genus Meleagris; species Meleagris gallopavo. The sequence continues at coordinate 1,447,920 of NC_139416.1, forward strand.
AGGCATCGGGCAAGCATGGCTCTTGCAGCACCTGCAGACCTGCTGGATGCCTCTGTGGCCGTGTATTTCTGTAAAATCAGGTATTTTTGCTTAGAAAGCTGGAGTGTGACTCTCCCAGGCTACCTTTTTTTTTTTTTTTTTTGAAGGACAGATTCAGGCAGAAATGGCCTTTCTATAAATTACAGGTTTAAAATTACCCTGCTATTATCCGACCGTTTGGCACTTCTCCAGAAGAACTGGAGATGTTTGGAACCTTTTCCACTGAAACGATAATTGCCCAATGAAAACAGGATTTGGGGAAACATAAACTGACATCAAGCTACTCCTTTTTGCTATAAATTATATTGACTCTGCACTATTGCAAAATTACTTTGGATGATTTGAGCATGGAAGAATGCAGTGAAAGACTTTATTACCACACTCACATGTATGGGGAAATTGCAGTGCATCCAAACAAACCCAGGCTTAGACAAGACTTTCCACTGACTTCAAACAACTCTGTTTTTCTTCTTTGGATTCGCTCGGGCTGCTATTAAAAGATCTGTAAGGTGCTGAAGGTCTTTTTGTTTCCCTTTGTGTAGGAAGAACCAAACTTTCAGTATGTTTTGTTTCCTTTAGGCCGCCTTGGAAGGAGGGAAGGGCAGGGATGGAAAACTCTGAAGTCTCTCTCTGAAAAAGAAATAGCTGTGTGTGTGAGATGTAACTTTCATAGGAAACTCCTCGTTGCAGGTCGCTGTTGTGTTTATTTTATGCTAGAAATTATTTAGGAAGGAAGTTAACAAGTGTATAGGTGAGTGGAAATGAGTGTGTGGGTAAAGAGATGTGCAAAGGTTTGGGATAACGTGCCTAATGCCTACATGATACTTTGTGAGAGCTGGAATTGCTTAAGAGAATCCAAAACTTTGCTGTGAGCTGAGAGTGATTCCTTTGTTTGATTTGGTTTGCCTACCTGCTGCGGGGTGGGAAGGGCTGTGGTCCTCTGTGTAGGAGTGTACAAGATGGATGTTAGTTTCAGGGCCTGCCAGGCTGCTGAGATGAACTGTCAGGAGCTGACAGTGTATGAATGGAGTTACCTAGGAGATGCAGTGGAAGACCAACAACTGCATGTTGAGGTTTTAATGGACACTTGCCAAGCAAGACAATGCATGAAAACAGGGCAGCCGGACCTGGAAACATGGGCTGAAGGTGCTGGGATGCTGGGGGAGCCCAGCTGAGCGGGAGGAGGATCGTGTAGGGTTGAACCTGAAGCCCTCCCTGGGTCTGAGCCTGGATGTGGGTGTCTTTGGGAGTGTTTGTGGGATGGCTTGTGTGTGCTCAGAGGCAGCACCAAGGGAAGGGGCAGCTCGGGGCATTGCGTTGTGCTCTGATAACTTTATCAGTAACCTGCTGCAGGAATTCCCAGAAAACAAGATGATTTTAAATAACAAGAGTAAGAATTTTAGATAATGATACATACACCAAACAGCCCCATTTACTGTACAAAGGAAAACAAGAGTTCATTTAAGGCCCTCTTAACCTGAGATGAATTCTCTGTCGAGTTCCTTATTACGGTGCAAACCCCTAAATGCTGATCCTGATTCCTGGATCCTGACTCGATGCGAGTTTGAGACATCTGTGGGTCAGTAAAGCAAAAGTTCCATGTGTGGTAACAATGCCATTTCAGTCCTGTTGAATCTGCTGAGATGAAGGGAGGTTGGCTGAGTACCTGCAGCTGTGTAGCCATGTGGTCACACTGCCAGGGCGTGGGTTGCATTGGTGGCTCAGAGGGCTGAGTGCTTGTTTCTCATCTGGAAGCTTCAGCTTGGCTCTTTCCTACAGCTTTCTGCAAACACAGGGCAGGCTGGGCCTCAGTGAGGTCTATGCAGAGCCTGGCTCTATGTTTTCCACCAGGAGTGGGAAGGAGTGGTATTGGGGCTCCCTCTCCCTCTGTCAGGTAATGACCAGTGCTCGAGGCTGGGCAGTGCAAGAGCTGAAACTTGTTTGAAGTGCTGTATGATAAGATGGCCACTACTTTGTCATGGGATGATGCACCCCCTTACAGAAAAGCCCAGCAAACCAGTCTGGCTTGCTGATGAGTGTGATCAAAGGAGGAACATCAGGACCAAGGCATCCTCTCTGGAAGCTCAGAGCAGGTTGGAAAAACATTTGCCATCACAAGAGAACAGTCACGATACTTGCAGTTAGCAGCCTGTAGTGCCTGAAGTTACAGATGTCCGCTGGTCTGTGCCAGCAGGACGAGCATTTGGGATGTGAGTCTGCTTTCCTTCTGCCAGCAGGGGCTTCAGACCCATGGGAGTAAGATTGAAGGGTGTCTGCCTGTCTGTCAGTCAATATTGTGTTGTGCTGGAGCCTTATCCAGCAACCAGGCATTAAAGCAGTTGCCAAATACAACTTCATCGCTCTCCCAAACTGTTTCTCATTAGCTCTCCTCGCTGTCGCTGCTGCTGATGGCTGCCTTCAGAACCTGCTCTGTAAACAAACTTCCAAAAGCTCAGTTTGGACAGTGGTAACACACATCTCCTGGGTTGGATCTGGGTCTGTCCCAAGGAAAAGGTTGTGAAACAGAAGGCAAATATGGTCATTGTTTGTTGATGGGTGGGTTGGGGAAACACAGGAGCAGCCGTACAGCTCGGATCTTTCCGTGGAGGCTTGCAGACGCTCTGTAGAGAACCTGTCTCCTTTGCACTGCAGTAGCACTGATCTTAGTCCAGAAACAATTTGTTATTCTGGCTGCACTTTGGAGAAATTCATTCAGACTAACGGCATTTTGAAGAGGGGGGAAAAAAAAGAAGTGTCTAAGAGCCTGAGGTTTGCAGAGTTGGCCGTAGCACGTTGGGTGGAATTCTGAATGGAAAAATCCTGTGGGTTTCTGCTATGCAGGGAGAGTTGTCCAGACTCTTGCACCACCTCATGACAAGTAGTATCTAAAAGCTGTCGGGTTCTTGTGACTAAGTGCTTCCATTTGGTTGCATTTCATAGGTTCAAGGCTTATAACATGAGACAGAAGTAAACGTGAAGGCTGAATTGCATGTATTAATTTCCATTAGCATTTCCATTAGCAAAGCCTCCGATTTTATTAGCTGCCTGTCTGTTTCATGAGTCTTTCAAAAAATTTTAATAATATGATTTAAAAAAAAAAAGCCAATGCAACCATGCTGTCACACCCCAGGCAGCTGTAAACTGTTGTTAATGTAGAAGCTGCTTTGGGATAAGTGCAGGAGGCACTCAGGAGAGGCTTGCAGCACTTTCAGTCTGTGCTTGTAAAAAGAAGGGAGATGTAGAAGCAGAAGAAATAGGAGTTCAGGGATGCAAGTGATAACTCAAATGCCCACCTATCTCGTGCATCTCAGCTGTAATTCACCCAGACCTGTGCCACAGAGGAGCTCCTGGCCTTTGGAAGGAATGTGCTGACATGGATGGACTCCCCAGGATGCAGGGCTGTGTTCAATTCCTGAGTCTCTCCATCCCTGCCTGCACGCAGTGCTGCTGCCTGGCCTGGCTGCTGCCTTCTGGGCTGCACAGCTGCCTGGGGAGCTCAGTCCTTGAATCTTTGAACAAGGTTGTAAAATACGACTTCTCTTAGTGCTGGGGTGCTGCACGCTTGGCATTTTTGTCTGGCTGGTGGAAATTTTTGAGGGTGAGGGCATCAGGTGTTTGTGCATTACATTTAAATGACGGTTTTAGAAACTGAAACTGCCTGAGCTGGTGTTTTGTAAAAGCCATCGCTGCAAGAATCCGTGTTTGTGAAGATCTGAGTATCCTTTCTGAAAGCATGACAGGTATGGCGAGGTGTTTGATGGAGGCTGCCTGGGAGGGAGATGCCTTGAGCCTTCCTGCCAGGTCACCCGCAGTGGGATCTCAGAGTGGTGAATCACGGGCAGGGAGCAGTGCTGTTTTCCTTCTGCTCTCCATATGGATTTGGCCATTTCTTTTCCCACGAGGAAGATGTCTGTATTGCTGCTGTCAGCCGCGTTTGCATGAAGTGCTGGGGGAAAAGACCTCATGCAAAACCCCTGACCAGTTGTGTGTCCCCTTCCAGGGACGCGCTTGATGCTGCTGGTGTGCTTTATAATCGAGTTGATGAGGGCGTTCACCGGCTGGTGATGGCGTCAAATAAACGCATCCAGGAACTGGAGCTGGTGATGGAGTTTGAGAAAGTGGAAGAATGTTTTAAGGAGGTAAGTAATGCCTGTTAGTCCATTCTTGTGACTGCCTGCTGCCACCCTCTGACTGTGAGTACCGCAGCAGGTACGTGTTGGTCTGTCCTGTGGAGATAGGGAAGGATGTCTGCAGACCCTCCTGAAGAACAGCTCTACATAAGACTTTGGGGTAGATTTTTACGTGTGCTGAGAACCAAGTTGCTGTTCTCGTGGTGCCTTCTGATGGCAGGTGAAAGTTTCCTGGCTGCTGTCAAAGTGTGGATGCATGAAATCCCATAAACATCCGTGAGCTTTTGCTTGACTTGAAGACTACTGTAGTAGCTCTTTGGTAGACCCCACCTGGAGGTGGGGTATCTTGTCACACTGCTCACTAAAAGTACCCTCCCAGCATGACTGTTGAGGAGCCATTCCTCATATTCCACCTTGGCAAGCACCAGAGCAATGGCAGCAAGCTGGAGATGAGCTCACGTGTCCCTCAGGGCTGTAGATCCTGCAGAGTTTGCTTTCATCCCCCTGCTGAACGAGCCACACATCACATACTCTGTGCCAGCTGCCTTTCCCTGCTGTACTGGTGTTGACCCTGTGCAGTGCCCAGGTCCCTGCTGTTGGATAAGACCCAGGCACACTCCTTTTGCCTCTGGGTGCAGCCCCTATACACAGTCTTCAGGTGTATGAATGTACCTGTCCTTAGCCCAAGAGCTGTGCTTAACCCTGCCAGCCCCTGCAGGTCTGTGGGAGCTTCAGCTTTCCTTCTTGTGGTGTTCCCTAAAGCCCTTTAGCTGGGGGATAACTGAAGCAAACAGGCAGTGATTTTTCAGAAAGACCTTTGAAACATCAAACCATGTAGATAAAGAACCTTGAAAAGCTGTAAAAATAATAATAATAGCAATAATAATAATAATAATAATAAAGTATAAAATAATAAAAATAAAAATTCAGGCTTTCTGAGTGTCCTTCAGGATCTTATCAGATCATTCAGCCTTGCAGGTCTCGATGTGCTCCCCAAGGCTGAACTCTGCCTGTAGGTTATGGAGTCTCATAGTGTCCTTTGCTGTAACTCATCAACAGTGAGATGTTTCATGCATCTCTTCTTACAGCTTGTACGTGTGTGTATGAAGACTTGTGTACACACTCATGCACACATACATGCATGTGTTTGAAGGACGGTGTGCTGCTTGGAGCTCACCTTAGGAACTTAAAGATCAGGGCTAGGGCCAGTTTCTCCATTTCTCTTCCCGCATTTCCCCATCGTTCTTCTGGGCTCTTGTCTGGACAGAACTGGTTTGCAGAGGAATCTGTAGCCTGCCTGTCTTTTTCACAGGCCAAGGTGGATCCTTTAATGACTTTCCCATTTGGAGGTAGACGCTCGGGCGCCATGCCCTCTGCGTTCAGGACAAGAAGTGTGATGTAAGAACCTAGTAAAGTCTCCCTTAAAGTTAAATGCACAGGTTCTTAATCGAAACACAAAAAAAAAAAAAGGAGACAAAAGCAAGTTCCCAGCCTGTCTCTGCTTTCAAGTGTGCCCCTGAACAGGAGGCAGCAGCACGGTGTGCCCCTGTGTGGTGCATGTCATGACCTGGGAAGCCACTCCACCTCTTCCTCGTGCAGATGGCTTTGCCCCATGGGCATAGGTCCTTTCTCAATCCAGAATAGTAGGAGTTCACCTTTGAACGTGGGTTGAGTTAGATGGATGAGGAAAACAGAACTAGTCTGTCCTTCTAGGTGCAGCTGTTTCTGAAGCATCGCAGACAAACTTGCCAGCCGTCTTTAAAATGTTTGTTTAGTGGTGATGGTGTTATCCTGCCTGGCCTCCTGTGTCTGCTTTGCTTTTAGGATACAGTTGTTCATTGTTCACCTGTGTTTGAGGTTACGGTGGCGGTGGTGACAGAGTTCTGTCAAGGAACCTGTAGTGACTGCACAGCAGTAGCAAGCTGCCTTCAGAAAACCCATATCTGAGAGTCCCAGAGATCTCTGAAAGATTGCTGGTGAGAATTCATCAGTGTGTTTGCACTGACATCATTTATGTGCTGCCAGTCAGAAAAGGGAAGTGGTACAGGAAGCCTGACAGTGGGGAGATCTAATCCCACTTCGGGGTAACAGTAATAGCAGTATCAGGCTAGCCTGTAGGATGCAGAGCTTGCTCTGGACCATGGGTCACCTGAAACAGAACCCAGGCAGCCACATGCCCTGTTTATGCCTAAGGCTATGTGAGCAACAGCAGAACTTTGCAATTACTTGGTAACCTGAAGTGGAAAAACTCAATGCAGGAGGCTCACGCTGAAATGCCAGGATGGGGAAAAAGTGTACATGCGCATTTTTTCCAGTAATGAAATGACCAGTGTTACGAGAGCAATTCCCTGTTCTTTCCACATAAAGGCCTGCCTTGGTGAGTAGCACAGAGTGACTAATAGTGGAGCTTTTCCCTTTTCTCCTAGGTCAGCAGTTGGATTGAGAATGTTGGCAGAAAAAAGCTGAAGGAGATGATCAACCTGGACGATTCTTTGGAGATGCTGCTTCAAGCACAGAAGCAGTTCAGGGAGTTTGATCTTGTTGCCAGTGTAAGTCTTGTCTGATTGGAAAAACGTGTTCTCCTGAGTCTGAGTTGGCAGCATGCGTGCATGCTCAGCCAAAGCCATGATGCTGTGACAGCGTTGGTAGAGGGTTCATCACCAAGGTGTTGGTGTCACTCCTTTATGCTGCTTAGCTTCCCTGCTCTCCTCTTGTAGACAGAACCACCAGCTCTACCCCTCAGGAAAGAGGAAACATCATCTTTTTTGATTCTAGTTGACTTCTTGGTCTTCCTGGGTAGACCTTTACAAGCTGCCAGGTGGCTAATGTAAATCATAACAGATGTCAGGACTCTGCAAAATTCTGCTGTAAACAAGTACACCTCTGCTCATTTGAATCAAACCTAAACTCTGCCCTAATTAGTCCCAGCTTAATGACTTTGATCTACTATCGGCGTCAGGTCTCTGTCCTCATATGCAAATGCATTTTGCTTTCAGGAGTATTGCAGAAGGGGACAGGAAGCACTTAAGAAGATGGATCGTTGGGAAGACTTTTCCTCTGTGGATGTACATTCTTACAGAGTGAAGCTGCAGACCTACAGAGATCAACTGGAAGAATTCTGCACTCAACTGGATGAAAGCAGGCATCGAGTCTGTGAGACAGTCAGGCTGTATGAATTCTTTGACAAGGTGAGACAAGGCAACTGCTGCATGGAGGAGGGTGTAAAAACCTGCTCAGACTCAGTCCGAGCGTGGTGGTTTATGAAAGACACAAAATTTAGTGTGCACGCCAACAGGGAGCTGACAAATCATAATTTGCATTGATTTTTTTTCAAGTCTGTATGTGGAAGAAAGGATTGGTCTGTGTTTAAGACAGCATCTATGTCTATTAAGAATAGAGTTCTTCTGTCTGAGCTCTAACTTGTAGGCCCTCTTTGTGGCAGCAGGGGATAGAAGTGTGGCAGTGCTGGGTTAGGCCACCACGCCAAGGTAGGTTGCCCACATTTTGTTGGTGCTGTATCTTTACATGCTGGTAAACTGAGCCTGTTGGCACATCCTGAGTAGCACCCCACTATTCAATCCTTAATTTAGTCCAGTTCTTCTCTTTTGGAGACATGCAGAAGGATGTGGAGTGCCAGAGCAGGGTGCTGGGGAGTGTGGCCAAGGGACACGAACACTGACTGGGCCTTGGTATCTGCAAAGCCAGGAGGAGAGGGTGCTTGTGGTGGCTGCAGTGAGCGTGTGACCTTTTCACCTGTTTGGTTGAATGCAAATGTGCCTTTCAGGAGGAATGCAGTTGCATTTGGTGTGATTTAATTTCTAAAGTTGCATATGAATAAACAGTAGGATTTTGTATGTGCACTTGAAAGTACAGCTCTGGCAGGCACAGAGGACCAGGGAGTCCGTGCTCCACTTACTCCACACTTGTACAAACATTGGGTTTTAAGTTCTCAAATTCCAGAAAGAATAGACATTGAAAGTTAAGCTGTACCAGATGTAGGTGCCACTTAGTTGCTGTCTCTGAACTGCCTTGGCAGCCAGAAGTGCTCAGAGAAGGGGGTGGAAACTCAGCTAAACATGAAAAACATTCAGAAGCATCCTGTGTGAGGGAGGAAAGTGAAGAAGGCACTGCAGAGCCTTGCTGTCGTGCCATGTGAGGGCTGCTTGTTTGCTGATGCTCAGCAGGTCTGCTCTAGCTCATCTCTGCAGCTTGCTGTGCAGGTGGGAGATCCTTTTTCTGTGGCAGTGTGTCGTTCCTTTCTCAGTGAAGTCCTGGTAAAGAAGGCTGTTGCTGTATTGCTCACAAACTGAGGCACGCAGAGGTGCCACACCTTGTGCAAAACCTTGGCAAGTCTCTGGCCAAGTCAAACATCAGTCCTGTGCGACCCAACCCAGCTGAAGTTGGGGATCTCTGGAGCGCGGCCGTGAGCTGCAGCACCTGGTGGCCGCTGTCTCCTCTGTTCAGGTGTGGGTACTACAGCCCATGGTAGCTCCTGGGCTGCCAGGGTGGTCAGCCAAGGCTTTGAAGCTGTGTAGGAACACTCGTCAGAGCTAAGCCTTATTTGGACCATTCCTGGGGCACAGACGGTGCACGGCCCCCAGAGATGGGCCGTTTCTTTTCTTAGCACGCTGTTTATTCAACTTCTTTTTGATAGATGATGATTGAATGCAGTCCCTGGTGGCAGCAGCACCCCTTTAGTTCCATGCTGCACACTGTAGTGCAGGCTGATGGCAGTGGCACGGCATGTTTGCTTGCTGCTTTGGTGCAGAGGGGAGGTATCCTGTGTAGTGAGGGAGCAGGATTTTGGTCTTACCAGTTTCAACAGAACTATGAACAGTGTTAGTGTTGTAAATAAAGCATATGGGTATTGTGAACCAGTGGCCAACTGAAACCAGGGGTGTGGAGGGGATGCGTCCTGCAGCTGTAGGATGAGTGCAGAAACTGCTGTGCAGCGTTTATGTTCTTTGTGCCCGTTATTTTAATCTTGATCTCCAGCTTTCTGTCTTCCGAAAGCAAAGCCAGAGGTGCTGTCTGGGAGGTGGGGGAGAAGCAGAAGATCTTATCTAAACTGATTTCGCTCTTCTGTGATGCTGAGCTGCTTTGGCCTTACTGCTGTGATCTTGTAAGTGCCTGCCTAAGCCCCTTCTCTCTTCTCTAATATCTGAAGGGATCAACAGCAGGAGTCTAAACAGAGTAATGTCCTTTATTTCCTTCTTGTAAAGAGCTTGCAGCATGCCAGACCCCAGGATTCGGGGAAAAGCCTGGAGATGCGTAAGCAATGTACACTATGGTAATGAGCTGGCAGGCTCAGATGTCTCCAAACGTCTCAACGTGTGCCAAGGGAGCAGAGCACCCACCACAGGGATCGTGGTGTTTGTACCCTCATACCACGCAGTCTGCTAGGGGTGGGAGCGTTCTGCTGGCCTCCTGTCTGCACGTGGTGAACACACGGTGCGTAGGGTGCAGAATGTGGCTGCCAGACAGGCTGTGGAGGGGGTCAGGAGCACCTCATACGGCTCCTCACGCTGCTGTGCTGTGTTTTTTCACTGTTTGGCAGCCCCAGTGGCCCATCAGAGCTGAGCAAGCTGGGCAGGGCCAGACCACATGGAGCTCACACACGGGCTGGCAGGATTCCCTCCCCAAAGCCACAACCTGTGCCAGGCTGGATGTTTCCATTAGTCCCTGCTTCCTTTCTTGGTGCCTGGAAAGGGCTGTGGGTGGCTGGGCTGAGGCAGGAGTGGTGCAGGAAGCTGCTGTCCATCTCCGACTGCGGGCAGAGCATTGTTTTAGTACCACAGACTCAGCACAGGCATACAGTGGGACGTGCCATCTTCCTGTGGCTTTGAGCCTGGTTTGGCCTCTGTCCCTTGTTTACTCAGTTCCACAGCTGTGATGGGATCTGGCAGTGCCTTGGGGGAGAAGTGGGAAGCTGAGCAAGCAAGGGTGTGTGTGTTGTACCAAAAGCCCCACTGTTGGCTTCTTCTGAGGTTCCTGGAGGGGGGACCCTTAGCATCCCTCACTCACTGCCTATCCTGGCTTCACACTGGCACTGCAACAAGCACCCTGTCATTACCAGGAGCTAGAGCAAGTCTCCTTCTCTGTGCTTACCTTGTTAGCCTTCAGACTTCTCCCACTCTCAAGCTTTCTTTAGGCAAAGTTATTTCCCAGCTCATTCTTACTGTCTCTGCATGCTCATGACTTTGTGGTGAGCAAAGTGCCTTCTGCCTGTGATCCCAGCTTGAAGATCTCCCCCACCCACTAGGAGCCGTGTGCCTTTTCTGCAGCTAACTAATGTGGCATATCTGATGAGCCAGAGCCCACAGCTCAGCCTTTGCCAGCACTGAGATGTCAGGCAGTCCTGCAGGAGGTCAGTAGTGAAGACTTACAATGCTTTTGGCAAAACATCCCTGCTGGAAGAAAGCACTGACCCAACTGGATAGGGCAGAGCAGCATCTCACTGGCTCAGCACCTGCATACCCTGCAGCTGTGACGCAGCTGGTATCAGAGCCCTTAGAGCTGAACTGCCCACATCATTACAGGAGGGCCGGGAGCAGCCTCAGCCCCAGAGGCTCTATTCTGGCTTGTCAGGGTGTTGTGCAAGAGGTCTGTTTTGGTGGGAGCCTTGGAACCTTGCCTTGCGCCTGCTTTCTGAGGAAAGCCGTTCAGAGGCTCCGTGTTCGGGATTGTTGGTGTGAGGTTACTTAACAAATGATAGCATTTCCCTTGTTGGGATTTCTTTGGACTGTGTTCTGGAGCCTTTTCTTCAGCAGCATTTCTCTGAGCCTTGGATCCCATCAAAGGAGCCCAGCCCGTGCAGGTCCTAAGGGAGCAGGGAACTCCAGCCAGGACCTGCTGCTTCTGAGCCCTGCTCAGCACGTGCCAAGCGTGGCCCAGCCTCTCTCCATCTGCACTGGCATTTGTGAACAGACTGCGTGCGCTCACGTGCGGCTCTGCTTGCACGGTGGATGGCTCTTCTCTCACTCACCCCGGCACCACTTTGTTCTTTGTGGCTTAGAAAACAAAGCCTTTGGCAAGTGAAGGAGGTGCCTACCCTTCCTGGGGGAGGGCCAGCTGGCCTGCATTTGATTATGGCAGCGCCTCCTCATCCCTCCCCATTGTCCTTGCTGCTGCAGGCATGCCAGCGTTCTTGCGCTCCATCCTGTGAACAAGTGCTGCTGCCTATGGGGCCCAAAGAGGGGCTGGGGCCCTTCCTCCCCACAGCCCAGCCCTGCCCTGTGGATCTCTATGCACTCTCCCTTTGAGCTAAACTCACCCCGTCCGACTGCGGCCGCAGACAGACACAGCAAACGCTCCTGTAAGTACCAAGTGTCCAGCGGGACCGGCTGACGTGTTGGTTGCATTGAGATTTGTTTGGAAACAGTGTAAAGGAGGCTTGTGTGTGTCCAGCATGAATCAGAGTGCTCTGTGTGTGTCTTTTGTGTGCGCAGAGCTCTGTGTGTCTTTCCATGGTCCCTCTGAACTCCAGGGCTGCGCTCTCTGTAATGCAACAGCGTCTGTCCCTGTTCTTCTTTCTTAGAGGATGTTTCTTGTTCTTCCTAGCAGGTAGAGTTTAACTGCATCTAAAAGTCGCTGGTGGGACCGGACCGCATGCCCCAAGCCACCTGACTGCGCACACAGGGCAGATGTTTTGGTCCCCCCGGGCTGCTGTCGGGTTGTGGGCAGCACAGTGGAGTTGGTGCAGGCTTTGGGCTGCTGAGACTCACTGCTGCCGTGTTCCCAGGGACAGAGCCGACCTCTGTGTGACAGCTAAAATCAGAGCGTGAGAATTGGCTGCGTTCAGCAGACACCTGGCAGCTCTCCCCAAAAGTCACAGCAGCTACCTGCTGAGACTTCTGCTTTTCTGCCTGAATTCTGCTGCCGTACCAGATGTAGCATCCCAGGCCGTGATTTAAAGGGTCAGTCCCCTTCAAGCAGCAAGTTACTGATGTGCCTTTCTGCTCAGCCTTTGGTGAGGGAAGCAAGGTTGTGAATGTTGGTCTGCGGGAAGCTGGAGAGGAGCCGGGTAACTGCTGGGACCTTGAAGTGTGGTGGTTCTATCGCAGGCTGTTTGGCACAGGCAGAGAGTTAATTGTGCTTAGAGGGCATTGTGATTCCCTGCTCTGGGAATGGGCTTGGAAAGGAACTGTGGAGTGTAAGCTTACACCAAAGCATAAAAAGAGACGCCTGATGTGTCGCTGTTACAGATACTTATTCCAGGCAGGCACACAGGTCGTTGTGCCCCTGTGTTTGTCTGTTCATAGCAGACCTGTGCAGGTCAGAACACAATTCTGCCCCCAGCACTGCTGGGAGAGTGGGGCCTTCACCATGGCTTACAGCACAGTCTCTTTAATAACAGGTGCTGTTCTCCCTCTGCCTTGGCACAGAGATCGACTTGACTTTTCTGGGGAAAGGCTGCATGAAATTTCTAATTAACAGCTTTCATTTGCTTCCTGCTAGAAGTACTGAAGATGATGAAGGAAGGTCTGAGTAGCACAACACTGTGCCTTCCTGACGCTGTGAAGCTGCTCTAGGGGAAGCCCTTGGTGTCTGACAGCAGCTGGCTCATCTCTCCCTCTGTCTTCTCTCTCCTTCCTCAGCTACTCTGTCAAAATGGTGCCCTAGACAGACATCTCTCCTGATTTGCTCTCTCATTTCAGGGGTGTCCATTTTCATACGCACGTGGGGGATTGAGCCTAGAGGTTGGAAAGCCGATCCTCTTGTTGAGTTCACGCAAGGTTAATGCATGAAACCTTCTCCTTCCTGCCAGGTTTTTGCTGGAGAAGCCTTCCTGCAATGTTAGTAAGTCCACCAAAGGGTGTTCTTTTATCAGAAAGTTTCTGAACTTTGAAGTTTACCTCTTGCATAAACAAGAAGCCCTGACAACATAAATCCAGTCTGTGTTAGCTTTCCCAAATTACTGCCTTTCAAAATTAGTTGCTTGGAAAACATTTTATGGATTCTCCGGTAATTTGCTTGCTAGATCTACTGTCATCTAGGTTATTTTCTCTTTTTTTTTCATCAACATCTTCATTGCCGAGTTGGTGTCACAGCAGTGTTTGTAGCACCCAGCAAGCTCTGTGACTACAGAAGGCTGAGTGGTGGAAGCTCCAGCATTCAGTGCTCCTTTCTGGGTGCACGGCAGAGGTGTGTAAGGCAGAGGAACTCGTGTAAGAGTTGCCTCATCAGAGGCAACAGTGGATTAGTTGGGGTTTTTCCACGTGCCACATCCAAGCACAGTTCAAGGTTGAAGGTGTGAGTTCTTGGGGTGAGATGTTTTCCAGCACCTGCCACGGTTCTTCAGCCTCTGCTTGTGTGACCTGGCAGTTGGGGTCCTTGCTTCTTCTCCCTATTTCAGTGTTGGCAGGGGGGCTGGAGGGCCCCAGCACTTAGCTTCTGGGACGTTGGCTGCCTGCCCCTCAGCTGCCATGCTGATCCCAGGAATGCCAACGTATTTGGACCTCAGTGTGCTGCAGAAACTTTGGTCACTGTGCTCTTTAACAGTTTCTTGGTGGGCATAATCTGACAGTTATCCAAAAGCGTGGGGTTTGCTCCCCTTTGGTGCAGCAGTGAAAGCAGATCTCTTCCAGGATCAGGACCCTGGTAGGCAGTCCCTGTTGGCAGGGAAGCAATGTTTCCTATCAGCAGACGTAGGGATTTCCTAGCTTAGGTTCCAGCTGAACTGCAGCAGGAATGCATTGCACTTGAGGTGCAAGATGCGATGCTAGCAGAGGTCTTCCCTCAGCTGGCCCCCAGCCTTGGGCAGGCGAGCAGGATGTCGGGTTTGGATGCTTTTTTTTGCTTGGATCTTGGGACAGGAGCTGTGCAGGACGGCAGGCTTTGTGAATGCTCGTGTGCTGGCATCCATCTGGATACTTGGATCCTCCTGGAGTCTGGAATTCCCTTTAGTCACGGGAGTTAAATAGATCTGTTAGGGCAATCTGGCCATGGAGCTGCCCTCGGCTTACAGATGGAGCTGTGGCTCACAATGGCTCCGATCTGCATATCAAAGCCCTGCCATATGGACAGGGTTCTCCCAAGAGCCACTGGCTCTGCCCAGGCTCCTCTGGTTGCTCTAGGGGGGCTCAGAGCCTTTCAGAGCATCTCAGCGTGTTCCTTAAACCAGGGGCTGAGGAAGGGAGGCCTGACAGACGTGCTGGTGCTGGGTTTGGTTGCAGCCCCACATCTCCTGAAGCAGAGCCTTTCTCCTAGCTCAGCTGCAGTGGAAGGAGCTGTGCCGTGGGACAGCGATGCGCAGGTTGGTGTGCTCTCTCCTCTGGTCCCCACGGATTGTTTTTTGGGCTGGAAAAAGGCAGTTTGGGCAGACTGCCCTTCCCTTCAGCCAACCAAATGGCAGCACATCGTTTAGAACAAAGCAGTTTGACTCAGCGTGTCACAGGGGAAAGGATGGGAATTGAAGAGTATGGTGAAAGCACCAGTGCTTCCCAGCCAGGCCCCAGGGTATGCTGGAGGTTTCACGGTCCCCAGCTGAGTGTGGAGGGTATCATTAACCAGGAGCCAGCATAAGGCTATTACAGGGGGCATTTGCTCAGTGTGGGGATGAGGCTGTTGAGAGAAGTGTAGAGCAACACATGCAAAAAACCTCTTGAGATGACATCAGTCTCAGAGTGGAGATGGATTTGCTGCTGCTGTGCAAGACACCAGCTTCAGTGAGTCACCAGTTTTGCAGTGGTTTGGTCTTGAATTTGCTGGCAGCATGAGGCCTGCAGCTCTCACCAAAAAGATTGCTACCCTTTGCTAAAAAAAAGCATGAAATCTCTGCCCTTTTCCTCCTCCTTCTTCTCCAGGCAGTGGCTGCACATTCACAAACACATGCTTACTCCTTCATGCCTCTGTTTTTTCAGCCATCAGTAAAAATTCAACATGTGCAACTTCGTTCAGATCAGCCTGGAGGTATTTTCATGGCTGCAGTGCCCGGTTGGCCAGGTGCAGGACCTGTCCCTGGGTCCCAGCTGTTGGTGGCAGCAGATCTCAGCGTGCAGTTATGCTTCACAAGTTCTCTGTGCTCCTTTAGCACAGCACTGCTGTGCATTTTGCTGTGTGTCTTGCTGCGTGCCCCTAAGTGCAGCTGTGCTGCTGGCAGTGCCCAAGGGTGAGGCTGGGCTGGTACACACTGAGTAACTGGTGAGACATCAGGAAGGAGGGAGGATGATATGAAGGCAGTGAGGCTGCATCTGCTCTTTAGTAAGAAGGGATGGTAAGCAGAGTTTTACTGACAGAAAAGCTTTGCGGTGAGAGTTCATGAGGAGATGAGCAGTGCTTCAAACACAGAGGCTGGTTTGTAGCAAGCACAAATGTTAAAGTTTCTGATTGTGCTGGGAGCAATCTTCATTCCCAGTCCTCTGGGCTCCAGAGGTTTTTAGATGTTGAGTCAGCCCTGCTGGTGAGACAAAAATAAGCAGTGCAGAATCTACTCAAAGGCACGGAGCAAAAAGGGGAGAGTGGGGGGAAACTGCACCTAGTGTGCTGCTGGGAGGTTCTCTGCAGCTGCAGAGAGAGCAAACCTCAGATGTTCACTGCCCAGCTTCCTAGGGAGTCATTTAGTGCATGTAAATATATAAATACACTCATCCATGTGTGTCCAGCACAGGTTGCTCTGTGGAAGCTCTGAGTCGCAGCTAAGCGAGGGTTATTGTGACTTGTTGTGATTCATTAGTTGAGTCAGCCTGCTCCTAATGAGCCACGCTAGGTGTTGCTTGGCAGTTGCAGCAGTAAAAAGAAGCACAAGCACTTGCCAACTGCAGAGCAACCAGCCACAAGTGCCCTTCAGGTTGTCGTGTTGCTGTCAAGAGAGGAGAAATTGTGCACAATCCCATTTCATCCAATTATCTTCTCCTGTAATTTAGCCTCTCCTGGTCTTGTCAAGGCTTAGCTGCCCAAGGGCAAAGGAAGGGAGTTTCGAGCTCTGTTCACGTTCTCCCGGAGTGCTGCTGCAGTTTCTAACCATGTTGCCCTAATGAGTTTCCCCTGTCCTTGTTCTGCAGTTGAGGCTGTCTGTGGATCCATCCCTCTCTGATGCCCGCGTGGTCCGTTGTATTCCCTGCTGACTGCTGCCTCTTTCCCATGCCTTGTCCTTCCCTGCCCAGCTGTGGGCATCTGCCTGTTCTCTTATTCTTACACCCAGGGGATTTAGTCTGCGCCTGCCTGTCACCCTTTGTCCCCTCGTGGTGTTTGTACAGCACTGAGCTCTTGGTAACAGGCAGCAATGTAAATACTGGACTGAAAGTGTTCTTTGCTAGTGTAGGCAAACTGGTGATGTTAGTGGTCTCTCCTTTGGAGAGAGGGGGGAGACATCAGGGACACAGCAACTCTGGAGTCATTTAGCTTTGTATTTCAGGAGGATGCTTAAAGCTGAGCTGCAGCCCTGCAGGACGTGGTTCTGGTTAGTCTGCTTTCTGCTGCTAATGGATCCCAGGCAAGACTTCGCGTGCAGTGTGGAACAGACAAATGCAACAGGGTGGGGGACAGGGTAACAGCAAACCTCTGCACAGAGAGTGTGCTTGTGACTGGTGGCTTTGCTTAAAGGCTGCCATCTGAAATTGCCTGCTTTCTTACACCTCTAAGGGCAGCTGCTTGCTTATACAGCCCCAAATCCTGCTAGAAGTGAGCAGGGGCCTTAGTGTTGAGACATGGGAAAAGCATTGCAACACCCAGAAGAGACTGCCCTGTTTTCTCCACAGCTCTCCTGTGTTGGATGGCAACTTGCTTTGCATCTTGCTTGCATTTGGGGTTAGCGGGGCTGTTTTCTCTCCGTTTCTGCACTGTGAAAGAAAGGGGACCTGGCCTGCTCCCAGGCAGGCCGTCGTCCTCACACTTCAGTAGTTCTCATGTGAGCACAGACCCTTCCCCCCCGCCTGCTCTCTGGTTTCCAGGGCTCCTCGATCTGGTATTTAGGCTAGCAGCATTTGCTTGTGAATAACTGAGCCCAGCCGTGGGCTGCGGAGGTGGCCTTGCACCAGTCGGCTGCAGGAGGTGGTGATGCACAGTGAGACATGGACCCACTCCATCCCACTGGGCAGGTAGGAGAGAGTATTTTCCTAATTAACCACCCTGCCCTCTGCAGGTCCCGCAGCCTTGCTCTTTCACTGTCAGTGCTGAGGAGGGGAGGCTGAGCAAAGTGTGAGTGGAGCTGAGGACCTTCTCCAGGCTCACAGAGCAGCAGGCTTGTTGCTGCCTGCAGACTGATAGCTCTTTCAGGAAGGTTTCAGTCTGGATAACTTTGCTTTTATTCACTGTAAAACAGCTTTTTAACTGGGGTTGGTCTGAACTGCTGGCACACAGGGCAGTCGGCAGCCACGAGTCCCTGTTTACATTGTGCATAAGGGACCCCTTGGTGTCTGGGACCCTGAGGCTGGGAGGAACGTGGTGGCTTTGTGTTAGGTTCAGTCTGGAACCGATGATAGCAAACCTTGGCTCAGGTGGGATCTGGGACTGCTGGGCCTTGGCCTCTGTGTGCAGATGGCACTTGTGCAGTGCCAGCAGAGACGGGCATGGGGAGCTTCTGCCTTCGATGTGCTGCCAGCCTTGCTGTGGTGAACCAAGCAGGGACAAGTGTGGTCAGCGGTGCCTTCGGCTGTTCTGTGGCCCAGCAGGTCCCCAGGAGCCCAGCCCTCCCTCCACACCCAGCAGGACAGCCTGCTGCTGCTCCTTTTGCTGCCTCTGCATGGCCAGCCCTCTGCAGGCAGGAGGCACGCTTCTCTTCACCCTCTAATTGAGAGCTGCAGTAACGACTTGTCTATAGGGTGAAGATTGAAAGCCGAGGTACAGGCTTCCTCCTGCCTGCTTCCACACCTCAGTGGGAACATTGAGCCCCGCTGCACTTAGAGCTGGGTGGAAAAGCCATCATGGTCCTGCTTGCTCCCCCAGTCTCCATGTCTTCAGTGCCCATCGTGGTGTGGCTGGGTCAGCCACGTGGCTTGTAATGTTCTGGGACAGAGGTGTCAGCAATGCTCTTACCTGTGTGGTGATGCTTCCACCTGTGTGGTGATGCTTCCACCTGTGTGCTGGGGCACACTGTGCCCGTGGACAGGACTGCTGTTTCATGTGCTGAATGGAACAGTTGGAGCAGATGACGTGGCTGGAAAAAGCCTTGGTGGCCACTTAGCATGTTAGCAGGCAAGCTGTGGGGTGTGGAGGGCCACTGCCATTGTGCAGGGAACAAAGCTGAGCTATTCACTAGCCTGTGACAGGCACTGGGGAGGGTAGAAATGCTGTGAGATTGAGTTCTGTGCTGCCTCACAGTCCTTGCCAGGAGCAGACAGATAGCATATGAAGATGCGGGCTGGTAGGGCTGTATCTCTGTGTGGGTTGCAGCCCTGGTTCCTCCTTACCGAGGTTGTGGGCTGATCTGTAGATGAGAATAAAAGCAGTCTCTAAACTGCTCCTCTCTCCCGTTTGAGAATGGAAGTGAGGTTCCCAGTCTAGGGGAAGTCCTGCATGGGATGTCTGCCCTCCTGGTGGCAGCAAAAGCCAGGCTGTCTTCCAGGGAATACAGAAGTCTCCAGATCTTGGATAAATCAGACCCACTGGGGTCTGGCATTTCATCTGCCCACCGCAAGGCCCTCTGACCCCAGCAGCACAATGCCTGAACTGAGTGAGCGGCAGGTCCCAGGCCTGTGCTGATGATGGGGGATGAGGGGCTGCTGCTGTGTGGGGCTGCTTGAGAGGCGTTTTCCCTTTGCAGCTGCTGGCTTCTGAAGCAGCTCCTTGCTCTGTATGAGTAATGGAGCTGGCTGCACACACAGCATGCAGCTGCAGCTTCAAAGTGCCTGTCCTCGGAGCAAGGCAAGTCCCTGTGTTCAGCAGTCCTTCGTTCTGGGACTGAGCACAGTGTATGTGGCAGACAGGCACTCTTCTTTAGTTTTGTAACTAAGCTGGTAGTGTGGTGGCATTTCATCCCACTTCTGTTGGACTGACGGGGCAGAGCTGTACCTGCAAGGCCTGTGTCTGCTCCACAAGAGCTGAGCCTTGTGAAACTGCTCCCAGCATTCCTACAGCAATAGAAATAACCTGCAGAGCCACACACTGAGGTGTGCAAATTCCTGCCAGCAGCTTCCCTGGGATCCCCCCAGGGAAGGCACACATCCCCAGCAGTGTGGCTGCTGGTGTGGCAGTGAGGCTGTGGCTGAGCAGCCAGCACAGCTGAAACCCTCCACATAAGGAGCTGTTTGTTCTGCTGAATTGTTAAGCCCCATTGACAATAGCAGCCCCCCCTTCACTCACACTTGAGGAACTGCGTTGGCCACACACTGATCCTTTCTCTTGTCTGGCCCTTTGGGCACCGAGTTGGGGTTATTCTTCCCTGAGTGCCTCTGACTGGTTGCTGCCTTTTGTTCCGCAGGCGTACGAGTGGGCCTTGGAAGGGATGCGACACCTCGCCTGCATCAGCATGGAGGAGTGCAGCTCCGCCGAGCACTGCGCCGGGGTCATCAAGTGCCTGGAGAGCTACAAGGAGCAGCACCCAGACATCAGCGATGCCCGCTTCCAGGAGATGAAGGAGCTGGCCTGCGAGCTGAAGAGCGACAAGGGACTCAAGCAGTGGAAATTCGCGTGGTCCAAATGCCAGGAGACCAAGCTGGTTTTTGAAAAGAAGCTGGAAGCGGCTTTGAGAACCAGGAGGGCACTGCTGTTGGAGCAGCCACAGGTGGGCAGTGAGGCTGGCAGCGTGTCTCACCGCAGGCATTCGGAGGGGGCTGCCCCCGGTCCGCAGTGGGACAGAACTCCTGGCACGTCCCACGGCCGGCCCAGTCGCTCCACGGGCTGGACTAAAGAGAAAGCTCCCTTGCCCTCCCTGAGCTGTCCTGGTGATTTTGGTGCTGGGGAAGAATTTGCCTCCCAAGCTGCTCTCGTGGCCGGGCCTCATGTTGGCAGAGTTTCTTTTGGAAGCGGGGCCTGCAAGTCACCAAAACTGCCCGAGGAGAAGTCAAACCTGGAGAGCATCTTAGAAACGCTGGAGATGAAGCCATCCTGTGCCTCCACTCCCACTTCTGGGAAGCTGCCTCCCAAGAGGATGCTCCGTAAGGCCCAAAGCTTCGACCTGCCCTGCGGCGAGAGCCTGTGGTCGGGCTGCCAGAGGACGCTGAGCGAGCCGGCCAGGTACGGCAACACCGGTGTCTTCATCAAGGGGCTGGAGGTGAGCAGCACGGAGCTGGTGGACAGGACATTTGCACTGCGGCAGCTGGAGGGACAGCGGGGCTGTGGCTCTGCAGAGGCCAGGAGCTGGGGCAGGTGAGTGACTGTAGGGGAAAAGGGAAAGGTGGGCAGTTGTTCTCCCTTTGTGGCTTCTGTAGCATTGTTCCTCTAAAAGCAGGAAGAGAGCACTACTGGTATCAAGTGATGAGGGCCCACAGAAGTGTGGCACTCAGGGTCATACAAAGCCCGTGCCAATGTGCTGCAGCAGAGCAGAAGCAGCGTGCCATGCCATCACACTCCTTTGGGGCTGTACCTGGACTGACAGGGAGGCCCTTCAAGCACTCTGTGGCAGCTACTTCAGAGGTATGGTAGTGTTTGTAGTTACCCTTTAGGGCTGAAATCTCTGTTGCAGTGACCAACAGCTGGCTTTTGTTCTGTTCTTTCCCTTCTCTGTCTTTGAGGAACTTTTTTTTTTTTTTTTTTTTTTTTTAGTACTGCAATGCATGCAGGGTAAGGAGAGTCCAGGGATCTGAGGTGTTCTTGAAAGGGAGTCACCAGACAGGTCTTTGAACTGCTCTCATAGAAGAAAGAAAAAAAAAAAAAAATAATTAAGAGGTCACTTGCAGATCTCAGAGAATTTGGAATGGTTAAAGACATCCTGGTAGGGCAGTCAGGAAGGGTTTTTGTGCCTCCACCAAGGGGCTGAATCCAGGCAGGAGTGGTTGAAAGGTCTCCCTCCAGCAATGGGAGCTGCTGGGCTCCTGTCCTCCTTCCCTTCCTCTTCCTTCCCAAGTAGAAAAGCAGAGGGAGATCAGCAGGTGGGTGCAGCTCTGCAGGACCCAGTTTGCTGCTGGTGTGAGAGGTGAGAACCCAAGGCTGGATGCAGGGACCACGGAGCTCCTCTGCTGCTGCTGCTCTGCAGAAGCTCTGCTTCCTTCTCTGGATGGAGCCCAGCACGTGTCAATAAGGCTCACAGCAGGGGATGAGCATCAGAGACAGAAGGCTGACCCTGTGCTTCTCAAGGAAGCAGCAGAACGCAGCGGTTTGGACTTCTGAACAGCCTGAGGAGCTGGGGAAAGCTGAGATCAGGGAAGACAGGTCCGTGGTGCAGGTGGTTGTCTGGTGCTGCACTGCCTCACAGTGGAAACCTCCAGTACTGAGGAGCAATCCAGTCCCTTCAGAGGAGCACGGAGCGACCCGTGCTAGGAAGTGCTGTATTCTGATGCCTGATGGGAAGGCTGTTTCCCACTGATGGTTACTGGGACGAGCCCTGGGAAGGATGGCTGGACTGCCAGGCTGGGATTGATGCAAGAATGGGGCACCCACTTTAGAGGGGCCGAGGCTCTCTCCCTCTTGCTAAGCAGAGTGCATACATGCTCCAGTGGTAGCCAGCAAGCTCCTGGCTTGGAGGAGAATCAGAGCAGCTCCCTCCTTCCCAGCTGGAGCACTTACAGAACCTCCAGCTGGGTCACTCCTTCTGGTCCTACTGCTCCAGGCTGCAGCCTCCTTGTTTGGGCAGCCCTTCTTCTTCCAGCTCAACAGCATGTGCATCCAGAGTATCCCATTCCCCAGTGTTAACACTGCTTCTCACATTCACCAGGCTGACTCTTTTTTGCTGGCATTTCTGCTGTCTTTTTTTTTTTTTTTTTTTTTTTGAAACACACTGATTTATGGGAGCAGCCTGTTGTGTCCAGGAGCAGGACTGGACCCTGCTGAGGATGGTTTAGGACCGCAGCCAGCTCAGGGCCTCCCTTCATGATCTGAAAAGCTGTGGCGTCTCTTGGGTTATTTGCCAGCTTTTTGAGGGAGGGGCAGCTCTCACAGGAGGCTGTGGATCTGGGTTGAGGTGGTACTAAGGGATCATCCCCACATTGTGTCCTGGGGAGGGCTCTAGGGGGCAACTCTGTGCTTCAGGGTCCCTTCAGGCCAGCTGTTCCCTCCTGCAGCAAGCTGCGGCACATCATCGACGAGATGGTGACCACAGAGCGGGAGTACGTCAGGTCGCTGTGCTACATCATTGAAAGCTACTTCCCTGAGATGGAGCGCCTGGATCTGCCCCAGGACCTGCGGGGGAAGCGCAGCGTCATTTTTGGGAACCTAGAGAAGCTCTATGACTTCCACAGTCAGTACTTCCTGCGAGAGCTCGAGAGCTGCTGCAACCACCCGCTGCGCGTCAGCCACTGCTTCCTGCGGCACGTAAGGCGTCACACCTCCCGGGGTCGAGCTCCTCCACACTTGATTTCTGTGCACCTATTAGCCTAGCTGCTCAGCTGTGCCTTGATGGGCTGTGGCTCTTACTGGGATGGTATACATATGTTTATTGGGGTACATAATGAGTGAGGGGCAATGGGAAAATGGATGGAAAAACTCCTAGCTACTGTGAGAGTAGGAAGGTGAGAACATTCCCCCGCTCTTGCTGAACTTAAAGTCTGTCGTGATGGACAGGAGGCTCTGGCGTAGCCTGGGAGAGGCAGAAGTGCTGTAGTAACCAACCCAGGGCATGGCTGTTGCAGGTCCTGGGCCTGCCCAGGCCTCACACACAGACCTCTTTTGCAGAAAGACCAGTTTGGGATGTACGCCTTATACAGCAAGAACAAGCCAAAGTCAGACTCGCTGCTGGCCAGCCATGGGAACACCTTCTTCAAGGTAAATGCTACTGCTCACATTCATGGTTTCTCATGGCGTTTGAGTCACTGCCCTGTTTTGCTCAGCAGCCTCTGCCTTCTGGCATGGCTCTCTGCACAAGTGTACGTGGGGCCAGGAGTGTGCAGTGAGTGCTTTGGGAAGGTGCCCAGCACATAGCCGCATCGATCCCTTTCCCCTGTATTTCCCTGTAGAGTGAGCAGAGTAGCTTTGTTGGGAAGCTGAGGCCCTGGGCAGCTGGGGGTGCGTTGGTGCCTGCGTGGGGCCCTGGGGCTGCCCTTACTGAGCTGTTGCTGTCACTGCTGTGTTCTCAGTTCAAGCAGGTGCAGCTGGGGGATAAGATGGATCTAGCCTCCTACCTGCTGAAACCCATACAGCGCATGAGCAAATATGCCCTGCTCCTGAAGGACCTGATCAAGGAGTGCAGCGAGGCACAGGAGCAGGAGCTGGGCTACCTCCGGGCAGCAGAGGAGATGGTGAAGTTCCAGCTACGGCATGGGAATGACTTGCTGGCCATGGATGCCATCCGTGACTGCGATGTACGTGTCATTGTCCTCTCCTGCCTGGGAGCCAAGCTGCATTCCCCCCTGCACCCCTTGGGCTTAGGGTCTGGGTTGTGTGGCACACCCCTGTAGTGGTCAGGGTGCTGACTCCTGAAGCGCAGGGCAAGGGTGCAGTGGGACTTGGCAGTCTCCTGATCTGCTGCAGGCTCAGGTTGGAGGAAGATGGATTTGGAGCAGGCAGAACTGAGGTGCTTGCCTTGTGACCTGGGTGTGCCTGGGTGGCGGCTAGGTAGGCGTCCTTTCCTTGGCAGCTCACTTCATCCTCCAAGAGAAGGCCAGGCTGGTGCCTCCAGCTGCCAGCCCAGAGGTTTGTCACAGATCTGTGTGGGGTGAAGGTTGTCAGTGGCCTGTGCTTAGGGAGGAGCTGCAGCTCTCACCTTAGCTCTGAGCCAGTTGTTCTGGCCAGATGTGGCCACTAGCATTGCCATAGAGCCCAAGGGGACGTGGTCCTCTTACCTCTTCAAGAAAACAGGCAGTGGCCACTTCTTCCCCTGTGGGCCGTGTGTGGAACCTGTGCTCTGTGTCTGGGTCTGCCCAGCCATGGGCTCCCTGCTGCTGGGAGAAGTTCTGGGTCCTTACCAGGCTGTTCCCTGTGGCCAGGTGAACCTGAAGGAGCAGGGGCAGCTGGTGCGGCAGGACGAGTTTGCCATCTGGCTGGGCCGCAGGAAGTGCCAGCGCCACGTCTTCCTCTTTGAGGACCTGATCCTGTTCAGCAAGCCCAAGAGGATCGAGGGTGGCTTTGATGTGTATATCTACAAGCGCTCCTTCAAGGTAAGGGCAGATGTGCAGATTGCTCTCGTGCAGGAGGTGACTCTGGACTTCTCCCTGAAGGTTTTGTGTCCTCTTTCATTGGGTCATCTTTCTCCCCTGCTCTGCCTGCCACTAAGTTCCCCTTTCCTTTTCCTGGTGCAGCCCCAGCTGATGCTTTGCTCTTCCTTCTTTCTGGCAGACTGCAGACATCGGTCTGACGGAAAACTCTGGGGACAGTGGGCTGCGTTTTGAGATCTGGTTCCGAAGGCGGAAGTCCAGTGACACTTACATCCTCCAGGCCAGCTCAGCTGAGACCAAGCAGGCCTGGACCAGTGACATTGCCAAGATCCTGTGGCAACAGGCAGCCCGCAATAAAGGTGTGATTCCTTCCCAGGGCGTCTGTGCCGCAAAAGGTGCGGGAGCCCCGTTCAGCTCGTGCTGTTCTGAGTAGGTTTGGAGCCTATCACCAGACAGCTTTGTGCAGCAAGCAGCCGTGTCCCTGCATGCAGCCTCAAGAGCATGTGCTGGAGTTGGCTGAGTGCTGTCCCTTCCCTGCCCTTTGTCCCCAAAGACCCTGATGTCAGTCTACACTCCGTGTGGCTGTGTGACCTGAGAGAAATGGGAGATGTCAGTATGGGTTTCCTGTCCCATGAGAGTGGCACCGCTTGTGAAAAGCTCACTGTTTTCCCCACAGCCTTGCTATCGGAGTGGCAGCTGCCTGGCTCAGGCTGGCTGACTCCCTCTCCTCCACCTCAAGCTTCCTGCTTGGCAGGACACTCACAGCTGGCATGGCACTGGACCCTGAGACCAGAGCAAAGCATGACTGCTTGTTTGTGAAAACTCCTCAGGACTGGGGAACGGTGGGAGAACAGATGGAATGGGAGTATCTCAGGAGCAGTCTGCCCCTGGGCAGCAGGATGCCTGCAGAGGGGGCTGGGGCAGCCTGACAGGCAGCTGTGGGTTGCTGTTGAACACTTTGCTCTTCCCCTGCAGAAATCCGCATGCAGGAGATGGTCTCCATGGGTGTGGGCAACAAACCATTCCTGGATATCAAACCCAGTGAGGCTGCTATCAATGACCGTGCTATTGACTACATCATGAAAGGCAGAGGTGGGTGCCAGCCTTGCCTGTCTCCTGCTCCAGTTGAGCCCAGCAGGCTGACACTCATGGCTTTTTCACTGTGTTTTGTGGCAGCTGCCAGGACCAGAGCATCAATCGCAGTGTCTCTCTTCGACCATTCCAACCCCTACAAGAGGACGCAGGCGCAGCTCTCTGCTGGCAGCACCCCTGCTGCATATGGCCCGTCCTCCTCCTCACTGCTGGGGCCCCTCAACCTGCACATGTACCTGGACCAGGCGCTGCTGCCCAGTGTCCTGGCCCCCCGGCGCCCCTTTGATGTCAGCCCCTGCATTGAGGAAGATGAGCTGGAGCATGAGACGAGCAGCCAGCCGTCACTGAGTACGTATGGGCCTCCTGTGCTGCTGCACACCGGGGTCTGCCCTTGGTGTCCCTGTGCTGTGCACTCGTCCCCGCTGCACGGTCACACCAGGCTCAGTGAAGTCACAGCAGAGCCTGCCCTGCGTGCTGGCCCCGAGCTAAGCTGTCTCCTGCTCAATCTCCACCATTGTTTATTACAGTTCCTTAGAATGTTTTGTTTCCTGTGGCTTTAAAGTGGCCCAGATAGCTGTGAGACTACCTGTGGGCTTGTGTGACCGTGCCTCTGCAGGAGGGTTTGTTACTGAGTGCATGTGGCACAGATGGTGTAGGCCAAATTCACGGTCCTCAGAATGACTTTCCTGTTCTTCTCCAGCCACAGAGAGCTCCGAGTCATCGCACTGCATGTCAGGCAGCGGCTCCAGCGGCTCCGACAGCGGCTGTGTCTCCAGCATCCCTCAAGAAAGCTTCTGTGAAGACGTGGGTTCACCCCCTTACGTGCCCCTGGGCTCACAACACAGCTCTGCGATGGAGGGCAAACCTCGGTTCACGAACAGCCAGTACATTTCTGCAGTAAGTGCAAGCAGCCAAAGCTCTCTCTTCACTCTGCCCGTTCCCACCACTGCCTCCCCGGTTCAAGGCACTGCCTCTCACGTGGGGACTGAAGATGCTGCTTTTGGGCTGGGAGTCGCTGTGGGGAAGTGACGCTTCCTCCTGCAGAGACTCGCCTCTTCTGGGGCGGGCGAGAGCCCCCGTGTTGTGAGAGCCTCACCTTCGGTGACCGAGATCCCTGAGGAGGTGCACTGGAAAGGATCTGCAGTGCTGGAGGCTGCATCAGGAGGGGACACTGCACATCCTGGGGGTGAACAGATGGAGCTGTGTCGCAGATGCTGCTGAGCTCCTTACCTGGGAGGTGTGGGCCTTCGGTGGGGAGCGATGAGACGGAGCGGTGGGGAAGAACGGCAGCCTGTTGCTCTGTGATGTAACTGCTTCTCCTCTTAGTTCCTGAGGGTTTTCTCAGCCACCTCCATTCCCACTAGCTTGTGTCCTGACGCTGTTGTCCTCTAACTCCATACTAATGCTGGCTTCTCTCCTCTGCAGAAAGCAGGCCAGGCTACCATAAGTCCCTCGACAATAGTGTGATCCCCTCTGCACACGTATACGGCCTAAGGAAGTGGAGTTGTTGTAAGTAGCCCCTAAAGGGGATTTTCCAGCTGCTCCAAGTGCTGGTCAGATTTGTTAGGAGTTCTGAGACAGGAGAGCCTCACCCTCTACTTCACCTGAGAAGCTTTCCATGCACAGTCCTGACCAGTCTCTGAGGCTCTCATTGATCTGGTTAGAGTTGACCAACTCCCACAGCCAGAGCCATCACTTTAAATAACAGGTCTGATGCCTCTCTGGTTTGAAGGAGCAGAAACAAAACCAGCATAACCACGTTCAGGTGGCAGAGGTTGAGCACCACCTCGTTCATGCGTCGGTGCTCAAATGAGCTTCTCTGCTCTCGATGCTGTCCAGCTGTCTAACCACTAACCTGTTTCTTGTGGCTGTTTGCCAAGATCCTGCTCTTCCTTTTGTCCCACTGAGCTGCCTTGAGGGGGAGTCCATGGTGTTCTCCTCAAGCTGGATTTATCCCAGTTTCCTTTGAACCTCCCAAGGAAACCGTAGGCAGCACCAGTCACAGGATCCTGCTAGGTCATGGGCAGAAAGTCCTGAGGGAACCACCAGATGTTGTTCCCCAGGATCAGGGCTCGAATGGGCAAGGCACAGGGTGACGGATGGTGGAGCCCACGCCTTGTGTTTTGCAGGCTGGGGTGTTGTACTGCCCTAAACAGCGCCAGCTGCCGAGGTTAAAGCTGGGGATCCCAACCCCTTTTGGGGCAGGTGGCAGGCAGGACCTTCTGAAGCAGTCACAGCTGCAGTGGGGTTTGTTGGCCCGCTGCAGTGACAGCAGCACGTGGCCTTGAGTGAGTCCTGAGGCACAAGGGCAGCTCTCAGCCTAGGGAACAGAGCCTCCTCCAGCAAAACGCTTTTTCTGCACCAAAACGCAGCTCTGACAAACCGTGGCTTTAAAGTATTTTGCAAGCTCACAGCTGGCCAGACTGGGGAGCTGCAGGCTGCGGATCCTGCCGCCTCATAGGAGTGCAGCCAGTCTAACCCATTGCACGGTGCTGTGTTCCAGGTTTGATTGCCATTTCAAACTCACTGAAGACCCCAGGCCTCTGACCAGCAGAAGGAGACAGTCTTCATCTGTGAAGATGTTTTTACACTTAAGCGGGCTCTGTCAGACAGCACAAAAGCTGACCTCTGGCAGGGGGAAGCCCAGGAAGGTTTCTGCCAGCTACGCTTATAGCTCTGGTGTTGGATGGGACCTCGGGCATCTGAAACTTGTTAGCCCTATATTTATAAGTAATAAGTAACATAGCTGTTTGAAAAAAAATGTATTATTTTTAAAGCTATGTGCTGTACAGATTTTTGTTACAAGTGACCCTGTTACTATTTGTTCCGTAAGCTGCACATTTTATAAAGTTTTTGGAAGGGCAAGAAGAGAAACCAAGGTATTTAAGAAAAGTAGAGTAACTTTCCGTTTCAGGGTTATATTGACCTGGAGCTCGAGCTTAATGTCCTTCCTTATGTTCTAAATATGTCTATCATAGCAATAATTTATTTTCTTGGCTTAACACTCCTGTTTTAATAAAAGCGAGTTTCATTGTTACAGTGAATTGTTTTCTTCAGACCATTCTTCCAGTGCCTCGGTGCTGAGCTTCTCTGTCTTAACCCCCTGCTCTCCTGCACTAACCCACCAGCTCGCTGTGCCCAGTAGGAGTGCCTTCCCCCAGGTGAGGTGGGGGCAGGGGAGGGGGCTGCGTGCTGGGGGCTGAGCTGTGCCCCCAGCTCCTCTGTGCAGCTGCTGGGCCAGTTCTCAATGGGCAGCAGCAACCTCAGGCTGCTGCAGGGCCAGCTGCAGGGGCTGTGAGCAGCCAGACTCAGACCACGCGTTATCCTAAACTTGTTCCTCTGACTCTGGAAATTCCTGTACTGTACGTAAAACACCTGTTTATTTTTAATAAGGTGAATGTGTTTCGTTTTTTTTTTTTTAAAAAAAAACTTTTGTAGACAGCAACTAGAAAAGTTGACACCTTTGTATATGAAATTGTGTGGGGAACGGTTGCACTGGGACGCAGTTAGAAGTTACTGTTTTAAAATCTTTGCTAAGTTAATGCAAGGTTTGGGGCTGTCAAGACAGCAATAGCTCATGTCACCAGAGAGAAAGAGTTTACCAATGCAAAAATACTTCCTGAATGTCTCAGTTTCAAAGATTTCTGCAGTGCTGGAAAAAAAAAACAAAAACAACCCATAAACAAAAACCTTAATGTTTACCTGATGCTGTTTTTTTCAGGGTTGGATTTGTCTAATAAAGGTTATTTTCTTTATATGAATCTTGTTGGTGTGTGGTATGGTGATTTCAGTCTGCGAGGGAGCAGCCGCGCCGTGGGG
Organism: Meleagris gallopavo; assembly: GCF_905368555.1. Lineage (NCBI taxonomy): Eukaryota > Metazoa > Chordata > Aves > Galliformes > Phasianidae > Meleagris > Meleagris gallopavo. The sequence goes on from NC_139416.1 coordinate 1,477,123, forward strand.
AGAACAGCTGTCCCTTGGGCACCCAGGCGAGGGCTGAGGGAGACTGGAACACTGTTTTTCTTAGCAGGGTGGTGGATGGGGGGGGTGGAAATACAGCTCAGATGAGATGTGTGCCCTCTCACTTGCTGCAAAAGAAGCGCACGCTTCAAGAATTTTTATTAACGTTCTGTAAACTTACATTCCCAAGGTAAAGGAGGAGACGGAGCGAGCAAACCCCCTCTGTGTCAGCAACTGGAGGCAGCGGCTGTATTTCCATGCCAAGGGCAGCGTGAACTGGAAAAGCACAGACGGAAGTGGTGTTAGGTGCCTTGCTGGCTGCAGATCCACCTTTGCCCCACGTTACCCACCCCAGGAGCCATCCGCCTTCTCTTTTTGTGGACAGTCTCATGAATTAGCAGCACGCTCTTCAACTGTTATGAAGGCTCGGTGTGACAGGAGCCAATCTGTGCTGTAAAGCCCTTGCCTTATTTAATTAAATAGCAAACGGCTGGGAAGAGTCGATCAGTTCAAGCCAATAGTATTAAGAAGCCCTACAGCATCGCCTGGTGGCGAGTGCTACTTACTTCCACCCACTTCAGAAGCTGCTCACGAACGTTTCTGTCCCCTTTGAAGTGTTCTGTGCTCAGTAGATCGTCAACAAACACCTTGGGTGTGACCTGCTGGGTCTAAAATGGAACGCAGCATTATCACAACAATAGGCAAGTAGGGAAGAGCTCCGTCTCTCCTTGAAGTTTCTAAGCCCTGGCACCCCAGTGGTGCCTGGGGAGATCGGGAAGGCACTCTGCTCTCTGAGCACTCAGACCTACCCACAGCCTGTTCACAAGGGTCATGACTTTGGCCGTGATTTCCTTGGGATCCTTCTGCCTGATGGAGTCCAGGATGACATCGGTCAGGAAGAAGTGGCACCTCCTGGCATAGAACATCTCCTCGTGGGAGAGAGCGAAGCGAAGGAAAATGGTGTCTGCAAGAAACACGTCAACAAAACCATCAGGAAAAAAGGATGCGGTTGCAGCATTCCACATTTCAGTCATCAACTGTTGGCTTCTTTAATGCCTGTCCTTCCCAGGGAGTCCTGCAATCAGTTTTCAAATCTGAGCTCAGTGTCAGCATTTGCCTGAACACAGATGTCAGGTCATTGATCTTGGGCTTTGTTTCTGTCCTTTTGATTTTCCCCTGTTACGAAGGTAACGCTAGCAGCTCTGCAGCAGCACCCCACAGCTATTTGCATCTCCTTACCTTCGGGTAGCCCCTGAGGCTTTGACTTCTCCAGCTGGATGCCGCCCAGCAGAGTGCTATAAACGATGCTCTCTTCGTGCCACGTGTGACAGCCATCACTGCCTATAACTGGAGGATGTTCAACTTTCAGAATCACTCCCACGTTTCTGTGAGCTTCCTGGAGAGCTTTGGTACATTGGCTGTCCCTCGGTTCTGTGAATTGGTACAGTTTGGGTTCTGTAGCAAAGCCCATGCAGCAGTAGTGGATAAACACTTGTTCTCTTGTGTGACCACAAAATGGATCCTATTGAAGTTCTGCCCTTTTTTGGTCTTTGTGAGGAAAAGCGTAACAGTAATGGACAGAAAATGGCAAACTGAACATCAAATCATTGACAGCCTTTAGCACAACATTGCAGCTCTTCTCTACTTCCCTCTTCCACAGGGAAAAGGAGCCATTACACACAGCGTAACAAAACCCGAGCACCATTTAGGCCAGGATTCTTTCAAGGGTTGTGAAAGAGGATTTTGTATAGGAAAACGAATAATCTGCCTTGTACTGCTATGGAAACAAAACCAGATCATTATGAATACATCTCGCTTGGCCAGCAGTTCTGTGCAAACTTACCGCCTGCTCTAGGGATGGGCTCCATCTGCCAGCTCCTGTCTTTTCCTTCACCAGGAAAACTTCCTATGAGCAGAACAAGGAAAGCAGTGAGACCACTGGTCAAAGTCAGCAGCAGGATCTGAGTATCTCATGTATCGTGATTCAGTTAATTACTCTCCTTGTTTTTGCAAACAACAGTCAGAGAGCAATCATTTACCTTCTGCTGGTTCCCTGTTGACATTACTGATGCCTTTTCCTGTTGGGAGAGTTTTGATGGTGTTGAACTGATGCGTTCCAGCGCTTGGAGTAACTGGCAAACTCTCTTTGGACACGTCTTGCTCTAGCTGCTTTCCTTCAGCCCCACATTTGGGCTCATTTTCTTGAATTGCAGAACTCATTTTCCCAGCAGAACAAGCAATAGAAGCTTTGACACCTCTGTCCTGCTTAGGAGTGCCGTGTGGAGGCACAGTGCCTGCGACACAACCATCAGGTACTTTCATATGCTGAGAATCCCATCTCTTGGAGTTCAGCGTGCCCCATTCCTTTACCAGGGAAAGTAATTTCAGGATGTCAATGGCCGAGTCTTTATTTTCTGCTTGTTTCCTTAAGCTGCTTCTCATTCCTCTCTTTCTTGGAGGGCTTTCCAACTGTAAGCTGGATTTCGCCGTGCTGGGTGAGGATTCATCTTGTCCTCCAGCAGCGTTCTTTCGCTTCGTGCCCCCACTCTGTGGCACCATTTTGGGAGGCTTTGCCTTCCCCCCACTGCTGTCTCGCTTCCCCTTCAGATCTTTTATGTTGCTCCGTGTATCGATGTGTTTAGTGGAATCCACAGCTGCACATGAATACACCTGAAGCAGAGCAAAGCACCGTTTTGCACGGAAGGAAGAACAGATCTTGCCTTTCCTAACAAAAGTTATCTTTGATTCATCCTAATACGAGCCTTTAAGAACCGAGTTCTTTGTCTCTGGAAATGCTTCCTTGCTCCTATGCCTGCTGCTGTGCCTTAGTCCTGCCCTGGCAATCCAGCACTGGTGCTGCACTGTCTGGAATCACCTCTGTTTGCACCACTGAATGCTCATCAAAGGTTTCTATGGCAGTGCCTTCTGAAAGCCCAATCTTACCTCTCTGGGGTCTTTGCTGAACTCAGACTCCTTGTTCCAAGGCACTCTACATGGAAAAGAATCCTCATTCCTCAGTTCCTTGTTTTGGATCCATAACCTAAATAATAGATATCTATGATTATGATAGAATTCCTCCCCTGCAATAGGGGCTTCCACTCACGAGGGGTTCCGTGTGGATCCCTTTCATTTTTATCACAAATAACTTTTAAGCTACTGGGGAAGGAAAGGAACTCACAATCATCACTGGTGCATAATGTGAAGACAGCAAAGGCCCAAGAGCCTTCACTGCTCACCTGGGCTGAGAATTTCTGAACTATGATGCTGCAGATAAAAATGATCTTTATTTCTGTTCCAGCACCCACAGAACGCTGACCAGTGGATTTATGTGAGCCTTGCTGATAGATCAGACTTGGGGTTTGTTTTTCTCTCTCTTTGGTGAAGATGCACTACACTCTTCTGAGGAGAAAGCTATTCAGATCCAGGCCAATCATCTACATGGCATGGAATCAAAATTGAACTTTAAGCCTTCTTAAGAAAGCGAGCTCCTGGTGGTGACTGCCTGAGCTGCACGTGAGCTTTTGAAAAGGTGAAACAACTCTGGAAGCACAGAGTAGCTGCTGCTCTCAGCTTCCCAGTGAGCTGCCCATAGATTCAAATTGGAGAAGGTTGCCCATTGGGCTGGCCAGTGATCTAGCAAGGAGCTGCAGGAACTCACCTGGCTCCCTAGAGAACTCAGGAAATGAAGCATACACAAACGGGTTTTGCAGAGTCACGGATTTTATAAGGCCAGTACAAATCCTCCAGGGGGTCTCCAGAAACCAGCAGGGGTTTGGCAAAGCCAGGTCTGAGCCCAAGCTACTGAGTAAGAACATCTCCATTCAGTCCAGTGTCTTCATACAGTGGTTTCCTGAAGGAAATGCAATATTTTCCCTATCTGGAATCAGGGGAAGATCTCAGTTGCCTATTTTCTTAGTTCTTGGAGAGCTGAAGGCTCTTCTGCCTCTGTATCATGTAACTAATGGGGAAAAAGCATGGCCCAAAAGAGAATGGAACTGCTCATCCTGCAGGGGCTGTATCTCAGAAGGCAGTGACAAAGCTGTGCTCCTTTGAGAAAGACAACTACTGCTAGGTCAGATGAAAGCATGTTATACTAGAGAAAAGCAAAAGAAAAGTATTTTACCTACCTGTACGCATCGCAGTGATAAAGTGCCTCCGAAAGGGAAGGGATCCGGTACTCCTCTGCTTCTTGACAGAATAGAGGCCATTCTCTGTGGGGTGTAAATTAACAGTGAGATCACTGAATAAACAGTCTTAACAACCTTTTCCAATTATGCATCAATTCTGGAAGCTGAAGCAGCCAGTGCACAAAAGATGCGCTCACAGCAGTGATTTCCCTTACAATGTTGTGGACAAAAAGGCTATCATTTTGAGTACCTGAAAAGTGCCCAAACCAACCTTTTGGCATTGCGTGTTTCAGACCTAACATCTCAACAACGAGCAAAAAAAAATCTCATTCTATTGAAAGCAGTAGGAATCTTAGATTAACTACCACTGACTTCTGTGCTATCGCTCCTCTACTGGTTAGGTGAAAATGTCTGTTCTCATCTTTCCTCTTTTCATTAACCATGGTATGAAAGACAAAGACCTGATTTTGAGAAGTCCTGCTCTGTGATGTGCATGGCGCTCTCTTCGTGTTGAAAGTTCATCCAAGCATTTTCCATAGGGAATCCCATAATTCACAGATATGAAGAAATCCCTCACTCTCAGAAATACTCTTAGCCCTAGGATGTGATTCCCTCCACTACCAACCCATTGGCGTTGCAGTCGGTCCTGTCCCATGTGCTGCCCTTCCAACAATTCCCAGGCATGGTTTGGCCAACCAGGAGAGTTTGCAGAGGACAGAGGAGGGAAAACAGCCCCTCTGGGAGGTGAAGGTAGGTCACCAGCAGAAATTCCGTGACCAGAAATGTTCCCAGACATATTTAGTTTGCTGGCATAGATATGACAGTGGTGCCTGACATTCAGTTTCCTGTGTGCCTTTGATGTCAGCCATGAAAGTAAACAGGGATTAATGCACCAAAGCAGCCACCAGTGTAATGTTTCTGTTGACTCTGAGGAAAAGAATGAAAATATATACAACAGCTAACTGAGCTAAAATTGACCACGTCAGCTTGTGGCCTAAAAGGCCTTGATCTGAACTGAAGAGAGCCCGCCAACTGGAGCTGAATAGAGGCTTCAGAGACTGAAGAAAGCAGAAGATCTCCTGACGTCACGCAGACTTCCACTGCTGAAGGCAAGAATTCGTAATGGGCAGTGGCAGGAGAAGCACCAGTCCCCTGCAAGGAGCCAAGCACCAAGCGTGCTGTAGGAACATCCTTAGGAGATAGATGTTGAAGCCATCACAATTTCTGATGTTTCATAAACGTTTGAGAACTCACAGACTGGCATGCCTACAGAGGAAGAGCATTCCCTCCTGCTTAGGACCCCAGTATTCCTGCTTTCCTGTAGTACTGTGGTTTTGGAAGAGATTTTTCAGCATTAAAACAGAAATACCAGTAGGGGGTGCAGATGAAATATTTTTCAGTTGATCCGATTCAGACTTTGCTGTCCCTAACATCTCTACATAGATATATAAGAACCAACCAGCCAAAAAAACCCACGACTGAAGAATGATGCAATGGTTTCTGTCAATAAAAAAACATTTTTCTTTTTGCTAACAGTGCACAGCGCACACATCTGTGGTCTTCACCACAGGACAAGGGTCTGCTACACCTCTCATTAAAATAAATAAATAAAACGGATGCCACAATTATCTCTAAATTCCAACAATTTATTTTTGGACAGAACAGGGCCGAAAATAGATTTCTTCCTTTTTTTTGGATAGTATTTCTATGAAAATTAGAGACCAGATGCCCATGCTTGTTTCCCATCAACCATCTGATATAACAGAAACCCATGAATTCACTCTTACTTAAATTCCGCAGGCAAAAACAATTTCCCAAGTCTTAGAAAGTTGAGAACATGTCGGAACATCTGCCCGTCCCCATGGATTAGAAGACTTTGACCATATGTGATCCAACAGACTTTCTTGTCATTTGACAGCAGCTCTGGGTACTACAGAAACAAAAAAGATGTCAAGGTAGCAGGAAGAACACTGAACCAACTCCATCAAGTCTGCTGATCTAATTAGCCCAATGCCTTATGAGCTCAGAAAGTATTTTCTTAGTAAGTCCAAGATTTATTTGCCTCAGGTACCTGAACACACTCTATTTAATAGAGTACTCAGGGCAAAACAATTCTAGTAATTCCTGTTATTAGAAATTTAGCTTAGTTGCTGTAGAATTATAGATTCTGACTTAGGAGGAGTCACAGCTCAACCAGTTATCCATACCTTCAGTAAAGTCTGTAAGTAAGTTTCATACCAGTTACTTCCTACATAAACCTTCACAATCTGATGCAGTGTACATACTGACACTTCTGCTGACCAGTCTGCGTCTGGAAACGGAGTAAGAAATGGAAAGGGGGCAATTAGGATCCTACAAGCTGAAGCATGAGCCAGGAGAAAAAGATCGTTCATTAACTGCATTCAGGCAAAACTGCTCGTTATAAATTTAAAACAGAAGAGTTTTGGAAAAAATGTGACTTACTGCAATCTCCGCTCCCTGATGGCATCTGTTGCTTCAAATAGCATTTTAAAGCCTCTTTCATTGGCTCATAGGTGATGTCCCCTTTGTCCAAGTAAGCACAGAGCTCTTGGATTTCGGAAATATTCTCAGTCAGGGGAAGTCGGCAAGTTCCCAACCAATTCCTGTCCAAAAGGAGAAGTCATATTTTTTTTAATCTTTACGTTTCTGCTTTAGATATACTGCTTATTTTTTAATGGCAGTAAATATAAATTCACCCTTAAAAAAAAGCTTTTTTTTTTTTTTTTTTTTTTTTTGTGCCTACTGAGCTTTACTTGGAAATTTCCATACCTTTAGCCATTTATTATCACTTTTTACATCAGAAACCTTGAACAATTCTGCATCCACAAATACAGCTATTGCATTAGACCCATCAAATAATGGTTGGCAATTGAAACTTTTAGTATCTCTCCCACACTACATCATTCCCTGGTGACAACAGGTAGAGCAGACAAAATGCTGGGGGCAGAGAGGAGGTGGTTACGTGTTTCACCACGCTGCTGTCTATCCATAACCCTTTACAGATGGGGCAGTATGCGTTTGTGCTACATTTGATGTTGGTCAAAAGGTGCAAGGGGAGTAGAGAGGGAAGTGCTCATCTCTCTGGTGACTGGTGAGAGGGCATGAGAGAATGGCTTAAATCATCAGGAGAATTTCAGATTGAATATTGGGGAGAAGTTCTTCAATAGAGAGTGGTTGGGCTTCGGCACAGGCTCCCCAGAGTGTTGCTCGTGGCCCCACAGCCGCCAGCATTCAAGAAACTTTTGGACAGTGCTCTCAGATGTATAGTTTAACACTTAGGTTCCCCTTTGCAGAGGTGGGAGTTGGATTCAATGGCCCTCATGGGTCCCTTTCGACTCACGATACACGATTCTATTACTTAAGGTACTTCAGAGAGAATACATTCAGCACGAAAAATCCCTACGTGACATCAAGTTTATCCCACAAGGTGCCATTCGATGTCCACGGCGTTCCATTCGGATGAGGCAGACGAGCACAAAAAGCTATCCAGAAGCCATCCCGCGGGGGATCACCAATCCCAGAACCTTCCCGATGGGTTCCCGGCCCCGGGGACACCCACACATCCCAGTCCCCACGTACGTGGCGTGCCGGAATAGGACCCCGCTGCCGCACACGTGGAGGCGGCGCCGTGCCGGATCGCTGCCCACCAGGAGCTGTCCGAGTGCTGAATCGGGGTAGTGCTGCAGCAGCCCCAGCGCCATCGCGTACCGCGCCGCCCGCCGCCCCGCTCCGCTCCGCCGCCCGCGGGCCCCGCGCCGCGCCGCGCCGCCGCCTGCAAGCGACGGGACGAGGGGTTCGTTACCGAGAGTTGCTGCTAATTGCTAATTGCAGGCACCGGGGAGACCCGAGTGAGGCCTTTGAGTACTTAGAAATGGAAGAACTAGGCACTGGTGAGGCCTCACCTTGAGTACTGTGTTTTGGGCACCTCGGTACAGAAGGGACATGGAGGTGCTGGAGCAGGTGCAAAGAAGGGCAACAAGGCTGGGGAAGGGCTTGGAGAATATGGCCTATGAGGAGAGAATGAAGGAACTGGGGCTGTTCAGTCTGGGGACAAGGAGGCTGGGCGGACACCTTACTGCTTGCTTCCAATATCTGAAAGGTGATTGCAGCAGAGCGGGGCTGGTCTCTTCTCACTGATGACAGGATGAGGGGAAATGGCCTCAAGTTGCGCCAGGGTAAGTTCAGGTTGGATATCAGGAAAAACTTCTTTACAGAAAGGGCTGTTAAGCACTGGAATGGGCTGCCCAGGGAGGTGGTTGAGTCACCATCCCTGGATGTGCTTAAAAACCATCTGGATGTGGTACTCAGGGACACAATTTAGCAGAGGGATGTTAGAGTTAGGGTAATATGGTTAGGTTGTGGTTGGACTCGATGATCTTTAAGGTCTTTTCCAACCTGAGTGATTCTATGATCCTATGATTCTAAGAAGTGGATCAACTCTTCAGCAGGGGCTGTTGTGTTATGACAAGGGGAAACAGGTTCTAGCTAAGAGAGGGAAGATTCAGACTGGAGGTAAGGAAGATGGTTTTTTTATACTAAGGGTGGTGAGACACAGGCTCAGGTCCAGAGAGGTGGTGGTGTCCCGTCCCTGCAGATAGCCAAGGTCAGGGAATGGGGGCTCAGAGATTCTGGTGGAGCTGTGGATGTCCCTGCTCATTGCAAGGAGAGGGAGCAGGCAGCCTTTAAGGTCCCTTGCAACTCACAGAATCACACAGAATCACAGAACGGCCCGGGTTGGAAGGGACCTCAAGGGTCACGAAGCTCCAACCCCCCACCACACGCGGGCCACCAACCTCCACATTTCATAGCAGCCCAGGCTGCCCAGGGCCCCATCCAACCTGGCCTTGAACACCTCCAGGGATGGACGGGGCATCCACAGCCTCTCTGGGCAGCTGTTCCAGCACCTCACCACTCTCTGAGTACAGAACTTCCCCTGACATCCAACCTCAAGCTTCCCTCCCTCAACTTATAAACCATTTCCCCTTGTCCTGCTGTTATCTACCATTTCAAAGAGTTGATTCCCCTCCTCTTTGTAGGCTCCCTTTAGGTACTGAAAGGCTGCAATGAAGAAACCCCCAAATCTTTCCACAACCCTTCTTTTCTCCAGGCTGAACAAGCCCAGCTCCCTCAGCCTGTCTTTGTAGTGGAGGTGCTGCAGCCCCCTGATCATCTTTGTGGCTCCTCTGGACCCTCTCTGTCTTTCTTGTACTGGGGGCTCCAGACCTGGACACAGCACTGCAGATGGGGCCTCACAAGAGCAGAGCAGAGGAGGACAATCACCTCCCTGCCCTGCTGGCCACCCCTCTTCTGATTGGAGCCCAGGATCCCATTTGCTTTCCAAACTGCAGGAGCACACTGCTGGCTCATGTTAAGCTTTTCATTCATCAGGACCACCAGGTCCTTTTCTGCAGGGCTACTCAACCATTTCATGATTCTATGACTTCCCAGCAGATCAAATGTCCATGCAAATGAGTTGATCTGTGGGACTAGAGGGAATGGCCTCAAATTTGACCAGAAACTCAGTCTGGATATTAGCAAATGCTACTTCTCCAAAACAGTGTTCAGGCACTGGAATGGGCCATCCAGGGAGGTGGTGGAGTCACTGACCCTGGAGGTGTTCAAGGAACGTTTAGACATTGTGTTGAGGGACATGGTTTAGTGAGAACTATTGGTGATAGGCAGACAGTTGGACTGGATGATCTTGTGGGTCTTTTCCAACCTTGGTGATTCTATATCTGTGATAAGACTGTTTAGTTCACAGTTGACTGTATTAATACCATTCCTGTTTCAAATAGTTTATTTCACAAATGAATATTAAACGCAGTGCTCGTAAGAAAATATGTAGTGGTGACAGAATGACAGATTGAGCTTGGAGGGGAACCTCTGGAGGTCACCCAATCCAGCAGGGCCAACCCAAGCAGCGTGCCCAGGACCAAATCCAAACAACTTCTGAATATTTTCAAGAAGGGAGGCTCCATAGCCCCTCCGTGCTCTGCCAACGTACATGAAGTTCATAAAATCACAGAATGGTTTGGGTTGGAAGGAACCTTAAAGGCCATCTGCTCCCACTCACTGCAATGACCACCCACAGCTCCATCACTGCTCAGAGCCCCGTGCAGCCTGACCTTGGCTGTCTGCAGGGATGAATCACCACCACCTCTCTGGGCAGCCTGTTCCCATGCCTTGCTGCCCTTATCCTAGAACATTTCCTGTATATTCTGTCTAAATCTCCCCTCTTACAGTTTGAAAACATTTCCCCCTGTTCTACCACCACAGACCCTGCTAACGATTCTGTCCCCATCTTTCCTATAGCTCCCTTTTACATACTGAAAGGCCACCATCAAGTTCCCTCTATGTACACTGTATTACCTCTATAGATCCTCACAGCCTCTGTAAGTTCAGGGATTCCCAAAGTTAAAGCTTCCTCCTCCAAGGCATCAATGTTGGAGAAATCATCAGGCAACAGCATCTTCTTGGAGCGGAGAAAGTTAACTTGAAAATAAACACAAAACATAGAAAGTGTGCGTTGGCACCCTGCGCCCAGTGCTCAGGCCTAGCAAAAAGAGCTCCTTATGACCTCCTGCAGCACTACCATTCCTACATACACATACACAGCAGATAATATGCAGCATGCCGTGACACAATGCCTTTGAATGGGATAGCCTGCAAATGAGGCTTGTGCTGGAGGAGGCTAAACAGAGCGTGGGTAATCAGGTAAGCACAGAATTAGGTTAGTTCTGTTTATCATTGCATCCTAAGAAATTCAAGATAGAGGTTTGGCTGATTCTTTGTCCTGTACATACTTCCATCCCAATGTGCCCTTAAATGTGTATTTTCCCACATGCCAACAGTAGCTCCAGTTCCTGATGCCATAATGCATTTTAGTTTAGCAGGCTAATGACAGATAAATAAGTAGGACCGTAAGTGGGTAATTTTAGGTATGAGACTCCAGCAGGCACCTGGTGCACGTTTTGCTTCTTAACGCACTGAAACTGGCAGACAGCAAAACCACACCAGTAAATATTAAAAGATTCCAGCCTTTAAAGAAGTATTACTGGAGATAGGAAGGAATGGGTTAATTAAGGATGATTTAGACGTGTCATAATAATAAAAATAGTTACCTATGAAGCGGAATTCACTGTAATCACATTCTATCAGGGCAGCATTCTCAAGCAGCCACAGCAAGTTGTCATCATTGACTAGCACTGGATATTTTTGCACTAAATCTAATGGCAAAAAGCAGTAATTCACTTCCTCTTCTGTATCAAGTAAAGGTGTATCCACTAGTCCTAGGGGAGTCCTTTCACATAGCCCTAAGTGAAGAAAAGCAGAGAAGAAACAGTTAGATAAAGACAGAACTTCCTGGCTTGCAGTAATCCAAGTCAGCATTCCTAAGGATGCAAAAGAATTCTGGAGTCCCTTCCATAGAATTTCCTACATGCAGAGTGAAAAGCCGAAGACAGGAATACCCAACCAAGAGTTACATGTACGTCCTTCTATGTTCCCGTGATGAGACATCTGGGAAAAAGACGTGCAAAAACAGAGCAAACAACTCAAATCCTTTCAGCTTTGCAGTAACTCAGAGCTGTGAGCTGGGCTCAGTCCAGGTTACTCAGCAAAGGAACCTCACTGAGTGAACCTGGGAGGGGTCTGGGACGCCTACCTGCAAACACTGGGCTTTTAGGAGGGATCTCTGATGGCTTGTTGGCACATTTCTGTGTTTTCCAGTTATTCAGAGGCACTCTTTCAGCTACTGGTGTATCTGCAGGTTGGACACGTGAACTGTCCTCCTTCAAATTGCCTAAAAGCTGTTCAAATACATAAAGTTTTTCTACGTAGTACTTCAAAAAATAAAAAATAGCCACGGGAAGGAGTCCAACCCCCAACCCATGCCACGCTGCAGCTCACATCTGCTACAGCATGCCATGGAATATTGTGCGCAGACAAGAACAAACACATTTTACCTTCCTAACATTTTGATACCCAAAGTTAGCCGGAAAAAAAAACACCAAAATGAATGGAGAATATCTTAGGAATGTGGAATAAAATGAGAGCCATTTATATATTCCAGAAGAAGCCAACTGTTTTTACAGCACTTGAGTTCTGATGGCACTGGTTTCTATTCTAGCTCTGGAATTCAAAAGTCCTAGAGGTTGGAAGGGAGCTCTGGGGAACACGGCGTCCAACTGCCCTACAAGAGGTTCCCTACAAGAGGTTGGCACGTGTAGAAGTGTACAGCAACAGAGAAAGCCAAGGAAGGCAACAGGAAGCTCCTTCTAGTGATATTTTTACCCCATACATTGGAGGAATTCATTGATTAGAAACGGGAATTGACGTTTGGCTCAGTTATAGTCATTAATAATAGTCTCTATACTTCCTAATCTTTTATAGGATGATAAACAAATTCCTTTAAAGCTGGAACAAATGGTTGCACACCGTTGCAGGATATTAAGTACAAAGTAAATATAGGAGCCATGGTTATGACTTCCAGTGCACACACAATAAATACCTCTGTGAATTAATAGGGTGGCATTGACAGCCACTTAAAAGCCAGAATCAGCAAAGATTCTGCTTTGGAAGTGTGTTCTGGGGTGGCTGTTTCTCTTTATTTGCTTGGATATACATCACAAGCACTGATAAAGTCACACATGCATTCCTTGACGTCCTCGTACAGATGGTACTATCTAAGGAATAAATATATATCATCTTCTTAACAGTAGTTATGTATGTATAGGATACTCGGAACACCCCATTTTACCTGTACTAAAGGCGTCAGCTGCAAAACTAATGCTTGCTCGTACAATAAATTCAATTCAGTGCAGCTGAGAGAAGACAATTTTGAAGTCTGCATGTAATAATGAAGGTGCCTGAATACGAAACCATCTTGGTCAATAAATAACCTCAGATTTTCAGACCAGTCTTGTACAGAAGCCTCCTTCCACAACAGAGAGTCAGGAAACTGAGCGACTTTACTTCTGGGGAGTGAGAAATACCATCCGCCAACATTAAAGTTAATTGACTCTTCTTCTGCCGGTTCAATAGCGCTCTCCGGTTCCTTCAAAAAGAAGAGGAAAACGCATCAAAAGGAAAAATGAACCCGTAAGTTCTGAAGCTACGTGCCATTTTATTTTAAAATTCCATTGGGCTTTGCGTTTCCCATCGGTTTTTCCCACCGTAAAGATTCCATCAGCTGCCCCAGGTGGGATATTGGGAACAATTTATTCTCAGCAAGAGTGGTGAGGTGTTGGCACAGCTGCCCAGGGAAGGGAGTGGGGGTCTCTGTCCTGGGGGTGGTCAAGAGAAGAGTGGATGTGGCACTGGGGACGTGGCCTGGAGCCGGCACAGGTGGGCTGGTGGTTGGGCTGATGGCCTTGGTGGCCTTCCCGACTTCAAGGATCCTATGATTTCATTTTCTGTTCTGAGGTAGCATCCGTACGACAGGTTTTGAAGCAGCTTGTTAAAAAACAAAGCACGGGGCAAATGGCCTAGAGCATCACATCCCTGTTCCCGTTCCTTAGTACGTGCCTATGGTCACCAGCTGTGAAAAGTCAGGGTTTGATCCAACCCAGTGCTTTTGTTATGACAAGACTGGAACAAAATGCAAACAAACACCTGCATGCCCTCCCACTCAGCTCCGAGTAGCAGGGAAAGAATCGTAGCATCATTAAGGTGGGGAAGCCCACCAAGACCATCCAGTCCAACCATCAACCCATGCATGTGGCCACTCTAGGCCACGTCCCTCAGTGCCACGTCCCCACGGCTCTGGACACCTCCAGGTGACTCCACACCTCCCTGGGCAGCTGTGCCAGCACCTCGCTGCTCTCTGGGAGCACAGATGGTTCCCAATATCCCACCTGACCCTCCTCAGGCCATCACCCCTCTCCCTATCACCACCACCTGGGCGCAGAGGCCTGCCCCAGCCCTCCCATGGTGCTTTTAAGGCCCACAGGCAGTCGTCTCTTGTTGTTGCATGACACCCACGTGTGGGTTTGGCTGTGGTTTAGCACGGCATGCACAAGTGCTAAGGGAAGACTGGCTGCAGCCCCGGCCTCCTGTGCCACTGCCACCGAGGGGGTGGCTTTGTGTTGGAGATGGAGAACGCGGCTCCTGCGGCAGGAAGAAGAAAACATGAGAAACTGTGCTGCCTTTTCCCCTCCTGGAAAGGCTGCAGGAAGGGAGCGAGAAGGAAATCGAGAAGAGGAAGGGGAACAAATGGCAGTGAAGGAAAGCGAGAGCTGAGCCAGGCTGGATGGGGCCCCGGGCTGCTATGAAATGTGGAGGCTGGTGGCCCTGCGTGTGGCGGGGGGTTGGAGCTCCGTGATGCCTGAGGTCCCTTCCAACCCGGGCCGTTCTGCGATTCTGCGGCTCACACAGCTGCACAGCCGCAGCCCTCAGTGCTGCTCGGCCCCAGCACCGCCTGCAGCTGAGCGGCTGCTCCCCCACCAAAACACCGCGAAACGGGGCAGCCCGGCACGGCCCTGAGAAGGGAGGAGGGCTGGGACCCACAGTGCGGCTCTGCCCCTCCATGGCGGCCGGCCCAGCAACGGCAGCAACGGGCGGCGACGGAGAGGGAGGGGGGCGGGGGGTTGGGGGGCAAATCCGATGTTCTTAGCTGGGAAAACAGCTGGCACCTCGCTGCGAGGGGGGGAATGCGGCTGGAACGGACCCTGCTTAGCAAAGGGGGGGGGAAGAGGCTGTAAATGGAGGAAAAGCTGCAAGGGATAGGGGGGAAGGGGTTGTAAGGGGGGGAGGGGGGGAAGGGGTTGTAAGGGGGGGAGGGGGGGAAGGGGTTGCGAGGGGGGGAAGGGGTTGTAAGGGGGGGAGGGGGGGAAGGGGTTGCGAGGGGGGGAAGGGGTTGCGAGGGGGGGAAGGGGTTGCGAGGGGGGGAAGGGGTTGCGAGGGGGGGAAGGGGTTGCGAGGGGGGGGGAAGGGGTTGCGAGGGGGGGGGAAGGGGTTGCAAGGAGGGGGGGGAAGAGGCTGCAAGGAGGGGGGGGAAGAGGCTGCAAGGAGGGGGGGGAAGAGGCTGCAAGGAGGGGGGGGGAAGAGGCTGCAAGGGGGGGGGGAAGAGGCTGCAAGGGGGGGGGGAAGAGGCTGCAAGGGGGGGGGAGAAAGAGGCTGCAAGGGGGGGGGAGAAAGAGGCTGCAAGGGGGGGGGAGAAAGAGGCTGCAAGGGGGGGGGAGAAAGAGGCTGCAAGGGGGGGGGAGAAAGAGGCTGCAAGGGGGGGGGAGAAAGAGGCTGCAAGGGGGGGGGAGAAAGAGGCTGCAAGGGGGGGAGGGAAGAGGCTGCAAGGGGGGGGGAGGGGGGAGGGAGATGCTCGTGTTGCCCTTGCAGCAGTAGGTCGTAGCCATGTGGTGAGGAAGCAACAAATGGCTGTCGTTGTTTATTTTCCTGACACTGAAAGTGGGTTGTGCTTAAATTAATGGCAATTGCTACATCATTAATGCTGGTGTATAATTAGAAGTGGGGAGCAGCGTCTGTGTTGCTGTATGGCACCGATGGGCTTGTGCCTCTGACATCAGATGTGCACCTTATCACTGGGACGTGCATGGAGGCAGCCTGCTGCTTTCATGCCAAATTGGGGTTTATCCATTGCAGAACATGGGAGGGGTTCCAGCCCAGCCTGGCTCCCTTTGCTCCCTGCAGTTCTAACCAGCCATCCTCCATCTGAGAGGATAGAGTGAAAAGGAGAGGTTTTGTTTTGAGTAGCAGCAGCTCTTGTGATCTTTGGAGCTGTGTGAGCATCCTGCGTGCTGCATGCCTTCAGTTGTGCTCTCAGGTGCAGTGGTGCAGTGTGGAATTAAAGCATCCAGCTGTGCTATGCAGCTTCTGCTGCCCTCACTCTCCTCTGCACCTGCTCCACTCCCTCTAAACCAGCTTTATGCTGCTGATATTCCAGCCAAGGCCGCGCTGTGCTGGAGGAGGCTGGATGGTCACTGTTGTCCTCAGCAGTTTGGACAGCTTGGATCCACTCTTGGTCTAAAAGCTTTGCTGTCAAAGAGATTCGGTGCCTGGGGAATGCCTATGGACAGTGCTATGAAGCAGGCTGGTGGGATTCTGGTTTCTTGCTCCTATCTCAGGTTGGAAGGAGAGACTAATTTATACACAGCATTCTTTTAATCACCAAGTCAGGTGAAATAAATACATATACAGCGCCTGTGGGAGCCTTTAATTCCTAATGACAGACTGTTACAATGCTGCTGGCATACATTTTATTCCTAAAGTCTGTGGTCGCTCTTGTAAATGAAGCACACACCTCTATGGAGCAGATTGATGGAGGCACTGTGCTGTCCTGGCTGTTCTGAGCCTTCCTCACTCGCCTTAGGATACAGCTGAAGGCGTGAGCTGAGAAATGAAAGAGCTCCGCATGCTTCTCACGCCAGCAGAACAGTACCATGAAGGCTGGTTTAGTGGCATCGTAAGTTAATGACCAGCCAGAAATCTTAGATTTCAAGCCCTATAAAATGTAGTTTAAACTACCTGTGGAGGTCACTGGGAACTCCTCACCGGTTTTTGCTTCCAGGACATGCTGTTACTGATAGTAACTTCATAGGAAAAGCTCACATTAAATGATACCCGATAGGATTGTTGGGTTGGAATTTTCATTTTCTTTTTGTATCTCTGTAGTGCCAGCCCAGAACTTGCTTTTCCATCTGGTGGATGCTCACCTGACAGCTGCACAAAGCTCCCCATCCTCTGCCAGAAATGCCCCAAAGGACTCGGCCTCAATCCGCTGAACAACTTGATAGAATGGATGTTGCTCCGGTGGGTGCTTTTAGCTCTCTTTCTTTGAGAGCGTGCAAATGGAAATTCAATAAGAAAATAACCTTATTGTGAAGTTTTTAATCAGCACAGCTTCCTTGTAATAATGAAATTGAGAAGGGATTAATCACCTGATTTAATTACCGAGAGAAAAAATGTCTTCCAATGGGATTTCCATCTAATGTGTTCTGGACAGTCCTTGTGCATGGAATCAGCCTCACTTACACCAAGGCATTGGTTCCCTCAGGTTTTCTGCTCTCCTCCACCTTTGGAAGTTAGTTGAGAGTCTCCTGTTTGGTTTGCAAGTACCTCCAGTTTAGTGAGTGGTGTCTCCTGGCACGGCTCTTGTTTGGAAATCTCTGCAGCTGGGGCTTTGGGATTGCTCTTGTTTTTGTGAGGTGGTGGTGAAGCCCTGCCAAGTTTCTCGTAGAATCACAGAATGGCCTGCGTTGAAAAGGACCACAGCGCTCATCCAGTTCCAACCCCCTGCTGTGTGCAGGTCACCAACCAGCAGCCCAGGCTGCCCAGAGCCACATCCAGCCTGGCCTTGAATGCCTGCAGGGATGGGGCATCCACAGCCTCCAACCTTTTCTCCTTTGGGTCTGGGCAGAACAGGGCTCCAAGCACACATCAACCCTCCTGTCCTTAGCAGAGCATTTCAGAAGCCTTTTGTTTTTTTCCCCCCCTCAAAGATACTGGAGCCAACCAGCACCTCCTTGTTCATCCTGTTTGCCGTTACCTTGCCAGCAGCATCCCACAGGATCCTTTCCAGATCCTCACCTATTCCCAGCACTGTTTATTTATCAGTATCTGTGCTGGCCACGGAGAGGAGCTGTTTGGCTGCACTCTGCCTGCTTCTACTTCCCAGGAAAGCAGACAAACAAACACCCATCATTCTGCCTCTGCAGCCTTCTTCCTGCTGGCTTTTGTCTCACGTCCAGCCCTGAAATGCTGTATGTCTATCTGCTCCACAGCTGGCTTTCAAGCAGCAGTTCTCCCTGATCATCCTCCGTGCATGGCCAAGTTGCAGGAATTGCTGCATTTCCCAATGCTGCACATGCACCTCAGCTGTGGTTTTGTGTTTTATTTGATGTACTCTTCCTGCAGGCTCTCACAGACGGGGGCAGGACTGAGCCTCTGCTCTCTAACAGTGTTCTCACTCCCTTCCTCAGGCTGTGGGATGCACCAGCTCCAATGTACTGTTTCTACATGGTCCACCTGCAGAAGGAAGCCAGCTCGGCCAGCTGTGATGTTCACCCATGCAGAGCTCCTCAAAGCTCTGCCTCAAGAAAGCAAGTAAAGCTGGATTTACGAAGGATGGAGCTCAGCAGGTGGAACCTTCTCTTTAGTTTGTAGTTCACCTGGCTAAAAATCCCAGGGCAATCAGGGCTGCATGACCTTCCCAAGGCCACCAGCTGAATCTGCAGCAATAACATGGGGCAGGAGCACGGCTTCACCCCACATTGATCTGCAGCCTCGTGCTCCTGCTTCTTAAGTCTAAAATGCATAGTGCAGGTTGGGCAGCAGCGCAGATGCTGCGAAGAAATGTTTAAATCCAAAGCTCAAATTTGTTCCCAATTAGTCCAAAGAAGAAAAAAAAAAAAAAACCCAGCCACCACCACCACCCATAATAACAAATATCCATAGTAACATCTCTGTTTAGGTTTGTTTTCTGACATCACCTCGGCTCCCTGCCAGGGTGCCTGAATATCTCTTTGTGCCTCGTCTGCTATTGTTTGCTTAGGTTGGTTCTGCACACGTATGCATGAATGCTTGGGAAATGGCTTTGTTTTTTTTTCTTTAGGAATGTGTTCCAAACAAATCTCCAAAGCAGTGGCACAGAGGTTTGCTTACATCTGTGCTGCGTTACTCTCGGTGTCACATCACTCTTCAGATGGCTCACCCAGCATTGGAAAGGCTCCTAGGAGCCTGCCAGGCACTGACACAGCTATAGAGGAGTGTTTCATTCCTCTGTTTCTGCAGCTCTTGGTGATGCTGGTTGGTTTTGTCTCATCACAAGTATAAAGAGTGGCAAATTCATTCACTGAGGCTGCAGACTTGAAAGCCAAGATAGAAATGTGCCAGTTCAGTGGGTGGAGAGTCAGGAATATCCTGGCTACGAAGGATTTGCTTCTTTAGGAAAAGAATCTCAGGTCAAAATTGAGAGACTTTTGCAATGGAAGTCCTCTCTGGGCTCCCAGCTGTTTTAGCAGGCAGGTGAACACAGCTTGAATGGGTGCAGTTATTGATCGCTGTATGACAGCAATGCGTGCCATCTTAAAATGAGTCATCTTGTAGCTGTCTAGAAATACAGAGGTTGGGTACAGGCTTCCTCAGTATCTACATATTCTAACGTGAATTTGAATAGATGGAAGTCAGTGTGTCCCTTTTGAGCAGACTTTCTCATCATAGTGTGTTTACACTGCTGAATGCCTGTCTGCCCTGCGAGTCTTTTCTGTATCGATCTCACCCAGCTCTTTTAAACACAAACAGCTTTGTGCTGCAGCAGCCCCACAAAGGGAGCACTCACACTGCTCACAGAGCAGCTCCTCCTCCCCAGAAATGCACCGTTCTTCAGCCATCAGCCCACTGTGAAGAGCAGCATGGCTGTGATCAGCATGCAGCTCTGCTGGGCGCTTTGCTTTGCAGCAATTGAGCCATTGTCCTCTGTAAGGAGAGCAGAACAGACATGAAACGTGGGCTGCGTTTGTTTTTAGCTCCCACGTGGTGTCCTGCTGGAGAATCTGATCTTCGCCCTGGTCCGTTTCTCAGCATCCTCTGCCCCTATCCTCCATCTCCTGCCTCCTCCTGCCCGCTTATTGGGTTAACAAGACATGGGGATGGCTCCCATCTAATAACATTTCAGCTGAGATCGTGCTGTGCTGGGAAGAAAGTCATTAAGTTGATTCGATTTGCTCTACAATGGTACTGCATCAATATCAGTGCGTGCCTGGCAGTGAAGCGTTGCTTGTAAGATCTGTATTCAAACCAGATCTTTGGGCTGCCCAAAGCACACATCCCAGACTAAAATGACCCCTCAAAGAGCCCAGCCCATCATCCCAGGCACACGGGTTGCTGTCAAAGCACGAAGCCCTTCCTTTAATTCTTTTAGCCCTTCCTTTTAGATTTCAGATCAGCCTGGAAGCTCCCAAGGGGAGCAGAGAAATGGCTCATATAGTGGAAATTTAAGGTCATCTTTTGGTAGCATCCCACCTGGATAGCATCACTCCTTCCATCAGTGTGGGGCTGTAGCTTCAACTTTAACTCTTTTTCTTTCTGCACCAGCTCCATTCAAACGGGGTGGATTCGAAACGCACGGAGCTGTTTTCGTGCTGCAGAGCCTCACTACGTCTGCTTTGCAGTTCATCAGAGCAGCTCACAAAGTTTCCAGGATGGAGCTGGCGTTCCCACAGGGCTTCACCCATGCCAAGAGCCCGGAATTGTGCAGAGGGAGCAGTGCACTCTGTGCTGCCAGACACTGATTGCTTCTCTTGGCCTCGGTTTCTGATTTATTTATATGAACTTAATGACACCCGAGCAAGGAGCTCAGGAAGGCATCAGATCAAACACAGGCTGACTTCATTGGGCTAAAAACGTCTCAAGCTTCCCATCATCAGCCACGTTACCCATTGGATCTGTGCTTACCGAGGGGACCTGCTGAATCCTGCAGTAAAGGAGTTCACTCCCGTGCACCCATCAAGGCCAAAAATGTGTGTCTTTGTAAAAGATGCTCCGTTTCAGTGGCCACAAGGAAGAGGTTTTGTTGCTTCCCTTGGAAGCGGTCGAAGTTAGCATCCGATGATCGAAGTTAGCTGGTCTGTTTGCCTTCAGAGAGGACGACCTCATCTTTCCTGATCTTTCAGGGAGGTGCTGGAGAACCTGGAGGTGCTCGGGAACCGTGGGGATGTGGCACTGAGGGATGGATCAGTGGGCATGGCGGGGGTGGGTCAATGGTTGGACTGGATGATCTTAGAGGTCTTTCCAACCAGAACGGTTCTGTGTTTCAGGCTTTGAGTTATATCTGAGTTTGTCTGGAACCTCAGTTTTTCATGGTCTTTTTTTTAATCTCCATTGCGGGGGGGAAGGCTCTTGTCCCCACCCTACTGAGGCCCTTTTCCCTATGGAAGCTCATAGCCCAGGGACCTGCCTTCTGCTCAGGAGAGCCTTGGATCTGCTTGAGCACGGAAGGGAAGGTGCCAACAATGAGCTTGCAGAAAGAGAAGGTAAATGAATGAGGACCAAGATTGCTGGTGCCAGCAGGTACAGAACTGCTCGTACCAGTGAGCAAGAATTGGAGGACTCCATGATCCTGATGAGTCTCTTCCAACTCGGGATATTCTGTGGTTCTGTGTCTGCATGTATTCATCATGTTCCTGCTGCCCCGAAGACTTTGTTCTCTTTGTTTCCTTCCTCCACCACCAGCCAGTCCTCCTGGTTCCCTTGGGATGACAGTGACACATTGTGGATTTGCTCTTGCCATCCCATATTCTCTCCCAAGCCAAGGGAAAGGGACATGTGGAAAGGGAAAAAAAATGGGCTGCAAGCTTGGTGCTGGGACCTCAATAAATGCAAGTGACATAAATGCTGGCTGAGACACCTTCTGCCTGCTGGCTCCTCTGCTGCTAGGGAGTTATGCTGGCTGTGAAGTGGCTTTCTGGAACCAACCTTGGAGCAAATGCTTGGCCAGAGCCAATTCATTAGCAAAGGGAAGCGGCTGCAAGCCCCCCATTTAGGCTGTGTCGCTTCACATGCCTGAAGGCAGCCCTGCTGATGTTTCAAGCCCTCTGCTGCCCCAGCAGCCCATGGCACCACTTCAGGCTTCACTGGTCAGCCTGAACCTGGTGGCCTGACCGGATTTCCACCCACCCGGCCATCCTGTTCTTTGTGTCTCCTGGGGCAAACCATGCTAAAGCCACACTAGTGTCTAGATAGGGTAGAGTCATAGAATCATTGAGGTGGGAAAAGACCACTAAGATAATCATCTCATCCGACCATCGACCCTACCCCTGTTCTCCCCTCGGCTACCCACCACTTTGCAGTAGAAGGCCGTGGGGTTGCTCAGGTGTGCCGTGCCCTTGTAGGTCCTTGGTGGCCATTCCCTGTCATCTGTGTGTCCTCCACCTGCCCAGAATTACCTCCCAGGAGCATTTGCCCCACCACCTTCCCGGGGACTGAAAGGCTGCTCTCCAGATCCTCCTCCTTACCCTGTCTAAAGTGAGAAATGACGTTTGCCTCTTTATATCAGCTATCCTTGTGCTGACCAGGACCTTCCCCGACTTAAGGTGGGAGTATCAATGTTGGCCAGCCCCTCCTTGCCATGTTGAACACCCCACTGACAAAAAGTTGGCCCTGCTGAGTCTTTGCCAGCGCTGCTTGCCTTAGGGCTGGCTTGGTAGGAGTGGGTTGTTAGTGCTGCCCAGCCCAGCAGAGAGGTCCGGCCACGTGCCCATTGCATCCTCACCACTTGTAGGCCATGTGGTTGGGTCTTGATTCCCCAAAAACACATCAGATCCTTGGGCCAGTGACAGAGCTTTTAGGCTTTGGGGCAAACACAGCACTTTTGCCCTTTGGGGAGAGGTTGTGATCAGATCAACACATTAAAGAGCTTTTCAGTACCGCAGGGACACCTCCCCAGTATCCCCATTGTGCCCAGGGATCCCACAGCCCCTCACAGAGCTGCCCTGATGTGGGCATCCCCATTGCTCCTGTCCTTGGTCAGCCCCACAGGCCTGGCTGCTCACCTCATTGCAAAATGTCCTGCCTCATCACATCCTCCACTTGCAGAAGGACAGGGACGGGTAGCAGTAGTGCTGACCCTCAGGAACTGTGGTTCAGCCCAGACCTGGGCATTTCATGCCTCCTTTTGCAGTCAGACAATGGGAACCAGCGAAGGGGCAAGGACCCTGGACAAGGGGCACAGCCAGCCCCACAACCCTCGTATGACCTGCTCAAAGTGGGGCTGACACCCCCAGCCCATGGCCGTGCCAGGGAGCGATGCCAGCCCCAGCCCAGGGTCAACCCAACAGCCTCCTGCCTTTACAAAGGGAGGTGCAGAGGGATGTGAGCTGGCAGGCAGCCGAGCCATGAGCAGCTCCGGCAGCGCTGTGAGCACCAGCCCTGTGCTCGGGCAGTGCTGACACTGCGGGCGTTGGGGTGGCAGCGCCCAGCCCAAGCATCACCCAGCCCAAGCGCGGCTGCTTCCAGGGATGGTTACCAGGAGCCGGCGGTGTGTTTGGTTGCAAACAGAGCGGGGGCCGGAGCCAGGCGCTGTGTTTGTGCCTGCGGTTGCTCAGGCAACTCGGGGCCAGCCAGGAAGCGAGCCCTGGGGCTGGCCAAGACGGACAGAGGGATGGACAGACGGACAGAACCAGAGGCGGGGCGTCAGTGCGGAGGGGGCTTTATTGCGGGGTGACAGCGCGGGGCTGCGGCATCCTTTGGTTCAGGCTCCTTGGGGGCAGTGGGAGCCCACGTGGGTGCAGAGCTGGGGCTCAGGGACTTTTGGTGGTGGTCGGGACCCCATTCTGGGAGCTGTGCTGGGCGATGGGACCCATGGCAAGCGGCATCCCAATGGGGCGATGGGAAGGCTGCGACGCCAGGGGTGGGGAGGGTGGGCTGCGGTCCCGCAGGGCTTGAGGTAGGGAGGGCAGAGGTGCCGGCGGGGCACCCATGGAGCAGCGCTGCAGGCAGGGGGTGATGCACGAAGGACGGACGCGGCGCTGAGACGGAGCCCGGCCGCTCGCCCGTCGCATCCGACATCCCGCCAGCATGGGGCCGGCCCCATGCAGCCTCCCAGGCCCTGCGGCCGTGTCCCGAGGCCGACGTGACCGAAGGCGGTGGGCGCGTGGGGCAGTCCCTACTTTTTCACTTTGGCATCGTAGGTGCCCGCGTTCTTGTAGGCGCTGACGTAGCCGCTGTTGTCCACGATGTTCTCCCGCCCGCTCTTCCCCTTGCCTTTGCCCGTCTCATCGAAGCGCTCCTTGTGTGACCCGTGTACTTGGAGGTGTCTGTCAGCCGCTCCACGGCGCCCACATTCTTGGCTTTCTGCACGGGGATGTGGACACAGAGGGTCAGCCAGCATCCCGACCCCGTGCCGGTTTCTGATGCCCACCGGGAACCCAAACCCGTGGCCATAGGGCTCCCACAAAGCAGAGCCCCATCCTCACCCCGTGCCCCCGGCTCTCACCGTGACGCCCACATTAATGGGCTCCTTCCCAGCCACCAGCTGGCAGATGGCCTCGTATGCCTCCTCCTTGCCCTTGTCCTTAAAGCGTTTCGAGGCCAGCTCCTCCAGGGCCTTCTTGAACTCCTCATAGTTGATGACACGGGCTGTCTTCCCTCTGCAAGCAACAAACATGTGCTGTGAGCACCACCTTGTGCTGGTCAGAACCACATTGTGAGGACCCCAGAATGCTCTTCCCCCAACCTGGGGTTCCTCAGCCACCTCCA
Organism: Meleagris gallopavo; assembly: GCF_905368555.1. Classification (NCBI taxonomy): domain Eukaryota; kingdom Metazoa; phylum Chordata; class Aves; order Galliformes; family Phasianidae; genus Meleagris; species Meleagris gallopavo. The sequence continues at coordinate 1,501,473 of NC_139416.1, forward strand.
AAATGCAGTAGGGCTGCAATGGTCAGGCCAGATGGGCTCTAGGAGCTTTCAGCCCCGTGGTGTTACAGCCCTCTGTGCCTAAACCTCACTGGGGATTTGGGCGCTGGTGATGGGAGGGTATGTGCATCTGTCATCACTGCTCCTGACCTCCCCTCATTGCCCAGTTTGGCACAGAGCTGCTGTGCTTTGTTCTTCCCCATTGGCATCACCTCAGTGCCCAAAGTCACTTCGTTCCAGCTGGGAACGAGAGAACCCAGACAGCAGTGAAGAGGGAGCAACATCCCCGTCCATTGTCACTTTTGCACCCTGGTGCAACATTGGCTGTCACCACATTCACAGTGACCACAAAAGAATCCCCAGGTCCCGAGCTCAGAGCCCTCCCTGAGCTCAAAGCCGTGCCACACCCCGTTGTACAGCCCTGAGCATCCGCCTGTTGCAGGATGAGAAGTTGGTTCCCATCTCATCTGTGCACGACATCAAAATCTGAGCTTCAAAATCTGAGCTTCCCATTCTGCAGATTTGCAGTTATTTACAATCAACACCCATTGCACCACGGAGACGCACAGGAGACCCCAACCCAATCACTTACTTCACCTTGGAGAACACAATGTCCACGTCGGTGCCGGTGACGCTTTTGCCGTCAATGACTTTGCAGTCCTTGCACAGCTTGGCCCAGTTCTTCCCATTCATCTCCTGCCCCGTGGCCTTGGTGTCACCATAGATGGCGAACTTGCGGAAGCTCTCCTCCAGCGACGCCATCTCAGCGCTCCCCGCCATGGTGCCGCAGGACGGGGTCGGGGCGGAGCGGCCCCTCACCACCGGGATGCTGCCGACAGCTGAGAGATGCCTTCGGGGACCGCGGCTTCGGATGCGAGAGCATCAGCCCACCCCCATCCTGGCCACCACCCACCCTCATCCCTCAGTCGGCTCCCAGACCCGTGCCCGTCGCCGGCGCGGCATCCCCCGCTCTCCCCCTCCCGTTGCCTGGCGACCGTCGCTAAGGGCAGGGCTGCGTTGCCTAGCGACCGTCGCTAGGGCTGGAAGGCGCGGCCCCGGGGGATGAGGACCCCTAGGGAGGGTTCGGGTCCCTCGGAGCGGTCCCGACGCCGCGGCGCCCCCCCGCCCCCCGCTGGCTCCCGGTGCCGGTCCCGCTCTCACCTCCCGGTGCCGCTCTCTGGGCGCGGCCGCCGCCGCCGCCGCTGTTTAAGGCCCCGCGCTGGCGCCGCGCCGGCCCACGGCTGCGGGAGGGGCTGCGGGACGGAACGCGGGGCCGCCCCCTCCCGCCCTGCCCGGACCGACACACGGCCGGAGGTGTCCGCCCGCAGCGGTTGTGCGGGGGGAGCAGGGAGGGAATGGGAGCGGGGGACCCGGCTCTGCTGTCACACGCGGAGCCCCTCCTGGCTCTACGAGAAGGGATCGGCGGCTCCATCCCCGCGTCCTCCCTCTGCCGTCCCCGTCCTTCCTCCCTCATCCTCCTCGCTCCTCCATCATCAAAATACCACGAAGGTTGGAAAAAAGCTCTCAGATCCCCAACCCCACCGTGCCCACTGCCCGCGTCCCTTAGAGCCACATCCCCACGGTTCTGGGACACCTCCGTGGATGGTGAATCCCCCCCAACCTTGGGCAGCTGTGCCACTGCCTCATTGCTCTTTGGGAGCAGAACTGTCCCTAACACCCGAGCTCCTGGATGGGGGTCCATGGAGCCATGCAGAGAGGCAATAAGAAGCTCTCGCAGAGTGGCAGCCAGGAGGAAGTTGGATTTTTCTTGCTATTTTCTGGATATTTTTTTTATCTCCTTGGAGACTAAGAGAAAAGCAGAAATGCTGCTATTGCAAAGCACCCACCGAGCCCTCCTCCTCTGCCTGCCTCGTACTGCTTTCACAGGCTGGAGGTCATCGGCTCCAAAGGAGCTGCCCAGAGCAGGATGCTCTCGAGCACGTCTGCAAATGGACTGCTGAACGTCTGCTGGGATGGAGCTCGGAAGAGTCTGGGTGGCCAAAGGGTGGCACATCTTGGCAGCCGAGGGGTGACACATCCGGATCACCAACGGGCAGCACAGCTGGGTGAACAAGGGCTGGCACATCTGGGCAGCCAAGAGAGAAGGGCCCGGAGCCGAGCCGGGCGTGCTGCCCCACTGCCGTCCCACGGGTCGAGCAGGTCAGGTTTCGGTTTCTAAGGGCTGGGGTTTGTTGTGCATTTGTTGTCACCATGACAGCCCTGTTGGGACAGAGCGTGTCAAAACCAGGTCCTGGGTTGGCTCCTGCAGCTCCTCACGCAGCCTGGAAAAGGAAGGCCAGGAGGAGGCTGGGCTCAGGCTGGAGCCAAGCAGGAGGTCCCACGGGCCGAGCACGGCCGTGGCTCAGTGCCCAGACCCCGGGGACTTTCCCCTTCTGATGATTTCCAGAAAGGATCGGGGTGTTCCCAGCACCCGAGGAGCAGTGCTGGTCCGATGCTCATCCCGGTCTGTGCCGGGCGTGCATCCCACACTGGGGTCACCCGCAGGATGCCGAGCTCAGAGCGCACCCCCAGCAGGGACACGCACCCCCTGCACCCCATCCTCCTCTGTGGGCACTGCCAGTTATCTCGGCCCACCAGGGAGCAGCGGGGTGGGATGAGGTTACGTGGGAACGCCGCTCCTATAGAGCAAGTTGCTACAAAACAGAGGGAAGTGTTTCAGAGGTTGTGCAATATGTATATGGTAACCCTGGAGACAGCTCGTCCAGAAGGCATTAGCGGGGCTTAGCTGTGTCTGACAGCACATGGGGTGTGCAGGCGTGCCCAGCCCCACTGCTCTGCCCCACGGTGTGAGGTTTGGGGCAGAGGGGTCACAGCTCTGTCCTCCCCTCTCACTCGGGGTCCTCCCAGCACGGTCACATCAAAGGCATTTCCCAAAGGAAGGTCACCCTGACTTCAAAGAGAAGACAGCGCATGATGAAAGCAAAGGGGTGGACGGGGCCATGATTTACAACCCGGCGCTGGGAAGGGCTTCAGAAAGCTGTCAGCATCCTGAGAATGCGCCGCTCATTCCTTCTAAAAAGCTGCAGTGTCTCCTGCTGGAGCTGGGCAGCCTGGGGCACCGCGTCCTGCTGCTGGGACAGCCTGCTGTGGGAGGCAGCTCAGATGCTGAGCGGCGCTTCTGGAGGTTCTCCTGGGGCACAGCAGCTCTCCTGGGAGCTGGGGACATCCCAGCATCACCATTTCCACTCTTGGATGCAGTGTGCATCCTTAATGCCCAACACACCCAAATCAGACACCAGTCATGCACACAAAGTCCTGCTGTGTGCAGAGCAGAGCCCATACACAGCACTGGAAGCCCGTCCTGCTGGCACATGGCTATCCCCACAGATTGCAGCATTGGGCTCCCAAAAAACCCCACGGGCTTCCCAAAGGCAGCCCCTCTGAACATCCACAGAGCCATCCACACCCAAAGGGCAAAGCATGGTGGGGCACAGTGCTGGATGGCAGAGCTGGGCATCACCAACAGGGCGGCTAAAGGAATGGCTGCCAGAAGAAATAAAGAGGAAATTATTTAGCAAAGGGCATAGAAAACTTTATTGTGGACAGAGCTAATAAAGAGCTCCATACATAACTTTGGGGCTGGTTCTGCATGGGCAAAGGGTAAGAGAACACAGAGCTACTCAGGGGCACCTGCTGGAGATGAACGTCCGATGCTTTGTAAGGGGACAGCTAGCCTTGAAAGCCCGGCGACTGCAGGCTGCAGCTCTCTTGGATGGCAGCAAGCAGGGAGAAACAGCAGGGAGAGATGCCCATGCAAGCACACAGGACACTTCTCAGAGGCCATTCTCCATCCCACGGAGATGTTTAGCAGGACAGCTCAGCTCTCTGTCCCTTTAGTACAATAAACTCCTGGTCAGAGCGCCCAGAGATGGCCCTGGAACAAGACGTGCTCTACAGAAAGCAGCTGGATGCTCAGACATCGCCTGTGCCTTCCCTTCCTGAGGGAACTGGGCCAGCTGCTGGCACTCAGGGCATGCAGCCCTCCTCATCGTAGCCAGGCAGGGGCTGTTAGACATGGTGCAAGCAGCCAAGGTGGCAACCGCAGCTCCGGGTGGTGGCCACAGAGGCCGTGCAGCTGTCAGGTGAGGAATGATGCCAGGCACACAGTGCTGCTGGTGAGGTCCAGCAGACAGCTCCGCTGCTATCCTGGGCTCTGAGGGAGCTGGCTGCTAGGCAGATCTGGGCTTCCTGGCAGCCCAGGCCGCAGTGCTCAGTCAGGAATGCAAAGCAAGGCATGCTGCCCACAGAGCAGCACAGGCTTTGCAGCCCACATCACCCTCTACTCTCACCACCACCACAGACTGGCTCTCGAGCCTGGTGTCAGGTGTGGGATTTTTTTTGCAATACAGAACAACCGCGCTTGGGCTGTGGATTAATACTGAGTTGGCAAGCCCAGGAAATGAAAAGCTTTTGGGACCTGCTGCATCCTCAGAAGTTTCTGATGAGAAAGCTGCACTGCAGGGCACTCCAGGCTGCTGGAAAGATGCAGCTGAGCAGTCAAACCACACTGCTTTAGAGTACATGCTGGTGGACTTGGCTTGAAGGCGCACAGTGAAAAGTGGTACAGGGACAGAACAATCCTCAAGTCACTCCCTGACTACCAGCTGAGATGCCCTGGCATGATCCAAAGCCCGGGTGGGGGCAAGTGGAAAATTGAGTTTTCAGGGTATTAACAGAGAGTGGAGATGCAGCCTTGTTTTATCCTACAGCATTAAACTTTCTGCAGCGTTGGTCTGCAGAGCGTCAGGAGCGCACAGCCCTTTCTATGGAGAATGCTCTATTTTAGTTCCCTCTGGCAACAGGTCAAAGCACCCAACCTCAGACAGCCCTGGGCACTTCTCTAGCTGCAAAACCCGCTCGCCTTGACAAGGAGAGTGGAACTAGGCTTGGGGCAATCCTAGCTCAGAAGGCAGCAGCCATAATCATAGAAGTGCTCAGGTTGGAAAGACCTTAAAGATCATTGAATCCAACCACGACCAAACCAAACTGCCCTAACAACCCTCCTCTAAGTCGTGTCCCTGAGCACCACATCCAAATGGTTTTTAACCACCTCCCTGGGCAGCCTATTTCAGTGCTTAACAGCCCTTTTTGTAAAAAAGTTTTTCCTGATATCCAATCTAAACTTACCCTGGCACAACTTGAGGCCATTTCCCCTCGTCCTGAGAGACAAGGGAAACGCAGAAGAATATGATGCAGCTGGGCTTCTGCTGCCTCTCAGCTAAGAGTGCTGAAAGTTGGACAGCATCACACACAGGGATGCTGCTGTCGCCAGAGAATGAACTGCTGGAGCGAAAACCTTTGAACAGAAACACGCAAATAGGAAAAAAAAACATCTTGCTTCACCCCCAAAGGCTGTGGCTTTGGAAGGACAGTCACTCGGGCACTGTGGTGTTTGTCCTTATGTCCTTTAGGCATGGATCAGGCCTGTCCAGATGCTGTTTGCTGGTGCATTTTCTGTGCTGTGGTTCAGATGTGTTCCCACCAGGCCGGGGCTGAGAGACATGAAGTTCTCCACTGCTCTTACTTACAAACACAGCAGGAGTCTTAGAAAAAAGTTCCAGATCTCGTTCCATGCGTCTGTCTCGCTGGCAGCTTTTCCTTTTCACCTTGTGCCCAGAATACAGACTCTTCCCCTTGCAATGTTTGGGATCAGGTGTGGACACGGGACAGCGCCCAGCACTGCTTGAGCTGTTCTTACAAGGGCTGTGAAGGGCTGTGCTGCCGAGGTGAGTCTGAGCCACAGGAATCTCATCCATGGACTCAGCAGATTCGGAGTGATAGTCAGCTGGGGGTGCTGCTGCCTGCACTGCAGTAGGCAGGGGAACGGTGGGCACCAGGAGGAGAGGGCTGTGGGAGGAGGAGGTGGCAGCAGTTGTGGCTGGAAACTCTGGAGATGGAACGAGAGACACAAGGAAGGTCAAGGAGAGAGAGAGATCCGTCAGCCCTACAGATGTCAGCTCTGACATGGCCGATCCATCAGCTGGGAACCACTGCCCTCAGTGCTGCTGACACAGTTGCTTAAGCAGCCTAACCTTGTTTATGAAGATCTACGTTTCCCTCTTGCTCATCTGACCAATTTCTCCTTTAAAAACGAAAGCGGTCCATGGTACAGCTGCCACCACAATGGGTTTTGCTGTGCCTTCTTCCTCAGGAAAACAGAACTGAAATGAGCACTACTTCTGTTTAATTGTGCTGCTGCAATAACACCTTGAGTAGGATGACTGGGAGCAAGAAGAGCCCTTCTTTTCAGCTACCTTAGAACTAACAGTTCCAAGAAATAGCATGTTTAAAGCCGTAATCCTAATAGAGCAAGGAAAAGCTGGCATCACAACCCCATTAAATCTGCACAACACAGACGCTTCCAAATAAAGTTTATATCTCCTCTTCTCCAGGAAGTTTCCATTCTTTGCTTTTTTATTTTATTTTTTTTCTTGTCGCTACTTTCTAAAAGCAAGTTTGTATTAATTCCTTCACACTTCAGTGAACTGGTAGAGTTACAAAGCAAAGAAGCTGAGTGATGCACACTCACCTGACTGGGGACCTGGAAAAGAAGCCCAAGTTCCAGCATGCGGTTTAGATCTGCTCTCCATCACTGAGGAAGAAGACCTTAACATCTTCCTCCTCCTTTTTTTCTGTCTCTGTGAAAGCAAAGGCAGAAAGTCACACAGCACATGACATATCAAGAAAGAGATAGCCCTTGTCCAACATACAAGTATAGTAGAGAAGGATTTTTTCTTATCATCTGGATGACAAAATTGATTAATGAGCTTAGGGGAAAAGAGAGCACCACTATCAGTCACCAGAGGAAGTGGGGAAAGCATCTGGATGCAGGTAAATGAATTTTAAAAAGCAGAAAACATCCCTTTGGGCAGCTATTTCATGCACTAAAGCTTCACACCCACACACACCTTATTCCCCTGGGCAAATGCTTTATTTATTTATTCAAACATGGAGATATTTGAATGCTTAAGCTGTTGGAATTTGCTCTACAGAAGCACACGCAGGTGCGTGCAGTCACTGAACAGCACTAGAACAGAGAGAGATTGTGCAGGCTCCACGTGTTACAGCTCAGCTGCAAGTCTGCGAAGCAAGAGCAGAATGCACCTGCTCACACGTGGGAGCTGAGGCAGGAGAGCACTGTCTGCATGCAGCGACCACAGGCATCCCTGCACACACACCGAGGACACGACGAGGTAAGCACAGTTTGCATCAGAGCAAGTTTGTCCACCAGAGCACACAGCAGAACTCCTGCTTACCTGCAAAGGGGCCGCAAAGTGAAGAGATGGGAGGTCAGGAGAGGAGCTGCGTTCAGGATCAGCTTCATTGGCGTGGACATAGAGCTTTGAAAAGCTAAATACAGATATGTCAGATGCTTCCCTCAGACACTGCTTAACTGTGACCTCCACCTTTCTTGCACAGAGCCAGCTTCAATCAGGCTGAGGCAGCCCCTGCTTTGCACTGCACACCCTGCACGACTGCAGGGTCGCTGTTCTTGCAGCTTTGGTGCACAACACACCAAGAGTTTCCTCTCCCTTCCCTAAGGACATGAGTTAATAGGCAAGGCTTAATTAAGAGACAAGGACACTGTTTTCCAGTGACTGCTCACCTCATCTCATAAACTACACTGATTCATATTGTGATTCACATCTCCTGACAGCCTGAAGTCTTATAATGATAATGAGCTCAATACAGGAACTGTGGGACAAAACCAGAAGTTTAAGCTGGCAACAGAAGAAACCCTTTTTTGTGATATGGTGGCTCTTAGCAGTGGATATTATCAGTACTCTGCGCCATCACTTGGCTTCCACATAGAGCTGAAACTTGATTTTGAGAGAAAAACCTTATGGCTTGAGAAGAGAGATTCAAATGTGGGGGTACTAAATGAACACAAACACAACCTGAAGTGTTTTTTTCAGCCTGATTCCTTTTAATTTACTTGAGAAAAAAACCTCTAGGGAGTCTGGAAATGGGCTAAGGCTGGATTTTTTGACACAAAAGCAGGCTAGGACATAATGCTGAGCAGGTCACTCGACCAGCTGATGATCTGAGATGGCAGCAAAAATGCACGGGGTCAGAGTACATTTCAGTGGAATCCCTTTCTACCTTACAGACTTCATCCTTCAGTTAGCCCTCCTGCTAAGAGCCTCAGCCTTGTTAAGGATGTGAGCATACACAAGGTACAATGAGCTACTACGTACAATCAGCTCTCAAAGCCCCAGTAGCAGAGCATTCAGTTTAATTCCAAGACAACCTCAGATACTCACTCAGAATGACTTGCTACTCCAGAGCTCTCTAAGCCTAAATCACAAAGTTAGCAGGCTTTCTCATTTCAGTTGCTCACAAAGCAGACCACCTCCTTCAGTCATACTGTAGCAAGCTTAAGTGGAGCTCCCAGATCTATTTCAGGCAGCTTTAAAGTAATTTTTATTGTAAAACTCTAAAACTTTCCAGGAAAGTTATTGTCCCAGAGGAAGGGAGGTAAGTACTCCTGCACGTATTTGCCCTCCTGAAACTCAGTGAATTCAGCATATCTTGGTTGAAACACTGGTGCTCCTTCTGCTCTTTAGACTTTAGAGATGGTTTCCCATTCAGCACACACATCTCTGGGAGACTCACCATTTTTCTGAATTGGCTGCTGAGAAGTCCTCTACCCCAACACCAGGGTTTGTATGGCCAGGGTTAGCTGAAAGTAAGTCTGCTTCCTGAAACGACCAGACAGAAAGAATTCACATTTTCAGAACAAGAGGGACACACAGGGGAGAAGGATTTTCACTACAGAGGTGTTTTCTGCCTCCCATACGCCAAGCATTTTGTCATTAGAGCTACCACAGCTGAAACTCAGCAGAGGATGCGGCACTATTTTCAGCTTGCATACTCTTATAAGCATAAAGGAAGGCTTAACAAAGAAACCCCCTCAATTCAAGTATCCAAATTACAGAAAAGGGCTCCCGGTTCTCCCCCAGAAGCACTCAGTTGGGGTTGCTGGAAGACCAAGTGATGGATCTGTGATGATGCTGCCTCATGTAAGGCAGTAAATATGAAAGCCAACTGCAAAGAGCTGCAGAAGACTCCTATAATCTTGAGTTATAGGCTGATACAACAGCATGTGAAAACCCTCAATGCTACATGGATTCCAGAAGAAATTACAAGATATGAAGGGAGTACAAAGCCTCTGACAAACACATTGCCAATGCTGCCAGAGGGCACTGGGGACAACATCCCCAGCAACACAGCCAGCACACTGCACTGCTCATCCTTGGTCACTCTTCTTCCTGTGCCAGCAGAGAGACTGCCCAAATTACTAGTTGCTCTCAAAAACCTTGGCATGGAGATCTGGAGTCCCTGTACTCATGTAATTGTAGATAAGAGAGCTGCCAAGCTGGAAAGAGTTCAGGCTTGTTGCATTTTGTAAAGTGCTCTTACTTTAATTGGTTTTGCAAATGCAGAAAGAAATTTGCAATTGTTTTATAGGTGCTGGCATCAAATTGAAGGGAATTGGTTTAGCAACCTTAAACATTAGAATTTTGGGATCTGAGAATTATACTGTTGGAGGCTCACTAAGAAAAGCAGAGTTCATCTGCAGATATTTCACAATGAATTTATAACTCAGCTCATCAGTTGTCATTGCCTGAGCACCAGGTGTACATGAGTTGTTCCTCAGAGCTCCCTGGAGACCAAATTCCTAACGCTGACACACCAACCTCATGCACCTGAGTCACAAATGAAGGAGATCAGCCACAGCCTCGTGTCACTGTAAGCAGGGGGAGATGCAGGTATTCCCTGTACAGCGTGCTGAAATAGTAGCAGGAGATATTCTTGTGAGACTGTGCACAGCAAGGGGAAATCATCAGGATTTGATATCCACAGCGAGCAAGCAGGACTGCAGGCTTGGTATTTCAAAGGAGGTTAACAAAATGCACCTTGAGGATACCACAAGCAATGCTTTCCAAGTAGGCAAGAGAAGAGCCTTTTAAAAATCCATTTTGTACATTTTGGCCTTTTAAATTATGTATAACCAAAGCAGCTGCACAGAGAACACAGCCCATCAGAGCTGACAAGCAGGAACAAATGGAAGAAGACTCGATGAGTAGAAAATGCAGCATTCTCTCTGCATGATGAAAGCACAGCACAGAGCCCCAGCATCCCTCAGCTCCCACACAACTGGGCAGCTGCCAGCCTGATGGAGCTGCCTCTCCCCATCAGCTCACTCGGGTTCAGCTCTCAGTCCTGCTGCAAACAGACTGCTAGCCCCACTGAAATCCCAGCTCCCAAAGCTCACTGCCACCTCACGACTGCTGGCCACGCTCAGGTCTCCTGTAATCCTTTAGCCTGAACATAGCCAAAGGCTGAACCAGCACACAGGCTTAAAGAAGGCTTCAGTAGAGTGGGAAACGCATCTCTTCTTACTCTCTGTAGTTAATGAACAGTTAAGACAAAGGTGGGAAGAACACAATTTCTATTTGATGCTTGCAAGATCTTGGATCGGTTACAAAGGGCCTCTGTGTTCAAGCTGAAGGCTGTAGTCAATGCAGCTTACAAAAGGCGAGTCACTTGGTGTACTCCTACTCCGTGTATTTGTTTGTGTTTATCTCTGGTTGCTATGTGAGGAACAAGGAAAGTCTGGGGGGTTAACAGTGTTCTTAACAATGTTACTGGGCATCTTCCAGTCCCCACTGCTCCCCAAGGTACTGACTGCAGCAGGGAAACAGAGCTCCTTTTCACCCCACTGCTGCAAGCCTCAAATGAACCACACTCACACACTTCCAGACAAGCAGCCGTGCAGACAGGAGAACACAGCTGAACAGCTTCATCCCAAACTTAGGCACACACAGCTCACCTTTCTCAGGTATATTTTCAGTAGAGATTAAAATCTGGTAACCAGGAAATCATTAGTGCTGTTGTTTCATTATTGCTTTAATGGTCATGGTAGGCAAAGCTGTATGAGACAAAGTGCCAAACATCCTTGCTGTTATGGAAACCCTCCTTCAAACTGAAAGTTCAGATTTCCCAACAGAGAACAAAAAATGTATACGAAAAGCTGAGGTCTCCACATTGCACAGAAAGGGAATTAGCTCACTTTCCCTCTTCCTTTGATAGGGAAAAGCCATTAATGAGTCCAGGGAGACCCCAGGACCAATTCACAGAAGATGTGGACTAAGCTTGGATTTAATTAGCTTCTTATGAAATATAAAACTAGTTATATAGAAGGCAACTCACTCAACTCAAAGCTAGATAGAGTTACATGGGCTTGCAGAATCCCAGAATAATTTAGACTAGGAGGAACTGGAAGTTTCTAGTCAACTCCCCCATCCAAACCAATACAAACGTTGTTCAGTCAAATTTTGAGCAACCCAGGGGCAAAGCTGTCTTGCAGCAAAATAAGTTACACCAAACCTTTCTGTGAGAGTGTCAGTTTTGTGTATTCCCCTGCACAGTGCAGCAGGACTGAGGAGTCCTTTGCAGCAATACAGATCAGCATGATGGTAATCACAAGGACCTCAGCACTGTGTAGACTCATCTCAAAGGAGAACAAAGCTCACAGGGTCATTTCTGAACAGGATTGGTGCTCTTTTCCTTTTCCAGATAGTCAAGCTAGTCCATGCTGGCTGCCTGATGATTATCCTCAGTTTCTCCTGCCTTGGAATCTGTCTCATTTTCAGTCCTGACCTACAACACCATGCACACAGACCAGCAAAATGCACACTGCCACCAAAACAGATGGTCCTGTCCTTTCCAGAGACAGGACCTTCCCACTCTTCAGTCATCCTCTTTCATGCTGACACAAGCAGTTATGTGACTGCTTGGTGAACCAAATGGGAGGGAGCTGGCCCAGTTAAATGCTACCTCAACTATTTTTTTTTTTTAATAAAGTTTCTTCTTACCCAGATGAGTTCCCCCACCCTGTTCACTGCATGACTGTAACAAACAGCTGCGTTGGCAAAGGAGAACAGAAAGTCCAGGGCCCAGAACAAATGGTGGAAGAAGAGAGTGGGTGGGATTGATTTGTTTGAAAGCAGTACTTGCTAATGCCTGAAGTGCTCATCAAGTTACAGACCGTAGGCTCTCTCAATCCTACTCACATCTCTGCTCCTCAGAGGTGCCTCCAAAGTTCTATCTGGAGCAGCTGCCTCTAAAATTTGAAGCATACAAAACTGAAGCAAGCTCTATGCAGCCGATGAGTGAGGTTGTTCTATGGGAAATGGATTGCAAGTGCAGAGAGTACCTGACTGGGTACCACCTGGGAGGGACAAGGATCCGGCTGCTTGTCTGCTTCTTTGGCCTCTTGCTGGGCACGCTGCTGCAGGATGTACTCATATGTAGTCAGTCTGTTCCACACTGGGAGGAAAGAAAGAGAACAGCTGTCAGTGTGTGAAAGGCCACTCTTGACAGCACTGACAGCTCACAAACAGCCTGAAAAACTCCTCGTTTCAATGGCAACTATAAACAGGAGAAAACTGATACTCCAAGCCAAAAGCACCTTTGCACTGCTTATCTTACTGTACCCTTTGTTGTTATCATCACAGCACTTTCTCATCGTCACAGTGCTCAGTTAAGTGTCTCACATACACGTGGTGCTGCCTTTTGTGTGGCAGAAATTCATTCAGCTCATTTCAGAGCAGATCCATTATTCATATGTGATACTTGAAAGATCTGCGTTGCATAACGAGGAGACAAAAAATACGTCACACTAAATGAAGAAAAGAAAGCCAGCAGGTTGGTGCAGCCCAGAAGACTGAGATAATTAATGTCCAAAACATCCAGCATGGGATGCCCATTCATCTTGTGCCAAACAGACGTGCTCAAAGTTTATATGTGCCTGAGTTTATGTGCTCTTAACGTCCTGCAGACACAGACACATCTGCTTCCATGAATGAGCAAAAGCATCTGACATTTCTGAGCAGCTTGTTTTCCTCAAGAGACTCCAAACATTACAGGGATTCAAAACTAAGGCGTTCCTCTCCTCATGATGTCCTAGTATTTTTAGAACACAGAAGCCAGAAATGGATGCTGTAGTTTCTGACTGCGGTCTGGAAGCATTATTCCTGTTTACAGTAGCATGTAGTTAAATCAGACACTCAGGATGTGGGACATCTAGACTAAAATCTCTGTTGTGTCTGAATTAATTTGTTCCACTAGTATCTTATCCCTCAGAACCATGCTCTAGACGCACAGCTACACTGCAGGGAAGTGGGGGAGAGCAGAGGCAAGCAATGGCCTTAGGAAGAAAAAAGAATCCAAGATGCATTTGGCCAGGAAGTCAGACCATAAAAACAAATGCAAGTCTGCAGCCAGGTGATCAGAGAATGTATTTAATGAGGAAGGTGCAGAGTGCTGGCAAATGCTAGTAGAATTGTATCTGTGTGCATTACTTAAGAAACAGAACGTGGTTACAAACCATTCTTGGGTTAGAATTCATTGGTTTCTACATACTTAGCAGAGCAACTTTTGCAATATTTTTAAATGGTTATTTAGTCAAAAGCACTGCAGCACATAATTAAAAAGAAAACCAAACACCTCTCTCCAAACTTCCGATGTGCCATGCCTCACTGAGTGCCTCTGCAACTGCATCTCAATCAAGATGTAACTGTGATCACACGGATCAGCTGCTTTGAGAATAACCTACTGTGACAGCAGCAAGTAATTAAAGCCAGGACAGTCATTCTGAAAAGATCACATTAAATTGGGTCAAAACTAAAAGTTAATTTGCCTTCAAATTGGTTCTGAAGGAGGACGAATAATTCACATCTAGACAGCAATAAAAAACACCAGAGCAGAACTGGGTTCTACACACAGAACTGGGCTTTGGTCACACAGAACATTTCTGTTTGACAAAAGAAAGAGCATCGTTATCCCAAGGAAGGAGCACCCTCTTGTGGAAGCTGTATGGGTAGACAAGGTAACGTGCTGTTCAGTGCTGCACAGAGTAACGCTGTCTTTTTCAGCCAAAGGAAACGTTCCTGAAGTTTCACCAGCGCTCTGATGCTTTTTAATCTTTCTGTAGCGGTAGATCAACCTTTAAAATCTCCAGGCATCACCATTAACCAGATAAAAGTCAACTTGTAATTACAACAAGAAAGCAAACTCAAGGACTGCGACCCATCTGGAACTGCACTGGTTTGTGCTGACCTTGTTTGTGTTGGCTTCTGTCTCACTGTTACAGGCAACCTAACAATCCACCTCTCTTCCAGCACATCCCTCCTTCCCTAGTTTTGACCCCACTGACTACTGCAAGTGCAAAATCTTTTCTCATCACGACTTACAGAATGCAAATAGCACAGGCTCCACTCCAGACAGTGACTGGAAAAAAGGTATTTGATGACCATTTGCACTTCCAGACAAAAACTGTCCCTCTTGATACAGCACCAAGTAGGAGACCTAATGAGGAGCCTTTCTGAAAGCTTCTCCCTCTGAGTCCCACAAGTCATTCTGTGTCAACACAGTACAACTTCCATAATGGGATCTGATCTGGGAGTTGGGTTTCTCACCAGAAAATGAGACCAGAGAAACAGGATCTCTTGTATCACAGAGATCTACTTCATTATCTACTGGTTGTAGAGAATGGCACTGCACATGAGTGCACCTTGCTCACATCATGCTGTGTCTCAGCTGGTAAGTCCTACAGCACCAAACTGACATCACACAGAACCAGCTGGGATGTTCTATCAACCTATAACCACAGGAAACGGGACCCAGATATGCTTCCTATGGACTATATAAAATGATATGCACTTTTAGATAAAGCCTCTCACTATTATACTAGCTAAGAACAGTTTAGTTACAATTCCTCTTTTATTTCTTCCATTTAAGATGCCATTATTTAACCTTCAAGACTTGCAACTGTCCAAACACCACCCAAGCCATTCTGGAAATGGCTACTGATGTAGTTCAACAAGTGAACTCTGGATTCTAAACAAGTTTATCTGGATTCTAAAGTTTTGTATACTTTCTAAGATTCAGTTCTGAATGAAGGAAATCGTATTGATGGATGGTGGCCTTACTAGAAATTTCCAAGATAATGATTTAAAAATGCTTCTGAGGAGTCTGACTCAGGTTGGAAAAAGCTTTTCACTGGCTCCAATCCACCCTTTGCAAAGACACAAAACGTATAAGGTTAAACCCCCTACTTTCTATCTCTTCAGTGATAATCTTGTAAGTTTGTAACATGGATGAACACACAAGGAATGCAGAACAAGCAGTAGCTAAAGAAAAACGAAATAGAGATGCAGGTGACAGGAACATAATACTTACTAAGATAGATGTGAAAGGTCAAGAGGTGGCCTAGCAGGCTCACAGTCACCAGGCTCAAAAGAATGAAAGTCCCAGCTGAGAACAAAATGGCAGGTGCCCGAGTCTCAACAGGAACAGCAGGCAGAAACACAAACCAGACATCCGTGTGGTTCTTCAGACCTGTAAAACAAAAGCAGCTGGAGGTCTGTAAACTGTCCATGCAGTGTTTCTAACTCAGCTTTACAACTGGAAATATTTGTAACTCAAAATGGGCTGCAGGCCCATTATGCACGTGAGGCTTAAGAAACTTTGTGCCCGCAAAGCTTTTAGGAAGAGCAGTTTAGTGGGTGCAAGAAAGAAACGTTCCATCAGCTGAGCAGACACTTGTAGAACTGAAGGAATAAGGAATGAGAGAAGAATGTGGAAGAATCCAATCTCACACACTGGTCCTCGAGACGTGCTGGCTGACTCCCAGGATGCACTGCCCTTACCTTCATAGTGATGGTCAGAACGAAGCATCGTGGGGTTAAGGAAGAACTCAACAAAGACGTAGAAAGCAACGAGCAGCAGAAGCCCAAGGCCCAGGATGGCAGACACCACGCTGTTCAAGAAGAACCTGCCAAAGAAGTGGGAACTCTGAGTGGCTTTGGTAACATCACAGACACAGTTCAAGGGACAGATATACGTAGCTATCCCACATTACTGTGGCACTTTCATAAATGCCAGACAAGAGCCTTGTTTCATAGCCTAACAGTAACTGTGACCCTTGAAACAATTGCAGTTAGAAAGCAGTCAAAAATGTGCGTGACAGAAAAAGAGCTCTCTGCACAAAATCAAGGCAGCATATCGTGGCACTGAGCAGTGACAACTCTTTGCTCCACACATGGCCCCAGTGCAGAGAAGCAATAATCAGCGTGAGCCTCTTTATTCCTTACCTTAAACCTGGCACAGATTAGATCTGCATGTGTGCTGCTGCCAATTGACAAATCTTGGAGGGAAAGCAGGCAGTTTGGATTCAGAGAAGGGAACAACAGCATGATCATGGACCTATTCCCACTCCAGTTATCACAAGCATTACAGACACCCACTTACCATCCCATCATGTTTTCCTAATACCAAGTAGAACAATCAAGTTTTCTGTTCTCATCTGTAGACATTTGACTACTAAGCATAGTGATTTTATCCCTGGTTATGTGGATGTCATAGCAGGGCTTGCATTTTACACCTAGTTTTCTCATGATTGATTTTACTCAGCTAAGATCTAAAAGAAAAGTGGCTTTGTGTAGCTGAGAGCAGATCAGACTTCTCTGGGGATATTATTTAGGCAGCGATGTGTTCCTGCCACAGTACCAAGCTCTTACCAGTAATTCCTCTCTCCCACACAGTTGTTGAGCCATTTGCAGTGGTGATCAAAGCCACGCACACACTTGTTGCAAGATCCACAGTGCTTTGATTTGGCACTCCTGCCAAAGAAAAGGTGGTGTTAGAGTGGCATGCCTTTACCAGGGACACAAGTACAGGGGGGTAGAGCAGCAGAGAGCCTGGGAACCAACCATATCTACAACAAGAACAATTAAATTCCCCAACATATTGGCTGTATTCACTATTGCTGGGCCACGGTCCCAAAGCAAAGCTTGCTTTTTTAATGCACTGTGTGATTTCTAATTTGGAGGTCATTGCTTTCTTGTTTTAAAACCTTAAGCAATTCTACAAACCTTCACCTTACAACCTTCCCTCCAGGCATTTCTCCTACCACATTAGGATCCAGCCAAACACAAGCACACACATCCAAGTTACACGCTGTTCTCAGATCAAACACCAACATCCAGATAACGAATAACAGCAGAATCCTCTCCACAAGACATGAGAGCAATAAAGTAACACACAGGACCATGCTCACATTTGACAGTAGACGCCTACCCAGCTCACTGAGCTGGGAATGAGGATTCACAGGCACTGCAGAGATAAAAGCTTCAAGAACTCGACTTCAATCTTACAGTCTAACAGTAAAGAAGCGTCCAGTGGCAAAGTGCAATGGTGAAGAAGAAAGATTAGTAGAAAGAGAAGAGAAGATACTTACACATTTACATCACAGACATGGCAATGATGGTTTTCAATGACATGTGCATGCTGATTACGATTGAAGGTGGCCAGAGGCCCTAGATAGTTTTTTTCTCGCACTTTTGCATCCGCAGGATCAATGGAGACTGCAGTAAGATGAACAACTAAATGGTAGATAAAACACACTCCTGGACACTGAAGCACACAGTTAAGGATTGTAGGAGTGATTTATACTTGGGTATATATATTATTCTTAATACACAAAGCCCACAGAGACAAGGAATATACAGATTATAAATTACCATAAAACTGATTACAGCACATTAATCTGAGCTTTATTAACAGAGAAGTTCACCTGCCTCACTGTAACTAACATCAATGATAATTAAACACACTCCTCATAAAGTACTATTCTGCCTCATGGAAATATCCTCCCTTGCACAAGAGTCTTTAAAGTTTACCTTTACTTACCAGAATCTGACCCTATGTGCAGGCTGATGGCGTAGGTTCATGCTTCTTAGTCCATACAGAATCTTTGGAAAGTAACAGGCAGTTAAGGCCGTGCACATGCCCCTTCAATAGACCAAACTTCCAAAAAAGAGAGAAAAAAAGTCACATCAAGGAACTAGCACTGAACACCTTGCTTTCCTCTTCCTTCAGAATCCCAAGGAACAGGATCACCCCTATCAACTACAGTCCTACAGGATTTACTGACAGGACATGTCATTTATATCTCAAAACATCACCTGCTTGAATTCTTATTTACAAAACACAGTCACAAGGCAGAGCAAATAAGCTTTAGAAGTATTTTTGATCAAACCTCAAGTGACTGCCAATATTTGGAAAGAAAGCAGAAATGTTATGTGGATGCCTCATCCCTGGAGGCACTCAAGGCCAGGCTGGATGTGGCTCTGGGCAGCCTGGGCTGCTGGTTGGTGACCTGCACACAGCAGGGGGGTTAAAACCAGATGATCATTGTGGTCCTTTTCAACCCAGGCCATTCTGTGATTCTATGATTATCTGTCTAGTAAACCACTGCACACTAGAGCTTGCTTCTCAATACACTGAAATACATGGGCATGCATGCAACAATTAATCTTCCTGCTTATTTGCTACACAACCAGATATGCACATCATTGATCCTATTAAAGTCTATGGAAAACACAGTAGCGTGGTAAGGAAAGAAAAAAAAAAAAAGGCATTAGTACTAACAGTACTAGCAGTAAAGCTTTGAGTTATGTTGATCAATTAGAATGACTTTAGATTGAGTTATGATGATATGTGGCAGACAAATTTACAAAGTTCGAGGCATGATGGTACCAAAGATTTCAGTAAGAATTCAGGTAGATGAAAAATAACTGCAAGCTGATAATGTTATGGATGACTGAATCATGCAAGTTTAATTAAAACTATCAGCAAAAGCATCAGAATCCCAATAATATCAAAGGCTCTATGGACATATGAATTCCAGATGTACAAATGCTGATAATGGCATTCCTAGGAAGATCTCTTCAGAACTCTTCCCAACATTCTGTCTATATAACATTTCTTGATTACCTGGTTCTGCTAAGGAAGCTTTAAATATGAATGGCAAAACAGGCTTCTGCTGAAGGATTTCCTTCTTTCCAGTTACAGAACTGTGTTAAATTTTCTCCTTGGTTTGCACTACAGTAAGACTGACAGTAATCCTGGAGACACACAACCCCACACTCTGCAAGCAGCAGTTCCCAAGTTTTCCTATGCCCTCCCTCAAACCCTGCAGCACACTTGTAGAACAACATACAGAGACACACAAGCAGATGTAGATAGAAGAGCTTGGGAGGCAAAGCCTTAAAAGGGAGTAATGACAGAGACAAGTAGAATGTTAATGATCTTCCTTGGTGGAGGAATGGAGATAGTTCCAAAATAAGTGTTTCTTAGAGACAGGAGAAAATCAACTTCATGGCTATAGTTCAGAAAGATTCTGGCTAAGCTGTTTTCTCCTATGCTCACTACTTGTTTAAAAATGTTCCACTGGTAATTCATTACAGCTCCTGTTCTGCTCTTGACCAAAGGATACGATATAGCCAGCGGGCAGCCAGTGGAGGGGCAGAAGAGGAACCAGAATTCCAAAGCCAACCAGTGCAAAGAAGAGGTACAGCAGCCAGGTAATGATCTGGAAAGGGTGCAGAGGCCAGCTCCAGCCATTTCTTCGAGCACGTTGGACCTTAGGACCAGCTTCACCCAAGTTCTCTGGAGCTGTCTTATTAGGAGGTTTGTTGCAGATGTTCATCTGTAGAAATAAAAAGAAAAAAGAAAATATGAGAAAATAAAAGAATTCTGACTGAGCCCTGGTCCTGGATATATGCTCCAGAAAAATTAGAGACCAGGACAAGCATTTGAGGGAAGACTTCTCCCTGCAAAGAGGATCTATAGAAACAAAAGGGCAAAAACAATTACATATTCTAAAAGCAAGTGTTGATATCTGCATGAAACAACAACAAGCCAAACTTTCAGCTAAGTTGAACTTAACTGACTTAGTTAACTTGTGAAGGTTTTGACAGTGTTTGAATGGATCAAGGCCAAAATCAAGTAAAAAGAGTATTCCCCCAACTCAGAGACAGAGCATGATATGCTCTGTTTTGGGAACACGTTCATTTCAGAAAGCTGTTCCAGGTGATGGCAGAACAAATCACAGACTGGCCTGGGTTGAGAAGGACACAATGCTCATCCAGTTCCAACCCCCTGCTATGTGCAGGTCGCCAACCAGCAGTCCAGGCTGCCCAGAGCCACATCCAGCCTGGCCTTGAATGCCTCCAGGGATGGAGCATCCACAGCCTCCTTGGGTGATCTGTTCCAGTGCCTCACCACCCTCTGTGTGAAAAGCTTCCTCCTAATATCTAACTTAATCCTCCTCTGTCTCAGTTTAAAAACATTTCCCCTTGTCCTATCACTACCCACTATCCCCTCCCTCCTGTTTATATGCTCCCTCCTAAATGCTGCCACCTGACTCAGCTATGCCATGTTTCCTTCCAGCTGGTGAGGAGAAGTGAAGTGAAAGCAGGTTGCCCTCCTGGAGTATGTGGGATGGAATCACAGCTTCAGCGCTACACAGAAACAGAGGCGCCTTTGTCAGCAACAAAGTGGAAAGACTAGAAGCTGAACAAAAAGTGAGCAAAAAGAGGAAAAAGGAATTGCACACAACACCACTGTATGGCCAACTGTTGCTAGAAGAACAAAACAGAGTGACATATGCAGGGCACCCACACAGCAAGCTGCCAGATTACTGAGCTGTCCTACAACACCAGGGCTGCCAGCATGAGAAAGCAAGATTTAATTGCAAAGACAAGTCGTGAACCATAACCTGGGAAGTTCTTGATGTCTGAGTGTTTGCACAACAGCTATGACAAACAGATGCTATTTCAGTTTGTGTTGAACTGTTAGCTGCAGCTCTCTGCTTGCCACTGAGCCGGGCTGTGCTTCAAACAGAACCTGCCTTGTTAAAGAAATGCATCTGTTCTGCATTCTGTGGGGCTACAGGGCTGGACTTCTCCAGGTCCCTGGGCACAGGAGCATGCTGAGAGGCAAGGAGCAGAGGTCTCTGGCTCGTTATTGTCTCATTTTGACATTGTCTCGTGTCATTGCTGTCATTTTGATAACGGTTCAAGTGCCAGAAAAACCCAAAGGGCACTGACTGCAACCATCAGAGCAAGCAGGGCGGTTCAGATACAAGATCTGCTTGCATCAGTGCAAGCAAAGGGCTGGAAATTACTGCTACCGAACCAGAGAACATCCCGAATGGAAAGGACCCCGGTGGCCACCTAGCCCATCTCCTGCCCACACAGCAGCCAGGCGCTGCCCCACGGCCTCAGCCCTGCCGTGCACAGCCATTAACCCCTCGTTAACCTTCGGCAGCGCTCCCGTTAAACGCACTGATCTGCCCGTATCTCTCTGCATGGCCTCTCAGCGCTCTGCTCCCAGCTGAGTCCCGTCAGCAAACCCGGCACGTTTCTCGCTCAGGAAAGCA
This sequence comes from Meleagris gallopavo, assembly GCF_905368555.1. NCBI lineage: Eukaryota > Metazoa > Chordata > Aves > Galliformes > Phasianidae > Meleagris > Meleagris gallopavo. Next base: position 1,522,786 of record NC_139416.1, read on the forward strand.
CGGCGCGCACCGCGCTGCCGAACGGCTCCGGGCTTACTCAGTCAGCGCTGCTCGGAGGCCGCAGGTCTCCCCGTGCAGTCCGCACGCAGCGAGGCCCGAGACCGGGGGAGGCGGCGGGATGGAGCCGGGCGCCCCGCGTGCCCCGTGCGGCCGGGACGGGGACGGGCCCGGCTCCGCAGCTTCTCGCACGGAGAAGCGAGAGCGGCGGGTCAGGCCGCTGGGCCCGTCGCCATGGCAACGGGCGGGCTACGGCGCGCCGCGAGGGACAAAAAGCATCGGGCGCGTTTCGCCGCAGCGCTCCGTTTCCCGCCTTTCTCCACCGCTTCGCTTCCCGCCTCAGCGCGGCTCGCCGCTGCCGTGCGCCATGGGAAGTTGCTGGGCGGCCGTCCGCACAGCCGCTGTGTGAGGCGGTTTCCCCCCACTGCCGGGCCCTCAGGTGCTGGCGAGCAGTGCCCGCAGCACAAGGAGGGCTTTATGGGCCACGCACAGCAGCCGCTTTGTGCAGGGGCAGCCTCAGGAGCCTGTCCACAGCGGCTCTCCTCGCTCTTTGCCCTGCGTGGGTCTCAGGGCCTTTCCCTTCCCCGTGGCCTGCCCTGTGTTGGTGGGTTGAGGGGATAGAAAGCCACTGGCACCGGTCCAGGTGGAGCCCCACTGCTCTCACCATGCCTCTGGTGTTCCTGCAGCCTGTCCATGGGGCTGAGTGTGAGCCAGGCCCTGCAAAAGGTCTTTGTCACGGAGCAAGGACACCCTCCTTACGGGCAGTTTTCTTTTATTGGATGGGTACGAGGCATGAGGAGGCACAGCAGGCTAGCACAGATGGGTCCCCTCCTGCTGTAACCCTCAGCACAGCTTCTTGATTCCTCCTGGCAGCATCAGCAATGAGTGGGGGTTCTTCTGTTATGCTCTAACAGCCATAAGCAAGCAGGAGGAATCCTAGGATATCATAGCATCTCCCGAGTTGGAAGGACCCACTGAGGCCAACTCCAAGAACGGGAGTCCTCTAATGATACGAGGGCTGAGGTCACCACACTGATCCCACTCCATCACTCCCCAGGACAAAGCCACATCTGCCTCCAGCAGAGCCGCATCTCAGAACTCATACTGGGACACGAAGGCCGTGACCTTGAAGATGTGTTTGCCCAGCAGCACCTTGCGGGAGAACTCGCTCATCTCCAGCTCCACCTCCAGTGTGGCTGGCCCCACCACCGGGCTGCTGAGCACCAGCTCTCCCGTCTGCCGGTCGGAGCGCCGCACGGCAAAGACGTCCTGGCCCCGGCCACCTATGATGGTGAAGCGCAGGCTGTCGCCCACGAAGCGGGTGGTGGACATCTTGAAGAGGACGCGGGGCACGGTGCGGTTGGCCTGGAGTGGTAGGTAGTGGAAGGAGATGGAGGTGGCGGCCATGCGGCAGGCTCGGCTGTCTGTGGGGCAGGGGTTCCTCTCACACTGGCTGCCAGGAGACAAGGGAAACCAGCACTCATAGAATCATAGAATTTTTTGAGTTGGAAAGGACCTTAAAGGCCATCTGGTCCCACTCCCTGCAATGAGCAGGGACACCCACAGCTCCATCAGTGCTCGGAGCCCCATCCAGCCTGACCTTGGCAGTCTGCAGAGATGGGGCACCACTGCCTCTCTGGGCAGCCTAGCACAGAGCAGAGGGGTAGATCCCCTCCCTGACCTGCTGGCTGTGCTGCTTTGGATGCAGTTCAGGGCTGTGAGGGTACATTGCTGCCTCATGTACAACTGCCACCCACCAGTATCCCTATGGTCTATCCTCTTGACCTCTAGCTTGTACCGATAGTGAAGGTTACCACAACCCAAGTACAAGACCTTGCACATAGCTTTGTTGAATCTCATGAGGTTCTCCTGGGCCCACTATGTTACTTGACTCTTGGGGAACAGACTGCCTGCTTGCAAACAAGCTTATGGAGACCACCAACCACGCTCAGCATCTCCAGGCTCACGTTCTGTGATGGAGCAGCCCAAGGAGCTACATCCAAGCATGCCCAGGCTTGGAGAGCTGTCCCTGGGCTGGGTGCAGGATATGGATGCAGATCTGCAGCTCAGAGCTGGGATGCTGCTCTGCTTGAGTTGCTGCAAGAGCTGTGTGAGGACAGGGGGAACGAGCCAGCGGTGCACAAAGCAGTTCAGTCTCACAAGCAGCACTGGGGGGCGGGTTGCATGTTGAATTGTAGCCAAAGGCACCACATATATGTACAGAGGAGGGGAAATGGCGCCGTTCCCCCCCAGGTCCTGGGCATCAGCACTGTTGACATTTGATTAAAGCTCTAGCAAAGCCAGCCTGGAGCATGGCTCCCGGATAGAGGTGCTTTGCTCTGGCTGCAGCCCTGAGCACTATGCAGCGCCTGCATAAAGCCCCCTTGTATTTGGGTGCTCCCGCCCGCTCCCGTAGCCACCAGCGTCCCAAAGCCTTTGGCAAGGGGCATCCTGCAGCACGCCAAGCACGCTACGTGTGACAATTTGCTGCCAACAGTCTCCTTGCTGCCCTCGGATGCTGTGATATAGCACATGTAGGGCCCGTCTCCTCCCTGAGGTGATGGCATGATACTCACAAGCTGGAGGTCTTGACATAGCTGGTGTTGTGGCGTGGTGGGGGGCACTTGGGGCGCACGCAGCGGTGGCCCCCGAAGGTGTTGATGCAGAGCTCACCATGGGTGCAGTTGTGCTGGCTCCCAGTGCACTCATCCACATCTGCAGTGGCAAAAAGGGGGTGAGTGGGGCTGTCCGTCCTCTCAGCCATGTAGCATACGTGGGGTGCTCGGCATCCCTCCTCTTACCCTCACAGGTGTTGCGGTCGGCATGAAGCACGTACCCCGGTGGGCAGAGGCAGCGGTAGGAGCCGGGGAGGTTGAGGCAGTCGTGGAGGCAGATCCGGGTCTGGGGGTTAGGCTGGAAAAGCTGGCACTCGTCCACATCTGTGGGTGGGGATGAATGGAGGCTGAGGTGCTCCATCCTATCATGCCTCATCCCTCCTCACACCTCGTACCTTGGCAAACACCTCCTGCTCGCAACTGGAAGCCGGCATCACAGCTGCAGTGCCGCGAGCCCAGGCGGCCCTCAGCGCAGCGGGGCTGACGGCTAAAGGACGAGTTGCTCAGTGTCACCCAGTCTGCAGGAAGGATGTGGTGTCACCAGTGGGGAAGGATGAGATGGTCGCAGCGTGGCCCTGCAAGCACTCCATCCTCCTCCACTCCAGGGATGCATAAGGCACCCCAGCCCAAATCTGAGCCTCTGCTGAGCTGGGGGTGGCTTTGAGGGCACCTACAGGCATAGACAGGGCTCTGGCAGCTGGCTCCTGACCAGCCCCGTGGGCACAGGCATGTATAGCTCTGGTTGCCATCCACGCAGATCCCACTGTTGGCGCACGGGTTGCTGGAACATTCATCGATATCTGGGGAGAAAGAGCTCATAAATACCATGAGACCAGGGGCAGGGAAAGCCAATTCCTGCCTCTCCCAGCCCTGCTGTGATGCACTCCTGCTGCAGGGGATGCAAGATTGCTCCCTGTGCAATCCCACGACCCCGAGCCCATGGCACTTCACTTCTGCAGAAGGGCTGGGTGCCGCTCCAGGTGCGGTCCCTCCGGCAGGTGCGCGACTCCGAGCCCACCAGCTGAAATCCAGCATTGCAGATGAAGTGAACGTCGTGGCCCACCCGTGTGCTCCGGCCCAGCTTCCGCCCGTTCAAGGGCACCGCCAGCTGCGGACAGGTGTCTGTGGATGGACAGATGGACACGGCTGAGGATGGGGTTTGAGCCCAGGAGAGCCGAGCTGGTGCGATGGGGATGCCGAGCGTTACCGTTACGTTTGCCAGCGAGCCTCTGGATGCGGCTGTGCAGCACTGAGAGCTGCTTCTTGAGGCTGCGCATACCCTGGAGGTGGGCAGCCTCCTGTGCCGACAGCAGCTTCTGCATCTGCCGCACGGTGCTGAGCACCTGCTGGTGGCTCAGGCACTCCTGGGGGAACACAGGGCCCTCCCCATCACCCGCTGGGCTGGGCTGTGTCCCCTCCCATGCCAGCTGGGGACAGCTGGGCTGCTCTGGGCTCATCCTCTGTATCCCACTGCAGGGTTTGCCTTTGCTTCTGCATCTGCGCCAACTTCAGCCCCTCTGCCTGCTCCTATATCAGCAATTGTGGTGCCTGAACCCCTCCAGGTGGCTCTAGCACCCTCCCTGATAACGAAAAGCCCCCAGACCACCTTTTGTCTATGGGCAGCCCTACAGGTGACCCACCCATGCCCACCTTGGGTGCAGGGTCCTTACCTGGGTTCTGCCGAGGGCTAGCTGCAGGATGCACAGGGCCACCCAGCCTGGCAGCGGGATGAGCATCGTGGCACGGCTGGCTGCAAGGACGAGACACCAATATTCCATCCTGCCCCACACCACAGCTCCATCAGGGCACAATCAAGGTGGTGTTCCCTTCCTCACCTCGAACTCTTGCAGCCACATCACCCAGAGACCCCCACCACTGTCCCACAGCCCTCCATGCGGTGACATAGCACTGTGACCACCATGTGGCATCACCCTACAGCCACCCTTACCCACAGACCTGCTGGATTTCAGGGGCTCCGGGATGTTCCCCAAACTCCCAGCTGAGCTCAGCCTCCTTCAGCCACTCGCTTGCAGCCTGCTCCTCCGCTCACCGGATTTAATCTCTGTGTGTGCCTGCATGCCTGAGTGTTTGTTGTTTTTTCCCCTGCCCAAGCCATAGGAAAGTTTCCCCTTGGCACCAGCAGCGGCCTCTCCCTTCCCTCTCCACAGATCAGAAGGTTTGGGGCCTTTTATGTCACACGGGCAGCAGATGCTGGCTTTCCCTGCGGCTGTGGTGTGCTGCTGCTCACATGGGATGGCTGGGACCAGGCGGTGGCTGTCACCATGCTCATAGCCTCACCGGTGCTCAGTGCACGTGGCACAATGAGTGTGTGGTATGGGGCTGATCCGGAGCATCCACCAAGCATGGGGAGGGCTCCTGGGACCAGAGGTGGCTTTGGGGTCTGCACTGGGTGGGGGGTAGCTGGGCTGCATTGCAGCCTGGGGTTGGGTTAGACTCAGGATCAGCATCAATGTTAGGGTGAGGGATAACATTAGGGTTAGGGATAGTATTAAGGTTAGTGTTAGGGTGAGGGAGGCTCCCGGATTGCCTTGCATGGGAGGCTCCAGCGTTGCCCCTCATTGCAGGAAGGCATACAGAAGGGACATGGGCTGCTCTCTGGGCTGGGCTGCTGGGGGGGCTTGGATCCCTCCCCATCCCAAATGGCACAGCTGGTGGGGATGCCGGAGGCTCTGCAGGAAACCCATGGGCTACACTAACCTTTCGTTTTGGGGACACGCACGTTGCCCTGTGCCAAGGGACCCCTGAGCTGGGACAGAGCACTCAATCAGAGGGGGTTCTGGCCCCCCTGCCCAACCCGGAGCATCCCTCCCACCATCGCCCACCCGTTGCCCAGCTCACTGGAGCGGGAATTTGGCCTTGTGCCCACAGCTCCCTCCCCAGCAGTGTGCATTACCTCCCCAGCATGTTTAATTCATGGAGCAGGAGGAAAGCAGGCGGTGGGGCTGGGGGGCGATGCCCAGTGCCTGCGATCCCGACCCCGTTGCAGTAGCGGGGCTGGGACCGAGGGGCCCCCCGAGCTGTCTCCGCTGCCTGGGACTGTTTTGACAGAGCTATTACTCACCCGTCAACCTTTTGTTCAAGCTGACCAGCAGCGCCTGTCTGAAGTCCTGAATAGGATCAAATCTTGGAAGCAGACACGCAGGCACGCAGGACTGGCTCGTCCCTCCCCAAATCCTCCCTTCCCTCCCCAGTCCTCCCTTTGGTGAGCATGGAGGACAGCAGGGGTCTGGCTGGCCTGCTGCTGGTGCTGCTGGCCTGCCTGGCCTGGAGGGTGGGTGAGTCGGAGAAGCTGTCCCCACTGGCTCCGGGACCCCGAGGTAATGGAAAGAGGGGGTGGGGGGGCTTTCTGCTCACATCGGGGCAAAGAGCAGCTCGGGAGCCCCAAGCATTGTTCCCAAAGGGATGGGGTGGATGTTCCCCTGCCCCGTACCTAAACAGGCAGGGGGCTGGGGTGGGAATGAGGTTGTGGGGCTGGAGATAGGGATGTGGGGCTGGTGATGGGGATGTGGGGCTGGGGATGGGCTCTGGGCTGGTGACAAGTGCAGCATGATGAAGGCAGCGCTGTGCCGGATCTCCCCCCCCCACCCCGAGGATCGGGTGCATTCCTGGCAGTCTCTGCTACCCCCCAGCCCCTGTCCCCTTTGTGCTCCTGTCCCAAAGTGCTTCCTTCACTTCCCTCTGGTCTCCATGGAGATCCGGGTGCCTTCCCATAACCCAGGCTGCCGCATGGGACCGGCAACCCTTTCGGCCCCATCCCCAGCTGCCCCTTGCCCTCTGCAGCTCTCAGTGAGAAGGAGACATTCCTGGTACTCTCGCTGCACAACAAGCTGAGGAGCAAAGTGCATCCGCCTGCAGCCAACATGCAGAAGTTGGTGAGTGCCCCAGCCCTGCCTCTGCCAGACCCAGCATGCACCAAGGACTGATTCTCTGAGATCCCCAACATCTCGTGGTGGCCGATACCCCGATGCTTACCCTATATCTGTTGATGGTCCCCAGTCATCTCCTAGTAGTCCCCAACCATCTCCTCATGGTCCCCAACCATTCGCTGTTGGTCCCCAGTCATGTCCCAGTTCTTTCCAGTCATCTCCTGATGGTTTTCCAACATCCTCCCTGGTGGTCCTCAGTCTTCTCTTGGTGGTTCCCCTTAATTCTCTGGTGGTTAATCATACAACCATAGAATCATAGAATGGCCTGTGTTGAACAGGACCTCAAAGATCACCTAGTTTCAACCCCCTTCCACGGGCAGGGTCACCAGCCACTAGACCAGGATGTCCTAGTCATGTCCTTGTGGTCCCCTGTCAACTTTCAATTGTCCCCAGTCATCTTCTTGTGGTCCCCATTTGTCCCCTGATGGTCAGACGTCCTTGTGGCCCACAGTTATCTCCTGATGACTGCCCAACGTCCTTCCTGGTGGTCCCCAATCATCTCCTTGTGGTCCCCAGTCATTCCCTGGTAGTTCCCACTCATCCTCTAGTGGTCAGTCATGTCACAGTGGTCCTCAGTCAACTCTCAGTTGTCCCAAATCATCTTCTTGTGGTCTCCTGGTGGTCAACCGTGTCCTGACAGTCCCCAAACATCTCCTGATGGTTCTCAATCATCTCCTTGTGATCCCCAGTCATCCCCTGGTCTCCAGATACATCCGAGTGTACCCCAGCCATCTGCTAATGACTCTGGTGGTCACCCAACATTCCCTGCTTGTCTATTACATCCAAGTAGTCCCTGGTGGTTCCCAAACATCTCCTAGTCGCCCAACATCCCCTGGTGGCCCCCACTCAATTCCTGGAATCTCCAGGCTTCCCTTGGGTGCCTCCACGATCTCCCATTGCCCACCAGTGCCCCCAGCCTGGTGTCCCAGCAGGAGTGGAGTGAGGAGCTGGCACAGCTGGCGGTAGAGCGGGTGGCAGGCTGCCTGGAGGGCCCCGCTCCTCCACCAGCCCCACAGCTGGGCTGGAACGAGGCCTTGCTGCCGGTGGGTGCCGGGGGCTTCGTCGAGCTGCTGGAGCGCTGGTTCGCCGAGGGCCAACGCTATGACTATGGAGCGGCACGCTGTGCTGGTAATGCCACCTGCCGCCATTACACCCAGGTGGGATGGGGACCGAGGGGAGCAGGTGGGGGGCAGGAGGTGGCGGAGGGTGACAGTGTGCCTGTCCCGTAGCTGGTGTGGGCCACAGCAGGGCGGCTGGGCTGCGGCAGGCAGCTGTGTGCCGGGAGCCGGGGCCGCAGCCAGGCTTTTGCCTGCGCCTACTCACCTGGGTAAGGGGGTGTGGCCGACTGGAGGGGGCGGGGCTTCGTGCTATGAGTGGGCGGGGCTCAGCCAATGGACGTGGCTTTGTGCGATGAGCGCATGGGTTCAACCAATGGGCGTGGCTTTGTGCCATGAGTGGGCGGGGCTCTGCTGGGTGGGCGGGGCTCAGCAGAAAGGGCGGGGTCTCTTCCCCAGAAGGGGCGGGGCTTATGCTGAGCAGGTGTGCCCTCCCACTATGGGCACTGAGCTGGGACTGCCTCCCATCTCCATCCCTGGGCAGGGGGAACTGGGAACTGGCCGGAGCCCCCATCGTTCCCTACCAGCGTGGGCCCTGGTGCTCGCTGTGCACTGCCGGCCTCTCAGGCTGCTTCAAGTCCTGGGACCATGGTGGTGGGCTCTGCGGTGAGTCCCTGAAACCCTCAACCCCTTGGCCCAGCCCAACAGTCCCCTGATTGCCGCGTGCCCCCCCATGTGTTTGCCCAGAAGTCCCCAGGAACCCGTGCCGCATGAGCTGCAGGAACGGTGCACACCTCAACGTCAGCAGCTGCCAGTGCTCCTGTGCCCCGGGCTATACTGGGCGCTTCTGCCAAGGTGAGCGGTGCCCATGGTGCCCATGGAGGACAAAGAACAACCTGGATGCAGGCAGCACAGGGCCTGAGTGGCCACACAAGCCAGATCACTGTGTGTGTGGGGTGAGTGCAGTCCATAGGAGTGAGTGCTGCATGTCTGTGCATGATCGATGCTGTCCATCCATGCACGGTGTGGAGCATCCATGTGCAGGCTCAATGCAGAGCATGCATGCTTGGTGCAGCCCATGCATGTGCAAAGTCAGTGCAGTGCATGCCCATGAGTGGTTGCTGCTGTGCATGCATGAGCAGAGTTGGTGCTGTGTGAGATTGGTTACTGTAGTGCATGCATGTGTGTGGCTGGTGCTATGCATTTGTGAGCAATATTGGTCAGTGTGTGCATGGTCAGTGCAGCGCATGCATTTGCCTGGTTCGTGCAGTGCCTACCGCCTGCTCTGTGCATGGTGCATGATGCATGTGGTGTTGTGGGAAGGAGCACATATTCAGGACTGGCTGCCCTGCACAGCCTAATTCCCTGCTTCTTTGGCAGTGCGGTGCAGCATGCGGTGCCTCCACGGGAAGTTCCGGCAGGAGGAGTGCTCCTGCCTCTGTGATGCTGGCTACGGCGGTGCTGAGTGTGGCAGTGAGTGGGGGCTGTGCCTGCTGGGGGGTCCCTTTGCCCCAGCACCCACCTGTGCCCACCTGTGCCCGCAGACAAGGTCCCATTCCCTTTCCATGCCTGCGATGTGAGGATCGACGGCGACTGCTTCACCGTTTCCCCCGAGGCTGACACGTACTATGGGGCCAAAGCCAAGTGCCAGGTGAGCTGGGCCCTCCCAGAACACCTGAAACCCCATAGCTCAGTCCAGGGGCTTCAGCACTGTAGAGCAGAGGACAGATTTGAGCTGCTTGCTGGCTCCTTGGCTTCCCTCCAGGAGAAAGGGGCTATGCTAGCCCAGATCAGGAACCAGAAGGTGCAGGATATCCTGGCCTTCTACCTCAGCCGCCTGGAGAGCAGCAACAGGGTGATGGACAACGACTTTGACACCTGTAACTTCTGGATTGGTGAGTCCTGTGTGCTGCTGAGGGGTGGTGCAGTGTCAGGGTGCTGGTGGACATCCCACACCTTGAATGGAAATTACACTGCCCTAGAGGACATCCCATCTCTCTAATGAACATTTCACTCTTCTCTTGGTCATCTCAACCTCCTGGTGGACATCCCACCCCCCATGATGAATATCCAACCCTTCTGATCCCCACACATCACTAATGGATATCCAAACTTCCTGATGGATATCTCATCCCCTGATACACATCCCACCCCACTAATGGCCATCCCACCCCACTAATGGCCATCCCACCCCACTAATGGCCATCCCACCTCACTAATGGCCATCCCACCTCACTAATGGACACCTCACCCCTCTGGCTCTCCAGGTCTCACTTACAAGACATCCAAGGCTTCGTTCCGCTGGGACACAGGAGAGCCTTCTGCCTTCACCAGCTTTGCTTTTGGGCAGCCAGACAACCAGGGGTAGGTGCCCAGCTCCCATGGGAGACGTGATGACGTCTGTGGCACCGCCCTGTCCCCCTCCTCTCCCACACAGATTTGGGAACTGCGTGGAGATGCAGGCAGCAGCTGCTTTCAACTGGAACGACCAACGCTGCAAGACCCGAAACCGCTACATCTGCCAGTTCGGTGAGCACGTGGCCACAGCCCTCGGGTCCCCCATGTGCACAGCATGCAGGCCCAGGAGTACCCTGTCTCCACTTGCCGTGCAGCCCAGGAGCACATCTCCCGATGGCAGCGGGAGCCCTGAGCAGGTATCTGCAGGCTGTGGGACAGATGTGGCACTGGGACCAGCAGAGAAGGGCGTGCGCTGTGCGTCAGCATCCCAAAGCTGCTCCTCGCCTTCCTCTGTCACCACCTGTGACAGCTGTCGGGGCAGGGAGATGCCCAGACAGGGGTTTCCAGGTGAGCTGCCAAGGGGACTTCTGGGTGACACAGACCTCGGCATGGCTCGAGGTGAGGGCTTGGCACTGAACTTCCTCGTCGCCGGGATAATAAAGCCTTCTCTCCGTTTGGAAGAGCCACTCGTCCTCTTTTCTCCCACCTGGGTCCTTCACCACCTGGATCCTGAGACCTGCAGCTCCAGTAGATGAATTCAGGAGGATTTTTCCCCCCCAGATCCGGACACTGACCTTTCCCTGCTTGGGAAACCGAGGCACGGGGCTGTTCCTGCGCACCCCGAACGCACGCATCGCTGGGGCCGCTCGCTCCCCCCGGCGGCGCGGTGGTTCGGGCCGTTCCCCCTGTCGGATCGGCGGCCGCGTGGTACGGCCCGGGGAGGTGCGCTCGGGTCGGGGCCGCTCGGGCCGGGACCGGGGCTGAGGACGGAGCCATGAGCGCTCTGAGCGGTCGGGACGGGTGGAGGTGTGAGTACGGGGATGGGGGTGTGGGTACCGGGATGGGGATGTGGGAAGTGGGCATCCACAGCTGGGCTGTCCTCCGGTACCGGGATGCTCCTGTGTTGTCCTCCGCAGGGCAGGGCACCGGGATGTCCCCACCAACCCCCAAACCAGAGATGTCCTCCCCTATGGAGGTGCTTCCCTGCTATCTGTTCCTCCCCGGCAGACAGATTTCCTCCAGGGTCGGGATGTCCATTCATCCCAGTGCCCAGATGCTTTCTATGTCCTGCTCCCCACCTCCCGTCCCTCCCCTGGATGGGGATGCTCTCCAGCACTGGGATGTCCCCACACCATCAACCCCAGGACAGGGATGTCCTCCAGCTCTGCGATGCTCCCCTGTATCCATTGCTCTCCAAAACAGGGAAATCCTCTGCTACCGGGACATCACCACTGTCACCCAGTGCAGGGACACCCTCCCAGTAGCAAGATGCTCCCAGGACATGGATGTCCCCTCCAGTACTGAGATACCTGGTTCAGGGCAGGAGCCCCAGCACAGGACTGGTGTCCTAGGGGTGGTGGAGCCCAGCTGACCCTGGTCTTCTGCCCCCAACGATGGTCCCACTGCTGTGTCACATAGAGCAAGTGTCTACTAGCTCTCTTTGTGATGCTCTCGTGTGGCTTCATGACAGGCATTGAACTGCTGGGGGATCTGGGGACATGGGGCAGGTGGGGGCACACTTGAAAGCAAGCAGTGCAGCAAGCCCTATGGGAGCCATCTGCAATCAGAAGGAATCATCTATGGGACATCCAGGCATGGTGATGATGGTTGGGACACCTGTGGAAAACTGGACATGGTGATGATAGTTGGGACACCCATAGGACAGGCAGGCATGGTAAGGTTGGTTGGGATGAGCCATGGGACCCATGGGCACGGTGATGATGATGGGAAGAAAGCAGTGGGCAATTTGTAGAAATAACCCCATTTCTGGGAGCAGCGAAGCACATCTGGAGCATCTCTGGGCTGGAGCTCCTTCAGCAAAGACAGGAGCCATCCGCTGGGGTTCCTGGTGGTGAGTTTGGGTTTTTCCATCACTCATGGCCCTGCTCTTTCTCCCTGCAGATCTGGACATGGCCAGGGAGGCAAAGCCGAGCCGGGTCAGGTTGGGCCAAAAGAGGCCACACAGCAGCAGCCTGTACCCGTGAGTGCCAGTGCATGGGCTCCTTGTGCATCTGTGGGTCCCCATGAGCAGCTCCTGGGGGGTCCCGACTGAGCCCCAAACCCATCTCACTGAAGGGTTTGGAGGCTTATTCTATGATTCCATGATTCTTCTACCTGTAAGAAGAGCTCCATGGTTTTTACAATGAGATACCTTAGTGGACAGCCTGAGGGCACAGCACCCCTACCCACAAAGGGATGGGGCCACCGCCAGCAGCAGGATGGGTCCCCATCCCTGGAGCAGGTCCCACCCCTGGGGCAGCTCCCCATCCCTGGCTCTTGGGGGTCCCCTGTTCATGCTGGGTGCTGCACATATGGCTCATGACCAAGAGGTGATGACCTCAAGTTGTGCCAGGGGAGAAGTGGGGTATTGGGAACAATTCCTTCTTGGAATGAACACTGGCAGAGCTGCCCAGGGAGGTGGGGGAGTCCCCATTCCTGGGGGTATCCCAGAGCTGTGGGGATGTGGCAGTGAGGGACGTGGACAGTGGGCATGGTGGGAGCGGGCTGGGGTCGACCCTGGGGATTTTGGTGGTCTTCTCCAACCTTCATGATTGTGTGATTCTATGACCCAGAGTCAGCACCGGGCTCCGTCTCGTTAGAGAGCTTCTAGATGGAATTAATTGCTCTGCCCGTTGCCATGGCACTGGGGCCGCGCAGGGATGCGGTGCTGGCAGGGCAGGGACCGTGGTCCCAGTGGCCCCCAGAGTGCAGCAGCCATTGCCCATCCCATGGGATGCTCTGTGGAGCAGCTCTGGGTCATGCTGCCAAGCAGCACCAACACATGGCGAGGCAGTGACCGTGCTCCAAACACAAACCCTCATCTCAGAGCCTTCTGCAGGGATGGGGACTTGCAGCAGGAAGGTGTCTCTGCCCTGCAGTGCTGCAAGTGCTGACTAGTTGTCCTCCATCCCCTCCTGCAGCAGTACCTGCGACCTGGACTACAACCTCTACAGGGATGACTTCCCATACCGGTGAGTGCAAGGCCATGACACGGGGGTCCTGGTATCCCCGTCCCCCACTTCTGCCCCAGGGGAGCACCCTTAGAGGGAGTTTTTGTGCCGTTTTGTGCCCCCTCAGGGTGTATGAGTACCAGAAGATCCCACCCCTCATTAACCGCATCCCCGTCAAGGCCAGGAGAACGCATGCAAGAGCAGGAGGCACAAGCAGCCCCAGCCCCCAGCACGGGGCGCGGAGCAGCGCCAGCTCCACGGGGACACGGATGAAACGTGAGTGGGACATGGTGGCCTCGGGTACCCGCAGGGTGCTGGGTGCTGATCCCATGGGATGCTGAGGGCTCCGCTCCCACAGTGAGAGCCGAGGAGCTGCATTCCATTAAGGGGGAGCTGAGCCAGATCAAGGAGCGGGTGGACAGCCTGCTGGAGAGCCTGGAGCGCATGGACCAGCGCAGGGAGCGGCTCTCGGGTGAGGGATGCTGCCATGCACATCACGTCCAGACCCCATGGAGACATTTCCCATTCCCTCATCCACTTTGGGTGTTCTGCATGGGCACCCTGAGCTCCCACTGTCCCTGCAGTGTGCAAGGAGAGTGAGAAGAAGAAGGCAGAGGTGGGCTCAGCATCACCAGCCCCACTGGGAGCGGGCTCACGAGGCAAGCAGGGGAGCGGAGGGGATGGGCGCAACATGGACAGCACCGAGGAGAGCACAGACACGGAGGAGATGGTAAGGTGATGGCCAGCTGCTGCCAATACTTTGCATCCAGGCTCTGGGTGCAGCCCAGGAACCCGCTCTGCATTTCCCTTTGCAGATGAAGGCCCACACCTCGGACCAGGAGGGGAGCCAGTAGTGGGGATGCTGGAGCCCCGCAGCTCCTGCCCCGTCTCTGCATCCCTTTGGAGGCTCCCGGCAGATGCCAGGCCCAGTTCTTCCTGCACTCATATTCCCACCACCAGTGCCAGCAGCCCGGTGCCCTGCATTGGCCAGCCGTGGTGAGAGAAGTCTTTGTGTTTGAGTGCGCATTGTTTTTTCTATCCCTCTTGTCTTGCTATGTGAGTACGTGGGGAGGGTGGGAGGGCAGAAGCTCCACACCCCGAGGATCATTAGCCCAGAGCTGAGATCTGTGGTGTCCCTGATCCTCTCCTCCCCAGTGGACACCCAAGCCCTCCATCCCATGAGCACAACACAGGCCGGATGCGTTCCCCATGCAGAACAAAGCCACAGCACTGTCCCTCCTGGGCAGTGGACACAGATGGCCACACCTGATACCACCAGCACGGGGCACCCAGTGGTGTAGCATGGAGCCCAGCCCCCCCTCACCAGTGGGTTTCTCTTAATGGTGTCCCTAAGGACTCCATTCTTTGCCACCATAGCGGGGATCCCCTTGGCCACCTCTGCCCAGGGAAGTTGTGCCTCCATCCCTTTCCCTACATGTCTGTGTCGTCCTCCTCTTGCTGGTAGGAAATTGTTCTGTATTTCTAATTTGCTCCGGCAAAAGAGTGTATTGTGCTGGAAAGGTAAAAAACAATCATTTGTATTTCTTTACTCTGGTTATTTGGCTTCAAGTACCCCCACTGCTGATGTTTGAATGGGGGCACAGCAGGGTCAGCCCCCAGCTCCACCCCGGAGCTCTGTGGGGATCTCAGCAGCCCCAAGCAGGCAGAAGTCACCAGGAAAAACAAAACAAAACATTTTATTGTACAAATCCAAAACAACACAAGACAACCTGTCCTTCTGCCGCCCTGGAGTGCCATAGGCAGCAGTCAGTGAGGCACGAGGTGCCGGGATGTGGTGGTGGGGGGGATGTTGTGGTGTCTCTGGCAGCACCAGGCTGGGTCTGGGCTCTCTGCTGGTACTGGGGCTGGTTTGAGGAGGCCCCGAGGGTCTCTGCTGGCACCAGGGGCAGCTCTGGGGGTCTCTGGTGCATTGGAAGCAGTCCAGGGGGGTCTCTGTCGGTCTCAGGTAAGCCTTGGGGGTCTCAGATGGCAACGGGGGCAGCTTGGTGGGTCTCGACGTCAGTCGTGGGGGGCTCCGATGGTGTGAGGGGTGGCTCAGGAAAGGCCTTGGGGGTCTCCGGCAACACCAAGAGCAGCTCCAGAGATCACTGATGGCGGCTCCATGGGCCCACCAGCGATGGCACCAGCAGCTCTGGGGGACTCTGGCTGCATCAGGGGGGGCTCGAGGTCATTGACGGCACCAAGAGCAGCTCCGGGGGTCCCTGCTGGCGCTCCCGGGGTCCGTCAGCGTGAGGGGCGGCTCAGACATCCCGCCGGGCTCAGAGGCAGCGCCGGGAGCTGTTCCAGGGGTCTCCGGCGGCACCAAGGGCGGCTCCTGCGGGACTCCGGCACCACCGCGTGCGGCTCCGGCCGCCCCCGGCCGCGTTTCGGAGCTCCCCGAGGCCGAAGCCGAGGCCGAGCCCGGCCCCGCCCGCCCCGCAGCTCAGGCCCCGTCTCGGCGCCGCGCGGCGCGCAGCAGGCAGTGCCGCAGCACGGGGTAAAGGCGCTGGCAGCCCTCCACGCCCAGCCGCAGCGCCGCCGCCCAGCCCTCGGGCTCCCCCCCGCGGCCGCCGCCCAGCACCGCCGACACCTGGTTGAGGGCGGGCAACAGCGCCACCGTCAGGCGGGCGGCGGAACCGCGCTCCTCGGCCTCCCCGGGCTGCAGCAGCCACGGCCCCGCGGCGGAACCGTCGCGGTCGCCGGGCGGCGGGCGGCACAGCGCGCAGCCCACGGCCAAATCGTACATCTCCACCCCCGCGTCGGCCAACGCGAGGGACGCGGCGCTGACGGCGGCGGCCAGGGCCGAGCCGCCGTCCTGCAGCAGCAGCGCGCTGACGACCAACCTCGCCCTGGGGTACCGGGACAGCCGCACCGCCGGCTCCAACGCCTCCCGCAGCGCCGCCGCCGCCTCCCGCTCCGCCTCCCGCTCCGCCGCTCCCCCGGGTCTGGGCCGGGCCCCGCGGGCGCAGAAAGGAGCCCGGCGGAAATCGCACAGCAGCCTTCCCGCTCCCACCGCCCCCCCCGGCTCGGCCGCCTCCCGCGGTCCCCAGGCGGCGCACAGCACCTTCGTGCCGCCGCTCAGTTCCACGTACGCGGAGCCTTCGGCCTGGCTCAGCAGCCCCGCGCGGGCGAACAGCGGCCGCAGCGCGTAGGGATCCCGCGGCGCCGCTCCGCTCTCCTCGTCCTCCTCTCCTCCTCCGTCGCGGGGCTGCGCCGCCCAAAGGTCCGGCGGCCGCGAGTCCTCCGGGCCGCGCAGGCGGCGGTGATCCAGCGGCATGGCGGGGGAAGCGGATGCGGAGGGAGGAGGAGCCCCGGCCGCTCCGCTCCGCCCTCGGCCGGCCCCGCCGGGCAGCTCCGCAGCGCCTGCGTTCGTAGAGCGGCTGAGGGGGGGGAAGAGCGGCCGGGGGGGCACAGCTGCCCCGGGGAGATAACGCAGTGCTGACGGTCAGACCGGAGGAGCTTAGCGCCCTTTCGGACCTGACTGATTCTATGATTTATTGGATGCGGGGCTCATACAGCAAAGCAGGGGAAAGGGAGAGCGCGTGGGGTTCCCTCAGTTTTTCAGCTCCCCCAGGTGCAGCCTGGCAAAGTCCGTAGCCAGGCGGAGAGCCTCCTGCAGGCAGCCCACGTTCTTTCCTGTGGCTTGTGCTGAGATGTCCTTCCCTCCCCCTTTGCCATCCATCAGGGCAGAGACCTCCTGCACCCACTGGTTGGCCTTCAGGCCCTTCTGCGCTGTCTCCTGGGCAGGAAAAGAAGGGAAAAAAGGAGCTCGACCTCCAGCCCGATGGCAGTGAGGGATGCTTTCATCCACAGCTCCCAAGCCCCAGTTCTCCCCTCCTGCTCCATCCCCCTGGCGGCACCACGGTGACACAAAGCTGTGGCTCTCATCCACCACAGCGACTTGGTCGCATCGTATGAGATTAGTTTTCTGCCACTGACAGAGGCACAGCAGCACACAGACTGACCTGGGGCACCTGGCACAGGCAGGTGATCCTGCCCGCTTCGTTATCCACAGCAAAGAGCATGGTGGCAGTCTGGGGGGAATGAGTCTTGAAGAGCTTCAGCGATTCATTCAGGGCCTGCAGGAGGAACAAGGCACAGTGGCTCACCTTCCCCTGGGCTTGTCACCCAGCCCAGCCCAGCCGAGAGCATCACAGAGATGGGGACAGCCATGGAGGAGTATGAAACAGCACCAGATCAGGCTCTCAAAGTGGAAATTTAAATAGAGCATTATAGCTTGGCTGTTCCAACATTTAAGCCTGCACTTTATTGTCATGACTCCTTTGAGATGAGTCTCATCTGGAATCCAACACGATTTCCAGAGGAAATTCTCACTACACAGAATGGCCAGGGTTGGAAGGATCACGAAGCTCCAACCCCCTGCCGCATGCAGGGCCACCAACCTCCCCATCTCACAGCAGCCCAGGCTGCCCAGGGCCCCATCCAACCTGGCCTTGAACACCTCCAGGGATGGACGGGGCATCCACAGCCTCTCTGGGCAGCTGTTCCAGCACCTCACCGCTCTCACAGTACAGAACTTCCCCTGACATCCAACCTCAAGCTTCCCTCCCTCAACTTCAAACCATTTCCCCTTGCCCTGCTGTTATCTGCCCTTTCCAAGAGTTGACCAGGTTTGGAAGCTCAGGGAATGGTTCACAGCCACCCATCCCTGCAAAGCCATTTGTTACTCCAGGAGCTGGGACACAAGGCACACTACAGACATGTTCTCTCTCTTCCTCAGCCCCTCCTCAGAGCTGGCAGCTGGCCTAATGCCTCTGTAACACAGCACTGTCTCCAAGAGCAAACAGAGCCCACCCAACTGCCCCTCAGGCACAAAGAGGAGCAATCAGACCTTCCCATACCTTTGCTGAGGCCCCATTTTCCATTTCCATGATGACTAGTGGCTGGTTAGGGTGACTCTCAATGACTTGCTTTGTCTTTTCCAGTACCTGAGGACAAACAGCACTGTTCAGGTGTCTGCACAATGCACACAGACACAAGAACCACCCAGACCAGAGTTCCCTGCAGACAGAGGCCCCTGAGGTGTCCCAGTACACCCACAGCCCAGCCTCAGGCAGTCCCACACTGCAGTGCTAGGAAAAAAAACCCACACACTCGGAGGAGGTTATGCATTCTGCAAGGCAGCAGCAGTGATGTGCGTGGTTCCTCTTCCAGAAAAATCCAATGGGATCCAAAGGAAGACCCAGGCTCCAGCCTTACCCTGCACCCAGCTTCAGAAGCATCCCATCTTGCAAGGAACAAGCACAGAAGGAGGCACAGCTCAGCTCCCTTCTGCAGTGTGCACAAGTGGAGCTCCCAGGACGGCCCCCAGCAGCCCCTCCCATGCTGTCTTTTACCCCCAGCCAGAGCTCACTCGTTTCTGGATGTCAGCTTTGCTTGCACGGTCCAGGTCATCCATAACCTTCTTCAGTGCTTTAACAGCTTCTCTCAGCTCATCTTTCTGCCACTGTGGGATAACAGCAGTGGCCAGCATCTGCAAAACAGGACAAGGGAGGGTTAAAGGTACATGTGGCCATGGCAGAAGGCACTGCATTCGTGAACTTCAAAGTGGCCTGAGCTCCCCTGTCCCACCATCCAACAAGCTCAGGTGTGAGCTGCAGCACCCAAAGAACACAGGGCTGAGACCTCTGTTGAGCTTGTGTCCTACAAGAGCGTTGGCACAAGACTTAAATTCACCAGTAATTAACCCCACGAGGGTAATCAAGACAAAGAGGCCCCAGAGGAGGATACAGAGATGCAGGAAACAGCTTGGGCTTCATTAATAACACCCAGTGCCAGCAAATAAGGTCCCAGCACTGCTGCCACCCTCACCTCACTGAGGTCTGTGATCTCCTTCTGCACATCCTTGTTGGGAGCCGTCTGGACCTTCACCTTGGCATCCAGGGCTGACAGCAATTTCTTGAGGCTCTCTACCTTCCTGAGGGCCTGGCAGAACACAATTTGAGTCACGTCACGCAGGGGGAGCTACCAGGCCATCCCCAAAAGAAGTGTCAGGAAGGCAGCAGCACGAGGCATAGAGTTCAGTAACCCCCAGGAAAGCAGCAGAGCCAATGCAGGCAGCGCGTGCCCAGAGCCAGACTCTGGCTGGAGCCCCCCTTGCCAGAAGGGCTGCCAAGATCCACCCAGAAGAGAACAACTCCTTCCTCCCCTTACCTTCCGAGCTTCAGCCCCGGTGACTGCCACTATCCTCCGGATGCCTTTAGCAATGGCTTCTTCTGAAACAATCACAAAGGGCCCAGCATGGCCAGAGTTCTGCAAGTGCCTTAGGAAAGAACCCAGAAAGAGACCCACGACAAGAGAGAGTTAACAGACCAGTTCACTTCTCATCTCAGCAGGATTCAGCATGGAAACCAGGAAACCACCCTGCCAGAGAGAAGTAGCAAGGGATAGACAGAAAACCCAACCTAGCCACGAAAAGCCTAAGAGTGAGGGAAGGGTGGCAAGCACCAGTGCTGTCAGACGCCGTGTGGGGGCAGGGACAGCACACAGGAGGTTTCCTCGCCCAGCACACAACCACATTACAGCCCTCAGCAGCTCAGGCTTCACAGGGACTGCTTTTCCCCCACCCTGCCGCCTTCCCCGGTCTCTCCAGATACTCACGTCCCTCCGCAGAACTCGATGGAAGTGATGGAGCCTGCAGGGCCGGAGGGGTCAGCCAGCAGCTCCTCCACAGGGATGCCAATAGAGACCACACGGACAGGATCGGGGTAGGTCTCGTCAAAAACTGCCCGCAGCCCTTGGATAGCTTTGGCTGCTGCAAGAGGGCAGTCCCTGGCATACACAGTCTGCAGAGCAAAGGAAAAGGATGCAGGTGAGAGCTGGTCCTGTTAGATGCGACCGAGGGCTTGCATTTCCAAGGTATCCTGACTTCCTCTGAAAGATCCTAAAAGGGATCTAAAAGCTCCACCTGACCTGGGGTTGGTTGAGCTGCAGGGATCCCAGTGTAACTGACAGATTTTCTGAACTGCTCTGCTAAACTTCTTGGCATTTGCAGACAGTGTGACACTGGAGCAGGCAAGGAACCATTCCAAGCTGGAGAGGGCTTGGAACAAAGGAACAGATCAATGTACATGGAATTTTCCCCACTCAAAACCCCCTGAAGCAATGCAAACCTGCACAGTGCAGCACCAGCAGCTCAGAAGTACTGGGCCACACTTCCAGCATCCCAGGCCATCCAAAAACTTCACTTACGGTATCTTTTTCATAAGCATACATATACCAGCCAAACCCAAGGATTAAAGAGACAGGGAGATGGTCCCTACATGAAAGGTTGGTCATCACCTTTTCCCACCAAGGCATGAGTTTTCCTCTCTGTTCTCACACAGTGGGGAAATGGCAACATAACAAGCTCTTATCCACATTACACCTCGCACACAGCTCAACTCCAAGGAGGGGTGTGCAGTTTAAGAATGGGATTCAAGCCAGACTCCTTCTGAAAGCTGGTGCCTGAGCTGTCCACCAAGGCCAGTTCAGACACTGCAGCAAGCCAGTGCACAGATCCAGCAGGAAAAGGGCAGGATTCTTCCTGGAGGATGGGGGCGGAAAACTGGCTAACCCCTCAAGCTGACCAACCCACCTTTGCCTCCTCGATCATCTGGTTGGCGATGCCTTCAACCTTCTTGATTTCCTGTGTGGACAAGGCTCCCTTGGCTGTGAAGTCAAACCTCAGCCTGTCTGGTGCCACCAGCGACCCTCTCTGGTCTGCTTCTCCCAGCACTGAGCGCAGGGCAAAGTTGAGGATGTGGGTGGCTGTGTGGTTGCTCATGACCGGTCTCCTCCTGGTCTGATGGAGAAAGGCCTCGTTAGATGTGGTCCCACACTGCACAGCCAGGATCACCTCCAGCTGTGGAGGTAGAGGCTAATGTGCTGCTTCACCAGAAACAACTTGCTGCCTTGGAGCCTCAGCTATAGGAGCAGGACATTCCCCTCTACGTTTGTACACAGCTTTTCCCTGCCTGTCCCCTTGCTGGGCTTTTCTGGAGAGAAGCCAAGGATAGAGCAGTATGCCTGTCCCTGCATCGTGCCTTCTCTCTTGCTCCAGAGGTGCCTCTAAAGGGAAGGGAAACACATTTTGCAGACTGGGCTCCATTCAGCAGGCTCAGCCTGCTGAAGCAACGTCTGGAGAAGGGCAGACAGCCCAGGCTCTCCACTGTCATCAGCAACACAGTGGTGCTGCACATGCATTCCACCCCCCTGCTCAGGGCTGAAGATGTGGTCCTGCTCAGGTCAGCAAAGCCCAGAGTGTGGCTGAGCCAGCAGTGTTATCTGCCTCATGGAAGAGGGAAGCCAGATCCCAGAAGGAGAGACCCTGACTCAGCTTGCCTGAACCATGTGCTGCAGGGAGAGCAGGACCCAATCTCCTTGCCTCCAAAGCAGCAGCCATGCTGCTCCAAAGGAAGGAGACAGGGCCAAGAGACAAACCACGTTACACCATGCCTTAACTCACCTCATCGATTGACAGGTGGACCTGGTCTCCCACTTTCAAGCTTCCATACAGAGTCCCTATGTGAAGCACATAACCCCCTCGGACCTGCACATTCTTCACAGTGAACTCAGTTTTCTGTACAAAGAGGGAAACATATCCAGTAAGGGGAGTGACAGGTCAAGGGAGATGCCCTGTCCTGCCAGAGCCACGAGCTGCAGCTGGAAAGGTGTAAGTGAGAGCTGGATCGGTGTGTGGGATATGGGAAAGCAAGATGTCCCCATGCAGAGCAGAGCTGAAAGAGGTCCCCACCTCAGCTTAAAAGCACTGTCCTTCAGCACAGCCACCCCAGCACCACGGCACAGCACCAGCCTGATGCTGCAGCAGAGTTCAGCGTGACCTCCCAAGCAAGGAGAACCAACTCCAGCACATCTGTGCCATCCTGCACCCCCCAAAAAAGGAAACCTGTGCAGGTCCTGACCCAAGACAGGAAATCACTGGAGCTTACTTGGCCCCTCCTCCTCTGCACCCAGCTGCCTAGGCTGCAGGAGAGGTTGAGACTAAAGGCTCTCAGGCAGACTCACATCCTCCCTGCTGTCGTCGTCCTTGACCATGTAGCCCTGGTCATAGATCTGCCCACCCTGCTCAGCGTAGAAGCAGGTCCGGTCAAGCACTATCCCACATTCCTGGCCAGTGGACACCTCCTCCACAAACTTCTTCTCCCTGCGGATGGCTTTCACTGTGGCCACAAGGCTCCCAAAATCTGTCACCAAAGACAATAGGCAACGTCAGTGAAACAAGACACTATATGGGAACAGAACTTCATTCATAGCAACAGCTCCCAGCCAATGCAGGAGCTGTAATTCCAGGGGGTAAGGAGGAAGAACTATAGCAGTAGCTGGATAAGAAGATTTTCTTCAGTGTTCTGTCCCTTCCTTGCACAACTATTCCCCTGCACACATTTCCACTCCCACCCAGGAAAGATGAACCCAGAGGGGACCTCGTTAAGTCAGATGCCCCAGGAAGACAAAGCAGTCCTCCCAGGGAGATGTGGTAGGAAAGGACTGGGCAGCAGAGGGTGATTCCGAGAGGGCTTTGTCATACCGTAGGTACCGCTGGGATCTGAGGTATAACCATATTTTGGTGAGTCATCTGTCACCTCCAGCCCTCGTGCCCTTAGTTCTTCGATGGCATAGATGTCCAGCATGAGCAGGTCCTCCCCTCCGGCACCCTTGCCCTGGGATTTGAGCTGCCAACGACAAGAAGCAAAGCTTAAGAAAACCCACCCTGGCACTGCTGGATGACAGCTCCGCTCTTGTGCCCTGGTCTTTCCCAAAGGGCTCTTAGGAAAGCTTCCCAAAGGGCTCCAGGGCCCCTGGAGTCTCCCAAGGGTGGAGAGCATGCTGTAAGAAAGGAGCAGGAACTCACAGCCACAGATTAAAACAAAGGGAACCCTCCCTGCCCACTCTCAGATCAGCCACCCCTGGTGCTGTTATCCACCTGCGCGTTCTTCCGCTCCTCCTCAAAGCCCTCCATGTCCACAACAAGGCCTTTCTCCTCTGCTATCAGTCCAGTGAGATCCACAGGGAAACCGTAAGTGTCATACAGCAGCCAGGCAGTATCACCTGCATGGCAAAAGCACAGAGTTCAGCACTCCTGCTCCATAGACGCTGCTCCTCAACGAGCTTTGCATTATAGCAGGACAATGAACAGGCCTGGCTGACACAAGCACCTAGGAGTCTCCTCACTAACAGTCTCCTGGGCACAGAGATCACACTGCCACGTCATGTCTGTGCAGCTCACAGACCTGAGCAAGCGAGCACAGGACAGAGAAGAGAGCAGTGGTCTGCTGACTCCAGCTCTGCCCTCTACACTTTCCACCAACACCCAATTCCCAGCCCAACTCGGCCGTCGGTCCCATTTATTCCACGATAAATGACTTTTGGTGCCTCCAAACTGAAGCCACGGCCTCACCAGGAATGGTTTTACTGTCGCCCATGCTCTGGATCTTCCTGTCCAGGATGCGACGTCCTCTGCTGAGCGTTTTCAGGAACTGATCCTCTTCTTCATTGATAATGTCCTTCACCATATCTGGGTCCTTTTTCAGCTCAGGAAAGGCATCTCCCTGCACACCCAAGAGGATTCAGCACGGAGATCTGCACACCTCAGCAGACGACACCATCAGATACAGTGGAGCGGGGAAAGAACTTACCAGTGACTGCACCACAACGTCCACCAGCGTAGCAAAGAAGCCCTTGGGGGCATTGAGCTTCTCATGGGAGTAACGCACAGCTCGGCGGAGAATCCGCCTCAGCACATACCTAGGAAATACAACCACAGAACAGTTCGGGTTGGAACGGACCTTAAAGATCATCTAGTTTCAATCCCTCTGCCATAAGCAGGGTTGCCAACCCCTGTATCAGGCTGTGCAGGGCCCCATCTAACCTGGCCTTGAGGTTAGGGATGGGGCATCCACACCATCCGTGGGCAGCCTGTGTCAGGGTCTCACTGCCCTCTGAGTGAAAAAACAGCAGAGCTCCTCAATGCAAGTGTGACACCTCTGATTTGTTCTCAGAGGGTGCACCAGGGATCCCGCCCAGTCCTCAGCCCCACGGCTCAGGTTTGCTGTGTGCTTAAGAGTCAGTCCTGAGTCCAGCAGCACCTGCAGCACATCCCCTCAGCCCAAATTCCATTGCTTTTCTGACAGCAGCACTGCACCAAACAAGCTTTTATGCCTATCAGTCCACAGCAGTCCTCTCTGTAGCAGTGACAAGAATGCTCAGACCTGCGTGTCCTGGTTTTTCAGGTGTCCACCTTGCCATAAGGACTCAAATACACTGAACTAATGCTTTGCTACCCACTGAATTCAGACCTCCCAGAGACGCACCAGATCCTGCACTGAGCAGAACGGACACGGCAGCCCTGCAGCAGCTCCCTCCTTACCCTCTGCCAGTGTTGTCAGGTCTGCCACCATCAGAGAGGGCCAGTGTGATGGTCCGTGCGTGGTCTGCCAGCACACGGTACGCCATGTCTATGCCATCAGCATCCTCAGCACCAACCTGCCCCATGTATGGCCTGGCACCCGTGCCCTGCGTGGGGAGCAGAACGCAGGGATCAGCAGCAGGGCAGAACAACAGGGAAGCACCTCAGAAGCCAAAATCATCCCACAGAGATGGCACACTCCTCTGGGAAGGAGCTGAGAGGGGGAAGACAGAGAGCTCTGCACAGTGCCTGCGTTCTCAGGGCTGAAGGACACCAAGGAGCAGAGGGAGGTAAAGGCAGCTTAATCCACCACTGAGCCCAGGACAGAAGAGGGAGGGAGAGAGACACATCGTAATGGGAATCGAGAGGGAAAACATCTGTTTTGCACACTGGCTCATAGACTCTGGCCTGACATAACTTGCCCAGCCAAGAAACCTTCAAAATTCTGCCAGGTGGGAAGGGGGTCCCAGCTTCCCTGCTTCAAGGTGTTTCTATCTGTACCCCAGAGAAGAGCACTACTGTAACAAAGCAGTGCCTGCACGCGGTTTGCTAGAAACACCTGGGAAAGCTGCACTGCTCCTGTCCCCTGTTTTCCTTGGGAAATATCCCCCAAGGCAGTAATTATTGGGCCAGCCAGAGCTCCTACCCTCAGAGAAGTACAAATCCACGGGGCTGGCAGTAACTGGGAAAACAGAGACCTTCAGATACAACCATTCCAACCTGACCTGCCCCACACATCTCCCCAGGGGTCCAGGCAATGGATGCAGTGAGATCAGGCCCAGACTCCCCAATTTGTACCTTCTGTATGGCTTCAAAGTAAGGAAGGAAAAGGTCGGTGTCATAGTTGGACATCTTGTTCTGCAGCACAGAAACCAGTCGTTCCAAACCCATCCCAGTGTCAATACTTTTCTTGGGAAGAGGTTTCAGACTCCCATCAGCTTCCCTGCCCAGACACAAAGAAAGACAAGCTGTCACAGATGAAGGCAGGGGAGCAATACCAGAATTCAGCTTGCTACAGCATCCAAATTGCTGAAGATCTTTGCAGGTATGGGAAGAAGGCCCCAGCAAACAGCAAAGCAGTACAGAGGCACCTGTTAGAGCACTCGGAATGCAGCCAAGCAGCTGCTGCATTGGGGAGCAGCTCTCACTCACCTGTTGAACTGTATGAACACCAGATTCCAGATCTCCAGGACGTTGGGGTCATCCTGATTGACCAGGTGCGAAGCATCTCTGTCCCCAATTCGGTCATAGTGGATCTCGCTGCAAGGGCCACAGGGCCCCGTGTCACCCATCTCCCAGAAGTTATCCTTCATATTGCCAGGCAGAATCCTGCCCTCATCTAGCCTGTAACAAGAAGCTCCTACTGAACAAGAGACTTACAGCGAGGCAGGAGGCCCCCCAACTGTGAGGGAGTCTCAACAGAGAACTCTCAGCCCACTCGTTCTCCGGATCAGTCTGCCTCTGACAATTCAAGAATCTAACTTTTAAGATTTTACCACCCCTCTGAGGAGTGCCAGCTGGAAGGCAGAGATGGACACAACACCCCACCAAAGCTGCCACTGAGAACACAGGCATCTCTGACATCAGTACAAGCAAGAGTAGGACTGGAGAGGACAAGACTGAGTGGGAAACTGAGGGTTAGAGAAATCTAATAGGCTCAAAACAGAATCAGATTGAGGCTGAAGGAGCACATCCCCAAGCAGAGACTAAGGGGAAGGGATGAATGACCTGCTAACATACCCGATCCGCTGACTGCGAATACTGGGAGGAGAAGAAGAGTGTACAGATCACAGCCAGGTTTGCCTGCTTTCCCTGAACAGCATCTTAAATGCTGTCAGACAGACAGATCATCCATCCGACACAGCAGGGCACTTCTTATGCTCTTAAGCTTAGAAAGGAGACTTTGCAAAGAAAACTCTAAGGCTTGACCTGATCTCAGCCTCTTCTATCTAGTGCTTCCTTGTGGTTTTGCAGCTCCACCTCCCTGCAAACATTATTGGTGATGCTTCCATTTTTTAAAACCTCCTGCTGTAAGTGCTCTGCCTCAGCACATGGCATCTTTCTCTGAAGAAAGGCAGACGGCAGCTGTTCATCAAAACACGAAGCTTTCTCAGTTAAAGGCCCTCACCCCAAATCCAGCCAGATCTGCTTGCACTCCAGGTCTGGCTGCAGTCCTGCAGCCTCATTTCCACCAAAGTAAGTGACGTAGAGTCTTTCTGCAGGGATGCCAAACTCCTTGGTGAGAAGGTCCAGTGCCAGTTTACAAGCAAGTTCCTGCAGAAGGAAAGAGGAGCTGAGTATGTGAGTGCAAACAAACCTTCTCTTCAACATGCAGTACCTGCTCAGTTAGAGTACTGGCTGATTAGGATCTACTCAGAGTATCATTCAAACATGCAGAAACCTTCCACACAAAGTCTCTCCTGAGGTCCTCCTGTACTACCAGCCCTAACTGGACCAGGACAGCTATCTAAGAAGCAATCCAGAGCTTTCAGACCTTTGGCATAAGAGATAAGAAAACTAGTATATGTAGCAAACAGGGCACACAACACACCTTACGTAGCTTTGCAGGTGAAATCGAGTTAAAGCCTATAATCCTCAGCAAAAAATAAAAAAGCCTTTCAAATCTGCTGATAATGCTGTATTCTTCATAATCCCTGCGTAATATGAATCTCACACAAGCAAGAAGCTTGGGAATATTGTTATTTTATGACCACAGCTCCAGGACAGCCACTAAAACTCCTACCTGAAGACTTCAAACTGCCAGTGTTAATGCAATATAATCAGTTTTGTAAATCTTCAGTAATTTATCACAAAATATTCTGCAGAGCTGGGGGAGCCAAGCGTACCTTAAGGAGCCCCTCTGTGCCAAAACAGTCTCCTTCTTGGCAAACACTGCTGAGCTCACAGAGATGTGATTTTGTGCTAGAGTTTCAGATCAGCCTATTTTACCTTGAAATAATCCCCAAAGGACCAGGAGCCCAACATCTCGAAGAAAGTGTGGTGGTAGACATCCTTTCCCACATCGTCCAGGTCGTTGTGCTTGCCCCCAGCTCGGATGCACTTCTGAGTGTTGGTGGCTCTGCTCAGCTTAGCAAGCGGGTGCGAGGGGTCGATAGTGTTGAGGAAGATGGGTTTGAACTGAGGGGAAAGAAAAAAGAGGAATTAAGGAAAGCACTAAGAGCCTGGTTTTAGATGTTAAAAGCAACAGCAAGGCATTGAGTATCTTCTATATCATGGCACTGCTGGCCTGGATGTCCCAGAGACAGCCTTCAGTCTGCTGCATGCGAGGAGGATGCAGGACCCAGCACACATGGCTGGAGCACAGCGAAGCCCAGAACTTCCAAAGGGGCTGAAAACAGCCAGATTTCCAATTGCCAAAAAGACAAGGAAAACTCCAGAAAAACCATTCCAGCAGCCTAGCACCAACTGCTCCCCAGAGATGCTGGTGGTCATTTGTGCCAGCACTCTCCCTGCAACTATTTGCAGTGCTAGCTGTGGTCCAAAGGGTCAAGGAGGGCAGACTGGCAGCGCTCCCATCTCTGCACTGTCAGCCCTGGAAGCACAGAAACCTCTCTTGCCAACTCTGCAATTGCACTCCTGCAGATGCAACAGCCACCTCTTTGTGACCAGAGATGGAGAACAAAACGCTAATTTTCCACACAATCAGCAGAAGATTCTGGTAGTTACTTGGTGTTTGGGAACACTTCAGGATGCAAGCAGCCAAATACAAACCTCATTTCAGTGAAACCAGAGCAATGGGAAACCAGCTGTGCTCGGGGAGCAGGCACTGATGGGTGAAGGGAGAACTGAACCTCCTGCAAGGTGAACTCAAGCACAGCTGGAAAGAAGTCAGCTAAGAAAAGATGGGTAAATGCACCGAGGTTTTAAACTCTGCTTCACAGTGCCACAGTTTGAATTGGAAGAGGCCACTAAAGGCCATCTAGTCCAACCCCACTGCAACGAATGGGGACACCTGCAGCTCACCACGTTGCTCATCTGTTGTTTTACAAACAATTGGTGAGCTCTGTTGTTTATTAGGAAGGAACGGGCAACTCCAAAGGCTCTGCAAACAGCCTCCTGGTGCAGCTGCAAGGACCAGAGCTGGGATCCTACCTGGTTCATGCCAGCATTAGCAAACAGCAGCGTGGGGTCATCCAGAGGGATGGTGGAAGAGGAGTGCACGTAGGTGTGCCGGTTCTCCTTGAAGAAGTCAATGAATCGCTGCCGGATCTGGCTCGCCGTCAGCGCGGACTCCATCCCGAGGCTGCGGCTCCGAAGCAGGCAGGACGGAACGGGGCAGGGCTGCAGCAGTGCGAGGGGACGGGGGCAGAGCGAGACTCTCAGACCGCACCGCCTTCATCACCCCCACGATACCGGCCCAACCCCAGCATCCTCGAGCCGCCTTCAGGCACCTTTTCCCCTGGCTCAGCCCCAGCAGGCCGCCAGAGCCAGGCTCCGGGCTCTGGTGCTTCCCTCGGCCCCCGCGGCGCTGCCCTGCCCGGCCCCGCGCCCGCGCCCGCCGCCCCCCGCCCGATCCCGGCCTACCTCGCCGGGCACCGCCGCCCCACGCTGCGCACACCCGGCCCGGCCGCCGCAGCACCCGCAAAGCAGGGCGCCGGCCGCCGATTGGCTGCGTGAGCCGTCGCTCAGCGGGAGCCCCGCCCACCAGAGGTCTCCCGCCCGAGGGGAGGGACGCGCTCTGGCTGATGCAATGGTGGGACGCGACGGTCACGTGACGCAGGCTGGGTGAAGCCGGGTGGGGAGCCGCCATTTTAAGGGTGCCGCGCTGGGCTGAATGGAGGGGTTGGGTTTTGGCAGCGCTTGGCCGCCCAGGTCCACCCAGGCGGGGCGCTCAAACTGTTGAGCTTCCCAATAAGCAGCACAGCAGCGACCTGACCTGAGACGACCTTGGCACCCAATAACTCCACACCACACAGCACGTTTCCCATCCTGAGTCACCATCACAGCATGAGCCCAAGTCATTGATCAGACGAGCTCAGTGCGCGTGTCACGGACATTCAGCGGATGTTTCACATGGGTGGCCATAGCATAGCAGTGAACTAGAATCTGGGAGGGAACAAGTGGCCCCAGCTGAGCAGAGGGCTGTTCTATATCGTATGGCATCACGGTCAGCAATAAAATGTGGGGGAAAGAAGGGGGACAACGTTCGGATTTTTTGGACTTATCTGGATTAGTTTCATCTCTTCCCCTCAACATCTCCTCTGGGCACATTAGAGATCGTCTGGCCCCAGGCTTTGTATTTCCAAGCCATGAGCATGCCTGCACTGCCATCAGCCACTTCCAAAGCTTGCTCGCTGCTTGCCTTCCCCAGCTGGCCTGCAGCCATTCCCGGTCCTTTGGCCTTTTGCTGGTGTCAGCTGTCCTCCAGGAATCTGGAAGGAAAAGAGGAAACTCCAGTCTTGTTGGTTTGTAATGACAGCTCTACTCCAGCTGCTGCTTTGCAAAACAGCAGCAGGAGCAGACAAGTTCTGTGCAGTGCAATTGCTTGCATGGGTGATGACACCCTCCATAATGCCTTTTATAGCTGCTCTGAGTCTAACGCCAACCAAACCCACACCCAGAATGTTTATTTCTCTCTTAGTGGCCACAGTCTTCCCACCAAAAGAAGGAGCCATCACTGCTTATCCCTCTCTGTGCTCTCTGTCACCTGAAAGCAAACCTTCCAAGCTTACAGGCACTCCACCATCTCCCAGCCGCTGACCCAAGTATTTCTTTAATAAATGCCAGACTTAGAGCTGTCCACATATGGATGAAATAGCCAGTTCTGTCCCCTCTGGTTGAGGCTGAGCATTGTGTGCATTTGGCCACATCCAGATGCATCAGACTCACCCCAGAGTACATTCCTGTCCAAAATTTCCTCTCCCACTTTAATTCACTTTGCCCTTGTTCTTCAGCTCATCACTTTTTACATGGCGGTTCTTTGTTTCTTTTAGCACATTACTCACTTCTGCCTCCTAAAAATTCGTGTCCTCAGGCTGACTTGGGCTGCAGGAGCTTTTGCTTTGTTGCACCGGCATCCAGCACTGTCCTCCCCTGGATGATGGGTGGTAGAGTGAGGATGGGGAGAAGGGTGAAGGCTGTGGGCTTGGTGCCCAGTGGATGAGGCTGTGGGCAGCTGGGGGTCTTCTCTGCTGGCTCCTGGGGGAAAGCAGGCATAAAGAGTGAGCTTGCTGCAACCCCACTGTTACAAGCAGGACCTGCTTGTGTCCCTTCCATTTCTTGGTTGTGTTTCCAAGCACGCTTCCAAGCTCTGAATGGATGTGATCCTTCTCCTGTGGTTGCATGGACTTGGGATCTGGGCCTTTGGAAAAGAAGTCAAGTCTTGGAGAGTGGGCAATGCAAGGAGAACCATCACCCCATGACATGTGCCCACCCTGATCCCAGGGCAGCCAAGGCACCAGGGCTGCTGCTGGCACCATCACTGTCCCCATGGGTGCCCAAAGCCACTCCCTGGGCTGTGCCTTTTCTCCCGTTCACGCCAAGCAGGCGGCAGTTCCACTGGGAGCAGCCTGTTTGTCACCAGTGTGACTGTCTCACCCCCTTGGAGATGGCCACGCTGGCTCGGAGCGTTCTGGTGACGGGGTCCAACCGGGGCATTGGGCTGGAGCTGGTGAGACAGCTCGCCGCCAGCCCCCAGCCCCCACAGCACATCTTTGCCACCTGCCGTGATGCCACTGGTCCGAGAGGGAAGGTCAGTGCGTGGGGATGTCTACCAGCCAGGGGAGTGAGGGGCATCGTGGCCCCTCCTGGGTGTCTGCCGGGAGCAGGCTTGGTTGGGTGCTCTGAGGATGAGGGGGAGGTGGGCTGTGCCCATGTGGTGCCCATGACCTTGGTGCTCACTCTGAGCCAACCATCCCCGTCTCCCTGCTGGGGACAGCACCGAGCCCAGCAGCACCCCTTCACCTGACAGCTTCCCCAGCAAGAGCAAAGCCACGCAGTCTGCTCCTTGGGGACAAGGATGGGATGGGTGGGAAGACCAGCAGTGCTTCTGATGGCTTCTAACCCCCTGCTCCATGCCCTTGTCTCCAGACCCTGCAAGAATTAGCCGCCCGGCACCCCAACATCAAGCTGATCCAGCTAGGTATGGTGCAACCTCCCTCCTTCATAAGGCACTGCTCCTGGCTCTCCTCTCTCCTGTGCCCTCCACTCGCCTGGGGGCACAACTACGGATGGCTTTGCTAGACCTTGGTGGTGGCAGCCATGTGGCCTCAGCTTGGTGAGCTGGGTTGTCTGCAAGGTGGAGTGACAGGCAGGAGAGGAGAGGACAAGGGTATGGGGGATAAAAGGGAGAGCAGCAGAGAATGGCACTTTGCATTGCCAAAGTTGGGGTGTTCATCTACAGGGAGTTCTGCTCCAGGCTGTCTTCCTCCATGCAAGGGAATGGTTTACTTCAAACCAATAATAGGAACACACGTTTCAGAAATGAAAGAAATTAACTCTAAAATGCCCACTGTATCCTTTCATTCTCCATTTCTTTCTTTCCCTTTCTAACCCCGTTTTCTTCCATCTGAAAGCTGAGGATCTGGGCGTGCATTTTGCTTTGTAGGCACCATTTCAGACATTGTGGAGAGGAGAGAAGAAATTGCCTTCAGCTAATTAGGCTGGTGTAGCAATAGAGACGTGCTTGTCACACATGCCTGGCCCCATTCTCCCTTGGAGCAATGACTCAGCCAGTCCAAACACAGACATTAATCATTCACCCAAGCCAGTGAATGACACCTGGAGTAATGGAGCTTGGAGCTCTGCTTGTTCATCATCCAAAAAGAAGTCATCAGAAAGCTTGTTGTGAAATATCCTTCATGAGACCAAAGAATCATGAAATCACTTGAGTTGGAAGAGACCCTAAAAGGTCATCTAGTCCAACTCCCCTGCAATGGAAGCAATGAGATGTCCCAAATATCCTCTTGAATCCCACGGCTGCATCCCCATCAGCTCCCCAATGCAATGGGGAAAGGCTTTCAGTACCACCAGCAACAGCCCCAAGCTGAGCAGCATCTGAACAAACTTAGGCTCTTGCTCCAAGGGATTCACAAGCCTCAGCACAGAGATCAAAACCCAAAATCAGAAATAACTCCAAATTCAAGCTGGGCGTCAGAAAAAAAGATGCTGCTTTCGTAAGGTAACACTCATCTTTCAAAAATCTATGCTGCCCCATGGATACTTAACTCCCAGGTCACTCAAATGTTTTACAAGATGACTTGAGGCTTGCTTGCCACCACCATAAACTCACCAGACTACTTCAAAATGCCCCAGAAAAGGGTCGTTCTGGAGCTCATCAGTTTTGAGGGAAGAACGAGTTGTCTTCAGCTCTTTGCTAATTCAGTCTTGTGCAAGCTTGAGA
The DNA here is from genome assembly GCF_905368555.1 of Meleagris gallopavo. NCBI lineage: Eukaryota > Metazoa > Chordata > Aves > Galliformes > Phasianidae > Meleagris > Meleagris gallopavo. The sequence continues at coordinate 1,555,595 of NC_139416.1, forward strand.
ACACAAGTCAAGTGGGGGCAGAATGTTGCAATAAGAGCCTGGCTCCCAGATTCTCCCTGCAGCAGGCTCTGCAGAGCGTGTGTGCACTGGGACTTATCCTCAGCAGCACCCACAAATGTGAATATTCATAGACCTTGAGGACTTGTGTAATTGTGACATAAAAATGTATTGCCAATGTTAACGGTTGGTCTAACCAGGCTTGTTTCAGATCGAGGTGTTCAGATGTCTCCTTTTAAACAAATGAGGGACATTTCTTCGGGGCAAGCATCCATCATGTGATACAGATCTTGACAAGCAAACCTTAAACAAGAAAACACAGACTTCAAACATACCACTCCTATGTAGTGTAGGGGGACTGGAGCATCTGTAGATAAGAGGATGGGAATCAAAGTCTGCAAGCAAAGGTTTCATGTTGTATCCTGGAAAGTGGTGGAAGATGAATTTTAGCATGTTGAGAAATGAAAAGGTCACTCTAAATGACCCATCAGACTGGGTATCAACCAGGAAAGATCAGAATGTAAGTCAATAATATAATGAGTATTTCCCCAATACACCAGCAAGCCCTATAGCTCTTGGAGAAAGTCTCCATGAATGTAGCTATAGCATTTCTCCAGGCAGCACTTACAAAATAACCCCTGAAATGCAGACACGTTCTTCTTTTTGCCCTGCAGACACGGTGGACTTGTCCAGCATCCGTGGAGCCGTGCAGGCTGTGGAGACTCATCTAGAGGGCCAGGGCTTGAACCTGCTCATCAACAACGCTGGCGTCGGCTCGCAGGCCACGCTGCAGTCTGTGGATGCACAGGAGATGCTCGCCACGTTTGCAGTCAACGTGGTGGGGCCCCTGCAGGTTGCCAAGGTGTGTGTGGGCTAGGGCTGCTCCTCCGCGGCCTGTAATCATGGTGTGAGGACTTCCAGGGCAGGGCTGAAACCCAGGGTCTGTACTAACAGAGCTCTAATGCATGTCTTCCTGCCAGGAATTCCTACCACTCTTGGAGAAGGCGGCGAAGGATGCAGGGACAGAGGGGCTGAGCTGCAGCAGGGCTGCCATCATCAATGTGTCTTCCAAAGTGGGCTCCATCGGGCTGTGTCTTGGGGTGCTGGAGGCCCCCATGTACCCATACCGTGCCAGCAAGGTGAGGAGGCTGGGGGGGATTTGGGGATAGTCCCTCATGGAGCCCATGGACCTGCTCCAGGCAACCCTTGCCTGGTCCTACAAGCATGAGCACTCAGAGCACCAGCCTGAGCCGTGCCCATGCTATCTGACTCTTCCAGGCTGCCCAGAACATGGTGACCAGGTGCCTGGCTGCAGAGCTCAGGGACAAGGGGATCTTGTGTGCAGCGATCCATCCTGGATGGGTGAAGACCGACATGGGGACGGAGCAGGTATGCTGCTGTGCAGGAAACACAAGGAATGGGTGCTATGTCCCTGCTGCTCGGTGAAGCTGGAGCCTTGGGAATGCTCTGAGGTCTGCAGCTCTGTGTGTGGAGGTGGAGGCTCTGCAGCCACTTGGGGCAGGCAGGGGACACTGGCTGCCAACCCTGTCCCTCACACAGAGAGCCGAGGGCTGGCAAGAAGGAAGAATATGTCTATGGCAGCCAGCCCCATTCAAGTTGGGACAAAAGGGCACAGCAGCTTCCGTGCACCCTCCAGCCTGGTCAGACCCTGCAGCTCTTCCTGCCCATCACAGGCTGTGGCAGTGATCCTTTCCTTGTCCTCTTCCACAGGCACCTATGACAGTGGAGCGCAGCATGCAGGGCATTCTGGAGGTGCTGGGCATTCTTTCACAGGAGACCTGTGGGGCCTTCCTGGACTGGGAAGGGAACCACCTGCCCTGGTGATGCCAGCTCAGCACAACTATGTTACTCTTCCCCACTCATGGACACGGGCAGAAGCTTCTCCCCATTCCCCACCTCACGTGCAGCCATTCGGTGCCCTGCATCCTAAATTTGAATCACCCTATGCCCCCTCCTCCCCCCACCTCAGCCCTCATAGGGAACCCTTTCTAGACAGATCCTATGCCCTCACCTTGCCTGTGCTGCTCCCAGCCCCAGGCAGCCCACCTCCTCAAAGGCAGGTATTGGCCCAATCCTGTCCTTTCTGGAGGGGATGTTTCCAGCAGTGACATCTGTCACTTGAGGGGACACCTGGCAGTGGTAGGGAGCAGTGGGTGCTGATGCACACAGATGAGGGGTGAGGCCCCCTGGGAAGGAGCCTCCCTCCATGGTGTTCCACAGAGCCTGTTGTGCTCACAGAAATGGAGCCAAGAGCATTGCTGTTCTCAGACATGGGTTTATTGTGTATGTAGCAGAGGTCGGGCAGCAGCAGAGGGGCCAGTGCCAGGATCCAGGCAGGAGGCCGGGCCAGCACCTCACCAGGCCACCACGTTCCCTTCCCAGTCCAGGAAGGTCCCGCTGTCCTTCTCGGAGAGCTTGGAGAGCACCTTCAGCATCCCTCCTACGCTCGCGTCCACCGTCAGCGGGGGCTGCAGGGCAGAGGGAGAAACACGGGCGTGTGTGCCCAAGGGCTGCCCAGGCTGTGCCCTGGAGCCCGGCTGCGGGAAGGCAGCGGCTGGGCCGAGGGGGAAGCAGAGCCCTGGCAGGAGGGTGAGAGCTGGGAAGGCGGGCGGTGGGGCTGCCGGGAGCCAGGGCTGGCGCTGCGCAGGGGTCCCAGGGCAGGGAGAGCTGCCATGGTGCTGAGGGAGCGGCCCCCTGAGGGGGTCTTGGGGCAGGGCTCCGGGAGACAGCAGCCTCCCATGGGAAACCAGCACAGGCTGTGGATGCACCCAGCGGTAGGGGAAGCTCCTACCGGGAGTCCGGCTGCGCTCCCCATGTCCGTTTGCACCCATCCAGGATGGAAAGTGACGCAGAGGATGCCGTGTTCCCGGTACCCCATGGACTGGCACCTGGTGAGCATGTTCAGAGCAGCCTGTGGGAGAGAGCACAGGGATCAGGTGGGGATGAAAAGGTGCAGCATGGGGACACATGCAGATCCCATGGCTTGGCATGGGAGAGGAAGGATATTTTCCCTCCACAGTGTTTGGCCATACCTTGCTGCAGCGGTATGAGACAATTTCCATTATATCCCAACCAGTGAGAGAAGAAATGGATCCCCCAATGCTGGAAATGTTGATGATGGCTGCCTTGCTGCAGCTCATCCCTGAGCCCAGGCTCCCCTGGGCTGCCTTCTTCAGCAGGGGCAGGAACGCCTGTGGGGAGGGGAGAATCAGAGTTCCACAAACAGGGGACAGGACCAACTCCTTCCACGGCAGCAGTGCTGGCACCAGCACCATTGGCAGCCATCTTCCTCTTTCCTCATCCCCATACCCCCTCCCCTGCCCCAGATTCCAGCTCCTCAGCACCAACCCCTGTCCCACAGCTTCTCAGAGCAGCTCAGGCGCACCAGGCCTGACATCAGCACAAGAGCATAGCAGGGCTCTGTCCCACCGGCCCCATCCTTCTGCCATAGAGGATCCCAGGGCCTCAGGACAGGGACGTTCCTGGAGCTGTGGGTGAGCACGTTACCTGGCTGAGCAGCAGGGGTGCAATGGTGTTGGTGGTGTACAACTCGGCCATGTCCTTCAGTGTCTCGGTGTCAAGTGAGTTCATCTTCAGAACAGCAGCATTGTTGATGAGGAGGTTCAGCCCCGAGCCCTTGAGGCGCTCCCCGACGCTGGCTGCGGCCGCCTTGATGCTGGCGGGATCGGTGACTTCTGCAGAGGCGAGGTGGGGAGGTGAGAGCCCGCTGCCCTTGGTGTCTGCCAGCAGGCACGGTGCTGGGACAGAGCCCTGCACCAGGGATGTGGGAGGACGCAGTGCTGGCAGAGCGGGGAGCCCAGGGAGGCACCTTGTGCTACAGCTGTGTCACCTACCGAGCGGGACGATGACCAGGTTGGGGTGCTTGGAGGCCAATTTCTGCAGCTCCTGTAGAAGACAGCGGGTGTGAGCTCCACTTATCCACTCTGATCTGCTCAGCCAACAGCAGCCCTTTGCCTCCAGCCCTGGGGCACACGGTGCCAGGCAGTGGCAGCAGCTCCCTTCTGGACCCCAGGGAGCCCTGGGCACCCCATTGCTTGCATCCCGCCCCAGTTCTCCTGTGCCCGAGGTCCAGGGCTGCAGCTCCCTGGCGGAGCCCTTCACACATCCCCACTCCTGCAGCAGCCCTGCTGTCCCCCACCTCAGCTCCAGCCCAGCCCAGCCTCACCTGTGCTCGCTGTCCCTTGGGGTCCCGACAAGTTGCAAAGACCCACTCAGGTGGGTTTGGCAATGCCAGCAGGTGCCGGACAAACCCCAGGCCGATTCCCCGGTTGGCCCCAGTCACCAGAGTGGAGTGGAAGCAAACTCCAGCCATACTGCTCCGTCTGCCTCTGTGCTGACACCGCACTGCCTGCAGGTGCCTTTTAGTGCTCAGTTATCTCACATTTTCCCGTGAGGGCTTGCATCTGCTCTTTGCTCCACAAAACCCTCTGCAGTATGCCAGCCTCTTGGCTTTACTCCATACCCTGGATCCACCTTTCCTGGTGGCTGAGTGACAGAAGGGGATCCCAGCATCCTGCTTGGGCAGGGAATGCCCTGGCTGGGAGGTCTGACAGCCGATGCTCACCTGGTGGTGATGCACGCTGTCCTGAGCCCCATGAAAAGCCACCTCTGCTCCCAAAGCTGACACAGTGCAAGCACCAGCTTGCCCGTGCAGGCGCTTGGCTACAGTTTGGTTGCCGCTCTTCATACCTCCCTCTTCTCTCATCTACCAAAACGTGAGCCTCGTGGTTTCGGCACCACAACTACCTCTGTTCCTGCACGGAGGTGCCTCCTCCCACCTTCCTTCTTGGGCCTCTGTCCCTCGGGGCTGGATTGGCAAAGCCGGATCGTGTGCAGCACCATTTATGTGCACAACAGCCAGGAGAGGCGAGAGCCCTTCTGTCACCGTAACAGGCTGGAAAACCTGGGAACCTTCCAGAACTTCTTGGAAAGCCACCAGAGGGGACCTCTTCCCAAAGCTCAGCCCTCATAGAAGTCATGAGCTTCGGCTGGAAGCGCAGTGGAAGGCCAGCATCCCCACCCAGCACACCACAGCCGCCCCAGCTCAAGGTGATCCCAGCGATCCTCGCTTCGTTTCTGTGCTGGTGCGGCCACGAGGCCGACTGGGATGGACCCAAATCCCAGCCGTCCTCCAGAGAAAACAGCACGACAGAACGGGGGCAGGCGCGACCTCCCCAGGAGCTCCCATCGGAGGTCCCGTTCGCGTCTGCCTGAGCGCGTCCCCGTGGGCTGCCAGCAGCTGGCAGGGAGCAACGTGACGGAACGGAGCACGGAGCCACCCGAGCTCGGGCACGAAGGAACGGTTCGTTTCAGCGGTGCGAGCCGGAGGAGCTCCGGGGATCTGCTGCTAACGGAGACTCGGAGAGCATCGAGTGCGCTGCTTCCAATAAACTCGGCTGCGTTCCAACACCGCCGTCCTCTCCCCATCCCCAGCCCTGCAAACCGCCAGGCGGTTCCAGACTCACGGAACCCCGCCCCGCCCCGGATGCTGCCGCCCGGCTGCGCTTCCTCTTCCCGGGCCGCGGGCGGCCATGGCGGCGGTCTGCAGTGCCGGCGGGGCGGGAACGGCGGAGCGGGCGGCCGAGGGCGGGTGAGGCGGCGGCGGCGGCGGCGGCGGGGGGAGCCGGGCTGCCCTGCCGGGCTTCGGCTGTCGAAACGCGGCCCTTCCTCTCGCCCCGCCAGGTTGCTGTACGGCAATAGGAATCTCTCCGCTCCAGGCCTCTACGTCCTGCAGCCGTGGATCGTCGGCTTGCTGGTGAACCACGAGCAGCCCGACGGGAAGAAGTGGCTGACGGGGCAGGTGCTGCGGGTGGGTATCTGTGTGGGGGAGCGGCCCTGCCGTGAGGGCGGGGGGTTCTGGTGGCCGGCAGTGTGCCTTCACAGCGCTGAGAGCCTGCTGTGCCATGGGCTGCATCCAGAAGCGGCCTTCAGTACCCAAAGGGGCTGGAAGAGGAGAGGGGACAGGTTTTTTAGTAGGGTGAACAAGGAGAAATGGGTTCAAGCTGAAGGAGAGGAGGTTTAGAGTGGGTGTAATGAGGCATGGGCTGCCCAGAAGGGTGGTGGATGCCCATTGCCTGCAGGCACCCAGAGTCAGGCTGCGTGGGGCTCTGGGCTCGTGATCCAGTGTAGCTGTCTGTTCACAGAATCACAGAACGGCCCGGGTTGGAAGGGACCTCAAGGATCACGAAGCTCCAACCCCCTGCCGCATGCAGGGCCACCAACCTCCACATTTCATAGCAGTCCAGGCTGCCCAGGGCCCCGTCCAACCTGGCCTTGAACACCTCCAGGGATGGACGGGGCATCCACAGCCTCTCTGGGCAGCTGTTCCAGCACCTCCCCACTCTCTGAGTACAGAACTTCCCCTGACATCCAACCTCAAGCTTCCCTCCCTCAACTTCAAACCATTTCCCCTTGCCTTGCTGTTATCTGCCCTTTCCAAGAGTTCTTCATTGCAGTGGAGCCAGAAGGGATCTTTAAATGTCATCCAGTCCAGCTCAAACAATTTTATGATGGGCAGCCTGAAGGGAGAAAGAGGAAATCAGCTGGGCTGAGTCCATACTCCTGGCTCCTTTCATGCTCTCTGCTAGCCCTGGTGTCCCCTTACTACCCAGCAGCAGCTTGGTTTGGCTGGGAAGGAAGGGTGAGAGCTGGCTGTGAGTGCTGCTTATGGATGGTTCCTCCTCTCTGCTTCAGAGCCAGCATTGTGGAGAACTGTGGGCTAAACTGTCGTTAGCTGTGCGCTAAGGGCTCAGATTGTCACATAACTATGAGTTATACAAGTGAATAATTCAGTTATGTTAAAACATAGCTGGGTTTCTACTTGGTACCCTCCGGTGCATCACAGACCCTCATGTGGTGTGGCTGGTGTGATTTGGAGACAGAGAATAAAGAAGGTATGAGATGCTCACTGAGTGTGAGATCTGCAGGCAGGGCACTCGGTCATGATAATCACAGAATGGCCTGGATTGAAAAGGACCACAACGATCATCTCGTTTCAACCCCCCTGTTGTGTGCAGGGTCGCCAACCACCAGACCAGGCTGCCCAGAGCCACATTATGCACATTATGTTGGAGGGATGCCTCCTTACAGGAGCAGGGTGCCAAAAGGTGGCTGCTGGGCCACTTTTTGGCCCCACTCCATGCTGGGAGATCTCTTCAGGCTGAGATGGTGACTGAGCGGATCCTGAGGGCTCCCCAGGTGTGCTCTGCTGCCTTTGATCACTGTCTGTTCTCTGAGTGATGTTCATTCTGCTTTTTTCATTCCCTGCTCTGTAGGTTTTGAGTGGCTCAAGTACTCCTGGCCAAGGTGAAGTGCAGCAAGATGCTGTCTTGCAAGTCTCAGACGGCTCCCACTACATCCGAGTGGTCATTACAGCAGAAGCTCTGCAGACAGAAGAAAAGTGGGTTCCATCGTGGCTCGGCCGTGGCTGGGACTGCAGCTCTGCAAAGCTGCTAGTGGGGCTCCCGCCTGGCCTTGTTTCAGGTTGTGTTAAGCTAAATCAATAACAGGGTGGGAAGTCGGTGTGAAGGAGGTGCTGCTGCTAGGCTGGAACACGGGCACTGGTGCTGCAGTTGTGGCTGGCTGGGATGTGCAGGGGCTGATGGAAACACCTTAACTGTGGTTCCTTGGGCTCAGTGCTAGCAGCCTGTCTTGGTTTCCCAATTTGGATATGAGCCCTCTGTTTTCCAGCAGGAGAAATTGCTGGTATCAGAGGGAGGATATAAAGCAGCTCTCAGCAGCTCAGTCCCTGATGCTCATGCTGAGAAGTGTTCCGTTGTGCCCTTGTGTTGTGTAGCTGTAAGGGGAGCCCCATGGTTGGTGTGGGCGGTCTGACTTCATTCTTCATCTCTCCCAGATGGTCCTGCTCTGTTCTTTTTCTAGTGCCCACATGCAGTTCATGCTTTCCAGCCTGATCTGTAGACTGATCACCTTGCAGAAGTACACACTGTGTTTCCGGGAGGAGGCCAAGCTGGTAATACTTAGATGCATGGAAGTAACTTGTTCCCTAACCTTGCCTTGCTCCCTGCGTGCTTTGAGCTGCTCCCAGAGCTGCATGATGGAGCTGGGGGTGGGTGGAGGCTGGCCTTTCTTTTCCATGGCCCTTCAGTGCTCAGGTCCTGGCAAGCTGTGTGGTGACAGTGAAGAAGACTTGATGGCCTGAGCCCTCCCTGGGGACGTGGTGCATCTCCCCTAGGATCTGCAGCAGCCTCAGCCGCCCGACTGCTTCCTCTTGCTGTTCTGGAGCTGCCAGCTCTGTGCCTGCAGGAGGCCTGCATGGACCTCAGCCCGTGGCAGGGAGCTCCCTGCCCTCCCCTTGCTCAGATTCAGGCACTTCCCCATGGCCTCAGGTTGGCTCAGCCTTGCTTATAGCACATAAAGAGGCTGCTGCAAAAACTAACAGCTGATGCAGAAGGTGCAAAACCCGCTGCAGGGGAGTTCAGGCTGCCCTTTGTTGAGGTTGTTAGCTATGCTGGGGGGTGTGCTCACCAGTCCTGAAGTGGGAGGGAGCAGAGCTGTGACTGCTTGCCCATCCCACATGGACTCTGTTTGCTTCAACAGGAGGACTGCGAGTTTTATCTCACTGCCCAGCGCTTCGTTGTGCTGCCCATGGAGAGGCAGAGGATGGATTCATCAAATGTGTATGTGCCAGGGTGCAGGCTGGGGTTGGGGGTGCTGGTCTGTGGGGCTTGAGCATTGCCCTGGAGCTGAGAAGACAGTGTTTGCCACGTAGCATTGAAGCCAGGAGCCCTTGGCACAGCAGCGTGCACTGCCAGTAATGAGCTAAGAGATGTGTTGCTGTGACCTGGTTGTGTTAGAGATCATTGTACTCACTGAATGAGAGATATTTGTGTTACAAACTCTGAAGGAATGTGTGCATGGGAGGGAACGCCCCATCAGTAACTGGCTTCTCTGTTGTTCTAGGAACCAGGAGCCCTCTGTGCTACAGAAGATAAAGGAGCTCTGGATGTAAGTATGGGGCTGGTGATTGCCAGGGAATACATGCAGACACCACGGTGCGAGGGTGCAGGCACTGAATGTTTTTCACATGAGCTGGCAGGGGCTGGTATGTGTTTGATAGTAGTTCCTTGTGAATCTGTGGGACTCTCTGCCCTGGGATGTGACAGAGCTGGGCAGAGAGTGCACAGCAGGTCACTTCCATGGGTGTGATCCCGCTGACACAGGAGCCCACCCAGCTCTGACACTGGCTTTCTCCTTGGACATTGCAGGAGGAATCTCTCTGTGGGGACCACTCCTAGCTCAGGTAAGGGTCATGAAGACCTGTGTGCTGGGGAAAGAAAGGAAAAAGAGTTTCTGGTTGCAGAGGAAATGCAGCTTTGCATCTTTCTACAAGTTTCTGTCATGCAACAGAAAGTAAAAGCATTTGCCTGAGCTGAGGTATCTTCTCCACTAACATAGATGTGTTCTTGCTCCAGAGCCGTCCCTCTCTCAGCTGTTAGAAGTGATAGCACAGGACCAGCTTGAGGTCTTGAAGGAAAACGCTGAGGAGTGCTTGGATTTGCAGGTGCCCAAAGAGGCACCCTCAGCAGAGGCAGACAAGCTTCCTGTGACCCGATGGGAGGCAGAGCTCCAGAAAGAGGTCAGTCCAAATGTTGAGCAGTGCCTGGTGCAGAGCCATCCCTGTGTGACCATCTGGGGCAGGGCTGTGACAGCTTGTGGTGGGGGCCCTTCTTGGAGGCCTTGGAGGAGGAAAGGGAAGAGCAGGGGGCAGAAGCAGAGGTTTGTTGGGAAGTGAAGCTGTGCTCACCTATGAGTGAGCTCTTGCAGCTTGAGAGGGACCACACAGCGAAAAAAAAAAAAAACAAGTAATGTTTCTCATTTCAGCCACATGAAGACATCTTCATAGTCCCAGCCAACATCCTGGTGATCCCTGCTGAGGAAGCAGTGGTTGACCGCGATGCTTCCCAGGCAGGTCAGTGCTGGGGCATCGTTTGGTGGGTATGCAGGTCAGCAGTTCAGTGCCCAAGCATGTTGAAATAAGAGACTTTTTCCTGGTTATGGTCTGAGCACAGCCCACAAACACCTAGAAGGTGAAATTTTGAAAGCTGCAGTCCCTAGACTACAGAGCATCCTAAGAGCTTTGTAGGTCACACAGCCTGGTTGGCACATTCCTTCTCTTGATGTCTCAATCCCCACACTGCTGAGATGCCAGAAGTCCTGTCAGCTGCCTGGGATCTCTCTAGAAAGTGGAGAAGGCTTCCTTTGAAGACTGAGCAGTGTGCTGGGGTGTGACCAGCAGTGCCCTTTTTGTTTCAGCTACGTATGGAGCATCTCCTGAGAAGAGTGGCTACGAAATGACAATGCTGGGCGATCAGAGTGTCATAGCCCAGGCCAGGTGTAAGTAGTGAGACATACACATCCCATGCAACCTCTTAGTATTTTCATCTGAAGTCTACTCAACCTGTCTTCTCTTTGCATTAAGTCAAGGACAAACCAGCACAGCCAGGTCTCTAGGAGTGAGTACTTCTGGCATTGAGTGAGCAGGGGGCAATTTCACACTTTCAGCTTGTCCTGGGCAGTGCAGGTTGTGCTCCAGACACCAGGAGACAGCACACACCTGCGAGTCCCTCATGGGGACCACATTATCAGGTCACAGTCTGTGAAGAGCTTCTGTGAGGTTTCTCACTCTCAGCACGTAGGGTGCAGGAGGTGGCAGCTGCTGTTTACGTGCCCCAGTGTGTCTGACTGTGTCTGCTTCAGCAGTAAGAGGCCAGGCCCTCTGCTAGCCTTGCATGAGAAAGGAAAAGGGTGCAGAGGAAGGCCTTCCTCCTGCCTGCCTGCTCTCTGGGTGCTCAAGATATCTCCACTGCCCGAATGAGGTCTTAGAAAGAATCTGGCTGAGCCATCACTCCAGATTTTTCTCCTAAAAAGGTTTCAGAGCTCCCCCCCGAGTGCTGTCTGTGCAGTTCACCACCCTTCTTAGCTGTTGCAGGGCTGGGAATAGACAGCAGCATTCTTGGTCCTGCAGTTCAACCCAATCACATCCTGCTCATGGTTGTTGCAGCTGCAGAGTCAACAGTATTGTCAGAGGACTCAGAGGCATCGCTGGACAACCCTTGGAACAGGCTGCCCCCTGTGTCCTTGACCCTGTCCTCTTCAGAAGGTGAGTCTCCATGCTGTGTGGAACACACATGTTTTGCTGGGAGCAGACAGCTCCACTCCTCTCTGCGTGGACATGCAGCTCCTCCTTGATGCTGACTGACTTGCCCTGGTCAAAAAGTAGTGCTGTGCTAATCTGATGTCCCCAGGGTGCCATTTCCCCGTGCCTGCTCTGATGCTCAGCTGCCTTGTCTCACATACCAGCACAGCTCCTGCTCCCACGTGTTACCACCTGCAGAGTGCCCCTTGCTCAATGTGACTCTGCTTTTTTTCCTCTTTCACCAGAGAAGTCCCATCTGTGTAGCTCTCCACGCGTTCAAGAGGCCCAGCAGGAGGTGGCTGCCGACAGCAACACCCCTGACTTGTTGGAACCTTGTAGCCAGGATTCTCCCCAGGCCTTGCTGCAGGATGACTCAGTGCAGACTTCATCTCCCTCGCTGCTCACCTCATATTGCAGTATCAGCCCTGTGAAGGCTGACATGACCCAGGCAACGTCAACTGCAGAGGCAGCCTGCTCTGCCCCTTGTGCTGCTCGAGTCCCCCTCGGGCCAGAGGATTCTCAGGCCAACGTGTCATCAGTCTCTCCAGTTTTACCTGTCCTGCCCAGCAGTCACTTGGCATCCCGTGCTGAAAGGGCATCTCACCAGGAGCAGGCGGACTCCAGCGGCACAGCTTTCCCTCTGTATGTGCAGAAGCATCACCTGGGTGATGCCAGAGCCAAGGGAGGAAAATCCCCAAGGAAGACCAAAAGGGCTGCGGGTGCCAAGAGGAAGCTATTGGTGGGAGATGGTCAGGCTCTGCCTCACCCATGTCGGTCCCTCAGTGGACTGCAGCGCAGAAAGCCTCCCCAGCACCTCTCTACGGGGAAAGAAGTGGGCAGGAAGCTGGAGTTCATGAGCCCACAGAGAGCAAAGAAGAGCAGAAGGGAGATAGGGCCACAGTGTGAAGAAGAATCCCTTGAGGAGGAGCTGGACAAAGAGGAGGAGTTGGAACTGGATGAAGAGGAGCTGGAGCTAGATGAGGAGGAGGAGCTGGATGAGGAAGAGAAGCAGGCATCCTCAGTGAAAAGTCCCAGCTACCACCTGGAGCAGCACAGAGATCTGCAGCCGGTAAAGATGAAGCAACTGGTGGGATCCTGTGGGACTCATGTGGCACCCATTGAGGGTTTCTGTGTCCCCACACCCCTCGTGTGCCTCCTGCAGGCCTTTCTGCATGTCTGTAAGGCTCTGCTGGGGACGGGCGGTGGAAAGCAGGCATGCTGAGCCAGGCCTTCCTGGCTCCTAGGGAGGCAGAGCAGAGCTGCTGTATGCGGGGTACAGGGAGGACTTGTGACTCTGGGTGAAGGTGCAGCTGTGCCCAGCAGGGAGCTGGGTGGGAAGCAGCCCTTGCTGAAGGCTTTTCCGGGTCTCCAGGAGAAATGAAATGGGGAGGGCAGGAAAGGAGGGAGGGAGGTAAGAGGTGCTGCAGATGTATTGAGGTCTTGGGATATGTCATGGGATTGTGGTCTTGTTTTGTGGCCGGCCAGCTGTGCTCCAGCACCACACTCACTGTCTCCTTCACTTCCACAGTATGTGAATGAGAATCCACCCCGCTACAAATACGAGCCCCCCAGCCCAGAGCTCTGCAAGCAAATACAATCCATCAGGTCAGTGCAGTGATGGACTCGATGTGCCCTGCCCTCTCCCTCTGTTCTCTGGGTATAGCCATCTGCTCTGGCACCCTTTGCAGCCCAGCTGCAGTGGGTCCCTCTGTCCCTGCCAGGTCCTGAGCTCTGCTTCCTCCCTCTTGGAGGAGCAGTCCCACTGTGGGCCTACCTGGGCACCTTTGCATCCTTCCTTTGGGTTCATGTCTCATTGCAGCTCGCATTTTGGTTTTGCAGGCTCTCCAAGGCGATGATGATGTGGGCGAGCTGGATTGTCACGGAAAGGGATATGGACTTTTGAGATGAGACCACGTGGAGCTTGAGCGTGCTCATCTCTTTTCTTCAACCTGTTCAGCAACCTTCCTTTAGAACTGCATGTCCCTCAGGGGCTGCTGGGTGGTGGCTGGCCAGGCATCGGGGACCCTGGCAGCAACAGTGTTGGGGCCATGACCTGGTGGAGACCAGATCCTCGGTTTTAAGAGGGAAAACACCACCTGTTTGGGGATGCTGCAGTGCATGAGCTGGGCTTGTTCTCACCTCAGTGCTATGCTGCACCCGTGGTCTTTCCATGGCAGCCTGGAGCAAACAGCCTGCAAGAAGAGGGAACCTGTTCCCCCTGTAGCATGGGCAGCAGCGATGGCAGATGCAGGCACCAGGCCCTGGAACCTGATCTCTTTCCTGAAGCCAGTGCAGCATTTGGACATTTATTGACTCAGTTTCGTTGAGTTCCACACTCTTTCTTACAAAATATCCAGCAAGGTATGTGTTGTTAAAATTAAAAGTCATATATTTTTTAAATACCCAGCTCTCGTATTAAAAAAAAAAAAGGCGGGGGACGGGGGAGGGGAACAAACAAAAAAAAAACCAACCAAGCATCTTGCTTCTGTGTCGTAAACATCGGTGCAGGGAATGCATTTGATCCAGAGGTGGAAGGGAGATGATCTGCTTGCGGTTGCCACGGGAGAAAGCCAAAGTGGGCTTTGGGGTAATGCTGGTGGTGGCTGGGAGCGGCAGGGCAGTGGTTGGAAAGGTGATGGTTGGAGATCATGCTGCGAGATCCATGGGCCTCGGGGTGCTGGAGGGGCAGGTGTCCTAACCGTGCCAGCATTCCCTGCCAACATCTGCAGCACAGCAGCCTGCGCCCATGCTCCAGAGATGGGGATGGTGCTCTGTGCTCCTCCGCCCTTCGTGGAGGCTCTGGGGCTGCAGCTCTGTGCCCCGCTGGAGTCCAGCCCGACAGCCCCAGTCCTTCTGCGCCAATGCCCTTGGGCTGCTTCCTTCTGGAGGAGATGGTGAGGCTGCCCAGATGCGGGGAGCAGGGCGCGGAGCGGCCCTACATCCCCATTGCTAATCACCCCATCACCGTGCGCTCGCTTGCAGGGTTTTATTGGGAACAGTGCGGCGGCATGCAGGGGCTCACTGTCCCAGGGCCGGCTCCCCGAGGCCCTGCACGGGGCTTCTTTGGTCTACGGCTGAGTCGTGTGCACACACAACAGTCTGTGCTGCGGCTGGCGGCCGCTCCCCGTGCAACACACTGGTTGCCATCCGTGTCTCATCCGGCGCAGCCTGCAGCCGGTCCTGCGCTGCGGTGCCTGCAAAACCACAAAGGCTGGGCTGAGCGCAGCCTTGGCTCAGCACGGGGAGCTCTCAGTGCCTGCCCCGTTCCTCACCTCCTGCCTCCGCCGCCGGCCTCGGCTCACCACTCGCCTCTGGTCTCCGTTTCAGCACAGGCGACCGCCGCAGACGGAGGGGAATTGTGGCAGCTGGGGGGAACACAAGTGGGCGGCACGTTAAAGCGCGGGGACAACGGGAGGTGCGAGGCACGAAGGCCGTGTTTCCCACTCACTTCCCAGCTCCGCCAGGCACTCTGGCTCCCTGAGCTGCTCCTCGTGGACCGAGACAGCCCGGCGGGCCCCGAGCACAGCCAGCCGCGGCGTCAGGCGGTTGTCTGCAACGAGAGACGGCGTCAGAGGGCAAAGCAGGGGCCGATGGTGGTCACCGAGGCTCGGTGGTGCTTTGGGTACCTTCAGCAGCAGAGCAGGGCGACGTGGGCAGCGCGGTGCCGGCGGCTGGCTCCCCAACGGGGCTCCTGCCCGGCCGTGGCAGGCTGCTGCTCCAGGCCTCGCGGCACGCCGGCTGCCCGCTCTGCTCGGGGCCAGCTGAGCAACGCCGGAGCTGCTCACGGCCCAGACCTGTCAGCTCGGCGTTCAGCTGCCGCCCCAACGCCTTCCAGGCCGGGCTGGGCTCCGACGGACCCCGCAGGGATGCATCTGTGGGGCAGAGCGTGGGTGCGCAGCCCTGTGACCTCGATGGATGGATCCACCGCGGGGTGACGGCTCTTGGGTTGGCCATCCTCAGCTTGCCCTTTCCCACTGCTGCCCCACGTACCTGTGGACACGGAGTGCGTGCGAGCCTTCAGGGACGGTGGGGAGTCCGCAGAGCTGTCCACGATGTCCCCTGCAAATACAGGCCAGTGGCTTCAGGGTGTGGAGGTCATCACCCTGTAGTCAACCCAGGGCACACGTGTGAGGATTCTCAGGGTGGCTCCCGGGGATGGAAGAAGGCCCCTCACCATCAGAACCAGCCTTCTTGATCTCGCTGTCTTTGCTCTGCAATGAAAAAGAAAGACGGTGATAGAGGGTAAGGAAGGGATGCACAGACAGACACAGTGCATAGGAACCCAAGAGGTGGTCCTCGTTTTAAGGGTCAAGTGACAGGACAGTGGCTGCAAGCAGTGACAGCACTGCTCTGTGCCATCTGCCCCAGGACAGTGGCTGCAAGCAGTGACAGCACTGCTCTGTGCCATCTGCCCCATGGGGCCACCACCTCCACCACCCGTGTGGGTGCAGGCTCTGCCCACAAGAAGCTCCAGCCTCACCTGCTGCTTCTTGCTCTCGGTGACCAGGCCCTTGGTGACACCCATGCGGTGCAGCATGATGTGGACACGCTGCTCGAAGGAGTTGGGCAGCTCCCCATCGCTCTTCTCCAGGTGTCTCTTCTGTAGGGCAGCAGGATGTTGGCAGGACAAGGGGTGCACGGGTCTATTGGGGGTGCCAGGGGCACCAGGTACTGCTCAAGGGTCCTCAAGCCCCCACCCTATCCCACCACCACCATCACCACCACCCTTGGTGGGAACAGCACCAGGTGCAATGAAAGGGTCATTCAATGTCCCACCACCACCACTCATGATGAGCACCTGGCCCAGTGACATCCAAGAGGACATTTTGGGACCGGCTGGAGTGATGCTTAATGCTTACCTTGTCCTGCCTGGATCCCAGTGCCTCCTCATCCTCCCCAGGCAGTAGGATGAGGGACTGGGATTTGCCCTCCCTTGAGTACTTGGGCCTGATCCTGCGGGCAGCCTCAGGGGTCTGGCTGTGCTCGGGCTCGGTGCTGAGTGCCCCCTCCTCAGATTTGCTCAGAGCCTTGCCCGGCTCTCCTGCCTTGCTGGGAGCCCGTAAAATGTCACTGAGCATCGACCGCCTGCTCCTGGGGGCCGCCGCACCGCCCTCGGGCTCCTTCTCACACCGTGAGCTCCGGCTGGATTTGGGCTTCTTGAAAGCAAAAAAATTCCCAATTTTCTTCTTGAGGGTGCGAGAGCTGGAGGACGCCAGAGGGGCTGAGCCTGGGCCGCTCTCCAGCACTGTGGGGCTGCTGGAAGAAGCATAAGGAAGGTCAGCACAGGACTGTGTTTTCCCTAATGCCCCCCAGATCATGGATCCTTGCTCTGGCCGTTCTCACCAGGTGCCACCACCACCACCAGGAGCCACGGCCACCAAGTGCCACCACCATCACAGATGCCACCACCACAGCCCTTTCCCAACCCCTCTGCCCATGGAAACACCCCCATGGGGACACGAGCTCTGCCCCACTGGGTGCCAGGAGCACGATGTGCCATTTCCCCAGCACCTCTTCAGCACTCAGCCAGCACAGCAGGTGAAGACGGCCCAGAGCATGGCCTGCAGGGGCACCATGCGCAGGGATGGATGTGTGCTGGGACCCAGCTGAGGGCTGCAGCCACCCCCACGGCTTACGGCAGCTCCTCGGTGATGAGCCTCTTGGTGAAGAAGTCCTCCAGGCCCTCATCCACGCGGGTGATGCTCCTGTCCTCACTGTTCTCATGGGCCACAGGCTGCACCTGTAGGCAAGCGCTGCCTTCAGCCACATGTGGGGTCTTTGAGCCCTGACATCAGCCAAAAACCCCAATGCACCAAGATCATAGAACCACTAAGGCTAAGACTATCAAGTCCAACCTCAACCCATCCCTCTACAACCCTCAGTGCCACATCTACCCCCTGTGGAGCCACCAGCTCCCAAGGAGGCTCACTGGGCGCTGGAGCAGGATAGGTGCTGGCACCCACTATCAGAAAGCCCCAACATGCTGTGACCAGGCTGCATCCCAGTTCCAAGCTCTCCCAAAGCCTGGCCAGGCCTCTGACCCCAGTCCCACAGAGAGGAAGCAGGGGTGTATGTCCCAAGAAAGGGACATCCCTGTCCCCAGCAGGCAATGGAGCTGGTGCTGGGGGAGACCCTGGAGATGAGGTCACCATCTCCATGCCAGGGCAACAAATTGGTCCGTGGAGGAAGGTCTGCCCCCAGCACGTGGCACAGCACTGGTGGCATTTCTTGACCAAAGAAGGCACTTCTCCATCAGTGTCCTCAATCCCCAGCACCTTCTCGTTGTGGCTGGATTCGTGCCTCCCCTTCCTCCTCTGACACCAGTGGCTGTGGCCAGGCTGTTTCTGGTGGGTGGCCAGACACTGCCGCATCTCAGTGCTGAGGGCACAAGCTGGTGCCATTGGAGTCCAGTCCTGCTTCCACCCACTGCCTTGTCGTTTTGGGTGCCCCCAAAATCCCTTCCCTGTTCCTCTTGGGTGACGAAACACCCACCAGAGGGTGACAGAGCTGCTGGGGCAGCACCCGGCTGGCTGACAGCCTCCCCCCCAGAGCACCCGAAAGTTGCGTTTTGCTTCAAGCCCAGCTGGAGCAGAAGGGGACTGCTGCAGGCAGCATCTCCCCAGCACATCCCAGCCTTTTGGGGTTGGCAGAGCCGAGCCCCAGCACCAGCCCCGCATAGGGCTGCATTTTGCTGCTCATTCCTGAGACACAAGAGAACGTTCAGAGGAGAAGGATGGAGGGAGACGCAGCCCCTGGCTTTTTCCCTGCCTCTCCCCCACCTCCCGCAGTTCTGCATCGCTGATTCATAAACAAGGGGTGAGTGCCCGAGCCCCCGACCCGTCCTCTGAGCTCCAGCACACGACGCACAGAATAATCAAGCAGATGCATCCCACCTCCCTTCATCAGCACGATGAGAGAAAATAATCACAATAAAACAACCCGGCACGCATCCACCTCCCCCCCCCAGCGCTCAGGAATAAGACACGGCGGCGACGCTTACGGTGGGCTTGCTGGGCGGCTGCTTGTGCCGGCGGTTGGGCCTGGGCCTGGCTTTGGTGCAGTGCTCCAGCCTCTCCCCGGCGGTCGGCAGGTCCATGAGGGCTTGGGCGGGCGGCGTGCCGGGATGCGCGCCGGCGGAGGGCTCAGCATCCTTTGTGGGAGCGGGACGAGCCTTCCCGGCTGCCGGCAGCTCCAGCTCCGAGAGACCTGGCGAAGGGCGAGAAGCCCACCGGTGGGGAGGGGGGAACGCGCGGCCGCGGCGCTGCTGACGGCGGGGAGAGATTGCGCGTCAGCTGTGCAGCGCAGCTGGGATGGATCCTGCTGCCACGCCGACGGCGCTGCGCGGTCCCCCAGGGATGCAGGGGGAGGGAGGGATGCTCGGGGGCCCTTGCAGCGATGCCCACAGAGCAGGCGGCGGCGGCTGCCAGATCCCGATGTTCTCCCCTAATGCCTGGTTAGGGTTTGGGGGAGACGGCTGGGTTGCAGCCGGTAGGCTTGCTTTGGGTCTGCCTCCCTTCCATGTGCCGTCCCAGTGCTCTCTGGTTATGCTCAATATGGGTTATTTGGAATGCTGGGGGTCCACATGCGTGCAAGGCTTTGAGGAGCTCCAGCAGGCAACACGGCCCCCAGCACCCAACGTCACCCAAAGGCCGTGTGCCTTCTCCAGCACCCCTCATCCAAGGTCCCACCCTGCTCCAGCTGCCCCCAGCCAGCCCACACGTGGCAGCTGGTTGTACCCCACAAAATATGCCAGCACAGCTCAGCACCCTGCAGCACCCACCCGTGGGCGTTCTCCCCTTCCAAGCAAAGCCCCCTGGATGCAATCGCTGTGACCCAAATGGAGACATGGACACCTCCTAAGATGTCCTCAAACCTCCCACCCCTGCCAGCATCCCTGAAAGGGAGCTCGGGGCATCCTCCCACACTGAGTCAGCCAGGCATTGCAGCACCATGGCACCCCAAATTAATGGTGTGAGCCCTCTGCACTGTGCCCTTACTTCTCACAGTCAGCGTGGGCCGAATGCTCCTGAAGTGTTTGTTTTTCCTCCGCAGAGCCATCTTGTACTGCAAGGAGACAAGGGAGGAGGGAGCCTGTAGTGGTTTGCAGTCACCAGTGGTGTGGGGACAGCCAGGAGGCCATGGGGGACATGTGGTTTGGGGAGATGGCTGTGTTCCATCGCTACTGTGTTCATCATAGAATCAGTCATCAAATGTCTGAGGTTGGAAGGAACCTTTAAAGCCCATTGAGCTCCAACTCCCTGCTGGGGAGGGCTGGCTGCCCCCTGCCCCCCAGCTCGGGCTGCCCAGAGCCCGTCCATGTCCTGGGGCACCTCCAAGGATAGGCACACACAGCTCTGGGCAGCAGTGCCAGTGCTTCACTGCCCTCTGAGTGAAGGATTTCCTCCTGACGTGTAACCTGCATCTCCCCTCTGTTAGTTTAAAGCCATCTTCCCTTGTTCTATCACTATCAGGCCCTGTAGAAGATTGGATCCCTTCCTGCTTGTAAGCTCCCCTCAAGTACAGGAGGGCTGCAGTGAGGTCTCCCCAGAGCCTTCTCTACTCCAAGCTAAACAAGCCCAACCCCTCACACTTTCTTCATAGGAGAGGTGCTCCAGCCCTCTGAGCATCATCACAGATCATCCATCGCTCATGGATCATCCATCACCACCACGGCCCATCATTCATGGGTCATCCATCATCACGGATCATCCAGCACCCTGCTGGGATGACGGGTCTCGACCACCTCTGCCCCATAATCACCCCTCTACCCCCAAGGCTGCACCCTTCGCACTGGCCCAGCTCATCCCTGGAACCCAAATAACCCACCCACGTGGTCAAGGTGCCAGACCCCACGTCACCTACGTGCTATGGGTGCCAGGAGGGATGGGAGCAGCACGGGGCACGGCTGGGATGTGCCCCAGGTATCACAGGCTGCCCGAGCCTGCAGAGGCAGCGACTCTAAGCCTAGCATCATCCCATAAGGCGGATAAAAGCCCGTGGGCACTGTCATGCAGCAGCGGGGTCACTGGGACGGAGCCCTACCTCCTCTGTTGTGAAGCCTCTCTCGGTGAGCTCCGAGGAGTTCCTGCCCCGTGCCGGCACAGCAGCATCGTCCTCAGCAGGCTCCAGGAGATCTGGCCCATGCGTGGGGAGGCTCTCTGCCTAAAACCATTAGGAAGCGCTTAAATTATCCCTCTGGCTGAAGTGCTGCTCTGCTCCCTGCCTGCGGCTGGGATTTGCGGGGGATTTAGGGCTGATTAGCTGGCTGCAGAGCTCGGGTGCTCCTGGCCCAGGTGCCGGGTCCATGCTAGCACCCAGCACGCTTCTCCATGGGGTGTGGAGGAGCCATGAAACCTTAACTCTGCTGCAGTCATGCTGGGAGAAGATGACCCTGGAGGATCGGCAGCCTGGTGGGGATCATCTTGCTTTGCGGATAGCAAATCAATGCTCATCGTGCCGGGTGGTGCCTGCTCAGAGCCCCCCGTGCCACATCTCCCCATGGGGACACATGGACACTCACCAGCTTGCACTGGGCAGCCATCAGATCTCCCAGTACGGCATCCACGATGCAGTCGGCCACGGCAGCGGTGACAGACAGCTTGATCTCACTGGGAGCAGGGAGAGATGTGTCAGGGATGCCACGGGGCGCCGTGCAGCAAGGTGAGATGGAGCCCACAGCCCTCCCACCGTGATGCTCCAGCAGGAACATCACCCGTGGCCAAACTCCCAAACTGGATCCAAGAATGGAGCATCACGTTGTTGGAGTTTCTCCAATCCCCATCCCCAGTGTGCCAACCAAAGGCACAGCACCCACTTCAGCTTGCTGAAGACATCGGTGACCATCTGGTCCAGGATGGCGCTGAGGTTGAGGTGCTCCTGGAGGTGGATGCGCTCCGACATGGCGTTGACCAGCTGGTCCCTCGCCCCGCTCTTCTGCACTATGGGTGGGCACAGGTTATGCGCCGCGTCCAGCACCGCCTGCATGATGGCCTGGGGAGGAAAGGGGCGTTTGGGGCATCTCAACAGGAGCTGTGTTCTCCTGCTTATTTCAGGAGATGCTGTGGATGTGGTGGAGGTGGTAAAAAGGGACATATCCTTGGACCTTTGCACTGGGTGGATGAGCATCCCAGCCCAGCAGCTCCCCACGTGTTCCTACCTGGATTTCCCGGCCACAGGTCTGCGATGCTTCCTCCACCAGGCACTCCAGCTTGTGCTGCAGCTTGCCGCTCTGGTGTGGGGCATTCCCTGCTTCATACAACATGGGCAAGATCTGTGGTGAGGAGAGAGAACCCATGAGTCATCCATCCCATGGCATCCTTGCTCTGCTTGGCCTTGGGAAGCGTACACCCAAGGAAAAGTGTTGGCTGGGGACACCCAGAGACCTGTTGGGGTTTCCATTGGTGCTGTCCTGCTTTGTCTCCCTACAGCCCCAGAAGCAAGGACAGGAGATGCATTGGATGGATCTCTTGGTAGCTCAATCTAGTGGCTGGCAACTCTGCCTAAGGCAGCAGGTTGGAACTGGATGATCTTCAAGGTCCCTTCCAACCTAAAGCATCTTATCATTCTACGCAGGTGAGGGTTGGGGACTTGTTACAGAGGGAAGTTCCAAATTTTGTAGCTCTTCCTGAACATTTTGCAAGCACTCGCTCACACACAGCTGTCATGCTGACGATAGCAATATGCACTGGCTGCCAGTTAATTATGCCATCAATAAATCAATAAACCACTTTGATATGAATGTAAATCCCACAGGCCAAGCATTTTGTCATTGTCCCCATGCAGACTCACACTGACGGCCAGGTTGGCATTCCTGATGGCTTCCTCAGCATGGAGGATGTCTGCCTCCATCTCCCTGCCCGGGCAGGAGCTCAGGATGTCAACGTGTTTCTGCACACTCAAGCAGATCTCATTCACCATCTGCAGCGCAGAGGAGCCGTATCACCAGCCAGTCCCCATTGCCTCCCAGAGGAGTATGTGGTGGAGACGTTGAGGGTTATTGGTGATGGAGGATGATGGATGGGGCAACGCTCACCTGTTCAGAGGAGGAGGTCAGGATGCCCTGCTGCAGCCGGAAGGTCTGTGTGGGCAGGGCGCGCCGTGTCTGGTTCCTCGCCAAGCAGGACTGGAGCTGTGGAGTGTAGGTGGTCATGAGCAGCCAAATCCAAGCCCTGGTCCCCACCCCAACCCTCTGTCCCACCTTGTGCACCGCCTCCTCTGTCCTCTCAGGGTTGCTCCGGTATGCCTGTGCCACGTCGCTCATTGGCAAGGGCATGGATTTGAGGGTGTAGTTCCTGCCAGACAGTGGTGGGGTGAGCGGAGGGCACTGCCCCGGGGGCACGGACCCCAGCAGGGCAGCCCTCTGGGACACATCCCCTGCAGGTCCTAGAAAGCTGGATCCCAACCAGCCCCAGAGCCCTGGATGCTACCATCTCTGCACACAACCCACTGTTACTTCATGTGATGCTTTTGGGGACAAGAGCCCCCGGGGACAGTGACATCCTGGTGCATGTGGCAGCTGGCTGGGAGGACCACGCTGCTCCATCCTTACCTTTCCAAAGCCTGAGCCACCTCCAAGAGTCCAAGGGCAGTGGTGTTGTTCCTGTCCCACACCACAGTCCTGAGAAGAGAACAGGAATGAGCCACGTATGCCTAGCAAGCAAGACATCAGCCTTGCATGTGACCTCTCACTTGCAGCTGCTGTCCCTCTGCATGCAGAATTTAGTCCAGAAGTGGCATTTTAGGAACTGGATGACAGAGCAGAGTGGGACAGTAACTGCATGAGTCCAGCTGCAGCCTGCTGGTCTGTGCAGAAGCAAACAACTGGCACACGACAGTGCAGGGTCACTATGTAGGGACTGCTATTCAGCTGCTCTTTTGCCCTTTGTGTGTCACCATATTTGTCACCAGCACCACCAGCTGGCTGGTACAAAACAAAGATCTGGCTACAGCTCTTGATCACCGGCCAGGAACTGTGCAGGGCCAGGTCTGTGGTCACAAGGAGCATCCTCCGGTGGCTTTGGCATCCCAACCACAGCCACCACCGTGCAAAGCAGTCCAAGGGAGGAGGTATGCAAAGCCCTGCTGCTACCTGAGCTTCGTATTGATCTGCAGAGCCTTGGCCAACATCTTGGCACCGGTGTCCCCCATGGCGTTGCCGCTGATGTCCAGTGTGGTCAGGCTGGTGTTGCTGCCCAGGGCGCTCAGCAGGACGTTGGTGCCCAGCTTGAGGCGTGACTCGGCCACAGACAGGGACTGGAGGGGCTGAGTGGGGGAACAGGAAGGGAAATGTGGCTGTCACAGTCACGGCACACCTGGGTGATCGTCCCTGCCGTGTGGTGGGGACGTGCAGGCTGGTGGCTGCCATAGCAGCCCACGTTACACCAGCATCCAAAAAGCACACGCCAACACCCAAAGGCAATGAGTGCTCAGGAAGCACTGAGGATTGAGCTCAAGTGCCTGGCAGGGAGGAGGAAAGAGGTGGTTGTGGGAAGCTGGATGACAGCCAGGTCACCATGCATTTCCTCCGCGCCTTCAGACAGGCACGGGCTCTCCTGCTTCCAAACTCTCCCACTTTCCAAACAGAAGCTTTCACTTCCCCATCTGAGCATCTGCTTTGGATGGAGGAAGAGAAAAGCTACGTGCTCAGACGGTGGTGGAGGAGAGGGATCAACGCTCCCACCCCATGCTGGATGGAGCCCGGCCGACATGCTGGGTGCACCTGGGATGGATGTTGCTTGGAAGCTGAGGACAGGACACGAGGGGTGCTTGGGACACGTTGTACTCACACAGTCATCCTCCTGGGTTAGCTGGACGATGCGGTGCAGGACGTCAACCAGCCCATCCCTGTGGGGGAGGCAGGAGGTAATGCATGCACCCATGGGTGCTGGGTCGGTCAGCAGAGCCAGCCCTTCTCCTCCTGCCCACACTGGTTGAAGATGTGGTCCTACAGGGATCGGGCTTCCCGTTGTGTTTCCAAGGGATGGGTAGGGGATGACTGACATTCCCCACTAAGGGATGGGTAGGGGATGACTGACATTCCCCACTAAGGGATGGGTAGGGGATGACTGACATTCCCCACCAACCCAGGGCTCGGATGGGGATGGAGACCTGAGATGGGCGCGTGATGACAGAGGGGATCTCAGCCTGGGGACAAAGCGCTGCAGGTTGCACTCACTTGGATTTGATGTTAAAGTTTTTTCCCAAAGCGACGTGCCGGATGGACTTGCTTCTGCCAATGGACAGCACCAGTGTCACCATATCAGAGTCAAAGCCTGTGGGCACAGACAGCCAGAGGGATACATGGCTTCAGAGCCCATAAATACATTTTGGCAAAGGTTAGCTGGAGAGTTTGTGAGGGCAACAAGCCTTTGGAAATACGAGTGCAGCTATGGGGGTGAGGTGCCTGCTGGGACCCTACCCATCTTCTACAAGCTGAGGAGCAGCCCAAGGCAGGACAACTTGGGTGAGGAAAGGGCAACCCACCGTTGTCTGACAGATCCAGGTCGCTGATGGCAGTGGCATCGGGAATGAGGTCCTGGATGACCTGAGCTCCTGCCGACCTCAGCTTGGAACAAACAGCAAGACATCAGTACAAGGGGAGCCCTGCGAATGAGAGGCTGCCGTCGGGACGGTCACTTGGCCACACAGTGGGCAGGGCATGGACCTGTGGCACCCGTGGGTGCTTGCCCTCACCTCGCAGCTGCTAAGATCCAGGTGCAGGTCACTGATGTGGCTGTTGTACGCCAGTCCTTGCAGCATAGCCCTGGAAAAGTCACCAACGCCACCCATCGATATGAGCAACACAGGCTCTGCCCCTCACAGCCTCATCCAACATCCCTGAAGAACTCCAAGTGTGACCACCAGGACCAACATCCACCCCCCGCAACAAATCCCAATTCCAATCCCATCCCATACCTGACAGCATCTGGAGGCAGCTTGGTCCCCGCCATGGAGATGTGCCTGAGTGCAAAGGCCTGACTGAAGAACTGCTTGACACTGGGAGAGATGGTTTTCACCCTTCTGGAAAGGAAGGGCACAGAATGGCATCATCTGCCATCACTGGCTGCCCATTCTGCCCCACAGCCTGGGGCTCACCGGTGTGAGTACACGTTTTTGGAGAGATCCAGATGGACCAGGCTGGCACAGCATCCATGGCCCAGTGCCCCAAAGAGCTGCAGAATGGCATCAAGGAGAAGTCAGCCAGAGTGCAACACCAAAATGGACCAGAAAGGGAAGAGTAGTGATGAACCCCCGTGGAGACAACCAGCTCCAAGCTTCTCCATGAAGCCACAGCATGGGATTTGGACTCACGGTGTCCAGAGAGCAGTCAGTGGCAGCCAGGCTGAGATGTGTGAGCGAGCTGCACCGGCCAAGGAGGCTCTGCAAGCTCTGGAAGAGAGAGGGTCAGCATCCCACCCAGGACCACGCTTCCCACCCCAACAACACCAGCACTGATGGTCCCACGTGCTTCCTTGCTCCTGGTGGCATCTCCCATCCCATGCTCACACTGGTGTCCTCCATGGCCAGGCTGCCAGGGTTTCCTGAGAGGTCCAGGTGCCTGAGAGAGGAGCTGGTGGCTTCGTTGGCTGCGAGTGCCTGGCACAGCGCGCTCATCCCTGCTTGGGTGGAGGGAGAGATGGATTTGGGCAGGAGGACATCGCATCCCACATCATCACATCCTCACAAGGGTCCCCACAGCCTCTCCAGGAGTTCTGCTTGGCTGTACCTTTAGCAGTAAGCATTGTCCTGGCCAAGTTGAGGCTCTGCAGGCCCCTGGGTCTCTCCTCAAAGAGCCGGCTGAAGGCAATTATCCCTGGGGAGAACAGAACGAGCCCTCAGTGTCTGCCAGCACAAGCAAGCATCCGCATCATGTGGAAGTTGGGCAGTGTGGGCACCACCATGGGCAAAGGGACCATAGGGTGCCCAGAGAGGCGGTGCCGCCCCATCCCTGCAGACAGCCAAGGTCAGGCTGCACGGCTCTGGGCACTGATAGAGCTGTGGGTGACCCCACTCAGTGCAGGGAGTTGGACCAGCTGGCTTTTAAGGTCCCTTCCAACTCAAACCACTCTGTGACGGGTGAAGGACTGGGAGGTGGGATCAAACCACAGCTGGGTGGGCTTGGATTCACCCCATGGTACCTCTGTCTTCCAGCTGGTTGCCAGCGAGGTTGATGGTATGCAGGACAGACTCAGGATGTCTGCTGAGTGCCTGGGCCATCCTTTGAGCAAAGTCACTGTGGAGAGGAGGACACCCACCCCATAGAATTACCAATCAATAACGGAGCCTTCTGAGGGCAGCTGCAGGGGATGGGGCATCCAATCTGTGTATACAATCCTGTGCAGGGCTGTAGGTCACCAAGAGACCTCCCCTCATCTTCCTCTGCTCTGTGCCAAACAGACCCAGAGCCCTCAGCTCTCCTCACACACAGTGCCCTCAGACCCCTCCCCATCTCACAGCCCTCCTTTAGATGCTCTCTAACAACTATATTTCTTTGTACCGAGCTGCCCAGGCTGCACTGCAGAGGTGAGGATTTCCTTACCCCCTCAGCCCACTGTTCTCCAGCACCAGCTCCTCCAGCATCACCGACTTGCTCAGCATGTAGAGCAGCTGCTCGGCGATCTCCTGGTTCTGCAGGGGCACAAAGCTGCTCAGCTCCCAGCCCTGAGGGCAGATCAGCCCCCCGTGTGGACACTCACCAGCCTGAAGTCCTTGCAGGAGAGCTTCGTGAACCACAGGTTGAAGGACAAGGCGGCCACGCTGAGCGCCACGTCCCTGTGGGGTGACAGAGTGCTGCAGCCCCCACGTTCATCCCCAAGCACGTGGCTCCAACCCACGTGAGAGCAGAAACAGGGGCAGGTGGCAGGGCTCATGCAGAGCTTCACATCTGTGAGCAGAGCTGGCTGCTTTGCATAGGGAAACGCTTGACTGGTGCGAGCCTTCAGCTCACACCTCAGCACAGGGCTGCCAGGCTCGTGTAAGGGCTCGAAGTGAAGGCTGCCCAGCCTCGTGCCCCATGGGACAGGGCTGCTGGCTGCGTGGGCTCAGAGGAAGCAAGCAGAGGTTGCAGATGCGTTCTTTTTGAAGCACAAAGCTTTGAGGTGTGACACCAGCAAGCCCTGCCATGGGTGCTGGGGATGGGGACGAGGCGGTGCTGCAGAGGGACTCACCGGCTCTCCAGGTGGCTGAAGTCCAGCAGGTTGAACTCCCTGCAGTCTTGGCCGTGGTAGATGTTGTCCACATCCTGCCCAGGGGACAGATGTACAAACAGGGCTCAGTGCCACCTCCTGCACCTTCAGTGCCCCAGAGACACAGATATCCCCTGAGCCTCAAGGCACGTGTCCCAAATGGATGGGAACCTTCACCACTGCTTGGTGGCTCCCTGGTCCTGGATACTGGCCAGAAGCCAGAGGGAAATAGGAACTACTGTGATAGAAATGGGGACTTGGAGTGGTCACTGTGCACCAGGATGAGGGGACAGCCTGACCATGGGTCAGACCTCAGCTGTCTCCAAGGATGGGGCATCCATCTTGTGGTGTATGGGCATTCTATTGACCTGCATGGGTCCCTGCACAGCTGTCCCATGGATTGCCCTCCATGGGGATGCTGGGATGTCCCCAGCCCCACAAGGAACCCAGGAGCATCCCATCTCATCCCATTCCCCGCCCTCCCAGCGACACGTTGGGATGCTCTGTGGTGTGAGGAGGCTCACCCACTGGATCTCCTCACGGAAGGCAAAGCCATTGTAATCACATAACGCAGCGTAGGTCTCCGAAAAGCCACCTGCAAAGAGAAGGCAGCATTGCAAGCAGTGCTTCCCAAGGAAACATACAGAGGACCCCTGAGATGGGCAGAAAGCAGGAGAAGGAAGGCAGGGCTCTCCTGTCCCTCTTCAATGGGATCAGAGCATCCTGCCTGGTCCATAGCTGTGTTGATGGGGAAGGTGGCACCCTGGCTGTCCATCCTTGCGTGTCCTGTCCCTTTTTTGGAGAGCTGCCCCATGGGATGGGCTGTGTGCTTACCACAGGGCCCCTGGTTGCTCTGCAGCATCTCTTCCAGCGAGTCCGTGACCATCCGGATCCTCTCGTACAGGTTGGGGGGTGAGTTCTTGAGCAGCGTCCTGGGGAAGGGCAGGAGGGCATGCTGAGGGGCTGGCAGGGCATCCCCACCAGCTATGAGCCCTGTGCCAAGCTCAGATGGTGACCAGAAACGTTCATCCCAATGTGACTGAGTGATAGGATGGAACAGGACACTCGTTTGGCCTCCATCGGTGTGGCTTTCTCCTAGTGCAAGGACCCAGCCTACATTTTGGGTCTTTCTGAGCAAATAGGCGACACGACCCCCCGGATGCCTACATGACAACCCTGAGGAGCAGAGGAGCCTTACCCAGGGGATGAGTCTGGAAAGACCTTCTTAAGTGACATGGTGACATGGACAACGACTTGCTCCAAGTCATCGAAGGACATGAGCCGGAAGGCGTACGAGGATGCATCTGTTTCTATGACAACCTGCAGAGTGTCCAAAGGATGGGAGATGCCTGGGAATGCTGGCAGTGTCCCTGAGCCCGCAGGCAGAGCAGTGACAGCAGCCAGGCACTCGCCTTTGCTCATCATCCCCTCCGCCTGCACCGGGTAGGGCTGAGAGCACTGGGTAGATGGGATGAACTGTGTTAACGATGATGTGATGTGCCAGAATAAGGCATCAGTCCCCCCAGGTTCAGTGTAAAAGCAGCCCCAAAAGGGAGGGAAGAGTGCTTAACCTGCAGCAGCTGCAGGATGATGCTGGGTTAGTGCCCACGGTCCCACAGCCATTCATCTGCAAGAAAACCCCCTGCCCTCTTGCTACACCAAGCAGCCCCCGATGAAGGTTTCCTCCCTGAATTTCTCTAATTGGGTTTCGAGGCCTTTTTTTAGCTTTCGGCTCCTCCCAGATCCCATGGCAACGCTCTCCCTGATTTAATTACAGGCTGGCTGAGCCGCAGGAGGAAGACACAGCGATCTGCTGGGACCGCCTGCGGGCTGCTCGGTGCTCCCGAGCCAAGCACAGGTGCTGGGGTTTCTGCTCCCCCCCCCAGCTCAGATCTGCAGCCCGCTGCTAGGGCCCAGGCAGGAGCCCCACTTAGAGCTGGAACAACGCTTTAATGAGCAACGCTTCTTTCTGAAAACATTTTAAAGAGCAAAATGAAGATTAGATGCCAACGGGGACCACAGCCTCGCGTTTGGCTGAGATGTCCATGGAGGGCATCCCACTCCTCTCCATGCTCCATCCCCGCTGCTCTGCCGCCCGGCCCTAAGAGGATTAGTGGGGTTTAACACACTCTCTGGCTAAATTTGGCCTCGCCTGGGTTAAGCCAGCCACACTTTATCACCTTGTCCCCACCGAGCAGGAGCAGCCACCAGGGCCGGGGCTGCAGCCATGCTTGTCCCCAGCCCTGTGTGCCCCATGGGGTCCCCCTGCGGTGCCACTCACCACGCTGGGCTCTCGCACGGTGATGTCCCTCACCTCCAGGAAGCTGAAGCTGCTGTGCACCTGCGGGAGGGGAGCGCTGGAGCAGCACAGCGTGGATGGATGGGACCCATCCTCTGCCCCATGCCAGCCCCCCAATTCCCCCATCCCACCCCACACTGCAGCCCGGGGGCTCTCCTGAGTGAGCCCAGAACTCACCCTGACCGGCAGCACGGCCAGCAGCACGTAGGCTCTCCAGGGCGTCAGCACCTGGATAGGGGGAAACCAGTGTGATGGGAGTGGGCTGAACACTGAATGCAAACGATGCAGACTGCAGTAGGGCCAGGGCAGAGAGTGGGGTGCTGTGCTGGGGTCCCCCCACATAGATTTTGGGCCCTGTTTCAGGCTAAGGGCAAAGGGACACCGCACAGGACTCTGCACCTACCAAAATGAAGTCGTCATACTTGGATTTCACCTGCAGCTGCACACTCTTGAGCAGGAGGATCTGCTTTGCCCCCAGGGAGGCGGCGATGCCCTCTGTAAGGATCGTTGTTGGGGTTACTCTTGTATGGCTGCCCTGCATGCCCACAGCAATCCTCTCCCCCCATGCCAGGAGGCAGCATCATGGGCACACGTACCATTGGCATCCAGATCCCCTGACCCACAGCAGCAGCACCATTGCATCCTTCCAGATGGGCCATAACCCCACCAAACCATCCCTGATCACCAGTGGGATGCAGAACCACACTGTCCTACACTGATCCTGTCTGGCTGAGCCCTGCCCTCCCTGTGGGACATGCAGGATTGAGTTCTGCCCACACAGTTTCCTTGGGAAACCCCCCCTTGGTCACAACGTGCATCAGTCACCACATGTGCTGACCCTGTTGTGTTTGCAATCTTTGTCTCCGTTGCTCAGAGAACGGCAGCACCGCAAGCACAGTTGCTCATCCCCATGCAAAACAGCCAGAGCTGCGGTGGTGACACTGAGCCCTGCTGCTGGCAGAGCTCCTGCACCCAGAGCTCCTCTGTCAAAGCTCTCGCTTGGATTTCCGCATCCCTGCACTGCATGGTTTCACCCAGCCCCATCTCTGCACACCCATCCCATCGGGGTGCGTTTCTATTTGTGCCCACGGGGACTCTGCTGTCTTGGTTAGCACCCAAGGAGGGCAAAAGCAGAGCATACAGGTCCCCATTGCATCATCCCTTCTGCAGCCCTCCCTGCCCGCCTGGGAACCCCACCACCAGCAAACCCCGACGGCCAGTGGGAGCTGCACAGAAGCACATCCTTGAGATTCCAGCCTGGCTTTTTGGGGACGCTTTTGGCCTCAGCAGCATCCTTGACAAGCAGCGTTGGCAAGCAGGAGCGAACCTGCTCAGAACTCCCTAAGACGTGGCTGTGGGCCACGAGGAGCTCAAAGCAGCTCCGCCAGCCCCAGTGCAGCCACGGGCTCGACCTACACCAACAGTCACCCACACAGCACAGCATCGCTTACCTTGCAGCTCGGCGGGGACCCCCCCGGGGGACACGGCCATGGCGGGGCGAGCAGCGGGGTCAGGGCAGCATCCTCCAGCACAGCCCTTGCTCGGTGCCGGGAGGAAGCACTGAGGTTACCAACTGGCAGCACCTCCTCCCCCTCGCTGCACTCGGTGCCTCTTCCTGCCCCGTCAGGCAAGATTTACCCAGCCAGCAAGAGATGAGAGATGAGAGCGACGGAGCCTGCAGCCCACGCAGCACCCGCGAGACCCTGAGAGCATCTTTGAGCTTACAGGGGGGCCACGAACAGCGTCTTCAAGCTCGGAGGCTCGCTGGCGTCCTCTTGCCCTACAGAGGGACTGGTTTTGGGAACGTATCTCTGCTTCGGTGGATGGAGGTGAGTGGTGAGTGAGAGAAGAGCTGCTTCCAACATGGGGAAGTCATCCTGCTCGTGTTGAGCACCTGGAGGGACTGCTGATGTAGACGGGCGCTGGTGTTCATCGCACTACGGTGCCCCCTGGCCAGCCACGGCTGGTGCCCCAAAAAGCAGGATTGCCTGTTTGGAGCAATGCAGCAGGCACTCTGCTTTCCCAGGGAAGGCTCCAGACAGACTCCACCACAGAAGCACTCCTGGATGGAGCGAAGCTGCAGAACTTCAGACCCAGTGTTTGCCAGCGTTGGCTCAGCAGCCACCACGAGTGGTGCTGTGGACACCTGAGGTTACAGGGTTTTTGAAACAAATCTTCAGCATAAAAGTGGAGGCAGGAAGCAATGCCCCCGCAGGGATGGCTGTCTCCAGAGCCCAACCACAACACATTTTACCAGAAGCCTTCTTGGGGGCCTCGTCAGCTCAGGAAAAGGAAGAGCAGCAGCCATGCCCAGCCCAGGGTGGCCCTGTCTGGATCTATGGCTTTTCCAGGAACACAGGACAGCAGGCTTACTGGCCCTCAGGAACAAAACTGAGTGTGATCTGACTATAGTTCCCTAAATCTTCCTTCTTACCCTTCCTGAAGGCAGGCAGGATCTTCTTCCAGGTATCACAGACCTCCTCAGGTCAACCAGAGTATTTCAAAGCTGATGGACCATGGCCTCACAATGGTTTCCTCAGCACCCTCAGATGCGTCCTTCAGGCTGCCATTAGGTTTGGGCTCCAGGAGATCACCAAGCAGCAAGATAAGAGCATCACTGAATACCCTGATCTCTCTTCCATGTTTTCCATGTCCTGCTCTGTTAAATAGCAGCCCGGCCTTCTCCTTAGCTGCAGCTCTTCCTGTTCCAGAAGCCTTGTGAGGACAAGAGTAGAAGAGGTCGTTAGTTTTTCCCCCACAGAAGCAAAAGAGAAAGCCATGGTTGATACTTCTTACACCTCAGTCTGACACCCTCAGCTGTAGCACGGGAGGAATCAGTCCCTCTGAGCGTGGAAGCTCCCAGCAGTTTGGGATCAGGTGCCCAAGCCAGAAGACCCAGCTCAAACTGAATGCAAAACCAAGGCACGGTTAGTGAGCACACACACAGAAACCAAGGCACGGTTAGTGAGCACACACACAGAAACCGGGTCAGCCAGCTTGGCACGAGGTGACAGATGGGTGAAGGAGGATGCTCACAGGTACTGCTCCCATCCACACCCTCAGCTGGGCTGCTGTAAGGTCACCCCAGAGCCACTGGATCAGTGAGCAGCCAGTCCAGCACCTTTCAAGTTTCCTGGCTGCCCTCTCTCCTGGAGCACAGCAGGGCTGTAAGGTACGCGAGCACACTGCCCACACAGCCACCACTTATCTGCACGCTACCACTTACAGCTGGCAGCACATCATGATTTAATTCCACCACCCTGCACTCAGGGCTCGGTGGGGGGAGGAACACCCACAATGAGAGCAGAACCAGCAGCACAGCAACAGCTGCTCCCTGCTCCCTCTGTCCTGCAGCACCCTTCCAGGAGGGGCTGTGCAGCCCAAAGAAAGCAGCCAGCGAGCACACGCCTTAATCCATTATTATTTATTAGCTGTACAGCAGTATATTCTCCTTCCCAGCTTTCAAACCCCATTACATATTTTATAACAGTATTTTTTTTTTTTCCATGTTGGCTTCCTAAAATAATGAAAAATATCACACAGTACAGCTAAGTACAAAAATGCATCAACCTAGAGTCTGATAGCTAAACTGATAGCTCTCTTAAAAGCGATACATAGAAGAAAAATTTGTTTGAAATCAGCAAGACTGAGGCTCTATAAAAAGCTTACATATTTTAACATGTGACAGTTTCATATACAGGCATCATTTGTATTTCACATTATTCCTTTTGTCTTTATTAGAGATCCAAAATTGTGTAATTACTGACCTATTAAAATTTCCTGGCCCAGGTTTTTGAGGGCTGCAGTGACCCACTTAAAACTCACCACTTCTGTCTTAACAAAGGATTCATAAACACAAAATACAACTACAAGATAGAGCAAAGAAAACGTAGTCGTGAGGTTATAACTCAAAAAGGAGGTTCCTTACATGTTTCCAACGCTGGTTTTGTGTGCTTTAAAACCAGCTTTCACCTGTGGGTTTCTGCTGTTCCACAAGCAATAGCATTGGGTACACATCTCCTCTATGTGATCAGTTATCAACAGCTTTTCCAACATTTACACTATTGATCCTCTTATCACTTAGTTCAAAAGGAATTAAAATACCAGGGGTTTATTTCAACTGTATTTTTGCATACCTCTTAATTAATGGAAAAAGATTAAAATGTAAAAAAAAAAAAAAAAAGTTATTTACAAGCTTGACCATTACAGAAATGCTTTGCAGAAAGCAAAGCATATTAAGGACAGAAACCAGTTGGAGCATGCCAAAACTACCGTGTGCAGCCGACTTGGAGAACCAGAGCTAGTCAGTTGGGGGTAAGCAAAAAACATTTAAAAAGTCTAGAACCCTCCCAAGTCTGCATTTACAGTTAAAAACACTACTGAGAGAAGGAGGCTCAAGGACTCTGGGAACTGGAAGGGCAAAGTCCGGAGTGGTTTACCACATACTCTAGTCAAGGCTTCCACTTCTGTATCATAAAACTCGTTGCACGTAAAGCTGGCCGTCCGAGGACCCTGTTTACAATGCAGTTCAGAACAAAACTAATCAAGCACCTCACGGGAAACCCTCATGGACTCCGAAGCATTTCCTAATGTTCCATGATCCTGTAATGCTAACATAAAACAGCAAGTTCTAGTTAAATCACATTCTAACATCATTTTGAAGTTTTATTTCCCAGTATGTTTGGTAAAATGGTCTAAAATGATGCATTTCCCAAAGCCAAGAAAAAAAGGTAAAAGGAAAAATAGATTTGAGCCGCTTAAACACAGCCCAGGCCAGTTCAGTCATCCGGCGTGGTCCTCCTCCATCACCGGTCCATCATGCTGAGAATCATCTCAGGAGTGAGGTCTCCATTTGGAGCTTCCACTACAGCAGGCTGAGCTTCCTCCTCTTCCTCTACTGTTTCTGCATCAGGTTCTTTCTTT
This sequence comes from Meleagris gallopavo, assembly GCF_905368555.1. Lineage (NCBI taxonomy): Eukaryota > Metazoa > Chordata > Aves > Galliformes > Phasianidae > Meleagris > Meleagris gallopavo. The sequence continues at coordinate 1,590,198 of NC_139416.1, forward strand.
ACTTCAACTATAATGTTTTCGATTTCACCAGTGTTCTGGTCTTCAACCTGAATGATTGCTGCAGCTGGAGGGGCAGAAAACAAAGGGGGGAGAGAAGAAAACAACAGCTTTTTAGCCAGTTCCAGAGCTGTTCTCATCAGATGACTTCTCAGTACGTACTTAGGACTTTTGTATGGAAAAAGAAGGTGAGACCCACAACGAAGGCATTCCCACTTCAGGGGAGAGTGACTCGAGCCTCTTCACTCATCTACAAACCCTCCATTTCACACAATCACAGAATGGTTTGGGTTGGAAGGGACCTCAAGGATCACGAAGCTCCAACCCTCCACCACACGCAGGGCCACCAACCTCCACATTTCATAGCAGCCCAGGCTGCCCAGGGCCCCATCCAACCTGGCCTTGAACACCTGGATGGACGGGGATCCACAGCCTCTCTGGGCAGCTGTTCCAGCACCTCCCCACTCTCACAGTACAGAACCTCCTCACTCCTGCACGAAGATGTGCTAACAGTACAAACGTAGGAACGCTGCAACTTTAAGACCATATTCAAACAATGCATCTTGCACAGCAGCCAACCAATGAGACAAGAGATGTGCATGGGAGCAGATCAGACCAGCTCCTCTTCACTCATGGTGAAGAGCAAAGCTTCAAAGTGAGGGAAGTCCAGTCACACCTGTGACTACGTCGGCATGAGAAGTTTCTGCAGGCTGTCATGCAGGAAGGCCACCTGTAGCACTGAGCAGACAGCCCGGCCCCAGGGAGCTATCACCCTCTGCAGGAAAGGATTTGCCCTTTCTGCTTTGTTCCAGTATTTTTAACTCCGGCTTTGCACAGTTATTGATTTCTCTTCTTAAGAAGAGAACTCCAGAGAGCTGAGGCTACATCTGCACGCTCAGAAATGCAACCCTGAAGGACGCTCATCTGTGCTAAGAATGCCACAGTGATTGTACAAAGTTACGTAAACAGTAACTGCACAATAACACAAAGAAATGTGCAGTTTGCACATCTGGGAGTTGGATTAATACTGAAGAAAAAACATCCTCTCCTTTTTTGCATAGTCTGAAGCAACCCTGCTTCCTCATGACCAGAAAACACTCGCAATTCATTTCAAGCCAATGGTGCAGCCTTTGCAAAGCACAGACAAGTGCAATTTTTTCAATTTTTTTTTTTTAAATAAGCTTCATTGAGAGAAGTTCTCTTATAAGAATGGTCCAATCAAAGAACAAAAGCAGTTCAAGCAGCTTAACAAGTGACTTACGCTGGGATTGTTTTGTTTGGGTGGCAGCTTTGCCTGGTGGCCTCCCTCTCCTCTTCTTACTGGGAGGTGGTGCAGGAGCCTCTGGCTCAACTTCTGGTTCAGCCTCAATTTCTACTGCTGTCTCCTCCTCATCTTCATTATCATCCAAATCTGGCTCAGCATTTTCCTCTAGAAGAAGCATTGGATCAAGTCAGACTTCAGTTCAAACAAGACTGAAATACCCACTTACAGAGGAGAACCACCAAATCCTCAGCCATAAGGAGTCAAGTCAGAACAAAATGCAAATTTTCTCTGCCAAGAAGCTGGTGGCGTGGATGTCAGTCTGTCACCTCACCTTAGAGGCAAGGAATTGCCATTCAGTCAAGTTTTTTTTTATTTCTATGTTAGGCTATGCAATAAAAGCTCCTCTGAATGAGCTGAGAGAGACAGTGGCAGGATGGGAAGACCATATAACGGGCTGCAGGGCAATTCCATGCTCATTAGGAACAATTAGATCCCAGAAGTCCCACCTGGATATATTTTTCAACAGACTTCACCTGGCAGCAGGTACCTCAGTGTCTCTATGACACATTCTAGAACTCGAGAGTGATCAAAAGCAAGTCCCAGCCCTCAAGAAACAACAGTGCCGTATCTGTCTTTTTTTGTTGTTGTTGCTAAATGAGTAGGAAACCAGCACTGCAGCTCCCTAAATGGAACTTATGTCCAGGAACTGAAAATCTTAAGTTGAATGTGACAGGACCACACAGAACTGGGGGCTTCTTAAGCACTAGAGGTGAACACAGTTCTGTAGATGACACATTGTGCTTTCCAATGCCACTGACAAACAGCAACGTACCAACCAGTGAACAAAAGGATCTTCCCCAGAACCTCTTCCCCAAGGCACTGCAGTATATTTTAAAGCCATGCAGCTCCCATCCAGCACTGCATCTTATTGCATTTTGGGACTGATTCCACTCCAACAGCCTCACAGCAAGCTGTATCTTCTTGCAGCTTTTATACTGTTAACTGAGCTAATCACTCCAAACCTTACACCTCCAAGCACTCCGTAAAGTTACCATGGTTAGCACCATCAACGTGCTCAGGACGCCCTGCATGTGAGCAAGGTGACTCATCACAAGGGCCTGTTTTGTCACAGCTTTGCTCACCATTTTCTAGAAAATGTGGAAGTTGTAGAAACTCATGAAGCTGCAGATCAAGAGATAAGAACACCAAATGCTAAAGCTGAACGTAGTTAGAACTGCTTTCTTACTGCTATTCAGCTCATTCTGGTGAATTGCTTTGCCATCAGGTGACTCCTGAGGAAGTCAGCCCAAATTTGGCAGCTCATCTAAGGCTGCAGGAGCTGTGTCAGCCAGGGAGTCTGAGCCACAAGATCCATCAGCTCACCTACCAAGCATGACTTGTGACCAGCCTCCCCACAAACTGCTTTGCAGCCCACACCCACCGTATCAACTAAAGTTCACTAGAAGCCTACAAACCAAACGTTAAAAGCAGACACTCCCAGAATCACTTGGTTTTAATTAGTTTCTATCAAGATGGTTATTTTACTTTGTCCCCTAAATACTGCCATGTTTTACATGAACTCTTAGTTACCCACGCTTGATGCAGTGGACTACACCACGCTGCTCCCAAATATCTGTACAAACATGACTTTAAGAAATGACTTCTTGTTAGAGTTTTGCTGTCAGGGTTTGCACAACCACCAGTTTGACCACATTTGTCCAAGTTCCTGTAAAACCTGTCTGTCACTTAAGATTTTCAGATACGTTCCCTACCTACATCCCTTCATTAATTACAAAATGAACTTCAGATGAAAGACTGCTTCGCAATACTACTTTAGGAGAATCATCTTTGATCTGGTTGGTCTTTACACCCCATCTGGATTTTCTTGCTGAAGATATGATGGTTTTTCTTCCAGCAGGAAGAACGACTATGAGCTTTTCCTTCATCAAGAATACCTCAGTGAAGGCAAGGAGTCTATCTGCAGAAACAGTTTGCCTCCCTGCTCTGGAGAAGCCTGTAGACAGCAGTCACTCTATTTTGAATTGCACTTAATTCACCTTTTGGCACTTGACTTGGCAAGCCAGGTGCCCCTCAACAGCCATCTTCCCAACATCAGTGCACGTGCAAAGACATGTCAGGTGGAAGGCACCAACAGCCCCCTGAACCCTGTAATTGCTCAGGACTTTCACAACAGCCCATGAATTTACCAGCACTCTCTCTATCATTCTCTTGGATGCCCCCATCCTTTCCTAACAGAAGCAGCCAAGCCTTTCAACACTGGGGCTGGTTGTTCAGACATGCCACATGCTTTCCTGCAGCAGAGAAGAGGAGCACATGACATTTCACAGCAGAGAAACACACTGCTTCTTTCGGGATGCTGAAAACACACACAAAAGCAGGAAGAACAGGGACTGTGCAGGCAAGGCAAGGGGCTACAGAAGTGTTTGTGTTTCCCCCCTCCCAACTACTTAGCCTTTAGAAGAGGACAGGATGGCAGAAACTGTGCTGTCCCCTACAGGCAGTCATCTCTGTACTTGATCATATACTGTTATTTTGTTGTTGTTGTTGTTGTTTTTTAAAGCTTACCAACCATATAAACACCTTTCAGTTACCAGTTACCTACAAAACGGACAAACAAACAGCTAACAGAGTGAATCCCAGGTGTATGTACTGCTCTGTTCCTTACCACTATCAGAGGAATCCTCTTTCTTAGAGCGCATCTTCCTCTTTCGGCCACGTTTGCCCTTCTTTGTCTCTCCTCCATTCTCTCCTTCTCCACCATCTAGGCCAGAACAGTTATCAGCATGTCTGGCCATTGTGTTCTACTCCATGGAAGAAAGGGAACAACAACAACAAAAAAAAAACACAAAAAAAAAACAAAGCATGCATTGAAATTGAGATCAAGCACTCTGGCCCTATATTTATAAACATATTTTTGATAACCTACTTGTTGTGTTTTTTGTTTTGTGTGCGTTTGTGGGTTTTTTCTTAATAAAGGAAGAATAATTAGCGAAAATGGCTCATTTCAATAACTTTTATGAATGAAGTTGAATTTTCACACTGCTTTTGATCTCAATACGTAACAGTATTAGTTCTGAATTATCTCAGGTGTCCTCCCAGAAAGAAGCAAGTGCTGCATTTAAAATGTCAGTACAGTCCCTGTACCTCAACCACCCTTCCCTCTGTTCCCCCTCCCCACCAGCCTTCATTCCACTCCAAAACAAAACAATGTTAATTCAGAACAGTGTATTCCCTTACCCTGCGAGTGAATGTTTTACCACACTTGGAACAGACAAAGGCAGCAGGGACAAAGTTGGGATCGTGGTATCGTTTGAAGTGCATATCAAGGAGCTGTTTCTGACGGAAGGTTTTATCACAATGGCTACAGGCATAAGGCTTTTCTCCAGTATGGGTCCGTTTATGCATGACCATGTGCCGCTCCTGAGGGACAAGCAAGACGAGAAAAGTAACCTGGGAACTCAGACACAGAAGAGCTGATTTTTGGCCAGGAAGAGCCCAAAACTTTGGGTTAAGAGTAGCAGCAGAAAAAGGTGATTCTGCAGGAATGGGTGTACATCCTGACTGACAGGACATTCAATCCTAGCTATTCCCATTCCGTAGACTCCTACCAACTCTTTATCAACAGATACATCAGCACTGTGCCTTACCCCCTTTCCAGGGGCTCCCTATAGGCGAGCACCACACCAAGAGGCAAGGCCCCCGAACCCTCCTTCACCCACTCCCTTCAGAAAGGGAGAGCTGATTTCATCTTGACAGCCAGACCGACTTCACAGCTGCGACTCCTCCCTGACGTTTTGTGAGTTGCAGCTCCCGAGGGGAGCCAGCAGCACATCTTACCTGTCTGCACGCATAATCACACTGGTCACACTTGAAGCGCTTCTCGTTCTTGTGAGACTTTTGATGCTGTATGAGGGCGTAGCGCTCGTGGAACACGGCGTCGCAGTAGCGACACTTCTTGCCCTGTTCGATGTAGGAATGCTGCTTTCGCAAATGAACACCTAGGAGCAAAGAATCAGAGGCTTTCATCACCGTGGCTTTCCGTGGAAAATCCAGCCCACGGTCCCTTGGCACTACTCTCCTCCACGCACTCTTGGGTTCAAGTCGGGAGAGTGAACCATTAATTCAGAATTCTGCCAAAGAAATAAGACTCACAAATAAAAGCAACCAGAACGATTTATAGGCAGAAATCTCTCTGCCAAGCTTTGCCACAAGATTCTAGATTTAGTAGTTGGTAGCAATCTGTTGGCACAGTGCATTTCCAAGTGATAAAGGGTTTGATGTTATGCTACGTAATTTAAGTTAACAAATTATATGCAAACGAAGCAGCACTTTAAATGGATTTTTCAAACAATGTACGTTAGCCTCAAAACAGAGCAGACAACAGGGACACCAGGTCTGCTTCTGTCAGCATACATCCACAAGGACTCTCCTGGAGGACAGCAGAACACGAATTTTTGCCAGCAATGCTTATGCAACACACAAAGATTATAGAAGTGAAACAGTCCACAAGCCACTTAAGACCACTCTACTGTGAATTGCCTGAATTCAGTCAGAAGCCAGGTAATAACATTCAGAAACAGGATTTTCTGCAGGATTAGAAGTCAGAGTGACAGGGCTAGAAGGCAATAGGGATACCAGCAGATAATCCCCAACAGAGGTTTTAGTCATTTCTTCAAAACACTCCAACTGAGAGCACACCACAGCTGCACAAAGCAGCCCTTTGTAGACTGAAGCGCTATTAGAAGAGAAATTCTTCACTGCTAACATCAGGTTTTTTTTTTCTGTTGTAAATCAGTTCCGATTGCTCTGGTAGACACCTGACAGCAGTTGGCTGCCACCCCTCATTGTAGCACTCCTCATTCGTTTTAATTGGAAGGCAGCCTGCCTTTCCATTACGTGGTTGGTATTTTGCTTACAGACTGAAAGTTCTGCCAAATGGTGGCTTCTTCCTTCTCAGCTGCTCTGGGCTGACATTATTTTTCACCTTCTTGTACATCAGAGAGCTTGCCTGCTGGAATCACTGGGTACTGCTCACTAGATAACACTCTCTACTGCAAGGACTCAGGGCTTTTGTGGCAATTGTGTCTCTCCTATTCTGTCTGTAGCACACAGCTCCACTTCCTGGAAAATGAAAGTATTTGTTCACATTCAAGCCCATTAGCTGGGTGAAGATGCATGTGGATAAATGTAACGGCCTCCAATATGCAGGAGGTCAAGCCAACTGACCTTTGGTTTCTCAGACCTAATCCACATGCTAGCCTGAATAAATGCCTCATGTCTAAGAGGTGTTTTCAGTCCACACCTATGGGCCTGCAAATAACTTGCCTTGTATGCTTGGAATGCATCCTACACTTTCAAATGGTTAAAAGAAACAGAAAAACCTCAGTCTGCAGCAATTATGGGAAGCTAAGCATGTATTACAAACCCCACATCTAAGCCTGCGCTTCGTTTGGTACAGCTACCAGAACTGTTAGGTTAAAAAGCAGACAGCAGTTGGGTCAAATGAACTCTAATTCAGGGAAAAGGTTTCTGCAGCACTTCCAACAGAGGAGCACATTTCTGAGGTACGTACCCAAGTCACTCTTTCTCGCTATAACAGTATCACAGTGAGGACAGTGAAATTTGGCCACGTTCTCCGTGTGCTTCTGCAGAATGTGCATCTTCATGGTACCACTTTGAGTGAAGCGAGCATGGCAGATGTAACATTCATATGGCTTCTCTCCTACAGTAGCAGAAGGAAAAGAAATAGCACAAGTGCTTTTACTGAAATAAAATCTAACCAAGCAGCCTCAAGCTCTCAGAAAGTTGCAATAGACAGAAGGCAGAAATAGTAACTCTGTCTCTTTCTCTAGAATTTTTTGTTCTTGTACGCATCTTTCTACAAAGAAACTCAAGTCTACTCTTTAAGCACAGCAGTTAAATTAATATCCTTACTTGGAGGAAGTGCAGAGAGGACCTACCTGCAGGCTGCCAGAAAACAGCAAGCAGAAGCAGATTTTCTGAGGGATAGAGCTTCTGAAAAACTCAAATCACAAGTGCAGTTCTCCCCCCCGCTTCAATTTTAGCCATATAATCAACCTGGCATTCCAGCCAACACTCCGTGCTAAACACAACTGCTATTTCCATCAAAGAAAAAATTGAGGATCTTTATGCCCTACACGCATGAGATGCTTTTGCAAACATGCTGAGCATGAAACTGAAAATGGCTCATCTTCAACTGGAGCACTAATAAGGGAAGAAATTTCTTCTCTGCTTACTACAAGTGGCTGTATTTTATTACCTCACAATGAAATTAGAATCCTCCAAGCTCACTTCTCAGAGTAGTAATTCCTGCTGGCTTATGTATTTACTGGTGCTTATAAATTAGTGTGTATTTTTCAGCTACAAACCATGATAAAGATTTTACGTGAAATAAAATAAACGTTTACTTTGCCAATTAAGAGTGTCAGCATATATCACCCAGTTTCAGCACTCTGACACCAAAACACAGAAGCCACCAAAATTAAAAAACATGTCAACAATACCAGAGTGGGTCCTCATGTGCCTCTTCAGTTTGTAGGTATCCCTGCTGGCATAGCTGCACAAGCTGCACTGGAACGGACGCTCCCCAGTGTGAGAACGGATGTGGCGTTTCAATTTGCTAACCTGAAGGAACAAAAGGCATTTGAGCAGGTCTGATTTCTGAAAGCACAACAAGGCAGTTGAGAATTTAAGGTGACTGATTTTCGTTTTATCTTGCCAATAAAGCAAACACAGGCAAGCACATTTCAATTCTATTCTCATGCTGCACATAACCTCCCCCTCCCGCTGTACTTCCCAATGATGCTCCTAGCCTTGCTTGATGCTTGTTCCCACATTCAATGCACACTCATACACAGCCTCATTCTCACCTCACTGATGTAAATTTGAGGAGATGCTAAAATGTGAAGTTATCTCGGAGAGACACAGGAAAGTGTTCTGGGAGAGCAAGCACCTAAGGAATTCTGGAGGTGGGGACAAAGGGTAGCATAGTGTCCTCCTCACCATTTATTTCTCCCCAGAGGGTGCTTTCTCCTAAGTTACTTTGAGTGAGATGATCAACTTGGTAAAAACAATCCTAGATCTACAATCAACAAGGTGAAAACTTCTCTCCTGCTTTTATCCAGAAGACATGAACCAAGTCATTTTCTACTCAAGTATGAGCATGCTGCATACATCGAGAACTGCTGTCTGCACAAGGGAGCACAAGCTCACGTTAAAACAAATTTGGTCTGAATTCATACCAGGAGTATCACTGCAAGTTTGACATTCAAACCACAGCACTGAACTCACAGCACGGAGATAAAGACTGACCTCCCTACTCAACATTACCCACTGACCTTCCATTGCACACATTGCATTTTTTAAATCACATCTCTCACCTAGCTCAGATTTCTTTTCCCTACCATGCTCTGTAATTTCTGTTACAATATAAAGGCTGTCCTGAAGCACAAGTAACAGTCCTGCACAGGATAGAGCGAACAAGCAGAACTGCATGTTCTGGAGTAAATTAGGCAATTGTCTGATATAAGCAAAGCTGTTTTTGCTTCAGGACTGAAGCAAAGGCTTGTAATTTCGGCTGCAGACACCCCAACATGTCAAATGCACAGCCCTAGAACTGCAGGACACCTGTGCTCTAAATGCATGGCCTACATAGGAGAGGGCTGCCTCCTTCAACACGGAGCATGCTACAATTCCTTTCATCTTCTTCAAGACCGATTTATTTAGTGAAACACCACCTCAGCACCAGTTAGCTGACATACCTCCACACTGGCATAGTCACACATGGAGCACTTGAAGGGCTTCTCGTGGGTGTGTTTGTAACGGCGGTGCCGAACCAACTCCCCGCTGGTCACAAAGGCCATGTCACAGTCTGGGCACTTGTGAGGGCGAGTACCTGAGCACGGGCAGCAAAAAAGGAAGGAGGCATTCAGGTGGAGTAACAGAAGAAAATACGGCACCGTCTTTTGCATGGTACAAAAGATTAGAGAGCTGAATGGAACATAAATATGACCTTCGTATAAATACTGAACTGAAGATCTTCTTAGGGACTGAATATCCCTTCCACAAGGAACCAAACTCCCTTATTCTCACATCACTCAGTAACTCACAAACCTCAGACTGCTCAGCTAGACACAATGTGGGCACAGCAGGCAGAGCAAACGAGGGATATGAACTATTGCTTTTTCTACTCTCCTGCAGAAGTGTCACAAGAGGATCATTTAAATTTCATCACTGCTTAATTGCCTTTGTACACTAGAACTGAAGTAAGAGCAATAGAAGTATTCTACAGATCATACCAGTAAGTTATACTGATGTACTTTATAACCCTTTTATTCCTCTCTCTCCCTCCCTTCTGCTTTCAATTCTCTCATTCTTAGCTCCAGCTTCTTTCTTCATCTTACTTTTCTGCAGGAAGCAATGGCCACACAATGCTTAGGATACAACTACCAACATCCAACACAACTGGATTTTATTATTATTTTTTTTTCTAAGTTTAAGCTCATTGCAGGATCCAGGGCTGGCTTTTTAAAATCTGTGTATAGAACAGATGAGGTTTGCACGTGACCTGGCCAGGCAGAGAACACCTGCATTCATGAGAAAGGAACAGCAGCACTGCACAGATTCTTCCTTAGCTTGTTTTGTAACTGGAACCAGAAAGATCACTTTGTTTTTGTTCTAAAGGCAGAGCAAATCCCACAAACAAAGCAGGCAAAAGCAGGAGTACCTGTGTGAGTGTTGAGGTGGTTCCTCAGTAACGTGACTGTCCGAAATGCCCTGCCACAGAGATGGCACTTGTGTGGTCTTTCATCAGTGTGGCTTTTCATGTGGCGGTCCAAGTTGGAACGGCGTGGACAAGTGTAACTGCACAGTTCACACTGGAATGTCTTCTTTACACCTAGCCATGAAGGAAATCATCTTTACTTAGGAGTACTGTGGTCTACTGCATAACATAATAATAGGTCAGCAGGGAAAAGGAAACACTGTGGAGGTTTAGCTAATGTGAGAAACAATCTTGTACCATTACATCCAGTTGTACATCCTTAGGAACACAGGCAGTGACTAGTTTGGCTTGAATTTTCCATTCGTATGCCAGCACTCAATGTTCCTGCTCCACACTGAAAAGGGTTCCTTAATTTACAGGTTTAAATTTCCCAAAAGGAAAGTACATACTGCTGTATTTTACATCATTTACCCTATCCAGCACTTTGTTTAGGGAAAAAAAAAAAAAAAAAAAAAAAAAATCACAAAGCTAATTGCACTGTTGGTTCCTAATGTAAAACATGTACGCAAAGTCTTAAATATGTATTAGAGCAGAAAACAGAATCTTTTCAACTGTAGTTATATGGGGATACTAATATCACAGCATCACACTGAAGCAAATGAACTCCTTTGCAGCCTACGTGCCTGAGAAATAGCAGAACTGAGTGCTATTAAATGAGGCAGCAAGGGACACTGGCATGTCTGCTTTATTCCTGCATCTACTGAGTCACTGCGACCATACTGCAAGGTTCCCCCCCAACAAACGCATTTTCAAAATGGACTCGCAGCTTACCTTTCTTTTTAATTTTTGTTGGTTTAGGTGGCTTCATGTTGCCCACCACCTTCTCTGCATTGACCTCAGACAATAAACCCTCCTGCTGCTCCTCCTCAAAGTCGTACACAGAGACATCCACATCCTTGCCTTCCTCGGTGTAGCGAAGCTTACTCTTTTTGTTTTTCTTTGTTTTTTTGGCTGGTGGCTGATAGTCTGGATCTTTTTGCCAATTGGGATCTTCTTGTGGCTGAAGTTCCCCTTGTTCCAGTGTCTCCACCTCACCGTTAGCACCCACCTTCACGACCTGGAAGCCTTCTGGTAAAGGCAGGGTGTGACAGATCATGGGCTCTCCCTCCTGCAGGCCTCCTTTGGAAACCTCATTTTCATAAGCTCCCTGAAGTTCTTCCACAGATGTGGTGGCAACGGGTACAGTCACTGGAACGGGTACTTGGACCAGCTGAAGCTCTCCAAGGTTTATAGGCTGCTCTTCCATATTAACAACCTGAAGCGTTATGATCTGCGTGTCATCCACCGTAGCCTCCGTTTCCTGAGGCACGGCACCTTCCATTACTTCAGTCTTCATTTGAAGAAGAGTTGGATCCAGCTGCTCCATCATCACCATCTGCACACCGCTGTTGACATCCTGCACCACCTCCCCTCCGTCTGCCTGGTTGGGTGCTATATGGCAAGCCTCGTCCTCCTGCCCTCCCTCGCGGCGTCTCTGATAGGTTTTTCGCTCTTTCCCCTTAATAAAAGTTTCAGATTCCTCCACAATGGCTTCGACTGCTTCACCTTCCATTTCACCTCCCTGCTGGAAAAAACAAAAGAATGAGTGCTGGGAATCATCCCGTGTCTTTTAGCAGCTGCACAAACCCTCCTGAAAGGCAAACGGCCTAACCGAGGCGCTGCAGTGCCCTTACATCCAGCAGACCAACTGAGAACCGAAAGGATTTCTCCTTACCAGCCTCCTGCCACCATAAACCAAGGCAACCACAGGATGCTGTCTGCAGTGAGACACCCCCACCAGTTATTTGGAAAGCAAGGAGAAGTATTAAGTGAGATGCAGTCTCAATTCTTAAGAACTGCAAATCCCACAGGCAAGATCTACTGTAATTTCACTCTCTACTGAGCCTCCTTAGGATTTCACTTCATTTAGATTAGTAGAATCAGAATCTGTCTTTGGCTATACATGTTAAAGACACAAAAGTAACACACTGTCCCAGGCAAAGAGCTGACATGAAGCATTAAGCTTGAGAACTGCAAAGCTTTTTCAGGAGGAAAAAGGACTAAGAATGAAGACTTCAGTTCTTACGTTTAGAAATTTCTCCAATTATATTCTTACTTGTTTTCTATATGCTTAAGTTTCTCCTACCACGCCTGCAAAGGAAGTAAAAAGGATCCAGGCAGCGAGGCCTGTTTCCTGAGAGCAATGCAGGGCTCCCATCCTTGAATGAGAGCACAGTGCCCTCATCAGGCAGGACGAGCACAGCATGCCCAGCTCTAACTTCAGTGTGAGGGATGGTGGTTCGGTTCAGAGGTGCCAGAACAATGCTGTTCCCACTGGGGACACCCACATCCTCGTGGTCTCACTGTTTATACTGCTTCCCAGGAGGCATCAGCCACCCACAGATGCTGCCGTATGGCCCCAATGTGCCTCCCTGTAGGGATGCTGCCCTCTTCCTTCACCACCCATCAGCATTCGGCCCATCCAGACACACGGCTGAAGCACACAAGATGATGTGAGAGCTGAACGCCAGGCAGCAGCCACAGGAACAGAGCTTTGCTCCCTGCCCTCTGGTAAGGGTGAAACCATCCGAGCAAATGGTCTTTCAGTGATCTCAAGTGTGAGGAGAAACCTTTTCAGGCTTCACCTTTTCCATCCTCCCAAAGGAAGGGAGGACAGAGCTAAAGAAAAGAATGTGATAAATTGGGTGGGAGGTAACAAGACTGCAGATGAGGGAAAAATGGCACAAGCCCATCTGCAGAACCAGCAGTTCCACTTGATGGAACAAAGCAGAGGTCAGCAGCTCTGACACCAGCACAGCCAGTTCCCAGCAGTCCAGGTGGGGCTCTCCTAAGGCTCTCTTTAATAACTGCATCATTCAAGTTGGAAATAAACCTGTAAAGGCACCTAGGAGTGAGCTCCCAGATGCTGCACAGCAGGAGCTCCACGGGTGGGAGGGAGCAGCACCCCTTGGTCACACACCAGGATGTCCCTGTGTCCCCAGGAAGCGGGTTATCAGCATCCAAAGATTTCAGCATGCTGCTTACGGTGTCAGGAAGGTTACCAGGAAGGCAGGCTGCTGCTTTGGTGAGCAAGACTTCAGCCAAAGGACACAGGAGTGTGCTGTCATTCACCTGAGCCATCCCTGCTCTGTCTCCCACCCTACAGATGGGCATCTCTCACCACAGAGCTCTTGACACACGTGCCCTCAACAGACTCTAAATGAGACACAGCACCACAAACCGGTGAGCTGTGCTGCCATAACCCAACTCACTGGATGAAAAACTGGGATGCCTGCAGAACAGACCCTGTTTTAATAACTAAATGAGTTGCCTACCTAAAAAAATTGAAACAAGCAGAAATAAGTCAAGGTGTGCATTTGATAAAAGTTGGCAGCTTATTCCAAAGAAAGAAATCAAAAGGTTGCTCGAGAGAAATGTACTCCCACCCAGCCCAAGTGCATTAAACACAGGCTATCCCAGCACTGCTTCTATTAAGATGCTACAGCTGGCCAGCATTTACTGCTTCTTCACTACTGCTTATCTTTAGTTTGCACCATGGTGCCATAGTCACTAAGATTCCTAAGTTTGTCAACAGAAAGACACAGGCAGCAAATCCAGAATACGAACTGGGTGCAGGTGCTACCTCCTCCCAAAGCCTCACGCTCTCAGTTTCTGTGTATGCCAATCCCTGTTCTCCACAGTGTGGCACTAGAACCCAAGAAATCCTCTCACAACAAGGAAAGCGGTACAAAGAGCTGAGAGTTCAACCAGAGCTCAGATTATATGCACAAAGACTGAAATCTCATAGGAGGCTCTCATCCATTTGTTGCTAACTGCTCAGAGAAATATAAAAGATGAATAGGGGCAGATTTGCTTAAGCATTCAATCATAAATAAAACCCACGCAAAGGCTTAAAGCTGTGTTGGATTAAGAATCGGTGAATCTTCTCCTCCTGAAGACAGGCCTATCAAACTTCATGCTACTTGATGAGAACAGCTCGAGGCAGGCTGTTTTCACAGTGCTGTCACACCTGCTGATGGTAGCAAATCTGGCATGCCTGAGAAACTGGGAATTTTGGTTTATCAAGGAATTCTCTCATGCTGGAAACAGAGCTTTTGTTTGCCTGCTGCATTAAATCCCGTATCCACTGGTTATGAGTGCTACAACCATTTTCAGCTGCTCTCATTTCCTTCCTGCCATCCAGAACACTGGCACTGAAAACATTAAAAGAAAATAAAATCAAACCTACTACTTGATAAACATCTATTACAGCTTTAATTATCTTTTTCAAAGGCACTCCCATTGATTCACTATTAAGCAACTACTTTGAGAAATATTTGTATCATTTCATAGAGAATAAGCACGAATCTTTATAGAATCATAGAATGGCTTGGGTTGGAAGGGACCTCAAGGATCATGAAGCTCCAACCTCCCTGCCACCACATTTCATAGCAGACCAGGCTGCCCAGGGCCCCATCCAACCTGGCCAAACTATGCTTATGGCTTTTCTCTGTATAAAAAACAGCCTTTCAACATGAGAAAGCCACGAAATGCATAAGGAGCCACAGCTGAAGTAAAGAGCCATCAGTGTAAAGGTATGGAAGGATGGTTTCCTTAAGTACTGACCCACAAAGGGACTGGGTGTGGGCAGACAGCTCTGATGGTGCCTGCAGTCCTATGGGCTGCTACCCAGCCAAGCTGTCTGTGCTGAAGGCTGGCCTCCCTAACAGGGCAGGGAGAAGAGCACATTCTTCCAGGGAACGACTCAAAGCATGTAAGTGGGTGCCTATGCCAAATTACCATCCAGAGGAAACCACCCTTTCTGCCATTAACCAGACAGGAGACAAGATTCTAAACTTGCACAATTGTTTCACAATCACTTCAAGAAGGAAAACACCGTACTGCTGCTGAATAAGCTGCTCTCACCTCTTCCTCTGCCATTCCCTTCCTTTGCATTGACAGAGTAATTCACCCACCTGCACAATGAACACGATCAATAACTCACTCCAGCTGAAAACCAAGAGAGGAAGAAATGGTTAATTAGGATAGAACACACAATTCCTGATGTGATCCCCCACAGGAATGCTTGGGCAGACACAGAGGTAGGTTAACAGTGCCAGCCCCACGTCAAGCAGCAGGAGCTCTGT
This sequence comes from Meleagris gallopavo, assembly GCF_905368555.1. Classification (NCBI taxonomy): domain Eukaryota; kingdom Metazoa; phylum Chordata; class Aves; order Galliformes; family Phasianidae; genus Meleagris; species Meleagris gallopavo. The sequence goes on from NC_139416.1 coordinate 1,605,409, forward strand.
GTCCCTGAAGCCAGGTGGCTGCACTGAGCTGTGGCCCTGCATTTGTGCCATCCTGCCATCCACTGAGCGAGCCTAAGAGTGAAACTGCTTCCTCTCAGCCATCATGCAATCCCACAGGTCGCAGCCAGTTTGTGGGCACCTTCCTCTCTGAGATCAACAGCATTCAGCTGTGATCAAAACCACACACTATTTCACACAGCTAGTTGCCAACTGTGAACCAAAGTTATCTGCTTATGTGAAGGCAGCATGTTTTCATCCAGATGTTACCCAGATTTTTACCTTTTTGCCCTATTAAATCCTCCATAGCAAAGTCAGTCCATCTCCCTGGATGCAGCGCTGTGGGCAATGACTTAGGCTTACAGTGCATCCCAAGCACCATCCTACAGCTAACTCAAACCCTCTACAGACAACATCTCCAAACGTCCTGAACACATGAAAGTAATCTTCCCAGCTGCTGTTCCTGCCCAGGGATTTTACCAGAGCTCTTCTGAACACTCACTGTGCCCCAGGAGATGATGATGCAAAGCGAGGAGAACTTCTGGCCACCACCACCACTTGTTGAGTAGCACACACCACTGATTCACAGACCTTCCAGAACCCACTCTGATGACTATGCCTTAATAAACATGGCCTATCAGACAGAGGAAAGTGTAAGAGAATGAAGTGAATTGTTGAAATCGTGGAAACTGCTGAAGTTATGACAATAACTCCCACGTGCAGTCAAGTCTCCTGGGCTGCAACTAACTTCCTTCAGCTTCACACGGTGAGCCTTCATGAAGAAAGTAGGCTGCATCGAGAAGAAGGTAGCTGGGACAACTTTATTATATTTTCTTGTTCTCAGTCAGGCCTTGTTCCATTCTTCCTTAATTTCTCCTTCCATTGTTGGCTAACAACTGGTTTTATTTTTTCTTATTTCTTCTAATAACTGCTACTATAGCCTCGCAAGTTGACATCAGGTCTTCTGCCATACAGACAACTCTAGTGAGAGAAGGAAAACATGATTTTTTTTTTTTTTTTTTTGAGATGTTTCCCTTTTTGATACATTAAGAAAGGTATTCTGTTCTACTAATCTGACAGCTCAAGTCATAAAGGCAAACATGCAATTTTATCCAATGTAAATTATGGAAAGATTTACAATTTAAAAGTAACAGCCACAGAAGAACTCATTGTTTGGCTCATTTATGGTTCTTCATAACGTAAAAGCAATGAAGGGGTTCACAAAAAGATCACTGGGACAACTAAAATACTCTGCCATTGCTCTCAATGTATTATTATATTACCTTCAGATCCAAACAGCCTGTGGAGTCCAGTGGCACAAAAGGGAAAGCCTAACTCTGCAGCAGACTTTGAAAGAGGTTAATGATTTTAATCAGCAAGCACTTGTGGTCATTTTGCCCTTCACACACTGACTGAGGCTTTCATTCAGGATACTAACAAACTGCAAAAAGCAAATAAAGGTGTTTTTTTAAAAAGCAATGACCAGAACAGTGTGCTTCAGCCACGTGATGCTGTGTTGCATGACATCAGAACAGCAACTCCAGGTACTGCTCCACCAGGAAGAGAGCAGTGCAACAAGTTTCAGGGCAGCCTGGAGCCTTCATAACCAGGTACAGTGTTTGGATTTTGTTTTCCTCCAGGGCTTTATCTTGATGAAGTACCACCCACGAACAAGCTTTTGGGCATCAGCTCTTGCTTGCTTTCATCTCTGCACAAACACTAAGTAGTGATGCCTTGCCCAATTTGGGTTTCAAACCACAGCAGGCAGTGCTCATCCCTGGGATGGTACCATGCTTCCTGCCCCATCAACAGCTCTGCATGCTCTAACTGTTAATCACCTCACAAATTACACCCCGATGCATTAAGGAAAAGCAAGGTCAGTGCCAGCTGGTTTAATGTTAGGCTGTCCGCTGGAAAAGTGTAGTTTACCATCCTTCCAGCAGAGACAGGAAATTCCAGGAGTTCTGGGAACACCTATGGCACAAGGGCGGTGGACGAGACAAATGCCTGTAGCCCAAATTAAGTCATCCTTACTCCTGAATCACAGATCTCAGGAAAGTTACTCTGCATTAGTAAGTGTTGGAACAGACACAAACAGAACCAAACCAATATCAACCCTAGGCAATGGCCCTCATGATGGAGTTTTAAGCTGTTTAATCCACCTGGACTCAAGCTCAAAGCATTCTGAAAGACCAAGCCCTAGGAGTATCATTACAATCGGATTTCGAAGCAGATGAAAATTCCATCAAGGCACTCAACTTTGGAGGGGAAAATAAAAGCAAAACAAAACACCAACAAACTTTTCCACCAGGATAAAGCCTCATTTTCCAAGCACTTGGGCTCATGCTGCCAAAGCCTTTAACTGCCCACTCATTCCCACCCACATCACCTCAACTACTCCTTGTGCTAGCACAAGGATTTCCAAGACTGCAGCTTGGTCAGGAAATGAGGCCAGAGCTCATGTAGCCAAAAAAAAAACAACACAAACCAACAAGCAACTTATTTCCATGCAGACCAGGTCTCCGGTGTGACCAAACACCAGCAAACCAAAAGAGAAGCACAGCTAGAGGGATTCTTCCTAACAGTGCTACCTTGGAGTGCTCAGGAAGCCAGTGCCTCAGCATGGAACGCAGAGCACACACCGAGACCCCTTAATTCACATTTATGCTCTTGATGCTTCTGCACTTCTGCCTGGATTGATTTGTTCTCTTCATACTGGCTATTCTTCATGCAGCCTGATGTCAGAATACTTTCTGGAACAGAATAAATGAGTAGGAACAGCACAACCACACAGAAGAGAAAGGGAGGAGAGTGGGGAAAAAAAGCACTATTTGAATGTTTAATGCTTTTTAAATGGGAAACATGTAGTTCCCTACCACTAAGAACAGCATTGTGACTGCTTGAGGACTCCTTCACTTTTCCAACAAGCCTTAAACAAAACCCACAGAGCACTTCCATCAGTTTTTGTGTTCTTACCAGGAAGAATGACCTCCTTTTACACACTCCTTTCTCTTCCTCTTCTCAAACTCTTCAACATTTTAAGTCCTTACAACCGAAAACTGCAGACCTAGCATCAAGCTAAGAGTGCTGTAAGACATTTTGGAGCTGGTCATGTCTACTTCAGGTGTCTGTGTCATCCTGCACTGCACAATACCAAATCACACCACAAAAATAATTGTTATTGTCACTGGGATGTAAATTCCACCAAGTATAACCCGTTACACAGTCAACGTAGCAAGTAACACTGTTAATAAAGCAACAGAGCCAGCTTTAACACACTTCTAACCTCATTATTCTGCAGAACAGCCTCAGCTAGTTGGAGAGCTGTGAGCTCCAGCACCCTCATCAATTAAGAGCTTAAGTACTCACTTTTACAGAACTGAAACACCTACAGGCCAGCACATCACTCTTTATCAGTAATCCTGTTCAGTCCTTAGTGTGCATCCATGCTAACATCCCTGGAAACAGTAAGCAGCCCCCAGAAAGCATTCTAAATCCAGGCATGTGCTATTAGCCCGTGCCCAAGCAGTGCTAAGTTTCATAGTGGTTCTCTGCCCTTCCAATTTCAGTATTTTTTCTTCCCCTGGCTCTCCTGTTTATTATTTAGTACAAAGCTCTGGCTTCTGGCTGCAGTTTTTCCTTGACGAGTCTATTTTTAATTATCAGTTTCAAAGCCCACTGCTGATAAAGCTTGGGAGAGCTGTGAATGTTTGGTGACAGCGAAGTATTCAAAATTGATCTCCTTTTAGTCAACACTCAATAAAAATCTCCTAAACTGGAGACACTGACCAGAAAAAGGGATGCTCAGAGGGGCCATGGGGAAAGATGGATATCTCCTGAAGCTGAACAACTTGTAAGTTAATACAAAATAAACTGAAGAGTGAAGCATTGGACGACAGATGGTGCACAGCAACCATCTCCTGCATGGAACTGCATCACCTCACCCATCCTGGGACTGGGCACAACACAGTGGGCAGCAGAGCCCACTGAACTGAACAGAAGCACCCCTTTTATTTACCTCTAACCTTTTATTTCAAATCTCACAGAAAGCAAAGCTGAATTGAGAAATAACAATGGTTGGTAAAAGGAAGGACGATCATGGCCCTTCTCCTTCCAAAAGGCACAGGCTCTTCTTAAGGAAAGAGGCTATAGGAGTTTTCAAAGAGGTTTTATGATAGGCAGCTCAGACACCACTTCCTAACACACAGCCCAAGGAGCGAGGTGTTCCAGCAACACAAGTGCACACGTTATAAAAAGGAAGGCATACTTGTTCAGATCCACTCCACGGTGATGTCAGAGGGCAGAAAAGCCACTCCTGCACTTGTTTACTGGAAAAGGAATCAGCATGCTTTCTGACATAAAACACCTTGCATGCATTTACCTTCCAATCAGATATCTGGCATGTAGGTAAGGCACGGTAAGCTTGAAGGAAAACAGGATAAGCTGGAAACATTGCTGCTTCACAGGCCCATTTTTGAGCTCCCTTAGCCCTGCAGAGGAGCACTGGAACAGTCTGGAGGCAGGATGCTGTGTGCAAGCCAATGCAGCTGTGGGAAGGCAAAGGAGAGTTGTACTGCTGCCTCCTTAACAGAGGGCAGGGAGACAAAACCACACGCTTGGAGGCCAAACACTGGAACAGGCTGCTCAGAGATACAGAAGACTTATCTTCTGGAAACTGAAAATATTTGTTAGATACAACCTTAAACATCCTCATTTAATTTGATAGTTTGCCCTGTTTTGAACCAGGCGTTGTACCTCAAGAGATCTCTTCCAACATAAACTGTTTTGTCACTTTCCAGCACGAGAATATGTAAGATTAAGTCAAATCTAATGAGTTCCTCTTCATGCACGCCGTTACAACTATACTGCACTGCTCTGAGGACGGATTTGTTGGCCTCAGCACTGCTTTCCATGCACATCCTAGGGGGGCAGGAATACATGTGCAAGATCTCAAACATCAACCAGTTTTTAGTGTACTTTTAACGTGGAGAAGCACTGCCACTCTGAGCAATTTGCTAGCGACCTGCACCTTCTGAGGGAAGAATATGTGAAACCTCTCAGTTTTAATTTAAGAAAACAGCACTGCCGGAGCACAGATTCACTGTATCGACATTTAGGAGATAAAAAGAACCATGTGTGATACCAAGTCAAAGAAGGGCTGCACAAACACCAACATCAGACAGAAAAGGCGGAAACAGCACTGCCGATTTGCCAGAGAAAACCCAAGGCTGTGATGAGTAAATCCAAACGAATAAAGAAAAAAGAAGAGACTCGGAAGAAACGAGGGCTGCCACATGCACTCCTCTGCAGAACCGTAACAAGTTTCTATCTCCAGCGGTGGGGGAGGTCGTGAGAGCCCATCTGAAGAGGCAGCTCTGGGACACGAACATTAATGGGCACCACCACTCCATGCTGACCAACTGGGACAGACGAGCCAGTGGGAGCAGACTGTGAACAGAGCAGGACAAACACCCACCTCCTTGCTTAGAGCTGCTTCAGGAGGACAAAACTATTTCCATACACACAACTAAGCATCAACTACTGTGGGCTCACACAGCATCCAGCAGCCACAAGGGCTGGTAGGAGCCAACAACAGCCACCGCTGAGCAGGAAGGAGTACATTAACATGGAAGCCAGGCAAGGATCAAGTAACCAGCGTGTACCTTCTGTGCATTCAACAGAAGCACAAGAATCAATAAATCTCTCCTTAAAGGTGAGAAATTGCACTAAGTTATATACTCAGCAGGCATCCCCAATGCAAACAGCCCAACACATAAAAGAAAGCCGCCATTTTAAAATACATCATTTCTAAGACAAGTAGGTACAACCCAATTTAGGGGCAATTTTACCATTTCCTTTTTTCTTTTCCATTTTAAATCCCTGATTGGAATTGGTTAGGTGACAGCTTTGCAAACCAAACACAAGTAGATGGAGAAGCTATACAAGAAGATGAAGAAACTTGCCAAAAATTGCTGTTGGTGGCAGTGGAAAGCTCCCCTAGGATCCAGTCCAGAGCAGTGATGTTTGTTTCTTTATAAACAGGAGAATTTGATTCCTTTCACAGTGATATTAAACATACAGTAACATTTACTGCTCTATTTCAGCAGAGTAAAAAATGCTTATAAATATCCAAATGCTCTGATCAGTACTTGCCATCTAAATGACCTTTTCAGAAAGCCACTGTTTTTTCCCCCCAAGATTTATTGAGGCACTTCAGTTCCACAAAAGCTGTTCTACTTCCACCTACCTGCTCCCCACCTGCTTTTGGGATGTGTGTAAGTAGCAGCGTGCAAACCAACTGATTGTCTGGCAATGCACACAAGCAGAGGGTCGTAGTGGAAAAGAATTTGCCAGGAAAACCAGTGTTCCTACTTCCCCAAATTCTTTGGTGTTATTCCCACCACAGCAAGAGCTGTAAGCTCACTTGCAGGGAATTTTTCAACCTTCTGATGAAAGTTTTCTGCAAGAGGAGCAGTGCTCTACAGGGTAGGATCAATGCCCATCTAATCCACTAGTCTGTTCTCCCAAAGCTCAAGCAGGAAACAGCACACAGAGAGAGCAATCAGAGCTAGTGCTGCCTGCAGCTGTACCGTCAGCCTTGTCTGGAAGCAGGGATCTCAGCCTCTGGACCTGCAGATGCCTTTATGACCCACTTTCTCCACAGCACCCTGCAAAATCTGCATCAGCTGGGGTATATTTTCTCTGTTTCTTTCTCCTCCCAGCTGCAGGCTCACCACAGGACTCACTGTGTCCACCTAAAAAGCTGGCCAGGAGCTAGAAGCCACACAGCAGAACAGCTATCACTGCACACAGACTGGATTCTGAAAAAACAAAACAAAACAAAACAACACAAAACAACCACACCAACAAACCACAAAACTGAAAACCACTTGTTTTCTTGAATTACCCTACTTGGCCTCCTACAAACAGCCAGGAGAAACTCGGACTGCCAAACTCAAGCTTCAGAAGCATTGAAACTACCAGCCAGAAGACCACAGGGGTTATTTTCAACTTTGCTCTGCAGCTGATTGAAGCTAACTTTTGCCCATTCCCATCTTCTTAACGTAAGATAGGGAAAGCACTTTGAGATGAGAGCCATCTCCATGTGGAGATGCTCAGCCTGCTGTCAGGTGCTAACCATAACACAGGAGAGCTCAGAAAGTCAAATACTCAAACCTCTAGACATGCCCCATCATCATAACATGAAATTATTACCTGTTGTTTACTCTTCCTTTCTGTACTGAAATGATTTCCAGTATTTTTTTTCCATGATCCTGATGCAAAGACATTAAGAAATGGAGAAATGCACCACTGTTCTTCCTACCACGTGACCCAAAGGTTCATCACCTCCTCTGTGAAAACAACTTACATCTTTTGCACTGAATTTATCTGCCTACAAATTCTTGTCGAGTGTGTCAGCAAGATCAAAGCAGCTCGCTGATCTCCCTGGCAAGACAATAGCAGGGATATCAGAGGACCGATCAAGCCACCTCTGGGCTTTGCTCAGAAGCAGCACAGTGAAGCACCATTTCACTGCACAGTGCTATTTCCTACCTCCTGGGAGTTTATTTCCCCTTGCAATTCAGTACTTTTTTCCTTATTTTTGCTTTAAGTGCTGACAGCAGAGCTATACTCTGTGCCTTGGTAATGACTTCACCTCACAGGTAAGAACGCTAGCTCTGCTCGCTCCATTAAGGCATCTGACAACTCCATTAGCTTCTCTGCCACAGCATCACCCTGGAAATTCACATTTAAGCTGTTTATCCACTGAACTCCCAAAACACAGCTGTGTTCTAGGATCCCATTTGTCTCCATCCAAACTGACCGCACCGCCGTGCTCCCAGGCATGCACTTTTACACGCTGCAGCCCTGACACACACTTGGAATGTTTCTGCTCTGCCTCGCAGCCACGACCGCCGCCTTATCGCTCTCTGCCACGCCATCAATCACCATTTTATCACACGTAAGTTTCAAACTGGACATTTTGTACTAACAAGAATCAGTAATGGAAAACTGTGACAAGGATTAGCTTTTGCTGAACCTCCCTGGAAACTCTTCCATCCCACCAGCCCTGGGCTATTCCTCAACTATCCCAAATTGGACAGCTGATTTTTTTTCCACTGATTCTATGCACCAGTTTTCCTTTTGTAAGGTTCTCAAGACATGTTTACTAAAGTCAAACTGTAAACTTACCAAGCTTTGGTTTCCTTGAAGTCTTGTTTACAGGGATGGATTGCATGTTTCTCTTATTAACACAAGGGAGAGTTGGCATTCATCTGAACTATTATGTGCACGTAATCACCGAGCAAAGCTGGTCAAAAAGGAAGGTGGTTCCTGTGCCTCCACTCTGCACTGCACCACTGGGCACCACGCTCACCCACTCCACCTCCTTTCATACCAACACATCAGCATTTCTCCAGTTTCCTGCCATTTCTCTGCTAACCCAAAGCGCTTCACCTATCCAGCACTCCTCCCATTGCTACAGCCAGGGATGCTCCAGTGATCCAAGTGGGAAGAAACGTGCTGGCCAAGACAAGCACCTCTTCCCCATCCCAACATACTTCTGAAATCCCTCTGCTTTTTAAAATAGAAGCTTTCAGAACAGCAACCTATTTCCAAATACCTCTAGAGGGAATAAGCATAGCTATGACTTCCCAATTAAGGTAAAGTAACTTGGTCCAATTACATAACATGTTATTTCTCCTCCAGCTCACAGAGAGCTGCTTTACCTGCTGATGTTTCAGAGACATACAAGCTTCTAATCTTCATGCATATTAATACAGACAAAGGTATATTTCATGCTGTGCTTTGGCTTCCATTTTGTTAGAATTTGACGCATTCAACGAAGTCAACATAAATTTTTAGATTCTGGGAAGAAAGGAAGAGAGGTAAAATAAGACTTTAAGTATTAACTGAACTCTTTATGCAGCCTTTACACTTGAGTGGCTTTAGAAACTTCAGGGGTTTGTTTATGCAGCAGGGAATGAAGGGGATGGGGACAGCTCAGTGACAGAACAGCACGTATGTGGGCAGCCCAGCAGGGTGCAAGGACAGCACCCAGCAGCACAGCAGTCCCTGCCTGCGCTCCCAAGGCAGCAGACATACCCTAAAGGAGCAAAACCTGGGAGGGGCCATGAAATCAGACCTGTATGTAAGGAGTGCAGCTAAACATAGCCAAGATGCTGCGTTATCTGCACGCTCATTGGGAGGGACAGCTGAATAACAGATCTTCAAGATCCTGTTCTATCACACGTCTCCTGAGTGATGGATGCATGCTAATGGCACACTTCTTGAGAACAGCCTCTGTGCTATTTCTGTATTTTCACCCGTTAACAACCACATTGGAAAGACAAAGATTTGATCTCTCCCAAGATTTATAGTAGAGTAAGACTTCTGTTTGTATCAGACATCAAGACTGGGTTGTTCAGTGCACCTGAACATTCACACGAGGTGAAAAATACTCCCCACCCACCTTGTGTGTACTCTACTCTCCTTTTCAAGGTTATTTTTGTTAACGAAAAAAATACTGAGATCACTGAGCCCAGCAGCTATTTGGTTTACTTATTAAGCATACCTAGAATAAGCACACGCCATACAATTGCTGAAGAGTGACAGATTATTGGAGAGGAGTGGGAGGAGCAGCAGAACAGTGCTTTACCTGAAACCAAAGCATCCTTCGGTACAAAAAGAAAGCAACATCTTGAATTACAGTCCACACAGGAAGGGTTCTAAGTTTCAGCAAAAAAAAAAAAATCCCACAAGAACTGTGTTCTGAACATGTATATGAGCAGTAAATATAATTTGAGCAATAAAAAAAGGGAAATTCATAAATCTATGTTCAGAGGTCATGCAGCATTGCAGAGCAGTGGAGGTGGAAGCTGTACTCAAGTGCCAAGGGTTGGTCCAACAGGCTGTGCAAGGCATCCAAACCTGCCAAAGCAACCAACAGGACTTGTGGCTGAGCACAGGTCAGTACATTAACACAACTACAACAGGCACCAAGCCCAAGCTGTGCTTTCTTCCAGCTCCACAGCAGAAGCAGAAGCTCAGCAGCTGAGACACCATGTGCATAAGTAGCAGTCGTGGCTGCTCCTCATGGTTAAGGATTTACAGAGCACACAGTGATCCCAATGCTCTGCTGCTCTCTCAAGCATTCAATCTCTGCTAAGACTGGGTAAGAGAAGCAAAAGTAGCCAGAAGGTAGAATCAGTCACTGCGCAAAGCTTTGAGGAATATAATCGAAGGACAGGAGAAAGCAGCCCTGAACCTCACTGCATGGCTTGCTGGTGGGCTCTTGGCTGCACCACAGCCAGATCCAAGGCCAGGAAACAGCTCTCCCTGCAGTCACAGACAGGAGAAAACGGCAGCATGGAAGGAATTTGCTATTTGGTTTTCCTTCCTCTGTGCAATGGGACAGGGCTGACATCTCCAGTATTTGTGATGCCCCACGTTCATTTGCACAGTAACAGTAACTTTGGCCTTGTTCTCTCCATGCCTAAATTACAGGTTATGGCTTTTGGCTTTTTCCTCAGAAATAACCAACATACCAAAAACTGGCAGGAAGAGCTGACCGCAGCTCGCTGCCATGAGGAATGATGAATCTGCCCAGGTACAGAGCATAAGGGCAAGGATATAAAAGCATAAGGGCATGCTGGCTCTTCTCAGAGAGCAATCAGCCCAGCAATGCTCCACACCCCCCTGCCAAAAACATTAGTAGAAAAGCAGGATATTAAGCACTATGGGCAAGAGAAGAAATTCTTAAGTGACTAATCGTACACAAATTAATTAGATAAATATTAAATAAGCCCCAAAACAACACAGGTCAGCATCTGGCCTTTTCAGACAGAAGTATCAGGCAGCTACTGACCTGCAGTCACAAAGCCTGGTAGCAACACACACATTAGTTCACAGCCAAGACACAGCCTGCCAGCACCAGGAGCAGTGCCTGGATTAGCTCTTTCCCTTGCTGACGGCGTGGGCAGGAGCTGCAGCAGGCTCAGCACTGTAGTGACAGCTCAGCGAACTCCCTGAGCCATGTTAGTTCAGCTGTAGGGCCACTAGGGAGTACAGCAAGTGCAATTCTGCACCTTTTAACTCTGACGTTGTGCCTCAAAAATATCCTGCAAGGAGTTTCATGAGTGTTAAGGAAATCATTCTGGGCATCTTCCTTATAAATACAGAAGATATTAATACCTTATTAGAATCATAGAATCATTAAGGTTGGAAAAAACGTCCAAGATCACCACGTCCAACCTCAATCCACCCACACTGACCACGTCACATCCCTTGGTGCCACGTCCCCATGGTTCTGGAACACCTTCAGAGTCGGGGACTCCCCAAGGGGAAATGGCTTTAAGTTGAAGGAGGGAAGATTTAGGCAGGATGTCAGGGGAAGTTCTTTACTATGAGAGTGGTGAGGTGCTGGAACAGCTGCCCAGAGAGGCTGTGGATGCCCCATCCACCCCTGGAGGTGTTCAAGGCCAGGTTGGATGGGGCCCTGGGCAGCCTGGGCTGCTATGAAATGTGGAGGTTGGTGGCCCTGCGTGTGACAGAGGCTTGGAGCTTCGTGATCCTTGAGGTCCCTTCCAACCCGGGCTGTTCTGTGATTCTGTGTGATTCTGTGGACAGCTGTGCCACTGCCTCATTGCTCTGAGAATAATTTTATCCAAATATCCAACCTGTGCTGATGCCACTGCACCTGCCTAGGACAGCAAGGGCATGTAGAGACTGTGTCCTCATTACAGTCTGCAGTTTGATAGTTTGGAGATGTTACCATACCTGCCACTGGGGTGACAGCCCCTGTCCAAAGCCACTTTTGGATGCAAAAAGAGCTCCCCAAAACAGGACTGCAGCCCTCAAAGGACTTGCAAAATGCAGTCCAAACAGAAAAGCAAAATGGAAGGAAGAAAATCAATCATCCTATGGAAAAAAAGAAAGCATTACTTGGTTCATATGCTCAAGACCTTCTTCGGTCTTGACTTCTGCACTAACATAGAAGGTGAGATGGGGCTGAAGGAGGAACTGGAGCTCAGAGCCACTCCTTATGACCAAAAGACAGCCACCAGTTCAACAGGCTCAGCACGAGCAAACTGTGGGACCCGAGAAAACACTGACACACTTCCTGCACTGAAACAAATCTCAAAGCCGTACACACAGAGCAGCTCAACAACACCTCTGGGGTTCGTTACCAACTGGCAGCAGGCAGGGAGCTGGGTTGGGGGGGGGGGGGGGAGCAGAAGACCGGGTAAAAAATAGGAAGTCAGCAACAGGAAAGCGGGTGTGATCACAGCAGCAGCATTGAGTGCTGGGGACGGGTACAAGGAACAAAACGCTGCGTCGAAGCCGCCCGATAAAGGCAGAGCAGCGTGACTGACGGCACCTACAGCTCTGAGCATCTCAGTTGAGATCAAGTTGATGCAGGGCACAAAACCGTGTGCGATCTCCCCTTCCGCACGATTAAAAGCAGCAATACCCACGGGAAGATGGGGGGGTGGTGCATTTTGCAGCGCGTTTTCTAGCTCGGAGCTGAGCCCAGGATGGAGGCCTGGGATCGAAGGGAAGGGAAGGAAGGTGTGTGTGTGTGGGGGGGGGGGGGGTGTGCGGGAGGGCAACGCGGCGAGAGCGGGCGCCCCCCAGCCGTGCCAGGGCCGGCGCTGCATGGCGCTGCTCAGCCTGCCTTGCAGAGGGAGCTCGAGTCCCGCTCTGCGCCTCGCAGCGCCTATCCCTCCGCAGCGCACACGGCGGCAGCGCAGCGAGGCGGCGGCGAGGCAGGGCTGCGGGACGGAGCGGGCCGAGAAAAAAAAAAAACGCCCAAACCGCTTCCGTCGAATTCCGAAACCACCCCGAGGAGGTGGAGGAGAGAGAACGGAGAGAGCTGAAGGAGGTGGGAGATGATAAATGGGGGGGGGGGGGGGGGGAAACGGAGAGCGGCCGAACGGGGGGGAGCGGGCCGGGCGCGGAGCGGGGAGGGAGGGGAGGAGGAAGGGGAAGGGAAGGAGAAAGGAGGGGGGCGGGGGGGGGGGGGGGGGAGGGCGGCGGTTCGCGTGGCGGGGAGGGGGCGGCAGCCGGGCCCCGGCGGGGCGGCGGGGAGACAAAGGGAGGAAAATGGAGGCGGCCGCGAGGGCCGGGCGGGCCGCGGCCCAGCGCCGCGCTGTGGGGAACGGCGGCGGTGGCAGCGGGCAGGCGCGGGCCGCGCTGGGGACGATAGAGGGAGACAAAGCCCCCTGCTTCCCCGGCGGCGGCCGCTGCGGGGCCCCAGCCGGCGCGGAGCCCCATCGTGACACCTAGAGGCCGGAGAAAGCGACTGCAAACCCCCCGCTCACCGCTTACCTGCGCCCGCGCCCCGCCGGGCTCGCTCCCGGCGCCGAGGCCCCGCCGCACGCCGCCCCGCAGCCGCCCCGGGCCCCGCGGAGCCGCCGCTCCCCTCGCGCCCCGCCGCGGCCGCCGCTAGCGCCCAGCACCAGCTCGCGGTTTAATCGCTCCACAGTCGCTTCGGACACAAAATGGCGGCGGGCGGGGCGGAGTGCGCCTGCGCGAGCGCGGCTGCCGCGGACCGCCGGCCGGAGCGGGGAGGGGAGGGAGGGGGGGAGGGGACGGCGCGCGCGGGGAAGCGGCCGCGCGCAGGGCATGCTGGGAGGGCGGGGCGGGGGAGGGGGGGCGCGGGGCGCGCGCCAACTTCAAACACCGGGCTGGGGCGGCGGCGTCACTTCGTGTGCGTGCGTGCGTCACGTGGTAGGGAGGGCGGGGCGGCGGCGCGTTGAGGGGAGGCTGTGCCACGCCCCGCCCGGCCCTGAGGGGAGCGGGGCGTTGTACTCGGTGCCCCGAGTTTTGTGTCCGTTCCGCATCCGCCTTGGGGCGGGAAGCCGCCTCAGCTATAGGAACGGGGAAGGCGTGGCACGAGTCCAGCGTGGAGACGGTGCCGAGGGGGCTGAGGGATCGATGGGTGCTGTGAGTTGGGTGAGGAGCTGACAGGCTGCCTTGAATTCGAGGGAAACCTCCGGGTGATTTTATAAATACCGACGAGTTGGCGCTTGAGTGGAACGTGCTGAGATTTACCTCAGCGCCCAGATTTACCTCAGCGCTGGCAGAGGCGAGCTGAGGGCGCTTCCTCTGAGCTCGTGCTGTGTCCTGTTTTTATTTTCCTACCATTAAAGCATGCAAAGTGAAGCTGGGTTAAAATTTGAATGGTTGAAGGTGCGTTGGAAAGAAGTTATTTCTTCCTACTTTGACACACCCAACAGACAGGGAGCTCAGAGAGAAAGCAAAGAGACCGAAACACCGCCAGGCTGGGCAGTTCTGGGGTTGCTGCAGTTGAGGCTGATAATAAATTCCTGCTCAGATTTTTCCCTTGTGAGGTGTCATAGAGGAGCAAAAGCTGTTTGGCAGCCCAGCCTTCACTCCAACCTGCTTGGCAAGTGACAAAACTATCAGACAGACACAGCATACATTAACATGTGTAAATTGTGCCCTTAAATCCCAGCCTGAACATCACTCGTGCTGTGGAGCTGTCATAGGGATGGGAAGAGCTTGCCAGGATGCTGTGGAGGAGGTGAGCTCTGTGCCTCTGCTTTCAGGGTTTATTTCACCTTATGCCCTCCTAGCCTTTATGTTGGTAGGAGGGGTGTGACTCCAATGGCTCTTTTAGGGCTGTTGGTTCATTTTGGAGGGTGATGGCACGAGCCCGAGTCCATTTCTTCATTCCAGGAGGGAAAACATAGCATGGCAGGCAGCTGCAGGGGGTGTGCTGTGACTGGGGTGTGGCTCTGATTGTTTAACCTCATCCGTAGGAGGAAAAAACTAGTGACAAAGTGATGTCACAGATTGACAGTTACAGGAGGTGAGAGGGTGTAGCCCCCTGCCATAACATCCGGGGATCTTAATTGCTTCTGTGGAGTGAATTTGATTACATTTGTTTTATTGTAAGCCATCAAACAATCAGTTCTTACTTTGAGGAGAGTAACATACGTTTCATGTGTGGCCACAAATCCTGCTTTAAGCTCAAAAACTTAGGTCAGCGTTACTTAATGTGAAGAGGAACACTATCTGTACGTAAGATGATGTTTTACTTTCCTTTAAATACTCACACCAGGCCAGCAGTAACTGGCTTCTAATGTTCCGTCTGCCTTTTCTTGGTAGCTGTCCAGTGGCAAATGTTGCACGTCCTTTGTGTGAGAAGCAGAAAGTATTCTCAGATACTTTCTCTTGGCCTTTTTCTTGGCAAAGATGCCTGAAATCATCTACCAGTGCGTGCTGGGGGTACAGCCGATCTCTTGGCCTTGGATCCCTCCATCAGAGGTGCTTTTGAGCTGATTTGCAGAGGATTCAAGCCTTTGCAGTGCATCCCACTGCCCTACTTTCAGCCTCCTGAAAATCACCCTCCTAGCATCTCCAGATTAGACACCCAGAGGCAGATGTTGCTTGGAAATTATCTGAAGTATCTGAAGTTATTTGTTCTGGAGCCACCTTGCCCATGAGCAGAAATGGGCAAGGAATGGAAAAGAAGTGGGAGCTAGAGCCAGTGAGTCCCTGGCTGCCTTGATGAGCTCCCAGCTCAGCTTTAACCCCTCATTTCCTGCTGTTTCTAAGTCTGTTCTCTGATCACCCTCAGACTGTACGAGGCTGCGGGAATCGCCCTCTTCTTTAAGAAGGAGAGCAAACGTTAATGTTAGTTTTGGACACTGCCTGGAGCACACTTTGGTCTCTGTATGAAGTGAAGCCCTAGCTGGTCACCTCAGAGGCGGTCCCTGGAGAACAAGCCCGTGCTGTGTGTATCAGTCCTGTGCTGAACAGTCAGTGACCCTGAGGACGCTGTTGTTTTGCTACAGCTAAATGCAGACCACTTTGCCTTCTGAATCTTCTATAAGTGCCCTAAAACGTGTGTGTAGTGAATGCTTTGGAAACACAGTTTCATACAAGCCTTGGCTAAGGTGAGAGGTCCAAATCTGAGCCTGCTCAAGCAAGAGAATCTCCAACTACTGTGACCTCCTAGATGTGACTGGGCATCAAAATTTGGGTTATTTCTTAGACAGGAAGGACGATCAGAGCTTGTGATGCCCCAAAGAGGCAGTGTCTCCTTGGGGTTGTTCTGCTCGGTGCTCTTGGGGTCACTGAATCTGATGTGCTGAGCAGCTGCACCAGCTCCGATTCTCTCCAAGGGGAGGATGCGTTGGCTGGTTGTTTATTGCTGGTCTAGAAAAAGGCTGTGTGCTCCTTTATTTACAAGGAAAACAGCAGTAAATGGGGTAAAGGAAAATCTTCCCAGAGCACGTGGGTAATGTAACCATGACATAGACATCTTCCCACGGACTGCAGCTCCTGCAAAAAAGCAAGTGGCTGCAACAGTCATTGGTGCTGCTGAGCACACGCACATCCGTGAGAGGGAGAGATGTTTGAAGTGCTGACACAGATTGGGCTGACAAACGCGGTGCTGGAGCACTGTCTCCTTTGAAACAGCAAACATGCTGCTGCACAGTGCGCTCTGTGGTGCAGCATCCATCCCTGTGTGCAAAGAGTGGCACCCAGCAAGCTGATCCATGCAGCTGCACAATTCCTGCACGAGGGCTGGAGCACACGTGAAGTCCTGGAGGGAAAAGTTCAGTCCTCTCTTTCCCATCACCAATGGATCCTTGGTGATGCTATTGCAAACTCATTCAGAACGAGGGGCTAGGCAATACATTCCTAAATTGACTCATATATATATATATATATTTTTTTTTTTTCTAGATGATGTTAAAGCCGCACAAATGAGATTATTCCTAGGATTTACAGGAGCAGAGTCATTTTGTACTGACTTGCAGCACCCTGCCTGCCCTGACAGAAGGCTGTTTTCCTGCTCCAATCTCTGCAGCCAAGGTACAGCTTATCCTGGAAGATGGTATTCTGCTGCAGGGATGGGGCCAGGCTTTGGCAGAGCAAGGAGAACACCCACATAGGCTGCTGGAGCACTGAACTATTCGTATTTCTAGGGGTTAGTTGGGGGAAAAAGAAACGACACCGAACATAGAAGTCTGGGCCACTTAATACCTTCAGGGTGTTTCTGTCCACAGGCTATTACCCAACTGCAGCATGTGCCAGCCAAGACCCCTATCCTCACTCCTGCTGCCTGCAGCTGAGCATGATTCAGAGCTTTGGGAGGAATACTGTGCTTTTGGTCTGAGGCTTGTCCAACCCCCAAGTAGGTGGAATAATGCTAAGCTAGCACTGATGGAGCAAAGCATCTCCTGCTTGTACCTTTCCTGCAATCCTGTCTGCAGATAAAGCCACATCCAAAGTGGTTGCTCTGAAGGCAGCACCCTGACAGATGTCAGGCTCGTTGACGTGGTGCTGTGTCTGCTTGATGCTACTGTGTCCCAGATACCCAGCACAGACCTGGGTGGCAGAGAGCTGACCAGAGCTGCCCTGAGCCTCCTCCTGGCCTTGCAGGCTTATGGCACTAAAGCACACCCCAGTATGAGAGATGCCTGGTTTCCCTTGCTGCTGACATGGTGCTTCCCAACCACTTACAGGAAGCACGTGTCTCATTTGGGACACACTGTGCAATGCACCATGGCGTGCTGTCATCCCTTTTGCAGGCTCTTACAAAGCACTTCCACTAGCAGCTCACTACCAAAACAGAACAACCCAAGAGCCTGAGCTCCCTGGGACATCTGGGTCCCCTGCAAGAGCAGAGCGGGCAGGCAGAGCCAGCAGGATAAGAACACGGAGTCTGAGGCAGCCTGACAAAGGACTGTTATTAAGGATAGAGGTCCTGCAGGTTGCGAGCTGCTGGGCTTTGTTGAGAAACCCAGCGAGATGCTGCTGGAGCTGACCCCGGGGGTCTTTGCCACTGCTGGCTGTTGCGTTTTGCTGCTTTAACCTACTCCCCCCTCAGAACTGTGGGGGCTGCTAAGATGATTAAGAGATCGGAGCATCTGCCATATAAAAAAAGAGCCTGGAAGAATGAAGGCTTGGAGTGGTTCTTATCCATGTCTCTCAACACTTAGTGGTAGGTAAAGAAGACAGGCAGATTCTCCTCAGTGTTGCCCAGTGACAGAATGAAAGCCATACTGATCACAAAACACAGGAATTCCATTTAAACTAAAGAAATGCTTTTTGTGCGAGGGTGGCTGAATACTGGAACAGGTGGCACAGAAGTGTTCTGGCATCTCCATCCTCAGAAACGGTCCAAACCTGGCATGGTCCTGAGCAGCCTGCTCAAACTAACTCCACGTTGAGTAGGGAGGAATGGAAGGCCACGTTCACATGTCCCTTCCCAACTCAGTTCCATAATTCCTTGATCTGTTGTGGCTTGTTATCACTGTGATGAGATGTACGTGGTTCCACCATTCTGACTTCCAGCTCTTGCCTCCCTTCTCTGGGGCAGGTCAGGGCTTCCCTGTTCTGAGCACAGCTCAGCTGTGACCCTGCTCTGCCCACTGCGGAGTGGCACCCTGGTGAGGCTTCCCATGCTCTGCAGCGTCTTGGTAACTCACACATAGCTCAGAGAAAGCAAAAACTCCTTGCTCTGCTAAAAGAGATGCCTGCTATACTGTTGGTAAAACCAGAAGGTTGGTAAAACCTGAGAAACACCCAGCTTTGTCTGTCCAGAGAGCCATCCACAGGCCATAGATCCCTGCCCCTTGGCACAGGGGCCAAACACCCACACAGCAACACCAACGCTCATTAAAGGTTTGCTTTTATTTCTGGTTTAAAATCAAAATTAGTCATTCTCTGTAATTACATTATATATAGATTTATAGAGACATTATAGAAAAGAATTTGTTGCTTTTTTTTTTCCTGCAAAAAAAAAATTGTAAATAAAAAATAAAACGAACAATAACAAAAGGAAAAGGTGGCAGTGTCCGTCTGTCCGTCCCTCTGTCGCTCCTCCTGCCCTGCCCTCCACAGCACTCCCCAGCAGAGGGGAAGGGCTCTGGGCTGGGGCTGTGCCTCACTGTGTTCCACCACCGGAGAGGGACAGGAGCATGCAGAGCTGGAAAGAAGAAACGCCAGCAGAATATATTAATATATCTCATATCTCATTTTATTTAAGTCCTCTGGACTTCCAGGTGGCAAAAGGGCAGCGGTTCCCTCCCAGCCCAGGCGACTTCTGGAAAGAAACAGCATCGTTTCCAAAGTGTGAGTCCTTCCAGGAAAGGGCACGTGGCCCCGAGCAACAGGAAGGCAAGAGGCAGAGAATCCGGTGCGTCTCCCTGCCGCTCCCATCCCAGCAGCTGTAGCACGAAGGGTGGGTTCCCTGTGTGTTTTCAATAGCAGTCGATGGTGGGGTGTGCAGCGAGCCCCTCCTCTCCCAGGGGTGGGTGCGTAGCCCCCCACATGGCTGGTGTTTGGGGCAGGGGAAGCGGTGCTCCGTAAGGCAGTGTGCGGCCGTGGCGAGCTGCCGGCGGGGGTGATGCTGCAGTGCTGCTGTGAGCAGGGCCGGCGGCTGGGCCCGGTCTTTGCGAGCCCAAGTGCAGCCCAGCAGTGCCTTTGTCCTCAAGGGATGGCGGGTGGCTCTGTGTGGCATCTCAGAAAGCTGTGCTGGCCATGCTGGCTGGTGCGAAGATCCGTGGGAGGCTGTCCAGGGTCTCCTCCAGTCGCCGGTGCGCTGATTTGCCATCTTCCCCTGCAAGCGCGTGCCACGGTCAGTGAAGCAAAAGGCAGAAGTTCTGCTCCCTGCCCATCCCTAGCCAGCTTCCCTAGCCTCACAACAAAAATGATGCTAATGCCTGACAGCTGAACCAGCGTGGTACAGCCACAGAGCTCCTGGTGATGCGTTGGCACAGCTACCTGGGGAGGTGTGGGAGTGCCCAGCTGCAGAGGAGTTGGAGAAGCATGGAGATGTGGCACTGGGAGGCACAGTCAGTGGACAGGGACTTGGGGATCTGAGAGTTTGGTTTTTTTTTTTTTCTAGTAGTTCTACTACAGAACCTTAGTAGTTCTGTGATTCTTGCATTCTCTTTAGCACACCCTTGGACAAATCCCATCTCTAAAAGCCCACAGAGTTCCCAGGCCAGGAGCTAGGGCAAGGGGGCCAGGCTCAGGGCTGTGCCAGGTGCAGCATCCCAACCTGCTGTGCACTTCTGCATGCACCCACACAGGGACCCCAAGAGCTTCCCAACACCCCCGCATACACACAGGGATGCACACTCCATGCTGAGAGATCTCTGCCCAGCAGCCCTGCACACAGATCTGCACACAGCAGCCATCCCCAGCAGAGCTGGTGACATGGGACACAGGACACGTGGCACCTATGTGCGCAGGCATTGCCGTGGGGCTACGAACAACCAAGACACACAGACTCCAAGAAGTGACGTGGCTGACAGGCTCTAAGACAGAGACATTTGTGAGCAAAGCAGCAGGAGTGGGGGCTGAGGGACAAGGACAGCTCACATGTCCCAACCTGTGCAGCAGCTGCCGCGATCTGGAGGCCTAGAAACCCACTCAGATGGTTCTCTCAGTGCCATCTAGCAAATAACAAATAACACCCACACTTAAGGCTGTGCACACAGGAATCCTGCCCACCGCCACTCTCACCCCACAGAGTTTGGGCACCATGAGCCGAAGTACGGGGCAGGCAGGGATCAGCCCAGGTCCTTCTCTCCCTTGGGCAGTGTGACATGGGGGTGATGCCCCTCCAGCAGCCGTGAGCAGGGGTGACGCAGGACACTCACCACACAGCATCAGGCTCTGCTTGGCTGCCTCCCGCACAGGCTCCTTGTCTGTTTGGCACAGGTAGACCAGCTGTTCAATGCTCTCCTTGGCCTGTAGGAGAGGGGAGAGGGCAGAGGGCTGAGTATGGTTGGTGTCAGCCACGTGGATGTGACCCACAGGGGAAGGCAGCAAGGTTCCTGCAGCCCTATGGTAGGTAGCAGGCAGGGCAGACCCCTACTAGAGTTCAACCTCCAGACCAGCCCTGGGTAGAAAAAGTCACAGAACCATAGAATGGCTTAGGTTGGAAGGGACCTTCAAGATCATCCAGTTACAACTCCAAGAGTCCCTTGACTGTGCCCCCTTTCCCTTTCTACTGTATCCCAGCACAGTTGGGGCACCTCTAGGAGCTGGAGGCTGCACAGAGACAGTAGCGGGCAGCATCAGTTCTTCTCCATCCACCCCACAGCCAGCTCGGCCTCGAAGCAAATACCCCATGGGCTCCTTTGTGCACCCATCTCACCTTGAGGCAGCCCAGCGCCACGCAGCCAGCCACGCGTGTCTGCACCTCCTCATCCTCCAGCTGTCCCAGGAAGCACACGAGGGCCTGGGGCAGAGCGAAGGCTCAGTGCCACCACTCCAAGCAGCGACCCAGAGCCCACCTCCTCCCCTCCTGCCCATGGCATACCCGTTGGCGGAAGCGGGGGTTTTCTGCCAGGCTGCGGAGCTGCGCCGACACGGCGCTCACCACCTTGCTGTTTCCTTCCACGAGCAGCAAGCTGAGCGCCTTCAGCCCTTCCTTCTTCAGGCGGCCCTCGGGCACACGCTTCAGCGCCCGCAGCACTACATCCTGGTCATCTGAGTTGAGGTTCTGTGCCAGCAGCACTGCGGGAACAGCCCGGTGAGCTGAGCATCCGTGCGGAGCTCAGCCTCCACCCACAGCAGGCGGGGACCCCACAAAGGATGCTGGGGGCACTGCCCTGCTGCTGGGGCACCTGAGTTGGAGACCTGCGGAAAGCGAGGTCCAAAGGGTGCCCAGGATGGGAGTGTAGGAGGGGGCTGAGCACCAGCAATGGTCAGGGTGTGCGAACCCTTGTGTGATACCCCATAGTGCTGTACACCCTACTGCCTCCAGCTCAGGGCCAGGCAGAGGGGCACCCACCTTCCTCTGCCAGCTCCATCACGTAGGTATCAAGCACCAGGGCACCGAGGGACTCAAAGTGGCTCCAGTACTGGAAGATGGTGACCTGCTCACCCTGGGTGCCACCAGGTCGTCGTGGCAGCCGCCGGTTCAGCACATCTTCCACCAGCTTCACACATACTGTGGGAAAATAACAAGGTAGGATGTGCAGTACCTCGTAGGGTTGGAGATTCTCTTCCTGCACACCCACAGGCTCACCTGCATCAGCCAGTCCCGGGTGCCGCTCACTGATGGGTGCTGCATACTGCGCACTGAGCACCTGCAGGAACCGCTCCACGGGGCAGGTGTAGATGTTGGGCAGCTCCACGCAGTGGTCCCAAAGGGGCAGCACCCCTTCTTTCCGTGTTGAGAACTGCACCACTGCAGGGACAGGTGGTGTCAAGCCTCACATCCAGCTGGCAGATCCCTCCTGCGCAGCCCCTTGCAGCCCTTACCTCCGGCAGCAGAGCCCGCTGCTTCCGACCGCTCCTCCATCAGTTGGCACACGATCTCCAGCACCTGTGCCTCCCGCAGCAGCCTGTCCAGGGCAAACATCTCCCGGCACCTCAGAGGCCCAAAGGTGCCCAGGTTCTGTAAGGCACAGGTATGTCAGTGACCTTAAGGACAGCACGGCCGCAGCAAGGCATCTCAGAGGGGCTTATTGGGGCTAGAAACTGTGAGGAGCCATGGCCAACCCCAGGATGTGTCCCACCATCGTGTCCCAGTCCCCAGTCTCACCAGCAGCAGGCGGTTGCAGTTGTGGAGGTGGAGCACCAAGGCCTTATCCAGGAACTCATTGCTGGTGCTCATGGGGTCTGTGCTGCCCTCAGAGCCACTGCACGTTCCAGTATCATCTGCTCCCACCTCACCAGCACTGGGAGCCCTGCTTCCACGCCGCGCTCTGCTGGCCCTCCTGCAAACCAGCGAGAGACTGAGCCAGATCAGCACAGGGCACCTGAATCCAGCCCTTCCTTCCCCACTAGAGCTCAGGACCCCAACCCCAGCTGCTCTGTGCCTCTTCCACGAGACACTGCTCCGCACACCTCTCATCCTGCAAAGCCTCTTCCTCTGAGCCCTCCGAGTCCTCCATGTCAGAGGTGTTGAGGAAGCTGAAGCTCTCCAGAGCGTGCTCCACTGTGAGGCTGATGCTGGAGGCACGGCTGAGGAACACACCCTGCTTGTGCTGCAGAGGAAAGAACTGTCAGATCTTAGCAAGCCACTCTAAGGGGCCTCACTACCCTCATCCCTGAGCAAGGTCATCAAGGATGGCCCCACCACTACAGTCATTGTCATGAGGGATGTCCCCAACAATGTTGTAACAATTAGACAGATGGATATGATTGAAAAAGGTGTTTCACCAGAGATGTAGTAACAAAGGATCAGCACCATAGAAAGGTGCTATAAAGGAAGGGAAGAAGATTGCTTACCCTTATCAGAAGATTCCAGGTTCACAGAGGAAAGCTTCACCAAGGAGGGATCTCCAACCAGAGATCCTTCCCCAGTGACAGCCAGCCCTTAAATGAGGTCTGAGAGAGGTGCAGCCAGGCACCACCCCTTCTTATCACACAGCTGAATTGCCTTCACCTGTGCTCCCAGGGCTGACCCAGTCCTTTCCTCAGGTGCTCAATCAGCGGTTCAGGCTGTGACTCAACAGTTCCCATACAACTGTTGTCACTGGACGGTGCCAACCTGGATGGGCCCACCAACTTTGTACTCTGGGCAGTACCATCCAGATGGCCCCACCACCCTCATCCCTGGTCACTGCCATCTGGGATGGTCCCACCAACCTTGTCCCTTGAGCAGTGCCATCAGAGATGGCCCCAGCACCCTCATCACTGCCATAAGGGATGACCTCACCACTATTGTCACTGGTCACTGCCATCAGGGATGCCCCAACCACCCCCATAGCTGAGCAGGGCCATCAGGGATGGCCCCACACCCTTGTGCCCTGGGCAGTGCCATGGCTCTTGTCATTGTTCTCTGCTGTGGACTCCCTCCGGGCCCCCTCACCAGCAGGATCTCCTCCAGATGTTTGAGCTCCCGTTCCAGGGGCTGCAGCTCTGGAAACTGTCCCCGATAGTCATCCAGGGCCGAGGCCAGGAGGCTGATGGCCTCTTCCAGCCCTGAGTCCACGGCCTTCACCCGTGGGACCGCTGGGGGGCTGGTGGCCAGGTGTGGGGCTGGGACGGGCCCCTCCTCTGCGGGGGCCTGTGCCAACACCACAGCCGGCGTGGGGGCTTCACTTCCACAAACGTCCTGTGCCGGTGCTGGGCTTGCTACTGGCTCAGCCTCCACCTCACAGTATTCAGCCCATGCCACCATGGCACGTGGCTTGGCCTCAGGGCCACTGTCCTTCCCTGCCCAGGTCTCTGGCACCGAATTCGAGGCACCAGGGAGGGAGTCATCGTCCAGCTTGCCCGCATCGTGTTCCTCCAGGCTGGGAGAGTGCTCCCATTGGCTCTCCGTAGCCTTGGCCTCCATGCTCGCATCCACGCTGGCTTCACTGATGTGGCTGAGAGTCCGGGTGTAGGGCACATGCCCGTTGGCCACAGCATCCTTCTTGCAGCCATCCTGCTCTTCTGGGGGCTCAGGCAGATCTGTCCCAATGGGGATGCCGCCGCCAGCCCCAGTCTCCTCCTGCTGCTGTGAGAAGGAGATCTCGATGGCGGGGGCCGAGGCCTGCACCTCGGGCTGCACGATGGGCTTGTGGGCGGCGTGGCGAGTGCTGCTGGACAACTGGGGGCTGGAGGAGTCATCTGACGACTCAGAGGAGATGGACCAAGCTGTGCCGTTCTCCAGCTCCTCCTGACGCCGCAACATGTTCTAGGGAAGGGACAATGACATGTCAGGAGGCACTGCTGTGATCTTTGGGGCAGGAATGGGCTCCGCTTGTTGTGCTGCTGCCCTTTCCAGCTGGGGGGACCCCGCCATGGTGCCAATGGGTCTACCAGCATGGGGTGATGGGGTCCACAGCAGCAAGACAGCAACAGCCCCACCACCAGCCTGCAGAGGGCAGCACCAGTGTCACATCAATGTCACACTGATGTCACACCAACGTCACACCAACACCGCCTTGACACTGCACCCCTGTCACCAACGCTGGGCACCACACCACTGCACCGACATCATGCCAGTGCCACACTGGTGTGACGTCAGTGTCACCCCGGCACCACACCGTTGTCATCCCGATGTCACACCAGTGTCACCCCATCATGCTACCAATGCCACACCAGCACCACGCCGATTTCAAGCTAGAGTCACGCCAGCACCCCGCCACGTTAGCACCGTGTTGGCCATCACACCAATGCCACAGCATGGCATGGCCACCAGTGCAAGGACAAGGCCGGGTCTTCTACTCGCTGGTGAGCAGGAGTCGAGCAGCTACACTACAGCAGGATGGCCACGCTGCTGGGCTACACTACAGGCCGGCTCCAGCCATCGCACTTACGCGGCCTGGCTGCGGCCATCTCCCAAGCTCGACCGAGGAGACGTCGCCGCAAGAGCAGCTCCGAGACAGCTTCTCGAAGAGTGTCTCCCGAAAGATGTCCAACAAGGACCAGCCGTGCTTGTCGGCTGCCCGCAACGGGCTCTTGGGCAGAGAGAAGAGGAGCTGTGAGGGCAGGAGGGCCGGCGCCGGAAGCCGTGGCCGGATGGATGGAGCTGTGCCACCCATTGGGACTTCCCCTGGCACACTCAACTCAATAAAGCAAACCCCATCATGGGCGCTTCAACCCAACCGCGTTTGCCCAGCTCCATGCTTACATAGAAAGCCTGCTCCCGCAGGGACGGCGTATCAGGTGGGCTCTGGTTATAGGTGGAGAAGCGCTTGTTCACCGTGGAGGCCTTGTTGACGGTGCTGGCTGCCGAGGGCTGGTCATCCTTGTCGAAGGGGCTGCAGGGGAGAGAGGGGAGGTGAGGGAAGCACCCTAAGCCAGAAGGTCCCAACACTGCAGCGAGCTGGGGGGTGTCAGACAGCACTTCAAGGTGCTCTTCAGTCCACCTCTGGCCTTCCAGAACAGAAGGCCGATTTTGGGATGGGTGAAAGCTCAGGATAGGCCAGTTGTTGGTCCCCATTCCTGCTAGACTCAACTGGCAAATCCTGCTGAGATACTCACTTCCAGGTCACCTCCAGGCTGAGTTTGAGGGTACCCAAGTCGTTGATATCCACCGCCACTACCTGGGGGAGAGCTGCAAAGAGGTCCTTGGTCTCACAGGACACGTTGCCCACCACCACGTGGTTGGCCAGGCTCTTTAACTCCGTCACCTGGGGAAGGAGGAGGAGAGGATGAGACAAAGCCATCATCAGTCAGGCTGCTGCCAGGATGCCATCACCATGGAATAATATCCTCTTTCCCAGCAAAGGGTGGGTTTGAGTGAGGTCCAGTTCCCTCACTGTCTTGTGTGTGCCCAGCACAACCACTGCAGGTGTTGCCCTAACGCAGCTCCTGCCAGGAAAGAGCCCACTGGCCCACAGCGTCTCTGTCCCAATCGTGCTCTGACTGCAGGGCTCCCTACCTTGATGGAGAGGAACTCGGTGATGAGAGGCAAGAAAACCATCTCCTCGCTGTCCCACACCTGCTTGCTGTTCACCTCGATGCGTCCCCGCAGCTTCCACCGCTGCCGCCCGTACTTCATGAAGATCTGGGGGAAGAGCAGAGGCATGGAATGGGATGCCCAGAGAGGTGGTGGTCAGACAGCCAAGGTCAGGCTGCACAGGGCTCTGAGCACTGATGACGGGTGTCCCCGTTTATTGCAGGACGTGGGAGCAGATGGCCTTTAAAGGTCCCTTCCAACTCAAATCATTCTATGATCCCATCATTCATAGGGCTGGGAGTTTTCTCTGCAACCCCAGGCCACCCACCACAGGTCCCCAACATACATTCCTGCTTGACACCAACACCCAAGGACAAGGCCCACCCGTGCCCCTCATGCTCGGCATGGACCGCAGAAGGGAGGAGGACAGATCCCCATCCATACACCCAAGGCTCCACCAACCTCATACTGATCACCAGCGCAGAGCCGGGCGAAACCTGCCAGCCCTGCAAGAGAAGGCAGAGGGACGATAGGACACAGCAGGCTAGTGCTGCTCCAGGGCTGGGATGGGATGTGTTACCTTTCATCCGAACATGGAACTCTCCCAGCTGGCTCTCCAGCTCACTCTCCAGCAGGCACATGTTCTGTGGAACAGAGCACCCATCACTCAGCACCCATAGGGTCAACACCTCCCAGCCCACCTAGCATCGGGTGCCTCACCTCCGTGTACTCCTTGTAGCCCTTGCTGGCCTCAGCCAGGCTCTCACGTGCCTCTCGGCTGCCCGGTGAGCCCGTGCTGTAGGCTTTGACCATGTTGTGGGCCCCATCGCGGAGCCGCCGCTGGATGCAGTAGGCTTCATACAGCTCGTCGATCTGCAAGGACAGGCCAGGGGTGCAGTGAGGGGCAGGGGGACAAGTGGCAACAGGGATAGTGGCTTCTTGAGGTGGTCTCCCAGTGCTCAGGGCACTGCAGGTTTGGCTTGGCATCACCGGAGCCTGGGAGCCAGGTGGGGAAGAGCACCGTGGTCCCAGTGCTGAATAGAGGCCAGAAACCCACAGAAGTACCCGGTCCCCAGCTCCTACCTTGCTAGCATGAAACTCCAGGCGACGCAGGAAGCGCTCGATTGACTTCACTTGCTGGAAAAGCAGAGATGGTGTGTGAGGCTCCCTGAGAGGGGCTGCGGGCCAGGATATGGCCCTGCCTCACACTCCTGCTGTGCGATAGGACGTGTCCCAAGAAGCAGGCTACAAGCCACCACCAGTATCTGCTTTGTCCTCTGCTACCCCGAGTGCAGAGTCCCAACCCTGGCTGCACAGGGGAAGGTGGGTGCGGAGGAGATGTGGGGAGGCAAGGTGATGGGGCACACTGCTCCTGCTTACCTTATCCAGATCGTAGAGAAAGCCCTGGAGGAGAGAGGAGAGAGATAAGACGCAGCACAAAGCCAGCTCTGCTCACCCAGGGAGCACCCAGCACCCATAGCATGGCAGGAGGACAGGACCCCATGCAGCCCTACACCATGGACTGTCCCCCGATGTCTCCGCAGGACATAGCTGGACCATGAGCTGCCCCAACCATACCAGAACCCCGAGCATCTGCACAAAGCACCTCTCCCTACAGACTCTTCCCAGCACCACTCACCAGGCGCGAATTCCTCTTGGATTCACGGATCTGGGTGCTGAGCTTCTCCAGTTCCAACTGGTGGACCTCCAGGTAGGCCCTGTGGACAGCAGCACCGCAGGCTCAGACAGGGACCTCAGCCCACACCACCCAGCCCCACAGACACCTTGGGGCACCCCGATTCCAACCCCTAGCAGCCCCAGCACTTACGTCAGACCTTTCTTGAGCGCTTCGTACACCTCATCTAGGCGATTGGGCTGAGGCACCTTGGGTGGTGGGGATTTGTGGGACATTGAGAACATCCTACTGACCCTGGAGCCAGTCTTGCGGGAGACGGTGGGTGTGAAGGGCGAGAGGTTCCTGCTGAGAGAAGCAAGTGAAGCCAACACGGCCATGGTGAGCCCACGGCACTGGGGTCCTCCCAGGTGCCTGTCTCACAAGGAGTTCCAGAAAAGAGGCCAAGTCCCAAGAGCTCCGTCCCGACCTGCCTGCCTCTCCCACATCTCCCCGGCACCCAGTCAAACCGGCCAGCAGGGCCGGGCGGGATGAGGCCATGTGCGATTGCAGGGCTGGGAAATGCTGCCTGCCCCATGTGCCTGTGTCCCTGGGTGCATGTAGCTGCCCCAAAGTGGGCATGGAAGAAAGGTTGTCCAGAGAAGTTGTGAGTGTGCCGTCCCCGGAGATGCCCACGGCCATGGATGGGGCACCCATCCCACAGCAGGGGGTTGGAACCGAATGGGCTTTGAGGTCCCCTCCAACCTCAGGCATTCTAGGATTTATGATTCTATGACAAGGCAAACCCACTAAGCTTATGGTGGAGAAGAGCAGGGAATGAACCCCATCTCAGAGGACCCCAAGATGCTGGCTGTGGGCATGCCTCCATGGGATCCTCAGCTCCTTTTAGGAGGAGCAAAGGCAAACTTGCATCTGCCAGAGCCAAGTGCTCTCCTTGAGTGACCATGGGAGCATCTCCAGCCCCAAACATTCTCTAGAGAGTAACCACGCTCTGCTCCACCCTCAGTGCTTTGGATGGCCATCGTGCATCCCTGAGGACAGAGAGGGACCTCTCAGGTGTCAGCACAGGAGCAGCATGGGGACACGTGCCTGTCACCCCCCCATCAGCACAGCAACACAGAGCACAGATATCACAGAGATATCACTCCATGACCCAGAAGCGCCGCGCATCCTAACACTACCCCTCCTGCCTTGTGCAGTGTGAGCACGGCCCAGCCCCACCAGCAATGCCCCAGGCAGAACAGCCCTTCCCTTCAGCCCTCTAACGTAGCCACGTCACTAGTCCTGGCCTGGACCTCCCATCCTACGTGACTCCTTGGAGAGCAGCCAGAAGACTTCCCCGAAGCATCGATACGGGAAAGTGAATATTTTGGCCTCAACCCAAGCCAACATGATGGGCGAGTGCTTGTTTTGCACATCCATCCCTTCCTCCTCCTCATCTGCCAAGGCTCTGGGCACCACAAGCAAGAGCTGAGTGCGGCTGGGGAGCTGCTCCCAGGCATGTGCTCGTGCCACAGAGGTGCCTGCTTGGAGGTGCTGCTGGAGCACGACTCGCTTGTGCCACCACTTCCCAACTACTCCTTGCTAGGACTGGGAGGCAAGGAGAACCGAAAAGGGCTCCAAAGCATTGAAATGGTACAGTCCAAACCCACAGCACGTCTGTGTCTAAAGAACCACACAAGGAACTGGGAAAGAAGCAGAGGAAGGTGCAGGGTGGTTCTCCTCGATGTAAGTTTGGCACAGAAGAAGGGAGGATGTGATGGGTGCCACCAAGTCGCCAGCAGCGGAGAGGATGAGCAAGGACCGGCTGCTTGCTGATCCTCACAGCAGAGCTCATGGGCAGCCAAAAAAACCTTCCAGCACCAAGTTTAGGATGGCCCAGAGGAAGCCCTGACTCACACCAGCTCTGAAGGAGAAACTTGCAGCGATGGGACACTGAGGGGCTGACACACAAAGCTTCAAGACCACATTTGTTCCTCCACCACAGCCATTAAATGCGCTGGGGTGGTCACAAGGCAGCCCTAAGGGACTTCCTAAGGACCACCCTGCCATGCCTGCCCTGGGACAGGGACAACCAAGTGTTGGGGTGACACAGGATGGGCTCAGCAGCCCCAGTGCCACATCTCTGCGTACCACCAATGTTCCCCTGGAGAGAAGGGACAGCACCTTGGGTAATACCACCGTGCCCAGCCCCCAGCGTGCCGCGCAGCACCAGCACCCATCTCCTACCTGAAGGGCCGCTCTGCTGTCGAGTTCACCCCGGCGAATGACTGGCTCCTATTGATCTTGGCGACGAGGACTCGGCGCTGCGGCCGCGCAGACAGCGACATCGTTGAGTGTGACCTGGAGGGCCTCCCTGCGGGGACACGAGACAGCGGGGTCACCGCCAGCAAGGCATGGGGCTGCCACTGAGCAGCCCCCGGGTTCATCACCACATGGCCCATGGGAAGAGGCTGAAGCCCGATGCCCACCGCGGTTCCTCCAGGACGTGGCCATGGCAAAGCCCCCGGAGCCCTGCTTGTCCCCACACGTGTCCCGCTGTCCCCCTGCCACCCGCAGCAAGCACAGGAACGGTGTGGGGCAGGACCCTGCTGCCCAGCCCTGTGAGCAGGACGGAAACCCGCAGACAACAAAGCACTTTGGAAAGTCCCCAGCCTTTGCCAGGAGCTCTGTTGTCAGGAAGGGAAAGGCAGAGCTATTCCTGGTCCTCCAAGAAGTCCCCGTAGCCACTGCAGGAGCCCCGAAAATGCTGCCTGTCCTCATGGCAACGGCATCCACATGTCCCGTGCAAGGTAGAACCAATCCCCGAGTGCCAAAGCCCTGACCCAGCTGCCAGCTGGAGAGCGTCGCCACATCTCCAGCCACCACTGGATGCAGAAGCAGAGAGTTTGTGGCTCCTCCTGCTGTAACCAGCTCCAGAGTGGGGTCCCCAAGGTGTGACAGAGCTCTGAGCCCATCCCAACCGTCCCCACGCAGCACGCACCTGCCCAGCCAACACAAAGCCATGCCCCAGCCTCCTCAGCACCGTGCTGTGCCCCGTGTCCTCAGCACCTAGGGACACTGCACCAAGGCCACCAGGAGCCAGCAGCTGCCACCGCTGATGGCTCCCTGCAAATGGGGCCAGGATGCAGCAGGTCCACGTCCCACACTTGTGCTCGGTCCGAGCCAAGCAGCTCTGCAGGTCTTGGTGTTGCCTTGGTCCCTTCAGTCACCAGGACAACGCTGCCCCAATTAAGCTCATTAGGAGGAGCTGTAATCCCTGCAGGGCCTGGGCAGATTACCCTCTGCAGGGCGGTTTAATCTGCTCCCCACTGAGCGAGCGGGGCCTGTGGCACGGGTGGGCTGTTCTATGGAGAAAGCACCCAGCATCCCCACAGCAGTGCTTGGCACACATGGAGTCCATCCTTTCCAATCCCAAGGGCATAAGGGGTATTCCAAGAGGGGCCTTCAGCAGCAGGAAGCACATAGGTGAAAGATGCTGAGGTTGTCACCAGGGAGCAGTGGCAAGATGGAGTGATGCTCAGAGTATTCCCAAATCCCTCAGGGTGTCCCTCACACTGGGACCTCGAGCATCAGGACCATGAAAAGCACTGCCAGGAGTGATGACATGGCATGGCCAGCTCCGTATCCTCATGCTCCATCCTCGGGACTGTGACTTCATCCCAATCCAAAGCACCGTGACACTGCAGTTGTCAGCTCCAGCCTCATGTTGCCATGTCCCCAGCCCCAGGGCCAGGAGCTCACTGAGGAGGGGAATGCCCCATGAACCCCATCCTGCTCACGGTCTGCAGGACTGCTTGGGATGCTCGAGCCTGGCACACATGGGCACTGAGTGGCAGCAGGGTCTGTTCCTGGCATGCTCTGCTGGCGGAAGAGAAGCCCCAACATGGTGCATTCCTGACATTACCGAGATAAGGAGTACCTGGTACGCCACAGCACCGAGCCTGGGGCACGCTTGGAAGGGATAGTGGCCACAGCTCCTCGCCCGTGGGGCTCTGGAGCCCCTCGCCACGGGGCAGCCAGCACTGGGTGGGTCACCCACACGTCTGTGTCCCTGCCACCCGCCGAGCCCACGGCACATCCCTCCTGCTCCTTGTGGGTGGCAGTCCCACAGGTCCCCACGCAGCCTCGTGTCCCTGCCCAAAGGTCCAGTCCCACAGCCCCACAGAGCCACAGCCCCTGTCCCTAATTACAGTGCTACCGAAGCCGTCTTCTGACAAAGCTATGTGCCTCACCGCCCTTGGATCGTGGAGCACCCGCAGTTCTCCCAGTCCTACAGCCTGTCCGTCTGTCCGTCCATCCCCATCGCTCCGTCCGGCTGCTGCAGGCAGCGCAGTGGGGACACCACGGCCCTCCCCTGGGCTCTCCGACCCGGCTGCTGCTCGTGTCCCCGTGCCCGGTGCTCCGCAGATGATTCCAATCCCAGGAATGCTGCTAGCAGCTTCCTTCGGCGCATGGAGGGGGCAGTCCGACCGGCTGGGTTGGTCCCGGCTGGTTTCTGTTCCTGACACTCAGACAGCAGCCTCAGGTCGCTCTTTCGGGTTTATCAACACGGCGGGAGGCTGAGACGCCCCAAGAATCCAAACCCAAACCGGCTCCTTGTGAGCCCCTAGCCCGGCTGCTGCATCCGGATGCATCGCACCCAACGTCAACCAAGCAACGCCCTCTAGGTATCCCCTGGCACGATGGGGTGCACCCAGCTCCCCCCAGTACCACGAGGCACCGTTTGGAGAACTCGCCCTTGTTAGGAGGGTAAACCACGAGGGAGAACCTTTGGAGCCTGCAAACGCAGGCGCTTGGCACCATTCCCTCCACCCGAGCCGCTGCGTCCTTGTTTGCACAGCTGCGTCCCCGCTGCACGCCCCGGCCCCCCGCCAGCCTCTTTCCGGCCCAGGACAGCGCTTGGCCGTGTTCAGTCCTCCTTCCTGCCCCGGTTCAGAGATGGGGGCATCCGGGGATCAATGGAGGGCCTGGGAGCCGCCTCTCCCCTGACCTCCTCCGCATTATGGCCCCTTCCCCACCACCCCCCACCCACCACGCACGGGGGATTGGGGTTCAGAGTGAGATGAGTCAGGAACTGTGAAATTAGCAGCTCTCTAGCTGGGGAGAAGCCAAAGCCATTCGTGCTTGGGGTCATGGAGCTGTGGACCCTATGCTGAGTGCTGGGACCCCACGCTGGGCGATGGCACCCGTGGTGCCGGTGCCTGCCCTCCTGGCTATGGAACCGGCTCCTTGCACCAAAGTGGGAGGGCGGCAGGAAAGGGAAGGAGCTGCTAATGGGAAGAATTGGAGGAAGTGCTTATTTACCCCTCGGAGCGTCCCCAAGGAAGGGCAGGGCTGGGCTGGACACATAGGGGGATGGGGACGGAGCGCCTCGCAGCACGTCCTGGGGCACCCGGTGGATCCCGGAGGGAGGGATGCCAGCCCCGAGGTGGCACCCAGGGAGGAGGCTGCCTTAAAGGGTGGTTCGAGCACGACCTGTTTTCTAGGGCATCTCCTGGGATGTGGCCGTGGAGGTGCCGCACCCAGCGGGATGGGTCCTCCCCTGGAGGAGGACAGGGCCGCAGTGTGGGGGCACTCACTGGGATCCCTGTCCATTTGGGTGGATCCTCTCTGTATCCCCTAGGTAAGGATGTGGCACCCTCTTCCCCAATGCCTCTGGGTCCTGGTGGAGGTGGCAGAACTTCACAAAGGTCCCAAATGCCATCTTCTCCCCCAGGATGCTCATTCTCAGGCAGCTCAGCCCCAAACCCCGCAGACAGGAAGAGCCCCAGGATTCCCCTGTTCTGTGCAGGGTGGGCAGCTGGCCAACACTAGACCCGCAAATACCCAGCACAACCCCACACCTCTGCCACAGTGCCACAGGGCCACATAACAGCCAGACCCTCTCCCCAGTGCCCCTGGCTCACCTCCCCTAGGGCAAGGAGGGTGAAACCCCTCACCCCGAAAACACCCCCCAAAAGACCAACTACAGTGCCCCGCAATCCTCAGGGTTCCCTTTTCCCCACCTCACCACTCGGGGTTCCCCAGATTAAGAACATCTGCCAAGCAGTGGGGGCACATGTGCCTCCAGCACCGCATTGCTGAGCTCATCAAGGGAATTCTGCTACGGGGAACACAGCACCCCGCAACCCAAGCCCCAAACCACTCCCCCTCGCCTTGCTCTGGCCGTGTTTTAGTGTCAGGGAGCCTTCCTACAGTGACTGTATGGCTCCGGGATCCCTGCCGGGCTCAGTACCTCTCTGCTTGTCGTTCATGGTGGAGTGCAGCAGGGAGCGGAGGGGCCCAGCAGGCTCTCATGCTGCAGGACTGCCGGGACTGAGGGCTTGGTGCTGGCTGTCCCCTCCCATGGGCTGACGGCACTGCCCCACTGCGTGCCTCAAGGGCCGGGGAAGGGAGGACGTCCATCCATCTATCCGTCCCCTGTGCAGGGAAGGGGCCCTTTTGATAAGCGTGGCACAACCGACCAGAACTCACGTCGCTGCTGCTCTCTTCTGGGCGGCTTTATTTTAATTTAGTTTAGTTTTGAACCCCACTGGCAGAGGATTTGCCGGCCCTGAGTTTCCTAGCCTGTGCTGTGCGGAAGCTGCCTTCAGTTGTGGCTCTGTGTAGGGTGCTGGAAGGCTGGGTGCCTTCCCCACGTGGGAACCCAAGGGCACAACGGTGGCACCTGGAACGGCACCGTGTTCCTCATGCCCCGTAGGAATTCGGCATTAAAACCAGCGGGGCGTGAGGGTAGCCCACGTGTTTCCACATCCTGAGGGGCTGGATGAGGTACAAGGACAGGGAAAAGCCCTTTGCAGAGCAATAAGGGCAGTGTGAACCCATGTCCCAGTCCCTGCAGAGCCATGGGACCCCGTGGCCCATCTGCAGCACAGATGTGAACTTCAGGTCCTGCCCTTTGTCTGACCATAACCATGGCTCCCAAGGAGGAGGCTGGAGCAGCACAGCCCCATCCCAGCTGGGAAGGGCTGCCGTCAGTGCCGCAGGAAGAGACGCCTCCCTCTCGGCTCCCTTCCTGTTTGCTGCTGCTTTTAGAGGGAGGTCAGGCAAGGTTCAGGAAGAAAAGCACCAGGGCAGAGCCTTGGAGGGGTGTTACAACCCCGAGATGTCACTGGTGCACCCTGCCACCCCATTGTGCCGCAAGGAGGTGGCACTGGGCAGCATTCCCCCATCACCAACCTGGGGACAACATCCTGGTGCTCACTGCACCACGGCAGGGAGCTGGCAGCAGGAGTGCAGTGTCACCCCCCACCCCGGTGACACCAGCAGGGAGCAGAGCCAGCTGCCCAGCACGGTGACATCGCCCTTCTCCTTCATCCCAATGGAACTGCAGAGCTCCCAGTGCTGGCACTGCGATGCTGACATCCTGCTGGCTGCCGCCCCAAGCTGGTGCCCGGCACACGCCTAGGCAGCGCGCCTGCAGCCGTGGCCCATGCCAGCTCATTTGTCCTCATTAAAGCTTAATGAGGGCTGCCTGGTGGTGGGCAGCGAGGGCACTGCGCAATGGGAGGCCGCCAAAAGGCTCTGAGGGATGTGGGTGTGGCATCCCATCCAGGTGATGTCCCATCCAGGTGATGTCCCCATCATCTGCTTCTCTGCTGGGTCTGAGCCTCCCGCAGCCCAACCAGTGCATCCCAGTGGGGATGGACTGGCAGAAGCTGGAGGCAGGACAAACGCCCTGGAGATCCCACGTCCCAGAGGCACTGAGCACTGGAGATGTCCCTGCACTGCTGTCCCCAGCACCGCTATGATGTGCCATAGAGGCCACCTCCGAGGTGTCCCCTCGTCCCCTCCAGTGACAGCGGCACCAATGAGACAAAGGTGATCAAGGAGCTATTTCAGGCCCTCCTCCTCACGCAGCCCCGTGCAAGGGGCTGGGGCAGGACCCCTTGGCACCCAAGTAAGCGTGCGTGGGGAGGGGACGGAGGTGACAGCGGGGGTGACAAAGTCGTCCCCGTTGGGTTGGGCTGGAGGCCTCTCGTCACTTCCTTGCGCCATCCCCACGCAGGGCAGAAATAGCACAGATATAAGCAGTGGCCCTATAAATAGCCCTAAGCGCAGGGCCTGGGGCCGGGCGGTGGGAGCGGCCCTACAGCCCCGCAAAGCAGAGGCCCCGCAGCCCCACAGCAGTGACGCAGCCCCAAACGCCGGCCCCAACCCAAAGCCACTGGGGTCACAGCCTCCACCCTACGTGAGGGTCTCTGGGGGGCTCCCAGCCCCCTCCGGACACCCCAGAAGGAGCACAGAGCCACGCGTCACCCCCCGGCCCTGCTCGGCCCCGCTGTCCCCAGCTCCCGGCCCCACGGGGGGACACAGCAGAGCCCTGCTCCGGTCACCACGGCCAGGACGAGGGGTGAAGCCGCCCGCTCCTCTTGGAGGTGCCACAAATGGATCCAGATCAGGGCCAGGGCGCAGCAAAGCCCCACGGCGCAGCGGGGAAGGGGTTAACGGCACTCCGCTTCCCAAAGGATTTCTTGGCAGGGCCGGGAGATAGGAGGATGGGGCCGGCAACAAAGCCAGATCTGTCTCATTAATTCCTCCGAGCATTCCTCCCTCCGCAGCGAGGAGGAGGAGGAGGACGAGGCGGCAGCCCCCAGACATGGCCGTCACCCCCCGTCCCCACGGGGCAGGACGGGATCTCAGCCCCTCTGCCCCAGCTCCGGTGTCACCGCGTCCCCGAGGCGGCAGCGGGGTCCCCCACCCGCCCTCGCTCCGCTCTCCCGTCCGGATAAGGGGATGGAGGGACCCGACGTCACCCCCAACCGCACCCCAAAAGGTGACCCCAGCAGAGCCCCCCACCGCGGTGACAGCGCCCGAGGACGGCGGCACTCACATGTCCCAGGAGAGGCGTGCGATGGGAGCGGGCCTGGCTGGGCGCATCGCCTTTGTTCCTCTCCCATGGACGGGGAGCAGGCAGGGACGGCTCAGAGGCGCTTGGCAGCGCCCACCCCGGCCACTCTCCATGGAAACGCAAGAGCCATGTGATTTCGGCAGGAAACCGCGGCAAGGCCGGCGCCAATGGCGGATCCAGCGAGCACCTCCCCTCCGGCCCTCCCTCGGGAGCCGCCGCCGCCACCGATGGACACCGCCATCGCCGCCGCCATCGCCACCGCCACCGCCTCTGCCAGCCCCGGGGGGAGGGCGAGCGTCCCCCAGGGTCCCCTCCGGGCTGTCCCCAGCAGGGCGCAGCGTTGGATGGGGCCCCACCACGGCCAGGTCACCACCCGGCCCCGACCCCGTGCTGGGCGAGAGAAGGGAGGCGAAGGGAGCTGGCTGAGGTTGGTCCGGTGGTGGAGACCCAGAGAGCCCAGCAGCCAGCACTGTGGGCGTCCCAATGGGTGACACCCCGTGCCCTACATGCTGTCCCCTCTGCAGAGCTCTGAGGGAAGGGATTGCCCATGTCCAATGCCAGGAACAGCAAGTGGGAGACCTTAACCCCAACCAACCCTAATCCTAGCCCCAATCCCAACCCTAACATTAACCCTAACCAACCCTAAATAACCATAACCCTAACCCCAACCCCAACTTTTTCACCCAAATCCCATCGCTCTCCTCCCTGTCCTAGATCACACTGAACTGACCCAGTTTTAAGTGGGACTGATGGCTTTCTGGTCCCAGAGAGACACCCGTGCGCAAGGACAAGACGGCACAGAGCTTCAGCGATGCAAAAAAACCCTAATTAGCTGATGGCCACACCTCACAGCTAAGCAGAGCAGGGCAATATGAGTGACAAGGAAACTGCTGCGCCAAGGACACCCTGCGAGGAACCAGGTGTCCCAGTGCTATGACTGGCCCTGTTATCTGGAAGGTGTGGTGGAGTGAAAGTGGCGGAGAGGACAGCAGGTCCCTCGGGTAGCAGGGAGAAGGCAAACCAACGGGCAGATGTGGAAAGAACTGGACAGAAGCATGGGAATCAATTAGCCCGAGCTAATTGGTGGCCTCCTGTGGAAATCTACTTGGATGGCCACCATGCCAGATGCTGTCATCAGATCACAGGTGTGACAGCATCCATAATGGGTCATGTAGGGGCTGCGTCCCACCCACACCTTGTGTGTCACCAGCCTGCCCACCTCTGACAGCTCTCAAATGGCAGTCAGGTGCTCAGTGGAGCGAGGCTACCTGGGAGAAGGCAGGAACTGTCCTCTTCTGACCTGCTCAGTGTGTTATCACGGATGCTCAGTAGGTTGTATGGATGCTCAGTGGGTTGTATGGATGCTCAGTGGGATGGATGGATGGCCAGTGGGATGGTTGGATGGCCAGTGAGGTGTATCGATGGTCAATGGGACGGATGGATGATGAGTAGGGTGGATGGATGGTCTGTGCGGGTGCAACCATCTGTCTCCATGTCCCTAGGTTGTGGAGCAGCAACTGGCCCAAGGCTGGCCAACAAACAGCACAGCTCACCCAGTACAGTAGATTCCCAAGTCCAATCCCACCATGCCCACTGATCACATCCCTTGGTGCCACATCTCCACGGTTCCTGGACAACTCCAGGGATGGTGACTCCCTCACTTCCCTGGGCAGCTGTGCCATTGCCTCACTGCTCTTCTGAAGAAGAAATTGTTTCCAGTACTCAACCTGAGCCTCCTCTGGGGCAACTCAAAGCCATCACTCTTGCCCTATTGCTGTTACCTGGGAGCGGAGGCCAACCTCCCCTCCCCACAGCCTCCTGTCAGGGCTGCAGAGCCATGAGCTCTCCCCTGAGCTCCTCTTCTCCAAACTGACCCATCCCATTCCCTCAGCTGCTCCCACAGCGCTGTGCTCAGACCCCTCACAGCTCCATTCCCTT
Source organism: Meleagris gallopavo (assembly GCF_905368555.1). Classification (NCBI taxonomy): domain Eukaryota; kingdom Metazoa; phylum Chordata; class Aves; order Galliformes; family Phasianidae; genus Meleagris; species Meleagris gallopavo. The sequence goes on from NC_139416.1 coordinate 1,644,172, forward strand.
CTCTGGACACCCTGGATGTCAGGTCTTGAGCCACGTCCTCTCCCCTCTCAGCAGAGGGCATGAGGCCAGGGCTTGGCTCCATGCCTCCCTCCATGTACACCCTGCAGCACTGCATGCTCGGCATTCCTGCTCCGTGCTGGAGCAGTGCGGGATGGAGCCTCTGGCCCCCAAAACCTCACAGCCACGATTTCACCCTCTGTGCTCCACAGCACTGCTGCAGCTTTCCCGGGTCCCCCAGTTGCAAAGCAGAGGAGAAGGACCTGGGAAGGAGTTAACAGAGGACGGAGGTTGACTCACAGCTCTGAGCTTGCTGGAAACCTGGCCAGCTCATCCAGACTGCAAGCTGGCACCCAGGGCACGGCTCTGCAGCAGAGCTGCCCTCCCCTCTCCCAGTCCTCTTCTCTGCCCCATGAGGATGGCAAGAAGCATCCCCGACCCTTGCCTGGATTAAGAGTATGGATGCAATGCTGGAAATGCACCGGGTCTGTGTTGTCAACCCCGCGCCGTAGGAAACATCTCACGCCCTAGAGTAATCACTCCAAAAGTATTTGTGATTCACAGGATTCCTGCAGCCCCTGCGGGCCTGTCCCACGCGGCAGGAAGGCTGAGGTCACAGCCGAGCTGCACGTGGCTCAGCGCAGAGTTGGCACCAATGGGTTCAACTCATGGCATCGAGCAGACCTCGGGCACGGCCCCAGGGATGGGTCAAAGCTCCCCCCTTCAGCAAATAATCGCTGTCCTCCGGATGGAACAACAACAAAAGCACTGGGACATGGGTCAAGGAAATGAGAAGGGGTGAGCGGGGCAATAGGAAGCGGCTGTAACCATCTCCTGTCCCTGCTGCACCGGCACTCCAACCGCAGCAAGGCAATAAAAATGCTGTTTTGCATGGTTTTGATGTGCATGAGAGCATGCCATGGAGCAAGGAGGTTTCTTAGGGACCCAAGCATGAAGTGGGGACAGACATCGGGTGGGGTGATGGTGGGGAGGACACTGGCTCCTTCTGCTGGGGTCAGGGCAGAGCTGGCCACCTCACCTTGGCACACCAGGGTGGAATGGCTCCTGCACGTGCGAGACATCCCCAACTTGGTGGCTTCGCTTCCCCAGTGCCATGAGCAGGGGGACAGCGTGACTTGTGGCTTGGGGACCCAGCATGTCAATGGAGTTGCATGGGGTCCCTGCCCTGCGCCCGGCCTGGGGACACAGAAGGTGCGGGAGCTCTCCAGGAAGCCCCTCCAGCTCCGCTTCCTTCCCCTCCACCCACACTCACGTCACCACTGAGTGCTGAGAGCAGCGCTGTGGGCACTGCTCAGTCCTTCCAGGTCCCAGCAAAGGACACCTCTGGGTTTGGCAGCGGTGGAGACGGAGATTGGAGCTTGTAGGCATGTTCTGCCCTCCCGCTGCCCCCAGCTTTTGCTCTAGTATCTTCTCCCCCATGTACCCCCCTCCTGTTTGGAAGAAGCCTTTGTCCCCTCGCTCTCCACCTCTCCAAGCAGGAGGAGAAGACTCCAAGCACCTTCTTGGGTCCCCTCCATCTGAGCCCTTCTCACCGTGCCTGGGGCTGGGACACAACACCAGCCAGCTGGGACACAACACCAGCCAGCACGTCGGAGCCGTTGGGAACAAACGATGTTCCTGTATGGCATGCGGCCCCGACAGCGCTGGCTCTGCTTTAAAGAGTAACTTTATCCTGTAATAACAAACAGGAGGAGCCAAGCTCCTCCCCAGCACCGCTTCCTTGGCTCCAAGGAGGGGGACAGTGAAGAGAAAGCCGATCTGAGCTGCCAAAGTGTGCTGCTGGTGGGGCCAAGGATGCGGCAGGGGATGCTCAGCGGGAATGACCCCTCCAGCATGGCCCCTCCTGCTGCATGGCTGAGCACAGCATGCCCCAGCTCTGGGTGACTGGATCTCCTCCGCCATCTCCATGGCCCCCAGTGCATGGATGGGACACCTCCAGTTGGAAGATCTAACCTGCCATGTGCCCAAGCCCAAGTGTGTCCCCCATAAAGCCAATGGGACCTGCCCAAGTTTCTCCTGCAGGCACCAAAGGGTCCCACCCTGCCCAGCACCCCGGGGAGACTGCTTCCCAGGGAAACAGGGGAGTCCCCATCCCTGCAGGTGTCTGAGGACCATGGAGATGTGGCACTGATGGATGCGGTCAGTGGGCATGGTAGGGTGGGTTGAGAGGAAGCACTGGGCAGGATAGTTTAGCTTACAGTGAGCAGAGACAGCAAGGAGGGAACCACGGATACCTCCAAAGCACAACCACCCCAGCATCCTCTGTCACTACGGGAAAGTGCCAGGAAGGAGCCCTTGGGACACAGCATGGCTGGGGAAGATGCCGGTCTTCGGGAGGGCAAAGGCAGCACTGAGCTCCCAGCACACAGCAGCCATCGAGCCACCTGCCCAGGCTGCCACAGCAGGCAGCAGTGGGGCTTGGGAGCTAACAGTAACACAAAGGAGGGGATGCTGGTGGGGCTGGGGGGCCAGATAGCAACCAGTAGCCCCAGTCCCACGGCTGCGGTGTGCAGGAGGAAGCCTTGGTGCGTTATCTGCTGGCCCCAGCGCTGCCTGGGCCAGGGTGTGCTTCCTGCCCAGCTGTGTTTCTCCCACAGCCAGCACCCTCCTCTGCGGCAGATCCCCTGGTGACAGGGCTGGAAGCAGTCACTGGGATTGCAGTGTCATGGATGTCCCCAAAGTGACCACCCTGCTGCCCCAGCTCTCTGTCCCATGGGTAATGTGGGAGATGGAGGAGATGCAGACTCACTCAGGTCCCGGCTGAGGTCCTCGTACTTCTTGCTTATTCTGTTCCAGTGATGCTCTGGAGCTCCAACGCCGGCCGTGCTGGCTGTCCGTGTCCTTGTCAGCTGGTTTCTGACCTGCCTCCTGCTGCTGCTCCACCTCCCAGCACTGAGGCCAGCAGGTCATACAGTGGAGCAGCCCCATGCCATCCTCACTCCCCTCTTTCGCTCCTCTCCTCCTGGAGCAGCGTTGCCATCCATGGACCTCTTGACCCACGTGGTGCAGAACCTGCTCCTGGGTCCCCATCCCACCAGGCTCCCCGTGTCCTTCTCACCCTGTCCTGACACCCAGAGGTGTCCCACCGCAGCTCCTGGTGCAACATGCCTCTGTCAGACCAGGTGGGAGACCCTGGGAAGTGACCACCTTGGAGGGCAAATTCCTTAATTTCTCTGGGGCCAGATCATCTTGCAGATGTGCATCTTGCAAAATGGGCAATGCTCAGCCCAGTCAAGTTTGCACCTGTCCTGTGGCTAAAGATGGAACTGGGAGATCCCATTTAAGTTGCTGAATGCAGTTGGATCCTAAATCCTCCATGCTCTGTTCCAGCTTGCCGCACTCCCACAGAGCCAGGTGGGGTTGGCATCCCCTGCTGAGCCCTGGGGAAAGTGCTCTCCCTGGTGCCTACCCATCTCCCACAGCCTCTATGGCAGTGTCCTAACAGACAGCAGCAGCAGGAAAGGACAGGCATGGAAGGAGGAGAATGCTGGAAGAATGAAGAAATCAAAGAGAGCCAGCAATCTGTTCCCTGGTGAGCAGGGAGGCAATGGGTGCGACCCGGCTCTGTCACGGCGAGCAGGGGGAGCGCGGGGCTCTGACACTGCCCAGAGCTGGGAGATAAGGCTGACACAAAGGGCAAAGCCAGCGAAAGGGAGTGAGCAAGGCAGGAAACATCGGGCTGGAGAGGAAGTGTGGAGATAATCAGCTGCATGAGCACAAACACCCGGAACTTGTGCAAAGGAAGAGCCCACACCGCTTAGCAAAAGCACTGGAGCGGGGAGACCTCACCCCTCACCCAGCCTTCCTGAGCACAGGGGACAGATGGAGCCCACCTCCACCCAGGGATACTCCCAGCGCCCCTCAGCTTTGTAGGGGCAGCTTGCTTCTCTTCTCAGCCTGCCTGGGAACCCCAGGAAGGAGGGATAAGCTCACAAGCTCTGGCAGCTCTCCCACCCACGGCCATGGGAACTGGCCCAGGCTGGGACACAGCTGCAGGTGCTCCCCGCTGTCCCTTTTCCTGTTCTCTCCAAAGTCTGGGCTGCTAAATGGCTTGGGAGCACCCAGAGCTGAAAATACTCACTGCTGTGACTCAGTGGGCTGCTGGGCAGGGCAGGCTGGGGCCAGGGCTTGTTGGAGATCTCTAAGGCACAGCAGGGCCAAGCCACGGTCCCAGCAAGGCCATCTGTCCCAGTGCTCAGCCAGATTGCAGAAGGGAGCCTGGGCAAGGGAGATTGGTTGGAAATCTCAGGGGCTCAGGGGAAAGCTCTGGGATTTCATCTCCTACAAGACGGGTTGCTCTGCTCTCCTGGTTTTGAAGGAGCCTCTGGCTGCTTTTCCCTATAGTCCCCCAAGGGGAAGATCCATTCAGAAGGGGAAGGTATGGGTGGAAAACTTTTTAAAACTGGGAAAACCCGCCACTGCATCCAGCACAAAGTCCCACCTAGAGATTTGTAGCAGAGACTCCACTGCCAGGCGTTGGGCAGAAGAATGGCAGAGAGCAGGCACACTGAGCAGGGCTTTGAGCTGCTGAGTCACCCAGTGGGATGAGCCTTCCGCTCAGACAGACTGCTCTAATGGCAGGTTATTTTGTACAGAGAGCAGCTTTGGACCAGGGCAGGAACAGTCTCAATGAGAGCACTGGGAAAAACATTAATTGACCATTGTGTTTATTAGCCATTCAGATGCAGGGATCTCAGCCTGCCCTGCACAGCCAGTGGCAGAGTCCTGGGTAGGTTACTTGCATGCCACGCCGTGATGAGGATCCTGGGGACTCAGGGCACCCCTGGCACTCTGTGGTCCCTCAAAGGGACTCACCATGGAATTGCTTTGCCTTCCCAGTTGAGCAGCATCCCGCTGTGCTTCTCAGACAGGATGGGCAGCACTGACAGCAGCCCCCGCACACTCGTGTCCACCGTCAGGTCAGCCTGCAAAGGGCATCAGTGAGGAGCAGGGCTGAGCATCCATCTCAGCTCACATCCATCCCAGCAAAGCTCCCTGCCCCCAGGCTGGGGAGAGCCACAGGAGATGGGATGGATCGCTCATGTGGGAGAACATTTGGGTATCTGCGTGGTTTGGATGGAGGTGGCTTGGGCTAAGAAGCCATCTGCAAGTTTGGGGGCAGCTCCAGGAACCAGGCACACAGAGCTGAGCCATATAGAAGGTCCTGCTGCAAGTGGGATGCTACGTGCAGGTTTATCAACGCCCCATGGTTACAGGGACCCCACTCCCTCTCCCAAAACAGGGATCCTGCAGTGTGAACAATCCCTTACAGGATGAGTCTTACAAGATGGAGGTCTCATCACGGCACATCTCTGGGACAGCCCAAAGCCTTGTCCCCCTGAAACAGCTTCCTACAGCCTCAGATGGAGGCTCTGGCACAGGACATGTACCGATGCCACTTCCCTGGTGCACCATGCAGAGAGGCCCATGTCCTGCAGAAGCTCAGCCTGCACCCACCTCCTGGGTGCCCATGTCAGTTTTCACCCAGCCGGGGTGAAGTGCCACGCACAGGATCCCAGCCTCACTGTAGGTCAGAGCCTGGCACCTGGTGAGCATGTTGAGGGCAGCCTGGAGGAGGAAGAAAGCATTAGAATGTGCCATGAACCAACCTCCAACCCCATCTGTGCCTCAAGGTGAGGGAGAAAAAACATTGCCAGATCTCCAGGAGATGGTGAACAGTGCAAGTATCCCCTAGGTGAGCAGGGAACGGCCATGCAGGTGTCCAGAGAACTTAGATGGTGACCAACACATTTACATTCCTCCATCTCATAAGCTCAGCTGCTGCCCTAAGAACAGGCCTGGCAAGGGCCAGCTCTGACTCCCAGCCAGCTCCTGAGCCCCCATCTCCTTACCTTGCTGCAGCGGTAGGAGATGACCGGCTTGAAGTAGGACTCAGGAGTTCTCTCTATGGACCCCAAGAGGGTGGAGATGTTGATGATGGCTGCCTTGTTGCAACTCAGTCTTTTATCCTTGCTGTCCTGGGCAGCCTTCTTCAAGAGGGGCAGGAACGCCTGGGGACGAGCAGCCTGGTGGGTGCCCATGCTCCAAGCTGCTGCTGCCCGGCGGGGGCAGGAAGCCAAGAGAGAGGGTGTGAGCACCAGCTAGCACCATCCTCTTCTTCCCACAGCCTCAGGAAACTTCAGAAAGCCTTATGGGACCTTCACAGTGAGCAGAGAGGCACACGGCTGAAGCCAAAAGGAACAGAAGGCAGAGTTACCTGGGCCATCAGCAGCGGTCCCACCGCATTGGTCTTGTAAGCCCGTATCATCTCTTCAGAGTCCACCGTCTCCAGTGACACCGGGGTAAAGATGCCAGCATTGTTTATCAGCAGGTTCAGCCCTGCGCCGTTCAGCTTCCCCTCCACAATCTTTGCCGCATTGACAATCTCTGAGGGATTTGCAACATCTGCAAGAGGCAAAGAATGGGCTTCGGTCCCATTTCCCCCAGCGCAGAAGGGTGCTTAGATTTGTTTCTGAACGCTGAACACCCTCGTAATCCCTGGGGCTGGAGTCCACCCGAGGGGCTTGGGGAGAAGGTATGGGTTAAGCTCCCGAGAGCAGTCGGGCATCTCAAACTGCGCTGTCTCTTCCCCTTGTGGGCAGCAGAGGGTGCTGTGCAACCAGCCCAGAGCACCCGGGCACCCAAAATCTCTGCAACGCGCGGGGTGCCCTGCAGACAACCCCAGGGTGGGAAAGTGCTGCTGCAACGTTCCTGGGGGGGACGGTCCCCAGAGAAACAGCCCGTGGTTGGTCTCCAGAAGCTCCCCGTCCTGTGGCCGCAGGGAGTGGGATGCTGCAGCTGTGGGAGGTGTGGGATGAGGCAGGGATGGAGGAATTGGGCTTTGGGTGGTAGCAGCACTTGAAGGCAGATGTTGGGATGTGGAGCCAAACGCAGAGCCTGCGGCCAGAGATGGGAGGAGAATGGGGCCAGCGTGGTTGGTGGCACAAAGGTATCAGCCAACAGCCAGGGCACACCTACCCAGCTTCACCAGCACCAGGTTTGGGTGTTTAGATGCCAGATCTCTCAGCTCCTGTGGAAAGAAACGCAGAAACAATCAGCAGGAGGTGGCTGTGATGCCAAGAGCAATGCCAAGGCGCCCACGGTCATCCACTCTGAAGGCTGGGGAAGACTTATCTGGATGCAAACAGCACAGTCACAAGTCCTGGATGCTCTGGGCGCTACATCTCACCTGCCCAGCTGAAATGGATCCCTCTGCTCTGAGCTTTCCTTACCTCTAATGGGTTGTAGACAACAAGACCACATTCAATGTGCCCAAATTGATTACAACGTCTCACAAAGATGCCCACAGAGAATGCTACAAGGGGAAGAAACTGTTCCCAGTACCCAACCTGAACCTCTTCTGGTGCAATTTAAGGCCATTACCACCAACACATCCCGCCACCGTGGCGCGGGGTAAACACTGACCCTGGCTGTCAGCATCAGGCTGCGTGTCCCCACGCCACCCCTGGGCCCAGGCAATGCTGGCAAACACTTCTCAGCAGCTTGTGATGGCCAGCGAGCGTTTCCCCCCCTGCCGCCCAGCCACCTCTCACCCCAACATCCAAAGGGCGAGAGGAGTGACAGCATTAAGGTGGCTCCTCCCCAAAACACGACACGTGTCTGCCCCACGTTTCAGCCCAACGAGGGTGGTACAAGGGCTGTATTCAGACACCGGTGGCCTCCATCCTTGCCCGCAGCGCTGCTCAGCAGCCCCACGCCCTCATCGCCACCCTGCCGCCCTCACCTCCGCCGCCCCGCAGCTCCGGGCCCGCAGCCCAGCCGCCGCAGCCCAGTCCCCCACCCGCACGCTGACCTTCCCCCGCGGTCCCTCTGGGTCCCGGCAGGTCGCAAAGACGTGGGCGGGCGGGTGAGGCCCCCCAAGCAGCTGCCTGACCAACTCCAGCCCGATGCCGCGGTTGGAGCCGGTGAGCAGCACGCAGCGGGCCCGCAGAGCCGCCATGCCCCCCGCCTGCCCGCTGCCCGGGGAGGGCCCAGCCTGGCGCCTCCCTCCTGGGGCCCAACGCAACGCTTTGGCCCTGCGTGCGGAGGGGGTGTTGTTGTGGTGCTGGTTTATGTTCCTTTTTTACACAAACACTGAACTAAAACACCGCCGGCACAAGTAAATAGACCAGCAAATCGATGGTGAGTAGTAAAAAGAGCCCTGAGGAAAGCGTCACCCCAAGCAGCTCTTGTTGGGTGCTCTGCAGGGTGCCTGTGGCTTGCTCCATTCTGGGCTTTGGAACAGGAATTCTGTTAGCTAAATGTTGTGAGCATTCCGTGAGACTGCAAAGAGAGAAGGGAAAAAAGAGAAAAGGAAGGAGAGGAAGAATAAAGGAAGAAAAGGGAGAAAGGAAAAACAGGAAGAAAAAAATGAAGAAGGAAGAAAGAGGGGAAGAAAGAGAGAGGGGAAGGGGAAGGGAAGGAGAGGGAAGGGAAGGGGAAGGAAAGGGAAGGGAAGGGATGGGAAGGGAAGGGGAGAGGAGGGGATGGAAAGGAAGGGATGGGAAGGGAGGGGATGGAAGGGAAGGGATGGGAAGGGAGGGGATGGAAGGGAAGGGAGGGGAAGGAAAGGAGAGGGAAGGGGAGGGGAGGGGATGGAAAGGAAAGGAAGGGAGGGGAGGGAAGGGAAGGGAAGGGAAGGGAAGGGAAGGGAAGGGAAGGGAAGGGAAGGGAAGGGAAGGGAAGGGAAGGGAAGAAGAAAAAGCTTTGGTAATGTCCTGCAGTCTGTTAAAGCATTGTTCTACTACCAAACTTCAGGGTACTTGAGTGTAGAATTATGAGTACATGTTCAAATGCTTTTATCTGTAACTTTTACCCTCTATGAGGTCACTGTTGTGAGTATGCACGTGGTGATAGCAGATATGATTATAGCTCCTGGCATACTCAAGGTGTGGGAAAGCTTGCAAAGCAATCAAAGAGATGATTGCTGCAAATAAAGCAATGGGAGTTGTATTAGGAGCTTCAGAGCCCACAGACTTTTTCTGATTTGAAATGGCAGTGAGCATGGCGCAGCAGTTACAACATCTGCACCATCGTTGCGTTATATTTTTACTTTACTGATGTAAAAGCACATCTCCTTGGGATTTTATTCAATAAAGACAACAGGGCTGCCTTTCCCCTTGCCCCAGCCTCCCAGTGTCCAAGCAAGAATTTTACTTTGTGTCTTTCCATGGGCCTCCCTGCACGGAGGAGTCTTGCAGATCTACCACAAAGTGTTCCAGTGTTGTCAGATAATTAAACATGGATTCCTTCCAACTAAGGATGTCCTGTGATTCTGTGTCCTAAGGTCTGTCTTGAGTACACAACCACATCTTCCATGTTGTATTCCAGGAGCCCAAGCACTTCTCTTCTCCCAGCCATCTACTCAAGCTTCAATCCACCAGAAGGTAGTTGTGCCCCTTTGCTATACTAAAATTCAGCAGCATTGAAAGAAGATTGGCTCTTCTGTGCTCCTTCCCGTAGAAGCCAAAAGAGTTACCTGATGCTGCTCCACCTCCATTTCCTCAGCCTTGCTTGGGTGCAAGGAAGTGAAAGTGCTTTCTGCATTTTGGACCTTGCTTGGCCTTGTGGTCAGCTTCCATCAGCATCCAGTGTGGCTCCATCGAAGCCTCCGTGTCTGCTTTTTGCAATGAGACAGTTTGAGACCTTCAGAAATGCTTTGCTTATAAGAAGCTCTTGGCTCAGGAACTCTGGTGTGAACCAGAAAATTCACCATGAGGTTCAGAAAGAGACACGTCCTTAGTCTCACTCTGGATCCCAGCACAAACCCTTCACAATGTGGTGTCAGTAGTACTTTTCAGCCAAACAAGGAAATGAGTCAAGAGGGCTGATAGGACTTGCCCAGCTTCAGCATTCAGGCAGTGGCAGGAGTAAGCCCAAGCCATCCCTTGATAAGCTGTTCATTCATCACTGTCCTTTTATTCTTTAGTAAATGATTAACAGGTGAAGACATGAGCCTGGTTAGCCTTGAACACATTGTAAAGTCATGAATCTTGATAAAAGGCAGCACTTTTACCGCTGCTTACACGGTGGATTAATCATAGTAAATACAACGGCCATGCCCTCGTTTCTCAGCCTAACAAACAACATCGTATTTCCCAAGATAGGTATAGTGCCTCTGTAATTGCCCTTTGTGCAAACATCTGGGTGGGTGTGAATAGAAGGGAGCTTTCAGCCACCGATAGCGTGGAAGGTAAAGTCAAGTCCTGAATCCATGCAGCATGGTTAGGCAGAAATTGCCCGTGTGAGACTTGGGGAGGGCAGCGCTTGTGACAAGGCTCCATAGCCAACTCAGCAAGGAGGGTCGTTGTCTTCTACAAACGGCATTTATCAGCTAATAGAATGGTGGTCTGTGGCCATGAGAAGTGTGAAAATACAGAAAAAGGCCATGGGAAAGAATTATCTGGGTGTAGAAAGCCAGTCCTGCAGTTTGGGAGGTGTGCTGAGGCAGAGAGAATGAACAGCACTCAATGAGCCTCAGACAGAACTCATGGGGAGAGACAGCTAGAAGACTCAGAGGTTCAAAGTGGTGATGAGCACAGAGCAGTGTTGCCCCAAGAAGCTGAAAGCATGGCCTTAGTTGGCTAGCACAGCAGGAACAGATCATAGCATGATAGTGCAGAAAATTGTGTGGGCCACAGGGAGGACATGTCATGAAATAAAAGAACAGACAGCAGAAAGGGTAAATGTGTCATCTTGGTAAGAATGTCTTCATAAGTGAATGAAATGGGAGTGCTCTTGTGCAGTGAACAATTGAGAGGCACAATAATGTGAGCAAGGTGAGAAGGCTGAGAGTGAAAGCATTCTTCAGCAAGCAGGCCACGTGAGATCTGCTCTATAAAGCTTCAATGGGACAATCAATGATGGGGCATTTGCTTGGAAGAAAGGAGAGCAGAGAACACCAGCTTGTGGCCATCTGAGCAACAGTCTGAATGAGACAGACAGGGAAAGGGGAATGAGATCACCCTGACTTCTTTATGCATGGCTACGATCTGCAAAGCCCATCTGGCTTGTGATGCTGGTGGAGCAGCTCAGTGGAAGTCCTGCAGTCCCAGGGGCATCGTGTCTCCTTCCCACTTGCTGCTTCCACTCTCCTCACAAACCAAAGCTTCTCCTGGCCAGGGCTGCTGCTGGCTATCGATTTAGGGGGTCAGGCATCACCAGATAAACAATTTGCTATAAAAACAGTAAATTGATTTTTGCCTTTTAAAAAAGGTGGTTCTCAGCCAAAAGCTGTGTCCCAGACAGTTCAGAGAATTTGAAAGATTGCAAACAGAGACAACGGTTTGTGCAAGCCCTGAGGCGGTGAGCAGGAAGCTCGCTATGAGACAGGAAGCATTTGGGAACTGAACAAACATGGGCTGGAGCAGAGGCAGGAGAATCAATATGGGAAAGCTGAGTGTTAGCTCTGTTCTGGTAACTGGGGCCAACTGGGGAACTGGGGCTGAACCTCCTCATCAACAACGCTGGAATTGCAAAGATAAATTCACTTGACAACAAGACACTGAAGGACATGTCCCGGAACGATCCCTTCCTCTGGTGATGGACGCTAAGTAATTAACACTCCAGAAGTAACCAAACATTTAAATTAGTGAATACAGCCGATAGTATTTCCCCGCATTCGTTTTGTATTTTCAACTACCCAGGGAGGTGGTTGAGTCACTGTCCCTGTATGTGTTTAAGAGCCGTTTGGATGTAGTGCTCGGAGATATGATTTAGCAGAGGGTTGTTAGAGTTAGGGTACTGTGGTTAGGCTGCGGTTGGACTTGATGATCCTTGAGGTCCCTTCCAATCTGAGTAATTCTATGATTCTATGATTCTATGTCTGAGGTGTACACTACCAACACCATTGCACGTCTGCTGCTCAGCCAGGGAATGCGCTCACCTACAGCTCCAGAAACATCCCTGTCCTGAGGCACTGAGATCCTCTATAGAGAAATGGAAGGAGATGGTGGGACAGGGCTCAGGGATGGGTGGCTGAGTGCTGGCAAGGACTGAGTACAGCCGTTGTCCAGTGCCCCTCCTTGGAAATCCTCCAAAGCCACCTGCATGCAGTCCTGGCAGTGGGCTCTTGGTGGCTCAGCTTGAGTAGGGGAGGTTGCACCAGATGATCTCCAGTGGTATCTATCAATCACAACTGTCCTCTGATTCTGTGGTTCTGATGTAACCCTCTATGGAAGAAAATGTGCCCTCCCAATGGGCATCCTCTGTCCATGTTTCTCCCACAGGCTGCTCTGAACATGCTCACCAGGTGCCAGTCCATGGGGTACCGGGAACATGGAATCTTCACTGTTGCTTTCCATCCCGGCTGGGTGCAAACGGACTTGGGATGCGAAGGAGGAGCCAAGGTAGGAGCTTCCCCACGCTGGGTGCATCCACAGCCTGTGCTGGTTTCCCATGGGAGGCTGCTGTCTCCCGAAGCCCTGCCCCAAGACCCCCTCAGGGGGCCGCTCCCTCAGCACCATGGCAGCTCTCCCTGCCCTGGGACCCCTGCGCAGCGCCAGCCCTGGCTCCTGGCAGCCCCACCGCCCGCCTTCCCAGCTCTCACCCTCCTGCCAGGGCTCTGCTTCCCCCTCGGCCCAGCCGCTGCCTTCCCGCAGCCGGGCTCCAGGGCACAGCCTGGGCAGCCCTTGGGCACACACGCCCGTGTTTCTCCCTCTGCCCTGCAGCCCCCGCTGACGGTGGACGCGAGCGTAGGAGGGATGCTGAAGGTGCTCTCCAAGCTCTCCGAGAAGGACAGCGGGACCTTCCTGGACTGGGAAGGGAACGTGGTGGCCTGGTGAGGTGCTGGCCCGGCCTCCTGCCTGGATCCTGGCACTGGCCCCTCTGCTGCTGCCCAACCTCTGCTACATCCCCAATAAACCCATGTCTGACAACAGCAAAGCTGCCGACTCTGTGTTTGAGCATAGCAGTCTCTGTCACAGCTGTGAGACTACAGAGTTGCAACAGAGAGAGACACATGAGAGAGAGTATAAATATACAGAGAGTAAATAAAAGATTTAACCAGAGAAATTAGAAGATTAGACAGAGTTCGGTGGAAATAGAACAGAGCCCTAGAAACGTTTGACTTGGAAGGAACACTTAAATGTCATCCTGTTCAACTGTCCTGTGATAATCAGGGCTCCATCATGTGCTCAGACCCCGTCCAGCCTGACCTTGGATGTCTGCAGGGACATGGCAGCCATCATCTCTCTGGGCAGCTTGTGCCAGTGCTTCGCAGCCCAGTCTAAACATCCCCTCTTTTTGTTTGAAACCATTTCCCTGCTGTCCCATCACAACAGACCCTGCTAAATTGTCTGCAGAAAGTGGCACCTCTGCTTTCTCACTGCCCCATCAAGCAGTGTCACAGGGAGATCCATCTCATGTCTTGGACTCCATGGTTGCTTTCTCCAATCTGTGTCTTGACACATTTGGGTTTCTGGCTTCTTAATTTGGCCTCAATTTCCCATTATTGAGCTGGTGTATGAGGTACACTTGACAGAACAAGCTATCTCATTCGCGAATACCCTCACTCAGGAGCATAAGACCAGGTTGGGTTCACACGAACGCTTCTCCATTTTAGGTCCAGTTTGTGTCCCTGCACATTCTTTATGGCTACTTCAATTTCTTCATAATTATGTGGCATTGAAAAAAAGCCTTGACCAGAAACCCCTGAAGGAGCTCACAATCACCTTCCACACAACTTAAAGCAGAATTTGCCTTAAAAAATCGAATTGATTTTTGCCCTTTGCAATGTTAGCTCTCAGTCAGGAGCTGTGTCCCAGACAGTTCAAAGAATTTGAGAGATTGCAAACAGAGACAAGGGTTTGTGCAAGCCCTTAGGGGGTGGGCTGTCTGCTCAGCATGCTATAAGAAGCATTGGAGCACTGAACAAGCAATGTGAGCTGGAGCAGAAGCAGGAGAAGCAATATGGGAGAGCTGCGTGTCCGCTCCGCTCTGGTGACTGGGGCCAACCGGGGAATCGGCCTGGGGTTTGTCCGGCACCTGCTGGCATTGCCAAACCCACCTGAGTGGGTCTTTGCAGGCTGCCGGGACCCCAAGGGACAGCGAGCACAGGTGAGGCTGGGCTGGGCTGGAGCTGAGGTGGGGGACAGCAGGGCTGCTGCAGGAGTGGGGATGTGTGAAGGGAGCTGCAGCCCTGGACCTCGGGCACAGGAGAACTGGGGCGGGATGCAAGCAATGGGGTGCCCAGGGCTCCCTGGGGTCCAGAAGGGAGCTGCTGCCACTGCCTGGCACCGTGTGCCCCAGGGCTGGAGGCAAAGGGCTGCTGTTGGCTGAGCAGAACAGAGTGTGACAGCGGGCTCACACCCGCTGTCTTCTACAGGAGCTGCAGAAATTGGCCTCCAAGCACCCCAACCTGGTCATCGTCCCGCTCGGTAGGTGACACAGCTGTAGCACAAGGTGCCTCCCTGGGCTCCCCGCTCTGCCAGCACTGCGTCCTCCCACATCCCTGGTGCAGGGCTCTGTCCCAGCACCGTGCCTGCTGGCAGACACCGAGGGCAGCGGGCTCTCACCTCCCCACCTCGCCTCTGCAGAAGTCACCGATCCCGCCAGCATCAAGGCGGCCGCAGCCAGCGTCGGGGAGCGCCTCAAGGGCTCGGGGCTGAACCTCCTCATCAACAATGCTGCTGTTCTGAAGGTGAACTCACTTGACACCGAGACACTGAAGGACATGTCTGAGGTGTACACCACCAACACCGTTGCACCTCTACTGCTCAGCCAGGTAACGTGCTCACCCACAGCTCCAGGAACGTCCCTGTACTGAGGCACTGAGATCCTCTATAGAGAAATGGAAGGAGATGGTGGGACAGAGCTCAGGGATGGGTGGCTGAGTGCTGGCAAGGACTGAGTACAGCTGTTGTCCAGTGCCCCTCCTTGGAAATCCTCCAAAGCCACCTGCATGCAGTCCTGGCAGTGGGCTTTTGGTGGCTCAGCTTGAGTAGGGGAGGTTGCACCAGATGATCTCCAGTGGTATCTATCAATCACAACTGTCCTCTGATTCTGTGGTTCTGATGTGAACTGCTGTGAAGGGAAAAGTGCCCTTGCAATGAACCACCTCTGTGCATGCTTCTCCTTCCCCTCCCACAGGCGTTCCTGCCGCTGCTGAAAAAGGCAGCCCAGGGGAGCCCAGGCTCAGGGATGAGCTGCAGCAAGGCAGCCATTGTCAACATTTCCAGCACTGCTGGTTCAATCAAAGAAGTCTATTTATGGGAATCTGAACAGTGTCTCTCTTATCGCTGCAGCAAGGTTTGTGACATCTTGGACATTACCCAAACATTCCTTACTCTTCAAAAGAATGTATGAGCCCTCTATTGTCATCTCTGACAGTCTCTCAATCTCTTATCACTGTAACTGAGATCCTGTCACACACCTTGCCTTTTCAATGCATGATCTCTTGATCCCCACCTAATCCCTGTGCTCTCTCCTACAGGCTGCTCAGAACATGCTCACCAGGTGCCAGTCCATGGGGTACCGGGAACACGGCATCCTTTGCATTGCTTTCCATCCCGGCTGGGTGCAAACAGACATGGGGAACTCAGTTGGAGAAAAGGTAGGAGCTTCCCCTACCGCTGGGTGCATCCACAGTCTGTGTTGGTTTCCCAATGGGAGGCTGCTGTCTCCCGGAGCCCTGCCCCAAGACCCCCTCAGGGGGCCGCTCCCTCAGCACCATGGCAGCTCTCCCTGCCCTGGGACCCCTGCGCAGCGCCAGCCCTGGCTCCTGGCAGCCCCACCGCCCGCCTTCCCAGCTCTCACCCTCCTGCCAGGGCTCTGCTTCCCCCTCGGCCCAGCCGCTGCCTTCCCGCAGCCGGGCTCCAGGGCACAGCCTGGGCAGCCCTTGGGCACACACGCCCGTGTTTCTCCCTCTGCCCTGCAGCCCCCGCTGACGGTGGACGCGAGCGTAGGAGGGATGCTGAAGGTGCTCTCCAAGCTCTCCGAGAAGGACAGCGGGACCTTCCTGGACTGGGAAGGGAACGTGGTGGCCTGGTGAGGTGCTGGCCCGGCCTCCTGCCTGGATCCTGGCACTGACCCTCTGCTGCTGCCAAACCTGTGTTTCACCCTCAATAAACCCATATCTGACAACAGCAATGCTCTTGGCTCTGACTCTGAGCACAGCAGGCTCTGATGCACACTGAGATCTCATGGAGAGAAGCCACTTCCCAGGGGT
The DNA here is from genome assembly GCF_905368555.1 of Meleagris gallopavo. Lineage (NCBI taxonomy): Eukaryota > Metazoa > Chordata > Aves > Galliformes > Phasianidae > Meleagris > Meleagris gallopavo. The sequence continues at coordinate 1,660,355 of NC_139416.1, forward strand.
GTTCCTCATCCGTGTGCATCAGCACCCTCTGCTCCTAGTCACAGTCAATTTCTGGAATCTCAGTTAGAGACAACTGTCACTTCTGGATGTGCCCCTTTATGGAGTGAAGGGAGTTGAGATCAGACTCTGTCTCCAAGGATGTGGGCTGCCCGGGGCAGGAATGGCCAGGATCTGCCCAACACGGCTGCCTCAACTGCGCCCAGGCAGTCCGGGACACAAAGCTGAGAGCAGTCACTGCAGGCACAGTTGGGGTGCAGGGTGCTGCATGCTGGGGTTGGGAATGGAGAGTGCTGCCTATGTCCCTGGGTGGCTGCTGGCGACATGGGGGCTCAGCTGGTGTCACCTGGGCAAGCAGTTGCCTTCCCAGTCGAGGAGCGTGCCAGAGGTCTCTTATGCATGTGTCCTTCAAGAGGCTGCCCAGAGCCACAGGGACTCCTGCACACTGTGCTCCACCATCACTGCGTCTGCTGAAGGGCACAAGGACCTGTATGACCACTGTGGCCCAGGGTGGGCAGAGAGAGCTGAGGGGTCCAACCAGGCTGGAGTTTTGACTCAAGGTATGCAAGGTTTTGACCTTCAAGTTCACGAGTCCAACCTCATCTACAAAATCCCATCACTAAACTGTGTCCCCAGGTGTCACATCCACACATCTCTTCAATGTCTCGGTGATGGGGAATCCACCACTTTCCTGGTCAGGCCGTTCCAAAGTTTGACAAAACTTTTCCATGAAGAAATTCTTCTTAATGTCCAACAGAAACCTCTTGAACACAACTGGCAGCTGTCCTATTACTCGACACCTGACAAAAGAGGCCAACATCTCATTCCTGAAGTCATCTTTCAGGAAATTGTAGGGACCTACGAGGTTTCATCTCTGTCTCCACTTCTCCAAACCAAACAAGCCTCATACCCTCTGTGTCTCCTCATAACTCCTGTTTTCCAGTCCCTGCATCTGCTTCATTGCCCTTCTCTGCACTCACTCCGGCAACTCAAGATCCTTCTGGCAGTGAGGGGCCCAAAACTGAACCCAGCATTTGAGGTGCAGTCTCACCAGTGCCACGTACACTGGACAGTCACTTCCACACTCCTCTTGGCCATACTATTTCCAGTGGAGGTCAGGAAGCCGTTGGCCTTCTTGCCCATCTGGGCACACCTCTGCCTCGTGTTCAGCCAGCTGTCAATCAGCACATCCAGGTTCTTCTCTACCAGGCACCTTCCAGCTGCACTTCCCCAACCATGTAACACTGCACGGGGTTGTTGTGATCCAAGGGCAAGACGTGGTGCCCGCCCTCGTGGAATGTCATGCACCTGGACTCGGTGTATTGATCCAGACTATCCAGATCCCTCTGCAGAGCCTTCCTGCCCTCAAGTATTTTGACACTGCCACCTCACTTGGTGTTGTCTTTTCAGCTTCCTCAGGGATCTCTCCATTCCCTCATTCAGATCACTGGCACAACTGTGAAACAAAACTGGCTCCAATACTGAGCCATGGGGAACACCACCAGTGCCTGGCAGCCAGCTGGGTCAAACCCCATTCATTAGGCCCTATTCAGTCTAGCCAGCCTGGCTGCTTTTTCATCACCTGTTGGTCCCCTCTGTGCCATATGTTGGCACTCAGGACGATCTTTTCCATAACATTCCCTGCTTCCAAGATCAGGATGACAACTCGTAACTGTCTGGGCCATCTTTCCCTCCCTTCTCATGCTCTGCAGTCACAGGTGCTAACCTGCACTCAGCTGGCACTCCCCAGTTATGCAGCACTGCTGGCAAATTGCTGACTGCCTTGGCGAGCACTTGCACCACCTCTGTTGGCTGTACCTCATAGGCCACACAGACTTACGAATGTTCAAAACAAGTCTGAGGTCACTTCCAGTTTCCCACTGAATCCAAGGGCTGCGTCTCACTCCCTCTCACCACCTTACAGCTCAGGGGTCTGGGTACCCTCAGAACAACTGGTCTTTCAAACAAAGGTTGAAGCAGAAAAGGCGTGAAGCACGTCAGCATCATCCCTGTCTGGGCCCCGGGCCAGAAGAGCTGGAGTTGGACAGAGATTGGCATTGTAAAGACAGTAGCCTTGATGAAAAGCAGCACCTTTACTATTGCTTTCACAGCGGAGTAAACATAATAGAGATAATAGTGCCATGCCCCTGCTCCTCAGCCTGACAAACTAAAGGACATTTCCCAAGATTTCTGTAGCGACTTTGCAATTGCCCTTTGTGCACGTATCCAGATGAGGGTGAACACTGAGCTTTCAGCCACTGAGAGTTTGGAAGGTGCAATCATGCCCCAACTCCTTGCAGCGCGCTAAGACAGAAAGCATCTCTCTGTGACATATGGCTGTCAGGGGGCCTGTGGGACAGGATACACCAACGGCCTGAAAAATACTGAAAAATACTGCTTTTGTTCACCCTAAAGCTCAGCCCGTGCAAGAACGTCTCACCCTGCTGCAGCCGAGCCTCGGGGACAGCAGCACTTGTGACAAGACTGGTGATTGGCACCCCAGCAAGGCTGACTGTTCTCTTCTGGGTGTGTTCACGCCAGGCTGGACTGTGACCCCTGCTAAAGGAATGCTTGTTTAGGATTTTATGGTCCAGTGTGAGGCCCCAGAGCAAAGTCAACAGTGTACCATTACAGCTCTAAAACAATGGAGAGGTTCAAAACCAACATGACACAGCAGAAACAGGAGAGATGAAAGAGCTGGTCTTGGTTTTATCTGGTTCTGAGGTAACCTGAACTTTTCCATCACACTGTGGGTGATGATGCAGAAAAGGAAAACCCTGGAAGACTATTCTGTGAAAGAGCCGAGCATTCGTCTGCAAATGGCATTTATCTGCTAAGGATTGTCTCTGGCCATGAAAATATAGTGTAAATACAGAAAAAGGCCATGGGAAAGAATTATCTGGGTGTAGAAAGCCAGTCCTGCAGTTTGGGAGGTGTGCTGAGGCAGAGAGAATGAACAGCACTCAATGAGAAATCAGCCTCAGACAGAACTCATGGGGAGAGACAGCTGGAAGACTCAGAGGTTCAAAGTGGTGATGAGCACAGAGCAGTGTTGCCCCAAGAAGCTGAAAGCATGGCCTTAGTTGGCTAGCACAGCAGGAACAGATCACAGCATGATGGTGCAGAAAGCTGTGTGGGCCACAGGGAGGACATGTCATGAAATAAAAGAACAGACAGCAGAAAGGAAAGGGTAAATGTGTCATCTTGGTAAGAATGTCTTCATAAGTGAATGAAATAGGAGTGCTTAACACGATGACATTGTACCTGTACGCAAAGTCTGGTGAAGAGCAGCAGCAGTACTTAACAAATAAGTTAGCAGGGAAATTTTCCCCCCCAGGTCCAAAAGCGGAACCATTGAGTATGGCCTGATGGCAAACATTGCATGCCAATCCAGTGCCAGACAGGAGGCAGATCTGTGTGCGGTTCTGACATCTGAGCTGGGCTGTGTGTTCTGCTGAGATGTGGGGGTAGGGTGTGCAAAATTCAGCTCTCTCACAGCCGTGTGCATGGAAATGTTGTGTCAAGGCTACGACAGCAGAAGCTTTAAAAAGTTTTATGTAAAATTGTTTCTGACAGTCCTGGCAACAAACTGATCAGCACCGGTGACGTATTTATTAGCAGTGGGTCCACATCTAGATGAAGAGCATGTTGATATGACAAAACCCACTGATCTGTCCTCTTCCGGATTAAGAAATACTGTGATAGCCCAAGGCAGGCATGGGGAGAGCCTGGTGACAGCACACATGGAGCAGAAGACACAAATTTTCATGGAGCTGGGCCATCATGCCTCAGGTCAGTGCCCAAATGTGGGCACTGGCAGACGGTAGGTGGGAGAGGAGTGAGGCAGGCAGCACTACCTGCTCTGGTGGCTCCACACTGATTTTAAGACTGGCCTGACATGGAGAGGGGCCACCAGGATGCACGCCTGGGCACAGCAGGGCTTTGGAGAAGTTCTGGCAGCCTGGCTGGGGAGAAGATGCTCTGCTTAACTGAACCGCCAAGACAATCCGATGGGAGAAGCCAACACGCCTGCACTGTACGGTGACTTCACCCCTCAGTGATTGCTCATCAGCCCATCAGCCTGTGCCCGTGGCTTTGGAATCTGTGCTCCAAAGAACAACTGCCAAGGAAACACTGGAGATGGGGCATTTGCTGGGAAGAAAGGAGAGCAGAGAACACCAGCTTGTGGCCATCAGAGCAACAATCTGACTGAGACAGGGAAAGGGGATTGACACCACCTCAGACTGGATTATGCATGGCTACGATCTGCAAAGCCCATCTGGCTTGTGATGCTGGTGGAGCAGCTCAGTGGAAGCCCTGCAGACCCACGGGGCATCGTGTCTCCTTCCCACTTGCTGCTTCCACTCTCCTCACACACCAACACTTCTCCTGGCCAGGGCTGCTGCTGGCTATCGATTTAGGGGGTCAGGCATCACCAGACAGCCAGATTGTAATTAAAAAAGCAAAGTGACTTTTGCCCTTCAGTAAAGCTGGCTCCCAGCCAGGAGCTTTTACCTGGACAGTTCAGAGCAGGTGAGGCTGTATCCAAAACCAAGGGTTTGCACAAGCCCTGTGTGGGTGGGGTGGAATGCTATAAGAAGCATTGGAGCACTGAACAAGCAATGTGAGCTGGAGCAGAAGCAGGAGAAGCAATATGGGAGAGCTGCGTGTCCGCTCCGCTCTGGTGACTGGGGCCAACCGGGGAATCGGCCTGGGGTTTGTCCGGCACCTGCTGGCATTGCCAAACCCACCTGAGTGGGTCTTTGCAGGCTGCCGGGACCCCAAGGGACAGCGAGCACAGGTGAGGCTGGGCTGGGCTGGAGCTGAGGTGGGGGACAGCAGGGCTGCTGCAGGAGTGGGGATGTGTGAAGGGCTCCGCCAGGGAGCTGCAGCCCTGGACCTCGGGCACAGGAGAACTGGGGCGGGATGCAAGCAATGGGGTGCCCAGGGCTCCCTGGGGTCCAGAAGGGAGCTGCTGCCACTGCCTGGCACCGTGTGCCCCAGGGCTGGAGGCAAAGGGCTTCTGTTGGCTGAGCAGAACAGAGTGTGACAGCGGGCTCACACCCGCTGTCTTCTACAGGAGCTGCAGAAATTGGCCTCCAAGCACCCCAACCTGGTCATCGTCCCGCTCGGTAGGTGACACAGCTGTAGCACAAGGTGCCTCCCTGGGCTCCCCGCTCTGCCAGCACTGCGTCCTCCCACATCCCTGGTGCAGGGCTCTGTCCCAGCACCGTGCCTGCTGGCAGACACCGAGGGCAGCGGGCTCTCACCTCCCCACCTCGCCTCTGCAGAAGTCACCGATCCCGCCAGCATCAAGGCGGCCGCAGCCAGCGTCGGGGAGCGCCTCAAGGGCTCGGGGCTGAACCTCCTCATCAACAATGCTGGGATTGTAAGGGCAAACACGCTTGACAACGAGACACTGAAGGACATGTCTGAGGTGTACACCACCAATACCATTGCACCTCTGCTGCTCAGCCAGGTAACGTGCTCACCACAGCTCCAGGAACGTCCCTGTCCTGAGGCCCTGAGGTACTCGATGGATGGAGGTAGGGGTGGGTAGGACGGGGCCCTCATCTACTCTGCCTGCTGTCTTCTTGCCCTGCTGTCAGGTCCTTCACACTTCAAGGTCTCTTCTTGTCAGAAGTAGGTGCTCAAATCAGCTCTGAAAAGGCTGAGCACAAGATGCCCATTCCAGGTTGAGACTTGTCAGTAGACTGAAGAATATGGCATGCTGGAGTCTGAGTCCATTCACTGTGACATGGTAACAGTGCAGAGGTACAGGCCCATGCCAGAGAGCAGAGTATCGTGATCTGAGCCAGGGGAACAAGAATTTGCACTCTGCCTTTCTTCTGAGCACAGATGGGTGGCTGAGTGCTTTCAGTAGCTGATTGCTGGTACTGTCCAGTGTCCCTCCTTGGAGATGCTCAGAAGTCACCTGGACATGGTCTTGGGTAATGGGCTCTTGGTGACTCTGCTTGGGTAGGAAAGGTTGCACTAGATGATCTACAGAGATACCTGCAAACAACAACTGTCCTCTGATTCTGTTGCTCTGCTATGACCTACTATGGAAGAAAACATGCCCTCCCAATGAGTCTCCTCTGTGCATGCTTCTCCTTCCCCTCCCACAGGCGTTCCTGCCGCTGCTGAAGAAGGCAGCCCAGGGGAGCCCAGGCTCGGGGATGAGCTGCAGCAAGGCAGCCATTGTCAACATTTCCAGTAATGGGGGTTCAATCAAAGAAGTCTATTTATGGGAAGGCATACAAGCTGCCTGTTACCGCTGCAGCAAGGTATGTGCCACGTTGAGCCTGACTCAACCTTCTCCTATCTGCCAGGGATTTCATGTGCTCTCTAGTACAATCTTCAATAGTCTCTGTATCTCTCTGCTGTTGCTGAGCTCCTGACAGTCCCTAGACCTCACTCGCAGCACATTGCCCCAGTTCTCACTTGATCTCTGTGCTCTCTCCCACAGGCGGCTCTGAACATGCTCACCAGGTGCCAGTCCATGGGGTACCGGGAACATGGAATCTTCACTGTTGCTTTCCATCCCGGCTGGGTGCAAACGGACTTGGGATGCGAAGGAGGAGCCAAGGTAGGAGCTTCCCCACGCTGGGTGCATCCACAGCCTGTGCTGGTTTCCCATGGGAGGCTGCTGTCTCCCGAAGCCCTGCCCCAAGACCCCCTCAGGGGGCCGCTCCCTCAGCACCATGGCAGCTCTCCCTGCCCTGGGACCCCTGCGCAGCGCCAGCCCTGGCTCCTGGCAGCCCCACCGCCCGCCTTCCCAGCTCTCACCCTCCTGCCAGGGCTCTGCTTCCCCCTCGGCCCAGCCGCTGCCTTCCCGCAGCCGGGCTCCAGGGCACAGCCTGGGCAGCCCTTGGGCACACACGCCCGTGTTTCTCCCTCTGCCCTGCAGCCCCCGCTGACGGTGGACGCGAGCGTAGGAGGGATGCTGAAGGTGCTCTCCAAGCTCTCCGAGAAGGACAGCGGGACCTTCCTGGACTGGGAAGGGAACGTGGTGGCCTGGTGAGGTGCTGGCCCGGCCTCCTGCCTGGATCCTGGCACTGGCCCCTCTGCTGCTGCCCGACCTCTGCTACATCCCCAATAAACCCATGTCTGACAACAGCAATGCTCTTGGCTCTGACTCTGAGCACAGCAGGCTCTTTCGCTCAGGGCAAGCCTGCAGAGAGGAGCCCCTTTCCCAGGCATGTTCCATTCCGCATCTGTGTGCATTGGCATCCTCTGCTCCCAACCACAGCTACTGGGAATTGGGATCAGACTCTGTCTCCAAGGATGTGGGCTGCCCGGGGCAGGAATGGCCAGGATCTGCCCAACACGGCTGCCTCAACTGCGCCCAGGCAGTCCGGGACACAAAGCTGAGAGCAGTCACTGCAGGCACAGTTGGGGTGCAGGGTGCTGCATGCTGGGGTTGGGAATGGAGAGTGCTGCCTATGTCCCTGGGTGGCTGCTGGCGACATGGGGGCTCAGCTGGTGTCACCTGGGCAAGCAGTTGCCTTCCCAGTCGAGGAGCGTGCCAGAGGTCTCTTATGCATGTGTCCTTCAAGAGGCTGCCCAGAGCCACAGGGACTCCTGCACACTGTGCTCCACCATCACTGCGTCTGCTGAAGGGCACAAGGACCTGTATGACCACTGTGGCCCAGGGTGGGCAGAGAGAGCTGAGGGGTCCAACCAGGCTGGAGTTTTGACTCAAGGTATGCAAGGTTTTGACCTTCAAGTTCACGAGTCCAACCTCATCTACAAAATCCCATCACTAAACTGTGTCCCCAGGTGTCACATCCACACATCTCTTCAATGTCTCGGTGATGGGGAATCCACCACTTTCCTGGTCAGGCCGTTCCAAAGTTTGACAAAACTTTTCCATGAAGAAATTCTTCTTAATGTCCAACAGAAACCTCTTGAACACAACTGGCAGCTGTCCTATTACTCGACACCTGACAAAAGAGGCCAACATCTCATTCCTGAAGTCATCTTTCAGGAAATTGTAGGGACCTACGAGGTTTCATCTCTGTCTCCACTTCTCCAAACCAAACAAGCCTCATACCCTCTGTGTCTCCTCATAACTCCTGTTTTCCAGTCCCTGCATCTGCTTCATTGCCCTTCTCTGCACTCACTCCGGCAACTCAAGATCCTTCTGGCAGTGAGGGGCCCAAAACTGAACCCAGCATTTGAGGTGCAGTCTCACCAGTGCCACGTACACTGGACAGTCACTTCCACACTCCTCTTGGCCATACTATTTCCAGTGGAGGTCAGGAAGCCGTTGGCCTTCTTGCCCATCTGGGCACACCTCTGCCTCGTGTTCAGCCAGCTGTCAATCAGCACATCCAGGTTCTTCTCTACCAGGCACCTTCCAGCTGCACTTCCCCAACCATGTAACACTGCACGGGGTTGTTGTGATCCAAGGGCAAGACGTGGTGCCCGCCCTCGTGGAATGTCATGCACCTGGACTCGGTGTATTGATCCAGACTATCCAGATCCCTCTGCAGAGCCTTCCTGCCCTCAAGTATTTTGACACTGCCACCTCACTTGGTTGTCTTTTCAGCTTCCTCAGGGATCTCTCCATTCCCTCATTCAGATCACTGGCACAACTGTGAAACAAAACTGGCTCCAATACTGAGCCATGGGGAACACCACCAGTGCCTGGCAGCCAGCTGGGTCAAACCCCATTCATTAGGCCCTATTCAGTCTAGCCAGCCTGGCTGCTTTTTCATCACCTGTTGGTCCCCTCTGTGCCATATGTTGGCACTCAGGACGATCTTTTCCATAACATTCCCTGCTTCCAAGATCAGGATGACAACTCGTAACTGTCTGGGCCATCTTTCCCTCCCTTCTCATGCTCTGCAGTCACAGGTGCTAACCTGCACTCAGCTGGCACTCCCCAGTTATGCAGCACTGCTGGCAAATTGCTGACTGCCTTGGCGAGCACTTGCACCACCTCTGTTGGCTGTACCTCATAGGCCACACAGACTTACGAATGTTCAAAACAAGTCTGAGGTCACTTCCAGTTTCCCACTGAGTCCAAGGGCTGCGTCTCACTCCCTCTCACCACCTTACAGCTCAGGGGTCTGGGTACCCTCAGAACAACTGGTCTTTCAAACAAAGGTTGAAGCAGAAAAGGCGTGAAGCACGTCAGCATCATCCCCGTCTGGGCCCCGGGCCAGAAGAGCTGGAGTTGGACAGAGATTGGCATTGTAAAGACAGTAGCCTTGATGAAAAGCAGCACCTTTACTATTGCTTTCACAGCGGAGTAAACATAATAGAGATAATAGTGCCATGCCCCTGCTCCTCAGCCTGACAAACTAAAGGACATTTCCCAAGATTTCTGTAGCGACTTTGCAATTGCCCTTTGTGCACGTATCCAGATGAGGGTGAACACTGAGCTTTCAGCCACTGAGAGTTTGGAAGGTGCAATCATGCCCCAACTCCTTGCAGCGCGCTAAGACAGAAAGCATCTCTCTGTGACATATGGCTGTCAGGGGGCCTGTGGGACAGGATACACCAACGGCCTGAAAAATACTGAAAAATACTGCTTTTGTTCACCCTAAAGCTCAGCCCGTGCAAGAACGTCTCACCCTGCTGCAGCCGAGCCTCGGGGACAGCAGCACTTGTGACAAGACTGGTGATTGGCACCCCAGCAAGGCTGACTGTTCTCTTCTGGGTGTGTTCACGCCAGGCTGGACTGTGACCCCTGCTAAAGGAATGCTTGTTTAGGATTTTATGGTCCAGTGTGAGGCCCCAGAGCAAAGTCAACAGTGTACCATTACAGCTCTAAAACAATGGAGAGGTTCAAAACCAACATGACACAGCAGAAACAGGAGAGATGAAAGAGCTGGTCTTGGTTTTATCTGGTTCTGAGGCACCCTGAACTTTTCCATCACACTGTGGGTGATGATGCAGAAAAGGAAAACCGTGGAAGACTATTCTGTGAAAGAGCCGAGCATTCGTCTGCAAATGGCATTTATCTGCTAAGGATTGTCTCTGGCCATGAAAATATAGTGTAAATACAGAAAAAGGCCATGGGAAAGAATTATCTGGGTGTAGAAAGCCAGTCCTGCAGTTTGGGAGGTGTGCTGAGGCAGAGAGAATGAACAGCACTCAATGAGAAATCAGCCTCAGACAGAACTCATGGGGAGAGACAGCTGGAAGACTCAGAGGTTCAAAGTGGTGATGAGCACAGAGCAGTGTTGCCCCAAGAAGCTGAAAGCATGGCCTTAGTTGGCTAGCACAGCAGGAACAGATCACAGCATGATGGTGCAGAAAGCTGTGTGGGCCACAGGGAGGACATGTCATGAAATAAAAGAACAGACAGCAGAAAGGAAAGGGTAAATGTGTCATCTTGGTAAGAATGTCTTCATAAGTGAATGAAATAGGAGTGCTTAACACGATGACATTGTACCTGTACGCAAAGTCTGGTGAAGAGCAGCAGCAGTACTTAACAAATAAGTTAGCAGGGAAATTTCCCCCCCCAGGTCCAAAAGCGGAACCATTGAGTATGGCCTGATGGCAAACATTGCATGCCAATCCAGTGCCAGACAGGAGGCAGATCTGTGTGCAGTTCTGACATCTGAGCTGGGCTGTGTGTCCTGCTGAGATGTGGGGGTAGGGTGTGCAAAATTCAGCTCTCTCACAGCCGTGTGCATGGAAATGTTGTGTCAAGGCTACGACAGCAGAAGCTTTAAAAAGTTTTATGTAAAATTGTTTCTGACAGTCCTGGCAACAAACTGATCAGCACCGGTGACGTATTTATTAGCAGTGGGTCCACATCTAGATGAGGAGCATGTTGATATGACAAAACCCACTGATCTGTCCTCTTCCGGATTAAGAAATACTGTGATAGCCCAAGGCAGGCATGGGGAGAGCCTGGTGACAGCACACATGGAGCAGAAGACACAAATTTTCATGGAGCTGGGCCATCATGCCTCAGGTCAGTGCCCAAATGTGGGCACTGGCAGACGGTAGGTGGGAGAGGAGTGAGGCAGGCAGCACTACCTGCTCTGGTGGCTCCACACTGATTTTAAGACTGGCCTGACATGGAGAGGGGCCACCAGGATGCACGCCTGGGCACAGCAGGGCTTTGGAGAAGTTCTGGCAGCCTGGCTGGGGAGAAGATGCTCTGCTTAACTGAACCGCCAAGACAATCCGATGGGAGAAGCCAACACGCCTGCACTGTACAGTGACTTCACCCCTCAGTGATTGCTCATCAGCCCATCAGCCTGTGCCCGTGGCTTTGGAATCTGTGCTCCAAAGAACAACTGCCAAGGAAACACTGGAGATGGGGCATTTGCTGGGAAGAAAGGAGAGCAGAGAACACCAGCTTGTGGCCATCAGAGCAACAATCTGACTGAGACAGGGAAAGGGGATTGACACCACCTCAGACTGGATTATGCATGGCTACGATCTGCAAAGCCCATCTGGCTTGTGATGCTGGTGGAGCAGCTCAGTGGAAGCCCTGCAGACCCACGGGGCATCGTGTCTCCTTCCCACTTGCTGCTTCCACTCTCCTCACACACCAACGCTTCTCCTGGCCAGGGCTGCTGCTGGATATCGATTTAGGGGGTCAGGCATCACCAGACAGCCAGATTGTAATTAAAAAAGCAAAGTGACTTTTGCCCTTCAGTAAAGCTGGCTCCCAGCCAGGAGCTTTTACCTGGACAGTTCAGAGCAGGTGAGGCTGTATCCAGAACCAAGGGTTTGCACAAGCCCTGTGTGGGTGGGGTGGAAGTCCAGCATGCTATAAGAAGCATTTGAGCACTGAACAAACAACGTGAGCTGGAGCAGAAGCAGGAGAAGCAATATGGGAGAGCTGCGTGTCCGCTCCGCTCTGGTGACTGGGGCCAACCGGGGAATCGGCCTGGGGTTTGTCCGGCACCTGCTGGCATTGCCAAACCCACCTGAGTGGGTCTTTGCAGGCTGCCGGGACCCCAAGGGACAGCGAGCACAGGTGAGGCTGGGCTGGGCTGGAGCTGAGGTGGGGGACAGCAGGGCTGCTGCAGGAGTGGGGATGTGTGAAGGGCTCCGCCAGGGAGCTGCAGCCCTGGACCTCGGGCACAGGAGAACTGGGGCGGGATGCAAGCAATGGGGTGCCCAGGGCTCCCTGGGGTCCAGAAGGGAGCTGCTGCCACTGCCTGGCACCGTGTGCCCCAGGGCTGGAGGCAAAGGGCTGCTGTTGGCTGAGCAGATCAGAGTGGATAAGTGGAGCTCACACCCGCTGTCTTCTACAGGAGCTGCAGAAATTGGCCTCCAAGCACCCCAACCTGGTCATCGTCCCGCTCGGTAGGTGACACAGCTGTAGCACAAGGTGCCTCCCTGGGCTCCCCGCTCTGCCAGCACTGCGTCCTCCCACATCCCTGGTGCAGGGCTCTGTCCCAGCACCGTGCCTGCTGGCAGACACCGAGGGCAGCGGGCTCTCACCTCCCCACCTCGCCTCTGCAGAAGTCACCGATCCCGCCAGCATCAAGGCGGCCGCAGCCAGCGTCGGGGAGCGCCTCAAGGGCTCGGGGCTGAACCTCCTCATCAACAATGCTGGGATTTTAAAGGCAAACACGCTTGACACCGAGACACTGAAGGACATGTCTGAGGTGTACACTACCAACACCATTGCACCTCTGCTGCTCAGCCAGGTAACGTGCTCACCACAGCTCCAGGAACGTCCCTGTCCTGAGGCCCTGAGGTACTCGATGGATGGAGGTAGGGGTGGGTAGGACGGGGCCCTCATCTACTCTGCCTGCTGTCTTCTTGCCCTGCTGTCAGGTCCTTCACACTTCAAGGTCTCTTCTTGTCAGAAGTAGGTGCTCAAATCAGCTCTGAAAAGGCTGAGCACAAGATGCCCATTCCAGGTTGAGACTTGTCAGTAGACTGAAGAATATGGCATGCTGGAGTCTGAGTCCATTCACTGTGACATGGTAACAGTGCAGAGGTACAGGCCCATGCCAGAGAGCAGAGTATCGTGATCTGAGCCAGGGGAACAAGAATTTGCACTCAGCCATTGGTTTGAACACAGATGGGTGGTTGAGTGTTGACACGGGCTGATTGCTGTACTGTCCAGTGTTCTCCTTGGAGATGTCCAAAAGGCACCTGGACATGGTCTAGGCAATAGGGTCTTGTTGGCTCTGCTTGGGTAGAGGAAGTTGCTCATCTACAGAGATACCTGCAAACAACAACTGTCCTCTGATTCTGTTGCTCTGCTATGACCTACTATGGAAGAAAACATGCCCTCCCAATGAGTCTCCTCTGTGCATGCTTCTCCTTCCCCTCCCACAGGCGTTCCTGCCGCTGCTGAAGAAGGCAGCCCAGGGGAGCCCAGGCTCGGGGATGAGCTGCAGCAAGGCAGCCATTGTCAACATTTCCAGTAATGGGGGTTCAATCAAAGAAGTCAATTTATGGGAAGCCATACAAGCTGTCTGTTACCGCTGCAGCAAGGTATGTGCCACGTTGAGCCTGACTCAACCTTCTCCTATCTGCCAGTGACATCACAACACTTCTACTATAATCTATGACAGACTGTGAATTGCCCAGCTGCGGCTGAATTCCTGACAGTCCCTAGACCTCACTCGCATCACATTGCCCCAGTTCTCACCTGATCCCTGTGCTGTCTCCACAGGCTGCTCTGAACATGCTCACCAGGTGCCAGTCCATGGGGTACCGGGAACACGGCATCCTCTGTGTCACTTTCAATCCCGGCTGGGTGCAAACAGACATGGGGAGTGAAGGAGGAGACAAGGTAGGAGCTTCCCCATGCTGGGTGCATCTACAGCCTGTGCTGGTTTCCCATGGGAGGCTGCTGTCTCCCGGAGCCCTGCCCCAAGACCCCCTCAGGGGGCCGCTCCCTCAGCACCATGGCAGCTCTCCCTGCCCTGGGACCCCTGAGCAGCGCCAGCCCTGGCTCCCGGCAGCCCCACCGCCCGCCTTCCCAGCTCTCACCCTCCTGCCAGGGCTCTGCTTCCCCCTCGGCCCAGCCGCTGCCTTCCCGCAGCCGGGCTCCAGGGCACAGCCTGGGCAGCCCTTGGGCACACACGCCCGTGTTTCTCCCTCTGCCCTGCAGCCCCCGCTGACGGTGGACGCGAGCGTAGGAGGGATGCTGAAGGTGCTCTCCAAGCTCTCCGAGAAGGACAGCGGGACCTTCCTGGACTGGGAAGGGAACGTGGTGGCCTGGTGAGGTGCTGGCCCGGCCTCCTGCCTGGATCCTGGCACTGGTCCTCTGCTGCTGCCCGACCTCTGCTACATACACAATAAACCCATGTCTGAGAACAGCAATGCTCTTGGCTCCATTTCTGTGAGCACAACAGGCTCTGTGGAACACCATGGAGGGCAGTCACTTCCCAGGGGTATTCCACTGCTCATCTGTGTACATCAGTATCCTCGCGGCTCCCAACCACAGCTACTGCCAGGTGTCCCCTCAAGTGACAGATGTCACTGCTGGAAATTCCTGGTTTATGCATGGCTACGATCTGCAAAGCCCATCTGGCTTGTGATGCTGGTGGAGCAGCTCAGTGGAAGCCCTGCAGACCCAGGGGCATCGTGTCTCCTTCCCACTTGCTGCTTCCACTCTCCTCACACACCAACGCTTCTCCTGGCCAGGGCTGCTGCTGGCTATCGATTTAGGGGTTCAGGCATCGCCAGACAGCCAGATTGTAATTAAAAAAGCAAAGTGACTTTTGTCCCATAGAAAGGCTGCCTCCCAGCTGCCAGCTTCATCCTGGACTGTCCAAAGAGCAAGAGAAATTGTACCCACAGCAAGGGTTTGCGCAAGCCTTGTGTGGGTGGGCTGTCTGCTCAGCATGCTATAAGAAGCATTTGAGCACTGAACAAGCAACGTGAGCTGGAGCAGAAGCAGGAGAAGCAATATGGGAGAGCTGCGTGTCCGCTCCGCTCTGGTGACTGGGGCCAACCGGGGAATCGGCCTGGGGTTTGTCCGGCACCTGCTGGCATTGCCAAACCCACCTGAGTGGGTCTTTGCAGGCTGCCGGGACCCCAAGGGACAGCGAGCACAGGTGAGGCTGGGCTGGGCTGGAGCTGAGGTGGGGGACAGCAGGGCTGCTGCAGGAGTGGGGATGTGTGAAGGGCTCCGCCAGGGAGCTGCAGCCCTGGACCTCGGGCACAGGAGAACTGGGGCGGGATGCAAGCAATGGGGTGCCCAGGGCTCCCTGGGGTCCAGAAGGGAGCTGCTGCCACTGCCTGGCACCGTGTGCCCCAGGGCTGGAGGCAAAGGGCTGCTGTTGGCTGAGCAGATCAGAGTGGATAAGTGGAGCTCACACCCGCTGTCTTCTACAGGAGCTGCAGAAATTGGCCTCCAAGCACCCCAACCTGGTCATCGTCCCGCTCGGTAGGTGACACAGCTGTAGCACAAGGTGCCTCCCTGGGCTCCCCGCTCTGCCAGCACTGCATCCTCCCACATCCCTGGTGCAGGGCTCTGTCCCAGCACCGTGCCTGCTGGCAGACACCGAGGGCAGCGGGCTCTCACCTCCCCACCTCGCCTCTGCAGAAGTCACCGATCCCACCAGCATCAAGGCGGCCGCAGCCAGCGTCGGGGAGCGCCTCAAGGGCTCGGGGCTGAACCTCCTCATCAACAATGCTGGGATTGTAAGGGCAAACACGCTTGACAACGAGACACTGAAGGACATGTCTGAGGTGTACACCACCAACACCATTGCACCCCTGCTGCTCAGCCAGGTAACGTGCTCACCACAGCTCCAGGAACGTCCCTGTCCTGAGGCCCTCTCAGATCCTCTATGGATGGAGGTAGGGGTGGGTAGGACGGGGCCCTCATCTACTCTGCCTGCTGTCTTCTTGCCCTGCTGTCAGGTCCTTCACACTTCAAGGTCTCTTCTTGTCAGAAGTAGGTGCTCAAATCAGCTCTGAAAAGGCTGAGCACAAGATGCCCATTCCAGGTTGAGACTTGTCAGTAGACTGAAGAATATGGCATGCTGGAGTCTGAGTCCATTCACTGTGACATGGTAACAGTGCAGAGGTACAGGCCCATGCCAGAGAGCAGAGTATCGTGATCTGAGCCAGGGGAACAAGAATTTGCACTCAGCCATTGGTTTGAACACAGATGGTGGTTGAGTGTTGACACGGGCTGATTGCTGTACTGTCCAGTGTTCTCCTTGGAGATGTCCAAAAGGCACCTGGACATGGTCTAGGCAATAGGGTCTTGTTGGCTCTGCTTGGGTAGAGGAAGTTGCTCATCTACAGAGATACCTGCAAACAACAACTGTCCTCTGATTCTGTTGCTCTGCTATGACCTACTATGGAAGAAAACATGCCCTCCCAATGAGTCTCCTCTGTGCATGCTTCTCCTTCCCCTCCCACAGGCGTTCCTGCCGCTGCTGAAGAAGGCAGCCCAGGGGAGCCCAGGCTCGGGGATGAGCTGCAGCAAGGCAGCCATTGTCAACATTTCCAGCATTGGGGGTTCAATCAAAGAAGTCTATTTATGGGAAGGCATACAAGCTGTCTGTTACCGCTGCAGTAAGGTATGTGCTGTGATCATTCTCCTCTCTGTAAACGACTTCAGGACCCCTCGAGGATATCATCTCTGACAGTGTCAGCATCTCTCGTCTGTGGCTGAGCTCCTGATTGTTCCTATATCTCTCTCACAGCACGTTGCCCCAGTTCTCACCTGATCCCTGTGCTGTCTCCACAGGCTGCTCTGAACATGCTCACCAGGTGCCAGTCCATGGGGTACCGGGAACACGGCATCCTCTGTGTCACTTTCCATCCTGGATGGGTGCAAACAGACATGGGGAGCGCAGCCGGACTCCCGGTAGGAGCTTCCCCTACCGCTGGGTGCATCCACAGCCTGTGCTGGTTTCCCATGGGAGGCTGCTGTCTCCCGGAGCCCTGCCCCAAGACCCCCTCAGGGGGCCGCTCCCTCAGCACCATGGCAGCTCTCCCTGCCCTGGGACCCCTGCGCAGCGCCAGCCCTGGCTCCCGGCAGCCCCACCGCCCGCCTTCCCAGCTCTCACCCTCCTGCCAGGGCTCTGCTTCCCCCTCGGCCCAGCCGCTGCCTTCCCGCAGCCGGGCTCCAGGGCACAGCCTGGGCAGCCCTTGGGCACACACGCCCGTGTTTCTCCCTCTGCCCTGCAGCCCCCGCTGACGGTGGACGCGAGCGTAGGAGGGATGCTGAAGGTGCTCTCCAAGCTCTCCGAGAAGGACAGCGGGACCTTCCTGGACTGGGAAGGGAACGTGGTGGCCTGGTGAGGTGCTGGCCCGGCCTCCTGCCTGGATCCTGGCACTGGCCCCTCTGCTGCTGCCCGACCTCTGCTTCCCCTTCAATAAATCCATATCTGAGAACGGCAATGTCCTTGGCTCTATCTCTATCTCTATCCATGGGCTCTGTCCCATGCTTGGTGCCCATGGAGGACAGCCACTTCCCAAGGGTGTTCCACTCCTCATCTTTGTGCATCTGCATCCTCTGCTCCCTTCCACTGTCACTTTCAAGAGTCTCAATAAGAGTCAGCTATCATTGCTGGAAATGTTCCCTGCAGGAGGGAAAGTGATTGGAGCCACCGCCCATCTCCGAGGTGTTGTGATACCTGGGGCTGGGAACATCAAGGGTGAATTGGGTGTGCAGAATCTCTCCATGAAGTGTTCCCCACAGGGGCCCATGTAGTTGGGGCACAGATTGAGACAGAGTTGTAGTACGGGACACTGCAGAGCCACAAATGGAGCAGAGAATGTGGAGACGCTGCTGCTCGTGTCCATTGGCAGTCAGAGGTGACAAGGCACAACTGAGCTGGCATCACCTGGGCACTCAGTTCCTTTCCCAGTCAAAGGTGGCATCTGAGGTCTCCTGTGACAGGCTGCCCAATGCCACCAAAAAGCCCTGCGCACTGCTGGGTGCATGTGGGCCGAAGGGGAATGTTTTTCAGCCAGAAAGGCTGTGGAGGTGGGCAATGGGGTTTTGCCCTGACGAATACATGGGTATGGCCCTCACTTGTATTTTGAGCGCTCAACACTGCGTGTCCAGACAGCATCCCGGTATTTTTCTCAGGCGACACGTCCCGTTTCCGTGGTCCATACATGTCCTTCTTTTCTCTCAAGTCTGATCAGCAGGTCCTTGTCCAGTCATGCTGGTTTCCTGCCTCCTCTGCTTGTTTTCCTGCACTGTGGGATAGAGAGCTCTTCTGCTCACTGGAAGCTGGTCCTGAAGATTTGCCAGTTTTCCTCCACTCCTTTGCCTGTAAGGTCATCATCCCAGGGGATCTCATCCAGTAATTCTTTAAATAGCCCAAACTTTGCTCTCATGACGTTCAGGGTCCTGAGTTTGCTTTCTGCGAGGCCCATCCTCCTCTAGATCACAAACCCTCCCAGGAAGCATGGCCACTACAGCCCAGAGCACCTCCCATCTTAACCTCCTTAATGAGCTCCTCTCTGTTGGTGGCAAACATGTCTCTGAAATGCTTGGTTTGCCTAATACCCAGGCCAGGAAGGTACCCTCAACACACTCCAGGAGTCTTTGGGATCCTGCCCTGTTGCTTTCCCAGCAGATGTCTGGGTGGTTGAAATCCTCCACCAGGTTGCCCCAATCAGTCAATTTGTAGTAGACCCTGACCGCTACGTGTCCTTTATTGCCCGGTCCCTGTTTTTCACCCACAAGCTCACAACCTGATGGTGGCTGTTCCTCAGAGGCAGCTCTTCACACGCTACCAACCCACTAACACAGAGGGCAATTCCCCCACCCTTCTCTCCCTGCCTATCTCTTCTGGAAAAACTTGTAGCCCTGAGTCGTTGTGCTCCAGCCATGTGAATTACAGCACATCTGTGACCACAGCTGGGTTATACTTTTCTAATTGCACCATGGCTTCCAACTTCTCCTGCTTGTCACCAAGGCTGCATGCTTTAGGGGTGTAAAGGCACTTCAGACAGGCTATTGGCAACATTACCTTCTAGGAAGAGTGCTCTCAAGATCCTGTGAGACGAATCAGAGGATTTTTCCCTGCTTTTCCTATAATGACAGCATTTCCTGGGCCTTCTTTGTTGCATACAACTCCATCCTCTAGCCCCATCAAGTGCAGATTAAATACTGGGCAAACAATCCAGACAGCTTGCTTCCCAGAACACCTCAACTCCACCTGCTCAATTCTGTACCACCTGCTGCACACATACCATGACTCTCAAAGGCCTCTCCAGGATCATACAATCCTGATCATGACACCATCCATGCAGCCAGTCACTTACCTGACCCATTCCGCTCCTTCTTTCCAGGCCCCAGCTGCCAAATGAGAGTAGAGAGGTGAACACTACTGGCATTCTTGAATACCTCAATGTCTTTCTAAGAGATGTAGAGTCTCTTTCAACATTTGGTGGTGTCATTGCCACAGCTCCTGAGAACCACAAGGATCCTTGCACCACAGACCCTGCTATAGAGTCTGCTGAAAATGGCACCCTGCTTTCTCACTGGCCCACCAAGCAGTGCCACAGGAAGGCACGTCGCATGTCGTGGTCTCCATGGTGGCTTTCTCCATTCTGTGCCATGGTGTATTTGTGTTCCTGGCTTCCCCATTTGCCTTAGTTTTGAATTATCAAGGAGCTCCATGAAGCACACTGGGTGGACTAACTTCTCTCACTCCCTCACATTCCTTCACCCATCTGCATAATTAAATAAGTTGAGTTCACATGAACACATCCCTGCACATCTTAAGGCCACATTTCATGTTTGTGTTTCTGCACATTCTTTATGCCTGCCCCTCTTTCTCCATACCCTGTGTGGGACAGGAAAAAGGGTCTGGACCAGGTGTTATTTGACCAGATACACACTCACCTTCCAAACACCTAACCAGCAGTTTGCCTTAAAAAGCCAAGTTGTTTTTGCCCTTTGTAAGGCTGGCTCCCAGCCAGGAGCTGTGTCCCTGTCATTTCAAAGAGCTGGAGGGATTATACAGAGAAGCACAAGTTTGTACAAGCCCTGTGTGGGTGGGGTGGAAGTTCAGCAAGCTATAAGAAGCATTAGGGTGCTGAACAAAACCACATGGTAGAGGAGAAGCAGGAGAAGCAATATGGGAGAGCTGCGTGTCCGCTCGGCTCTGGTGACTGGGGCCAACCGGGGAATCGGCCTGGGGTTTGTCCGGCACCTGCTGGCATTGCCAAACCCACCTGAGTGGGTCTTTGCAACTTGTCGGGACCCCAAGGGACAGCGAGCACAGGTGAGGCTGGGCTGGGCTGGAGCTGAGGTGGGGGACAGCAGGGCTGCTGCAGGAGTGGGGATGTGTGAAGGGCTCCGCCAGGGAGCTGCAGCCCTGGACCTCGGGCACAGGAGAACTGGGGCGGGATGCAAGCAATGGGGTGCCCAGGGCTCCCTGGGGTCCAGAAGGGAGCTGCTGCCACTGCCTGGCACCGTGTGCCCCAGGGCTGGAGGCAAAGGGCTGCTGTTGGCTGAGCAGAACAGAGTGTGACAGCGGGCTCACACCCGCTGTCTTCTACAGGAGCTGCAGAAATTGGCCTCCAAGCACCCCAACCTGGTCATCGTCCCGCTCGGTAGGTGACACAGCTGTAGCACAAGGTGCCTCCCTGGGCTCCCCGCTCTGCCAGCACTGCGTCCTCCCACATCCCTGGTGCAGGGCTCTGTCCCAGCACCGTGCCTGCTGGCAGACACCAAGGGCAGCGGGCTCTCACCTCCCCACCTCGCCTCTGCAGAAGTCACCGATCCCACCAGCATCAAGGCGGCCGCAGCCAGCGTCGGGGAGCGCCTCAAGGGCTCGGGGCTGAACCTCCTCATCAACAATGCTGGGATTGTAAGGGCAAACACGCTTGACAACGAGACACTGAAGGACATGTCTGAGGTGTACACCACCAACACCATTGCACCCCTGCTGCTCAGCCAGGTAACGTGCTCACCACAGCTCCAGGAACGTCCCTGTCCTGAGGCCCTCTCAGATCCTCTATGGATGGAGGTAGTGGTGGGTAGGACGGGGCCCTCATCTACTCTCTGCCTGCTGTCTTCTTGCCCTGTTGTCAGGTCCCTCACACTTCAGGTCCCACTCAGGTCTCTCTTGATGTCAGAAGTAGGTATTCAAATGAGTGCAGAAAGGGATGAGCACACAGTGCCCATTCCAGGTTGGGACCAGGAGGCAGGCTGAAGAATTTGGCACTTTGGAGCCTGGGGCCACAAGATAAGAATGCATAGGTACGGGCCCATGCCAGAGAGCAGAGTATCACGATCTGAGCCAGAGGAATAAGAATTTGCACTCTGCCTTTTTTTTTAGCACTGGTGGGTGGTTGAGTGTTGGCAGGGGCTCATTGCTGGTACTGTCCAGTGTCCCTTCTTGGAGATGCTCAGAAGTCACCTGGACATGGTCTTGGGTAATGGGCTCTTGGTGACTCTGCTTGGGTAAGTATATAATCAACGGATATACAGATGTTATAATTATGAAATATACCAGGGAGTTTGGCTAAGCAGGCCATTATACAAAAAGAGAGTAGATAGATAGAGTGCATACCCTAGTCCAGGGCTTACTGTAAAACACCAAAGGAGGGATCTTCAAAAAGAGATCCATTCCCACTGGTAGTCAGCTCTTAAATGGGTCTAGGAGAAGTGCAGCCAGGAGAATTGCCTTCACCTGTGCTCCCAGGGCTGACTCGGTGCTCACCTCAGGTGATCAATCAGAGGTTCAGGCTGTGATTCAGCAGTTCCCATACAATAGGGGAGGTTGCACCAGATGATCTACAGAGATATCTGCCAATAACAACTGTTTTCTGATTCTGTTGCTCTGATATGACCCACTACAGAAAGAAACATGCCCTCCCAATGAGTCTCCTCTGTGCATGCTTCTCATTTTCCTCCCCACAGGCGTTCCTGCCAATGCTGAAGAAGGCAGCCCAGGGGAGCCCAGGTTCGGGGATGAGTTGCAGCAAGGCAGCCATCATCAACATTTCCAGTATAGGAGGATCTATCAGAGAAATGTATTTATGGGAAGCCATACAAGCTGTCTGTTACCGCTGTAGCAAGGTATGTGCCACGTTGAGCCTGAGCCAACCTTCTCCACTTGGCCAATGACTTAATGAGCCTTCCAGTATCAGCTCTGACAGTCCCTACACCTCACTCACAGCACGTTGCCCCAGTTCTCACCTGATCCCTGTGCTGTCTCCACAGGCTGCTCTGAACATGCTCACCAGGTGCCAGTCCATGGGGTACCAGGAACATGGCATCCTCTGCGTCACTTTCCATCCCGGCTGGGTGCAAACGGACATGGGGAGTGAAGGAGGAGACAAGGTAGGAGCTTCCCCACGCTGGGTGCATCCACAGCCTGTGCTGGTTTCCCATGGGAGGCTGCTGTCTCCCGGAGCCCTGCCCCAAGACCCCCTCAGGGGGCCGCTCCCTCAGCACCATGGCAGCTCTCCCTGCCCTGGGACCCCTGCGCAGCGCCAGCCCTGGCTCCCGGCAGCCCCACCGCCCGCCTTCCCAGCTCTCACCCTCCTGCCAGGGCTCTGCTTCCCCCTCGGCCCAGCCGCTGCCTTCCCGCAGCCGGGCTCCAGGGCACAGCCTGGGCAGCCCTTGGGCACACACGCCCGTGTTTCTCCCTCTGCCCTGCAGCCCCCGCTGACGGTGGACGCGAGCGTAGGAGGGATGCTGAAGGTGCTCTCCAAGCTCTCCGAGAAGGACAGCGGGACCTTCCTGGACTGGGAAGGGAACGTGGTGGCCTGGTGAGGTGCTGGCCCGGCCTCGTGCTTGGATCCTGGCACTGGCCCCTCTGCTGCTGCCAAACCTGTGTTTCAATCTCAATAAAGCCATGTCTGAGAACAAAGAAGCTGTCAATTCTGGAAACCTACACTGCTGGAGGGAAAGTGATTGGAGCCACCACCCATCTCTGATGAGGTGGGATGCCTAGGGTTGGAACATCAAGGGTGAATTGGGTGTGCAGAATCTCTCCATGAAGTGTTCCCCACAGGGGCCCATGTAGTTGGGGCACAGATTGAGACAGAGTTGTAGTACGGGACACTGCAGAGCCACAAATGGAGCAGAGAATGTGGAGACGCTGCTGCTCGTGTCCATTGGCAGTTAGAGGTGACAAGGCACAACTGAGCTGGCATCACCTGGGCACTCAGTTCCTTTCCCAGT
This sequence comes from Meleagris gallopavo, assembly GCF_905368555.1. NCBI lineage: Eukaryota > Metazoa > Chordata > Aves > Galliformes > Phasianidae > Meleagris > Meleagris gallopavo. The sequence continues at coordinate 1,683,417 of NC_139416.1, forward strand.
CAAAGGTGGCATCTGAGGTCTCCTGTGACAGGCTGCCCAACGCCACCAGAAAGCCCTGCGCACTGCTGGGTGCATGTGGGCCGAAGGGGAATGTTTTTCAGCCAGAAAGGCTGTGGAGAAGGGTGGTGGGTGTAAAAAAAGTGTAAAGAAAACATGGGCAGGGCCCTCACTTGCATTCTGAGTGCTCAACACTGCATGTCCAGACAGCATCCCAGTACTTTTCTCAGGCAACACGTCCCATTTCCGTGGTCCATACATGTCCTTCTTTTCTCTCAAGTCTGATCTGCAGGTCCTTGCCCCGTCCTGCTGCTTTCCTGCCTCCACTGCTCTCAATGTCTTTCTCAGAGATGTAAAGACTCTTTCCACATTTGGCGGTGTCATTGCCACAGCTCCTGAGAACCACGAAGATCCTTGCACCACAGACCCTGCTATAGAGTTTGCTGAAAATGGCACCCCTGCTTTCTCACTGGCCCGCCAAGCAGTGCCACAGGAAGGCACGTCGCATGTCGTGGTCTCCACGGTGGCTTTCTCCATTCTGTGCCATGGTGTATTTGTGTTCCTGGCTTCCCCATTTGCCTTAGTTTTGAATTATCAAGGAGCTCCATGAAGCACACTGGGTGGACTAACTTCTCTCACTCCCTCACATTCCTTCACCCATCTGCATAATTAAATAAGTTGAGTTCACATGAACACATCCCTGCACATCTTAAGGCCACATTTCATGTTTGTGTTTCTGCACATTCTTTATGCCTGCCCCTCTTTCTCCATACCCTGTGTGGGACAGGAAAAAGGGTCTGGACCAGGTGTTATTTGACCAGATACACACTCACCTTCCAAACACCTAACCAGCAGTTTGCCTTAAAAAGCCAAGTTGTTTTTGCCCTTTGTAAGGCTGGCTCCCAGCCAGGAGCTGTGTCCCTGTCATTTCAAAGAGCTGGAGAGATAATGCAGTGATCCAAGGGTTTGCGCAAGCCCTGTGTGGGTGGGCTGTCTGCTCAGCATGCTATAAGAAGCATTTGAGCACTGAACAAGCAATGTGAGCTGGAGCAGAAGCAGGAGAAGCAATATGGGAGAGCTGCGTGTCCGCTCGGCTCTGGTGACTGGGGCCAACCGGGGAATCGGCCTGGGGTTTGTCCGGCACCTGCTGGCATTGCCAAACCCACCTGAGTGGGTCTTTGCAGGCTGCCGGGACCCCAAGGGACAGCGAGCACAGGTGAGGCTGGGCTGGGCTGGAGCTGAGGTGGGAGACAGCAGGGCTGCTGCAGGAGTGGGGATGTGTGAAGGGCTCCGCCAGGGAGCTGCAGCCCTGGACCTCGGGCACAGGAGAACTGGGGCGGGATGCAAGCAATGGGGTGCCCAGGGCTCCCTGGGGTCCAGAAGGGAGCTGCTGCCACTGCCTGGCACCGTGTGCCCCAGGGCTGGAGGCAAAGGGCTGCTGTTGGCTGAGCAGATCAGAGTGGATAAGTGGAGCTCACACCCGCTGTCTTCTACAGGAGCTACAGAAATTGGCCTCCAAGCACCCCAACCTGGTCATCGTCCCGCTCGGTAGGTGACACAGCTGTAGCACAAGGTGCCTCCCTGGGCTCCCCGCTCTGCCAGCACTGCGTCCTCCCACATCCCTGGTGCAGGGCTCTGTCCCAGCACCGTGCCTGCTGGCAGACACCGAGGGCAGCGGGCTCTCACCTCCCCACCTCGCCTCTGCAGAAGTCACCGATCCCGCCAGCATCAAGGCGGCCGCAGCCAGCGTCGGGGAGCGCCTCAAGGGCTCGGGGCTGAACCTCCTCATCAACAATGCTGGGATTGCAAAGATAAATTCACTTGACACCGAGACACTGAAGGACATGTCTGAGGTGTACACTACCAACACTGTTGCTCCTCTATTGCTGAGCCAGGTGAGTTTTCACCCACCGCTCCAGAAATATCCCTGCAGTGCATCCCTGAGATCTTTGATGGAGGAAAGAAGGGGCCAGTGGGATAGGGCCCTCCTCTACTTTCTGCCTTCTGAGTCCTTGCCCTTGTGTCAAGACCAGTGTTCTTTAAGACCCAATCTGGTCCCTTGCTTTCTGAAGGGTACGCTTGGAGCTTACACGTTTCTTCAGGCTTGACTGAGATCAGGCAGCAAGCTGAAGACCTTGGCACTTTGAAGCATGGGGCCTCTTATTGCGAAATAGTAACAGCACAGGTGTGTGAGCTCGTGCCAGGGAGCAGAGTATCATGATTTGAGCCAGAAGAACAAGAATTTGCTCTCTGACTTTGTTCACCACTGGTGGTTGGCTGGGCATTGCCATGGACTTTTCACAGAGGTTGTCCCATGTCCCCCTTTGAGATCCTCAAAAGTCCCCTGAACAAGGTCTTGGGCAATAGGGTCTTGTTGGCTCTGCTTGAGTAGAGGTAGCTGCACCAGATGATCTGCAGAGATATCTGCCAATTACATCTGTTCTCTGATTCTCTGGTTCTGATGCACCAACTACTATGGAAGGATATATGCCCTTCCAACGAGCCTCCTCTGTGCATGCTCTCCATCCCCTCCCACAGGCGTTCCTGCCCCTGTTGAAGAAGGCAGCCCAGGGGAGCCCAGGCTCAGGGATGAGCTGCAGCAAGGCAGCCATCATCAACATTTCCAGCATTGCGGGTTCGATCAAAGAAATGTATTTATGGGACGCTGCACACTGCGTCTCTTACCGTTGCAGTAAGGTATGTGTTGGATATGAGCCCAAATTTCTCAGCAAATGACTGCATAATCCCTCCAGTATCACCTCTGTTAGTCTCTTGCACCTCTATCCACTGTGACAGAGCTTCAATCAGTCACTGCCTTCCTCTCACATCACATTCCTGTTACTGGTCCCAGGCCCCACTGCAGAGGACCATGCTGGGACAGATCTGCAAACCCCGGCCATGGGATCTGCACGTGTCCCCATGCTGCACCTTTTCATCCCCACCTGATCCCTGTGCTCTCTCCCACAGGCTGCTCTGAACATGCTCACCAGGTGCCAGTCCATGGGGTACCAGGAACACGGCATCCTCTGCGTCACTTTCCATCCTGGATGGGTGCAAACGGACATGGGGAGCGCAGCTGGACACACAGTAGGAGCTTCCCCTACCGCTGGGTGCATCCACAGCCTGTGCTGGTTTCCCATGGGAGGCTGCTGTCTCCCGGAGCCCTGCCCCAAGACCCCCTCAGGGGGCCGCTCCCTCAGCACCATGGCAGCTCTCCCTGCCCTGGGACCCCTGCGCAGCGCCAGCCCTGGCTCCCGGCAGCCCCACCGCCCGCCTTCCCAGCTCTCACCCTCCTGCCAGGGCTCTGCTTCCCCCTCGGCCCAGCCGCTGCCTTCCCGCAGCCGGGCTCCAGGGCACAGCCTGGGCAGCCCTTGGGCACACACGCCCGTGTTTCTCCCTCTGCCCTGCAGCCCCCGCTGACGGTGGACGCGAGCGTAGGAGGGATGCTGAAGGTGCTCTCCAAGCTCTCCGAGAAGGACAGCGGGACCTTCCTGGACTGGGAAGGGAACGTGGTGGCCTGGTGAGGTGCTAGCCCGGCCTCCTGCCTGGATCCTGGCACTGGCCCCTCTAGTGCAGCCTTCCCCCTCAATAAATCCATATCTGAGAACAGCAAGACTGCTAACTCAGTGACCACAACAGGTTCGGATGCACACTGACAGCCCATGGGGGGCAGCCCCTTCCCGGGTTCCCACTTCTCATCCATGAGCATCAGAACAGACTGCTCCCAACCATAGCCACTGACAGATGTCTCCTCAAGTGACAGCTGTCAATGCTGGAAATGTCCCTCTCTGGAGTTAAGGGCTTTGGGCCACTGTCCATCTTCAAGGAGGTGGGCTGTCCAGGGCTGGGGGAAGCATGAGTGTAGTGGGAGCACAGGATGTGTCCATGAAGGGCTTCCCATGTGGGAACAGGTGGTTGGGGACACGGAGTAAGGCAGAGATGGAGTGAACGGCTCTGCATCACCACACATAGGGTGGGAAACAGGAAGAAGATGCTGCCCGTATCCATGGGTGGGCAGGGGCTGCTGTGTGCATCTGGGCAAGAGGGAGATATTTTCCAGTAAGAAGGGCTGTGGAGGTGGTAATGGGGCTTTGCTCTGCAGAAAGCAAGGGCCTGTGCTGGCCATCTGAGTGCTTGCACTTCAAATACCATGTACGAGATGTGTGTCCTAGGGCAGGTTAGGGTCCCGTGATCCACCCTCCATGGGCAAACATCACCAAATCATCCCCTGCCCCCTCACCTTGCTGCTGCAGTATGGGAATATGGGGGCTTCCAGCACCTCGTGGCACCACCCAATGGAGACCGCTTTGGCAGTCACACTGATTTCTACAGCACAGCCCCTGCGTCCCTTTGTCCTTCACTGCCTAAGAATCAGAGATAAGGAGGAAGTTTGACTCAGGATAAGGGATATGGGAATCACTGTTTTTGGAGAAGACCTTCAAGTTCACAAATCCAATCTGATTTACCGCATCCCATCACTAAACTGTGTCCCAAGAGCCACATCCACACATCTCCTTAATATCTCAGTGATGGGGAATCCACCACTTTCCTGGTCAGCCCGTTCCAATGTTTGACAACACTCTCCATGAAGAAATTCTTCCTAATGTCCAACAGAAACCTCTTGAACACAACTGGAGGCTGTTCCCACTCATGTCCTATTACTCAACACCTGACAAAAGAGACCGACACCTCCTTCTTCTAGTCACTTTCAGGGAGTTGTAGGGTGTGATGAGGTCTCACTTCTGTCTCCACTTCTCCAAACCAAACAAGCCCCATGCCATCTGTGTCTCCTCATAACTCCTGTTTTCCAGTCCCTGCATCTGCTTCATTGCCCTTCTCTGCACTCACTCCGGAAACTCAAGATCCTTCTGGCAGTGAGGAGCCCAAAACTGAACCCAGCATTTGAGATGCAGTCTCACCAGTGCCACGTACAATGGACAGTCACTTCCACACTCCTCTTGGCCATACTATTTCCAGTGGAGGTCAGGAAGCCGTTGGCCTTCTTGCCCATCTGGGCACACCTCTGCCTCGTGTTCAGCCAGCTGTCAATCAGCACATCCAGGTTCTTCTCTACCAGGCACCTTCCAGCTGCACTTCCCCAACCATGTAACACTGCACGGGGTTGTTGTGATCCAAGGGCAAGACGTGGTGCCCGCCCTCGTGGAATGTCATGCAATTGGAGAGGGTGTAAAATTACTAAAATCCAGTCTACCATCATCCACAGCCTTTCCTTTGTCTACTAAGCGAGTTGTCATAGAACAAGATTGGGTTCAGTCAGGCAGGACTCACCCTTCATAAGACCACACTGGCTTATTTTTGATCATTTGATGGTCCCCTATGTGCCATATGTTGGCACTCAGGATGATCTGCTCAATAACGTTCCCTGCTTCCAAGATCGGGACGATGCCCTATGAGGTACACTTGATGGAACAAGCTATCTCACTCTTGCATTTCCTCCCTCAGGAGTATAATTGTCCAGGTTGGGTTTGCACAAACACATCCCTTTTCCTTTTTAGGTCCGATGTGACCCTGCACATTCCTTATGGCTTTCTCTCTTTCTTCGTATATCCCACGAGGCACTGTAAAAAGGCCTTGACCAGATACCCTTGAAGGAGCACACACTCACCTTCCAATACCTTATAAGTACAGTTTACCATAAAAAGCAAGAACATTTTTGCCCTTTGTAAGGCTGGCTCCCAGCCAGGAGCTTTTACCTGGACAGTTCAAAGAGCTCGAGAGATTGAATACAGAACTGAGGGTTTGCGCAAGCCCTGTGTGGGTGGGGTGGAAGTCCAGCATGCTATAAGAAGCATTTGAGCACTGAACAAGCAATGTGAGCTGGAGCAGAAGCAGGAGAAGCAATATGGGAGAGCTGCGTGTCCGCTCCGCTCTGGTGACTGGGGCCAACCGGGGAATCGGCCTGGGGTTTGTCCGGCACCTGCTGGCATTGCCAAACCCACCTGAGTGGGTCTTTGCAGGCTGCCGGGACCCCAAGGGACAGCGAGCACAGGTGAGGCTGGGCTGGGCTGGAGCTGAGGTGGGGGACAGCAGGGCTGCTGCAGGAGTGGGGATGTGTGAAGGGCTCCGCCAGGGAGCTGCAGCCCTGGACCTCGGGCACAGGAGAACTGGGGCGGGATGCAAGCAATGGGGTGCCCAGGGCTCCCTGGGGTCCAGAAGGGAGCTGCTGCCACTGCCTGGCACCGTGTGCCCCAGGGCTGGAGGCAAAGGGCTGCTGTTGGCTGAGCAGATCAGAGTGGATAAGTGGAGCTCACACCCGCTGTCTTCTACAGGAGCTGCAGAAATTGGCCTCCAAGCACCCCAACCTGGTCATCGTCCCGCTCGGTAGGTGACACAGCTGTAGCACAAGGTGCCTCCCTGGGCTCCCCGCTCTGCCAGCACTGCGTCCTCCCACATCCCTGGTGCAGGGCTCTGTCCCAGCACCGTGCCTGCTGGCAGACACCGAGGGCAGCGGGCTCTCACCTCCCCACCTCGCCTCTGCAGAAGTCACCGATCCCGCCAGCATCAAGGCGGCCGCAGCCAGCGTCGGGGAGCGCCTCAAGGGCTCGGGGCTGAACCTCCTCATCAACAATGCTGGTGTAGGAAATAACAACTCGCTTGACACCGAGACACTAGACGACATGCTCCATGTGTTCACTACCAACACCGTTGCACCTCTGCTGCTCAGCCAGGTAATGTGCTCACCCACAGTTCTGGGAACATTCTGCCCTGTGTCTCTGCATTTCCCCAGTGGAAAAAGAAAGGGGCTGGTGGGACAGAGCCCTGCTCTGCTCTTGTGCTGATGTCAGGCCTGGTGCTCCTGAGCTGCTCTGAGAAGTTGTGGATCAGGGACTGGTGCTGAGGAGCTAGAATGCGGAGCAGGAGGAAGAGGAAGGCAGCTGCCAGTGGGGCTGGTGCCAACACTGCTGCTGTGGAAGGAATTATAGAATTATAGGAATCCCATATTTGAAGAGACCTGTGGGAATCATCAGCTCAAACTCCTGGCTCCACACAGCCCCACCTGAAAATCAAACCCTATGGCCGATAGCTGTGCCCCAACACTCCCAGAGCTCCAGCAGCTCAGGGCCATGCCCACTGCCCTGGAGAGCTGAGCCGTGCCCACCATCCTCTGGTGCAGAACCTTTCCCTATCCCTACCTGACCTTCCCCTGGCACAGCTCCATGCTGTTTCCTTCGGCCCTGTTGCTGTCCCAAGAGCTCTGCCCCTCTGCTCCCAGTGAGGAGTTGTATGCCATAGGTCATGAGGGGCTGTAGGCCATGAGGGGCTGCAGCTGCCATGAGACCTCCCCTCGGCCTCCTCTGCTCTGTGCTGAGCAGACCCAGTTCCCTCAGCTCTCCTCGCACAGTGCCCTCAGACCCCTCCCCATCCCACAGCCCTCCTTTGGATGCTCAGTTGTAGTTTTATGACCTTCTTACATTGTGGCACCCAACCCAGTGCTCGAGGTGAGTTCTTCCCTCGCCCATCAGCAGGGCTGTGCCTGAGGCATCCCAGGACAGGGTCAGCCCTTTTGGCCCCAGGCCATCTGCTGGCTCATGCTCACCTTGCCATCATCCAGAACTTCACTTCTCCCCTCTCCACAGGCGTTCCTGCCCCTTCTGAAGAAGGCAGCCCAGGGGAACCCAGGCTCAGGGTTGAGCTGCAGCAAGGCAGCCATCATCAACATGTCCAGCACTGCTGGATCCATTCAGGACCTCTATCTGTGGCAGTACGGACAAGCGCTCTCATATCGTTGCAGCAAGGTACTGTCAGTCACTGGTTCCCCCTCATAACACACTCCCATGCCTGGTCCCAGGCTCAGCCACAAGGGGCCATGTCAATACAGATCCTTTTCGGGACTGGGCATCTGCATGGGAAGACCACTGTGGGGTCCCTGTGCTGCACCTTTTCATCCCCACCTGATCCCTGTGCTCTCTCCCACAGGCTGCTCTGAACATGCTCACCAGGTGCCAGTCCATGGGGTACCGGGAACACGGCATCCTCTGCGTTGCTCTCCATCCCGGCTGGGTCAAAACAGACATGGGAGGCACATTAGAAGATAAGGTAAGAGAGTTTCTGGCCAAGGTTTGGAAGAATCCCTTATAGTGGGAATGTGGAGCTCCCTGTGTATTGAAGGCTCCCGGATAGGCTGGGCCCTTGGGCACACACAGCCATTTTTCTCCTTCTGCCCCTGCAGTCCCGAGTGACAGTGGATGAGAGCGTAGGAGGGATGCTGAAGGTGCTCTCCAACCTCTCCGAGAAGGACAGCGGGACCTTCCTGAACTGGGAAGGGAAAGTTATGGCCTGGTGAGGTGCTGGCCAAGCCTTGGATTTTAACAGTGATCTCTTTGTTGCTACATTGAGTTGTGGCAGTGTCCTAGTGAACTTGTGACTGTAAACAATGATTGCAGTGTATGTGCAGTATGTGAGCCGCCTTCTTGCTCTTGTTTTAAGTACAATTTTCACAGTCTTCACCAATGCTTTGAGAGAATATCTCAGTTATTTTGCACGTTGGATGGAATGGTCAATCTTTGAGTAGGGGCTTGGCTGCCATCCTGGTACAGTTTTGTGCACAGAGGGCAAAATGCCTCAGTTATACGTAGTCCCTATTTTCCCACCTGCCCTGAAGGGTTGTCAGCAGGGATACGAGTGCCATATCAGGTGAGCCATGAAAAGAGAGGCTGTGTTATATGTAACATCAGTTTACCTCCCCAGGGTTGAGAAACATCACTCACTTCCAACTTTCTCCTATGATGACAGCAGAACAGCCCTCCTTTTGGAAAATGAGGAAAGTTAAACAACAAATCCTACTTGCAAATACAGCCGAATTTGAATCATTTTTGATTCATCATAATATTACCCAGATTTGTCATGTTCACACACAGACCTTCAAGGACTCTCTTCCGTTTTCCATTGGATTTCTTGAATGCTGGATAAAGTCCCACACCAAGGGTGACCCACATCACAGGATCCAGAGTCAGGCTGCCTCTTACCCAATGAGGGATTCATATCCTGTCAGAAGATCTTGTAGAAACATTTGTGCATAGGGATTCCTTGGAGAGAGGGGCTGCATTTTGGGAAGAAAGCAAGTTGTTTTTGTATTGCAGACATCAGTGGTGTATGACACCACCACTGGGAGCAGACAATAGCTGTTACTAATTTCTCTTTTTCCCTTGGGACAGCCAGTGGACATTTTCTATTCTCTCTGACCATTTTTCATTTTTCCTGTTCATTTTTCTGTTCCTTTAATTGGAACAGCAAATAGCAGCTACCAGTTCCTGCTTTCTAAAGCTGTCTTTCCCTTTTCCAGTCCGTTTCTTCACCTCTCCAGATGACCAGTAGTGCTTTGTTCTTCCCTTTATTGAGGCTACCTCAGGATGTCTCTGGCTATTTAGTGCCCCTTTGCACTTCAAAGAATCTGGTCGTGCTTTACAAGGATGTTTCTTGCTCACAGGTCTAATTGTCAGATAGGATCTCATGCTAGCACAGACATCTTCTGCCAATGCCTTTGCAGACCCCTTCCATCAGCCTTTTTCCCACATCCCAGAAGGCACATGGAGAGCTCTGCGCTGCACCAGAGGGTCTCCACTTCGGGGAAGTGCTTTTTACTCTTTACAAGCCTTCAGCCCATTGAAACACAGAGTTTCCTTTGTCTTAGTGCCCTCTTCTGACAGCTGTGCAGAGCTCACTGTGGGCAGCAGCTTTCAGAAAAGAAGTTAAAGGTGTCTCACAAGTCCCTCGGGGGATTCACTCAGGGCTCAGCTGGTGAAGGAGCCACAAGTGCATGGGAAGGGAAGAGGGAGGCTTTTTGCTGCGGGCTGATATTTTTCTTCATCCCTTATCCACTTTAGAAAGAAAACAGAATGAGGAGTAGAACGTGGACAAGTGGTTCTGCCCTGGGCCCAAGAGCTGTGCCATGGCTGTGGGAGGGGATGGATTACCATGGTGGGTTGCTGCCCAGGTTCTTCCTTCTGGTCTGAGATCATACTGTCGGAAGGGAAGCAGCTGGATATAGAAATTGAGAGCAAAATGGGTCATTTGCCTTAGGAATATCCAACCTGAACCTCCCCTGGTGCAAGTGAAGGCCATTACTTCTTGTCCTATCCCTGTTACCTGGGAAAAGAGGCTGACCTATCCCACTTGTGCACAGCTGAGACACAGAAAGGGAAAAAGACAATTTCATCATCCCTCTTTTCTCCCCCTCTCCAGAAAGTCAGTTTTGGGAACAAGTCTATTAAGCTCATCTGAAGAACAATGAAGAATAATAACTAATGTATGTTCAGGTTGAAAACCAAACCTTCCTGAGGGGTGAAGGAGAAGGACTGAGAAGGGTGGAGAATGAGGAAGGAAGAGGTGAAGACAATGCTTTGTCTCAAATTCAGGACTTGTCCATGCCAACCCATGGGACAATCTGATGGATAGGGTCACTGCTGGATGGACAGCCCTCAGGTGGTTCCCAGAGACAAAGTCACCCCAGGAGGGGACAGTGAGGAACAAGGACATCCCAGAAGGAAGATCAAATAAGATAATAATGAGGGAAAGTCCCAGTGGCTGAGGTCAATGCAAACAGATAAGATTGCCCCAGGGGAGAATGAGACCCGCACAGGCAGGGACACAGCCTAAGTTACCAGATGTCCAACTCCCTGCTCTCACCTTGGGCTGCCCCAATAGGTTCAGGACCTCAGCTCCATCAGTTCCCTCAGTTGTTCTCCAGCCTTTAACTCTGTCATGGTGCGGGAGTCCCCCCAGTTCCGACCCACGGACACGTGTACAAGGAGCCAAACCTTTTCCAGTCAGACTCTTGGGGTGTTTATGGTATGCTGAGCTCCATTCTGGCTAAGGATGGGAAGTGAACAGGTCCTGCAGAGAAGTGCTGTTTCGGGACAATTTTGAAGCGAAGACAACTAATTTGTGAGCAGCTGTAGAGATGCAGATAGGGGGCAGCAGGAGGCTTGTCAGTCTCTGCCCATGAGCTCTTCCTCTTCGAGAGTGCACGAGAGGGAAAATAGTCAGGAGCCAGAGCCTGGGACAGGCTACACGCTGCATTCTGCAGGGTAGCGTTGCTCAAGCTCCCCTCGCTCACACTTAAAGGATAAAAGCTTCGCCTGAACAGGGGCTTGAACCCTGGACCCTCAGATTAAAAGTCTGATGCTCTCCCAACTGAGCTATCCAGGCTCACATTTGGGCTTTGGGGAGATGCTCAAGATGGCCCATTGAGGACCCCACATTGCCACCACCAGAGGGGCAACATGGGGTGTGCTGTGCTCACCCGGACTGAACTCAGAGCTGCAGCCCTGCCCTGAGGTGTTGGGAACACGGGGAGAACACAACCCAAGGAGAGGGCCGGCAGTGAGCGTACCAGGGTCAGTTCTCTGCGCTGTGGATGCAGCAACCTCAGTTCCAACCCAAGGCACAGTCTTGTCTTGTAGTGAGCCTGGTGTGTCCCCCACCGGTGTCACCTGCTAGAGGCATGCTGTGGTCACTGACCACGCGCAGCTCAGGGACATCGATGGCTTTAGCCACCCGTGGGCAGATCTCTGAGGGTACAAAGTGTCTCCAGCCACCGCAGCGTTCACAGGGGATGGCACATTTGCAAGGCCGGGCCTTTGTCCCTCCCAGTCCCTCCTCCCCATCCCGGCCAGCCCCTTGCAGCTCTCCCCTCCCCTGCAGCCCGGGCTCCTGGACCTGCCTAAGATATAAAAGCCCGTTTGCTCCGTTTGCTGGAGGGAGCCCAGCCACACTGGCCATGGGGAGGACGGACGCTGGGCTCACGCTGCTGACGCTGCTGCTGCTGATCCTGCAGCCCACGTCCCAGTTCTGGCTCTTCAACGTCCTCTTCCCACCCACCACCACCCCAGAGGCACCCCCGACCAACAGGACGCCACCCGTGGTGCTCGGTAAGGTGACAGCTGCCCTTGGAGGCCGGGGCACTTTGCAGTCTCTAGGTGTCTCACCGCGTAGGAGCACTGAGGGTGCATGGGCTGCCACGCTCAGTCCAGAAGAAACCAAAAGGGGTTCTGAAATCCCCCCATCACAGCTGAGGTGAGGTTCAGGTTTTGCCCTGCTTAGGGGCTCTGCTGATGGAGGGGGTAGGGGTTGCAACAGCCTCTGGATTGCAGCTCCATACTGCTGCTGTTCTGTTCCAGTGGGATGGAAACTACCAACTCTTGCTCCCCTGCAGCTTGCCCTGTGTTTTTTGCAGTTAATTCATCCTCTGCTGTTGCAGGGCGTCTGACCCACAGCAGACAACCTTGCCTGGGCTATAATGAGCTGGTGGGCAGCTTCTCCTTGCATCAGAGGTGCACAGAGAGTTGCACAGGGGCATCACCTAGGGAGGTGGGGATGGCACCATCCGCCTGGCTGGGGTTGTTTGCAAGCAGTTGGCTGGCAGTGTGTGGCTGCAATCTGCCTCCTTGTGCCAACACTGGCATGGGATTTTGCCACGAGAACTGCGCTGAGCAGGGGGGTTATTTTTCACCCTTTTCTTGACTCAGAAGGATTTTCCTTTTTAAAAAGAGAAGAGAAAAAGCAGAACATCCAAAGAATGACCCTATGAACTCCCTTCCCCGTGGAGTTCTCAATGCACAGGGCAGCCTGGCACACAGTTTGGCAGGCACACAGCCTCTGGCACTATGTGGTTGGAGAGGCAGTGGCTGCAGCCTTGGTGGCCAGGAGGCTGTCACCATTCCAGGCAGGGGATGGCACAGCACGAGTGACCTTGTGCCACTTCTCAAGATGGCATGCAGCAGCAGGAGCATCTCCACTGCCCTTCTGTGAGCCTGCAGTTTGTTCAGACCCCCAGGCAGCCTCATTCCAAGCACCCCCCTTGGACCTCCCTTTCTCCCCATTCCTGCCCCGTGCCCCCATACCAGCCTCAGCCCTGCCCCGTGCCCTGTGCCCTGTGCCCAGGCTGGGGTGGTGGTGGGGTGGTCGAGACAGCATTCATGTGCAGCCCATCCCCCTGGGTCTGGTATCCCAGAAACCCCCAGTGCCCTTAGGACCAATGATAACCCCTCTGCCCCCACAGGAACTCCCTTAATAATTACCTAGTGTCCTCTCTGAGGTGAGGCAGAGATCAGAGCTAAGCACTGAGGTGCTGGCTGTACCAGGGGGAATGGTGAGGCAGGAGGAGGGCACTCAGCCACCCCCAGCACCCTTGGGATGCAGCCCCCCACGGGGCTGCCCCATGGGACACGGGCTGACCTCCTGTCCCAGGAACTTCCACCTGCTCTGCTTGCTCCCAGGGTAGGTCCAGCTCCCCAGCTGAAGCCCAGGCTCTCCTGTGCCAGCATCCTCTCGTGGATGTGCTGATCCTCACCCTGTGTTGAAAGCAGGATTAGAACTTCCCCATATGCACAGGTTTGAGGGAGCTGTGGAGCAGGTTGTGCAAGGCAGCGAGCATACCCCACTCCCCTCTCATGTGGTACAATGCACCTGCACCCCTGGGAATGCTCTGCCATGCCATGGAGCTGTGGCTGTGGCAGTTGGGATGCACTAGGGCATCTCCAGACCAGGCTGCCCCCAGTGTGGGCCTTGGGCATCAGCACATGGACAAACTGATGGGTGTGATGAGTAGAGCACTGGATAGAGTGGGGCTGCGCAGCTCCGAGGAGCACCAACCCTGTGGCTGCAGACAGGAGGAGGGAAACCCAGACAAACTTGAGGAGAAACATTGGGATGCTCCGTGCTGGTTATCTGGTTCTCTTGGGCTGGCACTGGGTGAGGGTGGCAGTTTGGTGGTCCCATAGGATGCACTTTTAGCACTATTCCAATGCTTCTGTGCCCAACTTGTGTCTCCAAGTGCCCTAAGATGTGCTGTGCTTGGTGAGAACCAAGGCATGGGCAGGCTGCTCTCCATGAGTGCTGCTCCAGCGACATCCAACAGCAGACAAGGTTCAGCAGGTTCCTAGGGTGTCCCTAGCCAGGCAGCTCCAGAGGAGGCTGTGGGTCAAGGAAGCATGAGGCCAGGCAGCTCCACAAACTGAGATCTACCTGGCTGTAGTTTCCTTCTGTGATGCCCCCAGTGCCTGGGTGCCTTGGGAACCAGCTGGAAGCCAAATTGGACAAGCCAGATGTAGTGAACTGGATGTGCTACCGCAAAACCGAGGACTATTTCACCATCTGGCTCAACCTCAACACGTTCCTGCCAGTGGGAGTTGACTGTTGGATTGATAACACCAGGTACCGCTCACCCCCATCCCAGGAGCTCCCCAGGTTAATGACCTACCAGGGATCTCCCTCCCCTCTCCTCCCTCTGTGGCCCTGACTCTGCACACAAACCGTCCTTCCCGGAATGCGTTGTGAACACAGCTCTCATCAACACTTTCTGAACATCTTCCCTTTTTCCCTGTCCCGCCATGTGCTCATGACAGCCTGTCCTCGGCACCTCCTGCCGATGCTGTCAGGATGTGACCCCACTGCTGCCTTCTGTCCTGTTCCCTCCACAGGGTAGTGTACAACCGAACGGCTCGGAAAATGACCAACGCTCCCGGGGTGCACATCCGTGTGCCTGGCTTTGGCAAAACCTATTCTGTGGAGTACCTGGATCAGAGTAAACTGGCAGGTAAGAGGAGCCAGCTTCGTGGAGAGGCACAGGGTATCCAGGGCTGTCATGCATCACCCAGCAGAGAGGAGCCCCTGTATCTGTGCGGTTCATCCCAGCTCAGTCCTGCAGAGCTGATGGAGCCCAGGTCACTTGGGCATGAAGGATGCTGGCCCAAGGACAATTCCTTTCCAGCCCCAATTGCTGTGTTATGCTTCCAGGATACATAGAATTGCAATCTCTGACCAGAGCATTCAAGCTACAGAGCTTAGCAGATGAAATTCCAGCCCGTGATCAGGATAAGAACAGAAAAAAGATAACAGAAGACCAAAGACATAAATCCCACCTGTTCTCTCTCTGCAGGTTACCTGCACACCCTGGTTCAGAACCTGGTGAACAACGGCTACGTGAGGGACCAGACAGTTCGGGCAGCCCCCTATGACTGGAGGGTTGGTCCCCGTAAGTCTGGGGTTGTGGCCACATCACATGTGCAGGGAGGGAGGCAGGATGGTTCCCAGTGAGCAGGCTGACGAGTGGTGTGGTGTTTCAGCATGATTCGTCATCCCTTGGAGAGGGATGGCTGTCCGTGACTGTGAATAGCACTCTCATGTGAATGTATGCGGTGGCACTTCTGGCATCTGTGCCCACACACCTCTCAGGCTGAGGCTTTTAGTGTCAGCCTGGGGCTATGTGAAGCTGACCAAGCGCTGGTGTCTTTCTTGTCCACAGAGGAGCAGCCTGAATACTTCCAGAACCTGAAGGCACTGATAGAGGAGATGCACGATGAGTACCAGCAGCGTGTCTTCCTCATTGGGCACAGCATGGGCAACCTCAACGTCCTCTATTTCCTGCTCCAGCAGAAGCAAGCCTGGAAAGATCGGTACATCGGGGGCTTCATCTCGCTGGGTGCCCCTTGGGGAGGATCTGTCAAGCCACTGCGTGTCCTTGCATCAGGTGAGCGATTCCTTGTGGGCAGAGGCTTCTTCATTTTCTTTCTCTCCTGCAGAAATGGAAGAGTGGCAATGAGCAGAGACCAGACATTGTGGTAGAAGAGCTGGGGGCCAGGCAGCTGAGGGCTAAGGGTGCTCCTTGAAATCAGAACTGCCCATCCTGGGCAAAAGTAATGTACCAGCCACACATCCTGGGGCTAGGAAAGCAGTTTGGGCCATGCTCGCTCTCTTCTCACTGCCTCCCCAGAAATTGGCTCTTCCCCTGCCTCCAACAGTGCAGGGCTGTGAGCTAGATGGACTTTTGCTCCAAGCAGTACAGCCCTTATGCAGCTGAGGACATGGAGGCCCCTGAAGGGACACGCACACTGACCTACATCACTTGCTTGCATCTCCCTGTATCTCAGAGCCCATCCTCCATAAGCTTTTATTTTTTCAGGCTTCTAACTTCTTTCACCTAGCCTCTCTTTAGCCTCTTTTCAGTCCAGAAAGCCACAATCAATTGCCTAATGCTGACAGCCCAAGTATCCACAAGTCACAAGCTGAGCCTCCAAAATGCATGGAATTCATTTAAAAACACATGCTTGCAAATTTTAACATCTGACCCCTTGCATCACTCTTGGTCATCACATTTCTCTGTGTTATCACATGGTCCAGAGACATTTTTTTGAGGTAATTATATTGTTGCATGGTCTTAAAACTAAAAACACCCAGGCTTGCAGGATGAGTGCAGGTTGACAACACATCATCAGCCCCCTTGGGCTCATCTCACTCATATGTGGAGGTGTAGGACTTGCAGGACTCAGCAGTTAGGGACGTTATCTGTCCAGCTTTGTCGACACTCGGCCTCTTCCTCCAGCTGGAGGACTGAAGTCAGAGAGGAGGGTTTTGATAGGTGCATGCTGACAGTCAGGAGTGGCCAAGAGGTGTCCGATCTCAGCTGCCCAAGTGTGTTTTGGTGCGGTCTGTCTGTCCTGCAGGTGATAATCAGGGCATCCCACTTATGTCCAACATCAAGCTGCGTGAAGAGCAGCGTATGACCACCACCAGCCCCTGGATGTTCCCTACGAGCTTGGCCTGGCCAGAGGACCATATTTTCATCTCCACACCCTCCTACAATTACACCTACCGGGACTACCAGCGGTTCTTCACTGATGTCAACTTGGAGGATGGTTGGTACATGTGGGAGGACATGAAGGACTTGCTGAAGGGATTACCCCCTCCCGGTGTGGACACATACTGCCTTTATGGCACAGGCTATCCCACAGTGGAGACTTACATATACGATGAGCATTTTCCTTATGAGGACCCTGTGGACATGATTTATGGTGATGGGGATGACACTGTCAACAAACGCAGTTCAGAGCTGTGCAAGCGATGGCGCAACCAGCAAAAGCAGAAAGTGCATGTCCAGGAGCTGCGGGGCATCGACCACCTCAACATGGTCTTCAGCAACCTGACACTGACCTCCATCAATGAAATACTGCTGGGGAGCACCAAGGTTGGGGCTGGCACCAAAGAGCAGAGAGAGCCAGAGCAGATGGGTGCTCTTAGATCCAGCCCAGAGGTAGGGAGGAGGGGCCACAAAGTCCTTAAGGAGCCCAGAAAGAACTGAAGGAGGTGATGGCCAGCTTCCCTCCATGCTTGTATCCACCAGAAGCTGGCATGAAGGGGAGTAAAGGACTCAGAGCTGGGTATCTATGAGAAGGAGCAAGAACAACAGCTCAGGTGGATGGGTTGGCACCCTCTTCCATTCTAATTCCATTCCATTCTGTTGTTTGTTTTTTTTGTTGTTGTTTTGGGAGCAGTGATTAATTACACTTCAGAGTCTTGTCACTTCCCACTAGTGGATGGATAATTAACCACGCTGCCAGCTCATTAACATCACAGTCGTGGATTACGGCGTGTGAGCAAGCCCTCGATGCTAGCAAGCTACCTTTAGACACTTCAGGCCATGATGCCATAGCCTCTTTTTTATACAGGACTCCATGTAAGCAAGATAGCACTCATGGTGCCGGGGCAGCCACCAGGGTGGGTAAGGACAGGATAGGCACAGCTTGCAGAAGGGCCCCCGCCAGCTCCCATCACACAGGCAACAAGCTGAGCCCCTGCTGCAAGACTGGCTTAGAATCAGCAGATATACCTAATAAACATACTTGGCTTCTACACCTCCAGCCTCCTTTGTGCAGCGTCTTCCAGCTCGCCTACACGAGCGTGGCTGGGTGATAACCACTGTGCAATGGAAATCTAAAGGGAGATTTAGTTTAGGTATCAGGGGAAAATGTTCCACTCAGAGGGTGGTGAGGTGATGCTCAGAGCTATAGGTGCCCATCTCGGGGGGTACCCAAGGCTATGGATGGGCGACGGGCAGCCTGAGCTGGGGGGTCAGCCAGGTTGGAGCTTGATGGGCTTTGAGGTGGCTTCCAACCCAGCCGTTCTGTGAGTGTGTGAGTGGTGAGCGGAGATGGGGCGTGAGGCTCAAGGCTGCATCCGTGGAGGGTCAGGTTGGATGCTGGGGATGTGTTCTTCACCACCAGGTTCCCCAGGGACGCAGCCACAGCCCCAAGCCTGTCAGTGTCGAAGAAGTGTTCGCACGGTGCTCTCAGATGTATGATCTGATTTTGGGGTGATCCCGTGAGCTCGGGGTCAGTCTCAATGTCCTCCTTTGGAAATCCCGTGGGATTCTCCTTTCCAGACAGCACCTCAGGAGTGGTGGCACACGCCACCAGAGCCTTATGGCACAACCACAGACGTGCCAAAATCTGGGATACGGGGCTGAGTCCACCGCACAAAGAAGCTCAAAACCATCCAGATTCCCAGAGCCGGCATCCGCCATCTTCCCGCCGCCTCACACAGGGTGGGCTGGGCCTGGCGGGGCGGTGGGCGGGGCCTCCAGCCACGCGCCTCTCCCATTGGCTGCGAGACAGCGGGCGCGGCGCGGATTGGCTGCGCGCATCGGCGCGAGGGGGCGGCGGGGCAGCGGGGCCGCCGTCGCGCTGGAGGCGATGGTGCTGGACCCGGGGGCGGCGGGCGGGCAGGGCCGCGCAGGGCTGGACGCGCTGCCGGACCGCGATGGCTCCCGGCTGTGCTCGTGCCCCTCTCCACCGCCTCGCCCGGCGGCGTCCGGTTCACCCCGTTGCCCGCGGGGGAGCCGGCGTTTGTCGGAAACCGGCGCCGGGATGCGGCGGAGCGGCGGTCGCGGGAGGATGCGGGCCGCCGCGTCGCTGCCTCACATCGCGCGGGCGCGGGGCGAGGAGGGCGGCGGGGCCGGGAGGCGCAGCCCGTGTCTGCTCGTAGCGCTGCGGCCGCGCAACGTGGAGACCGAGCGGGAGCGGTTCTTCAGGGAGCGCTTCGCCTACGATCCGCAGTTCGAATACGCCGAGCCCGTGCCCGAGGCCGTGCTGGAGAAATACCGCGACGCCTCCGATCGCTTCGTGGCGCAGGTGAGGGCGGCCGGAGGAGGACGGCAGGATGCTCGGGGCGCGGAGCGGCTCCGCTGTGCGGTGTTGGCAGCTCGGCTGGGCACGGAGGAATCGCGGTTTGTGTCAGCAGCGGTGCAGCCTGCGGGAGCGGAGGGGATCGGCCCTTTGTATGGGGCCGCGTCTCAATGCGGGACAGACCCGGACAGGAACTCTGGAGCGTGTCCAGAAAAGGGAGCGGAGCTAAAGGGAGTTAAACTGTGAGGGATCTGAGCGCAGTCCGATGGGAGCGGCTGAGGGAATGGGGTGGGGCGGGGGGGGAGCTGCAGCCCTGGCAGGAGAACGTGGGGAGGGGTTCAGCCTCTGCTCCTGGGTGACAGCAGTAGGGTGAGAGTGATGGCCTCACACTGCACCAGGGGAGGTTCAGGTTGGGTGCTGGGAGAACCTTTTTCTCAAACAGGCAGTGAGGCTTTGGAGCAGGCTGCCCGGGGGGGGTTCAGGAAGCATGTTAATGTGGCAGTGGGGGACGTGGCTGTCGATTGGGTGATCTTAGAGGTCTTTGCCAACATAAAGGCCTACAGGAACGCGGGGGAAGGGCTCACTATTATGGAGTGTAGTGATATTACAAGGGGTTACAGCTGTAAAGTAAAAGAGATTTAATTAGATGTTAGGAAGAACTTGTTTACTCGGGCCTTGGCACAGGCTGCCTATAGAGACTGTGGATGCCCCATCCATGAAGGTGTTCAGGGCCAGGCTGGATGGAGCCCTAGGAAGCCTGATGTGTGGGAATTGTCACCCCTGTGGTAGGAGTTGGGACTGAGTGGGCTTTAATGTCTCTTCTCACTCAACTGGTCTATGATGAAGTTTGATCCATGATTCATTATCTTGGCTCTGAGATCAGCAGCTACCACTAAGGCCGGCCAGGCTGAAGCTGCAGCACATGCCGTGCATACAGGCACCCCTCTCGCCTGCTCCTTGTCCTGGCTGCTGCTGTGTGACCTTGCTTATCATCTTCTGGGTTGTTTGTTGCTTTGTTTTGTTTTGTTTTGCTTGTCTTAGCTGTCCTTTAATTACATGTTCAACATACACCTTCTGTAGCTGATAAGAGAGTGACTCCTGGGGCTGGATCATACTCCATGCCTCATACTGCCTACAGACCTGCAGCCGTGGTCGGGAGCTGGCAGGGAACCTTTGCACTGTTGCTTTAGAACTGACAGACCAAGAACTGAAACATCTGGCTGGTTTCATGCAAAGCAGCCCTCAGCCTGCATCCTGCTGGCTGAGCCTGGTTTGTTTTCTGGAAGGTGTAAAGGTTGTCCTGCATGGCAGCACCCTTAACCCATAATTATCAGCAAGCACTGTGGATGGCAGCTAGGTTGTAGGCTCTTCTTACAGCAGTCTGTGTCTTTTTCATTATCACTTCAGTTGCTTTATAAGCTACTGAAATATTCCTGGCTGTTCTCTGCCACAGGTAGCAATCACAAACGAATGGCAGCAGACAAAGAGCACTGGGTCATCAGAGCAGGAGGCAAAAAGAGTGGGCTCCTCGATGCTCTGCCTGCACACAGCAGCCACGTCACCTCTTGCTTCCTACTTCTCTAGAGGACTGTTACCCACATTGTTCGGTCTCTGTAAACAACTTTCCAGGCATCTAGGCATTTCCAGCGCTACACCTCTGCCCCAGTTAAACTGGTGCCAGCAATGCTGTTTCAGGGGAGATGGTTGGATTCCTCTAATGACCTCGGTGTGGCTTTTCTTTCACACCTTCCTGTGTTTTAGTGTGTTTGAGTCTCTGACTAATGCAGTAAATTGAATTGCCCAGAGCTACTTCTCCACTTCTCTTCTGGTACAGCTGGCTTACGGTGTTCTCAAATGGGAATAATTGAAATTGTCTCTGTGCATTACTTGGAATGAAATTACCTGTTCATAAACAGCATGAGTGTTCTCATCTTGTTCTCACACCCACTGCAAGAGATATTAGTATTAAATATTTCTACCTATCTTTACAAGTTCTCTGTCTTTGTAATGCATCTTGGGAGAACAGAGGTTCTTCTGCCTTCTCAGTGAAGCACAGCATGTAGCAGTCAGGAGTGAGAGCTGTGGAAGGTGAGTGCTCAGGTGAAGGGAAAATGGACAGGAACCTGGCAGCGGTGGTGGCAGCAGTCCTTTGCTGGCAGCCTGCACTCAGCACCTTGTACTCATTTAACATCTTGGTGCAAGAGCAGGCAAACCAGTTCCCTGTCCTTATTTTTTGTGTTTTGAGATTGATGTCCCCTTCAGTTCTGTTGAATCAACTGTTCTGCGTTGTGGAGTATTTGGGGGTTTGTCTTCTGGTGGTTTGTTGTTGTTTTTTTGTTGTTGTTGTTGGGGTTGTAAGTTATCTTGGTTTGGTTTTGGATTCTTGGTTTGTTATTTTAGTTGGGGGCTGTTTTTGTTTGCTGGGTTGTTTTGGGGATTTTGATGTTTTTTTGGAGGGCTCTTTGTTTTTCTTTGCTTTTGGTTTTGTTTTTAGAGGTGTTTGGAGTTTGTTAGTTTGTTTTGTTTCCTTTTCTTATAGAAACAGAAAAATCAGAAGGCTCCTTCTAGCCCCTCTATGCTATTAGAGATCAAGCAGACTGTTGGCAGCCCAGTTCCTTGGAAGCATAAGAACAGCATCAACACAGGGCTTGGAGCACAGCTTGAGTGTTTGTTGTCCCTTGACACGTGGCCTGTGGCTGAGCTGGTGACAGCCTCCTGCTCCCAGCCCAGCCAGGCCACTGACCGGGCAGGAAGGGCTGACGTGAGCTCAGCAGCTTCTCATAGAGCAAATGTGCTATCTTAGGAATGTTGCTGTCTGTGACTTGTCTGAGAGTTGCTGCAGTACATGCCTATTTTGTCAGCTTTGTGCACCATCTGTACTCAGTTCCTCTTTGCCTGCTGCTTGCCATCTTAAGGAGTGGGGGACAAAGTTTCACAGTGGGTAAACAAAGGTGATAAGAAGGAATGGTCCTTTTCTTCTGCAAGCCAGCAGGAGGGGCCTTGGTGGTTCTCCCAGCTCAGTTCAGTGCCTGTCCTGTGGCTGTTGCAGGACTGAGCTGCTGCAAGAGCACGTGCTGAGGTGATGCTGGTCATTAGCTCCTGCGAGAGGCAAAAGGAGAGCAAACCTCCCCAGGGGGAGAGCAGCTGTCAGATGTTAGCAGCAAGAAAGCTTCAGTAGGGAGGATGAAGGAATGTAACCTCTGCAGGGCTCCAGCTGGTAGCTTCAGCAGTTAGCAAGGTTTTACTGTGACAGGAGAAAGGGCAATCTGCTCCTGGGCTCAGAGGGCTTCCTTGCAGCCTCCAGTGCTCCCTGACAGGTGTGCATATGGAGGGGGCCTCAGATAATACAGACCAAGTCTGATCCACAAAATCAGCTCCTACACTCGGTGTGAACTTGGCCTCTTGTTTGTGCGTGGCGTGAGGTTCAGTGCAAGCTGGTGATGTGGAACTAATGCAGTAAAGAGGCAAGTCCTGACACTTGGAGTAAGAGTTTTAGCAAGTACACTGCCAGAGAGCATGAGTGCCAGCCGGCCTGTTGTTAACTGTGTAACTATGTGCTTTTAGTTCCCTGCTGAAGCCGTGTCTGGTGGTTCATAGCCTGGCTTGTGTGTGCAGTCAGCCCAGGTGTGCTGAACTCTGGCACCACAATCTTTTCCAGACTGTGAAATACCTGAGTTCAGCGTATGTTGTCCCTCTTGCAGTAGGCAGGGGTCCCCTCAGGGATTGAACTTGCTGAAACAACATCAGTTGGATGACAAAGAGGACGACAGAACTCGGGAGGAACAGGTAAAATGCACACAGCTCAGCAGTAGCATTTTGTCCTGCAGCAGCAGGTGAGCAGGCGTCTTGCAGGCAGGTTTACAGATGCAGTAAAGCTGCTGAAAGACTCCAAAACAACTGCAAAGGAGTGGTTGCAGTCACCCAGATTGGAATGTGTATTAATAAACAGACTAGTCATTGCTTGCAAATGACTTCGGTGCATACTGACTTTAGGGAAAGAAAATGCTAATAAGTGCTCGTATAGAGGGTAACATTACTAAAATAGCACGTGCTGCTTTTATTCACGTGCTGTTATTGCAGTAGCGTGGTTGTGCTGAGAGCCTGGAAGAAGCAGCACTGCTGCCCGAGGAGATGCTCTCTGTGGGAGCTTTACTGCAGGGCATGCTCATGCGCTCAGAGGGAGCATGTCTGCACTCCTGACTCTTTTGTGTCCTGAGTACTCTGTTGAAATCATTATTTCTATAGAAATTCTCCAAAGCAGATGTGGTGGCCAGTGAAGAACAAACATCTTGAGCCACACGGTGGTTTTAACAACTTCCTCACTTCTTTTTAAAATTCTCTGCAGCTGATTCATACTAATTCTCTTGTCCTGAGCTATCAGAGCACAACAAAGATCTCTTCTGTAGCTCCAGAGTGACCAGTCGTGAACCCGTTCTGTTTTCATACTTGCTACTTTCGTGCCAGGCCAGCAGATGTCCTGTGCCAGGAGCTGTGCTGTATCAAGTGCCTTCTGGGCTGTGAGTTCCTGAAACCAATCCAGTGTTGCAATAAGAAACTAATAAGCAAGTTGATAAGATTTGCAAACACTGGAGTTTGAAAGAAGAAGTGGAAGCAGAAAAGATGAAAACAATCATGGCTTTAGCATCTAGAGGCAGTGTGCTACGTACAGTGAGGCTGTTTCACTTCTGGTTTGCCCAGTTCTGCAAATGAACACTCGTGAGGATTAGAGGGACAATAAGATGAAGACAGTGTGTGCCACGGGCCATGCTGACTGTGTTATGTATTGATCTATGCTGGTACTCAGCTGCCAACAAGACGTTCCATTTCTCCCCCACAGAAACATCTCACAAGCACTTGATGCTAAATAGTTTCTTGAACCCTTTATCAGGGATTTCCTCAGCTGGGTTCTGTTACACCTGGGGGTTTTGGTACTGTAGAAGATGGCACTTGAGAGCGGAGAAGGTATTCTGACTGACACTTCATTTCTACATGTGCTACAGGCCATTAGGATCATTCACGCTGTCTTGGAGAAGTATGGGACCTATGAGAGCTTCGAAGTTGCCACTGGTGGGAGACTGCTGAGCAAGTGCCAGATCTGGTCTGTTATCCGAAAGTACATGCAGAAGGAAGGCTGCACAGGGGAGGTAATCATTGTCCTTGTGTTTTTTTTTTTAATCTTTCATGAAATAAATGTGCAAAATATTTTTCTGCTTTGCTCTTGTTCAGCGAAGCATCAGTTCTGATAAGAGTTGAATTAAGAAGTGTTTTGGATACAAAGAAGAAACATACTTGCTGGGGGAAAGAAGCTTGAGAGATTCATGTCTCAGGACAGGAGTTAAAGCAGTAGCTGAGACCTGAGTTTGTAATTGAGGATTCTGTAAACAAACTTGGTGGCAATTTTGTTTGCAAAAGTATTTCACAAAGGAATTCAGCAATCTTCTGCATTGCTGTGTTGCTTTTACAGACACTGAGCTCATTCTGAGCAGCTTCTTCAGGCCATTTGTGGCTCCCAGAAGAGGCCAGCGCAGAGTAAGAGCCTGGATATGGGTTGGGCAAACATGGTGCAGCTATAGGATTTCTTTTTGACCTGGCCATTGCCTGATGCACACTCAAGGCCAGTGTGTTCTGTGCAGGTTTTGGAAAGCTGAGAGCAGAGCAGCACCTCTTTGCACAGAGCCACATGCAAAGAGTGGAGCAGCAGAGAGGGCTGCACCAGCAGCTGCCCTGCCTGTTCCTGAAGCTGGCTTGTACAGAATAGCAGGGCTTGGAGCAGAAAAGGACGAAGGGAAGAAGAAGGTCTGCCTTTCTCTTTTGCCTTGCAGTAAATTGCTCTGCTTTTCTGCTCTGAACTGTGGCTTCCTTCTATCTCTGGCACGGCTCCTGGCTTGCAGTCCTGAAGTTAGGAAGCAGGTGCTAGTGCCCCACCGATTTGCCTGCATTTCTCATTCCAGAAATATCTCCCTTCTAAGCTAAGGGAGCTGAGCTTAAGGAGAAGAGCTACTGCTTGTCTACGTGGACAGGCAAGCAGGGCTGAGGCTATTTTGCTGTGTCCAGGAGGTATCAATTACCATTGGGATGAATAACCTATTTCTGCTAGCAGTGGTATGGCAGAAATCTGTAGCAGCTGGGTTCATTCATGTGTTCAGAGGCAGAGTTGGGGGAGAGATTTCCGGCTTTTCTTTGGCATATGCTGGGTTATGGTGCTTTCAAACTCTTTTAAGACTAGAAAATACCTTGTTAAGATGTTACTAGTGGTAAATCAGCTGTGTGGGATGGAGGGTGGAAGGCTCGTAGCATCTCTTACCACTTATTGCTGCACGTCCTGAGCTGCTTTCTGGGGGTGCCCGTTGGGTGCAAGCCTGGGTCTGGTGAAGCAGGAGGGATTTTCAGCTGGCTTCCTGAATTTAACCAAATAACCCTCCCTTCCAGACAGCTCAGAACTCCTGCTGCTCTGTAACAGTGGAATTGCAAGGAACTGAGCCAAAAATCTGGAAGATTCAAATAAGCAGTATAAATACATTCCTTCCTTCCTTGTTGTTCACCTCTTGGTTCCTGCCTGTCGGGAGCACTCCGCCTTTCTCTCTCATCTCAAAGTCACGGTGAAAAAGTGGAAACAAAACATATCTGTGGTCTCTGCCTGCTGCGTTGTACTGCTGATGCCACTGTCAAAGCTGCTTGGTTGGAAAGCTGCTCTCCTTCTGCACAACAGAGCTCACTGGGATTATAAAGCAGGGTGAGGAGTCTGAGGATTTATCTGTGTTACAAGAATGATTCCTGGCAGCTGGATGTTCACAGGGAAGAGGGATGCCCCATGGCTTTGTATAAGGAGTTTGCTCCTATTCCTGCCTGCAGTGTGTCTGCCAAACACTTCCATGGCCCCAGATCCAAGTGGTGAGGAGTATTTCTGGACCAATTGTGTTCTGTCTCTTAATTTGATTAATTGATTGAATTCAGCTGTTGTATTCTTCTTTGTTAATCTAAAACATATTGAGCTCTATTTGGGCAGAAAGATTTATTTTCTTAGCTGTTAGTCTAGCCCTGTATGATTTTTCCTTTGTTCAAGGGATCTAAGGGTTCAATTATTATGTTTGTACATTGGAGTGCAAGGTACGTGGCTTGTGTGTTGTTTTTTTTTTTGAAACTTTTGATAAGTGCTTCTAAAACCATTCGAGCATCAGTTTATGAACCAGCCACTACAGGCTGCGTTGAGTTTCTTTGGGGAAGGAAAAAGGGAAATGTTTCACCTGTGCTTTGAATAGCAAACGTTGTCAAACTTTGCTTCTGGTGCTGGACAAAAACTTGCTGCCATTTCTGCACCCTGCTGAGGAACAGAGCAGCTTCACAGAGCCGCCTCCCCCCCTCCCCTCCCCGCTGCCTGTTTATCTGTTTGCTGTCTTCTCTCTGCTGTACCCTGTCTGTTCCTCACTGCTGTTTGCTTTTCTGTTGCTGCTTTTGTGTGCTCACTAATCACGATGGGTTTCTTACAAAAAGAAGCTCTATCTCACAGGGCCCCACAGGTTTCTGAGCTGCCAGGCATTGCGTCGCTGCCAGCACCCTCTGGTTCTCCCATCACCTTTGCTGCAGTGTTGCTTTGACAGGGTGCAGGAGGCACCGTGATCCAGAGGGATCAGCATGGATTTTCCTGACACAGTTCTCAGCCCTGCAGTAGTTTCTCCATCAATCCTGGAAGAGCACAGAGCTGGGCTGTGCCACACTGCTGCAACTCCAGACAGCTCCCACGCCTGTTTGACCTATGCTACAGACTTCTAGGCACTGGGAGCAGCCCAGAAACCTCATGGTGTTGCTTATTTGTGGGCTGGGGTTGCAGTGTGGGCTATTGGTCTGCAGCTGAGGAAAATGTAGTCAAAAGTTTGTCTCTGATGTGGCAGAAATGTTTGCAAGGGGCTGGGGGTGTACAAGCATGGCTGCTGCTTTCCCTGCCTGGCTGAGCTGCAAGGTGACTGCAGACCTTCAGCTACAACCCCTGCAGCAACCAGAAACACAAAATCAAAACTTGTGCTGCTTCTTTCCAGCTAATCAACAAGTAAACAGCACCTTAGGGAATACAAAAACAGAGTTGCCTGACCCAAGTGAAGTCCCAGGACAAATACTTGTGCAGCATCTAGATGAGTCTTTCCAAAACTTGCCAAGAAGATGGTTATTTGGGAGTGTGGTAGGAAAGGAAAGTCACTTCAGTGCATCAGCGATCTGAACTGCCCGCAAATGGGCAGGGCTGGTGCCACTGGCTGCCAAGGAGATGTCAGTGCAGAGTGCTCCTTTTGTGCCCCCATCCCTGGCACTTGTGGTGTGGAGGGATGGTCTGAGCTGTGATGAAGGCAGGATGCCAGTTTCCAGCACCCCAGGGAGCGTGTTTATGGGTAAGTATTTGCACTGCAGTGAACTTTGCATATTCAAGAGTTTCTTTGTTGTAATCCAAGCTGCAGGTTCTGAGTCTTTTCTTGTTCTGTTTTGGCTCAGGGCTGAGGTGATGCTGCTGGAGCTCAGATGCCTGCTTTCCATTATTCATGGATTTCCCAGCTGCTCAGTTTGCACTAAAGAAACCTCTGACCGTTGGTAAGTACTGTGTAGTAATCCAGGCATTGTGAAATGTTCTTAAATAATGCTGGCTAGTGTGTCCTCAGGTTCTGGCAGTAGTGCTGGCCCGGCCCACCCCACCCCACCCTGCCCATACAGAGCAGATGCACACACCGCTGTCAGTGCTGCTGCGAGGCTTTGGCCCCACCAGCATGCTCTGCTTCTTCCTGCAGTTCTTAGGGAGCTCTTTTCTCTGTCATTTCACCCGCAAATTGGACAGACTGCTTAATGGACCACAAGGATGTGCTGGAGCTTGTGCTTAAAATTTGGGCCCAACCTGTGAGTACTGATGACAAGAGAAGCTGTAGATCTGGAGAGCTGGCCTTGCTGCTCCAGGAATAAGGCTTTGGTTACAGTTTTAGTCCTCTGCTCTCACAGCATCTGTATCTGGGCAAAACTGGGGAGTCCTGAAATAAGGCAATTGATGCTGTCTGTCAGGCTGCAATTGCTGTGCAGAGTTTACTTGATTACTCAGCAAAAGGCCAGCCTTAGAACAATCTCTTTTCTTCTCCCTTGGGTTCTACAATACGTTGTTCTGCTTTGGAACTGGGTCTCAGAAAGTGCACAGGGTTCTGAAGATGCTGAAGCTGAGCTCAGCACTCTGTGAAACAACGGTGATAAGAATTGCACTGACCTTGCAAGGATCTGTGCTTTCCAGTGGAAGCATCAGGTTTCAGTGCCAGCTGCTGAATCCAGAAATGTGCTGTGGGCAGCGCAACACGAGCAGTCAAGATGCAGTCTTCCCTGGAGGTATGCAGATTTGCACCCAGAGGGTTGTCTTTGCGTGGAGCAGTTCTTGGAGCTTCTGTCTGATGAGACAAAACAACACCATCACTGCACTGTCAAACAAACACATTTCCTGTCCAACCTGCTCAGAAGACCTTCACCTTTTTCCCCTCTCAGTGTCACATGGCCTTCTGCCTCTGCAGAGTAGTGTCTTCTACTCCAGAGAAAGTGTTCCTGTGTGCAGAATCCACTCATTTGTCTAACAGATTTGAGCCATTGTAAACCTCCCACAACAGGTTGCACAGCTCACTGATGCCTCTTTGTCCTGAATCTGCTTCCCAATCACTTCACTTGATGTTGTCTACCTCTTGTATAGAAACAAAAAGAGATTCCATTTCATGTAGTTGGGTTCAGTGTTGTCTTTACCTTTTCCTTACCACAAGAGAGGAAAAAATAAGTGCCTTCTATGCCTGATGGTTACCTTGTGCCTACACGTGAAGGATTTCCCCAGGACCCCTTGTACAGTGATCTGATAGGGTTACCAAGCCAGCAATGATTAGATAAATCCAGAGAAAGTGATTCAGCTTTCAACCTTTTAAACAGAGTGCTGTCACAGGTGTTTTTTACAGCTCATTAAAGCTGAGGCACCTCATTCTGTGAGTCTCTCGAAGAGGGACTTTGTGCAAAAAGGGACCTCCCTGGCCAAGATTGACGCTAGCAGCAGGGGCAAGGCCTTGTTAGGCATCCCTGGGGGTGCCACCCCCATCCAGCAAAGTCCTGCTTGAGCAGGGTATACGATCAATAGATGTACAGAGATGTAAAATCAATTGGCTTGCAGAGTTTTAGGCTAAGTAAGATTGTCACAATAGAAAGATAAGTGGAAAATGCTTACCGATGTTGTAGGCTCACAATGTTCTCCACAAGGAGTGATCTCCAGGAAGGGATCCTTCCTCAGTGGCAGTCAGCTCTTAAATGGGTCTAGGAGAGGTGCAGCCAGGCTCCACCCCTTCTGGTAGCACAGGTGAATTGCCTTCACCTGTGCTCCTGTGGTTGACTCATTGCTTGCTTCAGGTGGCCAATCAGAGGTTCAGGCTGTGATTCAGCAGTTCCCATACAGCAGGGAATACTCACTTCTTTGGCTACTTCTTCACCACTGAGCAGAACCCTGGTGTTCAGAATGCTTTCTTCCCACTGTTAGAGCGCATCAGAATGAACGTAGGTTTAGAAACCAGGGCTGTATGAAGAAGCAATTTGATCTGCAGCTGGTCTGAGGGATGCTTTTTGCCTTTGGGTGAAATACAAGAGGAGAAAATCCATAGGCCCTGTGTCACTCCTGTGGTCAGCAGTGGGAGAAAAATGTCTGAACTTCCAGCAGATCCATTCCTATCAAATAAAGAGCAACCTGTGCTGCAGATGAAAGAGTTGCTTTCTTCTGCAAGGCATTCTCCTTACAGCAGAGGAAGGAGCCACAGACAGATCAGGTTATCATAAGGCTGGCTAGTTTTCTTTAGTGGTGGGGATGAAGGTACAGGCAGGAGGGGAGAGCTGGATGTCATCAGAACAGCAGAGTTGGTCTACGTGGAGCACTGACCTCAGTAATTTGATTTGTGTAGTTAAACTCTTGGGTTTATGCAATCTCTCTCTCACTTGCGTGGGTGCACTTACAGTGTTGTTTTCACAGTTGGCTTTTCAAATACTGAAACTTGAGCTGTTCAGGGGATGCCAAGTGAGCAACACCCTCCCAAAAGCTGCCAGCTGGGATAACCCCAATGAGGCAGTTCCCAGTGGAACAGACATTAGAGGGGACATAGAAAACCACTGAATACAAGTCATTGTCCTTGAGGAATTTGCCATAGCATGGACAATTGGGCAGTCTATTTTTCTGATTATTTACTTTTTAGACAGGCTGATGGAAAGCAGGTATAAGTGAGAACGTTTATGCTAGGGAAGAGGTTATCTTTTCTGCAACTACCCTGTATCTCATATCCTAAATTCCGACCTCCTTGTGGTTTGTTTTTCTTTTTTCCTGTAGGGACAACTAAGAGTGACAAGGCAGCAAGATGTCCCAGCCAGCCAAGCACTGTGTGTTAGATGGTGTCCTTGAAGTTGAGCCCCAGAAGCTGACACAGCACATCAAGTCCTGTGTTCCCTGGAGCAGCTCTAGGTCAAACAGCAGAGGACTGTCACAGGAGTTCAGGCACTAGTTCTGTGCTGAAGAACACAGCAATGGCTTCAAAGGAGCAGAAGTAGTGCTATGACAATGAAATGCATTTTTGTCTTTAAGTTCTCTCTTGTCTTCCCTTCCCCTCCCAGGTTCCAGGATTTCAGCCTCAGCTGTTTTCATTTGGGATTGCAATGCTTGTTGTGTTCACATCACACCGAGTTGATATAATGGATAGGAATTAGTTAAAATAATACCAGAGTTTGGCTCCTATGTGCCTCCTCCTTTCTGCTTATGTGCAAATGTCTCCAGTTTTCAGCCACCTCTCCTAAAATCTGCAGGACTGAGCTCACTGGGGTCCCGGGTCAGGACTTGTGCCTTAGGCTGAGGTTGGAGCAGTGACCTCTGAGTGCTGGCCGGATGTGGGGAGGGGCAGTGGAAGGACAACTTTTATTTATTTTGAATTGCTTTCTGGAACAGAAGTAAAGTTGAAGGGATGTGCACATTAAAAGTAAAGCAGCAAGTCTTTTCTCTGTGTCTTTCAGATATGTGATCCAGTTAAACCATTGCCATGTAAGTCTTTTTATGCTGTTAATTTGCCCAGTAGTCGGTGTTGCTCTGTTACATTGCGCTTCTGGCTTTAGTGAACAGCTTTGTACAATAATAAATCTGGGTTTAAAACCAACTGATTGAGTCTCCTCTCCTTTTTTAAAAGAAAAAGAGACAAAAGCTATAACGTAGCAGTAAATCTGTGCTTCAGTTTGGGCTGTGCTAGCAATTTTGCAGTGAAACCTGAGAAATTTAAAGGCGATGTCTTGCTCAGGATTACAACATTGTCAGGTTTCTGTTTTTCAACCTGGACAGCTATGAAACAGATGGTTTTTAGAGTTCACACATACGTGGCAGAGGGATTTTTGAGGTATGTGCCAATGCAAACACCTCCTGTGTGCTTGGCTATATGGAGTTTGGTTCTTCATGTCACAGGAGAGGCACAAGATCCACCTCCAGGATGGGTTAGAGAGCAATCATGCTGATGTGAGCTATTTTTTTCTACGTAAAGGCGTTCACCAGTTGTGCTGTTAATCACAGCAGACAAATGTCCAGGTGGGAAGCGTGGCTGTATGTGTGCGGCTGGCAGCTCTTGCTGCAAGTGTGTTGGATGGATCTGTTGTTGTTGCTCTTTTCTTGAAGAGTTAAAAGCGATAATAAAAAGGAGATGAAGATGTGAAAATGGAGCTAGGTTCCCTTGTGAGATATTTTTGGCAGGTGCTCTAGAAGTAGGACACATTGCAAAGCAGATAAAGCCCATGAGAAACATTCCCATTGCTGTGCATGCGGTGCTCAAGGAATGGGTGAGAAGGCTCTGTTGGAACAAAGTGATTGTTATCTTTGTGCTTCATTTCCTATAGTGTCGCATTTCCTAAAGTGTAGACTTCAGCTACAGAAGTAGGAACATGTGGTGGCACACTGATGCTGCTTGTGCAAATCTGCTGCGCTCTGCCCTCAGCTGTGCGCACAGCACCTTCCCAGGTTTGGGTTTTAGGGAGGTTATCCATCTGCCTTGGTCCTGCAGCACACTGGGAGCCGTCTGCAGCTGGAGAGAAGCTGGGGATGGGCTGTGCAGGGCAGCCAGCTTCCCCACAGCCTGCTCAGATTTTGTGGTTGCGATTAGCTGAAAGGAGGTACTTCGTGTTGGGCTCCAGGCCCATCCTGCTACATCTCAGGGGCAGTGCCCGCTGAGCCGTGTGACCATCACCA
Organism: Meleagris gallopavo; assembly: GCF_905368555.1. Classification (NCBI taxonomy): domain Eukaryota; kingdom Metazoa; phylum Chordata; class Aves; order Galliformes; family Phasianidae; genus Meleagris; species Meleagris gallopavo. Next base: position 1,715,574 of record NC_139416.1, read on the forward strand.
CGTGTGTCCCCTCTGCAAGCCCACAGAGTGGATGTGGTTTGGCTTTCCCAGGGTGCAGGAATATTACCAAATGTGTTAGGGCAAGCATTTCACAGAATCTCTGAAAAACAGGATGCTCGAGGTTGAGAGGTATCTTGGAGGCCATCGGGTCCAACCTTCTACTCAAGCACCCACCTAGAGCAGGCAGGTCATCATTTCCTCATCAGTTCAAGGAAGCCTCCTGGTATCTCTAGTTTTGACATATTTCCTCTCTGGATTGGAATAGTTGTAGCGTGTTTCCCTTAGACATTTTTGAAGAGTTGCCCAAAGAACCATCTGCTGGTCCTGAGCCGGTGAAAGATCGCTAATTGGCTGCTTGCCTCCTCCTCTCTCCTCTGCAGGTAGTGGTGCAGCTCACCGATGATCTCCTGTCGCAGGCTGTGATGATGGTGGAGGACAGCCGGCCGACGCTGGCCATCAACCTGTCTGGAGCCCGGCAGTTCTGGCTGGAGGGCATGCTGCGCCATGAGATAGGTCAGTGGGGCAATGGGGGGACCGTGGGCAGAGTAGGGAGGATGCTGAGCATCCTCAGTGGCCGTCGTCATGGAGATGTGGGGATAGCAGGCAGGATGGACGCAGTAGGGTTGAGATTTTTCAGGCTCATCAAGTTGTCTCCAGCTGACAGTGCTTGCTGTTGTCTCCTCAGGCACCCACTACATCCGTGGGGTGAACAACACCCGCCAGCCCTGGCACAGCTCGGAGGGCCGCAAGCAGTACAGCCTGAAGCCTGCCAACCCCACAGAGGAAGGTTTGGCCAGCCTGCACAGTGTCCTCTTCCGCAAGCAGCCCTTCCTCTGGCGTGCAGCCTTGCTCTACTACACCATTGAGAGGGCCAGCCGCCTCTCCTTCTCCGCGCTCTTCCAGGACCTGGAGCAGTACGTCCAGGATGCTGGCATCCGGTGGGAGTACTGCGTGCGGGCCAAGCGGGGCCAGACTGACACCTCACAGCCAGGTACAAAGCCTTCAATGTTTTGGAGGGATTTCTGTATTTCAGTGGATGCGTTCTGGTGCTGGGTGGCTTTGCCATCACCAGCCAGACAGTCCTTCCATGCAATGGCTCTGCTGCCCTCTCATCCTCCTCATCCCCAGCTCTGCTTTCTTATAGATTTATACTTTCCTTTGTGGTATATTTTTCAACACCCGGCTGTCCCATCATCTCTCTGGCTGCTGTCCATCAGGCAGGGATGGATGAGGCATCCTGGGGAGCCCCGTGGCTCCCAGTCTGATGGATCTTAGCCCTTCCTTGCGCAGCCTCTCAAAGAGCCAAAGGAGAAAAAAGATAAGCATTTTGAGGATGCATTTAGATTCTAGCATTTTAAAAAAAAGCAATCACAAAGCATGTTGAAAATGGTGAGACTCCAGTGCCTGTTTCCTAAGGGCTGGGGAATGGAGCCTCGCTGCTCTCTGCTGCCCAGGCTTCTCCCTGGTGTGGGACCCCAGTGCTGGCTCTGCTCATCCTCTGAGTCTTTTCCTTCCTGCCAGCCCCAACACATTTGGGAAGATAAGGTTTATCTTGGAGTCATCTCCTGGTGTTTCCCAGGCCCTCTATCTTTTCCAGGCTGCTTCAGTAAGGACCAGGTGTACCTGGATGGGATTCTCCGCATCCTGCGACATCGGCAGACAATCGACTTCCCATTACTGGCTGCTCTTGGAAAGGTAACAGCCTGGGGTCACAGCTCAAGCTCCACACTGGCAAGGGGCTTTCTGGTTTTGGGCAGCCAGATGTGCTGTCCTGGTGAGAGCAAATAGGATTTTTCCTAGGGCACTGAGACACTACATCAGACACTGTCTCACCTTCTGTCCAGACAGCAGCATCAAGCATCAGCGTACATGCAGCCCATGTGCAGGCAGCTCTGCATGCAGCACCAGCAGGGACACAGCACTATCAGGAGCCCTTTCTGCTTTGCCTTCCTTCTGCCCATAAATGGTCAGGTTTTATGGTCAGCCTGCAGTATACGAACGCAGCCTTGGCTCCAGCTCTGTGAGACCATCTCACTTCCTTCCACATCTCTCCTCACCAGCCCCTGTACGTAGGGGCACAGCTCTTCATGTTTGGTCTTTGGCTCCTCTTTTGCTGTACCCATCCTGCCCTGACCCAAAGCTCAGGTGCAGGGATCACCAGCTTTTCCTGTCTACCTATTTACCCAAAGCTGAGACCTCGCTCAGCCAAATACTTGCCCTGCATTTTTGCCTCCACAGATGTTTTTTTTCTCCCATGTCTTTCTTTCAAAACTTACCTGAAGCCTTCATTTCCATCCCGTGGCAGTCCATGGTCCCATTTGGCCAGTGTGAGTGTAGAAAACCCAGCCAGGCAGGCAAAGAAGGTCGCAGGGGGATAGAACCCTTTCATTTGCACATGCTGATCCATCCCCTTGCTTCCCACCAGGTCTCCTACGAAGATGTGAACCGCCTGAAGGAATTTGGTGTCCTGGAGAAGGCTCGCATCCCCCATTTCATGCAGGACCTGGAGCGGTACATGAAGCAGCTCGACCACATTGTCACCACCAACCAGCTGGATGAGCAGGAGCTGGAGGAGCTGCTGCCCGAGTGAGCAGCACCGTGCACCCCACGGCCGCCCCGCGTGCCTCAGTGCATCCTGCCAGCACTCAGCTGACGCTGGCTCTATTTATTCAGTATTTATTGGGGCTGTCAGGCCAGTTTTTGCCTGAAGAAGATGGCACAGCTCAGGCTTCTGCCCAGGAGGCTGTGCATGTACTGCTGTGCAGAGTAGCACAGCTGAGATGGTCGGTGTGGTTGTTGTTGATTTCCCCCCTGCCCAGGTCCGTGCATTTTGGGGAACACTGTGCTACTCCGCGTGGTTTTGGGGAAACGAGGGGTGGAGGGAGCAAGGGCAGAGCCTAGGAGCTGTACCAGTCCTGCAGCAGTGCAGGAGGTTGGGCTGGGCTGGTTGCAATGGGGAAAGCATGTCAGGGTCCTCAAGGTTCCAAGTGGTGCTCTCCTCATGTCCTCCCTGAGGGGCAGGAAGGACTTCAGTCCCCCCAGATAATGACCTCTGCTCTCCCTGCTTCTAGATACCTGCCCTGTCATTGCAGACCGTGCAGACCTACAAGTAAACACGACTGCACCCCAAATACGTGTTCTGCCAGGCATCAAGGCACAAAGGACTCAGGGTAGGGATCTGGCTTGATGTTACGAAAAAAGGTGTAATAAAACCCATGTAATGGAAACTTCGTGTGGACCAAACCTTATGGACAGCGTCAAGTGCAAAAGCCAGGCTGGTGCCACTGGCACTAAGCACACAGCTCACTCACATGGGCAAAGCTGCATGCTGCTGAGCTGGTGCGTCAGGAGCAGGAAGGGGTCACCGGTGTGCAAAACTACCTAATGAGCAGGAACAGCAAGAATAAATCAAAGTAGGCAATAGCAGATGTTGCCTTGAGCTGTGTGTGGTTTCTAACGTGGAATCTCTGCCACAGCCACAGCACCTCACCTATGCTATCTGCGGGGCAGCTTTTACAAAACAAAAAGATTTGCTTTTCAATTCCGCTAGTTGGAACCTTTCATCTGACTGAGCTCCCCTAAAGGTAGCACAGGCCAATTTGAGCCCAGGCTAAATCCCAAATGCTCCACGTTGGGCTGCACATGCAGTTTGTAGCTCCTCCAGCTGCTGCAGGCCCGACCAGAACTCACGGGGCAGATGAAGCCCCTGCAGACTGGGTGCTGCAACAGGCAGCACAGCACAGAGCAACCTAGGGAAGGGATGAGATGACTCAGCCTGGGGATTTGGCTTCCACGTAGCCCAGGCTTCCACAAACATGCTGATGTTTTTCACCACTGCCCTCCGTGAGCACCCCTCTATGGACACACTGCCAGCATGGCCAATTGGACTCTGCTCTTTAATATATTTCCTCCAGCATTGCAATCCTCACCTTTGAATGCAATACAGCACTACTTTAGAAAGGTATTTACACACATCCCAGCATAACCCCCTCCTTGTCATCACGAGGAGCAAGGCCTCGACTGGCACTAAGAACCAACCAAGGGAAGTCTCTTGCAGCCTTCATCTTGGAATGGCAGCAGTGGCAGAGGGCAACATAGATACTGCGATGCTTTCTGATTGGCTTCAGTCGCATCCCTGATGAGATAACAGCATGGAAATGAGACAGCATTAACCTATCTCCTCAGCCAGGGCTAAAAGCGCTTCATCTGGCGGCGCTCCTGGCGGCGCTGCTTCTTCTCGTTTGGCTCCTGACTGGGGGCTGAAGATTCAGCTGTAAACCAGGGCCCCAGGATGTTCACCCACAGGAGGTAGAGAGCACGGCCCGGAGCCTGCAAAACACATGTGGGAGCAAAGTCAGTCGTTCTGGATGTGATTTTGGCAGGTGAGGGTGGGCTGGTCCTACACAGGAAACCAAAGGAGCTGGAAAACATCTACGGGCTGGGTCAGGGACGTCACAAGATCCACTGAAATCAAAGGCAGTGGCAGACACCCAAAATAAATGGCCTGATTTCACAGAACTCAGGAGCCTGCATACATTTCTGGGAACACAGCACTTAGATTTCATACGTGGAAATCGTAGCATCAGTTCTGAATTACCCAGAAAGCTCTGACTTCCTGGCTGTTCTGCCTGTCCCTTCTTCAGAAACAAAAATCACATTTCTCTGAAGGAAAAAAACACCATCCATCTGGTGTGCAGGGGAGCCAGAGCCAAGGCTGCCCCCTGCCAGATCTGGAGAGGAACTAACTTGTGGGTAAGGATGAAAACAAGATACCTTTTGCTGTTCCAAAACTACCTACATGGGATATACTCCAGACAACTCTGGTGTAACATTATTTTAATTGCCTGGAGATTTGGGTTTTTCATCCTTTTGTAAAAGCAGCTCTAGCTGGAGGAGCATGAGAAATGCTTCAGGAGTAGAAAGCACCTGGTGTTAAGGGTAATGAAAGCCTGCAGTTTGTTCTACTCAGTGGCATGGGGTCCTGCAGTTCCCAGCCTCAGTCAGTGCTGGTGAATGACTGAGGAATCCAAACAAGAAGAAACAGTCTGTTTGTCACAGTCACAAAAAGGCAAAGAAAATAGCTGTTATGCACAAAGGCAGCTTTCATCTGCTCCATGGTTCCTGTTGCTGTCTCACAGGACCAGAGGGAAAGGTCAAGGCCAACCTATTTTTTTGCATGGTTTACCACGAGACTGACCCAGAAGGATCAGGCCTTTTTATTTATGTATTTATTCATTTATTTATTTTTACAAGGTTTTATGAGATAATTTTTTCTTTATCAGGAAAAAGTTTCAGCCTGAAACAGGACACCTTGAGATGAAATGGATAAATGGATATCCTCCATTCTGAAGATGGGGAAAGACAGACAACTCAGAGAAACAAGAACAACTGCAGGGCTTACCAAGAGCCAGAAGTACCAGACGTAGAGTGAGAAGCAGCTCAGAACCTGGACCATTGCTGTCAGCAGGATCACATCCTTGAGGTGCCTGAGGGAAGGAAAGCAGTACATGAACCTCCCCACTCCAGCCCCCACCAAAGCCACCAGCTCCTCGGCCAGCCTGAGGCAGCACTGAGATTGAGGGGACAGGAACAATCTCAGAACAAACACACAAGCAGGTATTTGGTTTTCCAACACAAGCCACACAAAGGAGTGCTGGGATGGGTTAGAAAAATGCCAACTCTTTCATTCCCACCAAACCATTATTGGAGCAGCAATCCCTACCAGGGTGGACAGAGTGTTGGATAGGAGGTGCAGTCCTCTAGGTGCCAGGCTGCAGGGAGTGCCTGGAGCCTGCCTCTGAAGTCAGGAGAGAGGATGGTTCCTGCCCTGAAGGAGCTGTGCCACGAAGTGGAAGATTTAGGAGAAGTGAGCAGGCTGTGCACCATCAGAGACAAAAGGGAGACGGACAGGATCTTCCCTGGGTCACAGCTGGAAGAGCCTCAGCCCACCACCACAGAAGAGAAGCAGGCACTGCTCACCTCCACGGTGGAGGTAAGTGCAGCCTCAGGAGAAGAATGGAAGCTGATGACTTCTGGCACCAGGAGGAAAGCCCCTGCCCAATCTAAGGGCTTACACCCAAAATAAATTCACCACGGTCAACGCTGAAGAGGAGTCAATGTTCCTATAAGCAAAGAAATGGGTACAGCTAACCCTCATCAAAGCAAGAGCACCAGGAAGAAGTGGTGAGCTATGGCAGTGAGTGACACCCTGCTGCAGAGGACAGGAGGCTGTATAGTAACACACAGAGGGTAGGAAATTAAAAAGATGAGCTGGAGATGTGCGTGCAGCTGCAAGGCCGTGAGATGGCTCGCATGACTGCAGCGCTGCAATGGAGGGATGCAGGCTGTTTAAGGACTGTGTGGGAAGAGGAGGGGGAGCTGCCCTTTATGGGAGCAGAGCTGGAGCACACAGAGCTAGATAGATGAAGAGCTAACCAAGAGTTTATGGGTTAAGATTAAAGAGAAGTCAGGTGCAGGTGATGTTGTAGTGGGTGCCTGCTACAGGCTATCTGACCAGCAAGAACAACCACGTTAAAGACAAGGCAGTCATGGGTCCTTGGGGCAAAGGTGAATGGTGTCATGGATTTCATTAGGATTGTTGCCAGTGGGTGAAGGGAGGTGATCCTTCCTCTCTGCTCAGCACTGGTGAGGCACACCTGGGTACTGGGCCCAGTTCTGGGCTCCCAAGTGCAGGAAAAACATGGAGAGACTGGGGAGAGTCCAGCAAGGGACCACAAAGATGATGAAAGGACTAGAGCATCTCTCCTGTAAGTAAAGGCTGAGAGAGCTGGGACTGTTCAGCCTGGGTTAGGGGGGGTCCCATCAATGTCCATAAATACCTGAAGGAAGAGCGCAAAGGGGACAGAGCCAGGATCTGTCCAGAACACAAGAGATTCCCTCTGAACATCAGGGAGCTATCAGAGTGACCAAGCAATGGGACAGGCTGCCCAGGCAGGCTGTGGACTGAGGCTCCTTGGAGATCTTCCAAGCCACCTGGACGTGGTGCTGGGCACAGCTCTGGGTGGCCCTGCTGGAGCAGGGGTGGCACTAGGTGACCTCCAGAGGTCCCTTCAACAACCTCAACCACTCTGTGATTCTGCAATTCATCACCAGAAACAATTTTACACTGGGACACTGTCACCATACCAAGAACTCAAGAAACTGCAGAACTCAAGAAACTGCAGAACCTGCCATTAACAGTGCCATGATGAGACACGGGTTCCAAAATTTAGTGTATCACCAGCACAAATCACACAAGGGAGCTCCCACACTGCACCCAGCTCTCCAAGACACCAGCAAGCCCCTACATCAGCCTTCCAAAAGCCTAGTAGGTGAAGTCCAGCAGTGCCATCACACACATGCATGAATCAGTTATCAAAGCAGCCAGCATGATTTGTTGCCTGTTATATCCCAAGAGCATCTCCCACAACTAGCATGCTCAAGGTGACACAAAACTTCCTTATTTTCATTAATCAACTGTCTTGTATTGTGTTTCCACAAAAAAAAAGTACCCAAAATATTTTATACTTCTGGAGTTGTTCATGAGAGCCAAAAGGTGAGTGTAAAAACACTCTGCTGCCAAGCAGGAACAAGAAGTCATAGAGGATGAACAGGGTGTAACACAACTGGCTCAGAAGTCGTACTAGAAATCATTCCCTCTTTTTCAGCCTGCCTTCCCCCTGTGACTGAGTCTCCTACATCACACGTTTCAGTTATTGTGCGAAACGTAGCAAATGTACTTCTTGAGAAGCAAAACCACAGCAGATGGGAGCTCATGGTGTGCAGAGAGAACAGGTTCTGAGCTGCACAAGTCAGTTTGCCTGATGTCTCCATTCACCTGCTGGCTGCAGAAATGAAGCCTCTGTTAAAAACAAAGAAACAAGCAATAGCAAATCAATTCAAATTGCCTGGAGAAGGCTGCGGGGTGACCTCAGTGCAGCCTTCAGTACCTAAAGGGAGCCTACAGACAGGAGGGGAATCAATTCTTGGAAAGGGCAGATAACTGCAGGACAAGGGGAAATGGTTTAGAAGTTGAGGGAGGGAAGCTTGAGGTTGGATGTCAGGGGAAGTTCTGTACTGTGAGAGCCGTGAGGTGCTGGAACAGCTGCCCAGAGAGGCTATGGATGCCCCGTCCATCCCTGGAGGTGTTCAAGGCCAGGTTGGATGGGGCCCTGGGCAGCCTGGGCTGCTATGAAATGTGGAGGTTGGTGGCCCTGCATGCGGCAGGGGGTTGGAGATTCATGATCCTTGAGCTCCCTTCCAACCCAAACCATTCTACGATTCTATGAATTTGTGCTCCTTCCAGAAAGATGTGAAACCAAGCTGCTCCCTTGGGCAGACAATGCCTTGACTGTGAGATAAGAAGCTGCAGCAGCACGCCTCTATTATTATCTCTATTTTTTTCTTAACATCACCAAGCAGGAATTACTGCCGTCTGCTCCTCAAGCAAGGAAAAGACAGCGGTCCAGCACCAGGAAGGTCAAACGGGCACCGTGCACAACTACAGGAGGGCAGAAAGGGCCGAAGCAAGGAGGTTTACAGCCTGGAAACGACCGGATTAGCACTGAGGCAGCCCGGCTCAGACAGGGAGAAGTGGGGCACGCTCCGGGCTGGGGCTGCAGGCCCCGCTCACCTGGGCTCGTGCGGGTGAGGACACTCACTCTGCCATCCCCTGCTCCATGTTCAGGTCGATCCCGCCGTCCGCGAGGCTGCCGTCATCCGCGAACGCCGGCCGTGCCATGGAGCTCATGGAGCGGTAGCTGGCGCCGTACACCGCCGAGCTGAACGCGAACGCCAGCTGCCACGAGAACGGGGACCGTGAGACGCCGAGCGGCCGGCCCGGGAGCCGGGTCAGGGCTGCGGACACTCACCCACGTCCACGCAGAGGCGGTCGAGTAGAACAGCAGCAGGTTGATCGCGGCGTACACGGCCTGCGGGACACGAGGGCACCGTCAGCCAGGCTCCGTCAGCCCGGCCCCGCCGGCCCGGCCCCCGCCCGCCCCCCGCCACTCACGGAAGCCCCGAGGATGATGCGGAGGTAAAAGCGCAGCGTCTCGCGGTTCTCCTCGAAGATCTGCTTCTTGCCCTTCGTGCCCGCCTTCCCTTTGGGCTGCGGGGCCGAGACAGGCGGTCAGCGGCCCGCACCGCTCTCCTCCTTCTCCTCCTCCCCCCCCTTCTCCCCTTTCCCTCCCTGCCCCGCCGCTCACCGCCATGGCCGCTCCGCTCCGCGCTGCCCCTTCCGGCTCCGCCCGCGGGGCGGGGATGGCGGCCTTCAGCTTCAGTCGGGGACTGGGGCTATTGGTGCCTTCGGAGAGCGGGGAGGGGCCGCCCGTGATGGGGGTCACGGCGCCTCGGGGCGTCCCGGAGCCGCGGGGTCGGGTGCTGAGGCTCAGTGCGGTTGGCAGCGTCCTCGGGCACCGCAGCTCTCAGGGCGGCCATCCGCTCTCAGGAGCATCTCAGGCGCTCCCGAGGCTGTTTCCAGTCTCTTTCCCAGCTCCCCCGCCGTGCAGCGGGAACCACAGAACCGTAGAATCGGTCCGGTTGGACCTTGAAGATCATCGAGTCTAACCGCAACCTGACCGTATTACCCCAACTCTGACATCCCCCCGCTAAGTCATGTCCCTGAGCACCACATCCAAACGGTTTTTAAACACATCCAAGGATGCTGTCTCATCCACCTCCCCAGGCAGCCCATTCCAGTGCTTAACAGCCCTTTCTGTAAAGAAGTTTTTCCTGATATCCTACCTAAACCTCCCCTGCTGCAACTTGAGGCCATTTCCCCTCGTCCTGTCACCTGTCAGCAGTGAGAAGAGACCAGCCCTGCTCTGCTGCAATCACCTTTCAGGTATTCGAAGAGAGCAATAAGGTCTCCTCATTGCCCTCCTCACAGGGCACACTCTCCAAGCTCTCCCCCAGCCTTGCTGCCCTTCTTTGGACCTGCTCCAGCACCTCCATGAATGAACTCTTCCTGCCAGCCGTCCTTAGTAAAGCACACGTTGCTCTTCCAGGATGCCATTCCCCACTCCCAGCTTGTTTCCATAACACAACAAGGAGTGTTTCCACCTCAGGGGCCCTGGGGGCTCCCCAGCACACTGCAAGAAGTGATTTGTTGGAGATGGTCCAGAGGAGCCACAAAGATGATCAGGGGGCTGCAGCACCTCCCTACAAAGACAGGCTGAGGGAGCTGGGCTTGTTCAGCCTGGAGAAGAGAAGCTGCAGGGTGACCTCAGTGCAGCCTTCAGTACCTAAAGGGAGCCTACAGACAGGAGGGGAATCAACTCTTGGAAAGGGCAGATAACTGCAGGACGAGGGGAAATGGTTTGAAGTTGAGGGAGGGAAGCTTGAGGTTGGATGTCAGGGGAAGTTCTGTACTGTGAGAGCCGTGAGGTGCTGGAACAGCTGCCCAGAGAGGCTGTGGATGCCCCGTCCATCCCTGGAGGTGTTCAAGGCCAGGTTGGATGGGGCCCTGGGCAGCTATGAAATGTGGAGGTTGGTGGCCCTGCCTGCAGCAGAGGGTTGGAGCTTCGTGATCCTTGAGGTCCCTTCCAAGCCTGGCCATTCTGTGATTCTTTTCCTGGCACACATCAGCAGAAGGGCAGCGCATGCCCAGCTCTGCCTTGCCCCCTTTCATGCTCTTTAGCCCTCATCTCCCAAACCTTTGCAAAGGACACAGCGCTGAGTTCTCCACAAGTGTTTATTGCCCAAATCTGCAGGAGGTGGGGGGCACAGGCAGGGCCCTGCCCACCCTGCAGCATGCAGTTCCAGTGCTCAGACAGCCGCAGGCTCGCAGGCTGCACCCTGGTTACTACAACACCCCCTGGAGAAGCCGTAGGCACGAGGAGGTGCAGGGCACCGGGGTTGGGGGACGTTTGGGCCACGGAGGAGGTAGCTTGTCGTAATGCAGTAGTGCAGCAGCATGGCTGAGTGTGCAATATCCGCCGGGGCGGGGAAGGCACCAAGGTTAACATGAGCAGCTCTGTGCTGCGCTGGGGTTGGGCTCTGAGCATCGAGTCTGTGCCCGTCTCATATTGTGCAAGGGAAGAGGATTCATACCCTGAACAACCTCTGGGAGCATCCCGCTGCCCTGCCCGGGGCTGGGAGCACTCACAGCAGGGAGAGGGAGGAGAGCAGGAAAAAATCAGTGCGTTAAGTGCCTGTCTGTCCCTCTGCAATGCTGACCCCGCTGGAAAGTGCTGTCTGCTCGGCAAACCAAGCAGTGGGAGGACTTCAGCCTTTCCTAACTCCTTTTTCACCCAGAGGGGATTCTCCACCCTGAGCAGCTGTGCTGCGGAGGGTCAGGGTGTGTGGTTGTACCGTTGTAATGCTGACCCCCCCCAGCTGTTACAGCAGTGTCTGTACAATCCCTCCTCCTGCTGTCCTTGCCCTCTGCCCTCAGTGCGACTGCAGCAAAGGGGGTATGGGGACAGTATCAGCATGAAGGGGTTCAGCTGTCCAGAAGTGTTTTGTCTCTCATGTCTGTGGCTCAGGAGCAGAGCAGAGAGCTCCCTTCCCTCTAAAAGAGCATGAGCCCATAGCTCAGTGGCTCAGCCCTGATGCAGGCAGTGAAGGGAAGGTGGTTTGCCCCGGGATGCTGGTGAGTTCTGTCTGGGCAAATAGCAGAGGTGTGGAAAAGGGGACAGGATGACCTGCTCACAGCCACCAGCATGGGAAGGGGACAGGCAGCGCATACCCAAGCCCCATCCAAGCACCTAGGCTCGTCCCTTTGGGGACAGAGCCTGGAGGAAGGGTTTTGCTGTTAGCAGGCAACAGAATGTTTCTAGCTCCAAACATCTCAGAGCTGAATGGAGCAGCCTGCAGAGAGAAGGAGGGGGCACAGAGATTGGGCACGGGGGGGGATGCAGGAACTCACTGTTCTGCATGGCTGAAGTCATAGCAGAAGTTGAGGTTGCTGGGGGGCTTTGGGACAGGAGGGGGGTTGTCAGGGATGCTGATGTTCTCCAGGTCCAGGAGCCGCAGTTTGAGTTCCATCGAGAGCAGGACGTCGAGGTCTGTCTGCGTTCTCTCACTCGTCATCTCCTTGCCCAGAAGCACATTCAGCCCATCTGTCCACAGGCAAAACTGGAGAAGCAAAGCAGCTCAGGGGAGCTCTGGGCAGCCAGAGAACTGGCTCTCTGGCTCTCAACACTAGGGCGAAGCAGCTGTACCCAATGCACCTCCGTCCGTGCCACGCTCATCCCACACCTTCACCCAGCACAGGGCAGCTTGGCCCCCAGCTCCACATCAGACCTTCCCAGACAGACTGGGTCCTTGTTCATCCCCAAATCTTGCAGCCAACTAGAGAGCTGCAGTCCTCACATTCCTCCAGGCCCTCAGCCATGGCTGCACAAAGGCATTTTTGTCCTTTCAGTACTAGCCCAGCACGCTGGCTGCAAGCCAGGGAAACCCAGCTCCTCCAGGCTACGTAGGGGAGGTGGGAGCAGTGTCACAAATCACTCTTTAGTGTCCAATTCCAGGTCTGGGAGAGCAGAGAGGGGTCCTCCCTTGCTCAGCCCCCCTTGGCAAGGACGTGCCCTCCTGTAGCCCCTGGAGCTCACCTCATAGCGTGTGGGGGCAACGAAGTTCAGGCAGTATTCCTCCACATCGTACACTATGGAGAAGGCGAGCTCCAGGACATCCTATGGGGATTCATAGAACCACTAAGGTTAGAAAGATCCTCCCAGATCCCCAAGTCCAACCCCAGCCCACCCCCACCATGCCCACTGCCCACATCCCTCAGTGCCACATCCCCACGACTCTGGGACATCTCCAGGAACAGTGACTCCCCCACCTCCCTGGGCAGCTGTGCCACTGCATCACTGCTCTTTGGGAGCACAGATTGTTCCCAACACCCAACCCAATAGTTGGCCTCTCCAGCCCGCTGGGATTTGCAGCGTGAAAGACCCAGCAGGTCTCCAGCCTCAAGGCACACCAAAAGCCTGTCCCATGCTCATTTAATCTTCTTCAGAGCCTCCAGCTTTGGAGCTCCAGGTTGTGGCCAGCACCCTGCGCTGGCTGTGCCCTGGAACACATCTGGGGATGCGCAGAGTGACAGAGCAGAAGGAAGGAGGGGAGCATACAAGGTGGGGTGGAGGTGCTGACCTTGTTCTGCTTCCCAGAGCTCTTCTCCTTCGTGTGTGGACACTCCTTCCCAACGAGCAGTGCCTTCATGTCTGCCACAGGAACTGGGGAGCAGAAAAGCTGTGGGTTCCCTCTTTCCCGGTCCTCACCCCCAGAACCAGTGCCCACCATTCGGGCAGCAATGTGAGCAGCCGGGATTTCGGTCACAGCCTCACATGAGGAAAGGAGCCCTGGAAAGTGCCAGATCTCCCCCAGCCCACTGCACCTCCAGGCCCAGGGCCAGGCATGTGGCACCCCGATGGCGGGGCAACTCCCATCTGGAGCACATAGTAACCGAGGTGGGCAGAGTGCTCCCTTCCCCCTCCCTTTCTTTCTCCCCATAACCTACTTTTCTCTGGCAGGCTCTCGATGGGGGGCGAGTGCACCCCTTCCTCCACATCCCCGTAGTGCAGCACTTTGTGATTGGGTGACAAGCGGCAGTACCAGAGCTTATCTGCAGCAGAAAGGCCCCAGCTGAGACCCCGTTAGCACTTCTGCTAATGAGCTGTGGTTAATTGCGCCCACCCTGGCCCTCTCCAGGGGCAGCCATGGGGCTGGCACTCCTGGCACTCACCCTGGCGCCGGCGGCTGCTGATCTTACGGAACAGGGTGCCCTCGCAGAGGCGCAGCAGGCGCTGCTGGCGGATCAGCTCCAGGAGCTCCGGCTTCAGCCTCTCACGCAGCTCCCTGGGATGCCAGCCAGGGATAAGGAGCACAGACCCTTCAGCGTTCACCTGCTAGCCTTTACGGGGTCACCCCCCAGCACAGCCCCCTGCCCACAGCCCACTCACAGCACGGGCACGGCCAGCGTCTCCTCCTGGTGCAGCCGCTCTGTTTGCCGCAGCTTCAGGATCTCGCTGTAGTTCAGCGCGTTCACTCTGGTCTTGAACAGCTCCAGGGAGGTGGGTTTGAGGGAAAGGGTCCTGGTGATCTGCTCCCGCACCACCTGCAGCACCTGGGGGGGCCCAGACAGCATCCCCAGTCTGGTGATGCTCCAGGGACATACGCACAGCCACAGGGTCCTGTTATCACCTTATCAAAGTCCTCCTGGGTGGCTCGCATCTCCTTCCACGTCTTGTTCACCAGCTGGATGCAGATGCAGAAGAGCTCTTCAAAGAAATGATCCTGCCCGAAGAACATAGGGTAAAAGGCCTGAGCTGTCTCCGAGCCTGCGATGAGAAGGACAGACGATGCCACACTCCCATTTTTCTGTACAACTGCAGTATCCAGGAGAACCTGGACATCGCACAGCCCTTCCCCAATTGTCAGCCGTGGCACAGCCCCTCTGCCACACATCCCCACCGCTGGGATGGTGCAGGGCTGGGCACACACATACACGGCTCTCCAACATGCAGGATCTCACAGAGGATCAGGGTGAGCTGGATGCTGCTTCGAGCAAACGGGCACTCATGTTTGTCCTCACGGCTGCTGTTCTCGAGGACGAACTGGAGGAGAGGAACATGGCCTTGTGTTACACACACCAGCATCAGTGCTCTCCATGCTCCTCCTGATTATCCTGCTCAGCTGTCCCCCAAAGAGCTGAGCCATTCCAAACAGCAGCTCTCCCCAGATCCTGACACAGCATCCTCAGCACTGGAGCTATCACAGGCAGAGCAGCTCAGAGCACAGCTAACACTGTGCACCCACCAACTGCTTATGTCCAGAAACCCAGTGGTAACCAAGCACTGAAACTCAGTGGAGTGCCAACAGGCCCCAGTCACCACTTCTACCCACAGGAAGGGCTGCCCAGGGGGGTGGGGATGTCCCTGGAGGTGTCCCAGAACTATGGGGATGTGGTACTGAGGGATGTGGTCAGTGGGCATGGTGAGGGTGAGCTCAGCGGTCTCTGAGGTCTTTTTCAACCTTAATGGGGCATCCTGCCCTAGGTGAGGCCAACAAGGATGGGTCCCAAGAAAGAAAGGATGAGAAGCTGGAGATCCACCAGCACCTTTCTGCTGGGAGATTCCCCAGGCAGGGGCACGCACCCGGCTGTAGGCACTGGGGGTATGCCTGGAGAAATACACCATGTTGTCGAGGGCGAGGAGCCCCGGTGGTGCACGGCGCAGGTCCTCTGCTGGGTTGCTGTTGTTCTGGCAAGACACAAAAGAACACAGTTGAGCACTTCTCCAAGCAGCAGCAGGACAGCAGGTCTGTGGGAGATGCCAAGGTCCCACTGAGGCCGGGACATGGATGGTTGGGGCCGCACCATGAAGCCAAGCTTGCGGAACTCCTTGGCACACAGCGACCGCCGGCGCTCGGTGCTGAAGGTGCCAGCAGGAGCATCGCTCTCCGACTCGAAGGCAGATTGGCGCAGCGACTGGAGGAGCTCCCTCTGCTCCTGGAGGGAGAGCAGAGAGGAAGGGCATCAGTGAGCCCTGCGCACCGTGGTCTAAAACAATGGTGAAAGCCACTATGCTGGGAAAGGAACACATCCCAAGCCTTCACCCGCCCAGACTTCCAAAGGAAGCACAGCAAGGAGAGAGCTCCCAGATCTGTGAGAGAGCTCCCAGACCTGTGAGAGAGCTCCCAGACCCGTGAGAGAGCTCCCAGACCCGTGAGAGAGCTCCCAGACCCGTGAGAGAGCTCCCAGACCTGTGAGTAGGGGTCCACGGAGGTCCTCATGCGGCGCTCGTGCAGGTTGAGGCTGACGGACTGCAGCACATAGAGGTAATGGGCCATCTCATCCCCCAGCGGCTCAGAGCTGTGGATGATGTTCTACAGGAGACTCCGAGTGAGAAGGGACCCATGGGTGCTCCAGACCCAGGGACCAATAGCCAAAGCCCCGCAGCCCAAAGGGAAGAGAACAGCACCCCAGGGCTGGGCTCTGCAGGTGGCACACACGAGGAGGGAAGGACAGGAAGAAGCACAGAGCCTTGTAAGAACCCTGCTCCCCACCTTGTGGATGAACTGTCTGATGTTCTTCTCTCTCAGGTACTCCATCATATCCTAGAGGGGAAAGGCTGTGAGACAACCCCCTACCCAGCACTGCTCTTTCCAGAAAAGCTAAGCATTCCCTTGCAGTCCCCACCCCCACCGTCCCTAACTCTGGGCTCTTGGCAGAGGGCCCCAGCGATGGGTGCACCCTTGTGTTGGGATCTCCAGTGCCCACCACCCCGCTGTCCCCCAGTGCTGCCCACCGCCCCATACCCGCCGTTCAGCATCGGTGGCAGCCAGCAGCAGTGCAATCAGCAGGGCCATGGCCTTCAGCTGCAGCTGGGCGTTTGTCCTGGGGAAGGAGGAAGGAACGTAGTGTCACCAGCTGCAAGGACAGCCCTAAGGCACAGTCCTCTTCCCCGTTCACTCTCAGACCCCGATGCAAACTCTGTTCAGTACACCCTAATCCAAACCTCCCCCAGCAAAGGGGCAACTGATGCTGAGTGCTCTCCAGTTGCTTAGGGAGGGACAACACAACGTGGTGCCAAGGATCGCCAGCAAGACCCCCCCAAAAATCCCCTCCAGGGCCACGTTCCCACTGGCTCCCCACTTACACCTGTAGGTGGGTGAGAAGACGGTCCACTGTCACTTCTTTTTTGACGAGCTCAAAGAGGACGCGGCTGCTGGGTACCATGTTCTCCAGGATTGACATGGAGAGCTGCTGGACAGAGGCATCCATGGCGTTCATGTTGACATAACTCACGATCTACAATAACAGAAACCATCAGTACAAGGCAGGTCGAGCCTGGGTGACAACGGGGCAGCCCACGGCACAGGAGTTGTGTACTTTTTTGATGAAGGCTGCACTAAGAGTCTCCCAGGAGACGAAATCGTGCTCCATCAGCTCCATGAAGGCCTTCAGGGTGTGAGCAAGGATCTCCCCTGTACTGGAGAAATGGGAGAGCAAACTGAGCAAGCCATTCTTGCTCCGGACACTCTGCAGTGAGCACAGTAAGGCAGGATCCATCAGCGTGCACCCATCTCTTGTGCCCACTGGGGGGTACAACAGAAATAACCAGAAAAGCAAATGGAAAAGAATGAAAAGAATGACAGAGAATGTTGCTGGGTAGGAAACCAGACTCTGGCTTAGTCATCCTAGGAAGCCATGGTAGGGGAAGTGCAAGTTTCTGGAAAGCTGCGTTATCGCAGTACAAAGACCACATGCACGAGCTCTGAGGAAACCAAAACCACCTCAGATCCCACCCACTGCTTCCAAGAAACATGCACTTCGCTGCGTGATTTTTGGGTTTAGCATCCAGACATTCCCCATTGTATATTGAGAGGAAGGCATTGAGGCGGCACTGGTGTGGCACTCAGGGGTTTCTCAAGCTGCCTGTAGATCTCTCACAGCCAAAAACTTCAGACAGAGGGATTATCAAAGCCAAAAGAGGCCACCAGTGAAGCCCAGCTTAGAGCTCGTATAGCATTAGCAAGGGAGAAGGCAAAATCTGCAAGGAAATTCCCCTTCTGATACTCACTCGTTCCCTTCTTCCACAATATAGAAAATTTGTTTCAAGCCATTTCTGTTGATAAACTCCTGAGCAAAGGTAACATCCTGGGAGAGGCTTGCAAGCTTCTTCAGTGAGTCAGTCTTCACGTCCACGTTGTTGCTCTGGATCCCGCCGTACAACCTCTCTGCTTCTTGGTCCTACCAGGAGGGAAAGAATGAAGCCACAGGGGCTCATCGAAAGGCAGCAACAGACCTGGAGGCAGAGGCTGGAGGAGATGAAGTGTAGGAAGGAGGCGAGGAGGGGTCTGAAAGAGAGCAATCAGAGCAGAAACCAGCAGAACCGAGGAAGGAAGTCAGACCAGCACTGCACTAAGTGCACTTGATGTGTCCAAAGTGTGTCCCAAAGACTATGAGTTAGTTTCTCCTCATGCTCCCCCAAGACTACTGAGGGAGAACAAAGGTTCAGACAGGTCTCTCTGTTATTTCTGCTTTGTCTGAGGCACCGAGAGGAGCTGCCATGAGCCAGATGTCACCAAGCAAGGCAGAGCTGGGGCCTTGGAGAGCCGCATCGCCCTTGGAGGGCCCCATGGCAGGGAGCAGCAGGCTGACCCCAGCGCCCGCCTTCAGAGAAGGAGACAGGGGATGTACCGGAGAAGTGGTCAATCGCAAGATGCTCCCATTCTTTATCTCCCCGCGGTTCTATGAAGAGAAAAGGAAGGGGTGAGGGGCACGCAGAGCCACCGGGGCCGGGGTCTGGGTGGGTGACTGCTCACCAACTCGGTGATGTACGTCTGACGCCCGTCGGTGTACTGCAGGGCATAGCGCTCCGCGTTGGGCAGGCTCCACCTGCAGCGACACGCAGCACGTCATGGAGGAGGGCTGGTCCTGGCCACCGCAGCCCGATGTCCCAGCCGTGCCCCATGGCTGTGGGCTCTGACAACCCGGCGGAATGCCACGCACTGGCCGTCGTGACCTGATGGGCCCCCACAAGACTGATCTCTCCCAATGGGCCACCACAGGCTGGTGACCATCTGTGACAATCTGATGGTTCACCATAGACTTATCATCATCTGCTACGACCTGATGGGCCACCACAGGCTGGTCAACACTTGTCATGATCCAAGGAACCATGACAGGCTGGTCACTGCTCATCGTGACCCAGTGGGTCACCAAAGGATGGCCACTGCTCATCGTGACCCAAGGGGCCACCAAAGGATGGCCACTACTTATTGTGAGCTGATAGGCCACCAAAGGATGGCCACTGTCATCGTGACCCAACAGCTACCAAAGGATGGCCACTGCTTATCATGACCCAATGGCCACCAAAGGATGGCCACTGCTCATTGTGACCCGATGGCCACCAAAGGATGGCCACTGCTCATTGTGACCCAATGGCCACCAAAGGATGGCCACTGCTTATCATGTCCCAATGGCCACCAAAGGATGGCCACTGCTTATCATGACCCAATGGCCACCAAAGGATGGCCACTGCTCATTGTGACCCAATGGCCACCAAAGGATGGCCACTGCTCATCGTGACCCGATGGCCACCAAAGGATGGCCACTGCTCATTGTGACCCAATGGCCACCAAAGGATGGCCACTGCTTATCATGTCCCAATGGCCACCAAAGGATGGCCACTGCTTATCATGACCCAATAGCCACCAAAGGATGGCCACTGCTCATCGTGACCCAATGGCCACCAAAGGATGGCCACTGCTTATCATGTCCCAATGGCCACCAAAGGATGGCCACTGCTTATCATGTCCCAATGGCCACCAAAGGATGGCCACTGCTCATCGTGACCCAATGGCCACCAAAGGATGATCACCATCTGTCACAACCCAACGAGTCAGCACCCACCATGACTCGATGGACCACCACAAGCTGGTCACCACATGCCACGACCCAACGTGCAACCACAGACCGGTCACTACATCGCCGCAGCCCACACCCGATCCCCAGGTACTCACGCATCGCAGACGTCCTTGAGCACGGCGGCCAGCGGTTTGCTCTGCGGGCGAGAGGGGAGGGGAGAGCCGTGAGCGGAGGGCGGCAGCGGGGCGGGGGGCTGCGGGGGGGCCGGGCGGTACCTGCTGCAGCTCGATCAGCTGCGGGATGGCGCCCACCATCTGGATGGCGATCTTCACCACGTCCTTGGGAGGCGGCATGGCTCCCCGCCGCGCCGCGCCGCAGTTCCGGGTCTCCGCCGCCACCTCCCCGCCCCTGGGAGGGCCGGGCCGAGAGGCCGCCGGGGAAGGAGTCCCGAGTGGGGCCGGAGAGGGGCGGGCACGGCCGTCCTCCTCACCTGAGCTGACGCAGGTGGGGCGGCTCCATCCCGTCCCGTCCCATCCCGCCCCATCTCTTCCTGTTCCATCCATCCGCTCCACCCTGTCCCACCCATCCCATCTATTCCCATTCCATCCTTCCTGCCCTGTCCCATCCCATCAATTCCCATCCCATCCATCTCGCTCTGTCC
The DNA here is from genome assembly GCF_905368555.1 of Meleagris gallopavo. Taxonomy (NCBI): domain Eukaryota; kingdom Metazoa; phylum Chordata; class Aves; order Galliformes; family Phasianidae; genus Meleagris; species Meleagris gallopavo. Next base: position 1,735,553 of record NC_139416.1, read on the forward strand.
CATCCTATCTATTCCCATCCCATCCATCCCGCCCTGTCCCATCCCATCTAGTTCCATCCCATCCATCCCGCCCTGTCCCATCTCGCCCTGTCCATCCCATCTAGTCCCATCCCATCCATCCCGCCCTGTCCCATCCCGCCCTGTCCCATCCCATCCATCCCGCCCTGTCCCATCTCGCCCTGTCCATCCCATCTAGTCCCATCCCATCTAGTCCCATCCCATCCATCCCGCCCTGTCCATCCCATCTAGTCCCATCCCATCCTGCCCTGTCCCATCCCATCCATCTCTATCTCACCTCATCCTATTCATTCCCATCCATCCTATCCCACCTTGCCCCATCTTGTCCAGTCCAGTGCCACTCTGTCCCATCCGTCTCCATCTCATCCCATTCCATCCATCCCAATCTTGTCCCATTCCCATCCATTCTGCCCCAGCCCATCCCGTCCCTGGGAGCAGCACAGCCTCTGGAAAGGGTTCGTTTATTCACTCAACAACTGTACAAATATTACAAGCAATTTTCCTTTGCAAAAAAAACACCAAAAGTATAAAAATAATCTTTATATAGGAATCAAAGTTCATCTGTTAATCTTCTCTACATCTTTTTTTTTTTTCCTTTTTTTTTTTTTTTCTCCAAAGCAGTGGCAAACGTTAACACGTGGAGGGAGCAAAGGTTGGGAGCGACAAAGGGAAGGAAGGCTGCTGGACAGCACGTGGGCTCCAAGCTCAGCACCCACACGCCCCCATCTCACCCACTGTGCTGCCCACTGCCATCAGCTAGAAAGGGTTCCAGGTTGTCCATTCCTATTGAATTCATTGCGCTTTTCCTACGGGGTGCTGCTGCATCCCACGGCGCAGAAAGGAGCAGGTCTGCTGGAGGAGTTCCACAAAGAATAAAACAACACCAGGAGATGCTTTGGAAAGAAAGGACTCAAGCATACAGCCTCACCTCTGCAGGTGCCAAGCATTGAGTGTGTCCCGTTCGTATCCCATCACTGCTGGTGCTGGCTGTGAGAAGCTGGCCGTCCCCCTATGGCAGTTTGCAGAGCAGGAAAGGCTCTTTGGGACGGCTGCGACTGCTGGGTTGGCAGGAAGATGTGCAAAACAGTCGAATCTGACCCAAAAGCAACGTTGGGGTTTGCAAAGTACAAGGAATCCAGGAGGGCTTTTTACTCCAACAACAGAAAAAAGAAAGAAAGAAAGAAATGCACGGGGCTCCATGGCTGCTCGTCAAAAAGAAAGAAAGAAAAATAAAACACTCCAAAGCCACCTCAACAGACCTTCCATTGAAGAGCAATCTCATGACAAAAAAAGATACAGAAAGGCATTGTGCTGTGCAGCAACCTGCCTACAGGCTCAAGGAGCACAGTATGAACACCAGAGCAAATTCATATCCATAGGAAGGCCGACCCTGAGCACATGCTAAGGAGGAAAAAAACAGGGGGGGGACAAAACACTATTTTGACAACACCTGTGAAACTCGTCGTGGCAAAGTACTACTGAATCATTCCTGCTTGGTCGCCTTTACAACAGTTGAAGGCTCAAGTGCAATGCTGGAGAATAGCTAGATGCTAATATGAGCGGCGTCTGATGTACTTGGAATACCTTAAAGGCACCAGCTGGATCAGTCTTAACCTTTCAAACAACTCATAAGAAGAAAACATTAATACTGGCACCCTTCTTCAGCCCTGTAGGAACAGCACAGCTGTTGGGCTGTGCATCAGGTGAGCAAACACCATGGGAGAACTGGCATTCCTGCTGAGAAACTCTCAGCTCAGCTCCCGGGTCCTACTGGGAGGGGCAGCCAACAGAGAAAAGTGCTTTGTCTTGTAAAACATACTAGCTTGGATTGGAGTCACTGGAACAAATGGACCTTTTGGTGCCATTGGTTTGCTTTTTGTTGATGTCATTCTAGGATATAACCACCCACACTGAAACTAACTACCTCCGGGCTTGTGAACCGATCGTGCTATCAGGGCTCCGTGTAGCAGCTGGTACCTAGGAGGTGCAAAGTGCCTCTAGGAGTGCAGGAAAACCAAGGCATGCAGATTTGAGGAAGCTTGGAGAGGCACCTGGGCAAACTCAACAAATCACAGACCCTCTGAAGCGATGCCCAGAATCCAGTGAAGAGAGAGATGCAGCGAGGCGAGGTCAGTCCTTGCACGTGCAAGACAGGAGGAGAAAGAAGTGACGGGGAGGCTCCCGGCCTCCGAGTCCACATCTCTTGGTTCTGAGTTCATATGAGAGTATCTCTGATTCGCTCACTCGTCGAGCTCTAGCACAAAAGGAATCCAAAAATAGACACTTTCCAAAGAGTTACAAAAGGGTCTGTGTGTGCGAGGCTCACAGCCACGCTGAGAAGTCAGAGGTTAAGGACAGGCACATCGAAGAGGTCACAGACGCCTTCGCTCTCATCCAGGTTGTAGATGTAGTCATGATCTCCAGGAGGGGGGGAGAGGCGGAGCAAGGGAGCAAACACTAGAAGAGAAAAGCCAGCAGTTGGTTACAATGTTCAGCACTCCCACAGCTAGCCCCGAGCTGAGCCGTGGGGTCTCGCGGCCTGGGATCCTTGAGATTGCTTCTCATCAGCCTTGCAGCACTGAGAGGCTCCTCTGCTCCTCACGCATCACTCACAGCCTTGCACAACAGTGAGAACCATGCCCTGAGCCCAGAACGATGAGGGCAAGGCTGTGAACACAAGGTTATCACCTGTATGAAGGCACACAGGACTGGTTTTCTGCCCCAGAAAGGCCACGCCACGAGGGGAAAACTCTTGAGACTCACCTTCAGATGACATCAGCTCCTCCAGCAGCTCAGAGTTCATACATTCTAGGGAAGAGACAAACACAGTAAGCAATGCGCTCTGACTTCTGCTCTGTGTGTGTGTGTTTCCCCACCCTTCCCAGTTCTTCTGGTCCTCTCCATGCCAGCCCTTTTTGGACTAAGGCAAGGTGAGTGCAGGCAGTGTCAGCAGGAAGCTCAGCCTCCTGCCCTGGGCAGAGGGAACCACATGTGTTGGACCATTCGGGCAGCACCAAAACATTCTGCAGAAGGTTCCTTCCTGCTTAGCTCAGCCACAAGCCCAGTGCTTTCACACGAAGGGTGATGCCTTATCCCTGCAGTGGTGTGCTACTGGAGTCCCAAGGGAAAGTCCCCGACATGTATCTGAAATTGAGGTGGTAAAGCCTGATCCACTCCTCAATTACCCATACTGGCTTTGCTAGAGTGGGGAGGAAAAAGAGAGACAAGCTGTTCCAGGAGCAGCAAAGCTAATCAATGCCTCCAGTTTCCTCCAGATTTGTCCCTCCTAATTGGAACCCTTCACTCCACAGCTGTGATATGCCATGGTAGGTTGGCTGGTTGCCCACCAGCAAACATCTGAGCTCTGCATATCCTTCCCTAATGGGCCATTAACTGCTCTCTACTCTACTGCCCACACAACGCTATAAACAAAAATTATCTCCAAAATGTCATTCTTTCCTCCAGTGATGTTGATCTTGGCTAGCAGAACCACGAAACACTTGAAAGGTTGGCAGGCAAGCAGCCAGGCCAAGCATGTGCAAACGGATCTTTTCCCTTTCAGAAGCTAAGTGTTTGGAAACAACATTCTGAATCCCTCTCTCACTCCACCAAGTTAAATATGACAATCTCAATCAGCCTGGCCAGGGTGAAGTGATCTTTCACAAAAGAAACTCTGATGAGCCCATTTTCAAGATGCTGATTCACTGCAGGTCATTTCCTAGAGGACAGGAACCTACCTGCCTAGTTCCATGCTGTGAGATGAGAGGATTTCAACTAGAAGTAACCAGAGAGGAATAATACTAGCTAAAATAAACAGCAGTAAAATACAGAATCTGTATTTTCAGGCCTTCTTCAGTAGATGAGGGTAAAACAAGCAAGGTCCTTTACACGTTCACTCCTGGATCTGAACTTCGCTCCTCCAAACCAGGAGGAATATCCATAAAACAGCATGCATTACTGCAGATAGCAAACTTCTCCTTCACAATAGTGTCCATAGAGTCCCATAGTAGTTAGTTTGGGTTTAGCTGTACCTTCTCCACAGGTTTGCACCCTGCAGCACCTTATGTTCCACCCTGCAAAGAATGAACTTTACTCTTCAGACGTGTTCAGTCATTACCAAGACCTCACGGTCTACAGCAGTGGGTTCTCCAGTGCTGGGCTGAGCATGGAGGAATGGTGTCCTCCAGGTTGACTGTGGCATTTAGGGCTGTGGGGTTTTTAAAGCAAAAAAGAGTCCCTTCACAAAGAACCAGGGACTCCGAGAAAAAAGTGTGACATGTTCTGTCACCACCACAAAGTGCTTGTGTACTCAGCTCTGCCATGCTCTGAGGCCAGGAAGAATTACAACAGCACTGAAAGGAAAGACTGGAATCCAAGTGTGCACATGTAGATAAATGCTTCCCAGTTTAGGTTTATGTTAGATCAAATTCTGCCACCTTGCACCTCTTCTGCCCTTAGTCCGAAGTCCATCATTAGGTAGCAACAGTCAAACTTACCTTGGACAGAGGCAGAACTGACACAAGTAACAGCATCCCCTCCCCAGCTGCACCCCTAAAACCACGAGGGCTATTTCAAGGACTGCAGATGATCTCCCCAGATTATTTGCTTGGATTAGCCTGGGCAGGCTACAGTTGAAACAAGACTAACAGGGATTTTGCTGGTAGCTCTAGATGGTGCAGGCAAGTTGGAAGAGGAGTGTGAGAAGGCAAAACACAGATCAGTGCTGGCACGGGGCCTGAAAAGCTCTCATCTGTATGCTGTATGGGAAACTTGAACAGAGACATTGCTGGTAATACGAAGACAGAAAAAAAAAGAGTGCCCAGCTACCAGGAGAGAGCTAGCAGCTACCATAAGCACCTTAAAAAAACACACCTGCAAAATAATCCAATAGGGAGTGAATAAAATAGACATTAAAGAACACGAGTAAACTTCACACAAACTGTGGGTGGATTGCAGAATGAGGCTGTGACCAGGGTGTGAACGTACCTCTCGTTGGATCAAACATCTCTGACAGCTCTTTGGGAAGCTCCAGCACTGTGAATATAACAAACCAAATGATTTACATTGTTAAATGAAGCATCTTTACTGCTTTATCACCCACTGCCCTGCTATCCTCACAGTCCTCATGCACCCAAATCATGCCACACTGCCCAGAAATTCCTCTCCCATGCCCCATGTCAAATACATCAGCTGCAATGATCAGCAGTAAAATACTCAAGGCTCAGCTACTTTGAAGAGATCTGTAGGAACACCAGTACATGCACATGTTATCACAGTTGACAGCTATACAGTAATTGAGAGTATGAGACTTCACACAGCATCAGGCCCTGCACAACACCTTGATTTGTCACACGCAGGATAAGGGCGTGCTTTCAGATGGTTAGCACAGCTCTGTGAGCTCCGTGCAGATCAGTGCTTGATGCCACAGTCAAGACCAGTCCAAGATGGAAAAGAACTGCATGAGCTACATTTCAGTAAGGTTTCCTTTTCTAACACTTTAACCTGAAGTACTTCTGCAGAGAAAGTAAGTTTGGAAGTATTAAAGCACAGTTTCTTATTCAGAGGATGCTTTTTCTGTCTGTGGACCAGTCTGCCATTTCCTGGCCCAAAGCTAAAATTTCTGTGTTTAAAGCCCATTGCACCTCAGCAAGCACACCAGGAAGCTCCCCAGACACACACTGGAAGACCAATAAGACCACAAGATTGCTAGAAATATATAAAGTACTTCTGAGTAAAGGAGAAAAACAAAGACTAGAACTCTCCTAATAATCTAACAAGTAAGAAGAGTGCTGCTAGTGAAGACTTCGCAATCTCAAAACTCAGACCTAGCACTACAAAAGGGGCTGAAAGGGAATAATCCTACCTAGCACAGCACAGACACACCACGTGAGCATCTCTTGTGGCTTTTCCAGTACTAGCGTCACAGGCAGTGGCATGGCACTAAACGTGACAGGTCACCTCCACACCAGGTCCCCCAGCACCCACACACAGCTGTGGCTCCCTCCCCCAAGGAAATGCCTATTCACTCCTCATGGCATCTGGCTGACAGCAAAGGCAGAACAGCATTCAGCTCATTTCCCTGAGGCCAGCAGCCACTCCCTCGCTCCCAGTGGCACAATCTGGAGAGGCAGACAAACCAGGTGCATACTCACTTCCTGCAGGATCAGGTTTGATTGGCTCAAAGGAGGCAGAGGGGCTGGGTAGGACAGAGCTGCTGTCCAGCGAGGCAGAGGACTGCAGCAGCTGTGTGTCCAGCCTGGCTGTCTGGCCGCTGGGTACAGATACATTGCTGAGGGGGTCAAGGTCACTGCTGCTCTTGGACTCCACCACTGAGATGCTGCATTCTGGAAGGAGCCGCAGACACACACAGTATTTCCATTAGCACACCCAGTCCCACTAAGGTGAAAGCAAAGGGTTCAGTGCAGCAAACACACAGGTGTTCCCTTTGCCAGGTGCTGACAGTGCTGTGTGACCAGGTGCACATTGCCCTGTTGATCAGCAACCATCCCGTTTCTGCTCTCTGCAACGTCCCTCTCACCTGTGCTCGTGTCTTTCTGCTCAGGAGGGCTGTGATCCTGAGTGCTGGAAGGTGTTGGCGTTGAGGGCTGGGTGCTGCTGGGAACAGATGCCTCTTGGAAGTGGGCGAGCGGCGGGATCTGTGGTTTTGAGGGTGCTACTGCCTGGCACTGGATGAGGTCTTCAGGGGGTGGGACGGGTAGCACTACTGGAGGAGAGCTCCAAGCATCCTTGTTTACTAAGAGAACATCAATTGGACCACTGGTGCTCTTCAGATGGATCTGGTATTTCTTCTGCCTACTCGGGCCCTGAGGAAAGTCAGAAGCAAAACACAGACATACATTAAGGGCCCTTTCCAAACAGAAGAGGAGTTTCCCAGTGGCAAGACGTGCTGTCCAGGCAGGTCAGGACAGTTCACCTCTCAACAGCTCTCTCTGGAGCTCCTGCACTTACCCAAGCACTTCCAAATGACAGAGCTTCTTGGCAACTATTTAATAGTTGGAGCCATCTTTGAGTTGACAGTTCCTCCAGCTCCATCAAAACCACGACCACCAACTCCTTTCTAACTCTCAGCCTGCTCAATCCAGCAGCACTCCCCCAGAACACACACATACCACGCAGCTGCTCTCTATCCACGCAATTATCACTCACCTCAGGGATGGGAACCTCTAGGCGTGTGCCTGATGGGGCTCGAATTGCAAGGAGGGTGTCTCCTGTGAAAACAGACTGGTCAGCACTCAGAGGGCACAGGCTGACAAAGAGCCCCTCATCTCCTGCACTTCCCAAAGTCCAGACAGCTTTCCCTCCCTTGGAGAACTGCCACTTACACCCACTCAAGCTGCTAAGCATGTTGTAGAGTCTGAATGTACCAACCCTGAGGGCATAAAGAACCAGGAAAACTTCTTTCCAAACAACCCTTCAGAGAAAATCAAGGTTTTTTTTCCAGTAGATTCCTTCAATTCCTTCACAGGACTCACTCATCTTCCCCAGTCTGAATTGTGAACAGAGCAGCACACAGCTGGAAGAGCTGCCCTGCCAGCAGAGACAGCACAGGAGCCAGGCAGCTAACAGCACAGCAGCCTCACGTGTGCCAACACCTGAAAGCAATGCTTCCTTGCCTCTATCAGCAAGAGCTGCCTGCTGCTGCCTGTGTTGGCCCCTGCATAGAGACACAAAGAGCCAGGCTGACAGCATCATGTCCTTTCCAAGTCCTGCAGCTCTTTCAGAACACAACAATGCCAGATGAGCAGCTTCCATTCTGCATCCAGGTTTATATTTAACATGAGAAATGTGAATGGGGAAATACCAATGCTGTGAACATCAGGCACATTAAGACCAAGCAGATAGGAGCTTTCAGTTTGAATGTTTGGTGTGGTTTGTGCACACGCTTCACCAATACCCTGCATGAAGCTCCATTCATAATCTTCTCTAAGATCCACAGAGCAGACAGCAGAAGAGCACATCCTTCTATTTCAGACAGGCAACCAAAGGTCAGATCAGCAAAAGTGCGGGGATTAGAAGTACCACAAGATTTGTGAATAAGATGGGAGTTCTTTAACAAATCTGTACTTAAGGAAAATATTGTTAAAAAGACGTTAAAAAGGCATAATAAAGCCCAAAGAAAGCTCAAGCTTTGAGACCCGAAAGCCTCTACAGCACAGGCACTGCCTTTCTATCTCTCTTGATAACTGAGTCCCAAATATTTTCACAAAACAATCAGTGCACAGTGTGTTTCCACTTCCTTTTTGATTCTGCAAGCACAAAGCGTATCACAATAGAAGACAAAATTATGTTTCCGAGTCACTAAGAACTAACATATTCTCATTTATTTTAAATTCAAATAAAGAATTCATACTCGACAAGAGTACAAGCATGCAAAGCTTCAAGTCCTAACTCACTTGGAGGAAATGACTTTAATCGCAGGCAGTAAGAATAAAGAAGGGGCTAAAATTCAGCTTTCCAACACAAGAGCTCTGACACAGAACCTCTGCAAGGCTCAGACACTTGGCAGGAGGGGGAGTCAGACACCCTGTGCAAAGAATATTCATGCAGCAAAACTGGGCACACACCAAACAAAGGGAAAACACGGCTCAGGCTTCGGTTCCAAAGGATTTCACGCTTGTCCTCGCTAAGATCTCATCTTCTCTGTGCTTTTTGGTGTGGTCTGAATTCAGATGCAAACTCTTTCAGAAAAAACAGGTGCAATAAAATGCAAAATGCTCAGTCAACCAAGCAATAATCTGTCTGCTGGTCTCCAGGAAGCTCCTGCAGGCTGTTATGAACTATCTGGCCCCAAGCACTGTCAAACTGAAAACAACCCCTGCCCCCAAGAAGCACGACCTTAAACTAGAAGAAACAGTAAAGCAAGGGGTGGGGCACACAAATTAGCAGCAGGAACTCGAGCAGGATAAAGTCTGGCGAATAAGGAGGAAAGATGAGAAATGGAAGAACTGATGCAGTGCAGGATAAGGAGACAGCTTGGAAGAGGTGAGCAGTCAGACAAGGGTCTGCACAGCTGGGGTGGGCAGGATAAGCAGCTTCCACCTTGAGCTGTCTGAGGCAAGCAAGCAGATGTAGGTTGCAGAGGGTCAGGAGAGGACAGGCATTCACTGAAGCAGAAAGCAGCTCTGAATCCACACTGCTACAGCTGAGAAGGCTGCCATGCTGCACACAGGATATTTCTGGCCCTCCAGCCAGCACTGTAACTGCCAACAGGACAAGGACACCTCCTGCTCCCTCACCTCTTATGGTGACAACAAAGCTACAATTCAGTGGTTCCCAAACCAAAGGATGGCAGCAAAGCTTGAACCACAGTTTCCACGATGCTTACTGGGCAGCCCATGCTCAGGCCTAAGCCAAGATGTGCTGCCTCCTCTTTCTTGGAGAAAGAAAAGCAGCTGGGATAGGCTGACAGGACTGCAGTATTATATCTTTATGATGCAGCACCATTTCCTCACCTGTGAAGCACTTGCAGATATCTTCATGTGTCACATAAGCTAGCGTTGGGAAGGTTAAGGAGAAAGGCTGCAGTCCTGTGAAGACAGAACTCAAAGGGCACCTGGAGCTTCCTTCCTTTCTGAACACAAGAAATGCTGCAAAGGAAGCTATTTCCTATACTGGGCAGTGTTCCTCTGCTTCCAAAGGGGAGCACGACCTCTTCACCCTTTCAGAGCAAATCCTCCAGCAACATGAGGTGCCCCCAGCAGAGCACTGCCAGCCCAGCCCCAGCTCCTGCCTCCCAGCCCTGAGGAATGGCCAGCTGACAAAAGGATATCAGTTGTTCTGCACGTCTTCTGTGACATTTTTGATGCTCTGCTGAACCCACATCTTCTGCTTCTCCAGCTCCTGTTCCTGCTGCTCCAGGTCCTCTATGTCTGCCTTCAGCTCAATGAGTTTGTGAGCAATCTCACGTGTGTTGCAGCCAGGACCCACCCCTCTGTGCAGAGCAAACAGCAGTGACATGCATCAGCTAACAGAGCAACCAAAAAGGCCCAGTCTCTGAGAGCTGCCACCTCCCCTCCTGCCCCCTCTATCACACATCAAGGCCAGAGAATCTCACCTGCATCCGCTCTGCAGCCCCAGCACCACTCAGTGCATCCCACAGCCCAGCAGGGCTCTTCCCCCACCTCCAGCACCAAGAAAGGTATCTTTTCTAACTCAAGACATGGAAATAGTTTGCACCAAAATACCAGCACTGCCGTAGAAGTGATGTGCCATACATATTTCAGCATTCCTCATCACTACCATCAGCACAGCTCAGCACAGGCCACTGTGAATTCAGCAGAAAGGCACCCAGAAGACAGGACCCGGGACTAGAAGGGACCCATGAATGACTTAAACTTTCTCTGTCACTCACTTCCACTGGATACTGTTCTTCGATTTCTTCTCAATCAGCCCAATCCCTTCTAGGACATTTGTGATATCATAGATTCGTCGTTTCTGTCGCACAGCCAAGGTGTCTGCAGCCTGCAAGAGAAGTCAGAACTTAACTCCAAACTCTCAGTCATGTTTCTCTCTTTCCTGCCTGCCAGATTAACTCCTGACCAACCTGCTCACCACCCCACACTGCTCCTCAGCAGCAAGGCAGGGCTACAAGTCTGGCAGCCTAAATGTTCAGTGCTCCTCCAGCATAAGGAGAGATGGGAATCTGGATGTAAAGGGCTGACTGACAACAGTTTAGCAAAGCTGACATTCAAAAGGCCTTTTATATCTAGACCTGATGCCAGCTCATAGAGAACAGACACAATGTCAGGAGGCAGAGTCCTCTGGAAATGGCCACAAGGAGGACAATAAGCGTAGGTGCAAAGGCAGAGCACTGGAACAGGCTGCCCAAAAGGCTGGGGTGTTTCCTTCTCTGGAGGTATTCAGAACCCACCCAGATGCTTTCCTGTGCATTCTAATCCAGGGACTTGCTTCAGCAGGGGGGTTGGACTACACGAACTCCAGAAGCCCCCTACAATCCTGTGATTCTGACCCTTTGAAGGACCCTCCCTTCACATTCAGGAGACACCAGGTGGTGCTGATATTGTTTCCAGATGGCAGTGTAGCACTAGCAAGAGTTTAACTGAAGCCAGCTCATATAGTGGTGTCACACAGAGGACAGTGCAGAAATGACTTTCCCCTTTCACACTCCAGGACTACGGTGGCCCTTCACTAACAAACATGACCCCCACTGAACTGACAGTTTAGGGAATGCTGCTCTTCTGCCCAAATCCAAGGAGACAGCCGTTTGGCACAGGAGAGGACAGCATTCAGCAGCCAGGGGACTGCCCCAAGCTTTCCACTTTCAGCACGCTCTCTGTATGTTCACACACACATCCAGCTTAGAGTGGTTTCTATAAACCACAGTGGAGTTTCACATATAGAAAAGGCTTAGCTTTAAGTGCTGCACATACCATACAGGCAGAACTCCTCTGTCACGGAGATCTTAAAAAAGAGCAAGGCAAATTCACCCAACGCTCCCCCACAGCCTAAACAGACAACCTGTACCAGAGGTGGAGCGGCCCACGGCAGCCTTCCTTCTGCTCGGAGGGCACGGTGCAGAAGGCTGCGCTGTCTGACGGGAAAAGAACCCAAGGGCCACACGAGCAGACGGACACAGAGCAGCAGGGCGGTGGCAGAAGAGCAGCCCCAGCGTGCGGCCCGCCATCCCCACGTTCCCCCCTCACACAGCAATGCCCCCGGCCGGGCCTCCCCAGCCTCCAATAGCCCCGCACCAGCTTCAGGTCCAGCACGCCGTCCTTGGCCTCCTGCAACAGCGACACGAACTTGGTGGTGAGCAGCCCCAGGCTCTTCTCGTGCCGGCTGGGCGCCCCGGCACCTCCGCTCCCACCGCCGCCGCCTCCTCCTCCGCCGCCTCCAGCCCCAGGGGGTTGCGGCCCGCACTCCGCCATCTGCCCGCCGCCGGCTCCGGGCCCGCCGCGCTTCCGCTTCCGGTTCGAGGGGCATGACGGGAACTTCCGGGGCGGGGCGTGCGCGGAAGCCACGTGGGGGGGCTCGGGGGGCGAAGCGGGGCGGGACGGCTTTTGCTCTGAGATTCCCAGTCCTTTTGGGGGCTGCTGCGAGCCTCTGGGCTGTGCCCTCGTTTCCCTCCGAGGGCTGCAGGACGGAACTGGGGCGGTGTGCGATGTTTCAGCCCACCGCTTCTCGGGGCGGGGGATGCTCGAGCGCCCCACGCAGTGCCTCACCGTAACCCTGGGGAGGTGGTCGGTGGCCCCGGGACGTCCCGTTCCTCGTTAACCAAAGCAGCCGTGGCCAACCCGTGTCCCCAAGCCTTGCAAGCCATCACCCAGCCACCTTCCCATACCTCGTGAACGCACCAAACCCCCGCTGCGCCTCGTGGTGGGCTCACACCTCAGACAAAGCGTCAGGGATGCTCAGCTCCAGCACAAAGCAGAACCCGTGGGCACGCAGGAGCCACGGGGGGCACCCAGGGGCCCTCCCTGCACCATAGGGGCCGCGTGCCGTATGGCGGTTCTTTACGTCCGTCCTCCTTCCCCTGCTCCCCCTCCGGCCCCGACATCCTGAGCGCGTCCTCGGGAACACAATGAGCCCCTGAGGATCGCCGTGTGCCGGAGGAAACGGCCGTCGGCTTCCTCCGCTCGGCCCAGCCCCGCTCGTGTGCGCACAGCGGCGGTGAGACCATGGGCATGTCGGCGAAGGACGAGCGCTGCGCGAGCCCTACAGGTAACGGGGACGATGCAGCAGCCCCCGCGGTGCTGGGCAGGGGAGGAGGGCTGCCGCTCCGTGCTCCTTACGCTCCCCCAGTCCCTGCTTTGCCACCTTCTCCCTACGCTGCAGCCTTTCCCTCTGAGCTCCCCACCCTCCAGGGATGCACTGTTCTTCCTTAGAAGCCCCCAGTCCCAGCGGTGTCCTTGTGGGGAAACTCGGTTGGGGACAGGGTGGCATCCTCGGGGGGGTGCAGGGACCCCCAGTTCTGGAAAGGGGGGAAACGATGAAACAAACAGTGAAACCGAGCCCTGGAGATGGGCTGGGTCACAGCCCTCAGCCCTTGACATGGTTTTGGACACTTTTGTTTGGACTCTTTGTGAAGACAGCCCCACGCAGCCCATCGGGTGCCTTTGGAACACCGAGGAGGCCAGGAGCCTGGGTCTGCTTCTGTCAGCACGGCAGAGCCACCACCGCCTCCAGGAGTGCCACATGGACACGCAGTGCCAGCTCTTTGTGCCACCTGCTGACTCACTGCCTGCCCAGGTGGCACGAGACCCCCTTGGGCAACCTGTCCTTGTCATGCTGGGTCACCTCAGGGTGGCACCCCGAGCTGGTGGGTTGGATGACAGCTCCTCAGGGCAGCCTGCTGTCCACTGCGTGGCCCCGTCCATGGCTGTGGGATGTCAGGGAGCCCTCCCAGGATGTCTCCTTGCTGCCCTGCTGTCCAGTTTCCCATATCTGGGTGTGCTTGAACATCCGCTCACAATGGTTTCCTGTTTCTGGCCTCAGGGGCCTTTCCTGCCCTGCAAGGAGAGGCTTCGTTTTGCTCATTAACCCCTGGCTTCATCCCCAGATGAGGAGTGGCCAGAGGTGGAAAAGGCTGAGAAGTTAGCGAGAGGAGCTGCTCTGAAATGGGCTTCAGGGGTGTTCTATCGGCCTGAGAAACTGGAGGGGCTCGGGCACTACCGAAACAGAGAGACACAGAGGAACAGCTCCATCCAGTCCCGGCTGAAGGTGGGTGTTTGTCATGTCCCACCCAATGGGTGCTCACACCTCTCCAAGCACGGATCCCACCAGGGTCTTCTGCATGGAATCATCATTTTTTCCACTTCTGGGAAAAATCTCGTCCTCGGTGGGAGCCTTGACTGGCACTTAGTGGGAGAAATGCAGTTGTTTAGGTTTAGTTCTTTAGGATTTGGTACCACCCCTGCCCTACTCAAGATGAGCCTCCTCTGCCTCTATCTGTCCTTTAAAACAATGCACTGAGGGAGTTCAACACATCCCACTGTGGGACACAGTGCTCCCCATCGTGATCCCATCCCCTTCCCCATGGCTGGGAGGAGGCAGCCCCATCCCTGCCTGCAGAGCCCGTGCATGAGAAGCAGTATTTCTGCACACATAGATAAGGGATGCACACACCTCCTTGATCAGGGTGACGCTGTGAACCCTTTCTGCATAACCTGAAGAACAATCAACCTGAGCAGTCCGATTGTTCTGATTTTGGAAATGGTTTTTAAAACTGAAAGGAGACATCTAGTTACTGCTCACCCTGCTGCCTTGGTAATCCCAAAGGGATGCCCTTCCTTCTCTCACCTCATGCATAGTAGCCATTGGACACCCCAAACCTCGCAAACAGTCACGTTAAACTGTGACACAGCGCACTCTGAAGGGGTGAAACGGGCCATTCCTGCTGCTAGAGCAGCCTTCTTGATGCTGTGTGTACTTGGGATCATGGTGAGTGGCGACAGCATAGTGGCAGAGGCAGATCTGAGCTTCTGGGGCTGGGGAAGGGCATGCAGGAGTGGCCTGACAGGGCTGGGGGCAAACAGTGCAAGCCTTCAAGAGCTTCTCTGCTGCCCCTCTGTCCTCTTCTGCTCCTCAGTCAACTGTGCAGTCTTACCTGGAGGGGGTGAGCACTGGGCTGGAGCAGCTGCGGTCGGCAGTCCAGGAGGTGCAGAGCGTGTGCCAGGACATGGGGGCAGCGAGGTGGGCCCTGCTCGACTGCGCAGACCGCTTCCAGGACCTCCAGCAGATGCGGGCACTGAAGGCAGAGCACGTGCAGCTGGCCTCGGTGGTCCAGGTGCTGCCCCAGCTCTTCTCAGGTACGGCACTGGCCCAGTCCATATGGACTTAGGCTGGCAGTTCGCTTGGAGTTATTCCAGTCCAATCCTGGGCTCTGCTCGAGGCTGGTGGCAAAGTCAGAGCAGGTTGTGCAGGCTTTGCCAATTGGGTTTGGCAAGTCTGTGGATGGAGATGCCCCTGCCTGCCAGCACTGTCCCCCCAGGAGCATCTTCCACTCGTGATCTCCCTCTAACCTGTGCCCATACCTCCTTCACACTCTGTGCTCAATCCTGCCATCTCTCCTCCCACAGTCCACGAGGTTTTTTCCCATACCCTGCAGCTGCTCCGTGGGCAGCACCTGCTGGAGGCCCACGCAGAGCTCATGATGATGGAGCACCTCCGAGATGACATCCTTTCCCAGCTGCACCTTCGTGGGCTCTCCAGTGCCCAGGCAACTGTGCTGTCCTACTTCAGCTGTCTGCAAGAGCTCAATGAGAGCCTGGCCAAGCAGCTGTGGGGCATCGTGAGCAGCAGCCTGCAGCTGGTGCGGGAAGACCCAGTTCTCTTTGTCACCGCCATCAGGATCATTGAGCGGGAGGAGAAAATAGATGACACTCTACTCCTGGATGCCACCTTCCTGCCTCCTGGCCGCCCGAAGGGCTGGAGGCAGAAGTTTTACCACGTTCTCCAGGAGACCATCACAGCAGCTCACTTTAATGCCATCCGTATGGATGCTGAAGGTCCGGGGCTGGCCAGGCACCTCGCTGCACTGCAGAGGGACATCGTGTCCGAGCTGCGTGTGGTGAAGGACCTGATGGTCCAGTGTGTCCCAGCACACTACAACATCCTCAGTGTCTGCACTGCCACGTACCACCGGGCCCTCAGTAGCCACCTCCAGGACATCCTCCGAGAGGACCTGGACAAGCAGGCACTCTTCCTCCTCCTTGAGTGGGTGCTTCGCGCGTACCCCAGGTCAGCACCCAGCCTCTGGGGACCACGGGGAGGGCAGATATAGAAACTGCAGGCAAACACAACCCTTTCCCACCTTTGCCATCCAGCCCGGAGGTGATGGGTCACCCTGACCTCCTCCCAGAAGTGGATGTTTCTTCTCTGGGCCCCCTGATCTCCCCTGAGCTTGTGGATCAGACAGAGAGGAAATACGTGGAGAAAGTCAAGGTGAGCAAGCAGGGCAGCATGTGTGCAGTGGCTGTAGGGTCCCAGGCATGGCCGTCATGCAGGCACCTGCTCTGACACTGGCAGCAGGAGCTCGTGGCATGAGGCCTGGGGCTCACTGCTGGGCGGTGTGTTGGGTCTGGGGGTGCTGGTAGCTGACTTTGGGACTGGCTGTGGTGGGTATCCATCCCACAGGCGAGCGTGCTCGAGTGGATGCAGAGGACCCTGGAGGTGGAGTTCAAGGAGTGGTTCAGAGAAGAGGAACCCGAGATGGACCATCAGGGCTTCTTCCAGTCTGCCCTGCCTGTCATTGTCGTGCAGGTGTGTGCCCAGCACTGTGGTTGACCCCAGGCACTTTTGTCCCTGCTGCTTTGGTTGCTTGTCCAGGGCCACATTGTTCTCATTATGGTTCCGAGATGTGGTCGGGCTCTTCTCTTCCCCTGTGTTCCGTGCTCTCTGGGGTGCAGCTTGGGGCAGGCTGTGCTGAGAGCACCCCAAAAGGGGCCATGGCCCCTGACTTACCTCCAGTTTCCTCTCCTTGCACAGATGCTGAGTGAGAATATCCAGGTAGCCTCCTTGATCACAGACTCTCTGCAGCAGAAGGTCTACAACATGGCCCTGGAGGAGCTCGAGGCTTTTCTGGGACGGTCAGTGGAGCCCCTCCCACCCCTGCCCATCTTTGCAGACCCTGGGCCCCCACAGCACAGCCTTTCTACCATGGGGCTGTGTCCCAGCTCCTGGGGGCCACCGGATTCCAGGGCCTGTTGCCCCAAGCACCTCTCTGGTGGTGCTGAGCCCTGCTCTGGTCCTGGTCCCTGAGGGGTCCAGAGCGGATCCAGCTGTCCTATGCTGCCCAAGAACAGGCCACTGCCAGTTTGGCAGCAGTGAGCTGGGAGGTTATGGGATGTGGCAGCATCCCAGTTCTGGGCATTTGTGGCAGGAGCTCTGCCTGCCCGTCACGGATCACTGGCTGTGTTGCAGCCTGAGGGAAGTCCTTGTGCAGTGTGGGAAGGAGCACCAGAAGGATCGGACCGTACCCAAGCACTATGTTTCCTATCTCCTGGCCATGCTCAACAACAACCTGGCTCTCAGGTAATGCATGGCTCATGGCTGCCTCTCAGAATAACCCCACTATCATAAGGAAGCCACAAGTTCTCCATCCTCTTGCACTTCCTGGGAGGGTCCCCTCCCTTCTCTCTCTGTCTCCTAGCTCCTCTATCCCTTCTCTGCACCCCAATGCTGCCTGCAGAGAAGTCCCTGCATCTCTCCGGGCTGCTCTGGACAAGATGCAGAAGAAAGCCTGCCAGCTGCTGCTGGAGGAGCTGCTCCTTGACTTACAGGTATGTTTATCCACAGCCCAAGGCTGCTGGGGATGCAAAGACCCCTCCCCAGCAAGAACAGCACTATTGCTACTCTGTCTATTCCTGCCTAGCTTTAGGCCATGTGCTCCATGCTAGCGAGCAGCATTCAGCCAGCTATCATCCTTCAAACACAGCTCCCAGACCTTGATAATCTATCACCAGCCTGCCAGCACCACCCGGTATCACCATGGCATATGGCCCCAAACCCACCGACTGACAGGGCTGGGGAGGCACAGCCCACCTGGGCTCCTTTGCACTCCTTTTCTGTGGCTCTTTCGTGGCACAGAACCAAGGGGAGAGCATATCCGTGCAGAGGATATAAACCCATGTGTGACTGCCCGAGTCGTTTCCTGCCAGCATAGTCAAATTTAGCTTTCCTGGAGCAAATCTGGAAAAACTAATGGCATTGCTATTTAGGGCTGGAAGGTGAATGCCATGGAAACAAAGGAGCAGCTAAAGGGTGAAACACTCACAGGCTGCCTGGAGACTGCCACGCTACAGAGAGACTGTGCCTTTAGGCAGGAAGGTGCTGCCTACAAGGACAGCAGGGGAGGAAGAGCCCCCAGCCAAAAACATGTTGTGTCTACACAGGAAAAGGAGCAGAAATTAAAACTGCATCAGGGCAGGCCAAAAGCAAGTGTGTGAGGAGCAGCTTGCTGCTCCAGACCTCAGGTGCTGGCTGTGGTGCAGTGCCCAGCAGTGGCAGTGAAGCTCCGTGGCCCAGGTAAAGCCCCAAAACACTGACCTGTAGGCACCAGGAAGACCCAGGAATGTCAGTCCTCGTGTTTCCCATCCATTTCCTGATGTAGACCACTGTTTTATGTTGGCTTTTGCCAAGCAGGGCCCTCTGGTAGCAATAGGCTTCAGTGAGCTGCCAGGCTGCAGGAGGGCAGGTGCTATGGGATGCCGTGCCCCTCTTCAGCTGGGAACTGCTACAAGAGCAGTGCAGTGCAAGGCACCTTATGCTCCTCCTGTGCTCCTTTCAGCCCTTCTACGTGCAGCTGCCTTCCCGCAAGTGGCTCTCTGGGTCCCAGCTGGTCAACAGCATGTGTGAAGTGATCGACAAATACACAAAGGACTTCTCCCACGTCAGGAAGCCCGCCTTCACGGTACAACTGCTGCAGGGCTTCCCTCTGACGGGCTGCTGGTTTGCAGGATGATGGTGTTGGGCAGTTGGTTGCTGTGCTCAGGATACAGCCCAAAGGGTGCCGGGAGGGGAATAGAGATCTGCTGGAGGGCCCATATCCTCCACAGCATCCCGCGGGGCACCATCGCACAGATCTGCCCCAAATTCAGATGCCTTTCTGCCTGCTTTCCCTTCTGGGCAATTCACGGCCAACCCCCAGAGCTAACAGCTTTCTTCTGCCCTGGTGCTCAGCTCCTGCTGATGGAGAGCGAGCTCCTGGTGGCGAGCCAATACCTGAGGGCGCTCATGCAGAAGAAGATGGTGTGCAAGAGCAAGGAGGAGAGGGGCCAGTTCTGTGACCGCCTGCTGCAGGACGCCACGCAGCTCCGGGAGCTCTTCTGCAGCCTGGTGAGGGATGCCTGAATGTGGTGGGGAGTTGGGGTTGGGCTGTGAGAGAGGAGCACTGCACAAGCCCTGGGGTAGCCCCATAGCGAGGTGAGCGCAAGGAGCTATGAGCTGTTCCTGCAGCCCGCAGCAGATGGAGAATTGCATCAGCCCGTGAACAGCTGTTACACTTAGGGTAGTTATGAGGCCAAGATGGGAGGGAACTGGCTGGGAGCTCACCCACATCACAATCTCCTTCTCAGGGCCTGGACAGGAGCCAGCAGAGCCTGGAGGCCGTGTTTGCTCTGCGGGAGCTGATCTGCCTCAAAGATCCAGCGCTACTCAGCCTGGAGGTGCTGGGCTTCATCACCAAGTACCCCGATGCCAGGTAGGAAGCCCAGCTCAGCTCACCTGTGACTGGGTATGACTGCTCTGAGGAGCCAGGCTTGGGCTGGAGAGCACGCAGAAACCTGGGCTCCCTCCTTTGTGAGGTTTCTTTTTGCCATGACCCAGATTTGAGGGATTCCGGCAAAAACTCAATGACAAAGATGTGAAGGGAAAAGCAGTCCTGCTATGGTGCTCACTCGTCCATATTTAGTCATCAAAAGGGTGAGAAGTCATGAATCACCTAATTGGAAATGTCAGAATTGACCAAAACCCATGAAATGCCAAGATGAAAACTTTAAAAGTTTTATGGGGTTACTTTCAAGCCGATTAAAAAAATCAGCTGGCTTGAAGTTCCAGCTCTCCCCAGCCTCAGCTTGTCTGGATCATGGGAGGTTTGAGGGACATGAGCAGGGCTGCAGGGGATGATGCTGTGAGTCAGCTGCTCCCAGCTCACCTCCTGCTCTCTGCCCAGCGATGAGCACATCTCCACTTTGCTGGACCTCCGGGGTGACATCTCCAAGGATGTGAGACACGTGGTGCTGGAAATGATGGCACAGAACCCCCAGCCTCTGCCCGAGGGCTACCGGCCCATCTTCAGCACCATCCTGGTCCCTGCACCTGAGCTGCCCTTCTGCCTGCGCAAGGCCAAGTGTGCCTGAGACATCCCACTGCCTGCAACAGCCCTGCTTCCCACTGCCCCACCGATGTATGGACCGAACAGGACGGCTCCAAGGCTGTGTGTGGGGAAAATGGAGATGATGCACGGCATCCCCACACCTTGCCCTGTGTTGGGACAGTCTGGATACGTGCCATCCTGCTCTGAGCTTGCCTTGCTGAGCTGTTACCCCTCCAAGCAGACCTAGGAGACCTGGCTCAGGAATAAATCAGGGCTGTTTACGTCTAGCTTACTGCCTGGAGGAGAAAGAGGATCAACAGAGCGAAGGAGAGGGGGCTACAGCTGGGGTGAGGCCAAATCTTTGTGGGGCTGCAGCAATTCCTGGTGCATCCATACAGCCAGAGCGACCTGTACATTGGTTCTTTTCTCACCACAGCTCCAAAACTGGAGCACTACTAGACCCAGGCTTACATGGTCTTACAGGACCAGCTGGATCCTGCATGGATCTCAGCCAGCTCACTATGGCTAAGGACCAGCGAGGAGAAGGAACACACGGAGCTCTTGCCACCAACTCTCTCCCTGCTCGCATGAAGGGACAGATCGGAGTTCTAGTGACCTGCCCAAGCTCTCTGGTCAACGTTTACAACAGCATCAAAGTCCAAGACTTCACTACTTGGGAGAATGTGAACAGAGTCTCAGCTTTCTCCATGATGGGCAGACCTCCCTGGGCACAGTCATCCTCTGCTGCTCTCCATCCCTTGGTCCTTTTCTCCTCACATGCCAGGGGAAGCTGAGGAGCAAAGCATGCTGTGTGCTCTGCTTCCTTGGAGCCACACACCTCTCTTTTGCCACCTCCTCCTGCCTGGCCTGCACTGTTGTGCCAGCCCTGCAGGCACCTTGGGCAGTGGAAGGGCTGAATTCTATGCTCTGCCACTCTTTCTGCCTTATGATGGGCCTGATCCCACTGCTGTTGTATGGCACCAATGCCAAAAATAAAGACCTGAGCTCTGCAATCGCTTACCTGTGTCCAGCCAATGTGCCTCAGGGGAGCAGGGCATGGGGAGCACAGAACAGAGAACACATCCCTATGCTCAGCATTATTCCAGGGATGGCTCCTGGCACTCAAGTGAGCCCAGGATGGTGATGGGGGATTTGGGGGACACCAGACTACTCCCTAGCACTCAGGTCTGGGGGGCAGAGGGATCAGGCACCTGCAGGAGGGGCTCAGAGGTGATGAGCTCAGGGAGAAGTCCATTGTCCTCCCTGGGGCTTGCTGCCTGCTCTCTATGGCTCCTGACTGCCTGGGAAAGCTTCTGCCTGCCCCACCTGGCCTTGGGATGTGCTCACCTGCACAGGGGTGTACCTAGGGTGGCCTTGGGCTCTGGGAACATCCAGCTGGGACAACGCCTTGCCAGGCCACCGTATCACTGCTGCATGGGGGAAGAACAGCTCTCACACAGGCCTGGAGGGACATGGCCATCTCTCACAGCCCAGGCACCAACTCCCACCCCAGCCCTGCCTGTGTCCCCACCAGAGCTCAGCTATGGAAGATGCAGTGGAAAACCCACACAACTCCTTTCAGCAGCAGCCCAAGCATCACGGGTGCTTTCTGCATCACTATCCCACAGCTGCTGTCACCACTCAGGGTAGGGTGAGGTGCTAGGCTTGGCATGGCACCACTGCCCACAGCTGGGACAGGACAGGACCTTGCCCTGCCTGGCCACGAGCCACACAGCTCCCAGCTGCTATAAAGCCAGCAGCCCCGGGGCACTGCCATGTCTTCCCAGGATGGCGTTCCTGTGGGCAGTCACCTGTCTGGCCCTGGCCAGCACCGTTTCAGGTAAGCCCAACGCTGGGCAGGTGTCCTCCGTGTCCTCCTGCAAAGTGCTGGCAGGTCCTCAGGGTGCAGGAGATGCCTGTGGGCACGAGCCTTGAGCCCTCCCGTGCTCCTCCATAGGCTGCGGGGTGCCCCTGATCAGCCCCTCGGTGCAGTACAGCGAGAGGATCATCAATGGGCAGAACGCGGTGTCCGGCTCCTGGCCCTGGCAGGTGTCCCTGCAGGTACATCCCTGTCCCACTCCCATGCGTGGGCTGCTGTGCGGGTACCCCCTGCCCACCCCCAGCTCCTCCTCTTCCTTTCCTCCCAGACCCGCTCAGGATCCCACTTCTGCGGCGGTTCTCTGATCAACGCGAACTGGGTGGTCACAGCTGCCCACTGCGAGTTCAAGTAAGGAGCGATGCCCTCCGCACCCCACCGGGGACACCGGATGGGCACGGGCTCAAGGCTCACTGGGCACAGCCCCGAGGGCATCGAGCAGCCCACCACTCCCTCTCGGTGGTGCTGCAGGACTCCCAACCCCTCTGTCTTGCAGCCCATTATCCCACGTCGTCGTCCTTGGGGAATACAACCTTGGCTCCCAGACTGAGTCTGTCCAGGTGAAGACCGTGTCGAAGGTGAGTGGGGTGGCTGTAGCTCTGGGAGGGCACTGCAGCTCTGCCCCATGGCCAGGACGAAGTGCTTGTGCCCTCGGCAGGCCGTCACCCACCCCAACTGGAACGCCTACACCCTCAACAACGACATCACGCTGCTGAAGCTCTCCTCGTCCGCCCAGCTGGGCACCCGTGTGTCCCCCGTCTGCCTGGCTGCTGCCAACCTGGCTCTGTCCGACTCCCAGCAGTGTGTCACCACCGGCTGGGGACGCATCAGCACCACCTGTAGGTACCCTGCAGCTCTTGGGGGGCTCTTACTGTGCTGGGAGGGTGGCAGCGCGTGGCTGCATCCATTGGTGTGCACATGGGGAGACATATGTGAGTTACAGTGAGTAACACAGCTTTTTTCTCCTTCAAAAGCCAACGCTCTGGCGTCACGCCTGCAGCAGGTCTCCCTGCCCCTGGTCTCGCAGAGCCGGTGCCAGCAGTACTGGGGCACCCGCATCACCAGCGCCATGCTGTGTGCCGGAGGGGCCGGAGCCTCTTCCTGCCAGGTGAGGAGCTGAGTTCCCCCCACCCCAAGTGCCTGGAAAGGAGGTTGCGTGGGGTGTTGCACTCGGAGACTCTGAGCTCAAGCATCTTAGGGACTGGGGTGGCAGGGACCCGTTTGGAGTAAGGTCCCGGGGCTGGTAGGGATGGGGGCATGCCTAAACTGCAGCTCTCGTCCCCTCAGGGCGACTCCGGGGGTCCCCTCGTGTATCAGAGTGGGAACGCCTGGACCCTGATTGGCATCGTCTCCTGGGGAAACAGCAACTGCAACGTCCACACGCCTGCTGTCTACACCCGCGTCAGCCACTTCCGAAACTGGATCGACCAAACTGTGGCCCAGGGGTAGAGCTGTGGGGAATTGCTTCGCTCCAGCAGTGCCAGCTCAGGGCTGAGCACAAAGCGAGGCTCACTTTGTTGCAGAGTAATAAAGCATGTGCTTGTGGCCAGCCCTGCTGCTTTCTTCTTGTGGTGCAGCGCAGCGCAGGAGGTGCGTAGGGTTTGAAAATGGTCTCAGCCCAGACTTTAAAGCAGTCTGGGAACGCAAACAATCAGAAGCATCCCAATTTAAGTATGAGTCCTGTACGGTGTGGGAGCAAAGGGCTGCGTTCTGGGAATGAGGGGCTGGCTCCTGGCAGCTGGAAATAGAGCTGGGCATGGGGATATGGCAGAGAGAAGGAAGACCAGGGTGTCCCAAAGCCCCAGGGCAGGTGGCAGCAAGGCCATAGGAATGGCTGGATTGTGCCTTCACTCGGCAGTACTGAAGCACAACACGCCACGTGGAACAAGCATGCACTTTTTGGCTTCAGCCAGCTTCCACGTGGCTCTTAAGGTAGTCAGGGATGTGGGGATGGGGGATGTGAACAGGAGAAACCACTTTCAGTGGTTGTCTGCTGAGCACTCTGCTCACCTTCACCCCTGCTGCTGCCCTCGCCCCTCCAGCAGGATGTGGTTCACAAGGAGCTTCACTCTATTATGGGTTTTCCTATTGGTCCTAAAAAGTGAGAAACCCATCTGTGAGCAAAGCAGGGCATTTCTCCAGCCCTCGTAGCCAGGTAACAATGAAGAAGTGGCCCGAGGCACACAGAGCTGTGATTTCCAAAAGGCAGTGCCCAAATCACCCAGCCCACAGTCCCTCCAGAGGGATGAGCAGCTCCCAGCACCCATCCAGCCTCCATCCACAACCCCAGAGCAGCAGCCACGAGCCGGAAGGAAGCACACTGCAGCAATGGGGTACACAGGATACATTGCTGTGTTTAACAGACCGAGTACACAAAATAAATAGCTCTGTACACTCTAACCAGAACCTTACAGACTAATTACAACGCTTCAGACCTCATTCGATGAGACAGTCTGTAAAGACAGGGCCCAAAGGCAAGGCACAGAACCGGGCGCTTCATTAGGAGCGAACAGGACATGAGTGCTGTGCTTCCAGCCCAGCACAGGAAATTCAGTGACCGAAAATAACAGCGAGCACTGGAAGGTCCCAGAGCTTCCCCAGGAGGTGTCTTTCAACAGGAAGGCTCCCAGCATCTGTTAAGTGCTCGTTTCTGGTTTGGGCCAGGATTTGTTCCACATTCAATAGACGCAGTGCAACATCTGGGCAACAGCAGTGAGTGGCTCAGCGGTCACACGCATGGGATGTACAGTGTTAGCATGGGGGGGACAGCAGGAGGAGGACACGGTGTCACCGAGGGGGGGAACAGCTCTCTGCACCATGGGGACATCGAGGGGGGGAAGGTACCACGCTCCGTGATGCTGCTACCACAAAGCATCCCTGCTGCTTCACATTTTCTGGCAAATTCGCCGCTCGCTGATGCTCACCAAGCACCCGAGGGCTGTGTTTTTGAATCCAGGCTGGAAGAGGAGACCAAGTGGTCAGGAGAAGCACCAAAAAGCTCCCAAGAGCAGTGCAGGCAGCTTGGGGCTGGGTGTCTGAGAGGAACAGGCACGGCACGCTGCTTTCTGGGATGAAGAAGGCTGGGAAATAGCTGCCCAAACCCACGGGCCGACCTTTTTCTCCAGATAGGGGACACTTTGGGAATCC
Source organism: Meleagris gallopavo (assembly GCF_905368555.1). Classification (NCBI taxonomy): domain Eukaryota; kingdom Metazoa; phylum Chordata; class Aves; order Galliformes; family Phasianidae; genus Meleagris; species Meleagris gallopavo. The sequence goes on from NC_139416.1 coordinate 1,760,389, forward strand.
CCCAGTGCCATCTCCAAAGAGCCAGCCTCTGCTTTACTCTTCCCTCTCTACTCTGCTCTTGTGAGGCCCCATCTGGAATACTGCGTCCAGGTCTGGAGCCCCAGTACAAGAAAGACAGAGAGCTGTTGGAGAGGGTCCAGAGGAGCCACAAAGATGATCAGGGGGCTGCAGCACCTCCACTACAAAGACAGGCTGAGGGAGCTGGGCTTGTTCAGCCTGGAGAAGAGAAGCTGCGGGGTGACCTCAGTGCAGCCTTCAGTACCTAAAGGGAGCCTACAGACAGGAGGGGAATCAACTCTTTGAAAGGGCAGATAACTGCAGGATGAAGGGAAACAGTTTTAAGTTGAGGGAGGGAAGCTTGAGGTTGGATGTCAGGGGAAGTTCTGTACTGTGAGAGTGGTGAGGTGCTGGAACAGCTGCCCAGAGAGGCTGTGGATGCCCCGTCCATCCCTGGAGGTGTTCAAGGCCAGGTTGGATGGGGCCCTGGGCAGCCTGGTGTAGCATTAAATGTGGAGGTTGGTGGCCCTGCGTGTGGCAGGGGGTTGGAGCTTCGTGACCCTTGAGGTCCCTTCCAACCCAAACCATTCTGTGATACTCTGCCCACAGAGAACTGGCATAAGCAAGGTGAAAGCCAATGTTGGCTCCACACACCAGGGATCTCAGTGGGAGTGCTCCCACCTGCAAAGCACCACATGTTGGCTTCCACATCACTCCACGACTCACCACAGCTCGCAGGGAGCTCAATCCAGAGATGCTGCCCCATAGCACAGCTGACCACAACTCGTGCTCCCTAGGCTAGCGCTATGGCTCTGCTAGAAAACAGGATTGAAAAACAGAGCAGAGCATGAGAAAATTTAAATCACCAGAGCAGAAAATATCTGAACTAAAGGAAGGACTAAATATCAGGTTGGATATTAGGAACAAATTCTGCTCGGAAGGAGTGGTGAGGCACAGCTGCACAGGGAGGTGGGGCAGTCACTGTCCCTGTGGGTGTCCCAGAGCCATGGGGATGTGGCACTGAGGGATGTGGGCACCGTGGGGTTGGACTTGGGGATCTGAGAGGTCTTTTCCATTTTCATAATGCTTCTGTGATTCTGTGAAAATATCCACATTCCAAAGGAGCTGAGTTTGAGGCTCTCTGATTTCCTAAACAAACAGGTAATGCAGGCTCCGTGCCACCAGTTTCATGCCAGCAAGGCAGAGCCCTTCAAACAGGCAGGAGCAACTGGGTGCTGCTGCAATCTCAGTGCTAAGCAGCACAGGCTGTTCCCGGACTGAAGGAGCGAGGGGATCTGCTATCTCTGGGCTGATGTTTGTAAAGGCCTGAAAGAGTAAGAAGTGAATCACAGCTGGACAAGCAATTGCTTTTTAGCAAAATACGTAGGAAAATACATCACACACACAGAAATCTGGATGCAAAGCTGAACAGTCTGCAGACTATTAAATTTAGTCTGGAAGACCTTTTCACATTCATTTTCCTTCACAATACAAAGGAATCAGCTGGCGGCTCTCTGAGGCTGTATCCATCTCCCCAGCAGAGCAGGGAAACTTCCAGGGCAGAACAATAGGATTGCTTTACACAGTAGTGCTAAGTTCCAAAAGACAAATGTACAATGCTTCCTTCACCCCTACAACTCCATCTGGATGAGGACACGGTGCAGTTTGCCACTAGGTGTCCTTCCAGTTTCATTTTCACCCTATTAACCGAGTACAGGCAACAACAGCTCTCCTCCACTGAGGTTTGCACCCCAAGGACACAGCAATGAATCTGTCACCCAAATTAAGAGCCAAAGAAGGAAATGGGAAAAAACATGAAATAAAACAATAAAGCATCATAGATTTTAACTTCTAACATCCTCAAGCAAAGGCACTTCAGAAAAGGGGAAAGTCCTGAGATATCAGATTAATGGAGAGCTGAGATGCCCCTGCAGAATGCAGATGAAGATAAGCAAGATCATTCACAGTGAAAGCTCCTCAAAGGACAGGCTGAAGTGAAGGCACCTGAACTGGTGGCACGTTGCCTGTCCCCTAGCTGAAAACGTGCCACAGCTGCAAGGCTGAAAGCACCAAGGAATTGTTTTAAGCCACAGATTAGAAGATTGTTGCTCTGCTGTGTGAAGGAGACGCAAGCTCGGTCAGACCAGAGCTCAACCTCCTGCACTCCTACTGCATCCACGTGAAGCACACAGGGACAAGGTAGGTACAAACAAATCTGGGCATGTCAGTGGCCCAGTGCTTAAAGGAAAGGCTCTCAGATTCTAGGGGTCTTGGCTCAGTCCATCAGTTTGACTTCCTTGCATGGGTAAAAGACCTGCTTTAAGGGTAAGCATGCAAGATAATCTGAGGAGGGCTATAAAAGCACCAAAGTGGACATAAAGATCACAGTGCCTGGCTGTGATGCTCCAAACATGCAGAAGACTCCTTCAAGTAATGGCTCATAACCAGAAGCCCTCTGAGAAAGCATCCGACCAGCTCCTCATGTAAAGAGAAGAGCACTTTTCCAGTTAATACCTGCCTTGAAGTACTTGCTGCTTTTGAAGAGCTGTTTGCAGGAATACAAGGAGCACTGAGCTGCTAATGAAGCAGAAAGTAGCAAGCTGCCTGTTTTCTCAGAAACTGTGTCTAGTTGATCATTCCTGGTAATGAACCAGGAAAGACTACAATAAAAAGGAAAAGAAGCTGAAGGAACCATTTTTTTCCCCCCGTAGCCCACAGAGCTAAAGTAAAAACAGCTAGTAATTCTGCAAGAGCAGTTAATGCTGATGGAAGGATGGGCACTCAGGACAGAGCAGCCTGCAAGGGATGTAACGTGCAAACCCATAGAAAGGGTTTGGAATTCACCCCTGCAAGTGTCTGAGACCATCATCCTTAAGTATCCTCTGTCGTATTCCTCACCTTGAGCTTGGGAACAAAGGTTACATGAAGTAGTTAGGTTCCTAGCACTGGGGTGGAAAGCACATCCCTAGAAATTTCATTTTTTCAGCTCAATAGAACTGACAGCCCACTTTTTGCCGGTGGATTTAAGCTGTATTAACAGCTCGGTGGTTTCTGCTCATCTCTCACTGCTGTCATTTCAGGACTGGGCTTCTGCTAGCCAAGCTCCTCCTCTACCCCTATGGAGCCCCTTGTGGTCACCCCACCAGCTCCCACCACCACTTCCCTGCCCCAGGGAACTGATGGCAATAGCAGGGGAAAGGAAACACCCCAGAGCGACCAAAGCATTGGAAACACAGTTGGTAACAGTAAGCCACGTCACGTTAACAAAACCAAATCCTGCATGTTAGGCACTGCTCCTACTACAAACAGGGGAACCCCTAAAAACTGCCTTCATCTCCTTGGAGCACAAAGTTCCTGCAGGATGATTCCTCTCTCGCTGCCCCTCTCTGAGGAGCACCCCTGCAGTCGGGATGAAAGGGATGGGACTCCAGCTCTGAGGTGGCAGCGTTTCGGTCTGGTTGCCAATCTGCATCATGTGAGCCAACCCTTGATGTCAGCACACTGATGGCAGGCAGCCCTTTGGGGATCCTCACAGCTTCACGGCCGTCGCATTCACAACTGCTGTCTGGCATCTCCATGACACTGCACCGGGACGAGGAGCTGATGGGCAGCATGCTGTGAGTCAGTGCTATCTTGGTTCTAACTGCATGTGACTCACACCAGCTTCACTGCAAAGGCACCACAGAGTGTGACTAAACCAGTTGAGAATGCGTGTATGTATAAATTTGTTAAATACATACACACACCCACACGTGCGTATGTGCTACGTGCACACATACAAAGTGATTTTGTTTCCATATGCGAGTGGAATTAATAAATAACTATGGACAACCAGGCTCCTGGGCAACAGAAAGAGCTCTTCTCCTCGTTCGCAGCTCCTTAATTTGTGTGTTACTCGAGGCTCTGAGCCAAAAAGAGCTGCTCCGTTCTCTGCACGGGCACAGCTGGCCCACAAGTGCCACCACAAGGTTCCTTTTCCTCCGCACGGCAGGGCAGGGGGGGAGGAAACACCTGAAAGAAGGGAGGGAGGAACCTGCAGCAAAGGGTGCTGCACACCTACACTGCAGAGATGGTGTCTGGAAGGACTTCGGGCAGGTCCCAGCCTGGTGCTCAGCCAGTGTATTGCTGCTGGTAGCGCAGGTTGAGCTCTCGCAGCTCCCGTTCCCGAACCCTCCGTGACTTGTTGGATTTGGTGGAGCGGCTGGAACGTGTGGACTGCGCTGACTTGGTGCTCTGGCAGCGGGAGGAGGCTCTCTTGAGAAGGTTTTGGGAGATGGAACGGTGCAGGTTCTTCATGGAGGAGGAGGCTGCCATGCTGACCACCCAGGGGTGCTTCAGGGCCTGGAGGGCTGTCATCCTGTCGCTGGGGTCCACCGTGAGCAGGCGGTCGATGAAATCCTTGGCCAGGTTGGATACACTGGGCCAGGGCTGAAAGACAAAAGAGGGAATTAGAACGACCCTGCTGATAACATTCATCCATTCCTCCTGTCCCTAAAAAGGTGTGGCAGGGCATTCTGCCCCTTCCTCTTGCTCTTTCATCCTTAAATCTTCCAACAGTAGAAGAAAAAGGCACTTCAAGAGTTACTTGAAGAGCCTGCAAGGGGGAAGAGGGAATTTAGCAGTGTTTCATCACAATCCACATGTGTTTTCCCAGCTGGCAGACACAAACACACAGCTACACACTGGGATTGGCACACACATTCACCAACACAACGATCTGTCACCCAATTATAAGCAACCAGCCCTTCTTGTTCCTTTTATTCCTCCATTTTCCTACATCAGTTCTTCCTCCAAGTCACCTGCACTCCCACAGCCCTGGGCAGATCCACTGTGCTCCTAAAGGTGCTCATGAAAACCACTGCCACAGACTCATCCCCACAGCTTCACATTGGGACCATGAGGATGGGGTCACCCCTAATGCCACATCCCAGTCTTTGCTGGTGGGAAGTCATCTTCCCCTCTTCAAAGCACCAAACTCTGGGCTAGGCAGAGCAGAGAGTGAGGAGCTCACTGTTTCAGTGTTGTAATGAGATTACACAGGAGGCAGCTGGGGTAGATCAGTTGATGGAGGTTGGTTTCAATGCAGTGCCACCCTCCAAATGAATCACATGAAACATACGAAAACAGGAGAACTGAAGACACACACACACATCTCTTTCTTCAGTCTCTTTCCTTTTCTAAGCACGTCCCAGGCATCTGCTCATTGATTCTTTCCTCTCCTGTTGATGGAACTTGCCAAACCCTCTCCAAAGGCTCTGCATAGTCCCCAGTTTACCGGGATCTGAGGAGCCCAGGGAAGTCAATGTGGATGCTCTAAGGGTTTCACTGGATTTTCTATAAATAAAATATCTTGTATGTACCTCCCTTAATAAAGATTCCAAGAGAAAGCTGTTATGTCTTTACTGGGAGATTTCATCTCGAGATTTGCCCTTTCATTCCAGCCCTTCTTTGGAAAGAGGATCCCTCTCATGTTGGAACCAGTCCCTTCTAACCTAAACCACTCTGTGACTCTAATTTGGGTTCCCACCTGCTTTGTCCTGATGAAGTCCTTTCTGTTAGAACGTGAGCCATCCTGCTCACAGGATGGACTGTGACACACTGCCAGGGTGCTGGTTCTTTTGTCCCTTTGTCTTCACAGCCACATGAATCTCACAAGCAAGTGCTGACCTCTGCATTCATTCCAAAACCAAGGGCAGGGAGATCTTTCTGCAACAGTTCTTGGCCTCACTGGTCAACACTAAAACAGCCTCAATGGGAGGAAGTCCACAAAACATTCGAAACGCAGCAGGTGATGTTAGATAAGGAATTTTTGTGAACACATCACAACAGAACAGGAAGGAGTTCTGGTTTTAAAGAAACAAAGCCAGGCCAGAAAATAACTGATTACTCCTACAACCCCTTAATACACAAAGTACAGCCACAAAACCTTACAAACACCAACAACACAGTGCATGGAGACCCCTTCTAAGTGGCTTTAACAACAGCTGAACAGCTTAAGGCAATGAAGTAAAGATTCTGGCACAGGAGCTGAGGTCATACACCACCTCACACGTGTAACCAAGTGAGAACAGCACGTGTATTAAAAAAGCAGGCTGCTGCTGCACGTCTTTCATTCTTCTTTTGGTGTGGAAGAAAAGAACGTGGCTATTCTATGACAGGATTCTATCTTTTAAAACTCAGCACCTACCAATGGGAAAGTCAGATACAATGCCCTTCTCTTCTTACAAAAGGTCCAAAGAAGAGGCATGTCGTGATTTTTCTGAGGTTTGCCATTCACCACAAGCAATCTTCCCTTTTCAAGAAGCTGAAAGCCACTTGCAAGAGAGCTAATCCACGGGAGAACTTGACACTGAAAGGGCAGGATGCTCTCAGAGCTGCTCTGCTCTGCCTGCCTACAGCCAATGCTGCCCTGTCCGTCGGGTCGACACTCAGGATGTGCTGCTCAGATGTCAGGGTACAGAAAGTCCATGATCCACATTCATACAGCACTTTATACACTGTATTTTGCAAGAGACGACTGAAACACCCTGCTTACTTACCTTAGCTCATGTGTTCCAAAGGGATACACAAGCACTGCTGCTAACTATTACAAGAAAAGAGAGAAAATGGAACAAAATATGGGACAGAAAGGAAATACTGGTGCATGAACAAAACTCAGCATCTGAGCACAGTGAGAATAGAAAGTGAAAATCCTTCTGATCATTATAGCCCTCGTGTTCTGGAGGATCAGACAGCACTTTTGCATTTTGGAGCCACAGAGAAATCACACTCCTGCCAATGTTTCAAGAACTAAGTTAATAAAAATGGCTTGAAGTTCAGGCTGTCTGCTGTTTACAACTATCATTAGTTTGTCATTGCCTACCGCTGAATAACTTCTTTCTTGCCATTTATTACCAAAATACATTTCATCAGCTGAGTAAAACAAGCCACTTCTTGCATAAAAGAATATGGACAATCTTTGATCAGAAACTCATTAAGGTGTTCAGTGATAAAGAGGATATCTAAAACAGCAAAAAGCCTACTCAAATGTGGGGGAAAAAAGCACGCTGAAGGTTGCAGCTGAACACACCAGTCCATTTTACAGAGCCATGTATGTTTTGAAGCACACGGTCCTTATGCTACTTGCAACAAGAGAACCAGAGAGCTCCATCTGACTCTGACACAGATAACAATCACACACCAAGCCCGTAGACTTCCTACCATACTTCTGCATCTGGTGCTTCTTCTGTTCAATAAATAGCAAAGGGAATCATCTTTCTCAGTCTTCATTACCATCTGCACTATGGCTAGCAGCAAGTGAGATGACCTGGATAGCTTGAAACAGCTCCTGTCCCACTCCAATGGAAAAAAACAGGATTTGCATGACTCCAACCTTGTTGTTTTTCCTGGGGAACTTCTTTATGTCTGCCTACAATCTCTTATCCTTCTGAATATCACCTGTATCGCAGAGATGCAGTCATTCCAGGATCTCCATCCTTTCTTTTCTACTTTGATCCAAAGAGACACAAAAGATGAATTAAAATCAATAAATACCTGAGGACTGACACACAAGAACACTTTTCTCAGAGCTACATTTTCAGGAAAAGGACGTAGGAAAGTGTTGTTATGGCTGTGGGTGCCCCAGCCCTGCAAGTGCCCAAGGCCAGACGGCAAACTTGGTGAGTTAGAATTTGAAGAACTCCATAAAGAACGTATCAGCCTGCAATAACCAGCCTATGCACACACCAGTCCAGCTAAATGAAGCCTAAGGAAGAACAAGCTCCAAGCAAAAGCAAATTGGATTTCTCATTATTCCAATTACTCTACTTTCGCTGCAGATGTTGAATACGGAGTACTTGCAATTAGCTTTTTCTTTTGGTCAGCAAACACAAATCAGTTTATCGATCTGTTTATGCAAGCAGAGGTTTCATTTGCTGCACCATACACGTCCTTGCTTTTATTTCACCAAAGCTTTCTGTTTAAAAATAGGGAAGGCTGCATTCTACTGAGTGGAATGAACCGTGCAGTTCTCAAGCCCATTCCCTGGGGAAACGTACCCACTTTCCAGAAACCTCGTGCTGCTCTACGGTGCTCTCCCTTCTGTTCACCAGGCAGGACCCAGACTGCAGGGCTTCTGGGATCAGAAGAGATCAGATGCCTCCATAAGCTGTAAAGGAGCCTTAAATTAAACGAGAATCCCACACCCTGCCTACTAACTAGTGCAGGCCTGCAGGCATGTGGAGATTCCTCTGAAGGTGGGAAAGACTGCTGGCTTTCTCATGTGAGCGTATCTGAAGCAGAAAAGCAACTGCTAAGAAGTAACTCTCTGTCTCTGAGGCAAGTTGTGCAGCCACCCATTGCTCACTTCTATCTTCTGCACTGGATTTTCCTTTTTGACAACCAAGACCAAGAGGAAAGAAGCTTCTCAGGAAGATGGGGAGAAATCACAGCATCGTTTGAGCTGGAAGGGACCCTTGAAGGCCATCTCCCCGACTCCTCTACAGTCAGTGAGGACACCTACAGATCTGCAGGGACAGGGCACCCACCACCCCTCTGGACAACTTGTGTCAGTGCTTCACTACCCTTGTTGTAAAAAACTTTATAACCAATCTAAACCTCCCCTAGTTTGAAGCCATTTCCCCTCATCCCATCACAGCAGACCTTGCTGAAGAGTCTCTGCCCCCTTCTTTCTTACAACCCCTTTAGATACTGAAAGGAGAAAGATGGGCTGCAAACACATGTATGGACACTATATCAAAGAACTGGAGTTCCAGGTAACCTGCCTGACCAGCTGAGCTGATGCCTATCCCTCTTTGGCAGGCCGAGATCTTTCCTCAGCTCTGTCAGCACACCACTCAGCACACACACACAAGAGCTCCTTGACATTTTCCCTAGAGACACAAAGCAGGAAAGGAACCTTCTGCTCAGTCCTGTGCAAGCACAAAATAAGCTGTCTCTCTTCCAAGCTTTGCTATTAGACTTGGAAGCATATGCTGGAGGAAGAGATGCACATTCATTTTCCTGATTCCAAAATGAGTTGTGAGTTGTTGTCAGCAAAAATGATGTGAGCTCTCCAGATGACGTTTCACGGAAGGCGAGGGACACAGAACTGCGAGAGCCTCGGATCTCCTTTGCCAGCTGGTTCCTACAAAAAGCTGAAGCACAAAGCACGTTATCACAGCTTCAAAAGGTTGCTCTAGTTCAGCCAGAAATGCTGCCGCCAGCCTCACTGATTCATAGGAAGAGTTTGATCAAGAGCTGGAGGAGCCTCAAAGCACCAGGGAGACAGAGGAGCCCTGCAGCTCCACCTAAAGAAAACAGATGGCTATTTAAAGTTTTACAAGATGCAGAAGATTTTATCAGGAACGGGGCTGCCCCAACAGATAGAATCAGATAAATGTTTGGGTTGGAAGGGACCTGCAAGGCCATCTGGTCCCACTCCCTGCAATGAAAAGGGACACCCACAGCTCCATCAGTGCTCAGAGCCCCCCCAGCCTCATCTTGGGTGTCTGCAAGGGCAAAATGAGACCACTGTGCTAAGAGAGAACCTCAGCAGGACAACAGAGAAGGGAGAAAAAGCCCACTCAGCCAAACAGAACAATTAATTCTGTAGAAGAGGTAGAGGCTGTTGACCAACCAAGCAGCTGGCAGCGTGCTTCACCACCAAGCATTTCCACGGCTCATTCCTGTTTTGATGCTGCACCCTCCTCTGTGCCAGCATGGATGTTTGTGCAAACAAAGTGAGCCAGATCTGGGAGCTTCCACCGCTGTTTTGTTGGGGTTTTCTGCCACTTTTCCTTACAGTGACTCACAGGTGGGCTACAGAGGCATCGACATCAGCCCGAGCAGGGAGGTGGCACAACGAGCAGCACTTCAAACACACACGAAGCCACCAGCAGCCTTGCTTACAGCTCTGATGAGAGAGGGGAAAAAACTCCTGCTGTGGAGATTTGCAACTCTTGCCCCTCAGGGATGACAGCTGCTGCTTTCAAGATGCAGTGACATTTATGACAAAAGCATCTTTTAAAGCTCCTAAGCTGCATAAAACATAGGGTGCAGCTCTGATCCGCAGCTTCCACGCTGCTCAATAACCAACCCAGGGGAAAAGCAGCCTCATATACAATGCCTTAAAGAGCTCTCAAGTGTGCTCGATTTTATTCAACTCGGGCTCTGAGGCTGTATATGAGGAGGAGGAAAAGCAGGAGTGTCACTTAGGCTGGGTGAATGCACGCAGAGCTGGGCCTCCATGATTGGATCCCATCTATGCTGCTGTTTGTTATTCTCCCTGGCACAAAAGCTATTGAAGCACAGTCCTGCACTGGAACACAGAGAACAAATGTGCAAAGCTCAGGGGTCGAGCAGTCAACCCCCCTCTTCCTCTTCCAAACAAAGCAAGTGTGAATGCAGAGCATGATGAGCAGAGCTCCCAGCACTGCACTTGGAATGGGATGCTGACCTCTATCAGCACTACTCATACAGGTGCTGGTTCTCACCCTGCTCTGCACTGCAGCCCAAGGTGCCCAGGTATTCTTTGGATGATGACTTCCATACAAATGAAGTTCAGGCAGCTGAATCATGCGTGAATATCAGCAGAACAGGCACAGGCAAGAAACCAGTTCAGGTGTCACCATCCAGACATGGACGGCAGTATTACCTGGTGGGTTTTGAAGAGCTCATGTTTTGGAGCTGTTTTGTGTCATTTAGGAGGTAACCAGGAAAAGAGAGACATGGAGCTCTTGGAGCAGGTCCAGGGAAGGCCACAAGGATACTCAGAGGGCTGGAGCACCTCTCCTATGAAAAAAGGCTGAGGGATTTGGGCATGGTCAGCCTGGAGAAGAGAATGCTCCAGGGAGACCTCACTGCAGCCTTCCTGTACGTGAAGGGGACTTATAAAAGAGATGCAGAGCAACTTCTCACAGAGTCTGATAGTGACAGGACAAGGAATGATGGCTTTAAACTAAGAGTGTCAATAGAGTTTAGATACTGGGAAGGAATTCTTCACAATGAAGGTGGTGAGGCCCTGGCACAGCTGCCCAGAGAGCTGTGGGTGCCCCATCCCTGGAGGTGCTTAAGGCCATAGATGGGGCTCTGGGCAGGCTGAGCTGGTAGGGGGGGCAACCGTGCCATGGTCAGCATTGAGGCTCCAGCACTGAAAAGACTGCCCAGCTCAAGGCAATGCCCAGCCTACAAACAGTTGCAAGGATGTGCTCAAAACCAAGCAGTTCCAGAGGGTTAGAACAAGTTTCTCATTAAAAGATGCAAGCACATCATATCTCTGCACTAACGTCTGCACACACACAAGGTTCCCAAGTATTCTGCATTAATTTGTTGATATGGGGAAGAGGAATAAAGGGAGGATGAAAGAGGAAAAAACGACGACTCTTTAATAATCCAGAGCATTATAAGTATGCGTGGCCATCTGGTGCTGTGAACTTCTGTAACCCAGCTTTCCAGATGGAAGCAGCCAGCTGCTTCCTCTCCCTGCAAGCTACAATCACACAGCACAATTGCTGCAGCTACAAAACCAACGCACACAGTTTTTGTCTACAACCAGGGATGGCTCCTCCAACTGCAACATGGTTACGTGGCCTAGGGAAATACCTGGCATGCTAAAAGTGGGCTGACAGCCATTGGTTTGGGTGATAATGAGTACCACAAACTAATCACTCACTCTGGTTGATGTGGATTGCAGGCTGTGGGAGGTTAAAGGGATGCCCAGCATACAAAGGATATATAAAGGGATGCTCTAGCAGCAGATTACAGCTACTTGCAAGCAGTTGCATCATTTGGATGAGCTGCGTGGCCGTTATCCTTGTAACAAGTGGCACAGGAAGAAGCTGTACCTTGGAAAGCCCCTATGGGGAAAGAGCAGGGAAAAATGGAAGGTGGTGCAGCCCTGGAAAGGTGAGCAGGGAAGTGGGGATCTCCTGCCCTGAAGCTTTATAAGACTCAAAAGAAGGCAGTCACAGCCAACCCACCTCAGGCTGAATAGCATCACACACCTCCAGATGTCTCTCATGTTCCTGTGTACAGCCAGGAGCTGGGCTCCAATATCCTTATAGATCCCTTCCAATTTGGGATATGCTATGATTATGAGATTTGTGTGATTCTTTGTGCACCCATACGTGCTTCTCCTCCCTGTACCAGCGCTCTTCCACAGGCACACCTCACACATTGCTGCAAGCTTCATGGGATCAGGCTGAAAATCACCTTAAAACTTCAGTAATTAGTTATGGGAAAGTGAAAGTTGCACAAAAACAATGCTGCAGTGGATGCCCATGGACCATCCACTCCCTCCAACCATTCCCAAAGGACCCACAGCTGATGCATCACTCCTGACAGATGACAGAAACAAGACTAACTTGTTCTACAAGACAGCTTCAGCAATCCCCCTTGTAATGCTTCAGGGCTTTTCTTGTGCATATGTATATTCTCTTATGAGCAGGAGATGCTACTGAAGTGTTAAGATGTCCAGCATAAATCTTTCTAGAAGCAGTTTAAGGCTCTTTTTTCGTATAGCCTGGAAAATAGGTGATTCCTTCTCTTCTCTGAAGCACCCTTGGTGTATTTGCATCTTTACACTAAGCAGCCAAGTACTTTTCAATTTTCCAATGACTTTTTTTGTGACACTCAACTGTGTTTGTGGATCTCCTGTCAACTCCCTCCACTTGCCTCGAAGGCTTTTGTTTTACTCTGTTTTTTTTGTTTTTGAGGTGAGTATTGCTGATCTTAGTAGTAGTTTTTTGTACATTGTGTTGGGCTTTTGGGGATGTACAATGCCCAGAAGTGTCAGAGCTTCAGCTTGACAGTTGCAAAGGGATTATGCCCCTTTCTGTTCATCCATCCCAGTGCATTTGTTTTATTCCCCACCAGTGTAACACCACTGTCTCACACAGCAGCTTATAATGTATTTGCACATCCCCTCCTGAGAAGCCAACCCCTCCAATCTTCCATCCTCACCTATTTCTGCACATTAACTTACCCCTATTTCTAAAAATGTGTGTCTGCTACTGAGCTGCTCAAATCCTTTAAGGCCATCAGGAACCCAAACACGCTGTGTAGCTCCTCCAATACAATGGCACCTGCAATATAATGAACTCCTTCCTCATTCAGGGTAGCTGATAAAGCCCAAAGCACCACAGGACTTCTGGGATTAGCCAGGGAAGAGCATGTATACCCAGAGAAAGACAAGGAGATGACTCCATGCTCCCCACCCTACCTCCCTTACCTCCAGACATGCTCAATTCATCACCCCATTGCACTTGCTCACATGCTTTATCCATATAACCAATATACACCAAGCACAACGTGCAGTGCAGAGTATTGGTCGTCTTGCTTTAAAAACCCAGCAAGTGTTACAGTGCATTTCCAAACTGCGATTTATTTCTTCCATCCTCCCCTGGAGACTACAAAATGCTTTTATGAAACAGATTTCAAAAACCCTAATGTCAGATTGATCCTTGTCAAGCCCCTTGGCCAACTACTGGAGATATGGGAACTCCTACCAAGTCTGGAAGATATTCCGCCAAGTGACTTCAGGTTCTCATCCAGGAGCCTTAGATTGTCAAAATCAGTCCTCCAAGCAAAAAGGCAGCTTAAGAGTGGCATTAAGAAATCCCCAAGCTTGTAAAGCTTAAAACAAATTGGAAAAAAAAAAGAGAAAAATGCAGAAAAAGGTAAGAAATCATAATTCCAAGACCTTCCTATCAGCATCTGATGTAATGATATGGATGAAAACCTCTGAGCCATCCTGGCCATAACAAGAAACCCGTGTGTCAGAGCTCCATACAAAGCGATCAGACCGCAGGAATCCCTTAGAAATCATTCTTTAGATAGAAAGGGATGACCCAGGAAACAAGTCTATGGTTGGGCTAGATGATCTTGGTGGTCTTTTCCAACTGGAGTGATCCTATGATAGGAACAACTTTCTCCTCAGCAGAATTCCACCTTGTACTGGGTAGGAAATCACCCTTGTTGGCTGATGGCTCCAACCACTGGGTGGATGTGATGCTGATGGGAGCTCACAGCTGACAGGCACACAGCCAAGCACATGTCTGCACACCAGCTAGGTGAACATGGCACTGACAGAGGCTGTCTCCTCCGAGACTTGCCTGCATGGTTCCCATCTCTCCAAGCAACACTAATCGGGTGCATTAGCAAAAGCTCAGTTCTCAGGAAAATCCATAAAAGCAGCTACTTCAGTAACAAATGAAACAGAAAACGTGCCTGGGATTTCTGTCTTAGCAGTCTCTGTGCGGCAGGAGGGTGAAACAGGAGCTGACAAGAGCAAAGAAGCGAGAAGCAGAGGAGCCATCCATGAAGCTCATGCACCAAAACACCACAATCTGCCCCAGCTTCCAGACGCAGTGCTGTTGGTGTGAGCCAGCCCTTCCCAACCAAAGCTCAGCTCTCTTGCTACTCCGGGTTTGAAAGCTTCAGCTGCAATCTCATCAGATTTGGGCATTTCAGGTGAAGAGGTGGCCAAGAACAACCAGGAAGCATCCTGCCAGCCCTCTAACTGAGCACCAAAGTAAGCTCCCTCAAACATTTTTTTACAGCTGAAAAATATCTGCAATCAGGACCTTGATTTCAGATGGCTGCCCTCCTACCTATGCTGGTTCAGTCCTCCTTTGCCTTATCCCAGGGTAGGAGCACACTGCACCCCTGTACAACTCCAGCCTGGTGGCAGATGGAGCCAGGACGCCATGCAGCCCTTTAGCAGCACTCACCTGAAAAATCTGAGCCACGGTTAATAAGCAAAGGAATAAAATCAAAGGAAGAAGGGCACAATGACAACAGAGACAAAGAGAATGCTTGGTCCGGTTTCAGGGCACTGGAAAGGAGTCAAACGGTTGATAGCTTAAATCCTTTTTGCTGATAGTTTATATTCTACACAGAGGCAGCTTAACAGTCTTCTCTCCTACCAATGTTCCTTTATCCCTACATCTCAAACTCTCCACAAACACTGCTTTGCCAGTAACAGGATTTTATTGGGCCCAGAGATGCAGAAATGAAGCCAACTCCCAGAAGTGCTGTACGATTGCAAGTCCTTCTTCCTGCCATGCAGCTCCTGCCTTCCTCCATCCTCAGCTACACACCATGCCGTGGCCCCACATGCAGTCTTCCACCTAAAAACCAAAGCCTTCTACCCCCACCAACCTGTAGATGCTATGCTATGGGACGAGGGGCTCACTCTTCCCCCTGCTTACCCTTAAGCATGTCATATAAAGATGGCAGGAATGATTCTGATAAGGTCCTTGTGACACACCAGCTGCAGAGGAAACAATCTTCAGAACCTCAATAAGCAGCCAAAGCAGGAAGGGAATCAGTTTTTAAATGCACACACTGGTTTTAAGCCTGCATAATGCCCTTTTATAGGAGGAGGTGTTCCCTCACCTGCAAATAAAGCATTTTCCAATATAGCACGCCATGGTTTTGCAGGAGCGCAGTCACCAACACATGCTGGGCTGAGGGATTTTCCAGGTTTTAACTGAACTGGTAGCATTTCAGAGAGCCTAAAATACCTGCTGTGCAGCTGAGGAGAGCTGAACAAACACTTCAGCTGCACAACATACACAGCAACACAAACCCACCTCTACTCCCACCCATGGAGCATTAGAAAAAAGAGACAGGAATGCTCCAAGGAACACAACCCTGTGCCCAGCCACAGTGCTTTGTGCCTGCTGGGAGAGGCTCACTTTCATCCTGCTTGAGTGCCTCAGCTCTTCAAAGCAGAGCACGGTGTTCTTTTCAGCAGAGCCACCCCACTGCATCTCACCACCACTCTTTGCCCTACGTTGCTGTCTCACAGCTCTATCAAATGCAATAACACATTCCTCTGGAAATTGATTTTTCTCCCCCCCCTTCCTTTTTCTAGGCAAAAAAAAAAAACCCAAAACCAACCCAACAACAAACCCTCAGATTTATACAAAGAGCAGTTCTTCCTTATGAGGAGGAATATCAGAGAAAAACAGACCATGACTGTGCCTTACAAAAGTTTTCCATGGGTCTGGCATGGCTCAGGAGGGCACTACCACATATTACCATAGCAGTACAAAGGATTCTTTCTTAATTGCACAGAACTGGGTTATTTACAAACACCTGAGTGATCAGAAGTGGAAAAATGCATGTGCCATTCCAGGACTGGTGGCCAGGCAGCCGTGCTTTCTGCAGCATCCATACAGAACTCAGCACTCTGGCACGGGTTGCCCAGGGAGGTGGTGGTGCCCCATCCCTGCAGGCCCCCAAGATCAGGCTGCACAGGGCTCTGAGCACTGATGGAGCTGTGGGTGTCCCTGTTCAGCACAGGGGAGTTGGAACAGATAGTCTTTGAAGGTCCCTTTCAATTCAACCCAATCCATGGTTCTCTTTAAAAAGCCACAACTAAGATCTGAGAATGTTTGTCTCTATCCCCATGCTCTCTTAGAAAGCTCAACACAGGAAATGAACATTAAAAGTTGACAAGACTGTGAACCGACTCCATCACGTGCCATTAGGGACCAACCTCCACAGTGAAGACAATTACAAGAATATTTTGGAAGCATCCACAGGTTTACAGACATACTCAGTTTGAGGATTCATCAGGTGAGCACCCAAAGTCATTAGCTGCTCTGGAATTGCTTTTCATCTTTTTCCCTTGCCATCTGTCAGGTAGCAGCTAAAAACACAGGCACTCCATTTGCTAACACACTGTTCCATTCTTGCTGCTTTTGCAGGCACAGAAAGCTGTTTGGGGACAACGTGTGTCTTACGTATGCCTTACTTACAGTGACTTAGCTATTGGGACACCACATAATCTACTCACCTTTTTAAGGTAACCTGGTAATCAGCTGCATTCTTCAAGCCTGAATCTATCCATAGACATACCTGGAGAGTTTACTCAATGTCTGCATTTAACCTGGCACTTCCAACTCACTCATTACAATGCTTACTTTCCTAGGAAACAGCTATCCGTGCCAGGGACAGAGCAACAGGCAGACCACAGCACACCCTTTCAGCATTGGGGGGCTTTGCTACCAAACAAGCAGCCACAGACCAGGTGAATGTAGGGTGCAAAGAAGCCCAGGTGGAAAGTGAAGGGCACAAATTGCCAAAGACACATTTCATCCTAAGTTTGGATCAAAGGCAGAGCCTGGAAAAACGGGCAGAAATGCCATTTGGACATGAAGGTGAATACCGTGCTTTGTAAAGCTGTGAGTGATGCACAGGTTGCTGCCATTCAAAGACAGCAGGAGGGGGAAAAGAATGGAGAAAGCTAAAGGCAAGGAAAAAGGCATGAAGGATGTAAAAGACAAGGGTAGGACAGAAGGAAGTGGCAGGAAGGACAGGTGATGATAGATCAGGTGAACTATGAACAGATGTGGACAACTGCAGTTCATTCCAGGCCACATTCTCCCAAGCTGATGTTTTTTCAAACCAGAATCCTCTACACAGCAGAGATCCCAGGGCAAACTACTGCTCATCGACCACACTGAGCTGACGTGAGCTGCTGCTCTTCCCATCCAGCAAGAGATTGCTAAGCACACTGCTCCACACCGGAATAAATCACCCACTGGTACAACACAACCAGCAGTCCTGGGGGCTGGCTCCTGATACTGCAGGGGAAAGGAGGGCCGTGCTGATAGGGATGAGAGGTGGATCCACCTGAGAGAACGCTGGCAGGCAGCAAGCCTTGCCTTGCTATTACTGAAGTCAATACCAAACGTGTTTTCATCGTTCAGGCCAGCATCAATATGCAGTACTTTGTATTTTGAACCTCCACAATCCCATCTCACGCTGCCAAGCTCTGTGAAATGTCTGATAAACCTTCCCAAATCTAACACAGTGTGATGGCAAGCACCGTGGTTTTCTTGAAGAGCTTTCTCCTCCTGTGTGCCTTTGAGTATACCTCTTTCAAGACTGCCCTCCAGCAGCCAGAGACCAAGAAAAGCAAGCTGTAATTTACCACCTGCAGAGCACGGTGATGAAGCTAAACATAGCTGGCACTATGACTCATGAGCCATCAGCAGCAGATGGACAGGGAAGACATCAGAAGGCTGCATTCAGACCTTTTGAAGGAGAAATATTGCTGTGGACTCGTAGCTCCCATTCATCAGGAGTGCCTAGTAAAGGCCACCAGCTGACGCAATAATGACAGTTTAGGGAATGTAGAGTTTCCTTCAGGTTGTTTTTAGCTGCAGAGTACAAGAAGTCTCAGAAGCAACGCAATGGTAGACAACTGTCTTGCTCCCTTTGGAGAATGAGGGGGCTTGAGAATGTGAGCCACTAAAAACCCATTTCTGCAGCTGGAAGAGAAGGTTCTAGAGACTTAGGAAGAAAAGGTTAGGGACAAATGAACAGAAATAGCGTCTGTAAGAACACGCATTCAAGTGATTTGAGGGCAAAAAGCAGAGAGAGTCAGGTGGACCTTCACCAAGATAAACTCAAATTCTTCACGTGATATGGGCATCATCTTCCACTTGTGATCCCACTGTCCTGTTCCTCCTCTCTCCTTCTCCCACTGTCATTTCAGGTTGGGTATTAGGAAGAATTTCATCTAAGAGGCAGTGGCACATCTGCCCACGCAGGTGGACGTGTCACCATGCATGGAGATCCATGGAGATGTGGCACTGAGGGATGTGGTGGTGATGTGTTGACAGCTGGGATTTGATGGGCTGAATGACTGCACGAATGCACCCCCAGCCCTTCCTCCAGCACAAACAGTGGTGGCACCTCCATTTACACCACCAGGTGGTATCAGATAGAGAAGGAAACGATAGGGGTAGTTTTAGAAAATGGTGTCTCAGAGCTGCCCCAGCTCCTCGAGGGTGCAATGAAACGAGCAAAATCCTGAACAGCAAAGCCAAGTGGCAAGGGGAGCTGTCAAACAACAGAACCATTGCACAATCCACAGTGAGGTGGGATGACAAGATGGGCTCTGTGCTCACACCTCAACCATGAGTGAGTCACCCAACACAGAAGGGCAGTTACATGCAGAATACAACTCAGGCATTTTCCTTTATAGATGCATAACGTCAAGGCAGACTCACTTCTCCTAGGGAAAAAAATGCTCTGTAGGAGAAAGGAAAGTTAAAGTAATTCTATCATCTGCAAAATGCACTTCTTATTGGCAGTAAGTCTGCTTTTTCACCCATGTATGGAGCAGCACGTAATTAAAGAGTTTAAGAACATTAATAGGGAAAGCTTACCCTCCTTACTTTCTACATTTCCAAGCCTTACCAAAGGAGTATCACGCTGTGAGCTCAATCAGCCCGTGGGAGTTGGTAAGCCTCGGGACTGATTTCTGATTTCAAGCTCAGCTGGCACAGTGCTGCCTCCAAGCCATAAGCCAGGACCACGTCAGACATCAGTACCTGCTCCTCTGACGTCAGGCAGGATGGACAAATGCTCCTGGCACACCAGTGGGCACATCTGACACAGCACACAATCACACCGAGCTGCCTGCAGGCTGCCCCATGCTCTGCAGCTCTTGGGGCAGGACAAAGCTCTGAGGGACAAAAAGAGAGGAGGAAGAAGCAGCACCATTAACAAACCCCGAAGTGAAGGATGTAAGAGGGTGGAGCAAACCTTGAGCCAGTCCACTCTGGTGCCTCCAGCATCAATCAGGCAGCTGTAGATATAAAGGGGGACTGAAGGAAGCAGTCAGCATTAACAACCACCCAAAATTCCCAAGCCTTACACATTTGTGGTGCAGAGGCCTCTTTATCCACAGCTGAGCTTCTTATTGTTATTCCCTCCATTGATTTGTTTTCCATGCAGATGCACAGAACTCAGGGGAACTTTTGGGGCCCCCAGAAGCCAGGAGGTTCCCCACCCCCTGTCTGCAGCACGAGGAACTCAGCACCACTGCTGCTTACAGCCATTTCTCCTACCCCTTTTGGGAAGAAGGACACAGCTCCTCCTCCCCTCACTGCCTGTGCCCTCACCATGGAACCAGCTGCTTCTCTTTAGCAAATCATTGATCCACACCAAGGCCACCATCGCATTACAGCTGCGAGAGCCATAGGTAAGAAACTTCATTAACCACAACTGGAAAATCTGAGCAAGCTGGCCAAACAGATCACCTCTCTGCATGGCTGCTGAGTCCTGTACAGAGGATAAATAGATCTGCAATGCTCAACTTCATTCAAAAAAGCCACAAAATTTGTCACCACATTTACCCAGGTATCTACAACTACCACGAGTTAAAACAAGCATGTTGCTCTTCAGCTAATTTCCCCTAGGGATGGCCTCAAGTTGACTAGACTAATTCTTTAGACAACCCCCAGAGCCCTGTTTGAAACCCCACGTACTGCAGGTCTCAAACTTGAGTGATTTGGAATGGAAATGCACACCACTGCATGGCAGCCCCTTCACCTTGGAAGGAGCCCATTTCACGTCTTCAAAGTTGACACCACAGAAAGGAAAATGAGCTGCACCTCTGAAATCTCTGTTCCTGCACCTACCCAAGACATGCAGTTCTGCAACACGGTACAGTGTTCTGCCCAAACTTGTTCCAAATGGATCAGGGCTTATGGCTCCTGCATTAGCCTTACAGACATATCAGTGGGTTTGTTTCTGACATCTTCCAGACTTCTTCCAGTGTAACACACATAAAAACACGAATTTCTGTGCTGATCAGGCATTTGCAAGCATTTAAAAGCCCAGACTATGAGCAAGAAAGCTGGCGAGGCACAGGAAACATGCAAAAACACCTCTACCTCTCTGTCTCTCCTTATTTCCACCTAGAATTTATGCACAAACCAAGCAGCCTGTTACCACAGCTCCTGCCAACGCACAGCTCCAGTCAGGCATAGGATTGATTACACCAGTAAATTAATGCATTCATTTTCCTTGACTCTCTCTGGAAGAACAGAAAGCATCTGAGCAAATGATAAGACGCTGTTGGCTGATGCACACAGAATCACAGGACGGCCCGGGTTGGAAGGGACCTCAAGGGTCACGAAGCTCCAACCCCCTGCCGCATGCAGGGCCACCAACCTCCACATTTCATAGCAGCCCAGGCTGCCCAGGGCCCCATCCAACCTGGCCTTGAACACCTCCAGGGATGGACGGGGATCCACAGCCTCTCTGGGCAGCTGTTCCAGCACCTCACCGCTCTCACAGTACAGAACTTCCCCTGACATCCAACCTCAAGCTTCCCTCCCTCAACTTCTAAACCATTTCCCCTTGTCCTGCAGTTATCTGCCCTTTCCAAGAGTTGATACCTTACACACAAGGGCACCTTACTCCAAAAGCAGAAAAACTCTACAGCTTTCCAAAACCACTCATGACACAGTACCTGTAACACACAGTACCCATAACAGCCTCACAGGTTTGTCATTTACTATGGGATAACAAGTAGAAGGCTTCAGGGTCTCATGCTGGCACATCCAAAGCACGCACAGCCTTGTGCTTGCTCTGCAGCACACGTGCCACCATTGTTCCTACAGCCTACAAGAATCCAGTGGCTCGAACCCAAGACAACACTTTGTATTGCAGTCTAAGAAGCCAAATGATTCAGCTGTGCCACAAGAAGCAGAAGATAAACTAAATTACCCTCAAGGAATGCTCAGAATAGTTGAATGCCCATGCAGTGAGGGTGGAGCACACGTTAGATATGAGCACACCAAGTTATCCATACACTGAGACAGCCCCAATTCAGCTACTAACACCAGTGAAATCTCCTGGAGCCACACTGGACCACACTACATCACGAGCTCAGAGGTGCCAAAGAAACAAACGCAGTATCAGGAACCCTATGGGAAGAAGAGAACAACCAGAGATCTTCCTACGCCGTGACACACAGGAGTTATTTTACTGTCATTTTGGAATCATAACCACACTCACACATTCCCACTTTCCCAGTGGGCTTCATTTCACAAAGTTCAGGAAACTAAACGCTTTTTTCTTTGACAAAACAAGGGCAGAAGTTATAAAAGCTCGTTTTTAGATTGTCTTCAGGGAGGAATACACCCAGAAATCCAAATTGCTCACTGTGGGGCAGCCTGGCACCCAGTTGTGTGCTCAACCAGCTCTGGACTGATGGGACTCCGTGAGAGTGGGAGCAGGCATCTTCTGCCTAAAAACTATCCCTTATGGGTCCTTTTTCCAGAGTTACTTAAGAAAGCCATCCTTCCATCCTCAGTTTTGTTAGGTACTCAGCTCAGGAGGCAGCACAGACTCATTTCAGAAATGGTCTTTAGGCCTTCGTCTGCCACAGCCTTATGTTTCAGCAAAAGGTGTTTTTCAGACTACACTTGGATTTGTATCTGCACATCCCTAGTTTGATTTCCTCCTACATTTCAAACACCCTGGCACGAGTTTCAGTAGCTCCCCAGCTATTTGTCTACAAGTAGCACAGCTCTGTCAGCTCCTCCAATTCTGTTCTGGAGGAAGTGAGATCTTTCCATAGACACACTTTTTCAAGAAGCTCATTGTCCTGCAATGGAAGCAGTTTGGCAGAGGAAAGAGAAAGGATTTTCAGGGCCAGAATCACTTACTGTTAACACAGCCCTACATGAGACAGCCTGACCACACAGCTCCAGAGAGCTTCCTGCTGGGCTCCCCCTCATCCTAACCCCACCACACTCACCTCGCCCGAGTAACTGTACTTTCCCTTCAGGATCTGCCTGTACAATCGGGTGCGGTTGTCGTCCTCAAAGGGCATCGTGCCACTCAGGAGGATGTAGGAGATGACACCCAGAGCCCACATGTCCACAGAGTTGGTGTAGGGCTTCCTGACCAGGATCTCAGGAGCGATGTACTCCGGCGTCCCGCAGGTGGTTTTCATCAGGCAGTCATCTCCTTTCTTTCGAGCACTGGCCAATCCAAAGTCTGTAATCATGATTTTGGAATCCGTTCCAGGATGGTAGTAGAGCAGGTTTTCTGGTTTTAAGTCCCTGTGTGTGATACCCAACGTGTGCAGGTACCTCACGCCGTCAAGTACCATCTGCAGCACGCGCGTGGCGTCCCTCTCCGTGAAGGAACCTTTGGCAATGATTCTGTCAAACAGTTCTCCCCCAGTGGCCAGCTCCATCACCATGTACACCCGGTCCTGGGTCTCAAACACCTCTATGAGCTGGATGATGTTGGTGTGGCGAACCCTCCGCAGCACGCTAAGCTCCGACTCGCACACCTCCCTCCCTTCCCTGTATTTGGTCTCTATCATCTTGATGGCGTAGGGCTGCTTGGTGGCTTTGTGCTCCACTCTCACAACTCGGCTAAAGCTGCCCCTTCCAATCAGGGCTTTGATGTCATACTTGGCTGTCACTCGGGGGTCAAATTTGGCACGGTATTTGGCCACTTTGTTCTTGCGGGGCTCGGGCTGGGCTGGGTGGGCAGGCAGGGGGTTACCAGGAAACGGGTTTGTGTGACGTGGGGGTGAGGGAGAGCCAGCTTTGATGACAGTCCCACCATCATCTTTGATGAAATGCTTGTAGATGTCACTGTGGCCCGTGTAAGGTTCTACTTTTTTAACCAGATCCAGCTGCACATCTTTGGGGGGCTCGGGAAGCACTTTGCTTGTCCCACAGCCCATCACTGACAGGTGTTAATTCCCTATCAAGGCATCTTCCCAGGGCAGTGCCAGCAGCAACCACATCTGCAGCAGCTCCCACGTTTGAACCTTCCAAAAAGAATGAGGAGAAACAGATAAATGGCAGTCAAAGCCAGGAAAAGCATGCAGGTGGTTCACGTCTCAATGATGCAATGCTACCACAAACTGAGAGCTGAGGATTTTGCACTGTAGCACCCCTTTTTATTAAGCATAATTTGCCTAACCTTCCTAGCTGAATGCTGAAGCACAGAATGGCTGAGGCTGGAAGGGATCTCTGCAGCTCATCCTGTCCAGCTCCAACAGCTTAATAAAAAAAAAAAAAAATCAAGGAAAGCGTTAAGCATCCTCCTTAGTTTTGTTTCACCTGCTAAACTTCACAAAGCACTCACCATCCTGAAGCTTATTTTCTCATTAGAAACTACACAAACTACCTCAGCAACTTGTTCACTCAACAAATCTTAATGCTTTCTTTACATTTAACTTGTACTCGTGCTTTAAACCTCTAATTACTTTGCTCTCAGGGATCAATGAAGCTGTACAGAAGGCAAGGAACACGCAGACAGAGGCGGGCTATTTCTTGCATTGTGCGTTATCAACTTAATCACTGCATGTCCTGCAGAATGCCAGGCCTTATTTAACAAGGGCAGCTTTTAGCTGACAACTCCCTTGTCCTCCAAGCCCTAAGAAACCAAGGTGGGCTTTGATGTTTTCTAATGCCTAACTCAGTTTTGCCTTCTTTTGTGTTTTCAGATACCAAGCAGAGCTTCTGTTTTCCCATACGGAGCTGCATTTTGCTGCAGTAAGGAGAATTTCAGCCAGTTGTTCCCCTTTGGAGCAAACAGAGCTCTCGCTCACCACACTCTACTCCAGCAGAGCCAAGTCAGCTGTGCTTCAGCAACTCTTTACTTTAGGTCCTGATTAAAACAATCTGGAGGTAAAGAAACTGCCTGCATGCATTCTGGCAATTAGCTGAGCAGTTTTAAGTTTCTGCTTTGGCTCAAAGCCCATCATTACAGTGCCACAGCATTTGTAGAAGACTACAGAAAAGCTGTTAGCCTTGAGATGTAATCATCCACCTTACCATCACCGAGCGTATCTTCACTCATTCACCACCTCTCCAAGCAGCTATTCAGCACTGCAGGAACCCCAGCTGATCTTCCATCAGAATTACGTGGGAAAAAAAAGCTGTC
The DNA here is from genome assembly GCF_905368555.1 of Meleagris gallopavo. Lineage (NCBI taxonomy): Eukaryota > Metazoa > Chordata > Aves > Galliformes > Phasianidae > Meleagris > Meleagris gallopavo. Next base: position 1,785,091 of record NC_139416.1, read on the forward strand.
CTAGAGGGACAACAGGAAGAAGTTTATGCTCTACATTCACTCTGGAAAGAAAGCAAGGCTTTAGTTAAGATCCCACATTAAAATCAGACATCAGCTATTTTCTCACATAAGACCTCCTGGTAGGACCACCATGTCAGACACCTACCGTGCACCAACAGGTCTGCAGCAGAAATGAAAAGCAACGTCACAGATGGCTTAACTGAGATTTGAATTCATGGAGGGCTGTCCTACAGCTGGCTGCTCGCTCAGATTACAGCACTGTGACAAGGAATACATGAAATATTACAGCTACTTCTGAATCATAACTCACACAAGCAGCTTTTTCCCCCAGCATCACTGCACCTTAAAATATATTAAGTTAGCAGAGAAATAGAATGAGAGCATCTGCAAACAAAACTGTCACAGAGCAACTCCACGCCTCAAGAAGCACTTGTGTAAGGAATCCCAACAGCAAACAAAAGTGATGAGAAGACCCCAGCACGGAGCTTGGAGTGGCTGTGTATGAATCCTGCTGCAATAGCAGAGATCAGCCAGCAGCATGGTAATGACTTTGCCTTGTGGGCACAGCCAGCACCATGCCAGCACGAAGGATGGGGGTAAATACATGAAATCACTGAGAAGTTGGGAGGTGAATGTGTTACAGAAATGAGCCCCCGCTCTGAATAGGAAGCCACGCACTCAGAAGGCTCTAAAGAGATGCCAGCATGCCTTTGTGACAGGTGAGAGAAAGAGCTGGCTGAATGCTTTGGTACCACAGAGATCCCTTCCTCAGACAAGTGGCAGGGCAGTGCCACAGCTCCTGCTGGCAGACAGGCATCCTCCAACCCCCAGGGCAAAGTCAGAGCCTTATGGCTCAGTAATGCACCCGGGAACAATCCTGTGGGTGGGGTGGCAGCTGCCTGACCCGCACACCTGAGGCCTGACTGCCTCACCACCACCAAATAGAGCAGCATCGTGGGACTGCACAGCGCCTTGAGCTGGAAGGGGCCTTAAAGCCCAGCGCCCTTGGGCAGGGGCAATGCACCCACAGCCCCATCCAGCCCAGCTCTCAGCACCTCCACGAACAAGGCATTCCCAGCTGCTCAGGACAGCTATGCCAGGGCCTCGTCGCATTCACAGGGAAACATTTCTCCCTTACTTCTAATCAAAACCGGCCCTTTTTCAGTTTCAAGCCATCACCCCTCGCCCTGTCGCTACACTCCCTGATAAAGAGCCTTTCTCCGACCTACTCGTAGGCCCCTACAGGCACCACCAAGCCCCTCACAGCTCTGCAGCTGCACTTCTCCGCTGAGGCCCACCAAGGAAGGCACGGCGCCGCGGGGCGAGCAGCTCCAGCCCACAGCCGCGCCACGACCGCCCTCCGAGCGCACCCAGGGGCCCACAGGCGGCCGCACGGCGCGGGGCTACGCGGTCCCGTCAGCTCCAACGCCCTGCCCGGGGCCTCCGCCCGCCCCTGAGGACTTCGAGGCCCGGAGGAGCAGAAGGGACGCGAGGGGACAACGAGGGGTCCGCGCTACGGCCGAGCCCCGCACTCACCTCGACCCGCTCCGACCCGCGGCCCGGCACCGCCTCCTGACGTCATCACCGTGCGCCGGAAGCAAAGCTGATTGGTGGAGAGCCGGCGGCGGGCGGGGCAACGTGTGCACTGTGCCACCGCCCCGCGCTCTAGCGCCCCCTGCCGGCGGCCTCCGGAGCGGTGGGCGCACGGGTCAGCGTTGGGATTTGGAGAACTTCCATCGCTTTCTCGGATCATTTGTGCTGTGGAGACTCACCAGAGCCAAGAGGACGTCTGGGCAGCTGTGTCACTGTTCCCAATACCCAACTTGAACGTCGGTGTGATGCCGTCAGTGTGATGCCATCACTCCCCCTATCGCTGTTACCCAGGAGCAGAGGCTGAATCCCTCCCCACATCCTCCCGTCAGGGCTGCAGCTCCACGCACACCTCTTCTCCACACTGAGACCCACCCCGTTCCCTCAGCCTCTCCCACAGGACCGCACTCAGACCCCTCACAGCTCCGCTCCCTTCTCTGGACACGCTCCGGAGCCTCATCCCACTCCTGAGGCTATGGAGGGACAAGGAGGAGGGTGCAGGGGCTCAGCCTCAAAGGACACAAACCGAGGGACAGGTTATCCCCGGATCCATTTGGCAACAAGCTCAAGGTTGTCCCAGCAAGGCCGAGCAGAGGTCGGAGCAGGAGGATGTTCAATTAAATCTGCTTAGGAAAAGAAATCCAAAAAAAAAGCCCCAAAGCTAAGCACAGAGGGGCTGCCAGGCTGGGGGCTGAGCACAGAGGTGACTCCAGCTCAGCTGTTCAGCTGCAGTCGATCCGTGGGGATTGAGGTTGTTCTGTGCCCCGATGGAAAGTCTGACATTTGGCTGAAGGACAGCCCTACAGCATCGTGCCCTCCAGTCTCCATCAGCCCCGAGACCAGTTGGAGTGTGCAGGAGAGCAGCTAGAAAGCATCAACACAAAGGAGAAGGTGTCACAGAGTCCCCTTGTACCTCTGCCAGTAGGGATTTCCTTTGGCAAAGGACAGGAGGAGCAGAACATGGCGTGGTGGAGGCAGCAGGCAGCATGACCAGCATGTTGGCCCTCAAGTTGCCATCCCACGTGCACTGTCACTGTCACACAGCTGCCCGGAACACTGTCAGCATCTGATTCTGGCTGCCCAGGGATGCAGGAGCCTCTCCATCCCATTCTGCGACTGCGAAAAAGTGAATTTGTGCTCTGCTTTCTCTTGTCCCCTTCTCTTAAAAATAATAATAATTCAGGTTCATCTCTCAGAAAAGAGAGAGGGAGATAATGTCTGCCGAGCATTTAATCTTCTGCCCGAAGAATAGCAGAGAGCAAATTAGGATCGACTCCAATTAATTTGCCTTGATGGGCAAAATCTGGAGTGCGGCCATATCTGGGAATTAAGAACAAAAGCGGGGAGTGCAAAGTAGGTCAATGGAGTTTCATAACCAGAGCGATGGGTTTTTACGACGCGCGGAGGCGCCCAGAGAGCACGGATGGCACTGCTGCAGGAACCCACCTGCTGGGCTGTGTTTGGGTTTAAAGGCAAAAGGGAAGGGTGGGATGGAGAGGATGGGGACATGGCGCTGGGGATGAGCCAGCCATGCTGTGTGTTCTCTATTTTAGGGGGAAAATTTGTCTTGTGCCCAAGCAGAGCTCTCCCAAGTTAAGCAGCTTGGGACAAAGCCTAACTGTGTGGTCTCAGCTTCATGCAGTCACTTGAAGGACAACAAGTGAGCGGCTGTGAAGTGCAGGGGGGTAGGAATGAGGATGGTGACACAGTGGAACGGGTTGTCCAAGGAGGTTGTGGATGCTCCATCCCTGCAGGCATTCAAGGCCAGGCTGGATGTGGCTCTGGGCAGCCTGGGCTGCTGGTTGGCGACCTGCACACAGCAGGGGGTTGGAATTAGATGAGCATTGTGGTCCTTCTTAACCCGGGCGATTCTGCGATTCTATATGCCCCTCCTGCCATAGGACACAGCTGCAGAACTGCCTTCTGCCTTCACCAGGAAGCCCTGAGCCCCTCCTGAATGCAGACCTGTGCCACAGCCCTCCTCCAAGGCCAGAGAAAGGCAAAAGCCAGCAGGCAGATGGAGCTCTGTCTGTTCCCCAGGATGAAGCCCACTGTGGCCAGCAAAGCCCCATTCCTAAAGCCACCCCTAGCCCTGCTGTGCCACAAATCCACGTGTGAGCCGGCCGAGGATGTGTGTGCAACCTCACCAACTGGCAGCAGTTGAGCACCACAGCACGAGAAGGACATAAAGCTATTAGAGGGTGTCCAAAGGAGGGATCAAGCATCACCTCAGTGTTCCTCCAACCCCCAGCCACCTCCAGCTGCCCCCCGGAGGTGGCAGCCGCCCGCCCAATGCTGATCCTCTTAGCCATCCCGGCACTAATTCAGCCTTAAACACAGGATTGTCAGAAATTGGAAATGGAAGAATAGGCAGATTATCCCCCGGCAGCAGAGTTAAACACAGAGAGCGGCAGCTGCCGTGCAAGGAGTGTCGGGGCAGCACTCTGCCCTGGGCTGTGTCCTTCCCGTACAATGCCTCGTTTTAATGAATTAATAGCAGGTCGTGCCAGGCTTGTGTGAACCAGCAGTGCTTGAAACACCACCTCTGTCCTCAAAGAGCTTTAAGCACAACAGATGTTCGACTGACAGCTGCCAGCACTGACGGAGGTTGTGTTCATCACTGCTGTGATAAAGTTCTGCCAAAGCAGAGAGCCCTGCAGGAAGAGTTTTTCAGCTCCTGCGGGAAATAGACAAATAGTTTTCCCTGGTTTGATATGGACATTGATAGCTGAACGCCTCGCTGTGAGGGGGAGACATTCAGATAAAGTTATTTCATCTATATCAGATGATCAAAAGACAAAAACCCACACCCAGCCATCCTCTCCTCCCTATGTACCCCGATTTCCTTCATGACCACTAACAGGACCAAACATAGCAGGACTGGAATCAGAGGCAGAAAATGGGAATCTCTGCAGAGAATTGCACGGTGCTCTGGATGGCAATGGGACACCGTGGTGAACCAAAGCTGTGCTGAGCATTTGGGCTCCCCCAGGTGAGATGGCAGATTGATTGCATGGGTCTGGCCCTGCAAAGGGGAAGGCGAAATCCCTGCAAAGCTCTTAACACCCTCAGGGATGCCTGGGTGTGCCACACAACGAGGATACTGGGGTTCCCTGGGTGCCAGGAGGGGACAACACGAGGCCACCCTGAGCCACAGGGGGTTGGGAAGGGCGCGAGGGCACCGTACAGCAGAGAGACTGGAGAAATGTAAAAGCATCTTTTAATATAAATATAAATCCATCTGAAAGGTTCCAGGAGAGGGTGAGGGCTGCGGGGCCGGGCTGGGGCTCAATCTGTGCCCATACTGAGGTCAGCAGGGACCCCAGGCTGAACCCCTGCACTGCAGTGCACGGCGGGTCCTTGGCTGAGGGCAGCCCTATGCCCAAGCCCCCAGCAGCAGCAGGGCCAGCAGGGGCAGGATGCCGGGGTGACCGTGGTGGGCTGAGCCCCGCAGTGTGGCCTGGTTGGTCTCGGCAGGAGGTGAGCCTTGGGAGCTGGCCAGGCGACCCCGAGCACTGCACAGCTCCTGCAGGTTTCCCTGGAACTGGATCTTGCGGGATTCCTGGCGTAGAGACTCCCAGATGGCTGCAGCCTCTTCGGGGCAGCGGGACAGAACCCCGCTGGCACAGGCGTGGAACTCATCCCAGGACCTGGAAATAGGGATGGGCATCAGGGTGGTGGCAGCACCCGGGATCGGGGGACGGGGATGGGATGGCTCACCTGCAGATGGTGTCCAACTCTCGCGCCTCCTGGCCGCCCTCCTCCTCCTCCTCGTCCCGCTGCTGCCGCACGCTCTGGGCCATGCTGTCCCCCAGGCTGATGAGGCAGCCAGCAAAACCTTTGTAGATGGTGTTGCACTTCCCTGCTGTGCTGATGGGCTCCTGAGCGACGGCTGCGGGGGGGGGGGACGATGGAGGAATGGAGCTGAGCCCCACCACCAGGTTGCACCCGCTGGGCTCACAGTGTGGCACAACCCAGCAGCGTGTCCGTGGGTCCAGCATGCAAGCAGCAAAGCAATGGAAATGTTGGGTTTGTAAGGGAGGGGATGAGGGTCAGCGGGTGCAGCAAGGGTGGGCTGGGTGATATTAGAGGTCTCTTCCAACCTTCATGACTCTGAGGTTCTCCAGAACAAAGCAGCCCTTGCTGGGGACTCCGTGCAGAGGGGCTCACGTCCATGCATGGGCTGGGACTGAGCTCCTTCACAGCCCTGGGAATTACAGTGCCTGCTGCATGGACCCTCGCTCCCAGCCTGCTAGGATTGCTCCAGAGCCATCTGTGCATCCCTCTTATCCCCAAACAGCACAGATTAATTTGTGACTACAGCACGGCAAACAAAAGCAAAGGCTTTGAGTGGTTGAGTGAGGTGGGGGGATGCTCTAAGAGAGAGAAAAGGGCAGGAGGAGAGAAAGGGGGAGGAAAGGGAAAGGGGAGAGAAGCACAAGTGTAGCTCCGGCTTTAAGTGGCTGAGGGAGATGGGGGGATGCTCTAAGTGAGATAGAAGAGGATAAAAGAGGAAAGAAAGGAAAGAGGAGGAGAGAAAGGAGCAAAAAGAGAGGAGGAAGAGATGGGGAAGAGGCAAAAGTGCGGCTCCGGCTTTGAGTGGCTGGGGGAGATGGGGGGATGCTCTGAGAGATAGGAAGGAGAAAGGAGCAGAGAAAGGAGCAAGAAGAGACGGGGAAGAGAGAAAGAAGAGATGGAGAAGAGGCACAAGTGCGGCTCCGGCTGCCCCGCCTCAGGGATCCCCCCGTTCCCACACCTCCACATCCATCCCCGCAGCGGGGTTAGGCTCAGGAAGGAGAAACGAGAGGACAAGATTCAAAGCAGCATCCCGGCTCCGGCATCCCACCCTCCCCTCGGCACTCACCGATGTGCAGCAGCAGCAGCAGCAGCAGCGGGCACACGACGCCCAGCAGCCGCCCGCAGCCGCAGCCCATGGTGCGGAGCGTCCCGCACCGCCGCCGCTCCGTGTGCGCAGCGCTCCGCTCCCCGCGCAGTCCCGGTCCCGGCGCACCGCCCCCAGCCCCGCCTCCCCCTGCGATGCTGCGGGAGGGGATGGAGCTCCTCCCGATAAAAGCACTTCGTTCTCAGACAGTTGGATCGTGAGTTTTTTGTGTTTTTTTTTTTTGTTTGTTTTTTGTTTTTTGTTTTTTTCTCCAAAAAAAGTTATTTATTGAATTGTTCTGAACGTTACGTCCGGAAAAAAAAAAAAAAATCGAAATTTAGATAAAAAGAAACCTCCGCCCTCCCACCCCTCCCCTCCCCACCCCGTGCGCCCTGGGTGTAAAATCCAAAGTAACAGCCGAACCAGGAACGTGCTCCCACCCCCACCAGAACAGCCCCCACTGGAGCACCCACAGCCCCACAGGCGATACTGGGGGTCAATAACTGCCCCCAGCCCCCCTCATCTCGCCGCTACCTTCTCCCCCCCATCATCACACCTGGAGCAGTTCCACAGGGGTGGCTCTGAGCCCCTGACTCAACACAGGGACCCGTTCCTTGTGAACAACCCTCGCCCACCTCCTCCCTCCTCTGCTGACGGCAGCGGGCTCCAAAGCAAAGGGGTGAGAAACCCTCTGGCATCAGCTGGAGGGGGCGGAAAAGAGACTTCCATCTCTCCAAAGAGGCTATTGAGGACTACAAAGCCAAGTGAGCGTTCAGTGACTATTTGGGACTACACGCAGGTGGCGTTTGCCTTAGAGATATTACACACGAGTTGATAGATTTCCTGGCAAGAGCTTTTTAACACAAGCCATAGGTGATTAGGAACTACGGGAGCCAGGGGAGGGGGCTCCCCGAAGCACCCAGTAGCCCCCCCTTAGGTCATGCCAGGAGTGACCAGGCCCTGCAGCATGATCATCAGGCGGCGTGCAGGCTTGCTCAGCGTGTTGTGAGGTTCCACCTGGAGGAACTGGAAAAGCTTCTGCCGCACCTGGCTCATGACTGACCCCATATGGTCCCGGGTGATGGGGTCACTGTGGTCCAGGTGCATCACGGCCTCCTCCAGGTAACTGCAGGGGAGAAAGATGGGTTAGAACCAAACAAAGCGCCCGAGCCCACGCCAATTCCATCCCTCTCAGCACTGCAGAGGCACAGCTCTGCTCTTGTATGGAGCAGTGCCTTAAGTTCAGCCATCAGAAAAACTCAACGGGAGCAGAGTGCAGCTCTCTTGTGCTGCAGCCCCATTGCAAGGCTGCAGGTCATGCAACAAAGCTGGCTACAAGTCGGGCCTCACTGCAGTGCTGCAGGCAGCACGTGGCCACACCTGGTCAGAGCTCTGTGTGTTTCTTCTGATGGCATTTTAGCAGAAGGCACTTGGCATACAGTAAAATTCACAGCACTGAGGCTTATTCAGAGGGATATATTTAAGGTCTTCTCTTCCTATCCAGGGAGGTATGGGAGAAGAGCCTACACTTCAGCTTCCTCTCGACTGCAGCCACTGTAACCACTCACCAGCTCTCCTGTAACTTACAGCTCTCCTTTCTTTCTAGCATGAACTACCTTTATCCTTCTAACTCAATGCTGAGATGTTTTCCAAACATGCCATTATCAAACCTTGCAGGTAACATAAAAAGTTTGTTTTCCAGGGCAGCTAACAGGGTTCTGACTCTCAGTCTTAAAATGCTCGTGGCATGTGTCAGCACAGGCACGTGTGTTTTGCTCAGAACACCCAACAGACAGTGCCTCCTGTGGCTCTGCTGACAGCTCCCACTGAACATCTCTGGCAGTCATGCCTGGAAACAGACAACAGTGAATACAGTGACGGGTTCGTTCAGAATTGCAGGCAAGGTTTCCAGCTCTGAGCATTGAGCTACCCAGGGAACACAGCACTACCCCCTCCTGTTACCTCCACGTGGCAACGTTTCCTTGGTTAAAGGCATCACTACACAGATTTCACTTACTATTAGCAGCCCCAAGAAGCTGCAGCCTTTCTAGAAGGAAGCTTCTGCTTACACAGAGCGAGTTTAGAGCCAGGCATACACCTGCAGGGACTCAAATCCATGTGTCCAACCATACTCACTTCAGCTTCAGTTCCGTACGAGTACCCAAATCCGAGGAGAGCTGCTGAATGAGTGAGAGCAGCACAGGCTGGGACAGCGGGCACGGCTGCTGGCCAAACACTTGCTGCGTGTCCACAGTCTCACAGACATACAGAACCAGGTTGAGATCAGCTGCTGTTAGAGCCTGCAAGGAAAACACAGCTATAAATTCAGAGGAAGCAGCAGGCAGGTGAAGGAGGTGGGGCAGAGCATGGGACAGCTCAATGGCTTGCTAGCCTCCTCTGCCAACAGAACGCTCAGCAAATCACATTGGTGCAGACAGGACTGTGTGTAGGCTCTGTCTAAATTAAGACGACACCTGTGTCTGTTCTAAGCCGAGCAGACAGGTAGCAGCTCACAGCCAGGCACAGGGGACCAGGTTCATTGGCAGCACGAAGTGGGGCCATGCTTGTAGCTCAGTGGAACAGCACTGTTTCTATTCTCAGTGGAGTTTGTCTGCAGCAGCTCAAACGAATCTGTCTACATATTCAAAGGCAAAGCCAAGGTCAGGTCCCAGCTGGCAGATCTGCCTGGAGAGGCTTACAAAGCTGTTGCACTTCAGGGGTGCACCATGTGCTGCTGCTGATGGCAAAGTCACTGGCTTACTGCAGCACTGATGCTGTCCTGACAGGATAAGGAAGAAGGAACTTCAGTGCTGTCAGTCATGGAACATGCATGGCTCTGGCCTCACCTGTGTGAGTGCAAATGAACCCCCTGAGCTGTTTGCTGCTACAGGTCTTTTCAGCCAGCTCCTCTGAGCTGTGGACTTACGTCCCCCACCTTAAGGAGCTACTTTCCCCTCACTCTGTCCTCTAAAAGAGAAAGCTCCCCCAGTGCAAGGAAGGCCACGTACCTGCTGGAAAGCTTGGTTGAGATGGCCCTGCTGGAGCAGCTGAAGGATGTGAGTTTGCTGAGACTGGAAGTCCAGGTGAGTGGAGGGGATGGGAGTCCCTGCAGCCGAACGCATTGCCTGAACGATGCTCGAGGTGACAGCTGCTTGCTGCTCCTTCATTGCCAGGCTCACTTCTCCTTTAATGACTCTCTGCACCTGGGTCAAAATAGACTCCTGCAGGCTAAAAAACAAAACAAAAGAAAAAAACAATCCAAAAGATATCTCTGAAAACAAAGTGCTGAGGGAATACGTTGTACAATGCTTGTAACAGGAAGGAAGCAAGGCTTGCTTATTTTAGTGTGGCTTCCAAAGGGTCAATATAAGTTGTTCTGAGGCACAGGTATTGGAAACAGGCAGCCCAAGGAAGCTCTGTGGCAGCAATGCAACATCCCAGGCTGAGACATTAGAATTCTGCGTGGGAAAGTGATGTTCCAGGAAATAAATCCTCGTTACATAGTGTTTTAATTCTTTAATATACCTGGCAAGGTGATGATGCTGTAGGTACATCTCTGAAAGGCCAACTTCCTACAACAATCTCTTGCAAGCAGGGTTAACCCAGGGGTGGAATCCTTTCCTCTACAATGGGCAAAGAGCATCACAGCTACTCTTCTGTGGTTCAACAGCAGGGCTTTTCTGGGAGCCAGCAGTGCCCATGCAATGGGACTGGAATTTGGTCTGGTGCCCTCTCTGCCAAGTCTGAAGACACTGATATATGCTCTAATGGCTTAAAATGGACAGGTGTCTATGTTAAGGGACTTTGCCCTGCAGTGACTCTAGTCAGTCTTTGCAGCTGGCAACCCACCACCAGCTTCAGCACAAGCTGAAGGCACTGCCAGGATCACATCCTGAATCTGGGATGGCCAAGCAGGAATTGCTGCACAACAGCTGAGAGGACAAAAGGAACCTGCAAAACTGTTGGCATGCCTGAGGACATAAAGAGGAAAAGCCTTGCAAAGACTCAAAGATCATTTCAGAACAGAGAGGAGGGAGTGACTTCAGAGCACTTAGGTCCACAAACATGCACATGGCACACTGTGACAAGCTTCTCTCAAGCTCCCCCACACAGCAGAGATACAGCTGGTTGTTCAAAGTGTTCTGTGGTCTTTGTTCTGTGCCTTACAGGGCAACAGTTACACCAGCCCACATGTTTTGTCATGCCACACAGAGCTAACAGGCAGCTCTGTGATAGGGATGGCAAAGGGCTCATTTCCACAACAAAGTAGGGAGAAATTTCGTTTTAAACATCCGTGCTTCTCACTGTCATCTCTTTTAGCAAGCCTAGTTGCCAACTCACTTGCCCACAATAATGTGCAGCTGGTGCTGCACCTCAGCATGGATATTGGCTGCGATGGTGGAAGCCAGCTGCTCGGTGGTGCTCTGGAAGGTGCTGATGAGCTGTCGAAGCTGATTCAGCAGTGGGTCCCGGGCCTCCTGTTCTCGTGCCTTCTTGTTCTTCATGTGAGTCTCGAGCTGCTGAACGTCTGCAACAGCCAAAGAGGAAGACATTTCAGTTGTAAGCACTGCGGTCAGGGTAGAAATCCACCTCCAGGCTCTACACATCCTGCAGCAGAAGCCAGTGTACAAATACAGAAGAGGGGAGAATGTATAAGCTTGCTGTGGGCTGTGTTAAGCTAACACAGAAATCCTGCTTCTGGCCTCCCCACCACGAAGAATGACATGAGACACAGTAACAGAAGTAGGATGCGGTAATGCCACTGTAGTAAAGCCCAGCTGCACTGGCAGTAAAGCCAGCAAGTCACTGATTCACTGAATGACATCAAGCATTTTGCAGCGTGGGTTACAGAGCCTGGAGCTGGTGCTGCAAGAGCAGAGATTTGCCTACAAAATCCCCTCACGTCCATTTTTCAAGTGGGAAAGAGAGTAGCACGCTTTCAGACTACACCAGTGGGCTAAGAGCTCAAAAATTACAGAGAAACTCTGAGAGGAAATGACATTAGCCAAGGGCCAACTTGTCAGCCACTAACACAAAAGTGCTGTGGAGAGAAAACTCAGAGATGACTCACATTCCTGCGTGCCCTGCTTGAAGGTGTCATTGATTTGCTGGAACATGGACTGGCAGCTCTTCTCAAAGGCTGGCAACACGACGCTCTGGAAGGCTTCCCTGTAGGCCGACTGGATTGGGCCCTGCAGGGTGTCGGCCGTTGCCCTCACAATGCTGTCTGTAAGGTTCTTACAAGAACACACAGAAGAGACTCCAGAAAATTAACAACAGCCTGCTGCAGGATAGAAATGTGAACAAACACTCTACGTCCCAACAACACACCCACACCAAGTAAGGACAGCCCTGTTGGGCAGGAGCGTGCATTCCCTGAGCAGCTGAACTCCTTCCTCTAAGCTGCATCATGACTACAGCAGGCAGAGCATCTGATTACTGAGGGGCTGCCCGAGAAAAATCACAATTTCATGCAGTTCAGCTTGAGAGCAAGGGAAGGCGGTGCAGCCAGGCACGATTCCTTTCCTCCTCCCCAGCTTCCCTCCCACAACCCATCGCTGCCTGCTAATGCAAGCAACAAGCTTCTGCTCCTAAAAACATTCATCACTTGGCTGAGTAAGGTGACCCTAAAAACCACTGCTCCAGTGAGAGCCTCTAGTACAGAGCACGAACAACTTGGTGAATGGAAGAAAGGGCTAATAAGGCAAAGCAGGCAGGGGAGCACACAGTGAGCTTGTTCTTCTGATGAAACCAGAAGAAAGCGTTGACTGCTGTCAGCTAAACTGACCTCTGACCCACCTGGAGATTCAGGTGAGAGGAAGAGCTAGAGCTATGAGGAATCACTACCCACACAGGTGACAACTCTGTGTCCCCAGGAATAGCTACGGTCTGGTTCTCCTTACCTTTGATTTCACTAGCTTGGTAATGTTCTCCTTCAGTGTCCCCTCAACAGCAGTGAGCTTGGTGGCAATAGTGTTACTTAGCTGGCCAGCAACTGGGTCCACACTCTTGGAAATGCCTAGGCAAAACACAAACACATCAAAGTTGCAGCTTTAAAAGCCCAGTACCACACTTCAGAACCCGACAAAGAAAAAGAAGTCGTTCTCACCCCAAGGGGTGCCAAATGACACAGGTAGGGACAGAGGTCACAAGCTTTGGCTTAGGAAATTAAGGCTGGACACGAGGAGAAAATTTTTTCTCGCACCAGAAGTCACCAGAAAGGCTGTGGAATTTCAGCCTTGAAGGTTTTAAGGACTCATCCAGATAAAGTAACAACTGACCTGACCACAGTGCAATGACAAGTCTTCCTGCAACCTAACTCCTAGTTCACGCAGTGCCAGCTCTTTCACAGAGCATGCCTCCCACCCCTGCCAGAGCCCACCTTCCAAACCCAGGCAGCAGCACTCACACTGGGGTACTGTCTTCTTCATCTCCTCACGAACAGTCCTCTCCAGACGGTTGCACACAGCATTGGAAAGGGTCTGAGAGAGCTGCTGAGAGAGATGCTCCTGGAGCTGCCCGTTGCGCTGCTGTCCTTCCGTCAGTGCTCGATCCAGTCTTCTCTCTAACAAGCATGCAGGTTAAGGAGCACAAACAGCTTACAATAAAGTAATCTGTCAAACAACTAAGAGGCAAGATCTTCCAGTGAATTAAGAGAGTAGTGGCAAAAAACAAGGTCTGGAAAGACACAGTCATTTCCCAAAGCAGAAGGAAAGTGAGACCCACTGTGAAGGCACAGGTCTGTCAGAAACAGAGATTTCTGGCAAATCTTTTCATATAAAATTATTCACCATCACTGAAACTACATCTGACTGCAAAGCACACTGGTGGATTTCTCAGCGCTCACTGAAGAGTTCAACTGCTGAAAATTCAGTGCCAATGGGGAAAATCTGTTGTAACACTGCAATGAAATTCCAGACTCTGAACTTCAGTGGAAGGTCTCTGAGTTATCTATGGGAATATCAGCCTGATTATCAAAAAGGAAAATCCAAGATTAAGAGAGAAAACAAACTGTTGTTGCATCGTCACAGGAGTGTATGGTACGCCAGCATCTTGCATAGGGCAACAGTTCCACCAGCTCTTACACTGAACTAGAAACTATTATGGAATAGTACTACTATGGAATAAATGGTTTGATTATGTGATGAATATGTGGCTACAGGCAAGAAAAGTCTATCTGCATGCATGGGGTATGGCAGTCAGATGCCACTTCTGGTGCAATTTCTCCAAGTACTGCAACAGTTTTAGGAGGAAAAGAAGGATCAGTCTGTAAACACTCCTGTACAACTGGCCCTTACCTGAGGAAGGGGAACACATGAGGTGTACCTTGGTCTGCTCCAGCACAGCAGCACTTACAGCCTTCATAGGTTAGCTAAAGATTTAGGGGTATGGACAAAGTAGCAATGCTCTGTTCTACTTCTGAGCTTCTTGCCCTCAGGAAGGGACTGAGACGAAGTGAAATAGTTGCACTGCAGCCAGGCCTTCCTTTACACCATCTATAGCCCATGCTGTTAAGACTGCTGAGCTTTCTTAGCTTTCCTCATGCCTCGCAGCCTTCCACTCTAATTTCAACCAAGGATACGCTCCTGCTCCTGCTGGGAGTCGATCACCCTCTCCATGTGGCCCATCAGCGAGCTCTGAATGGCATCAAGGTGATCTGTGAGCCTCTGCAACAGCTCCATCTGGTTCTGACGCAGCTCAGAGAGCTCACGCTGTTGGCTCCTCAACACACACATCAGCTCTTCCTGGAACTCCGGTGTCACCTGTGTGCGGAGAGGATGGCACTCATTCCTGATAGGAGCAGCCAAGCTTTCTGCTAGGTGTTAAAGTCAAGCAGCATGCCAGAGACAGAAGCACAACATACAAAGCAGAAAATTGGGCCAGCTTAACGCCGATTTCTAAGATTTCTGTCATGATAAATAAACTGATAAAGCCAAGTACATGAAGGATCTGAAAGAACTCATAAATGGTTGCTGAGAATACGCTGAACTGTGTAGATTCAAAACCCTCTTCTAAACTCTGGTGTTTCAAAAAAAAAAAAAAAAAAGAAAAGAAAAAAAAAGGAACAAGCAGAACCGATTCACTTTTGGCCAGGTTCAGAGAGGTCCTTATATAAAGGAAGCACACAGATCTAAGGGCAGCTTAAGAAGTGCACAACTCTGCTCAGCACGTTTTCTACCAGATAAAGAAGTGCTATCAACGGAAGTAACATACCCCAACAGGCCAGTCCCACTGTGATCATTAGTTTGCTGGGAACAGCATACCCTGCTGCCAGTGCATGCAAGCCATCTCAGCAGGGAAGAGGAAATGAGGGGTAGAGTTTTGAGATGATACAGAGCTTGTGAGAACATGGAAAGGCAAATCAACATGCAAAAGTGAGAAGGAAGCCCTCAGTCTGGGCAGCAGCTTCTCTGGTGTGCAAGACACAGAACAGAGCAATGCCATGCCTGAGAGCAAAGGGCCCACGATACTTAATCGGGATGATCCTTCTCTCAGGTCTTTAGTATGACAGCAAACAGCTGAGGCATCGGACCCTTGGAAGGGAAGGCAGGAGCAGCTCTGACTCACCTGGTTGTTAGATGATCTTGGCGACTGGTTCACATCCCTGGAGATAAAGAGAGAGAAATGGGAACTGAATTATGTCAGTTAACTGCTCTGATTATCACAAGCGCCCAAACAGATCACGAACTTCACAGGTTACTTTAGATTTCATACCCTGCTCAAACTCCTGTTTTGCCTAGTATAATGTGAGTGCAACAGGGAGGCAAGGAAGTCCCAGTCTCCACTGCTCTGTGCCTCCATCATTTGCAGTATTCACAGGCCCTTAAGCCCCTCACAGACTGGTCCCTTCACAGGGCTGCTTTCAACACCCAGCAGATTTGAGCCAAGTCTGAATGGGGGCTGTTAAAAAAGAACAATACAGTCTTGTCCAAGTTCAAAGGCAGGGAAGGCTTTGCCAAAGAGCTTTTGAAGGTCTCCCAATATTTCAGAAAGAAAAACCCCAGTACTCATTTGTGAAACAGAGGATTAATGAATTTCAAAACATAGTTCTAACGATTCCAGTTCTGAAAGTGAAGAAATCTTCAGAAAAAAACTACCAGAAGGGAAGTACACATTTGCATCCATTCAGCACCTTTAAAAAGGCCGAGGCAGGAGAAATGAAAAGCATTTCTGGGTGTCACAGTGAAGGACCACAGCCAGAAACTTAATGTCACGAGCTATCTTTTTTTGCAATCTGCACAGCAAGGGCTCCAAACCGGGGAGCCAAGAGAGCACAAGAGGAGAAAAGCCCCTTGCAGAAGCTGTGCTACTTTCCCCTCATTAACACAGACAGGTTGCTCTAATTTCTTATGGGCAACTCTTTCCAGTCATCAATTTTCACTTGCAAGACATTCATACGGGCATGTTCAAAAACACACAAAAGCAGCAAGCAGGTAACAAAGGATAGATGTTGTTGAACAGGGGCACTGTGCCAGCGTTCAAAAGCCAACCAGAAATCAAGGCCATATTAAGCTACAGTCAGTGTCTCAGTTCCAGTGAAGCTGGCAAACACATCCCCACCAACATACAATTCTATGATTTACCTACCATAAATTTCTCTGCTACATTTTGGACTCTGAGTAGTGCAGAACCTCCTCCCACATCCCTATGTGAACCCAGCGTCTGTGCAGCCAGCAATGCTTTCTGTGGGGTTGCTCCTATTTGCAAAACAGGGCCGGGAGCTCCTGGCCACGGCCCAGTCTCAGAGCCTAGCCTTGCTGCTAATAGCTCTGTCAGGCCCTGCACAGCTGGTCCCACAGCCATCTGTACCCTGGCAAGCCCAGCATACCCGTCATCTTTCTTGCCCTTCCGCTTTAGCTTTGGGGAAGCCCGAGGGGATGCCTTGGCTTTCCAGTCCTTCACAGGCAGCCTCTGCGTAGATGTTTTGGCACCAAATCCACCTGATGTAGAAGCCAAACTTGCAACTTCATCATCGTGGTCACTATGAAGGAATAGCAAGGGAGAGGACATCACTTGCAGTACCGTACGCGGTCAGCCTGCACTAAAAGGAGGGGAGTTCACACTGCTCTGCATCCACACACATCCAGGGTCACTCAGCTAAGGATGCCTGTCACCTTCATCTCTAACACACAGACCTCTGCAGAGGCCACTCCATTTTCATCCAGGCCTGCTCAGGCAGAGCTCCAGTGACAGGACTTGAAGGGTCTCTGCATTACTGAGAGCTGCTGTTCAGGCAGAGTGGCTGCTGGTGCTTCTTCTTGCTGCATGCACACAGTAGCATAGAAGCCCTGGGATGCAACCACGGACCCAGCAGGGAACCCAAGCATAGCACACCCTTAGAGCTTAACAAAGAGAGCACTTGATGCAGTAAGTATTGCAGGAACACAGGAGAATCGGGTTGAGCCTAGGAACTGGGAGATGCTCAGTGCTTGGAGTCTTTCAGCTGCTGACAAGCCACACAACATATACTCTGAACTGAAGAGTGGATTGTGAATGAACTCACAGCTGTCGAATGGCTCTGAGCTCACCAGGCACACTGAACATGCCCACAGAGCTCCAGGGTGGCTCATGAGGGAGTAAAGATGGCAAAAACGAGAAACTAACTCCTAAGATACCTT
The DNA here is from genome assembly GCF_905368555.1 of Meleagris gallopavo. Lineage (NCBI taxonomy): Eukaryota > Metazoa > Chordata > Aves > Galliformes > Phasianidae > Meleagris > Meleagris gallopavo. The sequence continues at coordinate 1,802,182 of NC_139416.1, forward strand.
CCCTACCTTATCTAAAGCAAAGGATTTGGGAACAGGTCCCTTAATGGAGTTGCACTGGTAATTAAACCAAGCTTGGTCCCTGCTCTTAGGAGCAGTAAAGCCAAACCCTGCCCTCCAGAATGTCAGCTGGACAATGTCCAGAGGTCAGTCACGATCAGCTGAAGGCACCAGAACATTATGGAAGTTGGAAGGCACACACACTGAATCAGGAGACAAAGCGAAGACATTCACCCCACACGTGAAGGCTTGCTGGGGACAGAAGCACGAATGCAGCCTGAACAGAGTCCATGCAGGGCGAGAGAGGGGGCTGAGCACTCTTGTACCTTTGTTCTGCACTAGCATCCTGGCTGTCATGCTGCAGAAGGTGGTAGCTGTGTCGATGATAGGAAGAGCTCTTGTGTTTTTCTTCAACCTCATCCCTTGGGCTAGAGGAAAAAAATATATATATATACCATCATGAAAGTGTCTTTCAGCTTGGTTATTTGCTTACTCCACTTCCCATGGGAGATGCTGACAGAAGATCTAAAATTAAATAAAAAAACCCAACACAAAACAAACTGATCTGCACAAATGCAGAGAGCAGCAAGTGCTATGTGCAGGTACTAATTTCTCCAAGTCTTTCAGTTCTTGCAACACTGAACTCGGTCTGGAGTTTTGAAAGCAAATTGCATCTCCACCTAAGCCATAAAGTAGGTCTATTTGAATTCAGCATGGATCTTCAAACAGAAGTGAGTGCTTATCACTTGAACATAGGCTGATGGTTTGACTGAGCAGGTGCCAACCTTGGTGCTCAGTTTCTCATGCTGCAGGCAGCAGCAGTCTAGAGATACTCTGGAGTCACCTCACTGTCCCAGTCCCACTAGAAGATGAGGACACTAATTCTGCAATGAATCCTAGCACTGCTGCTAGCATAATGGTTTGCTCCCTGTGAGCAGGTCTATGTGATGCTGCCCCATTCTGCCTGCTCAGCAGAGATGACATCATGCATTTCCTCACTTCTGAAGTACTTTATTTATAATGCTAGCTGCAGAAAGCCAATCATAGAAGAGAGATAAAGTAACCTATAATCAATCTGCCAATTATGTGCTAATTGACTTGAGATGAATTTAGCTTGAACTGGCTTTCTTTCCAGAAGCAGAGTACTAAAAAAGTAAAAATTCCAGCTGAAGTCTCTATTCAAGGTGAACACGAAGGCCAGTAAAACAGACCTCACCTTCTTAGCAGATACTCTTTGTGCTTAAAAGGGTCAAAGAGCACAAACTGATAGATTTGGTCTAGGAAATGCAGGATTTGGCCTATACAGACCAGGCACAAAGAATAGTTGAATCATCAGATTTTTTAAAGAAAAGAAGGGATGGAAAACTCTTTAACGTGAGACTTTTTCATCAAGTTAGCAGCTTGCAAAGCACAAAGAAACCATCCTAAGCAAGACACATCTGAGTGATTACCTGTCTGCCATGCTGTTCCTGGTTTCTCTGGTTATGTCAGGAGCTGCTGGCCATGGCTGACTCACAACACTGTCCGAAGATGCATTTTCCTGAGTTAAAGCAGTCTCCAGTAACGATGGAGCATTCAGTCTGTCCACCTCCACTGGAGGCATGTCCAAAGAGTGGTGGCTGTGCTCTGAATTGTGCCGGTTCCTCGGAGACAGCAAATGCAAGGCTGAGGCTGCAGAGGCCATACTGTCTGCGTGATGACTGGGCTCCAGCACTTCTGCAGACAGTGCGGACGGAGCAGCTGCAAAGCTCCGCTGCAAGGTCTCAGAAGCAATCTCAGGGATATCCTGGGACATGGCTGTGGAAGCAGAGGAAATGACATCCGGCGAACGCTCACGGGTGGGAGAAGCCTGAGGCACCACCAAGGGCTCCACTTCCTGCAGCTCCAGCGCTAGAGAGGAGTTCCCTGGTGTGACCTGAATTCAGAAATTAAACAAGAGACTTCAGGGTAACGCAGAGACACCCCAAGAAATGCCCGTGTCTTACACTGGCATCCGCCTCTGGAAAACGCCAGCTGTATCCCTTCTGCATGTGATCCCTGTGCTTCCACTGTTGAGCAGATGGAGAAGGGCCCCAGCACTTGTAATGAGACTGCATGCTACCACCTCCATTTGTTCCCCCCTCTGACTTTCCAGTGCAAAAGCAGCATGTTTTTTCTCTAATAACTACAAGCATAAAAACATTTACCGACCCTTCAGCATCAAACTCTCCTCCAAACATCACTCTCCTTGACTTGCATGCAAGGCAGCACAGAACCAGACCCGCGATGTCAATTGTCTCTCAGCTATGCTCACAACACACTTAAGCCACTGCTAGTTTGAATATATAGAAAAGGTAATGCTGGAGAACAATTTCAGGTTGTACAGCCCACAGAGAAGGAAGAAACAACATTTTCAGCTTACTGGAACAGGTGCCTTTGGTGTCAGCTTGTCAGGAAGGCCTGGGATAAGAACGGAATGGCTCCTAGGACTGGTTTGGAGGCTGCTGCTACTGCTGCTGAGTGTGAGGCTGGTGTCCAGCTGCATCTTGGGGCTCACAGTCAAGTCTTCTGATGGCCTGAAAAGAACAGAGACACAAACAAATCAAGCAGGCCAATATTACAATACATCTCATCAAATGCTCGTGGTGAGGAGATTGGTCCACAGGACAACAGAGGAGCACATTTTCAATTTTCCCCACCACAAATTTCACTGGTGTCCTGCAAGCCTTCCTCCCTTCCACTGAGATCAGCTACTCCCTGTCCACTAACAGCTGCATCTCCCAGTCACCATACAGCCCTCAAAATCAAGTGGAAACGAGAAATAGAAAGGCTTCGTAATCTCCTAGAATTCGAGGGATTCTGTGAGAAAAGGGGTTTGTTACATCTTTGGTTCATGCTGTACAGTGTTTAGAAAGAAACAGGACACACGATAGCTTCTTGTCCTTTTTCAGCCCCCAGAATTAAAATCTTCCCCTGTTATGCAGCCCAACACACCTCAACAGTAGGAACATTTTCCTAGCAGTCCCAATTATCAGCCTGCTCCTCAGTGGCTGCAGTGTTCTCTTACCCGTAAACAACGACAGCCCTTTGGGAGAAGCATGTAAAGCAACAAAACTGAGAAGCAAGAAAAGAATCCCTGTGAGCACAAGTTAATCACTGTTGTAAGCCCCTTGGAAGACAACAGGCATGCTCCAAGCTGCACCAGAGATACAAGCAGTTGCTCATACAGGGACTTTGAGACTCGGGCCAGTTTCCAACTCTGGTTACAACCAGCTCTCCAATAGGACACACCACAGCTCTGCTCCATGCTGAAGAACAATATTGGTTCAGCTGCAAATATATTATTTAATACATGCTCTATTTACCTGGACATAGAGGCATCTGTGACAGAAGTGCTGCTCATGGCTGTGACTGCAGTCAGGGAACTGACACTGCTGCCCGGAGATACAGTGATCTGTAAGAGAATATACAGAAGTGAAACACAACAGAAGAATCCAACAGCAGTGCTTAAGCTGAGAACGCTGGCTTCAGAAGAACTTGTAAAGACACTCTGGCAAAGATGCAAAAGAAAATAATAATCATGACTTATAGAGCTGGGGAGCTTAGGGGCAGGTCAGAAGCCAGCCCCAATACATCCTTATCACATGAACCATGACTGCTTTTAGAGGTATTGCTCCCCCTAATCAGAATTGGCATTCTGCAGGGCTCAGCACTAGATCACCATTCTGTTTTCCACCAGAAGTAGAACTCTCAAATTCATCTTGTGAGCTGGTCAGCAGCACAGACCACAGTGGGATATGCAGGCCTTGAGAAATACCTACAGAGAAACCAACATAAGCACACAACTCAGCTGTGAGAATCTGTTTGGCCAGGCTTCTTACTCTTCACACTGCTTGTGGCAGAGCACAGAGATGAAGCTGAACTCAAGGTTGTGCCTGCACTACGAGGCTCCCTGGCACCATCACTTCAGCAATCTTTCCACACTCTCAGGACATGTTTGCTTTGGGAAGGCACATACATAACTTCTGCACACAACAACTTTGCTAGTATCAACAAAATCTTCATGAGGATTTGATTTTATTCTTCATTCCCTAGGTTGTCAGTAGGGGTGGCTCAATCTCACTGGTCAGCTCAACACTAATTTCGTTTCTGCACATCTCCATGGGCTGCTCCAGTACACGTACACAGTGACAACCACACACTCCTCCCCTGCAAGTGGAAACCCTGCCCTCAGATGTGCATGCAGCTCACAAGCACCTTCCCCCTTGTCTGTAAGAACCATACCAGCATGGCAAAAAACAGCTGCCAGTCCATTTCTCATGGGAAGACAAAGAAGGCACAAACAGTGCAGATTCTCACCAATGGAATCCCTGCCTTATCATTACATTGCAGATCAATATACTTAAAGATGTGCTTTTAAACACACTAAACACTACTGATGCTTGCTTATGGCTCTTCACCCAGACACTTCACTACCCTTCCCAAAGATCAGCAAATCCCAGCTAATGCCTCACATGCTTCCCAAAACCACAGTCCCTGAACAAGTACAGAAGCACTGCCTCCCACACAAGTTAAGGCCTGCTGTGCCAGATTCAAAACACTCCCTGAGCTACCAGATCACTGATTTGCAGATCTTAGGCAGAAGATGTTCCAGTCCCACTTACCTACCTGATCACATTAGACATGCATTCCCACAGGACCCTGTCAGACAGGATGTATCAGCACAAGCTGATAGGGCTTTTCTGCCATTAGACCTACATCACAACCCCAAACAATGTGTGTAAACCAGCAAGAGTAGTTTCTCAGAATAGATAGTTATTTAGCACACACATTTCTACACAACACAGTTACACCAGCTGTTATACAGCTAAAGGTTCCTGTGTTTAATCTGCCTGAGTCATTACTGCCTAGAAAACATTCCCAAAAGTACCAAAATCCACACTTTCACTACCCCTATGAGTGCTAAAGTCTGGTTACCTGTTGGAGAGATGTACTTGGTGTCATGAATGCATCTGGAGTCATCAGTTTAGGCTTGGCATCATTTGAGAGTGACAGGAAGTCTGCTGGTACAGGCAGATCAGCGATACGGCGCAAGTCTGGTTGAGAGCCGTGCACAGATCCTTTTTCAGATCCCAGCCCTTCTGTGCCTAGATCAGCTATGTGATCTGGAAAGGCTTCCAAGAGATAAACAAACATCAGCTTGCAGGAACTTCCCTCAATAGCTAAAGTTTTAACTCCACAAAGTAAGAACTTATGCCATTGCCAGCCATACTGGATTCCAAAAAACTAAACAGAAACCCTGCAACGTGCTGATCAAAGCTAACAGCAAGGTGAACTTTCTGTTCTGATTATTTCTTATGTGCTAGAGTGGACGTTATCAGGCTTTGATAATACAAGGTACTACCCTCCTTTCTCCTCTGAATGCAGCAGCATTCGTTTTAACAGACCCAGCAGGAAATGAAGAACACTACACAGCCCAGCCCCTTCCACCCCCAAAGCTCTGCTGTCACTGTGATTCCCTCCCTCTGACACAAAACAAATGTCATGTTTCTGGCACCAGCACCTGATCACCTAGGAAAGCAAAACCAAGTGTGCAAAAAGCTTTAGCACTCCTACCCTAACATATCTTGTGCTCCACACTCTCACTAGGCTCCAATCAAGTGGTCTGCTAAGCTACACTGAGAATCTTTCATGCAGTGACACCACTACTACGAAGAGGCACCCAAAGCTGCCAGTAGCCTACCAACACCCTCTTGCTGTTTCCCACTAGCCCCCTCTCAAAAACACTCACCAAATTCTTCGTGAGAGCCATGGGAAGGCACAGATGCACCCATGTCAGGACTATGGAGAGGCTGGAATCTAATCTGCACATCTTGTAGTGCTCTGGAGAAAAAAAAAAAAAAAAAAAAAAAAAAAAAAAAAAAAAAAAGGCATCCCTGATTAGTTTACGAGTCATCAAAAAAAGTTCAAGCCTTAGAAAAAACTTCTGTTAATGAAACTGACACCCTTGGAACACACACTGGTATTTTCTGCCTGTGATGAAAGCAGAAGCTGACCCCCATTCAGCTGTATCATCCAGTTCTGGCACCCAGAGCACACAGAGGTGTTTCCCAGCCACAGCACCACGCTGGGCTGTTTCCTGTGGGGACATACTAAATGCACCACAGCTAGAAGCTTCAAGAGGTTCAAGCAGTCTTTTCTCACGAGCAAAAGAAACTGGCAAGCAAACAGCAGTTCCTATAAGTCACTGTGGGATTAGGACCACTGTGGACAGCTGTCCATGACAGTTGCTCTACATACTCACTTGGTGTGCACACAGAAGAGTTTTATCAGCACGCCAGCTGCTGACTCAACAGCCCCTGCTCCCTGAGCACCTTCTGCAAAATAAGACAAAAGTAAAACGTGAAGTTGGATGGAAAATGCAAACTGCTACAAATCCCATCAGAGCAAAGAACCAAAAGAGCTTCATCAGTCCTCCACTTCAGAGGAAGATTCGTTTCTGTTAAGGGAAAACGTAGCCTACATCACTTTTACTTTTGTTCCTTTTACTTTCTAAAGTGAGAAGAATCAAATTTGCTCTGATCGAGTCAAATAAGCCTAAGGGAAGTAAGAAGTATATACCAGGTGGAGTTGGGGAAGATGAGGTCTGGAGCTACCAAGAATTTGCGCTGGCTGTTGACACGACTGCTTGGATGTATTTTAAGAGAGACACGCTATCCCACAGAAGTTCAGACTAGGTCATGACCCATCCTTCTGACTTTGAGTAACTGCAGCTATGAGAAGCCCTGCAAAAACCTCCCACCAGCTAGTACCAGTAATAATCAGCCAAGACATGAATCATTCTACTTGCTAAGAATGAACGCCAAGTAAAGGGATAACTCCCCATAATAAAAGCTAAATTAGGCATTCCTAGACAATTTGTCCTAATTATCTAACAGGGGGACCTGAAGCTTCATCCCTTCTACTCCTGACTTGCTAAAAGTATCAGTCATTTTTTCTCCTGTGTTTTAGAGTAACATGCTGCTAACACTGACAACATTAATTAACTAAAATTATGTAGAATAGGCATAGAGAAGTGTGTTGTACTGATAGCTCAGAAATCCCTCTAATATGAAATATGATGATGTTATTCAAAGCATCTTTTTGGGTTTTACTGATAAAAAGTAGAAGGTCAGGAACAAACTAAGAGCCAAAGAGAGGCAGCAATCAGGGAATGTTTGCAAGGAACAATCCTCCAAAGGACTCACTATCATAGGCATTGTATTCTTCTGGCTGTTACTACATCTTGTATCTCTCTCAGAAGCTTCTCCTCAAAAACAGACTTTCTTGTTCATTTCTGTTGTGAGAAGCTTTGTAGCTTGGGAAAACGCTTTCCATACACAATGGAAAAGAATCTCACCATCAACTCAGAGTGTATATTGTCCTCATATCCCCAAACAGCTCAGGCAGTACAATCCAGAAGCAACCAATTGGTTCTCAGACCACGTGCTCACACCTCTGATGTTTAGTTACACAGAGTTTACCAAGACAGGCAGTCACAGAAATATATCCTGATGGCTCTTTCAGAAATTCTTTTGCTGCTGTGAGCCTGTATGGAATTGTGCTGGAGAGACCCTACAACGACAGAGGTGGTTTCCCCTGTGTTCTGCTGGGACAAGGAAACCATACAACTGCAAAAGCAACACTGCCCTGATACTGAGCAGCTCATGTGGTATCTTAATGAAAGCATCACCTTGCACTCAAACCTGCACAGCCCTGTAATGATTTGATAGAACAGAAACATCTCTAGTGGCATTGTTGTGCAATAAGAGGCAATGGCTACGATCTGTAGGTTGGTTTTCCCAGGTTGAGTTTCTTTTGAAGAGGTGCAGCCCTAGGGCACCAGAGCACGGACAGAAATGTCATGTTTCAAGGCCTTCCACAAAGAACTGGGTAAAGCCAGAGCTGACTCAGCCTCAAGCAGCAGGTTGGACTGCAGACCTCCAGAGGTCTGCTGCAACCATCTGTATGGTGCTTCTCAGAAATTCTCTAGCTGTACAACACACCTCTCATACAGAGTAAAAGAAGACAGCAAGCCAGAATCAATCAGGACAGACAACCTGATCTCAGAGCAGCCAAACTCTCTCTTTGTCACCTACCTAAACTCAAGTTGTCATTTTCCTCTTCTGCTGGAAGCACTTCAGTGTGCCTTAACCGGCAGCGGCTCACTGCCTGAATGCCAAAGCTTAGGACTGGATGGGTTAGGAGAAACTCTGAGATAGAACTGAAATAAGCTTTGCCTTCATCTTGGTTCTGCATCAGCTCCATCACATACAAGACCTAGTAAAAGCAAAAACAGTATGTCACTGGGCTTTCAGAGCACAGCGTGTGTATGCTCATGTGGACATAAAGCCTAGAGCCTACATTTGGAAGCATGGGAGTAACACAAGGAATAAGGCCTGGGATGTTTAAATCTGTAAGAGCACACCCATGCTAGGCAACCACAATAAGCACGCTCTTATCTGAGTTAAGAGTTGATCAGGAACTCAATTCTGTTGTGCCAGACAAGTTCCTCCAAATAAGAACTTTACTTTGTAGTAAGAAATAATCCTTAAGGCTCCTCTGGATTAATCAGCCGAATTGCCACCATCTGTTATCTTATACTGAAATAGCTGAGGCCAACCTCTGTGCATTTTCAGTTATTAACATGCAAAGCCTTGACCTGGGCAGCAGAAAGTCACACAGAACATTTCTACTGCCACCATTACCCACACGGCCAGCAAGAAAATGAAATACCTACTTTTCTCTGCACATCGCTCAGTATCAGATACTCAGCAGAGAGATCCAAGCAGACTTTCAGGCTGGGAAGAATACTCATGGAGCTGAAGATGTCAGGAGAAAATCTGGATCCACAAACAAGACAGGAGAAGGCACAGAAAACAAGGTGTATTGGTACAACCACAACTACCATGCATTGGTCAAAATGAATCTTACGGTGTTTACAGTCACATTATTGTGCAACCACCCCCTAAAACAGAAGCATCACTGCTGAAAGTCAGTGCTGACATCAACTAAAGGGACAGCAAGAAGATCATAGAATAGCATCAAGTTATGAATTCCAAACATTTAAGTGGAAGACGATACTATGTCCTTAGGTAACTTATGCTACATTCATGGGAGGACAACAGACACAGATTTAAGAACATCCACAAATGCACAGGCATTGGATCTCCTGCAATATGAGATGGGAAAAAGTAGCACTCAGCTGTAAATCACATTCTCCTCATTCGAAGAGAATTCAGAAGTGGCCTTACATGTGCCTGTGATCACAGAAGCCACAATCTACTAGCAAAAAAGTCAAATCAAGGAATAGCACAAGCTGAGCAAAGGGAAGGCCTGCAGCAGCATTTGAACTTCTGGACCTATATGGCTCAGCAAATCAAATCAAAACTACACTTTACAGACCAAAGCAAGGATAACAGACCTCACTAATATGAATGTCTGTAAAAGGATCGACCTCCTCTGCTGCCACACCAAAGCCTGACAGCCTACCACAGCCCTGATGGCTTTCAACAGATATGTCACATCAGACAAAAAAAGGTTCTAACTGAGGCTAGAGCAGACCCCACTAAAATTAAAGGTCATCTCTGCAAAGTAAGGAGAGCTGGAAGTTGAGAGCTCTGGTAGGATGTAATGGCTCAAAGTAAAGCCAACCCTCCAGGGGAGGCAGCATACGAACGCCTACCGGACGGTCTGCAGGCAGGTCCAAGACACAGTGCACCACATCTTCAGTTCTCTGTTCTGATCTGCTCCTGTGATGAGAAACCTCCAGAAGGGAACCCTGCAGGCACAATACAGTTAAGTTCTCTTAAAGAAGACCTGGTCCTTGCAGCAGGCTATTTAACTGAAATATGTTTACAAGCAGCACATAGGTGGCTTTGCCCAACAGGAAAGCTCCCAGAAAATCTGTTTCTAATCTACCTTGGAAATCAGTATAGCTCTTGTAGCTCAAGAGCTGTGTATCTGTAAGTGTCTGAAGAAAGACAAAAAATAGCTTTTTTTTTTTTTTTTTTTTATATAACTGCAATAGGAATTTGAAAGACAACAGGCCAGGCAAAACCACAAACCAGAAAAGACTCACTGATTTAGATCTGTCCTTGCTTTCATGGAAGGCATTAGAATTAAGGTAACTTTAGGCTGTGCTTTGTCCACTCTACTTCTCCATCACTAGAAAACATAGTATGAAGAAGAGAGGACTTGCTCCAGTCACAAAGCTAAAGTCTACAAGTAGATGACAACTACAAGGAACAGCCCAACGTCAGCATTAGAAGATGTTACTGAACTTTGACACGCAAAGTAAAGGACTGGGGCCTTACTCTGGATCTTGTTTTTTGTGGTTGTCACAGAAGAGCAGGCAGGAAAGAGGCCTCCCATCATGTGGTTTCCACTCATGAAGACATCTAGGAAAGAATCAGAGAAAACATCAAGCATGCATGGAAAGGTAAATGAAGATGGTAAAATGTAGGCCCTGAACATGTTAACCTCTGACCAAAGGGAGCATCGAGTCAGCAGGCACTAAGTGTTACCAGCTTGTAGCTGTCTAGATGCTTAAATAAGAGACTGCAGCCATTGTTGGTGACCAGAACAACCAGAGAACACATGTGTTGCCCTTTGGCTTATCTTTACAAGGACACAATATATAAAAAGTCAACACTGAGCAACTTTCTGCACTGCAAAAAAGAGAGTAAGAGGTTGACTACAAGCACAGCCTGTGCAAAGCACAGAATTCAGCATTTCACAGACAGCTTTTTACTTCTTCCTAAGGTCACCAAACCAGATACGTGGTGATATCCCACACGTGATATCCAGTGACACAACACCACTACTCACTAACATACCACTTTACAAACATTCATGCTGTATTTTATTGTGTCCTGAGAATGATCACCCCATATAATCCTGCAACAAGAAAATTCTCAGAGAAAAAGCCAGCTCTGCTCTAAGTCCCTGTATTTTCTAGTTCTCCAGTTACCTCGGCTCATCTTGCCCCTCAATATAGATCTGCCAGAATTTGACAAAACCATCATGACTTGCTGTGGCCAATACAGTTCCATCTGGAGAAAGTGCTCCTTCACTCAGGTACTAAACCAAAAAGAGAAAAAAAAAAAAAAAGATTAAGGAAAGCAATTTTATAGCATTTCAGGGAGAAAGAATGCTCTTTTCAAACAGGAATGTGATTAACATGCTGACAGAACCAGAGATCAGACTGATTTCTAACACATACTTCACTACACAACACTTCAGAGAAAAACTGACTTTTCTTTTCAGTAATAATAATAATTAATAATCTACTTTTCCAAACAGCAAGTTAAACACCATGGATTATACGGATTATTCTGCTACTGTTTCCATCATTACTCATATTATGAGCAGAGCTCGCTTTGTTTTGGGATTTTCTGGCTTTTCACAAGCATGAATTACTTTCTTTTATCTGGGTGATATAATTAATTAGTCATTTTCCCTTTCAGGAAGTGAAATGGGATTCTTTCCAGTTGTACCTTTCACATTCAACATTATCACCTCCTGGATGCTCAGCTGTTGGGCTTAGTTTTCCCCTTCTCATCCAGCAACAAATAGCACTGTTAGGTTTTCCATTTACTGTGATATCCAAGAAAATAGTTGAAATACAGCCCAGGATGTCAAACAGGCCTTTGGAAGTACAAGTGAGTTTTTCAAAAGCCACTTGCAAAGCAAATGACTATAAATGCACCTTGGCTCATGAAACAGAGGTCACTTAGCAATGACGTGTGCACTTAATCACATAACCAGAAGGTTGTGGGTGACTGGGTGGATGGACAAGGAACTTTTCCCACAGCAAACTGCCTTAAGGACTCCAGCTCCAGACACAGCAAAACTCAAAGAGAGCCTAAATGATCTGTAGCAATCAGAATGTGACAGTAGTGAAGAAAATGAAGCAGAGCCATACCGTGCTGTGGCCTTTCACTACAATGAAGCCTTCTTTGATGTTAGGCACTTCCACTGGCCAGGATCTGTTGTTTGAGCGGATAATGTCCAAATCCCAGACCTCTGCCTGGAAATAACATACAGGTTTACTTCTACAAGTATTGGTCTCACACAGCCCAGGATTTCTTACATCTTTACCCAACATATCAGCCCCATGGAACTATGTGACACAACCCTTCCCCTCTCCCCCTTGGCCATTAGATGCTTTCCTGGCACTGCTCATGGCAGTTGCTGCTCATCCCTCTCCTGCCTACTGGCCAAGCCTGAACGAGGGAATGATGCCCCTGCCCCTCCACATTGTTTCTAGTGGTGTTCACTATTTGATGCTGAGCAAAACTTGCACTTTCCTTCCTTCCGAGCCCCTCAAAGATCAGCACAACCTCTCTTCAGAAGAGAGGAATCGTGCATCTCATTATGGGAGGATCCCCAGCACAGATGACTACGGAAGCCTTGACATCTCTAACCATTTACATGGGCTCCTTCCTCCATTAGATTCTTTCCCTCTCATAATAACACGAGATAATCTTCAAAAGCAACGTTTCCTTACCCTGTCCTCGTGCAGCAATGCCAGCGTTTGACTTCCCTCTTCACTGTTCTCTTCATTATCATCTGGGATGAAGGGGCACCAGATGATTCTTCGAGAGGTGTTCAGAGGGGTACCGTCAGGTCGTTTGATGTTCACCAAGATCTCCTCTCTGATCACCACAGTTAAGAAACATAGCTTTTTGGCTTTTCAGATTTGGGCCTCTGGTAAATACTACTAAACCTCACGTTTTTTGGATCATCGCTATTTAAATTAATCAATTAAAAGGACTGTGGTTTAAAAAAGAAATAGCAAGGCAAACCAGCTTTTCTTCACTGTAGAAGCAGTTAAGCTTACAAAAGCTAATAGATTCTGTTAATTTTCTCTCGCAGGCTGCAGATAGGAGCAGGATAAGCAAAAAAGCACATACTCCCATCTGAATGTGTTATCCACACAACTGCTGATGGACAGATTAAGTTATTTCAGCTGCCACTGCAGCAACAACGATACCACAGAGAGCCAGAAAAGCTACCACGTGGCCCCAGGCTGAGTGCTCTCGTCCATCCACACATCGGATCCATTTGGAACGAGTGGATACAATTAAAATGAAGAAGCTGCAACCTAACACACCATATCCTGGTGGATACTGGCACAGGTTGCCCAGAGAGATGGTGGATGCCCCATCCCTGAAGACATTCAAGGCCAGGCTGGACCTGGCTCTGGGCAACCTGATAGAGCTGTGGTGTCCCTGTTCATTGCAGGGTTGTTGGACTAGATGGCCACAGTAGGTGCTGCAACTCTGAGCTTGCATTCACATCTAATCATTACCCTACCACCGAGATGAAGCTTGTTTTGACAAGATACTGGATTTTGTCTTTCTCCATGGCCAGGCGCCAGACAAAGAGGTTGCCAGCCTCATCCAGGCACGCCAGCTGGTTGGAGTTGAGATGAGCAAAAGCCAGGTCTGCCACACCACCTGTGAATCCCTTCAGCAAGGTCCGCTCCGCAGTGCTGACGCTCAACACTCGCACCATAGCAGAGCCATTGCTGGCAGCTGCAGAAAAAACAGAGGGAAAAAGTCACTGTGTATCCGTGCAGTTCCCCTGCCTCTCTGTTTGTCATTCCCAGCACCCATCCTGCCATCAACTGCTCTCAATCTGCAGTACACTGAAAACCCATGGACATCACATTATCAAACGCCCTGAAGACCCAGGATGCATGCGAAAATATTCCCTGCATTTCTCAGCTTTGGTGCAGAAGGAGGAAATGGAAGCATCAAGAAGCACTTCCCCTGCCTTGCAAGGGGAATTCCCTATATCTTCTGCAGTGTTTCTTGAGCACAAAGTTTCTCGAGTCCTAAGTTGCTCTACCTAAGAAATAATCAACAGAAGTTCATTTCTCACAACTCTCAACACATTTTTTCCTCTAGAAAGATGTTTTCATTTAATGCAGTGCCTGAATTATTTTATTAATTTAGGTGATTACAAAGCCACCACATCTTCCAGATGGACCCCCAGAGAAAGCAAATTAACTTTAATTGCAACTTCATTTTTAGTAACTGGACAAAAGGAGTCACTGACAGACAGGTAGCTCAAATCATCTTCCATAAGGAGAACGCAAAAAGCATAATCATTCACCTGGAAAAGGCACTGAAAGGAGCATGCTTGAATGCATGCATATTCTAGCCAAAATTTTCAGCTTCCCCATTTCAGGTAAATGTTGTTATTATGCAGGCAGTCTTATGGGGACCACGTTGTTTCCAATTCCACCTAGCTGCCCAACACACTACTGCACACAAGTTTTAACACTTCAAAAAAGGGTAAGGCATTCTAAAAACCTAAAGTTGCTGCAGGATAACCTCAGCTGGGAAAAAAAACCACAAAAGTGGAGTAGTAGGTTTTGTAAAAGGCCAGACAAATGGATGGGGGCTACAACTAAGAAGAAAGAGACCAAAGAGCCCCAAACACTGTGTGGTTCTATGAGAGCAAAAAGAGCCTTGTAGATGTAAGTGCTCATTTGTTCCAGAAAGACTGTTTCACAAACTGTACCTGCATTGTTCTGCTTTTCTCTCCTACAAAACATGCTGCCTTTGCGTTGCTCTTTGCCTCCTCTAAATTTAGCCTTAAGCACAACTCTAAATTTATGGAAGCAAATCCATTACAAGCATCTACTCAAATTACCACGGGGCTGTTTCTGTGCAGAGAAGCTTGTTTGCTACAGAAACAGTTCATTAGATGAATATTGTGAACATCTACATACTGTCCAGTGAAACCTATTTCTACCCTCAGAAAGCTTCTCCTTCTCATTGCAAACTCTCCCACACCACCATCTCTTTCCTCCCCTGTACCTCCAAGTTTTACTCTTACTCCTGTTGCACCACACTGGTCAGGCACTGAAGAAGCATTTCACTTATAGTTACTTTCTTCTGATGCAAACTTTGCCTACTGTAAATATACACAGAGCAAAACAGCAAAAACAAGAAGGTACCTCACCTCTAATGGCATAAGCCAGGTAAGAGTTTGAAACAGCTATCAGATTGCCATTATAGTACTTCTGCTCCCAGTCATATCTAGCAACAGGCTGTATTTTCACCTGCTCAAGAAAAAAAAATATATGAGAAGAGTCTAGAATAAATTTTTCCTGGAACAAATTTGCCAAATACAATTTCCTCTTGGAAAGACCTCTAATGCTTAACAAGAAACTTTGAAGTAGCAGTTGCTAAGAAAAATTGCATATTGAATGCCAAGTACTAAAGTCCTGAACATTCAAAGTAATGAAGGCTGATGAATATTTACTTCCATTGCAAGAAGGAATGCGACTCACCAAATCTGTCATACTCAGAACAAGTGCTTACCCTTCAGCTACAACCAAGAGGCCTTTAGCTCCCTGTTGGCACTACATCTGGCTTCTCAGTTCTTGGAGACACTTTTGAAATACAAATCTATTTGCTGCATTGGCACTTGCTTTTTCCAAGAAACAGAATTCTGGTTTTATTTGAGCAATATCTCAGTGTTGTGGTTCCTCTGCAGCCCTGACCTGCTGGATGGAGCCTTCTGTAAGACTGGGGCTAGGGAGCTGCCAAGAGCAACCCTCCCTCTGTAGAAAAGAACTTCCAGCACAGAAACAATCATCAAAATAAATCTGTTCAGGGAAGAAGGGCACTTTCCCAGGAAAGCCCAGCTTAGATCGTGGAATCCCTCCTGAGAATGAGAATGCAACTTGGCCAGACTTTAGACTAACAGTAGCAATCAATCACAAGACACTGCTCCAGTTCTTTTCCCCTTGCTAAGCTCCCTGACAAACTCCTACAACACAGGAAAGAAGATAGGCATTTCTGTTTAAAATATCAAAACACTGAGCTGATGTGGCTGAAAAGAATAGACAGAATCATGCTCCCTCATGCTCCTTACCTTGTTACTCCCTCTGGCCTTACTGGTGATGCTGGAATCGCTGCTGGCCACTATTTCCACATCCTTTGCTGATATAACTATGCAAGTGGAGCTGTCGTCACCAGAAAGGCAGCTTTCGAGAAAAGCAAAGGGCAAAAAAAATTAGACTGGACTCCACAGGAAAAGCACAGAGGTCACATATTTGTTGTTCACAATGTTAACAGCAACACAGAAGGAGAATCAGTGCATCTAAGAGGTTTGACCTGAACGACTGAAAAGAGAAACTGCTTTCACTTAAGTCTCCCTGCTCTGTATGTCAGTTTGAGAAGAGCCAAACACTTGGCTTGTTCAGCTTCTCACAGACAATTAGCCTATTTGACTTGTGCACAGACCTATATTTGGTTAGAGCAGCCTTGACTACTGTCCAACATGAGGTGCAAATAAAGCAAAGCCAACGAGCTGAACTGCATCAGCAAAGCATGCTGCTCACGCATCTCATAAAACCTTTCCTCACAACTACAAAGAGAAAACCCAAATAAAAGATATTTACATGAGTTCTGATGTAAGGAAGAGACACTGCATGAAGCCAAGCTTTACACTAGACTGACATATGACAGCAGTTCTGGATTTGCATTTACTCTGATTACTCTTTACAAAGAGCAAATCTGCACTGCTCTACACACATGTTCTTTACATGTAAGCAGTAAAAGCATTAATGCTGTCCAAAATACACCAATGCACGTGCAGAGCTCAGCAGAGCTGGGCAGACATCTAGCTCAAGGAGTAGCTTTTCTATTTTAAATAATGGGGAGAGAAGAACACTTTGACAAGTGCACAGTCTTTACTGCAAACTGGCTTAAGTTACCTCTCAGGTAACGCAGATGCCTGCAAGAATCCAGCTGGAGTTCTACATGCAAATGCAGATGCTGGCTTTCCCTGCAGCCTTGCTAATTTACCTCCATCCTGACTCAAGTGTCAGTATGCAACCAGTTTTGCTCTCCTCTCTAAACAGCCCTGCTGAGTTCTTCAGTTCCTGCACAGCACAGCAGTCAGGCTCAGTGCATCAGCACCCCCAGAGCTCTGACCAGCAGCACTGACTCACAGCTGTCAGCTGAGCTCAATGTAAAACTCGCTCAGATTCCCAGCACGCTCACCCAGGCCCACCACCAGTAATTTTTCACTGCTTCTTACCCACTCTCAGCCTTTCTTCAACACTTACATGACTTGCTTCTCCTGCACAGCTCCCAGAGAAATGCTGCGGTGCACTGGTTTTCCCAGTGAAGGTCCATCTCCAGCCACGAGGGGATCAGGCACCAGCAGCCCATTCAGGTCTCCATTATAGGAACTTGACGGTCTCTGGTTCTCATTCACTGAACCTAGGAAAAAGCACAACCAACCATGCACAGGAGCCATCTAAAAGAAATAGTGCTGCATGAAATACACTCCCTCCACATGTTTTCAGTCAGATTCTACTGATCTATCAGGTAGAACGTACTGAGTTGGCTGGGAAAAGGAAGGTCTCCCATCTAAGGAACTTATATAAAAAGCTGAAGTCACAATGCTTGTCTTACATGAGGAATCCCAGCAGACCAGAGAGACCAATAAATGGGAATGAGGAGTTTATGAGGTTCAAGGAGGTAACGTTCTTGTATCAGAAAGGCAGGGACAACAGTTCAGATTTACTGAATCTCATATTTACATTCCATGCCAAAGGGTTCTTGATATGTTATTTCCAGTGTGTTCTCACTCTTCAGAGATCTCTGCAGTCCAGAAGTACATACAGCAGCACATACAGCACTTGGGGTTGGCTGGAAATAATGCTTTCCAAAACCATTCTCTAAGATGTGACCTTAAAGGCCAGAGCTGTTCAAGCAACTGAGCTACAAAACCATGCAGCTGTGCCTATGGGATTCCCACAGCTTTCCCTTGGTTTACTCAGCACATGGAAACTCACAGCACTCAAGTTTAGGACAAAGCAACCGCTTATTCAGAGCTTCACCTCTGCTTTGAGGGGTGCATGTGTCCTGCCTTCATACCTTTGGCCAAGGGCAAGTTGCCTGGTGGCCTCCACGTCCCCTGAATAGCTGACCATCCTCACAGGAGAGCAAGCTCACTCCACCAGTGCCTACATGCGATTGCACAGAAGTCAAAGCCACCTGTCTTGGAAACATTCATGCTGAAAAACTGAAATCCCACGTCCTGTTGCCAGGTAACGAGTGCTGCAAAGCTCCTGTGAGATGGCAGCTGAGCCCCACTGCTGCTGCCACACATAACACACCTAAACCAGGGGCAGGAGGTGGCTCCCTGGAAAGCAAGGCAAGCTTCCTATTACCAAACAGCCTGAATGGCATTAATGCATCAGCACGAGCACTGATGCCTACAGACATAACTGCAGCTATTACTCACTTGCTAGAAGAATATTTAAAACTTGCCTGCTGATGAAGAACAAGGTCAATAAATCAACAACTATGCTATGGACACAGCAAGCCCATGCAGCTCTGGGGCAGCCCAGCACTGAGATGCCTGGGCACAACATCTCAGTTTACCTGTCCTGTGAATAGGGCAGCAGCACAGCCATGCAGCATGAGGTCACAAATACAGCCCTGTAACCAGCCAGCACACCCATGCTGCACTTCCTGTTGCAGATGAGGACTGTTAAAGCACATTGGTAGGTGCAATAAGCTTTCATCAGCTGCAGTTTATCCTTTGCAGCCAAAAGCAAGAAAGTAATCACTACAGAAAAGCATCCAGGCCAACAGAGAAAGATGATACATGTTTTGCTCTATTTGCAGCAACAGGAATGGCTCACGTCAGTGTTTATGGACAGCAGAGTGGTGACATCAGCTCCGGAGAAAGGGAAGAAGAAAACGCTCCCCAGAGGCTGGTGGGCACCACAGTGGGACACTGAAGCTGGGGAATTAGCTGGTGTTTAGCCCCTTGCCCTGCCCTAGTGGGAGCCAGGCCAGCACAACCCTGAAGGCACAAGAAAAGGGAAGAGACTCGGTGTTCAGTAGGTACGTGAACAAAAACAAACGCCAACGCCAAAACTTAGAGAAGTCTGTGTCACAAGAGACTGCTCAGAGCTGCCTGCAGCTAGCATGGCAAAACATCATTGCGGTAATAGCCTTGGAAAGCAGCCACACTCCATGCGACATCAAAATGTGTAAGTGAAACTTAAACAGAACCAGAAAGTGGAAGTAGATTAAGTGGTAGCGATTTTTGAATCGCTCGTGAAATAAAGAGTTCCCCATCACCACACTGAGTTCTCCTTTTGGAGCAGAGAGCCCTTGGGAAGGAAAAATGTATTTTTTTATAGTAAAAGAAATACAATTTTGGGTCACCTACGTGTTCCAGAAACAAGAGAAACTTCAAACAATTAGCTTTCTATGGCTAATAATGAAACTGGATGAGGGGGAATATTGTCCCCCTCTGCTCTGCACTCATGAGGTCCCATGTGGATTACGGTGTCCAAGCCTGGGGCCCCCAGCACAGCTCAAGAAGGATGTGGAGCTGCTGGAGCAGGAGCAGAGACCACGAAGACTCTCATAGGACTGCAGCAGTTCTCCTATGAAGAAAGGCAAAGGAAGCTGGGCTTGTTTATACTGGAGAAGGCTCTGGGGAGACTTCAATGCATCCTTCATATACTTAAAAGGAATTCAGAAAAAAAGATAGAAGTGACTTCTTACATAGTCTGATAGTTGCAGGACAAGGGAGAATGCATGGCTTCAAACTAAAAGAAGGAAGATGTAGGCTAGATGTTAGGAAGAAATTATTTACTCAGAGAGAGATGGGACCCTGGCACTGCTGCTGCTGTGGGTGCTCCATTGCTGGTGGTGTTCAGGGCCATGGATGGGGCTTTGGACACTTGGGCTATGGGAAACTTTCAGGTCCCTTCCAACCCAGCCGTTCTATGAAGCTGCCTTTCTGTAGATTTGCTCTATCACTGTCCCACCTCACCCCACACCAACCTCCAGGCCTTGTGGCTGCACAAAGGCAGCATGAGCAGTGGCTGCTCTGGAGCTCAGTCACAGGATCATCGAGGTTGAAAAAGAGCTCTCAGATCCCCAACCCCACCGTGCCCACGTTTCTCAGTGCCACATCCCCACAGCTCTGGGACACCTCCAGAGACGGGGACTCCCACACCTAACTCGAGGCCATCACTCTCCCCCTATCGCTGTTACCGAAGAGCAGAGGCTGAACCCCTCCCCACATCCTCCCGTCAAGGCTGCAGCTCCACGCGCACCTCTTCTCCACACTGAGACCCACCCCGTTCCCTCAGCCGCTCCCACAGGACCGCACTCAGACCCCTCACAGCTCCGCTCCCTTTATCTGGACACGCTCCAGAGCCTCCTCGTCTTTCTCTCAGCTTTGGGCCCAGCTCTCAGCACAGCACTGAGGCGCAGCCCCGGCACCGCCTGCTTCAGCTCCGTACCCCCAACCCAGCCCCGGGCTACGAGAATACGGGCCGAGCGGAGCCCCACCCGTGGGGCCTCGGGCCGCGCTCACCCCGCTCGGGCCGAGCCCACAGCCGGACCCCGCGCCGCCGCTCACCTCCCGGCCGGTCCAGCTTGAGGATGTCCCGCAGGTGCTGCGTGGCGTCCTCGATGTCGATGCTGTTGGAGGAGGCCATAGGGCCCGGCCCGCTTCCCGCCCCGCCGCACCGTCCCGACCCGCCGCCCACGCTTCCGCCTCCGGTCCGCTGCCGGAGACGCTCCGAAGGGAAACAGCCGCCAGGTCAACGAGTTCCGGGCGCGGTGAGGGCGGGGCGAATATCGGCACCGCCCCGGCAGGGCGGCTTCTGTGGGGGTAGAACCGCTCCACGGGCGGATCTATGCGGTGTCCTCCGCTCCAGCCTCACGCCGAGCTCAGGGTGGGCGTTAGGAGCGATTGCTTCTCCCACAAGCGATGAGGCAGTGGCACAACTGGCCATGGAGGTGGAGAGTCCCCAGCCATGGAGGTGTCCCAGCGCCGTGGGGATGCGGCACTGAGGGACGTGGGCAGTGGGCACGGTGGGGGTGGGGATCTGAGAGGTGTTTTCCAGCCCTTAATGAAGCCCTCGGAAATGTTGGTCGGATGGTTTCTTGAGGTTTGCACGTAAAGGAGCTGTGATTCTGCTCACGTGCCAACTCGGATGCAGGAAGGATCAATTTATTCAGTTCCTCCAGTAGGGAAACGCCGCCACCTCCAGGGGGACAGAGACGACAGCCAACCACACGCAATACTGTCAGCCAGCCGCATACAAACTGAAGGGCGCTATGGGATGGACCTGAGTCACAGAATGGCCCGGGTTGGAAGGGACCTCAAGGGTCACGAAGCTCCAACCCCCCACCACACGCAGGGCCACCAACCTCCACATTTCATAGCAGCCCAGGCTGCCCAGGGCCCCATCCAACCTGGCCTTGAACACCTCCAGGGATGGACGGGGCATCCACAGCCTCTCTGGGCAGCTGTTCCAGCACCTCACCACTCTCACAGTACAGAACTTCCCCTGACATCCAACCTCAAGCTTCCCTCCCTCAATTTCAAACCATTTCCCCTCGTCCTGCTGTTATCTGCCCTTTCCAAGAGTTGATTCCCCTCCTGTCTGTAGGCTCCCTTTAGGTACTGAAGGCTGCAATGAGGTCACCCCGCAGCCTTCTCTTCTCCAGGCTGAACAAGCCCAGCTCCCTCAGCCTGTCTTCGTAGGGAGGTGCTGCAGCCCCTTGATCATCTTTGTGGCCCTTCTCTGGACCCTCTCCAACAGCTCCCTGTCTTTCTTGTACTGGGGCTCCAGACCTGGACACAGCACTGCAGGTGGGGCCTCACAAGAGCAGAGAGGGACGATCACCTCCCTGTCCCTGCTGGCCACCCCTCTGCTGATGGAGCCCAGGATCCCATTTGTTTTCTGAGCTGCAAGAGCACACTGCTGGCTCGTGGTCAGCTTTTCATTCACCAGGTTCCCCAGGTCCTTCTCCACAGGGCTGCTCTCAATGACCGCTCCTTCCAGTCTTCCAGTCTGCATAGATGCCTGGGATTCCTCCGGCCCAAGTGCAAAACCTCGCACTTTGCCGTGTTGAACCTCATTAGGTTCACCCAGGCTCACTTTTCAAGCCTGTCCCTCTGAATGGCAGCCCTTCTTTCCAGGAACCTCCGAGCTGGAGGTGGGTATCATCCCATATGAAGAAAACACAGCCAGCTTCTTTAGCTTTGAGAGTTAACACAAGAAGCAGCACGAAGATTAACTGCAGGCTACACAATTGTCAGCCTTGTGAATTATTTCAGGGTTTTGCATTGGAAAATAAAATGGCTGAGATCTAACTTATCAAGCAATGTTAAAAGCTGAGCTGGAAGCTTCTAAGAGCTGCTTCCTTTCTAAGAGAAGGAAGATGCTGCTTTACTAGGCTTTGCTGGGAAAACCATCAAGCACTTTCAGTTTGAGTTCTAGGTTCACAAACATTTCCCTACCAGGCAGGCAAGCGGTACCCAAACCAAACTCATATCCAACTCATTAAAGCTATTTAGACTGTTAAGAAAAATCTTATGTTTTTATTGTGTAATGTAGCATTGAAACATCTGAACAAATCGGTATCTGGGCTGTACAGGCTGCTGTTCTTTCAATTCTTTGGGTTATAGAGCATCTTGTCAGTACATAAACAACAACCTTTTGCATTTTAAATTCTTTCCGAGGCATGCTGGTACAACACAAATTTCTCTTGTCAAATGCAGCTAACTAACTTCCAAACATCATGCACAAGGAACTCATCTAGTGACAATGTAAACTCAGCAGAAGGGCAGGTCACAGCTCTTGCTTGCTCACGCTCTGCAGTGCTGCAGGTTTGTGTATGATATTTGGAATGTTCTGTGAGTGTGAATAATATCAGTAAGAGGAGAGAAGAAGAAAAAAAGAACAGGTGCCTCGGGGTCGCCAGCTCAGCCAAAGTTGTGCAATGCTAGCCTGAACATGTCATTGGTGCAAACCCAGGCATCGTTGATGTTCTTTAATAGAAATATCTGGTGGAATCCCATGATAGGATCTTCATCAGCCTGTGGAAAGAAAGGAAAAATGTTCAAAAAGCTCTGTCTTGAGAAATGTATTCCAACACACAGTAAGAAAACTTAAAAAGCTAATGCTAACAGTGAGACTGCATGCTGTAAGATAACTAATACCTCGAGACACTCACACAACCAGGGGTCTCTTTCCAAGTTGCTTGCAAACACAAACCTAGGGCCCAAGGACAGAAATCCCGTGATGCTTTGTTAGAGTTTTCTGGAATAATTACACACACCTCATTCCAGAAACCTCACAACACCGCCTGCCTCACCGTGTGGAACCACAGACCTTCTTTGGGCCTCGCCCAAGGAACCAAGTGTAAGATGACACATTTTCAAAATAGGTTATAACTGCTGTAGTTTGGATTGGACCTCAGAAGAGATTTTCTCTAGAAGCCAACAGCAACAGTGCTGCCTGAATTCTCTCTGTAACAATCTCAGCTTTTGAAATGTTTCCCAGAGCAGGTACAGCTGGCCAGCAATACAATGCTTCCTGCTGCCATTTCCAGGACCAACTCTGAAATGGTAGCTGTAGCTGCAAGGAGGTGTTGAAAAGCACAGAGAATCTTTCCAGCGGTGCCTTATCTTCTGTCTTTGCCAATTCAGCTCTGTGCTTACAGGAATGAGGGACTACAGAAGTAGGAATATCAATAGAACTGAATTGAATAGGACTGCGGGGAGGCTAGTTCTCCAATCAAATGCTTACCAGTCTCATCAGAGACATTATACAGCCTCAATACAAAGTGGAAATCACTACAGGATTTAGTCTGAACAATCCATAGGATCTAGTAACAAAAAAATCCCCCTACACTGACCATACTGCATTCAAGTTAGCCTTTTTGGAGGATTTTAAGCTTTCAGAATGAGAAGGGGAAAAAAGCATAAAAAGGAAGTATTGAAAAAACAGCAGCCAGAAGAACACGAAACTGTCAAAATGCTGAATGTTTACTCTCAGTGGTCTAGCTGTCTAGCAAGAAAAGCAAATGAAAAGATTGAAGAAAGAGAACTGGTATCTATAAACATCTTTTTAAAAATATAAAACATATGTAGATGAAAAACTGACTGAGGAATAAAGACAACTTTGAGGAGCAGCTTGCTAAGAACAGCAACCACATCACAGAGCAGGAAGCCTGCCACAGCACTCACAGGATCAGTGTGGATAGGATAGGAGTGTGTGACTGAAGCACAGCAAGAAAATTCAAATCTAAAACCAACGGCAGGGATTTCATAGCAACAACTAGCAAAAAAAATGGTATGTGATATGCAGTGTCAAGAAATATATCCATGTAGGATGTATTTTCAAGTACATCCACGGAAGAACACCAAAAAGGGTGCTAGATTAGCTGCTGTCCCTCAGGAAAGTGATACTGAAATTGGTTTTCGGGTGGTCCTATGTTGAGCCAGGAGTCATATTTGATCCTTCAGTGTCTCTTCCAACTCAGAATATGCTATGATTCTGTGAGTAACTTCTTGGAAACAGCAGCTCAGAGCTCAACAGCTATCACGACGAAAGCGTCAGCAGTTATTAGGAAAGGAACAGAGACCAAAGCCCACAATTATGCAAACACAAATGCACAGAGCACCCACATACCAAATCCTGCATGCATTTCTTACATTAAAAAAAAAGAGAAAAGTAGAAAAGGTAGAATAAGGAAAGGCAAGAGAAGGGTAAGAGATGATCCAGCTACCAAGCTTGCTACTGAAGAAAGTAAACTGAGATTGACTCTAGCTTGAAAAAAAAAAAAAAAAAAAAACACACAAAACATGATCAAGTGGGAGAATGAGGAAGACTATCAAAAAAATCACAGAGGACAAAGTGAGTGAGCAATCTGGTGTCCTACAGGCAGCAGAAGTATCAGTGAGTCCAAGCTGAAATACTGAAAAAAAAATCATCAAGACAAGCGCTAATAAAGTCACAGTTCAACAGCATGATGAACTGAGCAGCTTTGTGTCGTGCTGATACAAGCCTTCTTTCACACTGGGCAGAGGCTCCACAGTAATTAACACAATGCAAACACTGCAATTGTGCTGAATTAGACTGGCTGTCCATCTTGTTCATTAGCACATATGACAGCAGTCACAGCAATTATTTCAGGGGAATTACCATCATTATGTCTATCTAGAAAGATGCTTGCATGTCCATCCAGAGGAGGCGCCCTGTGTGCTGAAGTCTGGGAGTGAAATGTCATCTCTAGCTTTTCCCAGGTACCAGACATAATGCTTAAATCCCAGTAAGGTCTTGCTACTCCTTGATATTCATTTTATACTGCACACACTGGGATCTTTAAGAAAGTGGAGTACTTCAAAGTTTGAAATACAACCTTGTATTTGATAGCACCTTATTAATGTAGTCTTTTTGGTCTAAGCCAGAATTGACTTCAGGTTCATTTCAGCTCCCCTCTAATGGCTTCGTTTAAACCACCAGGCAGAATCTTACCAGCTTGACTAAATATTAATTACAGCTATTAGTAAGCATTTTGCATACTCACAGTTGCCCTCTGGTCTCCTCTGAAGTCACCAAGGCACCTACCAGAAGATGCTGACGTAGTTCTCACCAAATTTGAGCTTACTCATTACTGAGATGAGTATACCTCTACAAAAACAGATCACTAACAGCCTGGTGTAGAGCAGGTTTTCTCCACATGTGGTAAGCACAGCTACACCCCAGCTGGTAGCACTTGGCTTGAGGGGAAGTTCTTCTTGCCCTATGTAATTCAGGACTGGACATGTGAAAAAAGAGTTCTACACAGTTGCTCTTCTGCATGTTGCTACAATAAGGTCACATACTGTTGTTTTCTTTATTCATTTAATGTTATGTCTTCATAGAATAGGGGAGCAATATTCTCTAAGAACAAGGAAAACCTTCAACTACATCTACATCAAATGAAGTGATTTATAGTCAGTCTGGTCTCAAGATTCTGAATACGTGCTGTTAACAAATAGCCGAGACCCACAGCCAAGATTCTTGAGATGCTCCACAAGGCACACACTAATCCAAGCCCAATTTATGTGAGATCTGAATCACAGCTCAAATAACCTCACTGAAACATTTTATCCTTACTTTCCTCTCCAAATTTAGCTGTGTCCAACTCAAAATTTGCATTTCAGATGCGAGCACACACTTTAAGTATGTTTTTCCTATTTTATTCCCTATAGTTTCAACACTTTCATGACATCTTTGAGCAGGTCAGAGAATCAGACTGGAAGGATCCTCTGATTTCCAGTCCAGCCTCAGATCTGCAGCAGGACTACCAGCAGCACTGCACCAGACACAGCTTTGTCCAGCAGAGCCCTCCATGCATGAAACATTTCACAATGTGTCCAGGCAATATCTCTCAGGGTTCCAACCCTTCTGCCAAGTCGTCCCTTGTATTGAGTCTGAACCTCTCAAGCTGTGGTTTGCAACCACTATCCTTTGTTACATTGCCTGGCACCACCAAGAGTTTGCTTCAGGTCAGTGGAGATACTGAACTCCCAGTCATTAGCAGAAGTACCACACTACCTTACGTCTACACTGCAGGTACACAGCCCTCAGTCACCTCCTCTCCAGGCTCAAACTCTCAAACACTGGTGATCTTGGCAGCTTTTTGACCTCTTCCAGTTCTTCCTACATCCCTGCTGATCTCGAGGCTTGCAACTGTAGGAAAACCTGAGTCACATCACAGGTGTTAGATGCTACACTACCTTGTAATCCAAGTGTAGCTGCCAAAGAATATTTTCACTAGTCCAAAAATAAAATAAAATAAAATAAAATTCTCCTCTTGTCTGGAAAGAAAGAATTTTAGTCTCTTTTCATCAGCTCCCCACAGAAAGTGTTAATTGAAGTGCATACTTGCAGCTATCTCTGTCTCAAAGGAGAGGCTAGTAACTAGAGAACAGTTTTTTTCCAGATGTTAGGCCTCATTTAACAGGCTTTAAGCAATGCTTTCAAATAGCCAACATGCACTGCAAAACCATCCAGTGATTTGGGTTACCGATTTCCTTTCCCTTTCGAGAAAAAGGGACACTGCATAGTAGTTATTCACATTAATCCCATAACACTTCAAAATTCACACTCAGAGCTGCAGATTTTCCACACTGCTCTGAGAATGTGCAAGCCACAGCCATGCTTCTCAGCCACCACGAGCTCAGCTGACAGAAGAGCCAGAAGAAGGCACTCCTTACTCAACCAGGACAGTGAGGACTGCAGGGAGCAGAGGTAAGGCAGAAGTTACACGTTGTGGAGGGCTAGCCTGAAGACTTCATTGGTGCACACCCAGGCACCTTGAATATTTTTCAACAAAAACGTTTGTTGGAAGCCTAGAACCTGGTCATCATCTGCCTAAGCATGACAGGAGAAATATATTACTGGGTGAAGCACACTGGAAATACTGGGTAACATGCTGGAGCATCACAACAAAAGAAACTTACTCCTGAAGGCTTAAACTGATGCTCAATCGTAATAGTTAAAGCAAGCAAGCACGCATAATGAACAGCAATAAAAAGCTGTGAGAGCAGAACTGAAGTAGGTGGAGGCACATTTATTATCCATCCACAGGTTTGAAAGCATTATTGCCCATCTCAACATCAATTACAGAGAATCTTGCACATTCACTTGATAATATGCTTTTTGATAAAAGCTCTGTGTTTTTTCTGCCAGGGAGCCTGCCCCTCACTAGAGGCATCATTCACCTCACTCAGATGCGCTCTGTTACACTCTAATGCCTTCTTCTAGAAGCTGTTGTGTCCAATCCCCTTAAGTTCAGATTGCTCCAAAAGATATTCTATGTTTACAGGTCATACTGATATGAGCACACAAGGCTGCAGACCGGAGCAGCACAGAGGCAGACTCAAGACACAGGGCAGTTGTGGTTACAACTGACGACAGTTAAATCCCACTCCAAAGTGAAAGGCCAAAAGATTTAAAGCATAATAATGCATGTTTTTCCAAGGCATAGTGCTGTGGTAAAGGAAGTAGAGTTTGACAACAGTAGACTTTGGCCCGATTAATTCTTCAGAACCATTCTTGCACAGCTAAGAGAGCCAAGGCTTTATAACAATTTGATAACAGCTCACTCCACAATGTATGAAGGAAGAATAAGGTTTTACTTTTCATGCATTTTGAAGCTTTTCTCCCTAAAACCAAACAAGATGAAAATACAGTGGCTTATGAAGAAATGCCAAGGTGCGTCCAGCTCCCTTGCAGTGAGTCTTCACTGAACTTTTCAGATTAGCCATTCAATCTGCCGGGGCCTCTGAAAACCCACTGAAGCATCACACCAAGAGTGACCACTCAGAAAAAGCATGCTGCAGGTCCTTCAGCCTAGTTACTTTCCTGCAAGATCCTTCACTACATAAAACAACGCAGGTTTTGCAAAGAGAATTCAAAACCATACGCATCAGTTGTACTGAGCTTTCAAGAATTTGGTTGAGTTGTGAACAGGAAAAGTGAAGAGATGTTTTTTTTCCTTCAAATCTAGGTACTAATGGTCCTTAATGTCTTTGCTCTTGTGCAGAACAGCCACACCATTAAGGTAACTCTTCAATAAAGGTAAGCATGCAGCTCTGTGTTTTTGTGCTACAGCATTTCCTGTTCAATACAAACTAGAGATGGGTTGAGTTCCTCACCAGCTCTACTAAGTTACTTACCGAGCCCTGCTGTTCAGTCACCTTATCTACAACAGCACCAAGGTGTACTAAAGTGATTGCTAGCATGCATGCACAAGAAAAAGCATTTGCTAAGTATGACAAACAGCTTCGTGTACTGACAAGAGTGGTTGCTATATACATCACGTTAGAGACTTGCTGAGTATTTGCCCATCTGTAGTGAGTATCACAGTGGTCTTTCTGAACACTTTCTCAATGAGGAACAGCATCTCTGAGCATTAAACCACACATTTTCATATCAGCTCTGATCCACTTGGTGATTACGCAGTAAGCTTAAAAACATGACTGTGCAGAACCAGAGGCAGCTGTGAGTGGCCCAAGACATTGACTTAAAAGGAGTCTCGGTTACATCACTGAGTTTCGTGCACACCCAGGCATCAGACATCAGATGAGATCAGCATGTCTGACCTCACACCTGCCCTGCAATGCAGTGCTTTCTGGGAGCACATGTGGTTCTTTCCTCAATCAAGTATAGGCAAGCAAAAGGGAGCACCAAGAAAGCTGGAATCCAATTCGCAGCTAGGATGCAAGAGCACCTTTAAGGAGAGCCAAAGCCATCTGTGTTAGGCTTATAAGTGGATGTTCAAAAAAAATGTTTGCTAGGCAAACAGATTTAAGCTTTCAGTCCTAGGTTTGCTTAACAGTACACTCTGTTGAAGTCTGAAGGTTAACAGAAGTGCCATTTAAAGTTAATAGGACAAGGAAGCCTAAATAGCTATTGTAAGAGAAACAGGGCCCAAAGCAACTCTAAAGGCTGCATGGTTGCATGGCTTTGGAGTCCTGTCTTGACAGCTTGGCTGGACCAAACTCCAACAAATCTTGTTCTGATAATTATAACTATGGTGATTTCCCACTTTTAAAATAAAACATTGCCCACTGAGTGCAAGTTCTTAAATACATGGTATTTTTGCAGATTCTAAGACAACTCCTTTCATTAAGTAGTATCATTAACTTGCATCATTACATACCAGGGCTGCAGACATTTCTTCAAAAGAAGATGAGATTGAGCAAGCTCATGCAGTTCAGTACTGCAACTTAAACAGCAGTGTAACCATAGTATAGCCTGGAAACTATTCTGGCTTTTCTTCACAAGAAATTCTTCAAGCAAGAAGTGTGTGAACTCGGAGGGAATATTCCCACTGCTTCTGCCTACCAAGGTTAACACCAGGATTATGGATTTGTACTTTAAGAGAGCAAAAAAGTGTAGTCTTACTGAATAGTTGTCAAATAACAAAAGATGTATACTACCACAGCTCAATGTAAATATAATAAATATTCTATTAGAGCTGCTTTTGTTGTCCAGGAACAGCGTAGTGATGCTTCTGAGTGCAACTGACACTAAAATCTTACAGCAGAATAAGGAAAATATTGATGCTTCTTGAGCCCCTATGATACCTGTGTACATAATGTAGTAGAACCACAGCATCTTGCTGCATGTGAGCCAATGACTGCCAAATTACAGGTGATTTTACCTAGTGCAAGCTATCTGAAGTACTTTCTTGATAAATTTGAACAGCAGAAGAATGAGATCCCAGTGCAACCTTACCAGAATTCCTTCCCCATTGGTATTGGTATTTTGTTTTCAGAACTTGGATGATTTAGTATCCTGCAAAAACCCAAGATATAAGCATTTGTTACTGCTTAATGGAAAGAGTTTACCTTAAGCTGTCCCACTACCATACTGAGTATACAGCTGTCAGGTGTAGGTTGGTGGTCTTGTGCTGTGATGCTGTGTTGTATTTTTTGGAAAGGAAGGCTCTGTAATGAAAAGTGAAAAACAAACAGTCATTGCATTACTGAACTCACAAAACACAAATCCAACAGTATGAAGTATTAGATTTTAGCAGTACTGGATAGAGAGCTTTTGCAACTCAACACTACTCAGCTGGGTGGATCATAACAGTTACTTCGTGTCATGGTGCTTTAAAAGTAGGTATGTCACTATAGTCATTAATTAGTATTTTTTCCTTGTCTAATTGCATGGCCTCAAGAGCTTTACTCATCTGAAAGCTGGAAGTTCACATGAGGAAAGCAGAAACTCTGCTCTGCATAATAATAAAAGAGCATATGATCTAACACACAGGGCTTACCATACAAATCCAAATATGCTTCTTCCTTAAAGTGGCTATTAATAGGAACAGAGATTGACCAAGAACTTGCATTCAAGACCTAAATTTCTCATCTCTACCTTTTCTGTTTGATTTTTTTTTTACTTGATGTTAGCAACTGAAGAGAATCAGAACAGCAACTGGCAACATCTTTGCCATGAGCGAGGCAGGACAGCAAAAGCACATATACTGAGAAGAAAAAAAGCTGGAGTTAGAAGTGCAAGATACATACACCAGACAGAGAGGAGTGATCCCTTTTTTTCAGTTTAGACCACATTCACACGCTAACCACTGATGACTCCAAGTAGCAAACTTGCAAACAGTTTGAGTTTCTAAGAGTTCTGATGAAGCTCTAGGCAAGAATGTGGCTGATATCTAAACTCAACACAGGAAAGCAGATGCAGTCACTTGAACAAGTAGGATGTACTGACTTCACTCAATCCTTCTGATTTTTAAGAGGCTTAAGACAGACCCAAAGGTGCCCTTTGACAAGTTCTGCATTACCCTTGAGCGGAAAGAGCTTGAAAGACTTCCTAGAAGGCAGACATAAGAAGAGAAGACAGGAGCGCTACTAGCAATAACATCAACTACCAACTTGGCTCTACAAGTATAAGGTTTCAGGAAGCATACCAGGAAACTAAACTCTTGGCTAAGAAAGAACACAACTGTGGAAGGATCAGGATTGAAGGGAACAAAGTAAGCGTACAGAGCAGCCCTCCAATTGCAGAGATACACTATTCAAGAAAAGCCTTGAATAAAGCCTCCAGTATTTCCTCTTGGCTGGGTTAATAATGCCAAACTACCATGAATTGGAAAAATGAGTCTGCTGGTTTGCAGAACGTTTTCCAAGGTCACCATCCTGAACTTGAATGTGTGATGTGCATGCCCAGCCTGCACAAGCATAGGCTGGGACATCATCACACCCATCCTTCAACAAATGAGAGCGTTACAAAACTCAGCCTGACCTCAGCACAACAGCTATGTGTTAAGCAGGTACTGCAACAGTCCTGTTGGGCACAATGGTGCCTGTTTAAAGACGGCTGACTGACCCTGTCAGAGAAAAAGGGCCCTAATGGTTGGCAGCCAAACAAGCTATTCCTCCTTGAATACAGTGACTGGACTGAGTAAGGTCAGCCAGGATCACCAATATTTAAGATTAAGGAAGACTACCTCAAAAGATGGTTGCACACGGATACCCACCTGTACCAGAGAGCAGCATTTCTTTACATGCAGAGTACAGATAAAGTGGCTGATGAGTGAAAAGCCATACGCAAAGCTTTTAGAGTCCTCTGAGAAAGATTCTGGACCTTTCATTATTAGAACTGCAGAATTCTCCTTTTATGTCATGAGAAATTCTGCAAGAATAAAGTTTTTTGGGTAGCTTAAACTCAGCCCTGGTTGCAGACTAAGCAGGAAGTATGAGAAGCAAGCTACCTGCCACACAGGATCCATCCTTGACTTCCTCTGATAGACCTCACAGTGCAGAGACTATTTCCTACCACAAATGCAAGCACTACTCCTACTTTACGAGATGCCCAGCCTGAGAAGCCTACTACATGCAATAAGCTAAATCCAAGGCCTTACTGGTAGAGCTTTTGGATAGGCTTGGTTAATGTAGGAAAACCAAACTGCAGCAGGATTCTTCAAGAGACATGAAGAGACCTCACCAAACACTAAAGCTGGTCTGCAAATGTTCCATCATTAGAGCTACCCACTCCAGCTTCTTCCCTGCTCCATGAAGCTCCTGGAACTATGGCATTACCCCAAATGCTCAAAGCAAATAGGCACTCTAAGATGATTCTTTCATCCAGCACCAGTTAAGACAGAAGGCATGTGTATCAGCTCCCACTCTTTAACAAGGGTGCAAGCGCACAAGTGCTTGCAAAGCAGTGTCTTTGTGACTTTGCCCAATTCTATCAGCACCACCTGACAGAGCAGGCTGAAAGGTGCTGTAGTGTTGCTATAATACAGCAGAGATCTTGCTGTTAAGAGGAACCTGCCTCTTTGTGCTCAGGGCCTAAAGAACACAGGATCACAGAAGTGCAAAAGAACTCCAGCGACGTACCCAGCAATACTCAGACAGTCCAGAAGCACAAAGAGAGCAGGTGTACAAATTAGGTTAAAAGAGCAAACAAAACCCACATAGCTCAGTGCTGACAGCTACAGAGCAAGAGTCAGAGTAAGATGCCACAGTCCCATAACAAGCCACGGCAGGGGAGGGCACAGAATAATCTTACTGCATTTCTTCCTTCCTTTAAGCAGATGGATGTAATCAAAATACTTCCTTGGGGAAAAGAAATATGCCTCTGTTTACCAAGCAAGACTGTGCAGCAAGCACGTGAATGCACGAAGTCCAACTTCCACCACAAAAAGGTAAGGTGAAAAGATGATACAACACTGATGGGAAAGAGGCTGATCTGCACTGGACCAGATCCAAGGCAGCAGCCTGAGATGCTAGGGCCAGGCAAATTTTAGCTGGTTGGGTGTCTAATTGGCTGCTGAACACTGAGTAAACAAGCAACTCCAGAACATGATTATCTCCTCATGCCTCATCTAGAAGTGAGTTGCAAGCTGTACTATTTCTGAGGTGTGTGGCCTTCTCAAAAGCAAAACAGGCACCTAAAACTCAAATCTAAGAGTAAATCTCAACTTTTACACTGCAGTTAAAGATACCTTGGATGAAAGCACTGATCCCAAAACACAGGAGGAAGAGCTGTGTAACAACACACGTAGACAAACAAAAGATTTTCTTCTTAAAGTGTAAGACAGAAAGCCTGAAACTGTCACGTTGTTTGAGGTACTGTGCCCTGAGCAGAACATCAGAGCTATAAAGCACATGTTCCACATATCTTGCAAGAGCAAAAGTTTCAGGTCCCACAGCAGCTTACAAGCACGCTCATTTATACAGAAGAGGCATATCTCAAAAAGATAAAACTTCTCCAAGTTTAACTAAAAACATGGATGGAGAGTTTCAGTTTGCATACGTTACAAAATACTTTCCTCTGACTTGATGCAAGAAGAAACACTGACTTCACAGCACTGAAACATAACTGTAACTACCCATACCAGAAAGTCAAGGTATGCTGTACTGAGGGTAACCAGGTTCCTCACTGTAGAACTTAAATCACATTTTTAACAGACAGCTAATTTGCAGTCTACAGCATTGTTTCCCCAAAACATTCAGGAAGGACTAAAGGCTTACAGAGAGTTTTTCAACGATAGCTGCTTTGCCCTGGAACTGCTGTCCTTCCCACGTAAGGCATGATGCATCAATCTGAGGGAAAAGGGAAAACAAAAATCATCAGCCTGCTTAGGTAATGCTTCACAGATCTTATTAAGAGGTTTTGCTTACTTGGCATGTATCCTTAGAATTCAGCTATTTGTAAACTACCTCAAAGGGAGATGGAAAGAAACCACAAAGAGCAATTGAAATAGTTTAGAACTGTCAGGTGAAAATCAAGTAGATTAAGTTTCACTATCGTGATTCTACCAGCAAAAAAGTTCCTGGCTCTGGATTTAAGTTAGCTTTCATGAGAAGGTCTAAAAGTATGGACATAAGTCAAGCACACAGAGAATAAATGAAACCTGATAAAATATCTTGTACTGTCACACTTTATTCAACTAAGGCACTGACCTGCATTTCCTATTCACGCCCAGAAAAGTGGAATGTGCCTCTAAAGGCTTTCTAACAGATCACCACCCCTGTGTGGCACAAAACGATTGAGATGCTTCAGTCTAAAAGCTCTTCCCATGTACAAGAGGGAGAGAGCATGCAGAGCACACTACATCAGGTGCAACAGCAACAGGCAAAGAGCTTCATATCCATGGAACTCCACCAAACACTACATCAGTGAGCTGCACAACACAGTCTGCTGCTGCATAGGTACCTCCACTGAATGCTGATGAAAGGTAAAAATTTAGAGCTGTGATTAAACATTGGCTACTTGTTTTTCCCTGCTTTATGGGCTCTCTGTTCACAGCTCCTTTGTCAAAACAAGGCAACAGCTAGCAAACACGTAAGAATCCAAAGAGCAAATGTTATCAGTATTGGTAGACACTGCTGAGGTAGGGAGGGGCATCAGACAGTGCTCCTACAACTTAAATCCTCCAGAACTTGGTGAATCTTCATATGACTCATTCAGCAAGGGTCAGAAAAACAGGACATGCTGCTGGAAGACTCGTCAGACTTGAGTGCCTTGCTGAAACAGCCCAGCCACCCAGCAGCATTCCTCACCACCAGTAATCACACAGAGCACTCTGAATCTTCTAGAGGCAAAAACTGTTAAGTTCAGCAAGTGCAGTTGCACTGACTGATATTCCAAGTCAGGTTAAAACCCACTATCCCACGTGTGATGTGACAGGGTATCTTTACTACTTACATATATTGCTCCTAACTGAGTCCTGTCTGCATCAAAAAGCTGGTAGTAATGTTGTACGAAGCTGGACCCAATCTGCTCCCAGATAGGCTTGTCTCCCATTCTGAATCCTCACCTACAGCTGGTGACTGTAAAACAAAACAAGGAATTATCAGAAAGAGCAAAATACATAAACAAGAGAAACACATGGCTGAAGCACCAGTGGACACAGACTCCCTCAGCTGGCCAAAATTCTTCTTTAGGAAAAGGACAAACAACACCTCAGCATCCCACACTTCTGTGAAATAAGTCCTGGACACCAAATGGTTTTATTCTGTATGAGAGCAGTCAGAGATTTCTAGTGCTGTTTCAGTGGAAAGTCAACTCACGAAGCAGAGAACAAGAACCAAAGTGAGTAAATGTTACTGCCTCACATTCATAGATTTCAAAAATGTCACCATCTGAAAAAGTTGGCTAGCTGCTGCTATTCTGACTCGATCTCATTTACTGTTAACAACACAAGTGTTACGAGTGATTGTCTGCAAGGCTTAAAGCACTTATTTACCCATTCAGCCCCTGAACAGGGCATTCTACCCCACACGTGTCCCTCTATGAAGAGCATCCTATTAATGGTACACAATCAGAGTTCATTCACTTCCATTAGCTAGCTGCTTAGCACAGCCTAGCTTTAGGACCTGCTTTTCTCTAGTATCCCATCACTAAGGCTGAGGTTCACTCAGCATTTATAATTGAACCTGGAGTCATTTCAGGATGTGTGGTAAAATTAAGATTTCTCCTAACTAAAAGAACATTCCTTTCAACTAAAGCAGTCTGTGTTTCCAGCTCTCCACATCTGACCTACACAGGGTGTGCTGCTCCTACAGGCTCCACGAAGAAAAGGCCATCTCTCCATATTGTGCATGATTCTCAGACTGATTCTTTCTTTCAATCATGGCAGTCAGAAAGCTAATTTGAAGTTCAGCCCTCCCAGGGATGGATACCCTTCTCTGTAAGCATTGAAATGTTCTTTTTTTTTTTTTCCTGGAACAGTACACAAAACTCACCTATTCCATTTCTGAAATATTCTTAATTCATCAGCAACCACGCAGCCAGTGAGGTCAGCACTGAACTCAGGATCCCCTTACCGCGAAGTAGACAACCTCAGCTTGTACTGAAGGATTTTGTATTGAAAGAAAATCTTCCTAAAGTCACTTCCTTTCTTTCAAAGACCCTCTGTCCCACACTTCAGAAGAGTTATCAGCAGCTCCACAGCTATACAACAATTCCAGACTGTGCCTGAGCAGCACAAGCAGGATTTGCCAGTGAATCTCCCCACATGTAGCAAAGGTCTCCCACACAACACTGTTGGGGGGCTGCCTCAATCCTGAATTTGCACAAGCATGCAGAGTTTTAGGAATGCACCAAACAATCCCATGGGAAGTAATCTGCATAAGCTCACTGTGCAAGGCCTTCAGTTTTCCCAAGAAGCAATAATCAACCAAAAACACAGCATGGGATTCTCCTCTTTCACTATGTTTGTCAGGATAGACCTTGCACACACCCACACACCTTTGAGAAGAAACATCCGGATCTAGAATGAATGGCAAGACTGCTATGGGCTCGAGCATACTGCCTTTGTGTCACTATCTTGTCCTTCCTTGTTGAATTCTTAACGTAGCACAGGCTACAATTTTTGTCTCTCACAATTAAAAAAAGCCTTCTTACCACCCTGTGCCCCCTAACACCACTCCTTCTACACTGGCTCAACTAAGCAAACTTCATGTGATTGGTTTTGACTTGCTGAGCCCTGGCTGTGCAGTTCTGTTGTTATTTCACAGGTGGAAGAGACACGTTCATGCCCAAAGGATGAGTAACACAACCCAAACCAGCAGAGACCTCCTTAGCTACCAGCATCAGAGGCAGATGGGCCTTGTGTTGCCCTCCTAGCATTTGAGACATTGGCCATAAGCCTCCCAGTGTGCTGCTGAAGATGAGGTCTACCTCAAAGCTCTCTGTCCCATCTCAAAAGTCCTGGGGAAAGCAGCTATCCACTCCAGCTTCAGGAAGTCTTCCAGACGATTTATCCTCCCATCGTAGTCTTCTCTGTGCACGCTGCAGCCCAACTAAGTGACACGGAGCACGTCTCTCAGAACACCTCTGTACTTCTGCTCCCACTTCCTCACCTTTGTACCAAGGCCAGGCACAAGGATTCAATGCTTCCTACAAGCAGAAGATGAACCCTGGAAGGGCAGCACAGCTCACAGGTCTTCCAAAACATGTCCTTACTGGAGAAAAGAGAGCCTGGATCACACACAAGTGTGCCAGCCTCCCTCTCAGCTTCTGCAGAAGCTTTCCGATGTCCTCAGTGCACTTCTCCCTGTACTTTCTGCTGGTGAGGACGCCCATGCCTTGTTTGGAAAACCAGAAGTACCAGTATTTGTTTTCTTAAAGCCTGTTTGCATTCCAGACCTGAGGGTACCTACAGGTGATAGTCTGGGATGGCAGGCTGGTGGTTGCTGTGCAGCAAACAGCCCAAATGAAAAAATCACTTCTGTTCAGTTTCAGTGGCCCATCACAGCTTCAGCTCCAGTCCATGAACATAGATAAGCATCAGACATCCTCCCTAAACGTTCAAGTGTGAATCTCATTAAACAGTATCTAACTAGTAAATGGCAGCCACCAGCTTATTCTTCTGCATGTAAAAGTTGGCCAAGTGAAATCTGTTAATCCACGTGTATTCCCCCTTAAGAGCTCACAGCACCATCACACAAAGCTGTGTGGCGCAGCTGTGCACCAGCTCTGCAGCTCCTTGAGCCCCAGCCACTCTGAGCTCCTCGAGGCACTCAGCCTCACACAAACACCAGACACCTTCTGTTCAAGCATGAAACCAAGAAAGACTGTAAGATTGTCAGAAATTAAGGGACTGGAATTTTAAATTTAGAAAGTGGTATCATGGTTTTTAAAATTAGCGTGCAAGTTTGCTACCTCCTCCTTAAAAATGTATTTGTATTCTGTTAGGTAAAATACTGCTAAATAAATCTGTATAAATCCAACAGTGTTGATTTTGTTAGAGAAGTGAGAGCTGAACTCAAAAAAAAAAAAAAAAAACCTGCTGGAATTAATGACTCCTGGTTAATTTTGACTCCTTTTTTTCCCTGTGCCACTCATACATGGTTCTGTTTAATACACTCTTCCCCAAAAGACTTGTCTTCCTTTTCTGATGCGTCACCCTTTCCTCCATGGTGTCTCATGTTTCCTGCTGTGACGTTTAGAGCACAGGTTCTTTCCAGAAGCTCAGCAGCAAGGCTGAGCTATCAGTGTGCCTCAGTGGAGTCTAACACTTGGACTCACAGTACTTGTTACATTGCTTGGAATCTGCTCATACTATAGAGCTCATCCCCAGCTCAGACATCAGCCAGCAGTCAGTGTTCAAGCAGAAACCCAATGCAGTCCACAGAGGTTACAGCTGCCAGCAACTCTCCCTCTGCCAGGTACACTGTGACAGCACAGCGCTCTGCCGCTGCTCTGCAGGGGATCTCTTGGCGACATCCACCCAGGTTTTCCTTCCCCACCACATGCTGACATCCCCTAATGTAAACTCCTATCCCCCGTGTGCCTCCCCCACTTCCTACACCTCTTAACCAACACAGCAGTGGCTGAATCCCCACCACCCTCATCCTCCTGCAGCTCAACACTGCCACATCCCTGACCCCAAAGCAAAGGTCCTCAGCACAGATGGAATTCATATCTACACCCTGCAAGACTTCCCAGTTCACCTTGGTAGCCTTTCCTCAATGCAAACAAAGCCACCACAAACAAAACTCCTGCACGGCCCCACCCACTGCAGCATCACTGCCCCATGCTTCTGTTGCTGCTCAATCTTGCCAAACCAACCAAGGCAGCCTAATAACCCAAAGCCTCCCTCCTCATCCTGTGATGTCTTGTGCCACCAGCCATACAGGTCTGCCACAGAGATGACAGCCTGAATAAACCTTGACCAGATGGCAACAGCAGCAAGGGGGAAGGAAAGAAGGTAAGGAATGGGACAGAGGAGGCAGGAAGAGATGGGACTTCACATGGGCCCCTGAACAACCTGCAGTGACATTAAGGTTACAGTGGCCTCGGGCAAAAGACTTTCTGTCCAAAAAACACAGAAACGGAGGATCTTTTAACAGCTTGGGTATTCATACCTACATTCATCCCTCCTTCTGTGTTGCTCTGACCCAGGGTATGAGAGGTTGGGATGAACACAGGGTCTGGTTGAAAACTCTTCCTATTGCTTCCTTCAACAAATGAGGAATTGTGAGAACAACCTGGAGGTGATTCTGTCAGCACCTTGTAATGCTACTCAGATATGTAAGTGAAGGAAAAGCCACTTTCTTTATTTTGCCATTCACTGACAGATGAAAACAATTTGCTTTCCCTGAAGCCTATGAGCGATGGCAACCTTGGGAGGAGGTGGGCTGTCAGCACATCTCTGCAGGACAGAGAAAGGCCACAAAGCATTGTTCCAGCCAGCAGCTGTGCTTACTGACCTGGACACACGCAAGCTGACTGCTATCAGACAAATTTAAGTCTGAGTTCAAGAAGGGCATGCCAGCACTTCTAAAAGAACCCTACTCTTCTTGATGTCAACACAAACTAGTACTTAGTATGAGCAGTAGTGAGTAACGTAGCATTCTTTAGCTATGTGCATTACCTATTGGCCTCCCTTTGCAAGGGATGCTCCATCCAAGAAGCTGCAAGGAATCACACAACAAACACAAGCAAATAAGCTCAGTACAGACTTTCTGACCTGCAGAAATGAAGAAAAGAAAAAAGAGAAGCCTAAAAGAATAACCCACCACAATGACAGAAGGAAAAAAAAAACCAAAACATCTATTCTGCAGTTTCTGAGTATGACTACACTACTTCCTTGAGAAATCTGAGCACAAACAAACCACACCCCCTGAATATTAAAGCTGGCTCTGCACACCACTGCACCAAAGTTAAGCTCTCTTAAGATCAGTGAAGCTTAAAAACACACTGAGCTGGCGGGGTGCTCTCTGGAAGACAGAAGAGCCATGTAACAAGAGCAGCAATGCTCCCCTCAAACCAGTGCTATGGGCTCAGGGCTACCTGAGGATCCACACAAACACAGTTGCTGCACCCTTTGCTACTGATTAACAGAGAGAGACAATGAAGAACTGCCAGCTGTGTCAGCTCCTGTTGCACACACTTCTAGCACACGTGCATTTTGCTCACTCTGAATGAGAAACAGTGAGCAGTCTTTAGAATGGCACAAAGAAAAACATAAAGCAGTAAACAACTTTTCAACTATTTCTCTTTCATCCTCTTCCCCATTGCTACTAAAACACCAAGGCAGGAGCTCCTCCTGCATGTGCTTTCTAAGAACACAATGGAACCACAGTCAGAGGATTAGTTACTTTTCAACAGATCACCCAATGCCTACACCAAGAATCACTCGATAGCAGCTCAGCTGCCTTTAGCAAAGGCATACGCTACCAAGAGAAGAAGCAAAGCAAACGATGGTGGCACCCCTGAATAATTCAGGTGGGAAGGAACTTCGGGAGCTCCATCTCCACACAGGGTCAGTCAGAGCATCAGATCAGACCTGACCAGGCTGCCCGCTTTGCCTTTGCCCACTTTGATCCCAAGAGCCTCTGACAACAGAGATAACACAACCCCCACACTCAAGTTGTTTCAATGCCCCACTGTACACACAGAGAAAAAGCCCCCCTCCCAGGTCTAAGCAGAATCCCTTCCGAGTTTTGGAGGCCTCTCACCTCCCCCAGCCCTCCCATCTCTGTGGAAAGCCATCCTGCAGGTGGTGGAAGGCCAGGGCTGAGCCCTGCTCATGCTCCCCCAGAGAAAGCAAGCTCGGGACAGAGATAGAATGCACCTCAATGTGAGGGTAAGAATGCTAGAAATTATTCTAAACATGCTTTCAGACCTGGAAATAATTAAGTCTGGGTATGTGCACAGCTGGAAAATGGAAAGTGAGAAAGGCGTGACAAGGAGCAGACAGTTTCCTCCTGAAATATACAGAAAATAATTGACTTTTCTCAGTTTTGTTTTTTTCTCTCTCCTCCAACTTCATTAAAACAAATTAATGCAGGAATTATGCCAACCCGAAGTGTATTTTGGTGGTTACAGACGTTAGCAAGTAGAGGGACACTAGTAAATAAATGGATGGGGGAGGCAGTTCTGCAAAAGCTTTCCCTGTGCTCAGTTTGATGCTCATCCTGTCTGCAGTCTGACAACCCACGAGTCACCCTAGATGATTATCAAATAGATGGGCATATATTATTATTTTATACATAGCTGGGTAAGACAACAACGTTTTGCTGTTAAGCGACGCTGCTACACACGTGGCTGTTTATTTCATGGCTCCCTCAATGAAACCCAAAAACAGAAGAGAAATGCACAAGGCTGAATCCTTGCTGTGTTTCCCAGGAGAAACTCCAGAATGGCCACCTTCAGAAAGGCAGGTGGCACAGGGCAAAACAACACAGCTGCTCCACATCTTTCCTCACCTTCTAGGCAGAGCAACACAACGTTTCATGTCCAAGAAACAGCAAACTGTCAGATGTTTCCATCTGTCCATCCCTGTGACTATTGCGACAGCTGTTTCAGGCTAAGAGAAAACCAAAAGCTATTTTTCAAGCTACAGAAGAAAAATATTACATTACAATTACTCAAAATTTAATCAGGTTTATTCGTGGGCTGAAAGGCCCAAAGTAATATTCAGTTTTATCCCCACAAGATCATCTACCAATTACTGCCATTTGATCCCTTTGTTCACAATTCAGTTTGGCCCATCCAAGAGCAATTCCAGTTGCATGTTTGTCCAAGTGGCTGTATAAATAACAGCCCTGAAGGAGGCAGCACAAAGTGCCCCTAAAAACAGTTCTGTGGACTTACTGAGGTGCTAAATGCAAGAGGACTGAGATAAAAGCTGCATTATATTACCCTGCTGTATATGTTTAGTCACAGCATCCCCTCATTACTGACTGACACCATTCAAACATGGAAGATTTTCTGCAGCATGCTTTATGATCAACAAGCTTTGCAGGCATGTAAGCACGACTCGTTAAACCTCATCTCTGCACCAATGGTCTCAGATCTTTGTTAAGCTCCAGATTTGCAACATATGCCTGGAAAAAGAAGGAAAAAAACCACAACACCCACACTCATAGAACTTTTCCCATGGCACCTACCTACCTCACACTTCCACAACCATGCATTTTCTCTCCTCGTTTGCTTCCTGCAAGCACACAGTATCATAGAACCATAGAATGGCTTGGGTCGGAAGGGACCTCAAGGATCATGAAGCTCCAACCCCCTGCCACATGCAGGGCCACCAACCTCCCCATTTCATAGCAGCCCAGGCTGCCCAGGGCCCCATCCAACCTGGCCTTGAACACCTCCAGGGATGGACGGGGATCCACAGCCTCTCCAGGCAGCTGTTCCAGCACCTCACCACTCTCATAGTACAGAACTTCCCCCTGACATCCAGCCTAAATCTTCCCTCCTTGAGCTTCAAACCATTTCCCCTTATCCTATCACTACCTACCCAAGTAAAAAGTTGATTCCCCTTTTTATAATCCCCTTTTTGAAAGCTGAAAGGCTGCAATGAGGTCTCCTTGCAGTCCCTACTTCCAGAGAACAGGGTATGCAAAGGTGCACTCGTGCACAAATACAGATATCAAAGCCACCTGTGACACCCCAACAGGGAGTTTAAAAGCAACCAGGAGAAATCGCCTCTTAGTTATGAGCTGTTGGTGTAGGCTGCAATCCTTACACAGAACATATCACACACCACTACTAATGACATGATCCTACTATCAACAGCAGGGACAACAGAAACCCCACCAGAGAGAACTGCTGAAAGCTGCTGGAATTTTCAGAACGGAAGGAAAAATGAATGGTAAAGCAAATATATTTCAAGCTACCCGCTGAACAATTTGCAGTCTTTTAGGGAGGCACGTGAAACAAACAGAAACTAGGGTGGAAAAGAGCTGAGCAGCCCCAAAGCAGGCCACAGTATCACTGTATTTCTGCAGAATGGCTTAGGTTGGAAAGGACCTTAAAGATTATCTAGTTTTAATCTCCTGCTGTGGAGAGGGCTGCCCAGAGCCCATCCACGTCCCGGTGCACCTCCACGATGGGGCACCCACAGCTCTGGGCAGCAGCACCGGCGCCTCACCGCCCTCTGAGGGAAGGATTTCCTCCTCACGACTAACCTAAATCCTAAATGAGGTGATGTGTTTCGTCGCTGACACCGTAACTTCTGCACTTCTGACCTGCCAGCGCCTCTTCTATCCCCATCGCTGCTACAGCCTGAAGTCGCTCCCAGAAGGAGACCGGGGTCGGCGTGTGCTGTGGGAAGGC
This sequence comes from Meleagris gallopavo, assembly GCF_905368555.1. NCBI lineage: Eukaryota > Metazoa > Chordata > Aves > Galliformes > Phasianidae > Meleagris > Meleagris gallopavo. The sequence goes on from NC_139416.1 coordinate 1,845,605, forward strand.
GAGCAGCCCGAAGCCCCCAGCCCTACAGCCAGCACCCACCTGTCCTTTGTTCCACAGCCCTAAAGCCTCGGGCGGGAACTTCAGCCCGAATCCGGTCAACTCGAATCCTCCGGTTATCTCATTTCAGCACAGCCCGGCGGCCACCGCAGCCCCGCATCCCCCTCACAAGCCGCCTCCCGACACCCAAACGGCGGCGCCGCCCCTCCGCCCGCGGGGCCTCGCCCGGCCCGCCGCTCCGCTCCGCTCCCCCAACCCCCGGCCGCCGCCCCCCGCCTCAAAGACGGGGAAGGTCAGGGCCGGGCCCGGCCAGGCGCCTACCGGCAACGCCCCGCAGCGCGGAGCCGCCGAGCGGTGCCGTGTGCCGACAGCCGGGCCCCGCTGAGCCGCCCCGCCCCCCGCACTCACCCCGCAGCTCCCACTATGGCGGCGGCCCCGTGCGCGGCGCGAACCCCCTCAGCCTTTCTCGCCCGCGTTCCCCGCCCCGCCCCACACGGCTCGGCCCCGTCCCGATGCACGCCGGGAAAACGAGTCCGGCAGGAGGCGGCGCCCCGCGTTGAGTGGGGCGTGCAGGACTACAAATCCCGACGTGCCCCGCGGCGCCGCCCGCGGTGGCTCATTTGAATGAGGGGAAGGAGAGCGCGCAGCGCTGCGCCCGCGGGCCGTGCCCCGGAGCACTGTGGGATTGCGGTGGAGCGCCGAGGGGCTCGTTCCCATCCCCCGCCTCGAGGCGTGCCTCGCAGTCCGTTGGCTGGGCTCTGTAACCAGACCGGGACAAATAGCGCGGGTTTGGGCCGTGGCTGCCTAAGGCTTGTAGACCTGACAGGATTTCCCTACAGAGGGGTCCCGGGGACGTTCCCTGTGTGAGGAAACGGCTGCTTGTCCCAAAATTCACCTCAGCATTCCTGAGAGGAGCTGCACAGTGAAATGTGTGGATAAGAAACACAATACGCTTCTCAGATCCCCTCTAGGGAAATCAATTTGGGTAGAAGTTGAGGCGTGGTAGAAAAACGGCTTTAAATAGATGCTTCCCCACATAAATGTTGTAAGAGATTGAATCCCAGCACGGCTCAGGCTGAGCACACAAAGCAGTGGCTGGGCAGGCTGGCAGAGGGCTGAAGGCTTTGCTCTGCTCTGGGGGCATTGCATAGGCTGGAGGAGATGTGGCCATGATATGAGGCCTTCCTGTGGCTGTGGGGGTGATGAGGGCTGAGGGAACACCAGGAAAGCAGACCGAAAGTGGCTGACTGGAGCCCCTTCCCCTGCCCCACCCAACACACCACTGAGGGCCAGTGCCTCCCAAAAGGTTTCTCGCTGCCAGCACCGACCTTCTCTCAGTTCTTTGGGGCCTCAAGGATTTGTGCCATGAAAAAAAACCTGTTCTTTCAAATCACAGAGCGTGCGACACTTTTGTACAGGTAAACGTTTTGCACGCAGCAATCCTGACTCATCAATTGTGTCATTTTTTATTCAAAGGGCTGTGAAGGAAAGCTGAGGGAGCTGGACTAGTTCAGCTTGGAGAAGGCTCTGGGAGGACCTCACTTCTGGCTGATGTGCTGCAGACAGTTGCAAACACAAGGCCAGAGTCTAGAACTTGCAGGCCATGTAACATGGCACTCGTTTTCTGTCTACTGTTCCTCTTGTAGCCAGGATAGCACAAGAAATGTCTTTCGGGATGCGGGTGCACAGCTGTAGTGGCCCCTTTTTGCTCTGTGTAGCAAAGGTTCTAACATATGAGGGAGAGACACGGAAAGAATTTGAGGGAGAATTGCTATGAGAAAAGTAGAAAAAAGATGAAGGCAGAATGGAGCATATTAAGGAGGTAACTGGGCTTTAGGGATGTTTTGCTTGTGTGAGAGCTGTTCCTAAATTGTTTTTTTCATCAGAATGAACGTGCTGAAGGAAAAGAGCAAAGTGATGAAGATCCACCAGCAGGTGGTAAAGTTGTCATCCAGAAGAACACACAGTTTGTATTTCACCTGAATAATCAGACTAGCTGTGGCCTTTTGCTCTGCCACTGCCAGCTTGCTTTCTGAGCCCATCCCAGCACACCTTTCTGAACTGCAGTATTTCTGTTGGGAAGCCACTGCTGCTTTCTGTATCTGGGAGCAATGCAGGGAGCCTGACTGGGTGAGAAGAGCAAAGGGGGCTGCCTGCACAGGACTGAGGTGCCCCAGGAATGGACCTCAAATCCTCTGTGTGAGAGAAAAGAAGGATGGCAAGAAGGAAAATAATTGTAAGGAGCAGAAGGCTAGGCATTGTTCATACTGGCTCATTTTAACCCTGATCTAGCCGAGAATTTCATCTGTTCTGGTCTCTGTGCAAAGAGCAGGGAAGTGTGAGGTTGTATCAGTAACATTCAGCATCCAGCCTGTAAGCCCATGCTTTCTAGAACACCAGTTCCCAGGGGAGCTTCCAGCCTCTGCACAGTGACAGTTAATGGCACAGTAACTTCTGCTCTGTTCTGTCCTTGTCACATCGGAGCTCATGTCACAAGGAAGAGGTAGGAAAGGGGCAGGACTGCGAGTGTGGGCAGAAAAAACTGCAGATAAATAGTTTGAGCAGAGCTCTGGAGAACAGTCTTGTGAATGAACACACCAAGATGCTGTGTCAGAAGCCATGAAGAGAACCATACGTCCTCCAATCGTTTAATGGGAGCAGTAATGATCTCTAAAACACAAGTGGATTGAGCAAGCCTTGTGCAAGCACATGGAAGATGTTCAGGGTTTTATTTACATGAAAGAGGGCTTCGCATTGGAAAGAATTTTCCTTGTGTCTTTCTCCTGTTTGATTCTGAATATGGAACTAAGGTTTTTCCCTTAGAGCAATAATAGCCACTCTAAGGAGACATTCTTCAAGTCCCCTCCTGGGGCTAACGTTTCTTATCATATACACACAAACACACAGGAACATGGCAACCAAAGACACTTGATGCTGGTAGAAGAATACTGAGAGGGTGTATGTGAGCTCAGAATGCAGGATGCAGAAAGGTGAGAAGTTAAAATGGAAGAAAAAGCATTTGCATTGAGCATAATACAGTTCATGTCTGAGGTACCTTCCTAATATTAGCCTCTTAATTCATTGCCAGTATGGTTGCTCACTTAATTTAGCAACAAATGGGGGAAATTGTGCAAGAGGAAAAATTTTCACTGCTTCATTTAATGTTTGTAGTTCACCCCATTAAATGTCTGATGCACCAGCTGTAATTTTTTTGCCTTTTACAATTATTAATTGCAATAGTTGCAAGCAATCTCAGATGACGAACTTTGCAAATTACACAAAAAAGCAGCACACTGGCTTTTCCCTGCACACTGCAGTGGGCACACTCACTCCCTGCACACTCACAAGAGGCCAGGCTTCCTCCTTCCTCAGCCACACGTGGTGTGTGAGCCTCACGCTGTCCCTTCAGTGTAAGCACTGTGTGGGAAGTCCAGCTCTTGCTGCTCAAATTGCTCCTATTTAGAGCCTGTTTATTGTCCCAGTAGCTGTCTGCTCGTCAGACAGCTCCAGCTCCCTGAGTAGGCAGGCACATAATTACACAGATCAGACCTCAAACTCCTCTTCCTTACCCTAAATTAATTGAAGGACGTTCAGGCTCTGAAATAAAAAGTCATTTCCAAAGAGAAGCAAGCTACAGCCACCAACCTTTCAGCAATCCAGTCAGTCTAACTGCAGACATCCCATTTTCATTTGCAGTAGTAAATGTTTAGCAAGTGAAACCTATAATGATAAAACTACTCTCACTGGGAGAGGGAAGCAGTGAGTCAGCATTAAAAATGAAACTTCAGGTCCCCAGATAGGAATGCTATAGAACTACACGGCCAACAGAATTGCAGTGTTAATTTTCCAGATGTATCGGTATTCACAGTAATTAGGAAGTTCCTTTGGTCAAAGCAGGGCAGTTTGCAAAGTTCCACCTTGGACAGAACGCATCTGGAGCTCCTCACTATTACACAACACGGAAGCAGGAAACAAAACAAAATATACTTTATTAAAATTAAGCATGTTAGCACCTCAGTGTAACCTGGAGAATTCGAACAGTCCAGCAGTTAACCAGTCCAGCGGGCTAAGTGGCTGAACATCCTGAAGTGCATTCCAATGGTAAAAAAGTACCATGACTGTTAAAACGCGTGTGTTCTCAAGAAGCTAGGATGCACAAATGGTCTCGTTTGTAAGGAGAGACGTTGTGCTGCCTATTGTCTTGATGGGAGCATAGATCTGCTGGACCAATTACATATGCTAAATCAGATAGGGTAGCAGGTACCTGCTTTCCCTACCGCCCCATCCCCCCCAAAAAAACAAAACAAAACAAACTTGCTGCTTACTTGACTTGCAGGAAAATCAGTACACCGCAGAGCTGAAGTTAGAGCTACATATCAGAGAAAATAAATTAAAATGAAAATAACAGGAAATACTTAGTACATGAATAGACCTGTAGTATCCTCACAGTCAACCATCCAACTCAGTACACACAGCAATAAAGAAATGACCCATGCATCACATAGCAGGCTCCGACAACCAATGCCTTCAGCTGAACTGGCTACATGATCAAGAGATAAACCTCCAGCTAACAGATGCCAATGTGCCCTTTTGTTCCCTCCTACAGAGGGCATTGAAACCCACGGTTGGAAAGCTATGTTAGCCAGCATTACAAAGATTACAATATTTTCAAACCAAAGATACTTTTTACATTTAGAAAATACTTATATAAAATGTAGTAAAATCGACATCTCGACCTACTAAGTGTAACACATTCCAAGTACAGGAAGATGATCTTACAGACCCAGAAGCCACCTGGGCACTCCCTCAAAAGTAATTATGGGCACACTGTGGTGAACTGCCTTTTGTTTCCCAACACACATAATAGTCAACCTGTGTCCCCCCCTCCAGCCCAAGTACGCACGGAGATGGAGTCAGAGCGGCACGCCAAATGCCCTCCTCCTGGAAAGCACCAAGGGCTCCGTTCCATCGCTCAGTCCAAGCTCATCACCTCACTCCCCTCATTCCACAGCCTTCTGGCCAACTTCCATTTGGTTTCCTGTTGCTGAATGCGAGGGGACTAATGCTGGCTAGAAACAGAAACTACACGATCATTCCACGTAAATTTGTTACAATACTTTTAAATCTTGGTTTAAAACACGCAAGCACATTTCATTAAGGTCTTACCTAAGGTACAGATTATTAGTCATGCCAACTAGGTTAGGATTAGACAGCAAGGGTTTGCAACCACTGCAGATATGTTTGCTTCACTTTGGCTTCACCCCAGTTCGCTGAATGAAAGCCAAGGATTTAAATTCCGACGTGTTACAAAGCCTGTGTTTCACGAGAGGGAGTTCTTAAGCCACTGGGATAAACTACAGACATCAAATGCCACCAGGTTCTTTGTACCAGGTCACAATCCTTGCTAGTGTTGAGAGCAGAGACAACTGTAACAAATACGTATGTACTGCTGAGAAAGCCAAGCCTATATGAGCACTCTTAAATTTTGGGATTCTTTCACACTAGAAATGGCAGTCTTTTATGGCATCAGTAATTTACTGAAGAAACACATCACCCTGAGAGGGTTTTCTAAAGCTTTCCTCATGCCTTTGCTAAGCAAGGCCAAGCAAAACATGGTTGTTCGTTCCTATGATGGGTACAGTGGCAACCATGCTTTCAGACGTGCCTTCTCCAGGGGGTAGCGTTCCTGCCACCTCAACTGAGCGCAGTTTATTTGCTGAAAACCAACACCCTACATCCACTTAGTGGTGACACGGGGTCCCAATGCCCTAAATGAGAACAATTTCAAACTACACAGAGGATGCCAGCGGACTTGGCGTAGGTCTCTAAGAGGACGCTGTGTTTGTAACAGCGTTCCTCGGCATCTCCTGAATCCGGTGGGTTCGCATGTGGGTGAGCGAGGCCACGGCCCGTGGCGGCCCTGTCCCGGGGTGATGGAGGCTCAGCGTTCAAGCAGGGCCCGGCCATGCCCCGGGAGGCGTCGGCCGCCCTCAGAGCCCGTGGCGCTTTCGGGCCCCGACGCTGGCGGCGTGGAGCAGCCGGTCCTTCTCTCGGATCTCCTCGCGGAGCTGGGCCTCGGCCAGACGCAGGCGGCGGATGCTGCCCTTCATCTCCTTCATCTTTACCTCCAGCAGAGCGATGATGTCACGTTGCTCGTTCAGCTTCCTCAGCAGCTCCTCCGACGTGGTGCCGGACGACAAGGAGTACGAATGGTCCGGCGGGCCGCCTTCCACGGGGCCTTCCTGACCTACCGGCAACCAGCAGGGGCTGGGCCCGGCAGCGGCGGCCCCGAGCTCCACCTGCACCGTCAGGTCGATGGGCTTCACGTCCTCGGCCGCGCCCCCTACCGGGGCCTCGGCGGCGGGGCCGGGGCCCTGCGGGGCGACGACGACGGCGGCGGCGGCGGCGGAGGCGGCGGCGGGGCGGGGGCGGCGGGCGGCCCGCGCTGCTTTGCGCTCGTTGACGCCGCGCAGCGGGAAGATGGTGGGCACCCGCACCAGGTAGGACTTGCGGCCGCCCTGGAAGTGCTCGCTGCAGACCCGGTGGCCGGTGGTGGGCTGGAAGGTGCTGAAGCAGCCGCTGACGCCCGCCCGGGAGACGTTCTTCAGCCAGAGGCGCCTCAGCTCCTCGTCCTTGGGGAAGGTGTAGAAATGCAGCGCCTTGTCGCGGTGCGAGTTGTTGTAGCAGCCCGGCACGCAGCAGGTGAAGCCCGGCATGGCGGGGGTCCCTCGGGGCGCGGACGCGGGCCCCCCGCCGGACTACAGCTCCCACAAGGCCAACCGCGGCCTCTCGCCGCTCGCCGACGCCGCCCGCCCGGGCCGCACCGGAACTACGCGGCCCACAATGCAGCGCGGGGAGCGGGAGGCCGAGCGCCGCTTCAGCGCCGCGCCGGAACTACGCGCCCCACACTGCGCTGCGCTTCAAAACTACCGGTCCCGGCGTGCCCCGCGGCGCGGCATTTCCCGTCGAGCTCCGCGAGATCTCGCGAGACCGCGCTGTGCGCGCGCGGCTTTCGACGCGACGGTTATCCGAGGGTTCCGCCATGGCTGGCAGGGCCGGGCTCCGAGCCGGTCGCGGGGCGTCTCGCACCCCGAGCGTCGCCGTCAGGGCGTCTCCGAGACACCGTGCTCGGGTAAGGGAGCGGGAGCCTATCGTGTACGCTGCGGTACGGGAGAGCTCTTTGTTTATCCCTGTCTGGGCGGTTGTGGCGGGGCTGAGAGGAGGTGAGCCTGGCGTTGCTGTCTGTGAGGAGTTACGCCGAGCCGAGCCTCGAGGGCGGGATTGTTTTCAGCTGAAAGCATTGCTAAGCAAAATTGTACATTTTCCTCATAGGAATCTGGGAAAGGTGTGCTATGAGCCACGTTTGGCTACTATTTGAAGGTAGATATGGATGATTTTAATGCTGAAGTTCATCCCTGCTGCGGGTCGTTGATCTGCGTGTCTTTGGTGTCTGTTCTCAGAGCGGATCCGGCTCGGGGAAGGAGAACAAGGCTGGCAGCAGCACCCCGCTGAGGCACAGACCGAATGTCTTGTCTGAGCTGGACAATGCCACGCCGCGCCTCATGCTGAGGAGGATCATCCAGAACCGTAAGTACAGCCCTGTTCTTAGCAAAGCATCGAGTAGAAGTGCAGCAAATGACAGCCGTGCAAGGCTATCAAGGTTATCAACAGGGAATCAACTCTTTGAAAGGGTTGATAACTGCAGGACAAGGGGAAATGGTTTATAAGTTGAGGGAGGGAAGATTGAGGTTGGATATCAGGGGAAGTTCTTTACTATGAGAGCGGTGAGGTGCTGGAACAGCTGCCCAGAGAGGCTGTGGATCCCCGTCCATCCCTGGAGGTGTTCAAGGCCAGGTTGGATGGGGCCCTGGGCAGCCTGGGCTGCTATGAAATGGGGAAGTGGTGGCCCTGCATGTGGTAGGGGGTTGGAGCTTCGTGATCCTCGAGGTCCTGAATGGCCTGGCCATTCTGTGATTCTGTTATGCTATGCAGCTTCAAACACCAGGTCTTCCGTTGATGAAAACTGTTGAAGATTATCTTTGTTGTTTTCTTTCCCCTGGCAGCCCCGGTGCTGCCTGCTGCTGTGAGATGGTGTGCAAGGTACAGAGGTACTTGCTGCTCATTGTGGCAAACCAAAGCTCTGCTGATGGTGGAATGCTGATGCTGCCATTTGGCAGCGTTGGTTTGTCAGCCTATGTGCCAGCTCTCCTAGGAAGGGAATCCAAATGCTTTGCCGTTGGTCTTAGTTTTAACCTGTTCATAAATGTAATTTTAAGAGCACAGTGTGTTTTTGACACTTTCACGGAATCACAGAATTGTAGGGGTTGGAGGGGACCTCCAGATCTCACAGGAAAGCATCCAGGCAGGTCTTGAATAGAGAAGGAGACTTCTCCACTTCTCTAGGCAGCCTCTTCCAGCACTCTGTTGCCCTCAGAGTAAGAAAGTTCTTCCTTGTGTTGGTTTAGAACTTCCTGTGTTCCAGATTCTGCCCACTGCCCCTTGTTCTCCCCTTGCTGCACACCACTGAGAAAGTCAGCCCCCACAGATTTGACACCTGCATTTTAAATATTTGTAGCTATGAGACTCCTCAGCCTTCTCTTCTCTAGACTGAAAAGTCCCAGGCTGCATTTTGACACTGTTGCCAGTTTGAGATGTGGAAACCAGCATGTTTGGTTTTGTTGGCAGAACCACAAGTGTCACCTGTAGCACTTCAGACAGTTCAGCTGGAAGAAAGAGAAGATGCTCAACCAGAGCCTCCATCTCAGAGGACTTCCAGCACGTGAGTACTTCTTTTTTTTTCTTTTTCTTTTTTTTTTTTTTTTTACACTACCTAATATAGCTGCAGTTTCTTTTCTGCTGGAATTGAGGAGCAGGATTTCTTCTGTTTCAACAGTCAGGTTTGTGTTGTCACGCAGGATTTTCAGAAGTAATCTTTTCAGCTTTGAAAGTACCAAAAGTACAGTGGGACTGAGGGAGTGAGCAGTAGATACCTTGGGTTTGTACTAGTCCTCCTTTTTAAATGCAGACTTTTAATAGCGTTTTACAGTGGAAGTGCTTGCTGGATACAGAAAGTCTTCTGATGGAAGTCTGCTTAATTTTCTATCATAGATGCTACAGTAGAAGTTCTTGGATCTTTGCAAGTCTACAGGCTGTTGCTGAAGACACTGGGATGTAAAGGGTGGGAATGACTGACTGCTCCCTCTTATATTCAGAAAACAGGTTGCTGTTGCTGTTCTTATAGTGTTACTGCTTCTTCATTGTCCCTTACTGGGCTGCTGTGTGTTACCTGCTCTCCTGTAAGGTGGTTTGCAGGTGGGGTTTGCACAAAGTTCATGTGCTTTTGTTCGTGTTCAGCTTCCGTTCTACTATGTTAATGGGCCTGAGCTTCCCATTGTGAAATTGAGCAAAGCTGCTAGTGGTGGCAGGTATTCATTTGCTCTGATCACCTTATCCAACCATCTGCATTTTTCTTACTGCAAAATAAAGTAACCTGTTATAAATAGTGTGATTTTTATAATTAAACTTTTGCATTGCCAGTAAACAACTTAAAAAGGGTCCTGTAAAATACTAAGCAAACTTCTGTCTGCTCTTTTGATAGAGGAAGTCTGGGTTTGCTGTGAGTGTTGTAACTTAATTCCTTTCTAAAAATCAAACCAGATGAGCAGTGTCATCTCAGGACCTTCTTGGTTTTGCCTACTGGAGTTCCTGCACGTCTTCAAATGTATGTCTCATCAGTCTGTGTTAAAATATCAGGTGGTTGGATATCTGCAGACTTACATTCAGCTAGTTGCTGAAGTTAAACAAGTGCAGACCTTTTTTCCTTCTTCCTCCTGGCCTTTCTGTGTGCCATTAGGTGAAGAGAGCTTTGGAATATTTTGGAGCCCAGACTTCTACCATAGCCTGAAGTTTCTCATCCCTGTCCTTCTGAATATGCACTTAAGTTTTGTTTCTCTTACCTTGTGAAATTTGTTTTAGTATGCAAGAACAACATTTTCCCATATTTGCTGAGCTAATCATTGATTAATTAGTTCATTATTTCTGCTACAGAAGGGACAAATAATTTCCATTTAATTTCGAGCAACGTTATAGGGCATAAAGCTGAATAATAATGTCCTGTATTAAAGGCCAGATTTTTTTTTTTTGATAGGGTGGAACTGCAACTGCCAGACCTTGCTGCTGAGGACACATCTGTCGCTGCATTCCACGTGAGCAGGAAGAGAAAGAAACTCAGCGTGTCTGAATTTGAGAGAGCAGCAGACAAGCGGCTTCCTCAGAACCAGGGTGAGGATCTGCATTTACTGTCAAGTGATCTTCTGCAATTTAGCACCTAATAACCTCTCAGCTGGGAAGCAAGACTGCAGCATCTTGTACAACGAGGACAGCAAAGAAAGGGATGTGAAGCAACTTTTTTTTTTTTTTAATCCAAGTCACAGGCTCTGTCCTAATTGTATGTGGCTTCTTGATTTCTTTCAGCTTGGTTCTCTTTTGCATTTTGAAACATCTGCAAAGGAAGCAATCCTTGTCTCCTCCAAATTCCAGAAACCTGAAAATAGGAAAAAAAAAAAAAAGTGTAGATTTTGTTGTAGTTACGTCATGTAAGTTATGCAGCCCGTGGCTGGGGAAAAAGTGTCTTGGAATTTTATGAAGGAAATATTTTACATTAGAATATTTTTTCCTTAACGTAAAGCTTGTGAATACACTTTTATTTTAGTTGCGTTTAGCAGAGACAGAAGGTTAAAACACCTCACCTTAGTTTGTGTATTCTGTTGGCAGTACCAAGTAGAATAGAATTTAAAGGTGGGATTCAGCTCCAACTTACAGTTCTCTGAATCCGTGTGCCTGCATGTACGCTAGGTGGCTAAATTGCTCTTAAAGTTTAAATGAGATCTACTCACTGGAGCCTAGGGAGTGATTCAGCTCAGCCCACAGTAGTAGATGCGTGTAGTTGGTGAATTGTGTTTGACTGTAATGGGAACACGGATACCTGTGCTTGGCTGTCTTAATCTGGAGCTGAATCCCGCACTCACCTGTGATCAGGAAATTGACTCATTTTTCTTTTGCCCAACACGTGCTATGAATGTGTTCATGTTTATAAGACAGGCAATCCTGTGAAAGTAGAGAGGACGTGCTCTAGTATTTACTAATGTGGGCAAGATCAGTGCTCTTGAACTAATGGGTTACCAACTTCTTTTTTTTTTCTTTTTTTTTAAGCTCATTCAACACTGGACAGCACTTTGGTTCGGTGAGTTTGAAAGAAAAAATCCTTTATCTTCTGATTGCCTTGATTCATAACCTCTCTAACTGTGAGCAATGTTGTAGATAACTGGATATATGGCAAAGAACTGTTAGTCATAACAATCATCTCTCATGTTTCGTTACTGGAGTGGAAATGTTATACCACATGCTTTGTATTTTTCCACAGTTGTGGCCCTGTGCTGCATGTCCCAGCAAGTCTGGCATGTATTGCTGTCATTGCTTCTGCCTTTTTGTGCAGAGGTCATGTCTCCTCCTTTTGCTTCCTTGGGCCATTCCTTTTTTCCTTTTCTTCCTCATAGTAAATCAGTGCATAATATACCTTAGAGTATTATCTCTACCTGTTAATTGACTCATCACATCAGTTGCAGCAATGCAGACTTCAATCCAGCTTTTCTGGACTTTAAAAGGCTTTTTGGCAAGTCAAGAAATTTTCTTCTTTCACACTTGTACTTTGCTGTAGTTAGCAATTGTTTGTGTTTCTCACTGCAGTCCTTGCTTGTTGTCTCGTGCAAAGTGACTCAGATACAGGCTGAGTACCACTCGTCCTATCTTTTAAATCCTCCTTTATCCTGAGTCCTGTTTTTGATTGGGCTGCCTTGGAATAAGAACAAGACATAGCTGAGCTGGCCAGTCTCATTAAGATACAAAATACGTACATTCAGATAACATATTTTCCCCCCATATTTGTTTTATTGCTATCTTTGCTCTTACCTCAAAAAGTTTTTGGTCTTGGCAGCTGTAGTTTGTTGTCAGTACTGACAGCATTTGATCACCATCCTTCTAACTCCTCACCGTGATCTAGAGGACACCTTTACTCTCAGACTAAATTCTATTCTACTTTTTAAAGATTTCTCAGCCTTTTGCCAGTTATGTTGTTGCAGCCCTCTCTAGGTAGGAGGCTGTAAAACATCTGTTTCCCGTGGTACATATTCTGATGTCAGATAAGCAAAGGGTCTGATTTCATTTTGTTCAAGTAGACTGGCGTGTAATCTTTGGAGCTTTGTTGTTCTTAGCTGAGAGTTTTGGGAAGTATTGTCTTAATAGCCTCCTGTCTGTAATCTGAGAGCAAGTGGGGAGTGTGTAGGTTTGGAAAAGGGTTTCTGCCTTTCTCTTTACACAGATCTCTTCGCATGTCAGTTGGCTCTGTGATGGCACCAGACACTGTTGAAAAAAGAGGCTTACACCGGAGACCACAGAATCGCAAAGCTATTGACATCGCTGCTTTTGAAGGGGGAGTGGAACAGAACATGCTGCAAATAAAAGGTGTCTTTTATGTTGATACCTCTGTTTTGGGACAGGGGGACTTGTATACGGTGACTTTTAGAAGCAGTTGCTGAAACATGGACTGTGTTTTAGGATTTAAAGGCTACTAAATTGTTCGCAGAAATCTGGTGTAAATTGGGAGGCCAGATTTGGAACAAGGCTCTGCACCTGTAGTTGCCTTGATTCTTTGCATTTTCAGTGTCCTCTTCCTAGCTTGGTCATACACACCACACAAACTGTATGCTGTATGGGATTATGTTCGTAACTGCAGCTACTGGGGAGATGGTTTTGCTTGGACCACTGAAGAGTGGTGACAGAGTTTCACAGTTTGATTTGCTGTGGATGAATTCAATTTGGTTGTATGACTTAGATTTTGTGTTATTTAGGTCCTGGTCATAAACACATGTTCCTATAACTTTCAGTGGGCTTTTTTTTTTCCACGTAAAATTTATTTTAAAACTTTTTAAACAGCACAAGACTATCTTGTGGATTTGCAAACATCATCTATGACTGGAACAACTACAATAAGAACTGATGCAGAAGTCATGCTGAATAATACAGAGCTCTTTGTTGAGCCTCAGTTTGGTGAACAGAACCTTCTTGCTGTTGAACCACAGCTATCAGATTCAAAAACTTCAGCACAGAGAAGCAATTCTTCACATCCTCGTGGGGAAGCAAGGTTGGAGGGCCTGGTATCTGGTGTGAGCACAGATGAGAGAAGGACCCGGAGATTTTCTGAAAAGGACTTAATAACTGATCATGAACATGTTGATGGGATAACTCAGAAAACACCTGCAAAGCAGGGAGAAGAGGAGCAAGATCATTCCCAGCAGAATGACCCAATGGAACAGTTCTCTGAGCCAGAAGAAATGGTTGGCAGTGAGTACAATGGGTTGGGAATTGGGGGTTACAGGTATTATATGAAATCACAGGGACTGGGTTGGTAGGGGTAGCATAAATGGTAAGTCATGGCTTGAAGCAGTGATGGAGCACCTGGTGCTCCATCCCAGGGGAGCTCAGGTGCAAGCAGTGTACCTGAGTGACTGGAAGGGGCAGAGCCAGGATCCACCCCTTCCCAGACCTCATTTGAGGGTTGGCAGTGGAAGGAGAGGTATCTTAGTGGAGATCTGTGCCCACCTGAGGCCTTCCAAAGGTAAGCAGATGTTTTCCTTTGCTTCTGTGGCTGCTGCACTTGGTTTCATCCTTGCTGCAGCCTAGGACTTTGCTGGCCTGCTGTCATTGCTGTGCTTTCCATTGCACTGCAGCGTTAAAGCTGGGAACTGGAGCTCATCTGGTGCTCCCCCTGCTCCAGCAGGGACACCCTGAGCTGTTAAAGATCTCCAATGATGGAGATCACGCAGCCTCTCTGGGCAGCCTATGTCAGTGCTCTGTCACTGCACAGTACAGCAGCACTTCCTGATGTGCAGAGGGAACCTTGTGTGTTCCAGTTTGTGCACGCTGCCTCTGATCCTGGCATGAGGCACTGACAAACAGCACTTGGCTCTGGCCTCTCTGCACTCTTCCTTCATTTATAGACATCCCTGAACCTTCTCTGGGCTGAGCAGTCTCAGCTCTCTCAGCCTTTCCTCACAGAAAGGATGCTCCAGTCCCCTTAATTGTCTTAACGACCTTTTGTTGAACTGTCTCCTGGCTGTGTAAATGGGAGCATATCTTCTTCATTCTGCATAGAGAAGGTTCTAAGGCATGGTTGTAACCATTACATTTTGTGTTTAATGACAGCCAGTCAGGTCAGGGTCTGCTATATTGAATAACTTAGTGCAGTTCTTCATGGAAAGCAGAAGTTTACGCCTAAATACAGACAGCTAATGTTTGTTTTTTCATGTAGGAGTTAGTTATTTATGGTCCCGTGTTAAAAAGGCCACATAAATAGCACACAAACCCTTCTTTAAATGTTCTGGACTGCTCAAACCAGGGATGGAATTAATGCCATTAGAAGCTTAGAAATGAATGCCTGGTGTCTTGGTGCACAGTAATCTGCTGCTGGAGATTTGCAGGTGGCAAGTTTGGGAAAAGTTGTTCTGAATGGACAGCAGAGAAGATGAACAAAAAAGGTTGATTGCTTTGAAGAAACCAGTATTATGGACTGTTAGGACAAATGGATTGATAACGTGGAAAAAAGTGGGGAGGGCATGAAATAGAGGTCTGAATCAAATGACAAGAAAAGGAAGGAGAATGAGAACGTCTCAGATGCTGGAATTTGTAAGCCATTAACATCAGAAGTTAGTAATGATGTAGTTCTGTTTTACCAAAGGTAGCTAGTGAATGCTTCCCAGTACAAACTGAAAAAAATAGATGCAAAGACTTTTCCAGCTGATTTCTAAGATACTGTGCACACTCTTAAAATGCTTCAAGTAAAGCAGGAGCACTTTCTTGTGTGTGTTCTTCCCTCTGCTTTCTTATTTATCCTGTCAGGAAAAAACAGAAGTGTAAGAAGATACTGGGGCAGCATTAATGTTCTTCATTTCTAGCTGTTAATATAGAGCTCTTCATTGCCATCCAGAAGATCAGGTAGCTGCCTGGGGTCCTCAGTAATTCTAAAACATAATGGATCTTTGAGAGAAATTGTACCCCATGTTACTGAAGAACTAAATGTAAGTGGTGAAGAAAGAAGAGATGGCTGATACAGTGGATGAAGTAGAATGGGGAGAAATTTCCAGACAGGGCAAGAAGTGCTTTCTCTGCTGTGAGGGGTTGGGGTACTGACTAGAGGAAAGTAGTGATGTACGGGAGCTGTTAGGTCATGGCCTGAAGCAGTGATGATGGAGCACTTGGTAAAGGGGTGTAGCCAGCCCTGGGAGCACAGGTGGAAGCAATTCACCTAGCCACTGGAGGGGCTGGGCTCCACCCCTCCCTAACCTCCTGTAAGGGCTGGGAGCCACAAGGGGGGCATCTCTGCTTGGAGATCCACTCCTTTGGAGTGTTTGATGGGCCCTGATGCTCAGAAAGGGGTAAGAATTCCTTCTTTGTTACTGGATTGTGACTGCTACCTTTCTTAGGTTTAAAGCAACTATATTGGCTGCTGCCTATCCTTGCAGGTGGCTTGTAGAGTGAAGTTAAATTTTATTAATGCAATGCATTAAGTTTTTGGAGACAACTTAATTTGAGTCATATCAGAAGCACTGTGAACGTTTCCTTTCTAAAAGCATGCTGTGACTCATCTGCTCCCTTGTCCCTATTTGCTTTGTTCACAACAACTGCAAATGGAATAAACTTTTCTATTCTTCTGTAGGTCTGTAGTATTGCTCATCTTCCTGGAGGAAAGATGAACAGCTCCTTCTTGGTAAAGAATCTGTCCAACTAATCACTTCTTGCTAGTCTACATGTTAACGTTTGCTATATTTATTGAAGCCAGCTTAGCCTTTAGTTTTCTTCAGTACCTGTCAGCATCTTTTCTCCCCTCAGGGGCTTCAAGGCTGCCCTGTCTGAAGTAACAGTACTTGTCATTAGTAGTTTGGGGCTCAATACAACCTCCGTGTTCCTGGAAGAAGACTTCATACACAGTGTGTTTTTACAAGCACGTTCTCTGCTTTCTCTGAATTCTTTTGCCATAGAAAAAAGCCAGTAAACACTGTGTGTGTGCTGAGGTTGGCAGGCAGTACCCATTCATTGCCTGAACCTTGGGTGAGTGTGGGCACAAATTCCTATGTTCTGTGGAATTTCATTTTCTAAACTCTAGCTTAGGAGTATCAGCAAAATTAGGAGTATTAGGAGTATCAGCAAAATCTTTTAATCATGGTAACACAGTATTTTGTTTTAAGCAGTTCTTTTGGGTTAGTTTGTTTAGGTAGCAGCTATTCTCCATCTCTAAACTTATAATTGCATGAGATTAGTATTCTGTAGTCTTTCTTGATTGATTTGGTTTCGGTCCTGTTACTGCTTTGCTTGGGTGCACCACTAAAATGTGAGCTTCAACTGGATGTGACACTGGAGGATGATGAAAGTCACCTCAGAATTACTGCAGTTCTGTGAACAGCAGAAACTTGGAAAATGGTCAGAAAAGCAAATTATCTGTTAAAAAATTACTATGAGAGGAAAAGATAAAGTGGTGAACACTGCTGTGCTGCTAAGTAATTGATTGTCATGTTCACCTTGACTACTGTGTGTGGCTCTGAGCTCTGCATTCGAAACAGGTTTAACAGAGTGCAGAGAAAAGTGATTACTATTAATGATAATCAAATGTATGGAGCAGTTTCTGTATAGTCAGTGACTAAATGTAAGGACTCCTCAGCTGGGGCAAGACAGCTGCTCTCTGAGTGAGACTCAGAATTTTAAAAGGAAAACCCTTGAGCAGAATGAAGGGGATGATAATTGCCCTCTGAGTAAAGGATTTCCTTCTAACATCTAATCTAAATCTTTCCTCTTCTAGTTTGAAACCATTCCCCCTTGTCCTAATGCTACCATGTATAAGTCAGTCTCTGTCTTTTTATAAGCTTCCTTGAAGTACTGAAAGGCTGAGAATCACTGGATGCCTTAGGCAGTTTTGATGGTCCCTCATTCAGTTTCAGGATAACTGGGCATGTGCTTTGCCATCTATACCCATGAGCTGGAAATGGGGAGGAGGTCTGGGCATAAACTGCTAGATTTAAAGAAAAAAAACAAAACAACTGATCTTTCAGACCATCTCCAAAAGTGAAACTAGCTCTATGAGGTCTACTCTCTTTGTCTTTGCTTACTGAAAAGTAAATTTCCTTTGTTGGGATCTGACATACCCTGAATAGGTGGTAGACTCGGGAAATGTTTTTCATTGTAAATTTCTGGAAGGGAACTGCATTGGCAGCTTATGGCTATCGATGTGTTTACCTATCGAGTGAATTTTAGCAATTGTTAAACCGGACACTGGTAGTTGATTGTATTTTTGGTTGGTGAAACTGATGATAAAATTTCCTACTTTAGCTACAGAGCACCATGCAGATGCTGAATATTCTGCACACTCAGAGAAGAAACTGTCAAGAAAAGCAGAATCACAGCTAACAGCAGCCCAGGATGCTGGAGTCGAAATGGAAATGACCCCTTCAGAAGGAGGAGGAGTAGCAGAAGGCACTGAGCACCAAGACTCGCCCAAAGCTGGTGAGATCAATAGCACTAGGACCTCTCAAGCTGCATCACTGGCATCGGTGCTTGGAGAGATGCTTGTTAATTCTCTCCGTGTTCTGCAGTCTGGGCTAAATGCTGGGGGGAAAAGAATATAGCCAGCTAACCTTGACATTTCAGCTGGAAGACTGCAGTACAGCTCAGGTAGAAACCAAAATTTTCTTGGCAATAATGGCTGGAAATAAATAATTGCTGAAAGCTTCTTTAATTGACAAAAACTCCCATTGGTAAATTACAATCTTTGCCTGACTCAACTTTGATACTCTCTAAATGCTTTGGCAAATCTAGATCTAAATTAGTTTTCTTAAATTACAAGGGTCTTCTATCTTTAACGTACTGTCCAAAGACTCTGGTAATACTTATTTTGAAGGGCAATCCACCTTCCCTTATACCACCTTATGGTACCTTATACCAGAAGTTATGTACTTCTTTTCATTAAAAGAAGTTGATCTAAAAGGAACTCAGATAACAACTTTGCTCTAAGTTACCACGTGCCATTTTCACCTGACTTTGGCACACGTAGGTGCGGCAAAGGGAAAAAGATGAAGATTCATCTACTCAGCTTAATGGATTGATGTTCTAATCCTTGAAAGCAGGAATATAACAGGCGGCAACTTTTTCAGGAATGGCAGATTGGGTTTTTAATTTTCTGCAGCTTTGGTTGTGATGATTGCAACAGTAATGTATTCTTCCTGTTTTGGAAATCTAGAGCTGGAGATGGCTGGAAGTGTTGGAGCTGGAAGTCTTGGCAGGCATTCTCCTGCTTCATATTCCCTTGAAAAATCTGGGGCGAAGCCATTAAAAGAAGCTGTTGAGCAAACAGGTGAAATAGAACGTAGGACCATCACAGGAGAGCTGGATGCTGCTCAAGAAGAGTCTACTGATAATGAAAGTGAAATAGAAGACCGTGAGAGTGAAGGTAAGGAAAAGTCTGTGATGGTAGCAGAAGGCAATTGAAGAATCCCCTGGTATCTGTCAACAGGTTGAAAAACAGCAAAGACTAATAATGTGATCAACTGCTTAGTCCATAAGATAGTCTAGGTGAAGCTAGTGGCTGATATTCCTAGGGCCAGGCTGCTGTATCAGTCTGCTCCATTGCTCCAGGAGGTTTTCACAACATTTGGAAGAACGTAGTTCAGTCAAGGCCGCATCTGAGAATGCCTGTAGTGAATCTCAGTGCTCTCTTGGCACTGGTCTGAAAGTCATTCAGTGTGTAATGAATGGATCCTGAACTGAAAAACTTAAGGACATCCTGAAAGAATCCTGTTGCCAGAGTTTTAGGCATGGTGGGGAAATTCAGCTGTGATAAGAAGATGGCAATCGATCTGATACGCTTTTGCCATAAGAAAAGCTGTGAAGTGTTTATAGGGTGTCTGCTATAATGTGTGAATGCTTATCTGGAACCTTCAACATCTTGTTGAAGAGATCTATGCAGTGCTGATAGGGTGGAAGAGTGGAAGTAGTGTCTTCCAGATCTTGTTGGACAAAGAGAGGAAGAAAAATGAGGAATTATGCACTACTGTAAATTTTACCTCAGAGACCTTAGCACAAGTAGTCTCTTCCTCTGCATCTCACTTCCGGTTCCTCCAGCACGTGTCAGGATTTCTTCAGAGGAAACTAACGTGAGGAACCATAGTGGCTCACCCAGCCCTGCTTTCTGTGAGGGACTCCTGACTTTTGAGTTGCAGAGTTTAACTCCCACTGTACCTTAAGACCTCTGGTAGATGGACTTGTCTGCTGTCACAGGACAGATGCCTTAGCCTCCTGGGGAGGGTGGTGAGATACAAACAGTTGTCAGATATGCTGAATTCTTGGGCTCTGCTCAGCTTGTGAAGGAAACTGGCAGGCATGAGGTCTTCTCTCACCACTCCTAGACAGGAAGGTACTCAGTATTTCAGTTTAGTTAAGGTTTTCTTTCCTGCTCTCATTGTTACAAACCGAAGGGGTTTAAGACTGAAGTTAGAGGATGCAGATTAGACTTAGATGAAACTGCTATAGATGGTGCACAGGCAAAGAAAAGGCAAGGTACTGTCTGCATCCTGAGCCTTAGCTGGGGGGAATTTCTGAAACTGTGAATGTGGGAGATGCTCATAGATTCACCTTCATCTTGTGGCTTTCTTGCCCTACACATCCCTCTGCTCAGGAAAATTTGATGCTGATTTAACAGGGTGACAGTGAAGTAGTTTTTGTGCTTTGAAGTTCTCTGGAAGAAGGCTGCAACTTCTTGGCAGTTTAAATCGATGGAACCATCAGCCCCAGTGTGCATTCTAGGCCCTGCCCAGCCTGCAGGTCCCACACAGCCTACTGGGTGGGAGCTGGCAATGGGGAAACCACCAGCGTGTGAGGCAGGAGATGGGGCAGATAGAACTGCAGCAGTCAGTGGCCAGGCTGGTTCCACAGAGCCACAGCCTGAGTGCAGGCAGTGTGGCACCAGACCAGATTTGTGGAAAGCTGGCTAGACTTCTGTCTGCTGCTACAGTGGTGCTTGCTGCAGGGACTTGGAAAATAGATTTCAGTTCCTCAGGTGGCTGATACCTTTTTTTTTTTTTCCTTAGACGTTTCTATGATGACACCCATGTTTGTTCGTGCTGCAGACCACAGACCACTTCCTGTGCTGTCACCTCCACGTCCTGTAAAATCTGCTGCTCCTGAGTAAGTATAAACAGTCTTCAGCAGTGATTTGATGGAAGTGTGCCTGGGAAACACAAGTGGCAAGAGCAGAGAGCTCAGAGTGCTGCATTCTTGTTAGCTATCTAATGTGTGTTGTTTGGGTTTTGTGTGTGTTGGTATGAGATACGAGTCTTCTCTGTTTTTTACTTGTCTACTGAGTGAATTTGGGGACTTGCTTCCCCTTTCTGTGTTGCAGATTTTCATTTTAGATAGGAAAACAACAGTAGTTTCATTTGACACTTAAAAAAAAAAAAAAAAAAAAAAAAAAATTGCCTGAGGGAGAAGGAATGCAAAAGGCTAACCAAAACATTTCTAACGATGTAAAGTTTTTCTGAGAGTGCTTTTCATGGAAGGTGACTGTGTCAAAGGAGGAACTGCTGGTAAGCATTGTCAGGTGCCAGGAACGGTGGATTGTATCTTAAAGACCAGATTCTCTTGTCTGTAGATATGGAGGTGGCCTAGGGATACTTCAAACTTTGTCCACTTCTGGGAAGTGAAGACTGCAGAAAGCTGTAGCACAGATGCATTTATTTATTAGAGTGAACTATAGCTTGCTGGCTTTCGCTGTGTTAGCACCGTTCCCTCAGAAAATTTGAGCCTGAATTACTTCTCCCAAGGCTGGAATGTCACATGGATGGTTTGCAAAATCTGTACTTCTTGGGCATGAGAGATTTCAGCAGTTAAGAGGGAGAAAGAATTAAGAGCTTGTGGTAGTTCTTAACATCTTCAAATTCAGCATAAGGCTTGCCTGAACTTGGTTCTCTGTACCAACTGCCTGTGTTCGTTCACTTGATGTGTGAATTCTCAATTTCTCTCTAAGGTTGCCCCCGCAGCCAGTGCGGGCCAAGCCGGTTCCAAAGAGCTCAGGAGCAGCACAGAGGAAAACACGTGAGCCTGAAATAGCAAGCAGGCTGATAAAGCAGATATTTAGCCACTATGCGAAAATGCCAGTGACCAGAGATGCCTATAAAATTGTTGAAAAATGGTAAGCAGCAGCAAACTGCTCCTCCTCCTCTTTTCCCACTTTTTTTTTTTTCTCCTGTAACTGCAAATTCTTCCAGAGACCTGCTGACAAGTTGATGGCTCTCCCTCAGCCCCTTCACTACTCAGCTGGTGGGAAATCTGCAGGAGGTGTGATGAAAATGAGAACAGAAATGTGCTAGGTGCTTTTGGCTGCTGTGTGGCTATCAATGAATGATGTTGCCTCGCAGCAACTTCTGACATTTATCTCAGCTGGGACCAAGTGCACCGTGCAGTGCTTTAGCTAACAGCACACTGATATCACTGGCACTCTGAGCTGGATGGCTCTGGAGAATGGGCACTGTGTCAGGCTGAGCAAGCTGAAGCTGTTCCTGCTGCACACTCCAGGGTTTCTCAGCTATTGAATCTATAAATTAGCTTCCTGAATAAAATCTGGGGATTGTTCCAACACTGTACCCTGTAAGAGCCTAATAAATCCATGTTAAAGATGAGACTATCATTTAACTCCTGTTCTTGCATGTGTGGGAGTTCTGGGAAGGATTCTGCTTGTCAAATGTGCAGCTGTTTCACAGCTATCTTGGCACATCCAAATTACTGGTGATGGTCCAGAAGGCCCAGGCTGAGATGCAGTGCTTCATTCCCAGGGCTGTTGTGTTTCTTCTCCCACATATTCTCTGGCAGGCTGTGACCTGCACAGAGAGCAGCTGCAGTACAACTTACCCTACAGAACTGGGCGAGTATTGGTGTTAGTATACCCCACAGTCTGATTTTTTTATTTCCTTCTTTAATTATTTCCTTCTTTAATTCTTCTACAGCTCTGAGAGATACTTCAAGCAGATTAGCAGTGACCTGGAAGCTTACAGCCAGCATGCAGGGAGGAAGACGGTGGAGATGGTTGATGTGGAACTCCTCATGAGAAGGTAAAGGAAAGGTGTTATTAACCACCTGTTTTGGTGGTCTGTGTTGCACTGATAGCCCCATAAGACTGTCATTGCCTAGGTATGCACACAAGCAGTGTTTTCACTGTGAGTGTCATAACTTGTGACTTGTTCTGTGTGATACAGCTTGGCTTTTTGTCCCAAAAACATTTATGGGCTTGAATTTCTATAGTCTAAGGCCAGTGTGGTAGAGGGCAGGAAGAAGTATTGAGGGTTGGGAATGAATGAGTCTGAGAAACAGGTAGCAAGAGGAGGGGAATGTGTGCAGGGCTGAAGCAGATAGGGCTGGGACATGAAAGGTGTGGGTAGAAAACACAGGTGAGTAACAGTAAGTGCAAGGCTAGGCTGTTTGCATCCCTGAGAGCACTTGCAACTGAAATAGGGACTGCAAACACTCACATTACTGTCCTCCAAACAAAATCCCACTCTAACTGTTCCTTGCCAAAGCAGGAAAAAGACTCTCTGGCCTGGCTTCTCCTGGTAACACTGTTCCTCCTCTTGCTGCTGCAAGACCCCACAGAGAGCCTGCATCCTGCATGGGATGTTCTCAGATCCTCTTTAGTACAACTCTTCTCGTTGGTCTCCCTCAACTCCCCCATCTTATGACTGGACTTACGTTGTCCTGCGACCAAAATACAGGGTCTTGTTCTTGGGTTGGAAACCCTCTGTAAAACTGAGGCCTGAAGCATTTCCCACTCCTCATCTGAAGTCATGGAAGTTGTTATTCTAGTTTGCCCTGGAAGAGTTTCTTTCAGATGCTATGTTAAAGTAAATGGTTTTGTGTGGGCTTGAGTACCAGGAGCTGGTGCTGCTGCTTAGAAAGAATTAATCTCTTGCTGTCTAGAGAATTCGTTTTCCCACCTGACAGCTGTGTTAAAATAATAAAACAGGTCAAGAAGCATGATGGCTTAGTTGACCAGGTTTGAGGATTCTGTATACTTGTTCTACCTTTTTTCCGATGTCTTTATGCCTTTCCACTGCCTCCTAAAGAGATCAGGAGTTGTTACCAGTTGAAGAATAAGAACAGTATTTCTAGTCTTCCTGCAGAGAAAGCATGCATAAAGGCTGCTGTTTCTCTCTGTGAGACTGGGAGATAATGATCTTTTTTTTTTTTTCAGGCCAGTCAGCTAAATGGTGTTACTAGAAAACAGCACTGTCTACACAGCTCTAAAATGCCAACCACCTCTGAGTTGTGAATGGCATGTAAAAAAAAAAAAAAAAAAAAAAAAAAAGTCTGGACAATGGGATGTTTGCTTCCATTGCATCATTCTGTCATGTCCTTAAATGGTAAAACTTATCCCATGTCACATGGGCTGTGAATTTAAAAAGGAATGAACTACTTTGGCATGGCTCAATGTGCTGACTTTCACTGTGGAAAACATGTACCTCTGCAGGGGGCTGCACCATAGATGGCACTGAACTCATCATGGGGAAGTTGTGTGCAAATAAAGGGAGAGACTTTCCAATTGCAAACAACCACAGCCTGTGCGTTTCAGGTGTTAAAAGCAAAAATGCCACTGCAAGAAAACTTCAGAAACTTTGATATTAAGTTTATTGGAAACTCTTTCCACTAACTATTCTGTTTCTTTTCTGCTCTCTTTTCTGAACAAAGGCAAGGGGTGGTGACAGACAAGATGCCATTGCACGTGCTGGTGGAGCGTCACCTCCCTCTGGAGTACAGGAAGCTGCTGATTCCCATTGCTGTGAGTGGGAATAAAGTGATTCCCTACAAGTGAAAGTGCCCCTCTGGCAGTGGGCACGTCCTAGGGGTGGAAGCATAGCTAACTTCTGCAAGCAGGCCGTAGGTGGTTCCATGTGATGGTTTTCCACTTGCAATACTGTGGCAATATGCAGTCAGCACAGGCTTGAATTGATTCAGGTTGTGCTGTGGCTATCGTGCCAGCCTGCTGGATCTCATCAATTATTATATATTATTCTTGTATCTTAACTTTGAATACTTTTACAGCTCGTAAAATAAAATATGATGTGTATTCTGCACGATACAAATGCTGCTTATTCTGGTGAGCTAAAAGGTTACCATACATCTGCTGCATTCTCAGAATGTTCCTAATAAGCACTCGTGCTGGTGCTTTTCATGCTAACCATTTGCTTGCTCAAATGAGCAGTTATGGACTGCCTTCTGAGAAGATGATGATCCTTGTTAGAGCTGTGTATTTTTTCTACATGAGGGACTTTGAAGCTTGGGATCTTGTCCTACTTTGCAAATCTGGTGCAAATGTTCAAGAGTAGCTCAGAGTTTATCTGTGGCAACAGCTGATGGGGAGTTAACAAGAAGTAATTGAAGACCATCTGAGAGGTTAAATTTTCTAGTCAGATGTGGTAAATGGACTTAATTGTGTAAATTTGGTTTATGTGGCAAAGGTTTGGTGACTGTAGGGGTACCCTTGTGTCAGACAGCCTGTTCTGGCCAGTTATGAAATAGAGCCACCACTGGCTAAATTGGAGCCCTTCTGCAATGCACATCAGTGCTAACATAAGAAATGGTAAGAAATGCTGCACAGCAGGTGTGTGAGGGAGTAATGAGGAAAATGTGAGAGAAACAATCCTGCAGACCCCAAGGCCAGTGCAGAAGGAGGGCAAGAGGTGCTCCAGGAGCAGAGTAGAAGTTCCCTCAGCCTGGGAGAGGCCCATGGTGGAGCAGGCTGTCCCCCTGCAGCCCGAGGGCACCGCATGGAGCACAATGTCACTGGGCAGAGTGGGGAGGAAGGAGCAGCAGAGATGAAGTATTAGGGGCTGATGGCAGCCTGTGTTCCCCACCTTCCTATGCTGTATGGAGTGGGAAGGGAGTAGAAGAGTTTGGGGATGAAGGAGTGACTTGAGCTTTGGAAGAAGAGGAGAATGGGAGAAAGGTGTCTTTTAGTTTTGTCAATTTCTTACTTCTCAAGTAACTGTCAATAATTTAATCTTCCCCAAGTCTAGGCTGTTTTGCCCCTGATGGTAAGTTGTATGTGATCTTCCTGTTATCTTTACCCTGGTCTTGTCCTTTCAAAGAAAGGGAGTAAGGTGGTGGCTGGCTGAGATACAGCTAATAAGACACTCTAATAATAAGATGCTTTGTGTTTGGGCCCTCCTTTTATTTCTAAAACACATGCTCAGAGCTGAGGGCTGCACTTCTGCAGGTGTTTCCTGAGGCCAGCCATGGTGCCAAATAAACCCTTGTGTCCTTCAGGTAAGGGAGAGAACGAGTGAAATGCTTGTATGTGGTTTTACTACTTAGAGTGAGCCTAAGCTGCACCAGGAGGAAGGTCAGCCACATCAGGATCTGTAAGGTGCAAAGAATGATGGCTTTCTGAAACAATTCACAAGCTGGGAAAGCTTCTTTCAGAAGAACAGACATAAAACTTTTCTTTGGATATCATTCATCTGTAATGCTGTTCTGTTTCCCAGTCTGACGTGCTAGCATGCTTCCTTTTCACTTAGCTAGTTTGCAGCTCCCAAGGTAAGGCAATTAAACTGCTTGCTTATTTTCAGGGGAAGAAAAAAATCTGTTTTCCATCCTCCTCCACTACCTCTGATTTTTAGCAGCTGTCTTAAATTTGAAAAACTGGGGCTTTTAAATAGATTAATTTGACTTTTTTTAAAAGTCTTTAAACTGATTAATTAGTCTGTGGAGAAGGGATGGCTCAGGGCTGCTGCTTTGCAGTCCCCTTGAGCCTTGAGGGGCTGAACAGGGCTGGTGCTTCCAGCTGGGGTCAGCCACAGCTCAGTCAAACTAAAAAAAAAAAAAATCCTGCAGACTAAAGGAGTGGAGTAACTGCTTTTTCTTTTTTCTTCTTTGCAGTTTAGGAATGTTCTAAAGTCACAAAATACAGATTTCTGTATTCTTGGATCTGTGAGGAAGAGTTCCTTACTGAAAAGTACGGTGTAGCTTCCCAAATGGAATGGATCTCTCTGAAATGGAGATCCAAATAGTGCAGTTAATGAGGACTCCTGGAAATCATACCTGGCTTTTGGCAGCACTGCTTACAAGTTAAACCAATTTTGCACAACACTAGGAAATGAAGGCCAATGAGTTAGTTATTCTGGCAGGCAGTTGCCAATACAAAGGTCAGTCATTTTCAAGTTTAAAAAAAGTAATTCCATTATTATGGTTTTTTTTTTCTTCTCCAGTATTTGAAAGGAAACAGCTTTGTTTCCTTAACTGACGTATTACAGTATTCTTTTTTAAAATGTTTTATGCTCCCATGCAGTTGTTTTAATGCACCCTCACGTCTTCGCGTGCCAGGGTTTGAAAACTTTGGTCTGAAGTAATAACAAAGCTTCCAGCTTCTTTCCTCTCTGCTGAAGTCCTGTGAAAACCCTCTTTTTCTAAGAGCATTTGAAGAGAGACTAGAGAGAGCCTCCTAGTTCCTGCTGTAGGAGGGCAGGTAAGATTCCTTATCCATTCTCTCTTCTGTTGAGAGGTGTTCTAGTTGCTCTACTTAACTAAACCGAAGGCTTGGATGGATAGATTGCCAAGAGATTTCAAGTCCTAGCAACGAAACTGGAAGGGTGAAAGAAAGAACTGCTGCTTACAGGGCAATGTATTTAACTTTTTGGAATCTATATTGCTCAGGATGGAGCATAACAAGTGAATCCTACTTTTGGTAGTGCGGTGCTTTCCCTGCCTCTCCATTAGGTGCTCTCTTGGAGAGCTTTGCAAATCTGATGTTCATCTACCAAACATATCTTCTTTGTTTTAATGCCCTCTTCTTTCCAGCTACTCTGAATTTTGCTGTGTTAAAACTGCTATTTTTCAGAATTCTCCTTCCAGAGATACGTGCAGTTAGGACAGCTGATTCCTAGCTAGATGATGCATCTCCTTTTTCAATGCTTTTGTAGTTCCTCTCCTGACACTTAGCGACTTATGCTGGAGGTAGGGAGCACCAATTTCAGTAATCAAGGCAGAAATTGCAGGGGCTTCATACACCTGATGGTACTTACTCTGTCATGTGGGCTATGATGTCTCTCCAGTTCAAGAATGAAATCAGTTTTTTTAGGATAGTTCAAAGTAGCCTATCCTCTCCACAGTTAGTGAGTAGGTGTGTGTCTGCATGCATGAAAAGTGGTATTTAGTGCAGTAGCTCTGACTCAGCTCTGTATCCAAAACTGCAGATCAAACAGGCTTTTTATTCTTAATATGGGAAGCCTCCTTTCTCTCCTTCAGAGAGGGTGAGGGCCCTACTCGTCTCACATCTCCAATACGGAGTCTCTCCAGCACGGTGTCCACAGGCACAACTTCTTGGTCGGGCTGTTCTCTTTTGACCTGGTAAGCCAGGCTGATGTAGGCATCTAGCATCTGATCATTGATCTCAGGATCAATCCTGCAGAAGGCTGCCTTCAGATCATCTGCATTCACCTCTCTGCTTGAAAAACAATTTGGTCACTTGCACTGCTATGGTATATGATAGGAATGCCCAAGCATTTGTACCACAATGAAAATCTGTGTGGCTCAAAATGCGCGTTTGTTCAATGGTATCAATGGTAGGATTTTTTTAACGTGCATGTAATAAACTACTAAGTTAAACTGAAAAGAAGTTAGGAAAAGTTCGTTTGTGATTACCTGGGAAGACTTTAATTTTCCTCTGTTAAGCATTTTTATATCCTTTGTTATATAACTCTGCTTTTCCTTGCTAATTCAGTGCCCGTGAAAGACAGCATCAAACTTCCTGTGCATCCAGCCCACCTTTACTGTTTCCCTCATTGCTTGGTGCCTGGCACAAGGCTTCTTTTCTCTGCAATTGCTCCATCCTGATTGTCTTGATTTGAGGTGGGATTATTTCTCAGATTTTTGCCTTAGAGTCTGCAGCTGTCAGTCCTGTTTGCTTCTCTCAGTCCTCAGAACTAATCTGAGTATATACAGGACTTCATTACTGTTTTTAGAGAGCTGAGGGATGTCGAGACTAACTTCAAGTACTGAAGGGGATTATTACTAGTGCAGCCAACTTTCTCCACTCACTGCTTGCCATAGCCCTTACAGTTTGTCTGTCCTGCCTCTTCACCTTGTGCCCATTAGTTGCTGTTCCAGCTGAGCCTGTTCACTAGTTAGGAGGTTTCTCAACCTGACCCTGGCTTCCTCAGCAAGTCCTAGATGCCCTTTGCATCTCCAGTTCCCACACTGACTTCTCTATGCTTCATCTCATGCTGTTTTTCCTTGGTAAAAGCTAGTAGTCTGTGACTTGTTACCTCCCCTTCTCTGTAGCCACTCACTGCTGCTTCTTGCCAGCACCTCCAGTCCGTGTCCCCAAATGCTCCTCCTTGTCTAAATGCTCCCAGCACAGCCTTCTCTTTCTCCCTGTTCTCTCTACTATTTTGGCTCCCAGTGCACCTGCAACTCTCTTCTTGACCCCTGCAGAGGGCTTGGGCAATGGTCATTCCAGAAGCTTTCTGCCTGTCCTGTGAGTGTTGATCTCACTTATCCTCTATTTTCCCTGGCTGTCAGGCAAGACTCCTGTTTGACCAGTTTCCCTTCTCAGCTCAGACTTGAGCAGCATGCCTAGTGTAGCATAGGTGCTCAGCCTAAGCCCAGTGCCCTGGTGGCTGCCAGGCTCCTTCTTCTTTCTCACCTCTCTCCACACTAATGTTGTTGTTAGGGAGCTCATGTTCAGCTCTGCTCGAGCATTTTTGTCAGGTCCCTGCAAGCCCAGGAGCAATTCAAATCCAGCCCCAGCACATGGGCACAGTGAGGTTGGAGGGGTGACAAGGAGAAAGGCACAGCTCACCGCAGAGTGGGGAAGTGGGTCTTTTCATTGCCCAAATGTATGATGCAGCAGATATTCAAATCTGAGTCCTCGCACAGCCCCTGCACAGGCCATGCCCTCCTGTGTCCATGGGGGGATTCTCTGCATGCACTGTCCTGATCCACTGCCCCCACCCCCATCAGCCCGCTCCCTTTGTACATACGTTACATCTCCCAGGCTGTTCTTTAGCTCTTGCAGGTACTCTTGCTTCTCACTGACATACTGGCTCCTGAGCTTTGCAACAAAAGGTTCGGGGTTCCCCTCTTCATCCTGAAAGAATTTACAGCATGGATCACACGTTCCTCCATCCCGGTAAGAGTCATTCCCCAGTGTATGTTAAAATAGCTCTCCTAAAAATGGAATTTCTATTTGAAAAGTGAAAATAAAATCTGGAAAAACTCTTTCACAGAAAAAAGCACAAGCTTGCACTGCAGAGATCTGCAGATGGTTTTCAGAGCCCATGGTGTGCAGTGCAGCTATAGTAGTTGGATAAACAGTCTGACCAGCCTAATTTAAGCATTTTGCTTAAACCCAAGTCAAAAAGAAAACTTATGTGAGCTTACTTCTTTGAATAAGGATGTATAGTCAATGAGGTCTTCATCACTGTCCAGATTGAACCTGCTTGCATCAACCAGTTCTTGGATTGCATCTCTTCTTTTCAGAGGAAAAGCCTCCCTCAGAGCCATTCTGTTTGGAGACAGGCAACAGCGTGTGAGCAGTTAATGAGTGCTGGTATGGACAGCAGCATCTTAGGCTAGCAGAGTGTGCATGTACACCATGAGCTAGATCTTCAAAACTTCATTGCCCTCAAAGAGGATACACGTGTCAAGGAAGTGCGTTCACCTTCAGGTAACAAAGCAAGGGTGATGATTTCAGGTGGATGTTGATGCTGAACCATCTGGGAAGTTCTGAATGCAGCATGGTGTTGGTTAGCTGGGAGCTGGCACGTCTGCACCAGAGCCGTGTTCCCAGCTACGTGTTGGAGGTGGCTCTTGCCTTTGTTCTGTGCCACAGCCCCAAGAAATGCTGTCTCTATGAAGGCACAGGTGATTGACAATTGACAAATCCTGCACCTGTAGCAACACTCACAGAAATGCTTTGTGACCCGTCCTAGGAGCAGATGGGAGCACTGCAGCGGATCCTCTGTCTCTTCCCTGGGGAATGGGGCTGGGTGCAAATGCTGCTTCATCCT
Source organism: Meleagris gallopavo (assembly GCF_905368555.1). Lineage (NCBI taxonomy): Eukaryota > Metazoa > Chordata > Aves > Galliformes > Phasianidae > Meleagris > Meleagris gallopavo. The sequence goes on from NC_139416.1 coordinate 1,875,754, forward strand.
GCTACATGTGTGGTGCGCCGTATCTCTTCTCAGGTTTCCCAGTTTTGCTAATCAAAACCTGCAGTTCTCACATAATTCTAAAACCTTACGCTGAGTTTTACAAGTAGACACTTGCTATAGCTGTCCTCACAAGAATTTAAGAGAGAAAAGCTGTTCCCTGGGCTGTGCTGACAGATATAAGCAAAGCAGACAGACTTGGCATATCCCAGCATGCAGAGCTCAGTGTGTGGTGCTTGGCTCTTGCCTGAACTGCTTGCTGGGCAGGGACCCATCGCTGGAGCTGTCACAGGCAGCCAGCTCCTTCTGCAGGTCAGAAATCAGCTGATTCTGGTTGTGATATTGCTCTTCAGCTACCTGTGGAACAGGGAGGGTTCATAGGTCAGGAACTGATTTATCTGTTGGCCCTTGGGTTGCATTCAAGAGGGAAGCAAAACTGCAAAAGGATTGTGCTCACTTCTAAATCAACTTTCACCTGAGCTGCTTTTAGTGATTTATAAATTGTCAAGAAACACCATGGCTTGCAGGGTGGCTGTTCACAACAGTTCCTTCTTAAGCAAGCTGCTTTGGAGAAAGTTATTTACTGTCATGTGTCTTGGGGGTTGGCCTTTTTCTCCCAGAAAATAGTGATAAGACGAGAGAGAATGGCCTCAAGTTGTGCCAGGGAGGTTTAGGTTGGATATTAATAAAAATAGTGGTAGTATATTGATTGGAACAGGCTGCCCAGGGAGGTGGTGGAGTCACTGTCCTTGGAGGCGGTCAAGAACCGTGGAGATGTGGTGCTGAGGAATGTGGTCAGTATGCATGGTGGGGGTGGGCTTGATTTTAGAGGTCTTTTCCAACCTTAATGTTTCTTTGTGAACAGGCAGTGAAGTGAAGCTGCATTGCAGAACGCTTCCCTGCCTTCCTGTTTGTACTACCAGCAATGTCTGGGCAGAGGTGCAGCACAGGGGCACGGGCTGCCTACCTTTCCAGTGAGTATCTCATAGAACGAGCTCATGATGTGGTTTGATGGGCAGAGTCGCATGTACTCATACAGACTGTAAGACCATTCCACAGCAGAGGCATCTCCATACTTCTTCTGGAGATAGCTGAGAAAGAACTCGGGAAGACTGGATCGCTTTCCTGTCTGCAAATAACAAGTAAGCATCGTACATGAGCAGCAGAACTAAAACAAATCTGCCAGTCTGACTGCAGCTGTTTGCATACAGATGTGTCTTCTGGCAACTTCTGCTGGCAGAACAAGTGCTGGCTGGAGCCTTCCCTGCTATTTGGCCATTCGAAACCTTTCTTCCAGGTTTAGTCTGTACAATCTAAAGGGTAGGTATATGAGGAAGCTCTCCTGTTGCTGAGTCCACAGATAATTTCTTTTCTCCTAGCCCTTTTTGTGAAATATTTAGGAACTTACTACCTGTGAGGTGCTACCCCTCTGTCTGATTTAGCTAAGCTTTGTTCATGGATTCAGATAATGTGGAGTAGTTACTGCAGAGACCTGAAGCCAGACAATGATTGCAGCAACCCTGCTTCCCCAGGAATCTAATCTGAAAGTAAAAAGCAGCCATAGGAAACACTAAACTGTATAGGGCTGACCTAAGGGGGATGTATTTAGGCTTCTAGCTCGAGTGAAGAAATCTGTGAAGTGATTCTGCCTCTGTAAAGGTTGCTCTTGTGTCTGAGGCATGATAATAGGGCGTTATACATGTCCCTAACATGAGAAGGTTTAAACACAGGCTCTTTAGCCTTCACCCACGACTCCCAGCCCACCCTGGACAAAGAAAGGGAAATTGTCGGTTTTTTTTTTTTTTTTTTGTGAAACAAAACCAAAGCACTTTTATGCTAACTTGCTTAATAAGTGATTTTTTTTTTTTTTTTTTTTTTCTGTTCCTCCTTTTCTGTTCCTCATCTTCTTTTCTTGTGGAGCCACTTGTTCCTCTGTGGACTTTCATAGTGGATTGGCATGGGTTAAAATCAGTCCAGGAAAAAAAAAAAAGAACTACAGAAAAACCCAAACAATTGACCCTGCTTTGGTGGCACAGATGTTGCCAGGGCTTCCACATAGTTGCGATGGCATCGTGGTGTACAGTGCACCAGAACAACCCAGAATAACAGCAGTCATTCTAGCTAAGGTCCCAGGTTCATGAGTGTGGCTGATTTAGCTCAGGGCTTTAGAGAAAGAAAATGACAAACCTGCTGATCTAGTGCAATTTTCTCTTTCCAGATGTCCTTCAGGACGTTCACCACATCCTTCTTAGTCAGCTTTTTGTTCTTGACTTCACCTTCATACCTCAGGTACACAGGAACCTTGTCACCTTTGCCCTAGGAAATAGAAGAGAAACAGATGAGGCCTTCCTCTCACTGGCATCAGTGCAGCACTGGAGCAGTGTTTTGGTGAATTTCTTAGGGAGAGATGTGGAAGAACCAAGGAAGTGTTACTCTGTCCCTGAGATGTTTGGATACATTATGAGGTGAAGAATTCTTGTAACGCTGCCTTGTCCCTGTATCATTTCCTGCCTTCCCTGCTTGACGGGGTGCAGTGCAATGGGGCAGTGTGGTTTGAATTACCTCCTGATGTCATGGGAAGGAGTCATTCCCCACAGTGCGCTCCTGCTATGCACTCTTAGTCATTCTGGTGCTTGGCTAAGCTCATCTCAGCAGTAGTCTTTTCCAATCTTAATGATTCTATGCTTCTATACTTCAGCTGTCCTCAGTATGCTTACCCTCAGCTTCAGCTTTTCTCTTGCATCCGAGTTTCCCCAGCTCTAAAATGTTCAGTGGTTATGCTGATGGGAAGGTGGGCACTGAATACACCAAGTCCAACCATGAACGCAACTTTCCCACCTTCTGAGTGGATATTTACTACCTATGAATCTCAGTGGAAACAAGCAGAGGAGAAAGCACACACGTACCCATCCGTGGAAGACATTCATCTCTTTTAGCACTCCTGTTCCTATTTCCTCCAGAAGCACATCCATCAGCTGATTGCTGCTCTTCCCCTCGGCCAGACGGCCCCAGCGCTCCACTCCACCAGGAATCACTTCTGCAACAGCAAAAAGATGCTGAGCTGCTAACAGAGGTGCATTTTTCCCGTGAGTGCTGGTTTTGTGTGAGCCCAGTAGGAGCCTTACAATGAATACAGCTCTATAGACATCTAGTCTGTAAGCAAATGAGTGCTGAGTACAGGCAGCACCTGAACACTTTGCCCAGTTGGGCCGGGGCGTGTGACTGCGTTCAGCTTCTTGGAGTTGGGTGTAGAAGCTGTCTCGCTCTTCTGCAGTCTCTCTGTGGATTTCCAGCAGTGTTCCATACTCCTCGTGAAGCTGCTCAAAATCCTTCCTCAGAGTCTTCATCTAAAGCATACAGAAAGGAAGGCTGTAACCAACCACAGCAACGGAGATTTTCTGTTGTCTGACAGTTCAGGTGAGCATTCAGTGCAGCCCATAGATATACAGAGAGCAATTCTTGGTTAACTGCCTTTAGACTGGATGAAAAATAAACTTCATTAATTTTTCTTATCGTTTCCAGAAACTTCAAATAGAATATATCAGTGATGCACATTAATGCACTAGGAGAGAATGGGAGAGGTGTTTTGTTTTTTGTTCTATAAATGTTATGTGCATTTCTTTCAAGTCCATTGATCTTTATTTAGAACGTTTCCTATTCATATAATTTATTCTTGCTCGGCTGCAAGAACATCTGCAAAGATGTGGAGTCCTCAGTACAGGAGAGACATAGACCTGTTGGAGTGCATCCAGAGGAGGGCCACAAAAATGATCCAAGGGATGGAACACCTCCCTGCGAGGACAGCTGAGAGCTGGGGCTGTGCAGCCTGGAGCAGAGAAGGCTCCAGGCAGACCTAAGAGTGGCATTTCAGTATCTAAAGGGGAGCTACAGGAAAGAAATGGACAGACTCTTTAGCAAGGTCTGTGATGACGAGACAAGGGGAAATGGTTTCAAACTCAAAGACAGTAGATTTAGGTTGGATATAAGGAAAAAGTCTTTTACAGTGAGGGTGGTGAGGAGCAGAGAGAGAAGAATTACAGAGTCTTGTCCTGGTTCAGTGCATTTCTCTGGTGGAATGCTAAGATACTGTTGAGGAGGCTTTGCACAACTGAAAGCCATCCTTATCATCAGACACAACAGGTTCTCCTTGGGAGAACTTGGAGCTGGAGGGACAGCTTCTATCATGGATGGGTTTCCCTGGCTTGAGGAACCTCCTCTGGTTATATCACAGCTGGAAAATAGATTGATCTCCCTGGTGGTGGAGTCAATGGCCTGGAGTTGCAGCAAGGTAAAGAAGCCATGAAATGCTATTGGAAGAAGCAAAGTCCAGCTAGGAAGGTAGCTGTTAGTAGCCTGGTTCAGCAGCAGTTTCAGTTTGCTGTGCTTTGGACAAAACTGCAACGAATGTCAGACAAACATAGTTCAAAAGCCTGTATGTGAGTTGTGTGTACAGAGTCCCTATCCTAACCTGAATGGCTATGCATCCCATTATGTTTGCATTCATGTGATACAGCTCAAAAATTTGGAGCTTCTGCTGACCTCCTGAAGTAAGTCAGAGTATTTCTTCTCCAGTGATTCAAAATCTTTCCTAGGCACAACGTCTCCGTATTCTGCTATCATTGCATTCAGCTTCATTTGGGCTTTTGTGAGGTCCTGCCGAGCCATCTTCAATGCCAGAGTGAGCTTCACCACATCTTCACCCTTTTCAGCTTTAAATAACAGGTGTTATGGTTGGAAAGACCACTAAGATCATCTAGCCCAACCATCCACCCACATCCCCTCCTAATCCCTTCCTCATGTGCTCATGGATATTTTGTTCACTAATTTAGTTTATTTTAAGAATCGGATCATATCTGATGATATTTTGGAGATGCTTAATGCTGCACTGTGGGTGTGCATTGGGCCTCTGGGCAAGACAGATTCCTACAGAGTTCTACTTTCCCCACCTTGGACCTGGTGCTGTTTCACGTTCAGCTGCTCGTTGTGCATCTCATTCAGTTTTGCTAGAAGCAGTTTGCGGGCGCCGTGCTCCTGGAGGTAGCGTGTGTACTCCTCAGCTACACTCATCTGCAGGTGCTCCACCTGCAGGAATTGATCAGCATCAGTGGGAAGCCTTGGGCTGGTGTGGTGAGCCTAGAGCAGGACTATGGGGCAGATGTGGGGTAGGGGATGTGAAGTAGGAAAAAAAAAAACTGGAGCAGGAGAGTGGGCAAGAAATAACACTGTAGGAAAGGATGGTTAGGTAGAAACATGCCAGAAAGGTTTGGGCTCTGGAGAAGGTTGCTGAAGAGTGCTCTATCTGTGTTTTGCCTTTCAGAGAGTGAATTAGATACAGTTCATGCTGAGTTGCGCGGTTTCTCTTGTAATTCCATTCCTAAAAAAACCAGCAGGCACATTGGAGAGCTGCTGTGATTCTGGTGAGAACTCTGAAGATGCAAACTATGCTAGTCCCACAAAAATGTGAGCCCTTTGTAGCAATGCTGTTTGCCTATGGCCCTATACCATCACAGCCACCACCAAACCAGTCAGCAGCTTTGAACAATCATAAAATCATTAATGTTGAAATCTCTCCAAAAGAACTTTGTGTATCTAACCCAGTTAGAGTATTTGAATGTTGTCTCAAAAGCAGACTTCTGGTTTTAGCAGAATTATCTTTCCAACATCCTTCATGCAAATTGCAAAACTTGAATAGCCCAAGCTAGAAGTTAGATTATGGGCTCTATTCCTAGGAAAAGCAAACGTATGCTTCCCCCCCCAAAAGCAAACTAAATGTAAATTCTCAGTTGCCTCAGAGATGGTTCAGTTTATCTCTATATGAGGCTTGTAAATAGCAAGAAGTGGAGGAACCAAAGGAAAGTCTAGGACTGCAAAGGGAAGAAATATTTTTGAGTGTTTCAATCTACGTGGTGAAACCCAAGTCTCCAAAGTTCAACAAATGCCATCTCCATGACTATGGAGTCTACAGTCTGTGCAGAAGCTGGTTGTCTGGGACAGCAGCTACAAGTCAAGGCTTCTGATAGCAGCACAGCCAGCCCTAAAGGAACGTGAATGTTCTTGAGATCCAGCATTTCTACAATGCCAGCTGCTCACCACCAGCTCCAGTACTTCTGGCACTAAAGGATGAGCGCCTGGGAGGAAGAGATTGGATGGATCCAGGTGAAGCTGGGAGATGTTTGACCTGTAGCCTTATTTACCTGAGTCTGAAGAGAACTCTTCTCTTCCTTCATGTTGTCAATAAACTTTAACAAATGATGTTTCTCTTGCTTTAAAGCATTTATTTCCACTTTCTCCTTTTCCTGCAGTGCTAATATCTGCTGGGTGCACTCCTCAGACACAGTGGAGACCATGGCCTTCAGGGGCTCTAGGGCACGGATTGTCTCCTCCTGATGAGCTAGAGAGAGCAGAGGTAGGTTCTTACAATGAGCAACAAAACCTGAATTTTACTTGAATTTTATCTCCTTGAGTATTTCAGGCTTTGTGGTAACGAACACTGATGAAACAAGATGGCATCACTGGGTTGTCATCGTTTAAGCACAGACAGCATACGGAGCTGAAGATAGCTGCTAATTAGTGGTTTACCTGGTTTTGCAAAGGCATGTTCTTCACAAACTTAGATTTGCTTCCTTGTCTCCAAATGCAAGGCCTTGTGCCACCTGTGTACAAACTTGTCTACACACCCTCCTCTCTTTTCAGGGATGTGTTGCCCTCTCTTCATTTCCCTTTTTCGTCAGTACAAGTAATAAAGAACTCGTTGTATTGGCTTTGCTGCCATCTGTGCTTTTCACACTCAACTATTTCCCCTTTGAATTGATTTTTTTTTTTTCTTTCTTTCTTCCCTAAAGGCACTTATCTGAGGGGATTGGTGTGAGTACTTGACTTGGGTGCCAGATCCCAGTTACGTGGTAAAACTCCACCTGTCACCATCTCCTTGGTGTAGAGGTCTGCTTTTATGACTAAAATAAATTCCACCACAGGAAGATGTAATTCAAATGAGGCTGTGGCAAAGGTTTTCCTTGCTGAATAATGCATACACTCTCCTGAACAGGATAGAATACTGAGCAATGTCATTTGCAGATATTTTCCTCTTTGCCACAAGTTTAATATAAGTATTCATGTACAAATACCACGCAGCAGACTCTATTTTAAAACTTAAAATGGATGCATAAATCTAAAAACAGGAATTACTTTTCTTATTATAGTTGGGTGTGAGTTTCCTTCCTGTGCTGTAACTGTACCAAAGGTTTTTCTGAGCTCTCTCACTATGACACTGGTACCAGAAGATGGCAAAAATCAGAGCAGTAGCATAACTCCCTTGGTGTGAGCAAAGAACACTATGTTCTGAGGTGTCAGTGGAGTGTTTCACAACTGGCTGCTGACCGCTTGGCAAGGATAAGTCAATAAAACATCTCGAGTAGAAAATATGCTTAAACAAAGATGATAATAATTAAAAAGTAAGCTTCAGCACAATACAGGATATGGAACTGACACTAGGAATCCTCTGGGGGCTGAAGGAATGTCTTCTGAGGAGTTCTAGAAGGAAACTGTTAGTAAAATGTTTTGATGTAATGATTAACATTGATTCATTGATCTTGCACTGTGCAAAGATTTCTGCCTACAGTGAAGGACTATCATTAGGCAGTCAGGTAAAAGCTACTGGGATAAATGATACATTTTATTGAAGAAATTGTGCCATTAGGAAAATGTTGACATCTGTAGGCTGCTCAGTGTGACAGGAGTTCCCAGTGACAAGCTATTTCTAGCACACTGACTGTTTACAAAGCACTGCTATCACTGTGGCATCTGAGAGCCAAGAGGGGTTTAAAGCACTCCACAAATGGACAGAGAACAGCCAGTTCAGCTCTCTGCCCTGCTTTGCTTCAGGAGTAATGCAAGCTTCAAGTTACCACTGCAAGTGCATCCAAATATATCAGTATGCTACACTCTGCTATCAACATGGTGGTTTCAGAAAAGCTGAGGTATGGATGTTGCCTGAACTATGTGTGTGGTGAAGCTCTGAAGGGTAAATAAATACAGAAAAACCTTCAATCTAAATAATAAAAGTCTGATAAATATATATATATAAAAACACCTGTTATGTACGAGGGAAGTACACTCCCACGTGGGAAGACTTCATTAATAGACCAAGAAGATAGTTTTACCATTTGACTTATTTGTATGTCCCTCAAAGAGAACTATTCTATGTAAATATTTAGAATCTTCATTCTATATATATATATATATATACACCCAATATGTAATTAGCTGCGTAAGACTACATCTCCATCAGTGTTTCCCCTCAGAGATCAAAGTCCAAGAGCTTACCCAACATGGCTTCATACTCATTCTTTATAGCTGACAGCAAGGGCTTGTAGGTCTTGAAGTTATCTATGAAGAATTCAAAGATCTCTCTGTAGGGCTGAGAGAGGAAAGAGAGCTTGAGAAAACATTATTGTTCGCTTCTCAGAATTCTAATAGTTGGGCCCTGGTGGGGCAGCCCATGTGCTGTCCTCAGCAGAATAAAACTTGTTTGGGGGGACAGTCAGAGCCCCATGTTGTATGTGAGGCTGGGAAGAGTTTGCTAGCAATAGGTAACGTTCTCACTCAGCGTACCTTGCTATTAACTACAACTAAACATGTCATGTCATGCAGTAAAAAAAGTACTTTCCAAGAATAACACATTCATGAAACCTCTGTTTTCTCTTGCTGTTAATCATCCATCAGTAATCAATTGATTAATTGACAGTTGGACTAGATGATCCTAGTGGTCTTTTCCAGTCTTAATGATTCTGTGGTTCTTTCCCTACCACATTCCTTTCTTATCACTACGGGATTCCTCTGGGAATTAGCATTCATGCAGAGAAACTCTAATCCAAATGTGTCACTCAGCATAAACACTCTGTGTTCTGAATTAAAGTGGTGGTTTTCAGTGTCTTCAGTAACTGTGTTCTCAAACGTTCACAACAAACCCCCAGGGTCAGGCCTGATAAAAACTGAATTTTTGGGATCCTGGTTAAGCAAAAGCTTGACAAGGAGCCCCCTTCTTGTCATGTGCAGACACATAACATAATTATAGAGTCATAGAATGACTTAGGTTGGAAGGGACCGCAAGGATCACGAAGCTCCAACCCTCTGCCACATGCAGGGCCACCAACCTCCAGATTTCATACCTGCCCAGGGCCCCATCCAACCTGGCCTTGAACACCTCCAGGGATGGATGGGGCATCCACAGCCTCTCTGGCAGCTGTTCCAGCACCTCACCACTCTCATAGTAAAGAACTTCACAAATGAAAGCTTTTGAAATGAAAATTTTGGAGCCTACACTTTGCTTTATGGTTTAGGCAAGTCTTAGGGAGCTCAGTGAGTAAGTACTTTCACACCCCCTTCATTTTACCATGTCTTTTTGAAGACTTGGGCTTTGATTTGAAAATGCAAAGTTACACAAGCTGTGGAGTATATTACTCAACAACATATAAACCCAACATACAAACAAATGACATTCTGAGTAAGTTCTCTATTGTGAGCTGTGAACCAAGCTATCTAATACTAACTATATTTGCCTACTTTTCCCACCTACTTTTTCCTTTCGATGACCAGTTTGAATAACAGAATCACAGAATCACAGAATTGTAGGGCTTGGAAGGGACCTCTAGAGATCATTGAGACCAACCCCCCTGCCAAAGCAGGTTCCCTACACCAGGTAAACCCATCTCAGTATGTTGTTCCAAGTCAACAGAAACTTGGATCTGACCTGCAGCTTCAGTTCTTGGGAGATCTCTTTAGTCAGGTCAAGAGCCTGCAGCTCTTTCCTTAAGTATGACTCCAGTTGTTCCAAGTGATGTGGCTTTGGAATGGTAAGAAGGGCCTGTTCATTGCTGCAGAGACACAGGAGAATGGACATCAGCTCAAGGACTTGGGTTTTCTTCCTACTGCCCATTGCTACCAGTCAGAACCAATAATATTTATTATGCTCAAGTTTTGTGGGATAAGCCAACCTTGTTGTTCTCAATGCTGGGAGAGATCCTGCTCTGTAAATTCCTGGTTTCCAAATCCTGCTTCTATCTATCCTGTGGCTTAGCTTACCTAGATGTTCTCTCTGGGGCACTGCAGGGTTTGTGATTCCTTAGGACTGTCTGGCCGGCTGCAAATGCAGGCCACGTGGACCATTGGCCTCTAGCAGAAAGCTGGAAAGACTGGAGAGAGAACGAATTATGTTTGAAGAGCACTGCAAACACAAAAGAGCCAAAATGAGGCTGAAATATTCCCAACAATGCCTCACATCTAACTGCCCAAGAGTACAGTGGGATAGAAATACAACCTTAATGCAAACAGAAATAAAATGTGACTTCTGTGGACCTCAACCACTCATTAGTTTGTTGGTATGTGCCTTCCTGATATTTATTTATGCAGAATTTGGATATAGTTTTCACCACCCTACTTTATCTACTGACACACAATGGTGCGGGCGTTCCTGAAGGCTGTAAGATGCTCTAAGCCTATGATTAAACAATTTTTTTTCTTTATTTTGGACTATATGTGGCAAAATCTGGCTTTAGCATCTGGCATCTATATCCACAGAAGTCGTTGCAGCCAAGAACAGTGTTTATATTCCACTCTTCTTTCCTCCACTCTTAAAACCTGAACTCACCAGAGCCTTCTGTTTCTTGGACAGGGTAGGTTTCACACTGCAGATGTGTGTTTGGCAACTTGTAATCTTCGAGGAAGATTCAGGAGAGGTCCTGTGCAACAGCAGGGAAGAGACTTTTCAGAAGAATTAACTGAATATTCTGTAGGAAGTTGTGAATCTGGCTGATGCATACCTAAAGTGAGCAGCTATTTGTGATGTGCCTGATGGATGAAAAAAACCAACAGGATGATGTAGACAGAGCAATGGGGAGATTTGTGGTACAGCTCAACACCAGGACTGGCACAACAGAATCACAGAACGGCCCGGGTTGGAAGGGACCTCAAGGATCATGAAGCTCCAACACCCTGCTGCAGGCAGGATCACCAACCTCCACATTTCATACCATCCCAGGCTGCCCAGGGCCCCATCCAACCTGGCCTGGAACACCTCCAGGGATGATATTAACATCTTTATCAATGACATCGATGATGGAATCGAGTCCATCCTCAGCAAGTTTGCTGATGAAACCAAGCTGAGTGGTGTGGTTGAAACGGTAGAAGGGCTGCTATTCAGAGGTACCTCAACAGGCTTGAAAGGTGGGCCTGAGTGAACCTAATGAGGTTCAGCACAGCAAAGTGCGAGGTTTTGCACTTGGGCCGGAGGAATCCCAGGCATCTATGCAGACTGGAAGGAGCGGTCATTGAGAGCAGCTCTGTGGAGAAGGACCTGGGGATCCTGGTGAATGAAAAGCTGACCATGAGCCAGCAGTGTGCTCTTGCAGCTCAGAAAGCAAATGGGATCCTGGGCTCCATCAGCAGAGGAGAGGCCAGCAGGGACAGGGAGGTGATCGTCCCTCTCTACTCTGCTCTTGTGAGGCCCCATCTGCAGTGCTGTGTCCAGGTCTGGAGCCCCCAGTACAAGGACAGAGAGCTGTTGGAGAGGGTCCAGAGGAGCCACAAAGATGATCAGGGGGCTGCAGCACCTCCACTACAAAGACAGGCTGAGGGAGCTGGGCTTGTTCAGCCTGGAGAAGAGAAGCTGCGGGGTGACCTCAGTGCAGCCTTCAGTACCTAAAGGGAGCCTACAGACAGGAGGGGAATCAACTCTTGGAAAGGGCAGATAACAGCAGGATGAGGGGAAACGGTTTGAAGTTGAGGGAGGGAAGCTTGAGGTTGGATGTCAGGGGAAGTTCTGTACTGTGAGAGCGGTGAGGTGCTGGAACAGCTGCCCAGAGGCTGTGGATGCCCCGTCCATCCCTGGAGGTGTTCAAGGCCAGGTTGGATGGGGCCCTGGGCAGCCTGGGCTGCTATGAATTGTGGAGGTTGGTGGCCCTGCCTGCAGCAGGGGGTTGGAGCTTCGTGATCCTTGAGGTCCCTTCCAACCCTGGCCATTCTGTGGGTGATTCTGTGACATTGGGTGCTTTGCTCCTTGTTGCAGTGAGAGCAGCCAACTGAGTCCTTTGCTGGGCAAACCTGAGCGAGCTGATCTTCTGAGGAGGTGAGGTTAGGAACAGAGCTGGAAAAGTGCTGCCTGAGTCAGGAGCTGGGACTTGGGATCCCAAAAATGCCTGCAAAGCTGCTTCTCTGGGGTGGCCGTAGTGCTGGCCAGCAGAACTGGCAAACCATGTTAAGAATCCAGCCAGGACCAGGCTTTCCCAGAAGGAGGTGGGTGTCGGAGAAAGGCCTTTCGATAAGCGCACGTACACTCACGTCGGTGCCAAAAGGAGCCCGGCCGCCCCCCGCCGATTCCCCCCCTTGCGATACGTATAAGGCTGATAAAATCCGCGCCCCGCTGCTCCCCGGGCAGCACAGCGCGGGGCTCTCAGCTCCCCACGTACGGGAGATGCCCCGCAGGTCGGGTCGCCGCGCTCTGCCGCTCACCGCCTCTCAGCCCGCCTCGCCGCCATGCCCCGCAGTGCCGCCTGTTTACGCCCGTCGCCGTGGAGACGGCCGCCTCAGGACCCCCCGCCCGCCGCCATGGCTGCCCGCGCCGCGCCTGACGCCGTTCGCCGCTCTCACCGCGGCCCGGCCCCGATCCGGCGAGGGGTGAGCATTGCGAGGCGGCCCCGATCGGAGCGAGGCCGCCCGAATAGCTCCGTTCGTCCCTCCCACTGGACGGCCGAAACCGGGCCCTGCGCGGAGGCGGCGCGGCGGACACCGGCAGCGGCGCGGCGGCCTCTCGGCTGCCCCTCTGCGTCGCGTTGCCCCGAGGCATTTTGGGAGCGGGAGTCCTGAGCGCGGCCTGGCGCCGCTCAGCCCCGCGCAGAGGGGACACGTTTCCCACGGCACGGCGCGCCGCGGGAGGGGGCGGGGCTTCGCGCGCGGGACCCGTCGGGACGTGTAGTCCCAGCGACTGCATGCGTCGGGCAGGAGGCGGCGGGTCGGACTCCGCTTCCCGTCGGGCGGCGCGGCCCCATTGTGGGCACGCTCGCAGGCCATTGGCCGGCGGCCGGAGCCGGGCTTCGCTCCCCGCCCGGTGACACAAAGCGAATCCAAGATGGCGGAGGCGGGCGCGGGGAGCCCGCACGGGGGGGACGCGGCGGCTCCGGGGCCGCCCGAAGAGCAGGAGCTGAGCCGGCGCCTCCGCCGCCTTTACCCGGCCGTCAACCAGGAGGAGACGCCGCTGCCGCGCTCCTGGAGCCCCAAGGACAAGTACAACTACATCGGCCTCTCGCAGGGCAACCTGCGCGTCCACTACAAAGGTGCCGGGTCGCGGCGGCTCTGCTCGTGTTCCCTCGGCCGGGACGGGACCGGCCGGCTCCGCTGCCCCCGGGGGAAAGGCTGCGGGGTGCCGGGCTGCGGGAGCGGGGCTCGGGGAGGGGGGGGGGAGCTGAGGGCTGCGGGACGAGGAGCCGTCCCGGCGCTGCGGGGTCGGGGATCGCGGCGATGAGGCCCTTCCAGGCGCTGCCTGCCCTGCACGGCACGGCGATGCCCCTTTCCTGCCCGCTCGGTAAACACTGATGTCATTCCCCTCTTGCGTAATGGAGCTGCGTGCCGCTGCTGTGCGGCGCTGGGATGGCAGCTCTGCGATGGCAGCACCGTGTGTCCCGCCGGGCCCCTTCCAACGGCGACAGCGACGGGGGTTCCTCGGGAAGGAGGGTGGCAGAGCAGCTCTGCTGCTTTCAGTGCGATGAAAACGCTCCAGTCGTTCTCAGGTGGATGGAGAAGCCGCCCCCCGATCCGCGTGGCGGAGCCCGGTGTCCCAGCACTGACCCTTCTCTTCTTTCCCAGGTCATGGTAAGAATCACAAAGACGCTGCCTCGGTCAGGGCCACGCATCCCATCCCTGCAGCTTGTGGCATTTATTACTTCGAAGTGAAGATTGTCAGTAAAGGGAGAGATGGGTGAGTGCCTCGAGTACCTTCCTGCAGTTCCGACTGTCGTTGGCCGTCCCGCTGCTTTCCTGCCCTCCCAGGGCCATGCCTTCAGTTCAGCATTGCACTGGTTGTCTCGTGGGGAGTTACGTGTTGTGGTATATGTAATGCAGAGGCATTCAGACATTTCTGTTATCTGCAATTTGCTAAGAGCAGTTACACCAATGTTAGAAATTCAGGGTGTCACTTGCAATGTGAATTATGGTATTTTTTTTCCCCTTGCTGGCTGGGTCTGGACGCTTCAAATCCTGGAATTACAAAGAATTGTGACACGATAGAGATTGCCTGGGAACCTAGCCCTCAGTCCTAGAATCGTTTCCATTGGAAGGGCCCCTTAGAGGCCATCTGGTCCCAGTGAGCAGAGACACCCGCAGCCCCGAGTTCCCTGACCTTGGCTGTCTGCAGGAATGGGGCAGCACCACCTCTCCGTGCAGCCACTGCCTCACCAACCTTCGTGTAAAGAACTTCTTATCTCCAATCTAAACTGGAGAGCTCTTTCAGTTTGAACCCATCTCCTCTTGTCCTATGCCAGCACCGGAGAGGCTGTACCTTTCAAGACAGGTGGAATTAACAATATAAGGATTTCACTTTTGTTAGTTTTCTACTGCAATATGGGGGCGAACAAGTTTTCATAGAGTCATTTCTGCTGAAATGTGGGCAGGCTTCAAAGCAAGCAATTCTGAAGACAGGTGAGAATGAGAGCCACCAATCACCGAGTTCCTCTGCCTGAACCCTTGGTCAGGTGATGACACATGGCTGTTTTCATTAATCTATCTCATGAGAAAAAAATGTAGGACTCAGGATCTAACCAGTGAGTGCTGTGTTCTAAGTCATCATGAGCTGTGATCCAAACAAGATGTGCAATGAAGAGGAAGGGAGGGACCTGGAAATTAATTTAGGATTGTTGGGTGTTTGCATGGGGAAGAGTAGTCATAGTGTTACTTGAGCACTGGAAGGAGAACTGAGACTGTTTTTTAGAAGCTTCATATGCATGATGAAGGAAAAGATTCTTTTATAGAGGGGAAACTGTAGTGTTTGTGAATAGAGGCTGGAATCTGTGAAACTCAGACTGTTTCTAGTATAGGACCTGAATGTGGACTTGTCTTTCAGGATAGATTATACTGCAGAGCATCGTGACACACCTGTGCAAGCTTGGGAGACAAAGCTAGAACTGGAATGCAAAATATGCATTCTGGTCATTTTTCCCCACCAAAACATGATATTTTTGTGGCACTCAGTATTGTAGGCTGTCCTGTTGGTCTGTACTGCTTTGAGGGGAAGAATTGTGAGAGCAGCAAACCCTGCTGGTGGCATTAGGAGCAGCCATACTTCACCAAGAGGTGCCTCACTCACCTGACCTGGTGGTGAATGTTGGATCCCCTCTGCTCCTGTGGTCGCCCTGTTGGGTATTACTTTGATCCAAACTGTAGCTGGCCCAGGATGTCCTTGGTGGAGTTCCTTTAAAACCATATTTGGGATGATGGGAAAGCAATAAATAAAGCATTTCTAACGAGGTTTGGGCTTCTGCTGCTGGTGTAGATTAATTTTTAATCACTGTAAAGATATTAACCTACTGTGTGAGCCCATGTGTAGTTTTTTTCTTGCTAAAGGATGAATATCACAGCTGCAGCCATCCAGAAGGTAAAGCAGCACTGAGAAAGGTCTTGAGTGCAATTAATTAATCCAGTCCTATAAGAATCACATTTGAACTGTGGCCATTGCAGGGGTCTTAAGGAAGGGCAGCAAGCATTCCTGTTGGGAACCAAATTTCAGCCATCATTTTTTACTGTTGAAATCCTTTTCTGCCGTTATTAACTTCAGAATGGGTCTATTTGAAAAGAGTTTTGGAAAAGATCTTCACTTGTGTTGCATTTATTACAATAATTGCAATAAAGTATACAGGATTATCTGTACATAGATGAATGCTGGGCTGAGTGGCCCTTTTTTTTTCTTTCTTTCTTTTTCCTTCTTTCTCCACATTTACTTTCCAGGAATTCTTTGGGCTGTAAGGAATGGTTTGTGTTAGCACTGTGGCAATACAAACGTGGTCTGAAGTCAGTGCAGCAGTGAGCTGTGGAGAGCTTGACTGATGTCTCGGCCACTCCTGTGCCTTGTTTTGCTTCTCCTGGTAGAGAGAGCTCTTTATCTTGGGCATTGTGGTAATGGGGATTTGTAATTGTGACTTCGAGTGACAGGCAGTGGCTGTAAATATAAAGCTCACTCTTGTATGTCTCATATTTAGTAGTTTAAAGTCAGCCCATTGGGGCCCAGCGTGTCACAGGCATTTCTGTTCTTAGCAAGTTCTCTGCTATCTATTACACTGTGGTGGCTTCAGTTAAAGGAATAAAAGGCCAGAGAGCTAGAGAAGGCACTGGAAAGGAAGTTTTAAAGTGTCATAAGTCGTAAGGTCTGTCCCTGGGAGCTCAGCTGGAGGCCCTCTAGCAAGGAGAAGGGGAGTGTCGCTGAGCTCATTTTCAGGATAGGTTCTTTGGGCATAAAGTCTGCTTTGTAGCTTGTCACACATTGATGCTGCTTGGAACAAAGAGGTGTGGATTCGCAGTGTCTCTGATGCTGGAGTTTGGGATGGCTTTTCACATTTAGATTTAAAATGTGCTCTTCGGCTGCTGAAAAGACTTCCTCAAGTAGCCTAGGTGCTGGCAGTGCTGATGTACAACAGAAAGAAGGGTAGAAGCTCCCGGTGACTTTGAGTAGAGACGTAACCTCAACCTGATGAGTTGTTTGCAGCCTGAGATGTTGCTTTTATGGGGTCTGTCCTCATATCGGGGTACAACGTGCAAAGAGTCCATTTGGTGCACTTAAGAAACTTGGAAGAGTTACCAGCTTGGGATCTTCCACTGCTCAGGCAGTGAGATATGGACTCCCTTCACTGAGCTAAAGAAAGATGACTGGGTCTTGCTTTCAGCTGAGCAGTGGTCGATTCTCATACTGATGGTTTTAGTTTTTACTGTTGAGACAACACATTTGTCTGTTCATTTTGTTTTCCTTTCTGCTAAAGGAGAGGCTGCCAGACTAGTGCTGAAGAGTTGTCTGGGAGAGGAGGTGGATTCTTCACGTAACAAATCAGATCCATCTGTGTGTGGGGCTGTTTGTGATACCGTGTTTGGGGAGGTGGTTCTTATCCTCAGGGAGCAGAATGGAATGCAGTTTGCAGTCCCTTGATTAGCTGCAGCCCTATTCTCACCTCCCTGTTTGCCATGAACACAAGGGAAGCAGTTCCATGTCATCTTCCCTTTGCCTTACGTGTCTGTGCCTTCTCTCATGCCCACAGCCTGTTACTCAGTCTCGTGGCAAGGTGGGTCAAGAAGATAATTGGTTGAAAACTGGCCACATCACAACAGCTGCAATGATTTAATCTGTTGACATCAGTGTCAGAAATTGCTGGGTTTTTTTCCCTCTCCAGTAAGGGAGCAGGGTTCTACTTTCAGATGGAGGGTCAGCGTCAGCCCTCACGGAGATCAAGTCAGAGAGTTGAAGAGTTTTCATAGAATCACAGAATCATGAAGAGTGGAAAAGACCTTCATGATCATCAAACCCAATCCATCCCACCGTGCCCACTGCCCACATCCCTCAGTGCCACATCCCCACGGCTCTGGGACGCCTCCAGGGATGGTGACTCCCCCACCTCCCTGGGCAGCCCATTCCAATGCATCACCTCTCTTTGAGAGAAGAAATTGCTCCTCATACCCAAACCGACCCCCCCTCCTTCCCCCTCGGCTCAATTTGAGGCCATCACTTCTCTTAAGGTTTACTGGGGGCTTAATTTCCTGAGCCATTACGTGTTTGTTGTTGTCCATGAGCCCAACAGGACGAAGGGCAACGGCCAGAAGTTGTGGCAAGGAAAACACCAGCTGGATGTGAGCAAATCATTTTCCATGGGAAAATTCTAAGCCCTGGCATGGTTTGCCTGGGGAGGCTGTGGCGTTTGCATGGCAGACTCCAGACTGTGGGATATTTGGTGTTATTTACGCTTTGGGCAGGAGGATGAAGGAGGTCCCAAGGTCCCTCTCCATGGTTCTGTTACTGCCTTGCTCCCGGCATTGCTCAGCTGAGCAGACTGGCAGGACCTACGTGACTCTCGTGTTCCTGAGCTGCCACAAATAACTCGTGCTTTCATCACGGTGATGTCCGTCACAGTTCAACCTTAACTATATTGGAAGCGCTGAACTTTTATCCTCCCTCCCTCCCTCCCTCTCTATAAAATAGGTGTTTCTGTTTGCTGTTGGCTTGTCAGCACATCTCGCAGCCTCTGCTTTCCTACTGGTGATCTCCGCTTGGTAAACAGGAGCAGTGTCTGTAAGACTCATCAGGGTAGGGCCATCAACCCACAACTTAGAGGCCCTTGTGACTCAGGAGGACAACTGAGCTTTGTTATCCTCATTATTTTGGGGCAAGGTGAATTGTCTTGTGGCTGAGGGAGCTGGGCTTGCTTAGTTTGGAGAGGAGAAGGCTCTGGGGAGCCCTTGCTGCAGCCTTCCAGTAATTGAAGGCAGCTTATAAGCAAGAAGGGGTCCGATTTTTTTACCTTTTTTGAATATATGCTGTTCCTCAGACATTCAATTAAACAAAACAATCCATAAATACCCCCAACGAGTCAGTAAGCAGTTCTCACCTCGTTCCCATTTGCAAACAGCCTTGCCCAAGCAAGTCTTGCTTGCTCAGCCACTGCCTGGCTGCTGTTCTGCTCAACCTCTGGTGCTCTGCAGTGCAGAGACCCTTTCATTTTCTTTGGAGGCTTCGCACTGATTGATGACAGCTCACATCACCTGTTAGTTTATGTTGCTCTCCTAAGCTCTCATAGAAGGAAGTAATGCTGAGGGCAACTTTGTGGATGTAAAGCAAGTCGCTATACTGGAATATCTGATTTGCAGTTGATAACTCCATTTAAAAAAAGAGATAGGAGCCAAAACGTGGTGATTTATGGAAGTATTGTAGTAGTGGTAGAGTATAAATGTCTGCAAAACAATCTGTGAAATAATTTTGCACAGCAAAGAAGAAAAATTTGAAGGAAATATCTGTTTCCTTCCCATCAGCCCTGCTGTTCCCAAATATCTACTACAGAAAGGTGGAAATACAGCAAAAGTGAATTCTAACTGGATAAACTGGATATGTGTTATTTTTCAGTTCTTCAGAATATGTTTACAACTAATAAATCAGGTTAGAGAACGATGGGAACTGGTTGTTTAAATGTTCTGGGGTTATGCATCCAGGCAATTCTCTGTTTAATTATTAAATCAAACAAGTTGCATAACTGTCATTGAGGGGAATTCTTTCTTCCTTCGTTGATGGAGGTGGAGCACGATGAACTGGTGAAGAATTTATCATCTTCTGTGAAGCCTGCATTAATGGCATTACACTGACTACTGCCAGGTTAATTTTCCTGACTGCTTTTCTAGCAGTGGGGTTTACAGTGTGTCCGGGCTGTGAAGCCAGGTCTCTGTTTGCACACTACAAATCAAATCTTCCTTCTTGTTTGCAGGTTTAGTATGGATGGTTTTCACTTTGAGTCTTTTCTTCCTTGTTGTGGGCATGTTGTGGACATACGAAGGTCTGTGAATTGGTAGGACCACAAGATGGCTTGGCTTGGAAGGGAGGGAGCTGGGCTTGTTCAGCCTGGAGAAAAGAAGGCTGCGGGGTGACCTCAGTGCAGCCTTTCAGTGCCTAAAGGGAGCCTACAGACAGAGGGGAGTCAACTCTTGGAAAGGGCAGATAACAGCAGGACGAGGGGAAACGGTTTGAAGTTGAGGGAGGGAAGCTTGAGGTTGGATGTCAGGGGAAGTTCTGTACTCAGAGAGCGGTGAGGTGCTGGAACAGCTGCCCAGAGAGGCTGTGGATCCCCGTCCATCCCTGGAGGTGTTCAAGGCCAGGTTGGATGGGGCCCTGGGCAGCCTGGGCTGCTATGAATTGTGGAGGTTGGTGGCCCTGCCTGCAGCAGGGGGTTGGAGCTTCGTGACCCTTGAGGTCCCTTCCAACCCGGGCCATTCTGTGATTCTGTGGGTGTTGCTCTACTGGTGCTCTCCCCAGCCCTCTGTTGTATTTATTTTTCCCACAATTTCAAAGAACAAGTGGTCTTATTTCATGAAGTACATCTATCACAGCTTCATGCAACACTTCCACATAACTAAAATAAAAACAGTTCTTATATGAATGTTGTAGTATATATACCTCTGAAGAGAAAAACTACCTGGCAACAGAAAGTATTTTTCTGATTTGTGTGTCGCTTCTACTTTCCCCCTGTCTTTTCGTGGAGAAAACAGGAGCTCAAGCTGCTGCTTGAAGTTGACTTGCTGTTACAATGGACTGAAATGTAGTGTTAGACTCTGGTGTGGGAGGTGCAGCCTCCCTATGGCTTGCCCTCTGTTTGATGCCCTTCTCTCGGGTATTGGTGGTATCTCCAGTCCTGTCCTGGTCGTAGAAACCAATTCAACTGCCCTAATAAACTGGATAAAAATTTTCAATGACACTGAACGGTGTGGAAGGGAACTTTGTTAATTTGCATGGCAAGCTGAACAAAAATCTTTCTTATTCAGTTGGATGTAACCAGAATAAATAATGGGTGAATTGTTATCAGCAGGGCTCTGTTCTGCTCCCGGAGTGAGTGCTGTATGTGCCACTGATGTGGTTTGTGTGAACTTCGCTGAGCAGCAGCTGATCTGAGGAGTCAGCAGGCAAGAGTGGAAGTCTGAAGTTGGAAAACTGCCTCGGTAGGACACGTTGGCTTCAGAGGCTGTTGGTTTTGACCTCTGTGTAGTGCAGTTTGAGGTCCTCTTGGATGTGGCCCTGCTTTGGTGCATGTGGAGATGTTATTCTGAGATCCTAACAGTGATCTCAGCTTGTGTTGTGCCTTCCTTCTGGAATGATGCTCTAGTCAAATCTTCATTTCTCATCTTTATTTTGTCTTTCAGTATTCCTACACGTATGTGATAATGTACACCATTTCCTTCCTGAAGGTAACTCGCACAGAAGAGGACAGGTTTACCTTCTTGGGGCTGGCCGACCAGTTCAACATGACCCTAAATTGGGAGGGAGCTGGCCATCCCATTCCTTGGGGTAGCAAAGAAAGTTTTCCTCCTCCCTGTTGCTATGTCAGTATTTACTCATTAAAGGATGAGCAGATGTTATGTTAGCAGCCTACTGACTCTAATTTTGTTCTGCTCACTCATCTCTTTGATGCACGTTGTCTTTTAGAGCTTCTTTCCCTTAGAGGGCTTGACGTGTGCCGGGCTCCTCCAGCCTCAGGATATTGTGGCTGCTTGTAACCAGCTCTTAAGAATTCTATTTTCTTGCTTCTATATGCTTCTTTTCAGCCTTGCATTATTTGTCTTTCCTGACCTCAGCTTGGGGAATTGGGATTCTTTCTGGAGCCAGTCAGTGCTATTTCTGAAGCACCGCCACAGAGCATTACATTATCCACAGATAAAACCAGAACCACTTCCACTTTAGAGATCCATTATGGTGTGGTTCCAAAACGTTCACTGTCGAACTGAGGAGCTGGAATCCATGCACCACAGGTAACTTCATTAACCAGGCCTAACTTGTTTGTCACTGCCTTGGAGCAGCGTGTCCCTTCCCCCCCATCAATGGGACAATGTCAAGTTGCAGGTGGTGAACTGATAGGGGTTATCATTTCTCTCCACTCTCTAAACCTGGCATGAATTCAGGACCCACCTCAAACAACGAGGCAGTTCAAGGCTTGGCACAAGACACTGCGAAAGCCTCTGAAATGCCATCAGTGTGACGGGGTGCGTTATTAATCTCTGATTGTGTAATCTTGGTTCAGTGTTTCAGATGCAGCTGTGTGTGTACTGAAAGCGTGGGGATAATTGGGAGGGCAGAGTCCCGCCAGCTGGTGGTGGTGGTTTGGGAAAGAGCAGAAGAGGCTGCAGGGTGCAGTAAGCTCTGAATCACAGACTTGTCTGTGGGTGAGAGAAACACCCCGTGTTTGGCTCCTGGCTAAGCTGGGCTGCTTGCTCTGAGCTGGTCTGTGCAATAAAACACCAATCCAAGGAATTTCTGCCGTGTGACAGTGATATTGTTAGTTCACTACCACTCTGCTACGAGTCGTGGCCTACAGAATGAGTTAATTTACATCTGTGTGTTTCCAGTTCTTCAGTTTGAGCCTCGGTGTGTCTCAGCATACAGACAAGGCACTCTGTAAGGAGTGACTACTGTGTCAGCTTTTGGTGGTCTGGTGGTTTTGGCACCAGAAATGGGTTCCAAGTTTGTGACCCAAGCAATGCTAAACTGGCATGTTTTCCTGCCTTCGTGTCCCCAGCTTTCAAGTGGGGTAAGTCTTGTCTTCTTACCAGCTGAGCTTCACAGGCCTTCAGAAGAGGGGAGGCTGGGATTGTTCAACCATCCCAACGTGGTACCTTGCAGTGGATTAAGAAGTACACTAAGGAGAGCTGTAGTAGTCTTCTTTTCAGGGAAGAATCAGAAGTAGCACTGGGGTTGAGCACTGCTGTCAGGTCTCTTGCAGAAATTCTTGCAGCTTTGTGGGTGAAGAAATGACCTCTTTTCATCCAAAGTATACTGCCCTGGTCCAGTTACAGCCACGGACTAATTGCTTTCTTCCTCCTTCTGACTCACCCTTATTTATTTTGTGCATAGGAGTGCCTCCTAAGCGCTGGTGCTCTTCAGGCACTCAGAGATGTTCTTGGCTCTTGGCATTCTTAAGGCTGACAGACAAGGACAAGTGAATTGTATTGTTGCTGTGTTCTTCCCCATCCTCAAACTACCTGTGTGTGCTTCCTTCCTGCACTTGAGAAGCCAAACAGATCCAGGTGCTGGAACTTCAATGTTAGTTACTTGCTGTCAGAGAACAGATCTGTTCTTAGCTCTCCTGCCGGATCATGAGCATTTTTGTGGGTTGTTTGCACACAGCAGCTTTAGACTAGCTGCAGAACTCTCACACTGGCTGTTTGGCAGGCTGTCTGTGTGTCATGCTTCTGCTGGAGGAACATCCTTTAGCTGGAAGAATTGCTTGTCACGTGGGTGGATGCTGCTGCTGGGGGCTGTTGGCCTCTGACTCCTTGAGAAGCTGTGTGTATGGGACTGTGAGGCCTTCAGGGCAGCCTTAGAGATGGTGTTAAGGGTTGAGATTCTGCTCCTTGTGTTGGATGATCTTCCTTGGATGGTCATTTCAAAAGGCAGTGGGCAGAGACAACGATGTTCTTAATGATGTACACAAATCTTAAAGGCAATTTAAAAAATCTAGTGCTTGCTAGATCCAAACTGGTTACAGAGACCATATCATTCAGGGACCTCTGGCAGAGAACACTGTACTGTGTTAATTCCTTGCATCTAAGCCACATTCCAAGGGTATGGCAATATCTGATTCTCTTCTTGTGCTGATTGCCTTTTATCTGACGTGTCAGATGGGTGAAGGTGGGTGCTGTGATGGAAGGAGAAGTGATGCTGTATGCAGCCTGGGTCTGTGCTTCCCTGGGGGTGCAAAGCCATGGGAGAGGTTGTCACCCCACTGCCATGTTGAGGCCCACGTGTCAGGCACCACAGCTCACTTGGCTGTGCAGCATGGATAGTGAGGAAGAACAGTCCTTCTGCAGGTAAGTAAAGGAGAAGCAGCAGATCCTGAGTCTACGTAACCCTTCCCCTTCTCTGCCCGTTAACTGATGTGAACGTCAGGAGAAGTGGAAGTGAACAGGTAGGAAATGGTGAGTGCAGCAGGTGTGAACGCTGCAAGTTCTGTAAGTGGGATGCAAAGCAGGGCTGTGCAGTAATTGTGCAGTGATGCCTGGCCTCTGCTGCTTGTGTGTCAGATAAAGACTTGCCACTGTGAGCCACGGGTGGCCAGTCTGCAAGCAAAGAGTTGGCTAAAAAGGGACTTCACAACATAAAGCAAAGCTCAAGGGTTAGGGAAATACGCAAGTTACTCATTATTATGATGTATCAGCCTATGGATACCCAAACTGTATGTATCAAAAAGTCAAAGCCATTTAAGAAAATGAATGGAAATTATATGGTATGATTACTGCTAAAATTCTTTATTGAATCAGTCTGCTAAGAGTTTCTGTGCTAATGAAGACAAATGAAATGTTCTGACCACAGACGTGGGTTGTCTGATAGACTCCTACCGAGGTGGGAGAGTGATTACCAAGCTGTGATGCAGGGATTAGCATTACTTCTAGAATTAGTGGATGAATATGCCAAAGCGTACCCTGCGTAACAGCAAGAGCAGCCTCCTCAGGACATCATTTTGTTTAAATTTTTATTTTGATTAGTTAAATGTTGTCACTGCCATGGAACATCTTTTGTTGCTGCCCGTGACAATACGCAATGCTTCTTGGCCAACTCAGCAGATCAAAGTGAGGTCTTTTGTATCAGGAAGAGTTACTGGTTGATGTTGAAGTACAGTCGTTGCTTTGGCTTTTTCTCTCTCTCTCTCTTCCAGGGAGGGTTTTTTTTTTTTAATGATTTTTTTAATTACTTGTTGCTGAACCTGGCTGGTTGAGCCTATTTAAGTTCTAAAAAGCCATTGGTTTCCACAGGGCAGGGCTGAGGTGCAATAGAAGTTGGAAGGAGTTTGGTGCTATGGTAACTGCCTAGGTTGCTGATGAGGGGAAACAAAACTGTTCTCCTGGTTGAATCACTGGCATGTGTCTGCATTTATTTTTGTCTGCCTTTCTGCTCTGCTTGGAATTGATCTGCTGAATAAGTGTTGGAGCAGTTTTGAAGCTTCTGACTGGTGTGGGGGCAGGTGGAAGTATCCTCTAACAGCTACTGAGAAGGTGATTTCAGGAGATCTTTTTTTGAAGGTGGACGCTGTTGCTGCTTGCGTTTATTCTCCACAGCTGTATCAGTGCTTCACCAGCTGTGCATCCTCTAAGAGGCTCTTTGGATCCCTTAGAAAGTGACTGCAGTGAATTAATGGTCACAGAATAGTAGATTCATTTGAGTTGGAAGGGACCTTGAAGACCATCTGGTCCCACTCCGTGCACTGAGCAGGGACACCCACAGATCCATCAATGCTCAGAGCCCCATCCATATTGAGTTTGTCCACAAGTAGTTCAGGAGGCAGCTGATGCTTTTAGTGCTGGAGATGAATTTTTCTCTCTTAATTTTCAAGAATAGAGCGGATTTTATAATGTGAGGCTTTGGAGGTCTCAAAGCTCATTTCATCCATCACTTCTGATGTGTTAATCGATACGAGATGGGAAAAGCAAATTAGCTAGCATCTTCTGATATAATAACTAGCAATCAAGTGTGTGACAATGTGAAGTTCTGGATATAATCTGTGGGCTGTGGAGTGATAACCAGCAAGCTGAGCAAGACATTTTATATTGTCTGTAAATTGTCTGTACAGTTCTACAGTCATTACAATCTTATTTTAATGATTGTTCTCAGCTGTAAGGAGAAGCATTTTATGAACCAGGAAGGCTTGTGGTCATCTTCATGTTTTGTTGTGGATTCCCCATCGCTGGAGGCATTGAAGACCAGGCTTGATGGGTTCCTGGCACTCTGATCTGTTGGCTGCCAACCCTGCCCACGGCTGGGTGGTGGAACTGGATGATCTTTCAGGTCCCTTCTGACCCAACCCTTCTATGATTCCATGATGTTGTGTGTCTAGATTGAAATGTAATCTTAAATTTAGAACTTCTGGGTTTGTCGTGCTTACTACTTATAAAAATACAAGCGTCCAGCCCTAATTTAAAGCTGTTTTGTCCTGGAAAGACACTGTTGTACACATTTTGCCCTTGATTATGTGTGTGGGATTTGCTGTAATGCTGAAAAGAGGGAGGATGGATCTGCATAGAAAATAAAAGTTAACAAGGATAAGTGAAGTGGGAAATGACCTATTTTATCTGAGTTTGATGGTTATTTCTTAGCTTCCAACACTTGGCTCAGTATTGCAGCCATAATGGTGATGGTGCAGTGCTACAACTGCTTTGTGGTCATTGTCCAGCAGGAGTTGGGGACAGAAGAGACACTATGAGAGTGCTGCAGCTGTGATACCAGTGAAGCTGGGTCATTCTGCTGGAGCAACCAAGCAGCCTGCTCCTCAACAGGTTCTTGCTGAGTGTTTTCAGGCCTGCCAGAGGCAGGGCCAAGTACTCTGCTATTAATGGTTCAGTCTTAATGGTGCTTTTACTGCGTATCCAAACAATTTGGGACCTTGAACGCTGAATCACAACTCATCGAGGCCTGGGCAATGGCAGAGGTGGCACTTCTCACTGCTCTCTGAAGCAATGTACAGCTGGGGAGTAACTTCAGCTGTGGACTCTGGTCCTCGCTACATGTGTGCACAGTTGGAAAGAGATTGAAAGAGCAAAGCCTGCTATGTAGCAAGGAAAATTGCAGCAGCAGGGGGTTCCAGACTCAGGAGGAATAAGAAAATGGAACTGCTAATGAACATGCTGTATGAACTGTCAATGCTTTAAGAAGGTGGGCGAGGAAAAGCAAGAGATCACCTTGCAGCTCTAGGGAGAAACCTTCCATATTGTGCCTGGCAGGCTGTAAACACAGCTTTGGAATAGTTTGTTCTTTATAGATCATGTGTGTGTCACATAGGAGTGTGAGACGAAATTTTTAGATGCTGTAAGTGACTGATTCAAAGAGGTTAGTCAGGGAACTCATGAGAGGATGTAACTTCTGACTCATGCTCTGAGCAGTGCAGAAAATGATTTTTTTAAACATTATATAAATATTTGTGTTTAATGTCCTTTGAGGGGCTCTTTAAAAAGGCCCCCAAACCCAAATTCTTTCGTGTTCCTCCAAAAAAAACCAACCGCACCCAACAAATGCTGTATAAATTGAGGAAGCTTCTTTAAGACAAGTTACTAAAAAGATGGAATCATAAAGGTAAAATGTTTTCAGGTGGTATGGAGGCTCTTCAAGCAGGCTTCATCTTGGAGGAGCAGAGTAAATAGGTATGAACTAATTGGAGGGACTCAAAATGAACAGTGAATACAGTTGACACAATTAGACACGAGGGAGAGAGAGGATAGGGGATACACCCTGCAAAGCTTGAAGTTTTATTAGATGAGAAAAATGCAAAGAAGAAACTTGAAGTGTAAAAGCACCGTAGAGTTGACCAGAAGGACTTGATGGGTGTTTGGCTCAAAGTCAAATGTTAGAGAATGTTTTTCCTTCCCAAAACATCAGGTACAGGAGGAGAGCCAGAGAGTCTTTAAGACCAGGAGATGATTCAGGAGAATTTCCTATAAAGGGCTATGAGAAGGTAGGGCCACGACAGAGAAATAAATTGCTTTGCAGATGTGTCTGTTGTGGAGGAATGTTTAGAGGCTTCCAAACGCCAGTCTGCTTCAGTCTGCATTTAAAGGATGATTTGGCTCTTCTGTTGATGAGTTAATACCACAATCATGGTATTTGTCAATAAAACACAGGAAGAAGTCATTAGAGGTTATCTGGTCTTCATTCAAGAGTTCTAAAGAACGAAGTAGCTAAGCCATTAACTGCAGAACTTAAAAAGACTTGGATTTCAGAGGAAAAAGAAATCTCTCTCTCTATATATTTTTAATGGAGATCCCAATGAATGAGATAACACAGCACTTTCTCTTCTCTTTCTCAAGAGCTTTCAAGTCTCTTTTATCCTCAAGCTCTCTACATCAGAGCAGAACCTTCCTTGTGGCTTTTCTTCAAGTCAGCTCTAGGTTCAGGGCACCATCAGCCCAAGTCCTTGTGGCAGTATGCCTGGCAGGAGTCATCATGGCATTCTTTGTTTGAGAGTTCAGGATTGTTCTGTAGAAACTACAAGAACAAGTTTTTTTCCTGGGTAACTCATTCTCTTTGATGACCAGGGAGGAAGCTGTGGTCAGTTAGTTGATGGGATCAGATCAGCTCATGATGTACGTGTGTGCATCAAAGTCCTGTCTTCTCCCAGCTTGCTTGATATTGTGCATTATGTTCTGTAGCCAAGAGTTGGCTGCCTGTCAGCAAAATTGTCTTGAAGTTAAAGTGTCAGTGAATAATTTAGGCTGGATAGGGTCTTGGTAGGTCGTCTAGTTCATCCCCACTGAAAGCAGACTGAACTTTGGTTAGATCTGTTTCTCCAGAACAGTATGCAGTCAAGTTTTTGAACCTCTCTAGGGTGGAGATTCAGTATTTTTCTGGGCCCTTTGCCTCTGTAGACAGCAGTAATCTCCCATTGGAGTCATAGAACATCCAGAATAGGAAGGAGCCCACAGGGATCGGTTAGTCCAACCTCTGGCCCTACACAGGTCGACCCAAACTCAGTCTGAGAGCAGCATCCAAATGCTCTGAGCTCCGGCAGGACTCACAGTAATACAGCTCAGGACGTGGTTGGTTGGAATACTTCTTTATTGTGCAGTTTAATCATGTCCTATTAGCACCCCCACCCTACTCTCCCCCATACTTCTCTTTCTTGGCTTTGCTGAGTCTCGAGGCCATAGGTTTGGAGCCTGTAATCTGCTGTCTTTACCTGATGGCTGTGTTTCTGCAAGTGTTTTTCTTAATCCTGGTCTTTTATCAGTGAGGTTAGTAGTCTATGTGGTGATTTGCTCTTTATACCAAGATAATTTCTTTAAGATCTTCTGGTGAAGGACCTTAACCAACGCATCTCTGGGTTCCAGCAGTGGTGCTTTGCCTGTGGTGCCATTTAGTTTTTTTCCATGTTCAGTGGTAGTTGTTGGTGCTGGAAAGTCCTACTGACACCTTGAGTAGAAGGGTTCTCAAAACAGGGAAATGGACACCAACAATTGATCTCAATTAATAAAAAATGTAATCATTTGCTGATGCTTTTCATCAGGACAACGACTAGCTGCTGTTGTCTGAGATGATAATCGCCACTGTGCTGTCCTTCATCTCATTGTTCAGTTGCATTTTTAAAGGAACTGTGTGGACTTCATAGACCAAAAAGCAAGCAGTGTCTTCCCATTTGGACTCTGTGACACAAAGGTGCTAGCAGTTACGGTATCCCTCCTCAGATTAACAGTTTTCTCTGTTTACACTGAGTTGCTGAGGAGCAGCTAGTCTGGAGAGGAGGTTCTTTCATCTTTGCAGTTCTGTGGAAATTTAGGCTTTGAAATGAACTCCCAGAGGTCTTGGCTTGTCACTGTCTGGTTCATGTAGATCTTGAAGCAATACTGGTCTTTACCATTGAGCTTTCTACTTCAAGACATATTACAGGCTATTGAGAGTTTAGTTTTGTAACTAAACTTTCACCTGTCCTAAGAGCAGTGCAAACCCTACTATACTCAGAGTGTTTGTTTGATCCCCCATGCTGTGTCCAAGCTCCACTGTGAGCATCCAATGTTCTGTTGAACAAGCAGAGTGCTCTGAGCTCTTCTTTTTGTAGACAGGCTGTGGGCTTTTAGCACTTCTGCAGAGAATATCAGATTTGCTATGTGATTATGGATAACCAAGGTATTTTGGAAACCCTCACAAATCTCTTTTTATCCTTCCTAATGAGAAATGGGAGATTCAGCCAAATGTCCTGGATTCTGTCCTCTGTAACTGGAGAGTTTCCAAGATAAATTTGTTTGACCTAAATGTTGTCAGGAAGTTCAAACCTTTTGCTCCTGAACTGGCTGCTGCCAAAGCCCATGGGGAATTTTTCTAGATTCAGCGGCCCTCTCATTATTTCCTTTATCAAAAGCTAACACTTTCCTGGTGCTTGTGTAATTACATAGTTTTCTGCATGCTTAGAGCTAGAGGACTTGGGTTGGTGTTTCTCGGATGCAGTTGGGTATTGCCGTGGCCCTGTTTGTCAAAGTTCAGTCCAGATATGCACTGCCAGCAATGGATTCTCCGTATCGAAAGATGACCATGTATCAGTCTGCTCTGAAGGCAACCCGGGTTGCACAGGGGATCAGCTAAAAGAAAAGGTGAACCATAGGGTAATTAGCAACTCGGTGATCAGGGTTTGTAACCAAGGGTACCATGAGATGCAAGGCACCACGTTCACAAAGCGTCTGAATGATGTATGGGGTGGTGGTTGTGGTCCCTGTGATAGAGAATGGTGGTGAAGAGCAACAAAACCTGAACTAAATCTTCCTCAAGTGGAATTTGTTCCGTCTGTGGTGGTGACTGGTGAGTGATCTCCTTGTTGTTATTTTGATCCATGAGCTTTTAATCTTATCTTTTCCCTGTGTCTTATTGAGGAGGGAGTGGCTGGGTGGGTGTTTTGGGGCCATTCAGGGCAATAGTGGAGACAGTGAAGGCAAGAATGGAAAGTGGTTGCTGCATGGGACTTAACCCACAGGCCTTGAAGAAATCATAGAACCATTAAGGTTGGAAAGACGAATAAAATCACGTAGTCCAACCATCAACCTGTGCCTGTGACCGCTGAGGGGGCACAAATCAGGAATAGTATTTTTAGACACGGTTAATATTTTATGGAGCAAGTAAACCACAGGAAGAAGGAAAGCTGGTGCTATGAAAGAAGAGTAGGACACTGGCTGTAACCTATTTAGATTTATAACTTTATGTGAACAAGAGCCACACAGTCAGCTGTTAATTTCAGACTCAGTAACCTAAAAACGTGGAAGCTCGTTAAAAATAAGCTGAGCAGGGCAGCTGTTTTCTGTGGCTTCAGGGCGTATTAAGAAAATTACAGACCGTGCAAATTAACAGAAATAGAAGAAACAAAATGGGTACATGCATAAATATTACCTACTGGGGAAGGAGCCTTGGAGAATGGCTGTGCCTCACAATCCTGTTGAATGCATATGTAGGTTAAGATTAATCTGATTGCATTTGCAAATGCTGTTTGACCAGGTTCAGCCCCGAGAATCTGTAAGGAAGGTAATGGAAATAGGGGGTAATGCTGCGTGTCTGGATGGTTAGATTAGTTAACAGGTAGGAAATGGGGGAGAGGAGTGAATGGCCTCTGCTCCCTCTCATCCCCATGGCTGAGGATGCTCTGCAGGGATGTGCACTACTAAGCCTGTGGTGTTTACTACCTTAATGAATAACCTGGAAGTGAAATTAATAATGAGATAATGATTTGTGCTGATGGGATGAAACTAGCAATAGTTGTAAAAACAAAGGCTCATTCAGAAGAGCTGTGGACTGATCTGACAGTACCGGGTAACTGGGCAATAAAATGAAAGACGTGGTTTGGGTTGGGTGGGTAGAAAATGGCTTTCCTGGGGGTGAATAACAATCAACAGTCGACAGTCTTACCTTAGATTATTTGCTTATGTTGTTTCTCCCCCAGGCTGTGGGGAATCTTGTGTCTTGGCCCTTCTGAGCTTGACTGATGCTGTACTTTTTATTCTCTTTTTGGAAGGTATATGGGAATAGGACTTTCTGCTCAAGGCGTCAACATGAACAGGCTTCCTGGTAAGTCACTATAAAAATGGTTTTTTAGCTTACAGTCTGTGTTAAGTGTTCATTTAAAATAATTCATATGTATGAATTGATGAATGTGTGTTTCTATTAATAAAATGTCATGATTGAGTGTCTTATATCTGGGAGTTTCTTGTCATAGTCGCTCCTATCTTCTTTCCATCCTCCAACCAAAAAGCTAGAAATACATGACAGAGTGCTATGACCAGATAATAGTGTTGCTTCCTTTTTTTTCCTTAATATTTTTAGTTTAGCCTCTAGGTTAGTTAAATTTAAAAAAAAAAAAAAAAAAATTACAGTCTTTCTTTATCATTTTCAAGTAATAAATTGCATACTGTTTATTTCTACATTTGGATCAATGTAGTAACTTCCATGGTAGGAATTCTTTCAGTTGGGTTTGAAACGGAGAGCTTTCTATGTTTGTTAGAAAGTGAATGTTCTCCAGGTGCCAGAATGAATGGCAGATGGTTCCCAGTGTTATGTTATAGCATTGGAGCAAAAGGCCTGACTGTTCTGTTAGCAAAATAGGTGATTTTGCAGCTCTGTTACAAATCTCTGAAATCTCTGTTTCTATAAGCTGAGTTTCTAAAATTCTACCGAGACTGCAGATGAGGAAAAGGACACAAAGCTGATGGGATCCTTGGGTGATTTCAGAGAGTAGCCAGTTTTCTGGTGCATGCTGTTTTAATTGTAAATCTGTTGCTGTATTGGGTAATGAAATGACTGCATTGTCTACCTTGAGAGTCTGCTTTTGGCCACTGCCAGAGACGAGCCTAAAGAGCTGCTGGTCTGCGATGGCCACAACCATCCTTTGTTTCTTCTCTGGTAATTTCTGACCTGCACACAGAGGTTGTTTAGCCTCTAGCCTTGGAGATATTCAGGCCTCAGATGGACATGGTCTCATCCAACCTGATTGAGTTAGACCTGCTTTGAGCAGGAATTGAACCAGGTGACTTCTGAGGGTCCCTTCCCTTAAGTTATCCCATGCTTTTATGATAACTCAGTTTTTGGGAGGACGGTTTCAGTGACACCCATGCTTTGAAGAATGTCTGTCTTACTGCAAACTGTATTTGCTAATAGTTTGTATCAGATCCTGAGCATATGCCATTGGAGGGAGAATAGAGTCACAGCTCTAAGGAGGGCGGCCCAATTCTGTCTCCTCCACACCCCCAGCTGCACAGTCCCAGTTCCCCTTGGACAAGCCCTCTGGCACTTAGCACGTCCTTTGCCCAATCAGTGCTGCTGCCAGGCATGGCAGGACCCTGTTTGCTTTTCTGCTAGGTTGGGCTTCTTGCAGGCTGGCTCCTTCAGAATTCATAGAATTACAGAATCGTTATGGCTGGAAAAGACCCCTCAAATCCTAAAACCCAACCCATCCCACCATGTCTACCACCTGCATCCCTCAGAGCCACGTCCCCAGAGCTCTGGGAACCTCCAGGGATGGGGACTTTTCCTGGGCAGCTGCTTCACAGCTCTGGTCAGTAACTGATTTGCCTTGCTGTGCACTATTGCTCTTGTAGATTGCAGTGTTGCTCACTGCATTTTCTTAAGAAATCTTTTGATTATTTTTTACCATACTTGTGTAATTGAAAGATGCTGCTTGGCTTATTCACTGCTTGTTTGATTCAGACTCCCTGTTAGAAGAACATGCTTTCAAATTCGAGAGTGTTTAATAGACTTGAGTTAGTGTGCAGTCAAAACAGCATAATTTGGAGTGCAGAGGCTTGCTACGTACTAGATTTGGTTTCTGGGATTGTAATGCCTTAAGCCAGATCAGCAACAACCGAAGCAGTTTGTCCAGCTGTCCTGTGCCTTTGTTCAGCAAAATAAATGCCCTCTTTCTGTAGACGTAATTAAAATAAAAATTAAATCTTCCCCCATGCCTCCTTTCTCTGCAAAAGCCATCACTGCACGTCCATAAGCCACCAACCTGATGGGTGGGCTGTGCATTTGGGTTTCATTTGCAGATCATTTCCTTTGTGTTCCTCCCTCGCCAATAGATGTTCGTAGGCAGGACTTTTGTTTCTTCTCAGATTGTCTTGTGTGTTATCAGAGAAGATGAAGCAGGGGAACGAAGCATTGGAGGAGTCTGTCGTCTTTCTGTTCCTTCCTATGAGATGAAAGAAGTGTTGGCTTCTTCCCCAGGGCTGTTGGCAAAGGTTTTTCATGCGGGTGTGCTCTCTTCAGAGGGGAGAGGCTGGGCAGAAGTTGTGCTGTAGGAACTGGTGAGAAGCTGGAAGTGGGTTTTTTGAGCTTGAGAAGGGATCCAGCAGCAGCCTTTCACTCTCTGAAAGGACCCTGAAGATAACCCTAGGCTGTTTTTGGGAAAGAAGGCAGGCAATGGGCACCAGCTGCAGGAAAGGAAACTCTCGTGGAAATAAAGAAGGTACTGTTCCTTGTCAGAGTTGGGTGTAGATTGCCATAGAGGCTCCATCTTGGAGATTTTCAGACCTCATCAGGACAGTGCTCTAAGAAACACGGTCTAACTTGACAATTGTGCCTGCTATGAGCAGGAAGTTTGGCTAGAGACCTCCAGAGGTTCCTTCTTGGCATTTTTTTCCTTGGGGTTGTCATCCCATCTGAGCTTTTCAGATGTGTCTACAGAACTTGTGGGGTTTTTTTAACCAGCTTTTGCTTCGGGTGTCCTTGCTTTCCGTGACAAATGAAGGATGTGTGCAAAAGGGCACAGTCCCAGTGGTAAGTGGAGCAATTATAGAAGATGGGACCTCACCACGTCTTTTGATATGAAGCTAATTCAGTTAGACATCAGTCCTGCCTGACAGGTGCATGTCTAAACCAGTCTTTCAGTACCTTCCTGGCAACCTCCTCCAATGCCATCCTTGTGCTGGGAAGCCTTTCCTGATGACTGCATTAAATATCCTGTGTCGTTAAAAATCCATTGCTCTTAGCTCATGTGGAGAACAGTTAATTTCTTACATCTTTGTAGGTGTATGCCTGAAGACCTCTGCCACTGCTTTGTGGGTTTTTCTCTAGATGAAGCAGCTGTGGCTCTTTGCCTTGTCCCTATTTGTCATGTTCTCTTGATTTGTGGCAGCTGTTTTTATCTTTTATTAACTCTATCCACTGGATACACCAAGCACCACAGTCCTTGTCCTCACAGTAAAGGAAAATATTGAAATTCAGAGCAAGTCTAGGAAGCATCTCTTAACCTATGCTGCAAACAAGACAATGGAAAATGCTTGCTGAGCTTTCACAATGTCTAAGGCTTAAGCAGAAAATGAGGAGGGGGGCAGGAGAGGCCTGGTGGTTAAATGGGGTGAGAAGGACCCTGACTCTTGGCTTCTAGAGCAACCAGCCAAAGCCTGAAAGTGTGGGGTTAAGTATATGAATGTTTTGTTGCAAACAAATAGTGATTCAGTGTGCTTTCAAAATCTCTTGGCTAAACCAGCATTTTGGATACCCAGCTTGATTTTTCTAAGTAATTTCTGTTAAGTTTATTTAAGGATTTATGCAGCTGATCAAGCAATGTCTTAAAATACCTTATGGTATAAGTTCTGCTGCAAAGCTTTTCTAGAACTATCCTTAAAAATAGTTGACCAAAGTGGTACGTAGGATTTTCATATGATGTCTTAATAAAGTCTTATATAAAAATAAATTTATTGTCTCTGTGTAACTTCTGGAGCACATCCTGGATTGCAGCACTCTTCCCAACTCCGTTGGCTCCAGTCCATAGATTTGCCTCTTCCTCCCCATTTCCACTACAGGAAGAGCTGTTGTTCTCTAACATAAGTTACTCATACCTGGTATCTGTTCCTCCCCTCAGTTATTACCCATTAGGAAGGTTTAATCCTGTAAAGAATCCTGGAGAAGTTCAGTTTACCTCACGTTGTGGTTCTTCATGGAGAGCTTACACCAAACTGCTCAGATGATTGCAGAATGGCTGAAGGAAGCCTCCTGATTGCCTAGAAGGGTTCTGAGTACTTGCTTTTACATAATCACTGCTTACAGTTCCCTTTTTCTTACCTCTTTATTTTTTTCTACTTTGTCGAGTCCTCTTCTTCGCTAAGCACCATAGAAACCTTTGAGTATTTTGATAGAGCTTTAAGATAAAACTCCAGTGGTTACTGGAGAAATTTAACCAAGGCTGTAACAAAATCAGTGCTTTGTTCAGTGTCATGCATATTATGGCAGTGAGAATCTCTCAGATTACTGTGTTGGGCTGATAATTGCCGTGCTGTCTTTACAGTGTCCTGC
Organism: Meleagris gallopavo; assembly: GCF_905368555.1. Lineage (NCBI taxonomy): Eukaryota > Metazoa > Chordata > Aves > Galliformes > Phasianidae > Meleagris > Meleagris gallopavo. The sequence continues at coordinate 1,911,269 of NC_139416.1, forward strand.
TGGAGTTGCTCAGTGCAGGCTGTATGGCCCAGCTGGGCTTGCTGCTCTGTATTTAAACCTTTTCTCTTGCTGGTTGTGAACAGATTGGACTTCAGGAACTTTATTTGCTCGGTATAATTATCTGAGACCCAGGCTGAGCACCCCCAGGACGTGTTCCTTAGGCTGGCTGTGTCAGTCCCTCTCCAGCACCCTCTCATTTATGCTAGCGGACCAGTTTGTGGGGCTGCAGGAGAACTGGACCGTGTAATTGGGTTAATAATACAGCGTGGGGGGCACTGCTTCATTTTAAGGTTATTATTAGCTTGGATCTGTTCTGTGACCCAGTTGAAGACGCAGGTAGTGCATGTTGAAACAACTCCTCTGTGAAGCTTTATTCTGGAGAAGTGCGTGGGTAACAGCAGTCTGAGATTATTTTTGATAGCAACAAATACTACTCTCACCTAAGATGATGTGTGCTGAAAGCTTTAATTTGAGGTGCACAGCTGCCCAGCTCATAGCAGATGGGTTTTCAGAAGGCACATCCCAGTGACTGCAGGCTGCCTGCCTGCAGCTCTTCACTTTCTATCTGCCTCTGCCTTTCCTCAAGTTCTTTGGTGGCTGTAGGAGCTGAGAAGGCAAAGCAGCTTGAGAACTGCTCCAAAAACATCACTTTTTGCTGCTGCTAACTTAACTAGGTTTTGACCTGAAAAAATAATTTACCTTCAACATCTTAAGGGGTTGGTAGCAAGTTTTAGTGCTGCGTAATGGAAGAAATGAAAGCAAAGTGGGTCAGTGTGTCAGTTCCACTCTGGAGCTAGCAATGCTTTTGTACATGGGGACTTTTTGGAAGGATCTCATCCAGACCAGTGAAAACTATTGTATGGCTTAAGACAGTGCTGGATATTAAGCAAACGCTGTCAAGAAAAAGGTGTGCATTGCACGGAGGTTTGGTCTTTGTAAGTTACAGCCTTCTTCAGTTTGCCTGAGTGAGACCTGTGCTGGAACTGGGGTGTATTTGGGAAGTGAATTTCCTGGTTGTCACCACGTGCTGTGCTTTGATTTACAGCTGTGCTACCGTTCTTTCTTCTAACCTGAACTGAAAGATGTCTCTAGAATCACAGTTAATGCACACCACCCAGGGCTAAGTAATGGAAGGTAGGCATAAAGTCATAGAATGGCTTGGCTTGCAAGGGACCCTCACAGATCATCTAGATCCAATATAGACAGCATTGCCAAACACTAAATCAGACACCAGATCAGGCTTCTCAGAGCCTCATCCAACCTGGCCCTGAGCATCTCCAGGGATGGGGCAATGTCTCCAATATTGCCATCCCCATTATAAAAAAGGGGAGATATGGTGTCTGGAGACTGGCTGAAGCCTGTTGGCTTTCTCCAAATTACTCCTCCTGTGCTGCACCATGTGCTACTTAGAAAATAGCTTTGAGGGCTTTTTTCTTTAAGTCCACTAAAGAAATGGATGAGAAAGTTGTACTTCTTACAATAAAACAAAAGGAACTTGAGCTTTTGAGTATTTTTGGTGTAAGGATATTTCTCATTTGGAATCAATTTTGTGCGTTCAGCCTGTGTACAATTTCATCATAGGAAAGTCATCTGAGAAATGCTCATTTTCTGTTTCTTTCTATTTATGGTGCTGCTTTTGTAGTCTCCTCTCACAATTCCATGTGTATGTGATGCCTGACCAAATTTTAAATGAACCACAGCTGCATCTGCAGTCGAGGATTACGATATGACCTAGCACTGCTTAACTCATAGAATCATGGAAAGGCCTGGGTTGAAAAGGACCACAATGATCATCTCGTTTCAACCCCCTGCTATGTGCAGGTCATCAACCACCAGACCAGCTGCCCACATCCAGCCTCACCCAGCCTTTCTGTGCAGTAGGTGTGCCCCATGACCAGGTTATCTTGCACACAGCTTGTCTAGGTGGGACGTGTCTTAAACACGAGGCTTCTGCAGAGAGCTGATAGTGGGCACCAGTGTCTGCAGGGTGATGCTGTGTCTTCCCTATCAGCTGTGTTCAGAGCAGAAGAGTAACAAAAACAGCTCCTGAGCTGCAGAGTGAGGGTAAATAACCTTCTGAATTTAGGTTAGATTTAATCTCGTGGTTCATTTTATAGCTATTTACATGAAAATTAGTTTTGTAGGAAGTTACTCCCTTTTCCCCCTTCAGACTTGCCTTTGTTCATGTTTACTTGCATTGGTCGCCCTCTGTTCAGCCAGGAAAATCGCTGCCAGCCATTGGGTCAGCATTATACAGTGGTGCTGTTCCACTTTTTTCCTTTCCTGCCCTTCCGTTTTTGATCTGATCTTTGTATTTAGGTTGATTTTGGGGCACAGAGGTCTTCGGTTTGGGGGTGGGGAGGCAGACCAAAAGCTGAGCTCATAGAATGATAGCATGGCTATGGGTTGGAAGAGACCTCCAAGACCACCTCATTCCAACACCCAGATACTCTTAGCAGCAGAGAGTTGGCTAGCAGTGCAGACACCACATACATTATAATTGCAACCTATAATGTTAATGACTGCTCTTTCATTTGCTATAGTTATTTTAAAGCCATTATCAGCCCTTTGTAACCAGTACTGATGGTTTTACTGATAAAAAGGTCTTTGTAGTGGCTGTACTTATTATATGAGCCTCTCAGATAAAAGATAATATCAGCACAAAGCTAGATTTCCCTGCAACCTCAGATGGATGAATAAATACAATCTTCCTCTGAAAACCAGGTACTTAAGGAACCTCAGTTTCTGATCTAGAAGGGCTTATTTCAGCCCTTGCCATCATGAAATGCTGCTCTTCTGGAAGAAGTCCCTCTCGATAAAGTTATGTGTTTGTATAAATATTTCTTTTGTTACTTTCTTATCTCACTAAATACCTTTTTAGGGAATTATTTAATAGTAACAGAGTGCTACCTGTCTGCATTCCCCACTGAGCTCTAATATTGTTTCTGACTGAATCATTTACCTGCTCTGCCTCAGTGTCTCTGTAAGATGGCTTTTCGTTGTGGACTCACAGAAGGGTTTGAATTGGAAGATGATCCTTGAAGGCCATCTGGTCCAACCCCCTGCATTGAACAGGGACATCCTCAGCTCCACCCATCCAGCCTGGTTTAGCCTATCACTGTGCATTAACCATGCCCATTACTTTTTCTGAAGGTGTCTTAGTATTTTATGAAGGTGCTCCTTCATAGGTCAGCATATAAATACAAGTATGAATAATGTAGTGTGATGAGAATTGAAGTCTACGTATGTGATAAAAGCTGTTATATCCAGCTTATTCTTTGCCCCTGCCACCTCATAAATCAATGGCAAAACTCCTGACATTTTTTTCATCTTTCCTGTGTTGTTTTGGACAACCTGACCCACGTGACCTCTGCCTCCCAGTGCAGTGTCAGGGAACACAGTGGGTGCAGTACACAGTGATTGTACCAGAGAGCTTTTTGAGCCCTGCCTTTGTAGATAGACCAACCTGTTTAGTAATCATGCTTTAATTATACTGTAAGTGGCTTGTGGTATGTCTTAGCCCTCTCTGGCCTAGGGAAGACTAGATCATGTTTTGATGCTGGCGGAAGGCATTCAATCTATTGCAGTTCTCTGATCCATCAAACTTGTTAGTCAGGAAGGCTTGCCATCTTTATTCACTTAAGGAAGTAGGATTTTATCTTGGTTATTGTGTTCTGTTGTAAGCTGCATGCTCAGTCATAGTGCAGTGGATTCATTAACAAGTCTTTGGGGCAGGTGGAACAGAACATTCTTGTTGACTAGGTATGGCCCGTGTTGCAGCCATCCGGAGGCTTATGGTTTTGTTTTTTTCTCTCTATGAGTCAGTGGGTAGTGTCAATTTATATAATTAAGCATCAGCTGTGGTTTGATGTTGTTTTGAAGCTTAGTTAATATCTAGTGGCTGCCAAGTGGTAGGAGTCGAGGATCTGGTCTACAAATTGTCATGCAAGGTCAATTACGTTAAAAAGGAAAATTTAGTGTTACTTTGTGCTTGTGCACATTGTGATGGATGGAACAGTTTGTTAGCATTCACATTTTGTTGTAAGTCCCAGACTCCCATGCAGAGCTTTTGCCTGTCTGTCTTAGAGTCTGTTTGATCTTTGGGTCGCTTTGTCCTTTTCTTGCTGCTCCCTGTTGATGTGGGGTAGGCGTTCTGTTTTCTCTTTTTTTCTTTTTTTTCCTTTGGATTCTGGCTTTCTGCCATTAAGATTTGGTCCAATCTTTGCCTCTCAATTTCAAGTGAAAATACTTGATTCAAAACCACAAAATGGTCCCTGAGCCAAGCCTCCATCCAGCCCTGCCAAAAGCCATGCAGTCTCTGATAAGCATCATCCAGTGTTGCTCTGTAAGAACCATACACTGGGGACCTGACCACGTACAGTCACTGCCTTGAGAAGTTTGTCCTCAATGAGGCAAAGTGTTTTTAGTGTCTGCATAAGCACTGATCCTGTGGTGCTGCATTTGAAGTCATTTGGCTGCCTTGCCTTGAAGCTGTTATGGGAAAGGAGGTGCATGGATAAAAAGCTGGGGTGCTTCATCATTTCTTTTTGCCCCAAGGTAAGTGGGTTTGGGGGTTATGTTTTTCCCCCTGATTTTTTTCTGGGCAGATGGAAGTTCTGCCAGGAGGATGTTTGGATGCTGACCATCTGCTCCCTGCTCCTGTCCTGGTGTTGTGACTGCACCTTCCCAAACATGAGGCCAGGACCACGCATGCTATGTCCCCACCACCCTAAATCTATAGCACAAGTTGCTGTGGCTACTGAGCAAATATTTCAGCTGTCAGGATTTTGAAGCATAAGGATGTGTTGCAACAGTACCAGTTGCTTTGATTCTTAAGCACGGTTGAATGAAGAAAAACAAAGCTATACTATTGGTCTCACCCAAGCATCTGTGTTTATGCAACTTTATAAGGCATGGCGTGAAGGTTGTAAAATTGAACTACAGCTGAGATGCCGCAGCACCACAGATGTTTCTTGAGGCAAGAGGCTCTTCTTGAAACATTTGACTTCCAACACTGCAAGAGCACAAGCTTCCCTTTGCTAGTGGCAAAATTATGCTTTTGCTGACGTGGGCTAACAGACACCAAAGCACATCCACTGGCACAGTGAACTACACTGCAAGACGGTACAGCAGTCAGGCTCTGTAGCTGGATCCACTCCCCAAGCAAGGTTTGTGCATCTCCTGCTGCTGTACTTTGTATTCACTAAGTCTTGTTGATGTTATTTTTTGGTTTATTTCAGTGTGTTGGCATAAATTCTTGTCTGCCCCAGCTACAAAGAAAGAAAATAGGTGCAGGTAACATTTGGAAGATGCTGCAGGGGTTCTGTGCAGAACAGTCGCCCAAGTCTGTCCTGAGGAACCAGCTTCCAAGTTTACAGAGGGCACTTGGGACACAACCCCTCTGTTCACACGTCTCATTTCAGCTTCTCTAAGGAACTCCTGTCTTTTCTTCATGTGGTCAAGTGTGTATTTCTCCAGCATCTCTTACCTGTTAAGATGTCTCAGGTTTCTTGATGACAGGTCAGATTGCTGGGGAATCTCTTTAAGGCCTTGCCCTCTGTAGCAGCTCTGCACCAGCTACAGGTTACCACGAATGTGTGGTATAAACCTCGTGGAACACATTTCTCCTCTGGAATGAAGTCCACGTGTCAGTGGTGAAGTCAGCCTGTCTGTCTACAGTCCTTTTAATGATGACAAATGGCAGAGTAGGGGGAGGCAGAGGTCAAGATGTGTCTTATTGAAACAACCATTTTTCCATGACTATTAGGCCTTGCAGACCTGCCCTTTGGCACGGCATCAGAGGAGAGCTCAGCACAGATGCCCATGAATGTTGCCTTCCCAGTTATTTTGTGCCCACTGGCCAGTCTGATGCACAGGGGATTGTCATCAGTTTGCATTCCTCTCTGCGTTCTGCATGCAAGGAGGATCTGGACAGCAAAGGGATGATTAAAATATTGCTCTTGGTCATTTACATTAAAGCATTAATCACCATTTTCCTCTGTGACATATATATGGCCTGTTGCTGTGCGCTTCAGTCCCTAGCTGTGAGTGTGGGATCATTAAGGTTGGAGAAGACCAGCAAGTCCAACTGTTGACTCATCACCACCATGTCCCTCACTGCCACGTCCCCACAGCTCTGGGACACCTCCAGGGGTGGTGACTCCCTTCCCTGGCCAGCTGTGCACCACCTCACCACTCTTTTCAAGAAGAAATTGTTCCCGATAGCTAACCTTAACAGCTGTGCTAACTGAACCTGCCAGCCACACCAGCTCACTAGATTTTGGAGTTAGGATTTTTTGGTGTAATGACCTCTGGGGGTCCCTGATCTACTTCATGGAAGAATAAGATGTAGCTGTACCACAGTGCATTAGTTCCCTCAGCATTGCCTTTGCATGAGATGACTGTCCCGTCTGTCTTCCCTGTCTCTGTGCAAGGCACGTGGCTCTGGGGCAGCAAATGGTGATTTTGATCAAGATAAGCCAGTGCTGATAGAGAGCCCTCTGCTTTGAATCCCGAAGTAAAGGGCAGTGCACGAGTTGTGCAGGTTAAAGCATCTGCTAGCCTGCCAGAGCTGGGCTTTTGCCCAGGCTTCCTGTCATGTAAGAAGGCTGCCTCGCTTTGGTTTCTTTTCACTATGTGAAACCTGAGGTGATTTCTTAGAGGGAAAAGCTGTTCCATCTGTTTTATTCAGGAGGAGCTTCGTGAAACAGCAGCTAGCATGACTATTCAATGACTTCTGCGTGAGGAAGTGTTGCATCTCTTGTTCAGGGCTTCAGAAGGGCCAGGGAACACAGGGTGTGAGAACCTCAGTGTCTGGTGTGGACAAGTGCGTTAGAGTTCTACTGAAGGGCAGGTGTAATGAGTGCACAAAGAAACAGGACATGGTTTTTGTGAAGGGGAGCCAGCAGGCACGTGGATGTGGCCCTTGGGTTGCTGTCTTTGTCTAGGAAGTCTAAAAGGCCTCTGGGAAGTTCCCTTAGTGGGGTGGGGAGGCTGAGGGGAGATGTGCCAGTGGGGATTCTGAATTGTTTGAAAGTGAGGAAAGGGATGGGGTGAATGGTTTTTGGTGGTGGAGCTGCCAAGAGCGTTCAGAAATGACTTGGAAGAAGTGATGGAGCAGAGAGGAGGCACTTTGTGAAGGACACCAAGTTGCTATGGGCAGCAAGGTGTTGGAGAGGAGCCACGAGAGATGGCCCTGCAGGGGTGGGCACAGTGACAGGTGAGGGTCAGCACAGAGCAGCATCGTCCCTTCCCAGGCAGGAGAGATGATGCAGTGAGACTCAACGTGAGCCTTTAGGTTACAGAATAAAAAGGCTACACAAAAAAAAAAAGCTTCATGGAAACATCAGTGGTAGAAAGGATAATAAAGGGGAAAATGCTAAGATTAACTCACAGGGGACAGTGCAGAAAACAACTGCAACCCACTTCCCTTGTGTGTGGTGCACCTGCATCTCCGTTCTGGAAAGCAACACTGTAAATCTGGGAAAGATCCAAATGATGATGGTTAGAAATGCAGGGAATAGCTATAAAGACAAGGACTCACTAGCCTGGAAATGGGTATTTATGAAGGATTTTGTATAGCCTATACAATGATGTGTATTCTGGAGATGAATACATGGTTTGCCATCTTCTCCAGTGCAAGAACTGCAGGGTACCAAATCCAAATAGGAGGAGGCTGGATTCACACAGCTTGCAGTCATGCTGTGAAACTCCTCCCTGTGTGCTTCTGTGGATATTGTGTGAGTATTTATGTGTGCTTATAGGAAGACTGGAGAATTCCATAGAAAGAAAATCCTTTGAGGAGCACCAGCTGAACAGAATCTCTATCTGGCTCCGTGTGTCTGTGCTGCACGCAGCTGGGAAGCGTTCAATAAGAGCACGATACTTCATGTCCTGTGTTGTGCTGTCTCACAGGCAACCACACGTTGAACAGGATCCCAGTTGAACAGGATCTAGGCTGACCCAATATCCTGTATGGCCGTTCTTTTGAAGAACGTGCAGATAAAATCTCATCTCTGCCTGCTGGGTCACAAAAGTAACTTCTGGAATGCTTCAGTAAGGGTAGTACAAAGGTTAGACTGCCAAGAGGATCTGCAGAGTTAAGTGTGGTGAAGTCATCTGGGAAGCCTCATTCAGCCCTTTTGAAGTGTTAGGATTGTAAAGGAAGATGCTCTCGAGTAAGAGGAACTCAAGAATTGATTGTAATGCCATGGACCTATTACTAGGTGGCAGCAGTAAATTGTTAATGATGCAGAAAAATCTGAGTTTTCAGCAAATATTGCTGGAGAGAAGGCAGAGGATGCATTGAAAATGTGCATTTGGTGAGTTATTCCTCGCTCTACAGGTAACCAGAGAGAATGCCAAACATCTGAAGGTGCTGTTTAGATCAATGGGGCCCAAATAGCTTTGACCTAGAAGTATTGGAAGTGCTGATAGTTATTTTAATTTAGAATGGCAGGGAGTTCCAGAAGAATGGCTGAAGTTTGCCAGTGCTGGAATGACCTGCATTACCCTGATGGTGAGTCTGGAGAGTATTTTAGAAATGCTGATATGTTATTTGATTAATAAATAACTTGGGGTCAGGCACATAATTAGTGCCACACATCTGTGTTTATAATAAGTAGAATCATAGAATCACAGAATTTCTTTGGTTGGGAAAGACCTTAAAAATCATCGAATCCAACCACGACCTAAGCAAACTGCCTTAACTCTAACAACCCTCAGAGAAAACTGACTTGTTTTTTTAGGATGACTATGGTGATTTGCTAAGGCTGACAGATTTAATGCATGAATTGTTGTGTTAGGTCCAAATTCAGCACTAGATAACATCTGAGTCAAAGAAATTAACCCTGTATATCATTAGCAGCATGCTGAATGGACAAGATTTCCTTAGTTGGTGGTAGTATTGGTGGTGATGGGTGGATGGTTGGACTAGATGATCTTGAAGGTCTTTTCCAACCTTAATGAGTCTGTGGTTCTATTAGTAATTATCAAACCAGGATGTTTCATATCAAGCTTTTTTTCCAGGTGCTGATGCAATACATACCAAAAAACTTAGCCTTACCCAGTGCCTAGCATGGATATGTGAGCATCTGACTGCTTTGTTGCTGCAAAGTCATGTGCAGAAGAATTAGAAGTTTGTGTTTGGATCGTGTGATTAAGTGGCTTAGGAGATAAACTGAGCAGTTACCAGTTGATATTCACAAACCATTTCATTGAGAGATCATGAATTTACACACAATTAACAGCTCTGTGTTCAAGGAGAATCAACAACAGAGAAAATGTAAGAGAGAGTGGAAAGGAGCTGTGTTAATATTTGAATGAGATTTTTACTGGAAGGAGTCAGCAGAGGGATTTTGGCAGTTAACTCTAGAGCCTGTATCGTTCCCTGCTTTGTTTTTGGCAGCCTTGTTTGGCTGGTTTTGAGCTTGCTGAGGGTGCTGCTGTCCTTGTCCTTTAGGAGGACGTTACACAGCACTGGTGCTGGTGTCACAGCTTGTTTGGAGCCGCTCCTGGGGAGGGCAGAGCTGGCAGCTGGGATGTCTGTCTATCCCTGTGTGTGTTTGGGACTTAATGGGGAATCATTCACCATTTCTAGGCTGTGGTTTGCTAGGGCTTCTGTCAGAGTTTTACTCCCAGACTTTGCCCTGAGGTCCGTGTTTCAGTCTTGCTCCATTCCATGACTTTTCTCTTGGCATTACTGAACTGTAGTTCAATGAACTGGAAGCTCTGGACATCCATGAATAGTTCACATTTTTCCTGAGAAGCCATGAGTGTGTGGAGTCCTCTCATGATGCCTTATCCCAGGAGGTGCCCAAGGCCATGGATGAAGCCCTGGGCAACCTGGTCTGGTGGGGAACAACCAGCTCATGGCAGGGGTTGGAACTGGATGGACTTTGAGATCCCTTCCGACCCAACCACTCTGTGACTCAGTTACTCTTTGATTCTGTGTTTCCAGCCCAGAGTTGTTTCCTTTCTTCTGTAGTCCATTTACCAAATGCTGCTCCACATTTAACAGGTGCTGTGGTCCCTTGTTGCCTTCTCGCTTGTAGGTGTGTAAGGTCAGGAGATGGTCAGAGCCTCTTCTTGTGCTTCTGCTTCAGTTTGGCACAGTCTGTGTCAATCCATATCAATTTAAAACACGGTAGTCATCAGTTATACCGGGCATTTCTAAATGTGAACAAATTGTGTCCTGGAAGCTGTAGTTGCCATGTTGTTCTTCACTGTTGACATGCCTTCATTGTTGACCTGTTCTTTTGTCTTTCTTCAGGATGGGATAAACATTCTTATGGGTACCACGGTGATGATGGGCACTCCTTCTGTTCCTCGGGGACAGGACAACCCTATGGCCCTACGTTCACAACTGGAGATGTCATCGGTTGCTGTGTCAACCTCATCAACAATACCTGCTTCTACACAAAAAATGGCCACAGTTTAGGTGAGTAAAGAAAGTTGTTCTCAAGAGGAAGGTACTCAGCTGCTGTTTACTCTTAATAAGTTTCATGGGTCCTATCTCCTGTTCCACATTGGTGGGTAACTTTCAAGAAACAAGAGAGATAAGGAGCACTCAGCTGCAGTCAGGATTGTAAGTTGGCTTCAAGACAGGTAAAATGGTTTCTGTGCTGCTCAGTTTAAGTAGGTTAGGATTGTGTCTCCAGAGCGTGCTCCTTTCTTCTGCTTCTGCATGGGAGATTGGATTAGACAGCTAATGGCAGGGTAACAGGGAAGTAAAGAAGTGGGAAGCTTAGTATATTATTCAACTAGCTATAAAGCCATAGTTACCAGCATCATCACTTTTTAAAGGGACTTGTCCATTCGTAAGCATTGGTCCAAGTATTCCCAAACATAGATGTTAATTCAGCATAAGAAGCAAACACTGCTTTATTTCACAGTCATTCTAGTAGTTCTCCTAAAGCTATGGACTTAAGGGTTTTGTCCAAAGGAATATCTCACAGGTGTTTTCCAGGCATCTATTGTATCTGATTTGTCTAAAATAAAAAGTTGTGTCCATTTTCACCTAAAATATCTTTCCCTTGGAGGACATATTCTCCAACATGGATAAGTTCTGGTCAACTTTTCTATAAGCCATACAGTAAATAGGGGGCAAGCACTCCTTTCCTTTGCTTCTCCTTGCTGTGTCAGTTGTACTTTGTTGAATCACAGTGAAGAAGCTGGTAGAAAAATACCCAGTTAAAAGAGTTATCAGAGCAGTTATCAGACTGGCTGGGCTGAAGGAAGGAGCAGGTCCAGAGTGCCTGTACTGTGTACAATTTCTGGTGAGTTCTTGGTAAGAAAAATACATGGCTCACCGATACATGAGATGGAGCTACAGCAGAGAGCCCAGTGAAGGGCCATGAAGATGCTCGAGGGATCGGGGCAGCTCTGCTATGAGGAAAGGCTGAGAGAGCTGGGAGTAGAAAGGATGATGCCAAGAGGACGAAGCCAGACTCTTGTCAGCGGTGCCTAGGTACAAGACAAGAAGCAGTGGGCACAAACTGGAATAAGGAGGTTCCCTCTGAACATCAGGAAGCACATCTGTGCTGCACAGGTGTTGGAGCACTGGCACAGGCTGCCCAAAATTGAGTCCCTGTCTTTGGAGATCTTCAAAAGTCACCTGGCTGTGGTCCTGGACGCAGCTCTGGGTGGCCCTGCTGGAGCAGAGGATTGGACCAGATGGCCTCCAGGAGTCCCTGCCAGCCTCCACCAGTCTGTGATGCTGCAAAGGTAGCAGGCTATGTTGTAGCAGCAGAGAGATGGATCTGCAGTATGGAGCTGCTTTCCTCTGTCTCAAGAAGAATCTGTTCCATAAGGCAGATTCAGAAGGCCCTAGTGCTCACGCAGACAGAACTTCTTTGGGAAAATGGTTTTCAGTTTTCCTCTGGTTTCATTCCCACTGTCTGTTGATTTTTAGGGGATGGTTGCTAGAAATGAGGCATGTTGCTTCCCAGAATCTAGACAACATGTTTTGCAACACCCTGAAGTCTGCAGTCCTAAGTGGAAATAAGGACTTCTCTGAGAACCCTCCTGAAGAGTTGCTTGGATTTGAGGATGTTTCTTTAGGAATATGATTTTACTTCTTTTTTGAAGTAACTATTTACTGGCCAAGCTGTGTGTGATGCTCTGCCACTTCTGGTGAAGACTTCTGGTTTACTACCTAGTGAGACCAATCACTAGCTGTATTATTCTAAATTTAACTCAATCCATGAGCAGTTCTGTACTGTGAAGACAAGCAGAGGTGTGAAAGCAGCAGCTAACGGCGTCAAACAGAAGCTGTGGCATTCTCTCATGGTTGCACTCAGCGAGGAGTGCTGATGTGGTCAGCAGTGATTGAAGCAGTGGGGAGTAGCAGGCCATCAGTTGTTGTCCTGACCCCCACAAAAGCTACTGGAACATTTTGCTGTGTGTTTTGCAAAGGTTTATCAGAAAGGGGATGAATGTGCTTTTTGTTGGCATTCCCTGACACGAAGTCTTCAGCTGCTGAGGCTGAATCTCTCTCCTTGTAGGGAATGAGGTCACTGCGTAATGCTGCAGCAGATAGAAGAATATTCATGAGACTAATGAGCCCCTTTTTGATGACAGTTAGCTTGGCAGCAGGTTTCACAGCTCTGCCTTTGGGCATTTTAATTTGTCTCACTTTCAATAAGCACACCGTTGCTTTGCCTTTCCTTACATGTAATATTCTCTCTTCATCATATTCTGTCTCCATCACGACTCCTTTTTGCCTTTTTGCCTGTTGTTTGGATACATGCCCCCTCCCCCTCTTTGTTTTCCTTGCAGTTTTTTTCCTGTTGCTTAACTGTGATCTTCTGTGGGAACGTAAGAAAAAACTGTCCAGGGCAGCAGCTGGGGAGCAGGAGGAGCTGCTGCCACCCTGAACAGTTTTTTCTTACGTTCCCACAATCTTCCATTGTCTCCATACTTATTCATTTAATCAGATCCATCAGGACCACTGTGTAGGAACTATTTTCTTGGCCATCACAATTTCTGGACGTTTGGTTGGAGCTAAGTCTTGAACTTTGTTTGGAGTCATCACATGAGAACTGTTTGACGTTGTATGTGATCTTTATGATCAGTTCTGGAAAATATCTTCAGTGTCTTCTGGCTGCTATCATGAAGTTCTGCTTTTGACAAGTTCTGAGCAGAGTCTTGGCAGTAAAAAAAAGATGACGTGATAGGGCTAGGAGTGTGGTGAGAGTGAACTGGGAGAAAAAGAGTGAGAAACCTGGGGCTCTAGCCATTAAGCAGATGGTCTTGGATGTAGGATGTGATTAGGGAATGTGACTGCTGTAGGATTCTGTGATTAAGTGGACAAGTTTGCTCAGGGACTAATGTATGAGTGTTTCAAATCCAGGACTTAGACAGCAACCCAAGGTAAATGGACCAGCAAGGCTATGGGAAGAGCATGGAACCCTCTGAAGCACTGGCATAGAAAATGTCCTGTGTCTGTCTGAATTTGAGTGCAGGTTCTTGGAAGACCAAGTTACCCATTTTGCCACCAGTTTAGAGATGAACAGGAACACTGGTGCAAATGAAGAAAGCTGTCACAGAGACCCACAGATATCCTTCCAACTTTCCCAGTTTAACAGGTTTGTTCTCAAACCAGATTTACAGAGAGCAAGAGCACTGAGAAGCTTAAAACAGGACTTGATAGATGAACCAAGCTTAAAATGAAAGAAAATACCAAATGCAGCTGCAGCCTGGTTTCTCTGTAAGAACAGTTTTACCTAAGTAGCTCAACTGGGTGATGACTGTTTCCAGGTCTGTGTTGAGCTACATGGCCATAATAATGCTTCTCCTCAAGAACTTACAGCAGTATTTCACAGGCTGATATTTCATTATCTAGTCTTTAAGGCACCCATCTTGCTGAATATGTTGTCACTTATTACAGCAGGTGAGGGTGTTGATCGCACTGCTCCCCAGCACTGACCCTTCATTTAAAGTGAATGCCTTTTTATCACTGCTTTTGATGATCAGATTGACACCATGGACCCATAGAAGAGGCTTTTCACACACTGACTATTGCTTCCTGACTTGTTGAGCTCTCCAGTTCTTATGTCTTTAAATTTCTAATGTTTGTTATTTCACATTGGATCCAGGCTTTGGAAGTGCTGCAGAGAGAGAGTGCAGTTTCAAATTCAGCTGCCTAGTTAGAGCTGTGGTTCTTTTGCTTTCTGCTGTTGACTTTGTTGGATGCAGATATGTAGCAGTACAGGTTCAGATATGTTTGTGCAACAGATCTAGATGTGCACATTTAAAACATTTTGTTGGTCTTAGTTTCATAATAGAAGGCACTAAACATATAAATGCCTTAATTTAAAGACAGCGTAATAAATTTATTTACAGAGCTGTTGAGCAGTTTACACTGGGAGGGATCTCTGGAGGTCATGCATTTGCAGCCCTGCTGAAAGCTAGGTCAGGTTACTGAGACACGTGTCAAACTTTACTGTCTCCAAGAATGGAGATCCCCGGGGGGCTTTTCTGTTCCCCTGCTTTATTGTTTAGTTATTCCATTCTGACTTTTCCCCTGCCTAACATCTAACCAGAATTTCCCTTGTTGCAGCCTCTCTTTTATTTCCTCCCATCTCCTGTTAATCAAGCAGCTTCAAGAAGAGTCTGGCTCTGTCTTTTCTGTACCCTCCTGCTAGGTAGTTGGAGGCAGCAATAAGTGTCTCCCCTGATGTTTTAGTCCAAACAACCCCTTTTCCCTTTGCCTCCCTTCTTGTTGGCCTCTGCTGGACTCAAAGCCAGCAGAAGAGCTCTTCAGGTGCTTTTGTTGAGCTCCATGAGGTTTGTGCTGGATCCTTTCTGCAGCCTGAAGAGCAGTATGTCCTCCAGCATGTTGTCCAGGATGGTTGGTTGGTTGGTACCTGTGAGACTTCTGAGAGCGTGTACCCTCCCACCATCCAGGTCATTAATGAAGATGTTAAACTGTGTTGACCCTAACGTTGATCCCTGAGGGACGGCACTTGGACTTTGTGCTACTGACCTTTCATTGCTGACAATCCAGCCATATTCCCACCCACACTGCAGTCCACTCACAAGTTATATGTTTGCCCATGTGCTGGATGAGATGCTGGAGGGCAAGGGAGCACTTCCAAAGAGGAGATAAGCCTGGTTCTTGTCTAAGGATTGAAGCAAAGTGTGAAGCCTGTGGTGGGGAGTGTGTGGAAAATGGATTTAGGGCAGAACATGCACAATGGGCAAAGAATAAGTAGACAATGTGAGAGATGGGACAAATTGCCATGATGTTAATTAAACATTATTAGCTATTTAATCAAAATCCAGTTTGTTTGTTTTTCTGAGCATCTACTATGAGAGCGGTGAGGTGCTGGAACAGCTGCCCAGAGAGGCTGTGGATGCCCCGTCCATCCCTGGAGGTGTTCAAGGCCAGGTTGGATGGGGCCCTGGGCAGCCTGGGCTGCTATGAAATGTGGAGGTCCTGCGTGTGGTGGAGGGGTTGGAGATTCATGATCCTCGAGGTCCTTCCAACCTGGGCCATTCTGTGATTCATTTGATTTTGGATCTGTGCTGTTTCAGGTGATAATTGTTTCCTATGTTGCCTCCCAGACTTGGTTATATGTCCATTTCAGGCTCATCTGCTAATATTGCCCAGAGAGCTGTGGGTGCCCCATCTCTGGAGGTCCCCAGGCCCTGGATGGGGCTGTGGGCAGCCTGAGCTGGTGGGGAGCAGCCAGCCCATGGCAGGGTTTGGATCTGGGTGGGTGTTGAGGTCTCTTCCAACCAGCCATTCTATGATTCTTTGATTCATTGCAGCTGTTCTTTTACTGGTTGACCACCTGAAATCTCCCTGTAAAACAGCCATAACATTAACATCAGAGAACGGTGCCCTCTTGCTTTGACACATGCTATAGTGCTTTTCAGTGCAGCAAAGAAGGGATGGCTGAAGTGGGACGTGGGTTAGAGCAGAAATGGATCCTGCTATGACTAGCTGTGATATTTAGCAGGTTTTGCTCTGCTTCTCTTTCCATACGCCAAAGTGAAGAAAAAAGGAAACCATGCACTTTTTTTCCATTGCTTGTATTTGGAACTGTAACAACATCGTGGAGGATGAAGCTGTTCTTTGCACAGTATTTCTCAGGTGTTCCAGGCTGCAGCTTGGTCCAGTGGCAAAAACATTCCCCAGCTGTAATGCAAAGCGTTGGGATGCTCATTCCTGTCTCTGACTGACTGGTAAGGAGAAGCAGCTACAGACCCAAAGCAACGTGATAGTAAAGCTCTGTTTCTAAACCCAAAGTGTGCCTGGAAAAGTATCTCCTTCAGAGTAACAGAGGGAGAAACAAAGAAAAGAGGAGCTACTTTTTGGAAAATTAAATCTTAAGGAGAGATTTCCAAAAGGTTTAGGCTTTTCCATGGACCTTCTCCTAAGGAGAGGGTTGGGGAGGGAAGATTCTTCTCAATGTGACAGGTGGTGAAAGTCAGGGTCAGAGGTGGGACTGATTGAGCTGTAGTAACTTTCTGTAGCATGATATGGATGTTGTCAAGCTGGGAAAATATCTTTTGTCTTGTTAATTGTAATATTTTTTCCCCCCACAGGTATAGCCTTTACAGACCTCCCTGTAAGTACACCTCTTTTTAGTATTATTTTAACTAAGATTGCAAACAGAAGGGAGGGGGAAAGAGTGTGGGGATGTGATTTTTTAATTTTTTACTTGCTCTTCTCATGGTCTGTTTAAAAAAAAAAAAAAGTAGTAAAACACAGCACTGAATGGTGTGGCTGCTTTCTTTTCTGAAACTTCATAATCCCATGGCTGGGATGTGGGCTGCTCACGTACCTCCTCTGAGCCCTCGCCACCTCGAAGAATATGTCACTCCTTCTCCTGGAATTAAAGCCTGGATTCAGGCTGTGCTACAGGTCACTGTCTTCCAAAGGCAGCATCCAATGTGGGGACTGTATGTGTAAAGTCACTGAGTGGCCTTGTGTTCTGCCTTCAGAGAGCACAGAAATGCTCAGTGATGTTATTCCCAGCTTCTCCCTCTCTTGCCCAGGACATCCCTCTGTTCCTGCTGTTCCTCAGTCTTCCTTTGATCTCCTGCAGTGTCAGGAAAGTTCTACCTCAGTGTGGATTTCAGACATTTCTCTCCGTCTTCTAAATAGCTCAGGTGCTCTGCTGCCAGATTCATCCTAAGGATGTCTGCTTCCACCTGACTTCCATTGTCCCACTCTCCTCTCCTTGAATTATTTCCTTCTTCCTTCTCTTTTGCACACACCTGTGTATTCCATAGTAGGATGTAATTCTGGCCCTTTTTGCTCCCTTGGTCCGTTGCTTCTTGGTTGCTATTCTAGAGAGTTAAAGCTGCTGCCCCTCCTGTGGAAGGAGATCCTAAAGCCACGTTAGGCTTTTGATTTACATAGTGCAACTATTGCTAGAGAAGTCTTGAAGTAGTAGAAAAAGGACGTTGATACAGCTTGCAAGTGATGCCTTTCATTTATTACAACATTGTGATCCAGGCAGGAGCATGAGGTTGGCTGGTTAAGCCCCATTGCTTTTCCACCAGCTTCAGTGACCTGTAGGGTGATTGTGTTGACGTAGCAGTGAGACTACACAAGAAATGGACGTAAGCCTTCAGAACATTACCAGTTTGGTAATTGTATCTTTGAAGTGTGTGTTGCAAAGTTCCCCTTTCAGGGACAAGTGAGGAAGACAGCATTTTGCAATATTTGCCATAGCAGGAAGTTGAAATGGGGACTTGTAATTGAAACTCATGTTTTCTTGGGATAATTCTGACACACACTGAAGCATTTATTATTCATTGTTTCAGCTTGTTCCGTATTTCAGTTCCCTTTGAAGAGTGTTTACATTTGTTCAAGTGTACACTGGTGGAAAAAAACGCACAGGCTGAAGTTAATAAAAGAGTAACTGCTTACAAATGGAAGTGGAGATCCCACAGAGAGAGTTTCCCCTTTATAAATCAGTGTTTACACCTAGCTCTGTTTTTTTACACAAGCCCATATCAGGTTAATCCTGCTCGGTCAAAGCAGCTGTGTGCTGAGAGTGCAGAAGTGCAAAAAGAAGAATGTGGAATGGCCCAGAGTGGGACTGCAGGGGCAGCAAGGGAGAAAAAGGTTGGAAAATCAAATCGAGATGAACTGTGGGGATATGAACAGCTGGCAGTCTGAGGGAGAGGTGGTCAAAAGTCTGTGGGAAAGAGGAGGAATTGACTTCAAAAGTACCTTTTCCTCTGGCACCCTTTATCATGCTGCCTTTTCCTTGCACATCCTTCCAGTGCAGCGACTTCCGTGGTGTGAGAATGTGAAAGCAAGAGATGTGCTGAGTCAGCAGTGATGCAATCATCCTGATTTCTGATGCTGGTTCTCAGCCTGTGTTTATAGATTCATTTTTTCATTTGATATTTGAGATTGCAGAAGGGCACAGTATCAGCCACATGCCCCTGACACTGAGGAACCAAGTGTGAAACTCCACACAGAAGAGAGAACTGGGGTGAGCTGGTGTCTGGCTGTGTGTAGTCCCACAGGAGGGGCTGGGAGGATCACCTTGTGTCTTTCCCAAAATGAGAAGGGTTTCTTCCAGGTCTTGACAGCCTGTTTGTTATCAGGGAGTTGCACTCCTGCTATAGATCCTTGTTATTATTGGGGCTGCTGTTATTCCTTTGTTCCTTCATGACATAATATTGAGAGTTCAACTGGGCTCACTTGTATGGCCGCCTCTTCACCATCTTGACATCACACCCCACAAAATAATGGAGTCTTAGAAGAATTTAGGCTTGAAGGAGCTTCCAGAGATCATTGAATCACAGAATATCCCAAGTTGGAAGGGACATGTAAGGATCTTCAAGTCCAACTCCTAATCATCATGCCTAACCCCTGCTCTCTGCAGAGCTGATGTCACAGCTAGTGCAGTACTGCACCCAGCTAAGTTTTGAAGATCTCCAAGAACAGAGATGATGTTGTCTCTCTGGAAACCTATTCCAGTCCTTATTCATCCTCAAAAGGAAGAGTGTATTCTGTATGTCCCCTCAGAACTTCCCAGGTTGCCACTTGTGCCCATTGCCTCTGGACATTTCACTTCTGTTTTCATCTTTTTATCACCTCCCTTTTGGGAGTGGAAAACTTTGCAGTTAGGTTTACATTTTTACCTTCCTGACACCTGACATAGGCTCAACCATGAGCAAGACACCACAACCAGGCACCTTCCAGGCTTGAATTCCACTTTGTGCCATGCTGCATCTCTGTGCCCTGCCCAGTGTCTTGTTTCTAGCCATAACAGTCCTGAATGTGTTAGAGCAAAGTGGAAAATAATGACACCAAGTAGTCCGTGAGTGCCATGAGATTTCTTCCTAAGCCTTGCAGGCTGTCAGTAGTCGCTCTGAAGTCAAGGATTAATGCAGCTTTCTTGTGTTGCCAACAGAAAAGCAGAAAAGTAATGTAACTGTGAATGGAGCATGTGCTTAAAGGATGTGATGCAGAGTGAGAACCAGGCAAGCCTGTACCTTTTCCAGTGGTGTTTCTTTTCATGTTAAAGTGGGCTCAGAGATGCAATTTGTATCCATATAGAAGTCATGGAATCAGTCATTAAGTTTGGAAAAGTCCTCCAAGGTCCCCAAGTCCAACCCCAACCCATCCCACCGTGCCCACTGCCAACATCCCTCAGTGCCACATCCCTACAGCTCTGGCACACCTCCAGGGATGGTGACCTCCACCTCCCCAGGCAACTGTGCCACTGCATCACTGCTCCTTCTGAGAAGGAATTGTTCCTAATATCCAGCCTGGTTATTGTTAAAATAATCTGAATTCAGAGAACCTCTACAGAGCCTTTCACTGCCTCTTTTACTTTGATCATCTTCTATGGAATCTGGATTATTAGCTCACTTTTAGAGTTATTTTCACAATGGTAGCTTTTATATTTTCACCTGTGTGTAATCAGCTTCACTGCCCTTCTTTGGTCACCCTCCAAGGCCTTATCAGTGTCTTAATAAAACTCATCTGATGATAATTTCTTGTGTGGGTGCCTCCACTACAGTCCATTTCCTTATCATCAGAGATGTAAAGTACCTTGGTAGCTGCTCTTGTTAAGGAATAAGTGAGTTCATTTGAAACAGTGCAAAACACTTAGATTTGCTGCTTGAAATTGAACTTGTTGCTCTGGTTTTATGCAATAAATTCTAATAACTGCACAGTAAGTCTTGAGGTTCCTTGAGATTTACCTGTAAAGGGTCTGTTGCCCCTTCTTCTTCTCTTACGTGTTTCATTTTAAAGAGCAGTTCTTTGGGTGTAACCCATGTAACCAGAACCAGTAAGAAAAAGCTGAGTTTAATGCATGTTTCTTCTTTCCCAGTCAAATCTGTACCCTACAGTGGGCCTCCAGACTCCAGGAGAGATAGTGGATGCCAACTTCGGGCAGCAGCCATTTGTGTTTGACATCGAGGACTACATGAGGGAGTGGCGAGCAAAGATTCAGAGCACCATTAAGCGGTTTCCCATAGGAGACAGGCTAGGCGAGTGGCAAGCCATGCTGCAGAAGTAAGTCACTATTCTGCTGTTCAGCTTCTTGTGTTCTCTTACACGTCCATTTCTGTTTTCTTATGGCAGAAGTTGCACTTTGCTCAAATCTAACATGTCTTTTGCTTTCTCTTTTGTTGTTTAATAACTTTTCCTGCGTAAATCGTTGCTGCTTAAAACTTTAAAGATATTGGAGAAATTTTCAGCCAGTGTCTGCATGAAAGCTTGTAATAATGGAAGGACATATACATGGAGGTGAAGCACGGGGTGAAGGGCAGTGGAGAGGAAACCATAAATATTCTATCATAGGAAAAAAGTCAGGACATAAGTCAGCTGGATTCAGAATCAAAAGAGCAAGAAATAGCCCTAAGCCAAAGGCTTGCAAACTCAACCAAACAGAAAATATAATTATGGCCATTTTCAGGTACATGAAGAACAAGTAAATCATCAGGAGCACAGTCAGCATGGCTTCAAAAGGGGAAGTCATGCTTGACCGACTTCAGAAACTTCTGTGATGAAATGACAGCCCTGGTAGATGAGAGACGAGCAGTGGATATTATCTGCTTGGACTTGAGTAGAGTCTTTGACACCATCTCTCATCAGATTCTCACAGACAAGCTGCTGATGTCTTCATGCATGATGATGGGCAGGCAGGGATGTGGGCTGAAAACTGGCTGAGCCCAGAGGGTGGTGATCACTGGTGCTGAATCTGGTTGGGGTCCAAAGGCCAATACTGGCTCCAGTCCTGTTTAACATCTTCCTTCCTTAATGTCTAGAATTCACAAGTGGATTCAACTACCCTTTACCAATAATTGCTGGCTGAATAAGTGATAACAAAAATTCAGGGCCAGAGTGGAAAGAAAGAAAGAATCAGAGTGTTGGGGTTCTTTAAGGTCTGCTTGAAAGCCATGAACTTCTTTGAGGTTGGGATTTTCTGTCTGTATAGGAAGAGGGAGCTGTGTCTTGTGTGGCCAGGAGACATGAATGGCATTATATGGTAGTGAGCTCTTACAAATGACCTTTAGGCAGCAGTAATTACATAAATAAATACTGTGTACACACTGGAAGTTTTGTGTTTTTGTTAGGACTTTGGTTATGAGCTGAGCTGAGTTTGTTGACTGAAATTACGACTTCCATTGATTCTTTTCTGCAGTGGGATTACTTCATAGTACCAATGCCTCTTCATCCATTTGTGTTTCCTTGTTTTCTAGTATGGTTTCTTCATATTTGGTTCATCATGGGTACTGTTCAACAGCAACTGCCTTCGCCAGAGTCACAGACACTGCAATCCAGGAAGAACAGACCTCAATAAGGAACAGACAAAGTAAGTCTCTTGGGTGGTCACTCCCAGCACGTGGCATCCTGGCTGTGTTACACTTTTGACTGCAGCATTGCTATCCAGGACAGAGGTAGTGCCAGACTGGTGGAGAATAAGTCTCATCACCTAGGACTTGCGCTGAACTGAAGTCACTGTGCTTTTGAGATTCCTTTGGATTTGGGTTCTTCAGTACAAACTTTTGCAGCAAGGCAGTTTTATTAGCATGGTTACAGGGACCCAGGCATATCAACCTATTTGAACTACAACTCCTAGAATTAACAAGTCTTTCAGTCCCTTTGTATTCATTTGGGTAAATTCAGTGATCAGACACAGGAACAGACTTCCTAGAGAGCTGCCTTCTGCCTGCCAGTGTTTGAGAGGCATTTGGACAATGGCCTTAATGCTTTAACTTGTGGTTAGCCCTGAAGTGGTCATGCAGTTGGACTTGGTGATCATTGCAGATCCCTTACAATGGACCTATTCTAAATTTTTTGCAAGCTGTAGATGTCCCAGATGGAGCTGTAGGTATCCCTGTTCATTGCAGGGCAGTTAGATTAGATGACCTTTAAAGGTCCCTTCCAGCTCAAATGATTCTGTGATTCTCCAATTCTAAGAATAATATTCTGTGTCTGCCTTGAATACTTCTCTTTCCTCTGCAGTGGTTCATCTCTCAGTGTTTAAGCCCTCCTGGCTCCTGTAGAATAAGACATGCAGCTTTCTCCTGCTGCACTTTTGCTTTTTTAGCCATTCTATTCATGGACTCAGAGCACAGGGTCACAGAACACTGGTGTGTTTTCTGCATTCTCCCACTGAATGCAATCTGCCCTGCCCTATGCATTTCCCTTTCCTTTGTGAACCATTTCTCACGTGGCCATCACACATCAGGTGCACCATGCCCCTTTGTAGTCGTCCCTCCATACATCACATGTGCTGAGCCAGCATTCGGTTGGTTTGGATACTTTGCTCATTACCCAGAATAACAGGAGCTGCTGCCCATTGCTTCCTTTGTATGGTGAGTGCTGATGGGTTTTGCTTCCCAGGCCATGCAGCCCTCACCCAGCTGGTGCTCTTGCTGGTTTGGGTCTCCCAGCGTGTGAGACAGCACGGTCTGGTCTTTGTAAGCACAGGTGACAAGGCAACTTGGAGGGAAGGAATACAGAGCTCTGCAGCTGGGGCTTAAATAAAGGTGTGAAGAGAGCACAGATGGGAAAACAAAAAGAGAGGAAGGTAGAAAAAACAGAGACATCTGTGAGAGTTGCCAAACAAGGCAAAGAGGAGAGCTGACAAAAGTAGCAAGACGTGGAAAGTTGTGTGCAAGGAAGTGGAAGGAGCAGAACAGAATGAAGGAGACTGCTGCACAGATTGGTGTGAGAACCATATCTTTGGTTTCAGCTGTCAGTTATGACAACAAGCAAATAGTCACTGAGAAGTGGGAGCCAGGCTGAGTTGTTTCAGATTGTTATTGGGGATTGGTAACGAGGATTGCTGGGCTGTGCTTTCAGCTGCTCTGCATGAGTCCAGAGGAGGGCACTGAGATGATCAGAGGGCTGGAGCACCTCTCCTGTGAGGAAAGGTTGAGGGAACTGGGCTTGTTTAGCTTGGAGAAGAGAAGGCTCTGGGGAGACCTCATTGTGGCCTTCCAGTACTTGAAGGGAGCGTATAAACAGGAGGGGGAACGGCTGTTTGCGAGGGTGGATGATGATAGGAAAGGGGGAATGGATTTAAACTGAGACAGGGGAGGTTTAGGTTGGATTTTAGGAGGCAGTTTTTCACACAGAGGGTGGTGAGGCACTGGAACAGGTTGCCCAAGGAGGCTGTGGATGCCCCATCCCTGCAGGCATTCAAGGCCAGGCTGGATGTGGCTCTGGGCAGCCTGGGCTGCTGGTTGGCGACCTGCACACAGCAGGGGGTTGGAACTCAATGATCACTGTGGTCCTTTGCAACTCAGCCTATTGTATGATTCTATGATTTACAAAAATCAGCCTATTGGTGTTGCTGTGGTTTAAGCCTCCAGCCCCTTCAGTCATTCATTGCTTGTCTGGTGGTCTGCCATATGGTAATGTTCCAAGCATGAACCAGCAAGAGGATGTAGCATGGAGTGACCCAGGGGTTTCCCCTCTGAAATCCTAGCTTCCCCAGCATCCTCCTCACTCCCATCCAGCTGTTGTGTCCTCGGTCTTTTCCACTGCTGCCCAGCTCTTCTGACTAAAAGAGTAAAGGCACAGAACACCCCAACCCAGTGCACCCACTTCATCTTTCAGATATTCCAGGTGTTTCTGAGCTCCTAACAGATTCTCCCACATTTACACAGACTTCATCCTGATCTATAATAAATACAGCGTGCTCCCCAGTTCTCCCTAGCCCTTGTGTGAGGTGCTACTGGGGAGCTGTGTGACATACCTGAGACTTTTCTCTGAAACTCTTCCAGCCATTCTTGTTGGCCTGCGCTGTGTGTCAACAGGTTTCCTTTTACTTTCAGGAATACAGAAGCTAGTATTAGCAGGCCGAGTTGGAGAGGCTATAGAAGCCACCCAGCAGCTCTACCCTGGCCTCCTAGAACATAACCCCAACCTGCTCTTCATGTTAAAGTAAGTATGAATAGCTTTCTGCTCCCTAATGAAGCTGAAGGAGATAAGGGACTGCCCAGTCATCCAGAGAGGCTGCACACCTTGGTCTGAATTCTGCCTGAGGTCCCATTGGTCACCAGCAGTTCTAAGTTATGGAGTAGAGGGGGGATCTCTCATTGGCAGTTTTAGTACCTGCCCTGAAAAACCCATCTAATTTTGTAGTACCTGCAGAGGTGTGGAGATGAAAGCATGTTAACAGTGCAAAACTTGCTTTTTGGGACCAAGAAAACTCTCTCTTTATCTCACCATGTGTCCTCACAGCAGGCTTAGCATCACAGTAATTCTCTCGGGTCCAGAGCAGTGCAGATTTGGGAACATTTGGTTAACTGGAGGAGTGTTTCTAAGCCCTGCCACGTGAGAAATGTGCTGTGTTTTGAATTTGTGAAGTTTCATCTCTGATCTTATGGCACCATTGATGCTGAAATGCTTTTTCTCATCGTCTCTCTGCTTTCACTGATGTTAGCCAAGGTGGAACATCGTGTTGATAATACTGGTGCTCCCCTAGGCATGGGGCTGAAAAGAAGGGTGACTGCTGTTATACTGCACGTCTGTCTCAGTATGGTTCTCAGCATTCATTAGCATCCATGTGGCACTATATGAACTCCCTCCTGCTGTAACATCATCAAGGCACTCACAATACAAATATATCAGGAGTCTAAAACGGCTCTTTCGAAGCCAAGAAATAACTTCCATCCAATTCCTAAGACTTCTGCAGGCAGTGACTGAGGAAACATCAGTGCAGAACATGCTGGCTGTCACGCACCCTTTTCTTCTTTCTTCCCATGAAATCAGGTGTCGGCAGTTTGTGGAGATGGTGAATGGGACAGACAGCGAAGTCCGTTGTTTCAGTGCACACAGCCCCAGATCCCAGGACAGTTACCCTGGTTCCCCCAGCTTAAGTCCCAGACACGGATCCAGCAACTCACATGTTCATAGTACTGGTAAGTGCTTTTTTTTCCCCCCTATGTCTGAAAAGAGCAAAAATGAAAGGTAGACTGCTGCACTGTGCATCACCTGCTACTTTCTGTGCATTTTGCTATGAAGTGCTCCTTTCCCTTATGTTACTTGCTTTCCATTAGTGCCCCTCCAGTCTGTAGAATTCAGAGCCTCAGTGAAGTTGCACTGATCTGGCCAGTTTAGCACAAAGTTAGGGGGATGCACTGCATGTGTGCTGCTTCTCCCATGGACTTACCTTGCAATGAAACTTTAGGATTTTAAGTAGAAAGAACAAGGTAAACCAGGACATCTCAAGATACTTCTGTAGGTAATTTCTGACTGTGGCGTTGAAGGTCAGAGCAGAGCCCCTGAAAACACCTTGAGCTGTTTCACTGAGTCTTGAGCTGCTCACAGCTGAAAGTGTGTTTTGTTTTGGTGATTTCTGTGCACGTGTGAGCTGGTTCTGCCAATCCTTTATTTACAGCCCATTTCTGGCACTTCCTTAAGCTTGGATGTTGATGGTGAACAGTGCAGTTCTTTCCATATTCATTTGTGCTTTCTCTAAACCCCATGAGTTTAATATTGCTGAATAATTAAGATCTTCGGTCTTTTGCTTTCTTCTTTTGGGGCCTACTTGACAAACTGTTGATATCAGAGTAGAGTGTCAGTGTCAGTCTGCTCTCATTTTTCCCATCCTTCTTAACCTTCAGGAGCAGATAGTCCTACCTGTAGCAATGGAGTCATGTCCACAAAAAGCAAACAGAGCCACAGTAAATACCCAACACTGAGTTCATCTTCGTCATCTTCCTCCTCCTCCTCCCCCTCATCTGTGAACTACTCAGAGTCCAATTCTACAGATTCTACCAAATCTCAGCAGCACAGTAGTACGAGTAACCAAGAAACCAGGTATAGTTTTTTTCGTTGTAGGACCCTGAGGAGGGTGAGGTGGTGGGAGAGGGCTCGGTGTTCTTTCTGAAGAGCATCTGTTCTGCTCTTTTTAAACAACAGAGTAACTCTTCCTATCTACAAGGTCACTGCTGTTCCCAGCAGAGATAGACCTGTTCCAGTTCCCTGTCCTGGCTCAGGCTTGCAGGTTCATTTCGTAACAGAAACCTGTTTCATCAGTTGTCTTCAGAAGCCAGCAATGATTTTTACTGCACTGAATTAAACCATCTCACTTCCTGTAGTTTAACTGGCACCTAATTGTGGTTTACTGGCCATTGCTGGGCATCATTTGTCATGTGAGCTTTTCATTTCTTCCCTGATGTAAACATCTGACTTTTCTTTCTTCCTTTAACCGCAGCGACAGCGAGATGGAAATGGAGGCTGAGCACTACCCCAATGGAGTCCTGGAAAATTCATCCACCAGGATAATGAATGGCACCTACAAACACGAAGAGATCCTGCAGACAGATGAATCCAGCATGGGTAGGGCCTCAGGCAGGAGAGGCAATGGGAGATAGAGCAGGGATCAAGAGTTAAAGTAGTGGTTGGATCGTGTGGTTTCTTTCCCAGCCCTGGTGAATGAAGTTCTCGAGATACCAGTTTCACCAGGGAAATAAATCTGTCTCAGAACTGAGACTAGGATTGACTTTTCATCGTTGTGCAGCAGTGCTGGTGATATTGTGGGCCAGGAAAGGCAATAAGAATCAAAGGTTTGTTCAGCACTGGTTGTGAATTATAGCACAGAGCAGTCCAGGCACTTCTAACACCTGGAGAAATGAACTGAGCTGAAAGACTGACTGATGCCCAGCTGCAAAGGGGCTTTGGCACAGTATGGTCAGCTAGGACTATCTTGCCTATGGGTGCTTCAGCCTGGGGGGAGACATGAATCAACTTCATTACCTCTGAAACTTGGAATTCCTCCAATTACTGGTGTCTTATATTTACCAAATATTGGAAAGTTGGTGGTGTTTTGGTATCTCTGACTGAGACCAGAGTTTGTTAGACCAGGTTTTCTGTGGTGTGTGGAGTACCTTACACACATGAAAGGGTAACACAACCAGAGTTGCAGGTTCCCATGATTTTACCAGAGGACTTGATCTGTAGGTAGTCCACAAGCATTAAACAGAGTTCAGGGTTGCCCTATGAAAAATCCACAGCCCGCTGTTGTAGTTCAGGACTCAGAGAAAGCCTCTGCTTGGATAAACAGCATGTAACTGCTCCTGAAGGGGAAGGACTTACGGCTAAGGAAGGGCAGCATGCCTTACAGTGAGCAGTGGTGGGGAATGAGGCAATTCTTTCTTCTCCCCTGCCTTTCTTCTAGAAGACAGCTGTCCCCAGAGGCAGCTCTGTGGAGGGAACCACGCTGCCACCGAGCGAATGATCCAGTTTGGACGGGAGCTGCAGATGCTGAGTGAACAGCTGTGCAGAGAATACGGGAAGAATACAGTGCACAAAAAGATGCTTCAGGTAAGCCTGGGCCTTATGCTGCCTCACAGCAGTTCTCTGGCCAGGACTGGTATTGTGGGTTTCCTTGTAGAGCTCTGGGTGTTCCCCATTTCTGCAGCTGGTGAGGATGAGGGGGCCTACATGGGGGCTGGAGGATGAAAGTCAGTGAACCCAGAGTGTCTAGACCCAGTTCTCAGCACAGGAGAGAAGGAATAAAGTTCCTGCTGCCTTCCAGGGGTAACTGCATGGTCTTCTTCCCTCCAGGTAGCACTCTGCCTGCCTTCCTGTGCAGAGTGGAGAGAGCACTCTCTGTAATCTATTGTCTTGATGGCCCAGTGCAGTCCCTTGCTGCCAAGAAGAAAAAGGCCATTTATTTCTAAGAGGCAGGAGCTGTCACGCTGGTGATGGCAGGAGGTGCCCCAGCAGACAGATTTGGCAGTTTTCCTGTGTGTTCACAGCCGTGCATGACCTTATTGTACCTTTCTGTTCTCTCACACAGGATGCATTTAGCTTGTTAGCTTACTCAGACCCTTGGAACTGCCCTGTTGGTCAACAGCTGGACCCAATCCAGAGGGAACCTGTGTGTGCTGCTCTTAATAGTGCTATTTTGGGTAAGACCTGGTTCTTACATGAGCTGGACATACCTATTCACAGGTCCTAATTTCTCCTAACTCTCAGAGGCTTGCCTGCCACAGGACATGGCAGGCAAGCCTATGAGAGTTAGGAGAAATTAGGAAGTACTTGTCTTTAGCTTTTGCCTGTCTTTCTTATGCAGGGGACTGAAAGGGCAGGGCTGCAGGGAGGTGGGAGTGAAGCTGCAGAGGATGGGTGCTTCCAACCTGGTCTTGTTTTGGCTCCCTTCCTTGGGTCTTCCTCAGTGCTGCTTCCATGAAATCTCCATAGGAGAATTCAGCTTACCAAGGAGCCAAGATCTTTTGGATGCATTTTCCTGCCCCTCTTCTTTCTTGTTCTGAACACACCTTAATCAGTTTGTTGGCACTAGCGAGGCTGTTTTCCATGCTGTTTGGGTTGGCAGAGTTTTGACTGGCGCAATCCTGCTTTCTGGTGGGGAATGCAGCTCACAAATGCAGCAGGTTCCCATAGTGTTAGCTCTAAGTTAGAGGGGACCATAAATTCCTCTGACCTTTGAGACCACACTGAATGCAGGCAGGCTTTGTATTCCCTTTGAACATATGTATCTGCATGTTCCCATGGTGTGGTGTGCTTGGTGGAGCTCAGATACCTGGCTGCCTAGGACCTGTGGCTGGAATCAGGACTGGGTTACTGGTGAAGACCCACTTGGTGCAGAGGTCTGGCTATATGTTGGTTATCTTCAGCTAGCAAGCCAGCTCCTTTTTTTCTGGTGTCTTTGTATCAGCACATACCTGTGGATCCATGTGTGAGCAGTCTCCATGTTCTCAGAGCTGAGTGTTTATGGCTGCTCTTCCAGACACAAGCAATCTTCTTAGACAGGCATGTTCTTTGGCCTAAGAGCTTGTCCTTTATTCTCCTGTCTTGAACCTGATGTAGGAAACATGATAGCTTGCCCCGATGGAAGTCGTGCACTTGCAGTCAGTGAGTTGCCCTTCCATTGCTGACCATCCTGCCATCTCCAGCTACAGAAGAACCCATGATGGAGTAGAGTGAAGTGATACTAAACTTATAACCTGCCACCAATCCGCAGGAAAGGAGTTATTTCACACCAGACAGATCCTTTGATCCTGTCACTGGGCCCTATGCACACTGTGTCATTGCTCAGATAACTTCACAGGACATTCCCCAGGCTCGGGTAGATCAGTCCATCCACAGCTGGCCAAATACAGTCCACTGGAAAGCTCCTCAGTCTCAGAAACACTTATTTCACTGCTGTACACACAGCAGCTCACGGTGCCCAGACCTTTTTCCTTGTGGATCTGCTCACCTGAGAATTGAGTGTGCCAGAAGGAGATTTATCTTTTTGGGGAAGGAACTGCTTGATGGGCAAACCTGTGAGTTCCTGTTCTGTCTGAGTAAAGGAACAGATATATTAGGATTTGGGAAAGAGTCCCTTTCCTTGACAGCATGGCAAGGTGTGCATCGGGGGCTCAGTTCCAGCCACTGTTTGACCAGTGCCCAGATAAGGCTCTTAGGGATATCTCCAGAGAGAAATGAAAAGCAGTGTCTGGACATCCTCCGATGCACATCTTAACTACAGCAGCTGAGGATTCCCTCTTGCTAACCTAGCAAAAGTGACACTGAACAAAAGTGGTGACCAATGAGTGAGTTTGTGTAGATCGTGGACTACTGCATAGATTCACATAAGGACGAGCGGGAGCAGCTACCTCTCCCTTAGAGCTAATTTCTTCCACCTTTCCTTATTCTCCCATGCTCTGATCTCTCACACTTTGAGGGTTTTCTGGCAGACGCAGAGGCGATGCTGCCATTTTCTTGCCATGGACAACTTTGAGAAAGCAGCACTTTCTAAAAGGCCCCGTTGAGTCGTGTCCCTGTGGGTGGGCAGCTCTGGTGGGATATGCTCAGGAGCAGCAGTGCAGAGCCAGCATAACTCAGGAGTTCCTTCCTTCTAGAGCCAGGGATGCTCGGCCTGGTGCCCAGGAGGAGCCTGCAGGTGAGCCAGCATGTGGCCAAGGCACCTCTTCTAAACAGATTTCTCTTTTTGCCCCACAGAATCTCAGAACCTGCCAAAGCAGCCCCCACTGATGCTTGCCCTGGGCCAGGCCTCGGAGTGTTTGCGACTCATGGCTCGTGTGGGCTTGGGCTCCTGTTCCTTTGCCAGAGTAGATGACTATTTGCACTAGCCACCAGAGCAGGATGGAGCTGACATCGTCGAGTGCTGCCCTTCACCCTCCGTTGCTGCCACTACAACGCCACCTCGTCTGTAGCCTGAGCTCCCACCAACACCCCCTCTAGCACACACACACTGCCTGTGAAAGGATCTGTTCCCTCACCACGTGGCCATTCCTGACCCAGGAGTGACTGGCAGACCTGACCTGTCTCCCCGCCACCGCTGCGGCTCCGGCGGCACTCAGTATTTCGCTGGTTATTCTAATGTAGCGCCTTCCAATGTAGGGATTTCTCTTTGTTTTGATTTGAGTTGTTTCTCATGGATCCACCAGTATTTTATCTGGAGAGTTTTGCTGAGCTGGTTTCTGCTGATTTACGGAGGAAGCTCGTGAAGTTGGTGACGCCTTGTTCTCTTCTTCCCTCCCTCCTCCATCCGTGCACATGCAACATCATCTTCTGTGCTAGTTACCTGAACTCTTCTCGCAGTGGCAGTTCAGAGGGATTATTATTTTTTTTTTAATTTTATTTGAATCCTGTTTATTAAAAAGGTCTCTTCCACCTCCACAAAGTCATTGATGTATTTATTGCCCAGAGACTTGGGCCCAGCCACGCACTTCCTACATCCCCGCAGTGAGGTGCATCCTGTCCTATGCTAACCATGGGAATTGGATTTGGAGGAACTCAGTCTTTACTGTCTCTGTGAGTAGGAAACGTAGAAGATTTGGCATTGCCTTTGTCTGAGAAATGGGTAAATCTGGCAGCTAGAGAGACAGGGCTAACCAGTGTGAAGTCACCTGCTATACTGATGGAAGCAGATGATGGTAAGGAAGAGCTGTGGATGCTGCCAAGTTGGGCTGTTTGTTTTTGTGCTGCATCACAAAATCCCTGTTTTTCTCCATATAGAAGGGCTCTGCTACTAGGACTCTATACAGTAGTATTTACTGAATGATCACTGCTACATTCCATTGTTTTGAGGTTACTGAAGTGTGCTCGTCCTTGCAGGGTGCAAATGCTCAGATCAGGTTGCAGGTTAGGATCAGTGCTTTTTACCCATTTAGGAAGGAATGGCAATGTTTCTTTGAGGATTAGGAATGCAATTTTTAGTTCCAGGTCCGAAAGTGACCATCAAGGATCTGTGGGTGAGTAACCTCCAGGTAAGATGGACGTGGTAATGTGTCACTGCTGCGGTCCAGGGACTTTGAGTGTTGCTAAGGCTTTGGTATTCAAACCATCTGCCAGCAAGTGTTTCTAAGTGTATTTTGTACTGGTGTACCATGGGAGAAAGTAAGTCGGTGTCAGAACTCTGCTACTGAGCTGAGAGCTCTGAGAGTTCGCTGCATTTACAGATGTGATTTGGAGTCATCCCCATCCCTGGAGGTGCCCAAGGCCATGGGTGGGCTCTGAGCAGCCTATGCTGGTGAGGCACCCAGCCCAGGGCAGGGATTGGTGGGGATAGGCTTTAAGGTCCATTTCAACCCAACCATGCATGCTGTGTTTTGCTGCTGGAGCATAAAGTTTGAAATAAAGGCAGAGCAGGGGACCAGTGTGGCTTTCCCATTTGGGTGATTCCTGTGCTGTTGGCCATCATTTAGGTCATGGCTGTCTCTTCCATCTGTGCAGCAGCACCATCTTTGTCTCCTTCTGAGTTTTGTGTTACTTCTTTTTGGGGTAGTTTTTGGTTCCTTTTAGTCAAACCTCTGTCATGGCTCACGCTTGGTCTCCCAGTGAAGCTGTGCTGAGTGTCCGTGGTGGTGGCAGGGCTGGATCACCTCCTGCCACTACTGTTGTGCATCGTGCAGCCTATCGCCGTGGTTTTATGTATAAAAGCTTCCTGGGCATTGAGTTGTGGTTGCTCCTTCATGGTTTGCATTTTGGAACCTTGTTATGATATCAGTGAGAGTTGATGATTGGGTTGTTGCAGTCATTTAAAAAAAAAAAAAGAAGAAATAATGGAGGTCTTTAATTTTGAGTATGGCTACAACATAAGTAGAGCCTTCACACAAGCTCAGAAATGATTTTTAAAAGTGTTTTGGGATTTCTCATTTCAAGTGCCTCATGCTTTGCTGAGAAACAGATGAATGAGTGAGGGAGGCCTTAAGAACAGCCGGGCTAAGACTCAGCTTTGTCTGGGCTGCCCCTCAGTATCACTTCTCCTGGGAGCGCATTGGTAGAGCCATATGGGTGACTGTGTAGCCACTAGCAGGACCTGCTGGCATCTCTTCTCCTGGGGAGGGTGGCCAGGTCTCAGCCCTGCCCCCATATGGTTATACTGGACACAGGACCTCCATCCCATGAGGCTGGCTGGCATGGAGCTTCTTCTGCTCACCGGTCAGGATAAGTGGACACGGTGAAAATCTCCTGAGCTGCAGCCCTGCATACATCATGAGCTTTGTTTTGAGACCGGCGAAGTGGCCGTTTTTCTGAGAACTTCTGAGAAATGGGGACCTGCAGGCTCTGGTGAGCACTCAGCTGCACTGACCTGAGCACCAGGGGATGGAGGTCTGACTGATGGAGATGGTGACCAACACAAGAATGGCCCCTTCCACAAGCATTGCTTCTTGTGGTTGTGCACACCCAGATTATCCCTACCTGTTTTGTTGTTTCGTCATATTTTGATTATTTCTTTCTCACTGTGACGTTTTGCCTGTCCTCCAGCTGTGCCCTGATCTTTCTCACAGTCTCATGAAGACATCATTACCATTCTTGAGCTTTGTTCCCGAGACTCCCTCGAACAACTGCCAACAACCAGAGCTGGTTTAAGCAGGCCTGGGGGAATCAAATTCACCATTTCTCCCCCTGGGCATGAGGCACAGGGAACAGTCTCCTTGTCAAAGCACACCTTGTTGGGTTGCTGTGGTGCTGCTGTGCTTTGTTACCAGTCTTAACACTCAGGTAACACCACATTGCAGAGGCTGACAGAGGGTGTGTTGGGGCATTGAGGGGTCATGGCAGGTCTGGGGAGGAGAAGGGAGCAGCTGAGAGCCTCCTCTGAAGTAAGCCCCACCTGCTCCCCATTGCCCTTCCTTGGATTTGGAGAACAGGAGCTCCTTTATCTCCAGGAGGAAGGGAGGCTTTACTCCTGCACACAAAGCAGTGGGATGTGCACTCACAGAAACATTCCTGGAGTCCATGCAAAGCTCTGTTTGCATGCTGAGTTCCCCTATGGGCATCCTGGGACTGCTGTAACACACAGACCCCTCGGTGCGGGTCTTTGGCCATTTCCTTCCTCCATCAGCACCAACGTGGAGAAAAGGAGAAGCCAGGGCAGATTTGAGGATAATAAGGATGTGCAAGAAAACGTTCAGCACAGAAGTGCAATCACTCTTTCAGACAAAGGACATCACATAGGTGAACACTTCATTGGGATGCTCCCATGCCGTGGCTCTCCAGCCAGGACCCAGCAATGCCAGGCACGGAGCTGCCTGCAGCACAGTGAACTCAAAACTCAGGTATGAACTGCTTGGCTGGAGATGGGGAACGAGGGGCTGCAGTGGGGCTGCAGCAGAGCAGATTGCCACGCTTGTCAGCACCATTGGAGGGTTTCCTCCTCTCTGGCACAACGTCAGCTACGTGGACGTTCCACACATTGTGCACATTGGTTCAGTCTAAGCGTAGTAGTTGTGAATTAAGTTATCTGATGCTTCGCATGAAAACTTAAAAAAAAAACAACAACCAACCAACAACAAAACGGGGGGAGGGGATTTTAACTGAAAAAAGCCTATGAAAATATACTGGAAATATGGCAAAGAAATCAACATTCTGCTGTATATTGACAGAATTATTTTTATTAAAATACACATCCATGTGCAAGTGCTTGTGTGAAGCCGTGTGCTTTGTGAGTTCTGCAGAAGAATGGGCCCAGTGCACAGGGAGCTCCGTGTCTGCAGGAGCTTCTGGTTGGCCCCAGGGTCACAGAACAAAGGCACTCAACAGCCCGAGGTGGAGGGACCAACTCTGAATGCTGACACAGATGGAGGGGGGAATGGTGCCGGATCCTGCAACCACATCACAGAATGGCCAAGGTCTGAAGGGACCTCAAGGATCACGAAGCTCAACCCCCCCCACCACAGGCAGGGCCACCAACCTCCACATTTCATAGCAGCCCAGGCTGCCCAGGGCCCCATCCAACCTGGCCTTGAACACCTCCAGGGATGGACGGGGATCCACAGCCTCTCTGGGCAGCACCTCACCGCTCTCACAGTACAGAACTTCCCCTGACATCCAACCTCAAGCTTCCCTCCCTCAACTTCAAACCATTTTCCCTTATCCTGCTGTTATCTACCCTTTTAAATAGTTGATTCCCCTCCTGTTTATAGGCTCCCTTTAGGTACTGGAAGGCTGCAATAAGATCACTCCCCAGTTTTCATATCACAGGGTATGCTGCAGCTTCCAGGTGGTACGGGGACATTGGGGCCATGGCAGCAGGGGAGCTGAGTCTGGATCTGATCCCCTGTCAGGAGGGGCATGGACTGAAGGCAGCACCCAGCTTCTACACCAAGATCTACACCCGGGGGTGGCTGGGGAACCCACACAGGGTGGCAATGAGAGGGAGTGTGGGATGGAATGAGGAAGGGCAGGGCTTCTTAGAGAAGCAGAGAACAAGAGTTCGTTGAACTTATGTCTGTACAGCTTCCCTGGAAGAAGAAAGGAGAAGAAAAATCAAATGTGCTGATGACACTATTATGGAAGAGGTGGTCAGCAGCCCAGACTGGCAGCCCAGCACAGGGCTCGCCATGGCACTACCCAGAGCCATCGAAGCTATCAGCTCCCAGCACAGCCTTAAGGTCATTTCTAGCTCTTCTTCACCTTTCCACAGATTCCAGTGCCACTTTTTTTTTGGAAAAGGATTCTGCAGACAGTCTCTGCTCCCAGGTAACAGCAATAGTATGAGAGGTGGCAGCTTCATGTGATGCCAGGGGAGGTTCAGGCTGGGTATGAAGAACAATTTCATCTCAGAAATAGCATACGTGGCCACTTGGTGACAGCATCTTTCCAAACACACCTCACAGAGCTCCCCTGCAGCTCCCTCCTGTGCATCTGCAAAGCACACTCAGTGCACAGCCCTCTCTGCAAAATCACTGCTGTGACTCGGATTCGAACCGAGGTTGCTGCGGCCACAACGCAGAGTACTGACCACTATACGATCACAGCTGCACATGGGAGGCATTGCACAGGATTGAGTAGAGGGAGGAGAGAGCCAATGGGCTGGCTCTGGGGCAGGAGCATTGCAGAATATTGTAGCTACTTCCATTGAATCTGACATTGCTCTGTTAGAATCACAAAAGCAGAAACAAATATTTCACTAGTTTTCTGGTTTTGTTGTTGTTACTTTGTTTGAAAATTAAGCCCTGCTACAGATAAATACTAACTGTACAATAAATTCTATATCTGTCCCAAGACAATTCCTGTTCATTCAGTGCATCCCAAGCAAGTCAAAAGGTTGGACTTTATGCCTTATTGGGGTTGTAGGAGCCATTTGCTTGGACTCTGCGCTTGTCCCTCCCAGAATCACTCTGGGATCTCCTCATCCTTGCAGATGTGATGGGCGTCCATGGTCCCTCTGCTTGCCTTCTGCTTCCCTGGGGGTGATGCAGGGGAAGGAGGTGCTGAGAGATGGGGACTGCAGTCACATCCGTGGACTTGGACTGTGGGCCATGGCCTGCAAGCCAGCCTTCATCACCTGGAAGATCTGCCTCCTTATCCATTCAGGCATCCTGATGGAGGCCGTTGGGGCAAAGCCCCGTCCATAGCAATGGCACCAAGCACACACTGCTGCGCAGGCCATGTTGGTCTGGGTGCTGGACTTCTGGGCCTGTCGGTTGCCCTCCAGGGCAGCCCTGCTGCTCTTCTGCCCCAACACAGCTCGCCAGGATGGCCGCTCCCTGCCAAGGTGCTCCCCTCGGCACTGCAGCTTCATGGCACAGATGTGGAACTCCAACATCTCACGCTGCTCCATGGGCATGAAGGTGCTCTCCTGGCTGGGGAAGCACACAGGCACGTGTCAGCCGTGCGCTCTTGAGGAGTGTTCTGGGCACGCACTGCCTGCCCAGCATCACTATGGGGCCTCCCATCCTTGTTGATACAACATGTGTCCATGGTCCCTCCGCTGCCTTGCCCTTCTGCTTCCCAGAGGCTGATGCAGGGGAAGGAGATGGGGAGCAGATGGGGATCACCATCATGTCCTTGATTTTTGACTGCAGGATGTGCCTGCAGGCCAGATGCCAGCATCTGGTTGATCTGCCTCCTTTTACAGTCAGGCATTCTGATGAAGGTTGTCAGGGTAAAGCCCTGTCCATAGTGCATGCTCAGTGCCAGCGCTGTTCTTCAGGCTGTGTTGATCCAGGTGCAGGAGTTTGTGGCTTCTCACTTGGTCTTCAAGGCTGCCCTGCTCCTGTCCTGCCCCAACACAGCTCACTGGGATGGCTGCTCCTTGCCAAGGCACTCCCCCACAGAGCTGCAGCTTCTGGGCCTGGATGTGGAGCTCCAGCATCTCACTCTGCTCCTCAGGCACGAAGGTGCTCTTCAATCTGGGGAAATACACAGGCACAGGCCAGCAGTGGGCTGTTGGGGAATCCACTGGGCAGGCAGTGCATGCCCCAGGCTGCTTTCACGAGGCTGCAGCCGTCCTTTGGAGTTCACACGGCCACTGGTAGAGCTTTTTCACGAAGCACTGCACTACCCCACGGAGGCATTTTCTGGTGGTGTGAAGCATACTTCCTTCCTTTCCTGCACACCTCCTTCTTGAGCTGCAGCTTGGAGCGAGGGACAGGCACTACAGCATGGACACATCATCTCTCCCTGACTCTGTACCCACATGAGCCCACTGGCACAGTCAAAGCCAACCACCCTGCCCATCCTGCAGACACACTGCCTGTGCTGGGAAGGGCTGGAGGCCACAGGAAAGAGGAGAGGCCAGAAGGGTCCTTCTGCCCTGAAGGTCAGCCTGCTCTCTCTTGGAGAAGACAGCTCCAAGGGACGAAGTTCCCTGGTGCTTGTGGTCCAGGTGCTGGTTCAGGTGTGTGTGCGACTCCTGCCATTCCCGCCCTGGGTGCTCTGCTGCCCTGCCCTGACCCAGGCCTCATGGCTTCCACGAGCTGTGCTCACCAGGGAGTCTCAAGTCCCAGAGAGCAATGGAGGACATGGCACCACCAGGGCCAGGGACTGCTTGTTGGGGTTGGGGTCCCATCACTGCCTTTGGGCTTCCATGTCCACCAGGTTGGTGTCCACCTTCCCCTGCAGTACTGCCTGTGCTTTTGCAAGGGCTGCCTCTGTCCTGGGCAAACCAGCTTCAGCACAACAGGGTGGCAGTGCAGCAGCACCTCCTCTTCTGGGACTCCTGCACAGCTGCAGGCAGAGCCTGCAGGGGAATTCCCAGAGCTTTCTGAGCCACGTGCTTCTTTATAGCCAAACTGGCTTCCAAGCCCCACAGAAGTCTGGAGTGACAAGAGGGACTCCTCAGGGACTCTTCCATCAGAAGTCAGGGAGACACCGATGGGAACCTTGGTGGGTTTTGGACTGCCCATACACCTGCCTCTCTTCACCTGCAAAAGGACCACAGGGCCTAAGCCTGGGGCTCAGGG
This sequence comes from Meleagris gallopavo, assembly GCF_905368555.1. Taxonomy (NCBI): domain Eukaryota; kingdom Metazoa; phylum Chordata; class Aves; order Galliformes; family Phasianidae; genus Meleagris; species Meleagris gallopavo. The sequence continues at coordinate 1,949,384 of NC_139416.1, forward strand.
GCTCTCAGCTCTGCTGAGCCTTGGGCAGGGCCACTGACACCCACAGGGTCGTGAGGTGCACCTGTGCTGCACTGGTTTGCCTCAGGCACAGGTACTCATCTCCACCATCACCATCTACAACGCAGCCCTGTGGGCACAGATGATGGCAGAGCTCATCCCTGCCACCCTCCTGCCCCTCAGAGCACTCCTGCTTTTCACTGCTGCTCTGCATGCATGCAATCCAGCCCTTATCAAGGGAACAGGCTCCTCAGGAAATACCCCGACGAACTGAAGAACTGGAACATCTCTCAGAAGAAATGAGGAGAGTGAAGCTGCTCATTTCCAACGTTACCCTCTGGCGATCGATGGAAGGGCTGATGCTACAGATATGGCTCTGCTGCCATTCAGTGCTGAGAACAAATGTAACAGCGTTGAAGAATTGCCTGCTTGGGTGCCACTGAAAGACACAGTTTAATCCCCTGCTCTGTATGAAGCAATGACAGAACACACTACAGACATTTTCTTTAACCTTTGTCAGGATATGTGGCACAGCTACTGGAGGTGCCCCAGCAATGGTTGGTTAAATAGGGGGGAATTCCTATAAAGCTAATGGAAGATGATGCAGTTACCACCAGCAGCTCCTGTATGATGAAACTCCACTGCATCAGGCAGCAAGAAAACCTAGGTGTGAGAGCCTAACAAATAGAGGACATCATGGTTCTCTATCAGAGCTGTGAGTTTCAGGAAGTCTGAGGGTCTGAATATCACCACTTCCAGGAGTCCCTTCGAAGTCTGCATGCTGGTGATGGGATTTGCTTTCCCAGAAGAAGGTGGCTGAGACCAGGCAAAATGCTGAAGACTTTAAGATCTGCCAGATGACATTGAGTCACTGAAGGAATCAAGAAGAAAACTTAGGCCAGAACACGAGGATGAGTGACACCACACAGAGAGGGCATTTGTGGTGGATCTGACAACTCATTGAAGTGAGCTACATGTATGCCTCCAAGGTCACAATCACATCATCTGTGCTATGGTTCACACAGTAACAGCACTAGAAACAGAACTTAAGTTATGGCAAGCTCAAGATATGGCAAATAATTTCATGCCTTTTGGTACGGTGGCTAAACACAGTCCTGTTAACAGGAAGGTACACACAGCCATACTTTTAAGAAGGTGAAAAATAGAATTATTATTATTATTTTTCTAAATCTTGTAAGCTATTTTGTATAGATGCAAATCCATTGTCATTCAGCATCAATACATTACTTGCAAATTTTCACATAGGTGCACAACCAGACATTACACTCAAAGGAAAATCTGGTAATGTCTCATTACCAGGCTTTCAGAAGCCCTATTGTAATGCTATGATGTGATGAAAACAATCTAGCAATAAAAGCAGGCAAAGTCTTTGACTGCACCAAATGAGGACAAGACCATACGCAGCAGCTGTGGACACAGAAACAAAAAAAGCTTCTTACACTGGGAAGGCCACAGGCAGGCAGGGATCTCCAGCAAGATACTCCTCCTTCCACTGCCAACCCTTAAGTGAGGTCTGGGAAGGGGTGGATCCTTCCAGTGACTCTGCTCACTCAGGTGCATTGCTTGCACCTGAGCTCTTTTGGGTTGGTCCTGCCTTCCCACCAGGTGTTCCATCATTGCTTCAAGCTATGATTCAGCATTTCTGCTGTACCTGCCCTACCAGAGAAAAATATCCCTCACTTCACAATCGTGGCTTCTTCATGCCATCACTTTTGGGCAGTACGTTCATTTGTAAACAATTGTTGTCAAGAGTGAAGCACAGGAAGAGCAATATTTCATCAAATCGCTCTGACAAACACCTTGAGAGCTCACTAAGAACCACAGATACTTCCATTGAACCTGACACTGATCCATTAGGATCACAAAAGCAGGGTCAAATATCCCACTAGTTTTCTGTTTGTTCTCTCTGTGTTTTTTATTTTATTTATTTTCAAACAAAATACATAACAAGTCTTGCTACTCATAAATATTAACAATGCTATACATTCTGTACATGGCCCAGGGCAATTCCTGTTCATTCAGTGCATCCCAGGCAAGACAAAAGCTTGGGCAGCCATGCCTTACTGGGGTTCTAGGAGCCATCTGTCTGCACTCCTGTGATCCCTTTTGTCACCCCACGCTTGTCCCTCCCAGAATCACTTTGGGGCCAAACCACGAGCACATGTGCCCAAACCTCTGCTTCTCCAGGACGGAGCAGGGCTCAACAAATTAGCTGCTTGTCAGGCTGTAACCCAGAACATACAGCCCTCCGACTGTTATTATAAGCAACCCCATCCTGGAGCTGTCTGACTGCTGCAGACCATTCTGCACACAGGCTTCTCCCAGCACTGCCATTAGATCTGCACATTTTTTCCACAATGACTTACTTTCTCCGATGCTTGGCTCCTCCAGTTTCCCCTTTTTCCCAGAACTTGTGAAGTCAGCAGAGGGTGCAAGGCAGTGCCAGCAATGGGGCATCAGCAGGATGCAAGAGCCAAGCTGCGGGTGAGGGTTGGGGCCTCCTCATCCTTGCTGATGCGGTGGGCATCTGTGGTCCCTCTGCTGCCTTGCTCTTCTGCTTCCCCAGGGGCGATGAGGGGAAGGAGGTGGGGAGCGGGTGGGGATCTCTGTCACATCCCTGGTTTCTGATTGCAGGCCAGGGCCTGCAGGCCAGATTCTTTTCCAGTTGGGAATCACGATGGAGGCTGGGGGGGCAAAGCACAGTGCTGGGATTGCTGTGCAGGCACAGCTGTGATGAGCTGGCTGCTGTCCTCCTGGGTCTGTTGGTCTCAAGGACTGCTCACCCCCTGTCCTGTCCCAACACGGCTTGCTCCCTGCCAACGTACTCCTTGAGGCTTCTTGGCACAAATGTGGAGCTCCAGCATCTCACGCTGCTCCTCAGGCAGGAACTTGGGTTCCCAGCTGGGAAAGAACATGGGCACAGGTTGGGAGCGCACTGTCAGCAAGGCCACCAGGCTGGCAGTATGTGCCCCAGGCTGCTTCCACGAGGCTGCAGCAGCCCTGGTCCTCTACAGCTCACATGGTGACTGGTGCAGCTTTTTCATGGAACACTGCACTACGTCGTGAAGGCATTTCAGCTTTATCTGGAGGCATTTTCTGTGGTGTGGAACATGAGTTTTCTGCACACCTCCTTCAGCTGCAGCTTGGAGCGAGGGACAGGCACTGCAGCATGGACACATCTGCTCTACCTGACTCTGCACCCACATGAGCCCACTGGCACAGTCAAAGCCAACCGCCCTGTCCATCCTGCAGACACACTGCCTGTGCAATGTGTAAGGGCTGGAGGCACCACAGGAAAGGGGAGAGGCCAGAAGGGTCCTTCTGCCCTGAAGGTCAGCCTGCTCTCTCTTGGAGAAGACAGCTCCAAGGGACGAAGTTCCCTGGTGCTTGTGTTCACCCAGCACTGCTCATTGAAATGAGCTAGATGTGCACCTTCAAGGTCACAATCACATCATCTGTGCTGTGGTTCACACAGTAGCAGTGCTGGAAATGGAACTGAAATTATGGCAAGCTTGAGTTATGGCAAATAATTTCATGCCTTTTAGTACACTGGCCAAACACAGTCCTGTGAATAGCGAGGTGCACGCAGTCATACTTTTGATGAAGAAGTTGAAGAATAGATTATAAGCTCAGGGGATACACGGGGTGATGACGATCACTTTCCCCTGCAGCCAGCAGCATTGCCTGCACCACAGCAAGGGCTGCCTCTGTCCTGGGCAGATCAGCCTTGGCTGCAAAGGGTGGCAGTGCAGCAGCACCTCCTCTTCCTGGGACTGCTGCACAATTGCGGGCAGAGCCCACAGGGCAATTGCCAGAGTTTTCTGAGCCACGTGCTTCTTTGGAGTCAGACTGGCTTCCAAGCCCCGCTTGAATCTGGAACAACAAGAGGGACTCCTCAGGGACTCCTCTATCAGATGTCAGGGGGACATTGATGAGAATCTTCAGCTCAGATGCTGCTGCACCTCTCCACCATCTCCACCATCATCTCCCCCATCTCCACCACTGCCATCTCCAATGACCACCCTGCGGGTACAGAAGCCTCCGTTCCCTGCAGCTCCCTCCTCTGCATTTGCAAAGCGCTGTCTGTGCACAGCCTGATCGCTGCAAAAGCACTGCTGTGACTCGGATTCAGACCGAGGTTGCTGTGGCCACAACACAGACTGCTCACCAGTACAGAATCACGGCTGCACACTGGGAGGCCTCGCACAGACTTGAATAGAAATAGGAGAGCGTGCCGGTTGCTCTGCAGAAGTTGGGATGGCAGCCAAGGACTGAGGCTGCTGCAAAGAACAATGTGCTAGGGATGTGATGCCAGGAAACAGGACGGCATATGGGGATGAGACTGTCATACAGCAAGTGTACATTCAGAGTAGTTCCAGCCAGGGCTGCATTACGCAGTGGGTGTGCTCAGAGCCTCTCGGTCCACTGTACTCCCTCCCTGCCCAGCCCACATGAGACCTACAAGGCTTCAGGAAGCAGTGGACAAAGCTCCTGAAGAAGAGCACAGACAGAGAGAGAAAAGGACACCATCCCTCTTTAGTGTGTGAAATAAACCTTTATTTTGGAGCTGTGTTCTGCAGGTGGGAGTTGGCAGGGCTGCAGCACCACGGGATGTGGTGCCCTGCAGGGATCTGGGGAGTCACTGCCATCTGTCAGCATCGGGGACCTCCGCAGGAGGCTGAGTGTAAATCTTCCCATCAGGAAGCTGTGATCCTCGACTTGGGTGTCCGCACTGCATCACACAGCTTGAGGTTCCTTCTTTTTCTGAAGACTACTAATTGCTTTCTTCACCCAAGGTGTGTTTGGTTTTGCACAGACCTTGACCCCGCTCTTTGTCTCAAACCTGCCAAAATGAAAGGTGAAGGTTGGTGGGAAACAGCCATCAGCACTGTCTTGTACTCTTCTTCTCTCCTCCCTTCTCTGCACACCTTTTCTCTTTTCTCTTTGCAGGCACATGGTGCCCTATGAGCAGGCTGTCTGCAGCCGCTAGATCCTGTGCAAATCCTTTGGGAGCCCCTCTAGACTCATGGCCTTATAGCCTTGCCCCATAGAAGTGACCAGAGGGTCGTGTCCTCCTCTGTCTGTGCTGCAGACAGCCACTCTGCCACAAGCCATCCTTTAGATGGAGGCCATGCAGATCTGTCACCAGACGGAGTGGAGGGAAGGCACATACAGTGTCCTAGCAGACAGCACGGTGGTAGGGAAATTGCCAGGACTTACACAATTGCTTTCAGAAGACAGTCACTGGGAGTCTCATAGAAATTCTTCAGTGCTTCCAGCCGGAGTGCAGCTTTTGCGAGTTTGAAACAGCATTCTGAAGGTGCATATGGGGCTGGAGAAGAGAGAGAGAGAGACTGAGAACGCAGGCTTCGGAAAGCAGTCTTTCAGACCTGTCCCCATAAGAATGCTGATGCACACGACGTCCCCCAAATCCTGCAGCTGCCACCTTAAGGAGTGCTGGGTGAGCTCCTCCTGCAGCAGGATGGTGCCCCACCAGCCCCATGCTGAAGCCAGCCAGCCCAGGGTATCCCATCCCAACCAGGAGCCCTCGGGGCTGCCCTGTCCCCGCTGGGCTTCCCCATCCTCCCCAACGGGACATCCCCAACCCTGAGCAGGGCTCTGGCAGCCTCACCTGCGGAGCTGTGCTGGGAGATGCTGAGGAGCAGCAGGAGCAGCAGGAGAGGCTTTGTGCTGAGCATTGCAGCTGTACGTGGGCTCTTCCTTAATGCAGTGCTGCTGTGCCTCTCCTGAGGAGCTCTGTTATCTCGGCAGGGAGCTGTTGCAATTTATCCTCTCTGGCACCTCCCCATTTTTGCTATTTTTCCGATGAATTTCTAGTGAAAGCCCTGTGTGTCTTCTTAGAGCTAGGGGATTTACGTGTCACGTGGCAGCTCTCAGGCTGCAGACAGAGATGATCCCTAGAAAGAAAGGACAAACAGGCCACTTCTCTGTAAGTTGAGTCTGGCCTGTGGGAAAGCCACAAAGCTGGAAGTGAAATTCTCCTCTACGGAAGAGCTTCAAAATTCACTCTCAGTGAATTTTGTGTTGACAAGAAAGGCAATGCTGTGTTTTATGCACAAAGTCTTGGCCTGAGAGCCAGAAAAATGTTAAGGAGAAAGCGTGGATCGACCGGAGTCTTGCTTTTGAACATAAAAAATCCCCCTTCCATAATGCAAGGGTGCAAGAACACCTGGGGGCAGATAAACTCTCCCTTGTAGAGTGGTCTCCGCTGCTCAGTCTGCATCCCATAGCCACAAGCAGAGATCAGAGCGATGCAGGAGCAGCCTCCCCACGTCGGGGTTTCCTGTGCCATGCTCCTTCCAGCTGCCCCACCTCCTCAAAGGAAGCTCATGGCAAGAGATGCTTCTTGTGCCATTGGGACCTAAAGGATGAACTTGCCACTCTTTCAGTGCAGGGATCTGGGCTCGAAGTTTGCCTTTCTGGTGTCCTTTAGGGCCAGAACCTAACAGCAGATTGGAGGTGGACAGCAGATGCAGAGCAGGACACACTCCCACTCTGAGCCCTGGAGCAAGAACCTTTGAGCCCTGAGCATGCAGCCACCAACATGAGGATGCACCCACTTCACCAATCCTCATCCTTCAATATGGAAACAGAGCCACAGGGCACAGGGCACCACATCACTGCCTGTACTCGTATCCTGCTGTGAGCATGCATGTGAGGATGGAGCTTGATGATCTTGGTCCCTTCCAACCCAAGCCGTTCCATGATTCCACCTGTCTGTGCACATCTCCCTGTGCAGAAATCACTTGGAAGGAGAAGATGCTGGATAAAATCTGAACAGCTGTCAGGGGTCTCCAGTTGGCCAGAGCACTGGGGAAACTCTGTCTGCTCCCTTCTTCATTAACAACTCTGCAAAATCACTCAAAGAGCTGAAAACACCCAAACAGCAACATTTTGTCAGGCCATATGTGAAGGACCCTAATAGGGAATCTTGAAAAACCCAGCAACCCTAGGAGCACAAGGTAGGCTGGACTAAAAATAGTGTGTTTCTAAATAGGTCATATAACCCCAAATACAACAGTGCTGTTCCTCCTGGCTTGTGTTCAACCCAGCGACTCAACATCTCCATGGGCTGCAATGAGTTCCCCATGCTACTGATCCCCAGAAGCATCTTTTCATCCTCCCACAGACTTTGTGAGTCCTCCCTTCCCTTCTCAGCCATTTCCCCATCTCTGATGTGCCCCAAGCAAGAAGGAAGCCATTTTGGGGACTGGTAGGTATGACTTTGCTGCAAGCCCATGGCATTTGCCTCAAGCTGGGCTGGAGCTTTCTCAGCCAAATGTGCAAGGGAGGACTGCAGGCACAGGGACACCCACACACGGCTCTGGATGGAGCAAACCTGAGGAAGTAAGCAAAATGAAGCAGGATCTGTGCTTGCTTTTCCGGCACTGCTTCCTCTTCCTCAGGTTTTCAAGTCACCCCTATCATAGTTGAACAATGCACAACTCCCTGGAGATCCCTGATGTTTATTCTTTAGGGGTTTTTTTGGAAGGAAAAGGCTGGTGTTTAATCGTGAACTGAGGGATGCTGGAAAGTCCCGCAGCTGGCTAACATTCCCTTTGAACAGGCAAAAGAGAATTTGCTTGTTTACATGAAAAATAAACAGCATTATCCTAATTAGGTACTACGGAACATGGTTAAGTGGGCAATATTGGTGTTAAGTGTGCAGTTGGACTAGATCTTGGAAGTCTTTTCCAGCTGTGGTGATTCTATGATTCTGCAAAAGGAGGAGGGGAGCTTGGGGACATCTCAGGTGCAAGGTTTGCCAGCACCTGTATCACTGTGGGGAAGGAGTTGGGCATAACAAGCCCAAATGGGGACTCAGCAGATTATTGAGCTGTGCTGGAAAAACACAGTTGGGAGCAGCCATGCAGTTGTCACATTCTCTGTCGCCCCAGCTCTGTTTTGAATCATGACAGCTCCTAGAGACTGGAAAGTTTTAAAGGAGGAAAGCAAAAGTCCCTCCCAAAGCCTGCTTCCTATGGCTGGACACTGGGGACCACCAAGTGCTGAAAGCTGGGGATCCACCAAAGCACATCCTGTGCAGAAAGGCCTGTGTGGTGCCATAAGACACAGAGGCTGCAGGAAGGACGTGTCCAGGAGCCCTTCCCCAGAGGATCATCTGAGCAACTTGCCGGCACCAGCTCTTCCATGTGCCCCAGAAGCCAGGAAGTCACCGCAGCTAGGCAGGAAAATAATCAGGTGATGACAGTTCTCTCAAACTGGGGCAGAAGAGTGACAGAGCTGGAGGGAGGATATGCCTCCAGGATCCCTTCCACAGCCCCTATGATTCTATGACTCTGTGAGCACGCTCCAGGTTAACAAAGAAGAGTGGACGTGGGGTGTGAGGAGGAGCTGCTGCTCCCGATGGACAGAATCTCTGTTTCTGTGTATGACGGAAACAGCGTTTGGTGAGGACTTCAGCCTCCTTTCCAACCCTGACCTTTCTTGAGTTCCTGGAACTGGAACAGCAGTGGAGAACTGTCGTGCCCTTGGTGCCTTCTTGACACCACAGCTGTCCCTAACCAACAGCATCACTGGGTTCTCAGCATCTGGAACATTCAGGAGAAAGAAGAAGTGACTGCACTTGAAGGGTGGTGGGGCTGCAGAGACACAGCTCGGTAGGAGCAGCTCGGCCAACAGCTCCAAGAGAGAATCAAGGATTCCTGACAGAGACTAAAACACAGAGAGAGGTGAGAGACCTCAGAAGGGGTCATGCTCCATTCCGCTAACCCAGCATTAGTGAAGGGGCGGTACATTAGTTTGAGCTGCCCTATGTAAGTGCAGGCTGATGTAATATTTCACAGAAAAACCACAACACCAAGCAGGGACAGGGCTGACATTTCATAAGTCATAGTCCACATCCCAGCACGCACAGTAACTTCGCAGGTAAGGTGATGTCCCACCAGATCTGAGCACAGCAGAGAGCCAGGTGCCAGCAACGGGGGCCACCAACAGCCCCAAATACAGCAAAGTGAGGAATTAGTCCATGTTTCATTTTAGGAGGTATGGAGCAGCAGATCATGGGTCCAGTGACACAGCCACAACACCAAGAGCTCCATCCATCCATCCATCCATCCATCCATCCATCCATCCATCCATCCATCCATCCACCCATCCATCCATCCATCCATTCAGAAGATAAGCTATCTACAGCAAACAGGGTCAGACTAACAATATCAGATCAGTGCTCCTACAAAATACCCAAATCAGGGACTGAAGACCCAACCCTGGGCTTAAATGGGCCTTCTGGCCTTGGTCAGAGAGTGTGGGGTGGGAGACCATCTACTGATCAGACTGGTCAGGGTGAGTATGGCCAACGTGTACCTTCAAGGGCTGCCACCGTACCACCTGATGGATCCTGTTGGGGAGATGAAGGAATGGAACCATTCAGATGCTGCCCTGTGGCTCCATGCCCTTAGTCCCCAGACTGCCCTATCCCAGTGCCAGCCACATCCACTCAGTGCATGGGAAGTGATTTATCACTGGGCAGTGATTTATCACTGTCTGCCTACGAACTCATTCATTTATGCAGCCTCTCTCTTGTCTAATAACAGAAGAGGAAAAAAAACATTCTTTCTACAGAGCTTTTTACCCTTAAAATGACCTTCCTGGCCTGGTGATTCATCAGAGGAAGTTCTGGAGGATGTTCCCCACGCGCCGCTGCTGGCGGTGCAGCAGTGTGGGGCAGGATGCAGGAGCAGCCCTGGCCTAGGGGACATCCTAGCCAGCCCTGGTGTGAACCTCCTGAGGACAGTGGTTTTTAACATAAGAACTTTATTATCGTTACTACTACAAAAATACAATATAAATCCCATTTGCATACATTCATATAGACTCAATACACAAACGAATCAAAGCTGACAGTAGTCACTGCACTGCAGAACAGAAGGACCCTCCTGGAGCCTGTCCCCCACAATCAGGGCTCCTGTCTGCCATGGGTTGGGATCTGCCCCAGTCACAGCCTCAGAAAACCTGCCCAAAGACAGCGTGCCAGCACTGTGCCCTGGGAAAGGAGCAGGGATGGGATGAGCAGAGCTAGTCTGGATGGAGGAAGGCTATGGTAAAGCATTTGGCAGCTCCATTTGCTGTAGTGCCTGGACCTGCATGGGGCCCTGCTCCCACGGACATGAGCAAGCCAGCCAATCCCAGCAAGACAACAGACACAGTGCAGTGTTTTCCAGTGTTCCCAGCATTGCACACGCTCTGTGATGCTCCACTAGCAAGGTGACGTGCATTCACATTGCTGCAAAACTTTACTGCAAAAATAGTTGTTTCTGATATTTCATACAAAAGAGCTTTAGTGCACCACAAACTGCAAGGCTGTGAACCCCAAGGGTGGGTGGGAGGTGCTGCTGGCAGCGCCTGCAGGTGGATCAGCTCCAGGTGGTGTTACAGGGCTGGAGTTGCACAACTGCTAAACACGGGTGGGTTTCACCCCAGATTCCTGGCTGCAATCCATCCTCTCTCCCTCCCATACCTGCAAAGCCCTGGATGGATCTGTCTCAAGCCAAGAAATAAGAGGCTGAGTGATAACAGAAAACAGCACTGCAGTCATCCTCCCACCTCCAGGGCTGGGTGGATGCCCTGTGGATCCGACAGACCAGCTTTCTTCTAGCTGGCCTTTACACCTGGCTCATGCTTCTGGCTTTGATTGTCTTGCTTATTACATTTTTGCTTTCTTTTTCTATTTATAGTTTGGGGTCTGATCCACTGAGAGTGGTTGGAGGGGAATCTTTGATATGTAACCTCACTATGAACCTTGTATGTAGCTCTACCTGCAAGGCATGCTGTCGAGGAGACCTTTACATACTCAGGCCAAAAGTCATATTGGATTAAGAGTTAAATGAGGGCTTTCAGGAGCTGGCCATGGATAAAAGATATAGCTTACATACAGCAGTATCTAGATGTGTGAAAATGAGAATCAACTTAGGTTAAAAAAACCCTCCTTTGGTACTGCAACAGTGCCTGCATAGCCTGCTGGTATATACAGGTGCATTATATCTAATATCTGAAAGCTGGACGACCTCTGCTGGCTCTAGCCATTAAATACCCAATTAACTGGGGTGTTTAATCAGCCCAAGGAGAGCCAGCACCCAGCTTACTGCCAGCATCAGTTTAGGTCTGACAGAGCAGCGAACTGAAGTGCAAAGAAAGAAGCAACTGAAAGTCTGTAAGTGCAGACTCAGTGCTTTGGTGTTGGGATTGCTCACAGTGGCAGAGCCCAATTCCAGCAGGGTGAGAGGGTGGGTACAAAACTGCTCAGATGGATGATGATGAAATGTGGGAAAATCCCCAACATTCGCTTCTGCCCACCACTTGGCAAGCAGCCCCCACTAGAGCAACATCCTTTCTACTGAACGGTGCCAGAGAAAGGAACCATCCCATCTGGTCCTAAAATGTTGCCATTGGCCAATGGGAACCTAGGGTATCTTTTTTTTTTTAACACTCTGCTCTGAGAAAATTCTCAGCTTTCTTAGGAACTGCTTTGTACTGGTCACCAGTCCAGCAGATGCTTAGCTTTCCTGCAGCAGCACTCTGGTTCTAGGCCAAAAATGTCCATGCCATACAGCATTCAGATCACTTCCATTGGATAGACACTGTCGTGGTGTCCCTCCTTCAGGTAGAGCAAGCCTTCGACAATTTCTCTTGATGCTGTTTCTGATCTCATTCTAAATTTTATATATAGCAATACAGCTGCAATACAAGCAATCAGGCCACTTGCCACGGCGACAATGATTACGAAGTACATTTGGGACTCTGACAAAGAGCTGAGTGTAGGTGGGTCACTTGGGCTTCTGGTAGCCTGTGCTCTGGCTTGGCCTGAGAACATCTGAGTGGTGAAAACTAAGATATCTGGAGGACCTTGCTTTCCTAAGGGCAATAAATGATCAAATGTCCCAGTATCAAATGCAGAGGAACTGAAATTTTTGTTGGCATGAACATGAAGACTTTTGTCTATGGCGGTTGTGGGCTTTAGGGTAGGAACTGGAGCAGCCTCTGGTGTGGATGGGACCATGCCGACCTCTGTGCGCTTCAGGGTGGAAGGGAGAGCTGAAGTAAAACTCCTCGAAGTAGTGTCTGATGTGCTGCCTCTTGCGCTGACTGGGTCCAGGGGGTCGTTTGTAGGAAGACCAGGGTGGTGCAGTCCTTTGGAAATGGATGCAGGGTCTGAGTTGGAGGTAGAAGTCGTGCCTTGGGCATCACCCGCAGCATTTGCAGCATATCCTACAGGTTCTTCTGTGCTGTCAGAGCCATGCGCAGGAGCTGTGGGGTATGGGGTGGGTTGGCCAAGGGCTACTGTGTCAGCTGTTGAATGCACAGATGTGAAGGATTCTCTGTTTGCTTCTGAAATGACTTCAGGGTGCGTAGCAACTCCCGATGTCACAGGGGATGGCCCTGCAGAGAAATGCGTGGCGTTCTGCATGCCTGGGGTGGATTTGCTGGTCACCTCTGTGCTGGCAGCAGGGATGGGTGCTCTCTCTGAAGTTGCAGAGGCAGCAGTAGCTGGAGGTGGAGCTGGGACTTGGAGACTGGTGTGCTTGTGGAAGGTGCCAGGCTCTTCGGGCACTGCTGCTGCGGGGGAGGTGGCAGCCCGTGGAAGTGGGGATGCTGCCAGGGCCTTTTCCTGGTCCAGTTTCCACATGATCTTCTTCACCCACTCTTCATGTGGATTTGCACAAATTTCTCTGAGCTTCTTAGTAGTAAATCTGAAATGAACATAAAAGGAGATCACTCATTAGGTAAGGATAACAGTGCCTTATGTTATCAGGATGGTACAGAAAGCACTGGGGCAGGAATGCTGAGCAATGCTGACTCTAATGAGCCCCTTCCATCAAGCTGGATGGATTGTTTATTTCTGGGAAAGGCAGGTGCCTCAGATCCCATGTGGATCAGCAAAAGCTGAACATGACTCAGATGTGAAAGGCTTTAAATCACAGTCACCACTGGCTCTGCTTCCAGCAGCTCCTTGCTCTCAAGCAAGGATATCTGATGGCAGTGTTTATATTTACTCAGTTGGGGACGGAACACATCGAGGCACACAGACAGAGGCTGCTTACATGACGGCATCCTTGGTGCACTGGGGTTCGGTCTTGCGGTAGCTCTTTATCAGCCTCTCATCTATGGCACGGTGGAAAGAGCTACACCATTTTGAACACTTCAGAGGTGCTTTGGGTTGCCCTGAAATACAACATTCGACATATTAAACACTGGCTTTTTATTAGGCACAATAAACACTGGATTTGATTATTCTTTATCCTTCTCTAGGGAAAAGGAGTCTGAAGCTTGCCATGGAAGCTTCCAATCCCCGATAAAATGAGACATATTGATCCCATAAAAGCCATGATTGGTCATATGACAGCTGGGAAAAAAAAAAGGAAAAAAGCAAACTGTGAGGCTCTTGGAACGCCATTGCAGCTTGCCCAGAGTTGGGAGCTAATGGGACCTTTCCCTTTTGGTGAAGTGACAGGAGCACATTTGGAGCCCAGAAGGTTCATTTCTCCACCCCGCAGCAACCTGCTCTATCACTCAGAGGCTCTCAGTGCAGGTCAGAGGGCAGAACGATTGTCCTATTCTTATCTGGATTACTCACATCTCTTTCCGCTGTGGGGCGTCCCCTCCTAGCAAGCATCCTGCAGCTCTGAGTGCTGCTGTAAAGAAAAGCTGCAGAGAAAGAGTGCTTTGACAAAGCTACGTTGCTCCCACAGCCTTTATCCGTGTGGGGAAACCACCCCAGCAGCCCAGCTTCAAAGCCACAGCACTTTCACCAAACATCTGCTTTCTATTTCCACAGGAAAATACAGTTTTCATTTGGCCAAGCGTAAAAACATCCTCCCCTTGTCTGACATAGGGGTGAAGGCAGTCACACCACTGGGGAGAACGCAGCCATGCCAAGAACAGGCGCCTGCCAAGTGAGTGGACATTGCACAATGCAGCGAGATGTTTCTGCTCTCATGGGGGAACCAGGCTTAGAAACAAACACAGAACCTCGTTTATCCTGCAAAGAGAAAAACTGGAGTTTGGTTCAGCTCTCATGGTCTCTATAAAACGTCGTCCGTTGATTTCTAATGGATTTGGTGAATTTAGTGAAGTTCAGTTGGGAATGACCTGGTGTGAGAAGCAGCACTGCCCCAGGAACGGCCCTAGTTCTTCTGGATGTAAAGAAATCACGAGCAAACGCTCCTGTTGCCCATTTCAACCTCTACACCTCTGCAGTGCTAAAGCAAAGCCCTCTGTTCAGCCTGTAACATTTTCCGTGGCACCTTAAGGTCAAGAATGCCTGCTCCCTGAGCCCGCAGGAATGACCAAATTCCCAGATAAGTCTCATTACCCATGGCACACACTGCTGCTGGCTTCTGCTTTCAGAGCTCCATTTAATGAATCACAAAGGTTGGAAAAGACCTCTCAGTTCCCTAAGTCCGACCCCACCCCGCCGTGCCCACTGCCCACCGTCCCTCAGTGCCACATCCCCACGGCTCTGGGACACCTCCATGGATGGGGACTCCTCCACCTCCCAGGGCAGCTGTGCCACAGCCTGACCAATGATGCACGAGGGCCTGATCCATCCTCACTTGTTTAGATCCACTTCTGACCTGGATCAGCCCTGGAGAACCTGCCTGAAGGGCTGAGGAGAGGATGGAGCTCCATGGCCAGCTGCTCTCCTGGCTGTCCTTGTTCCTCCCATCTGGTGGCACTGGGGCACACACCTCAATAAGGGCTTTGCCTCTTTCTGTGTACATCCCTTTGACCTGGGCAAAGTCTAGTTTTGCTGGCACTGCCAAGAAGCCTCCCGGCAATCCGCCTTGCTCTGTTTGTACAGCAATCACTGCTCTGCACGTAGACAACTTACACTGAGACCAAGCAGGAAAAACCGTGCCCATCTCCTCTCAGTCCTCCAACACCCCTCTGCACGCCAGGATCTTCACACGGCCAACAGGAGAGCTCCCAACCTGTGCAAGCACGGCCACACATACGTGAGCATCCTCAAGGCCAGTGCAGACAGACGGACGGACTGACAGACTACCATCCTCAGGCAGGATGCTGCCCCAATGGCACGTCCCTGGGGCTCTGCACTACTGCAGACCATCAGAAATGACAAAAGCCATCAGCAGGGCCACACAGGCTTCCTTGCAGCAAGGCCGTGTGCTCCCCAACAGCTTCCTACCCAGCCTGTTCCTGCCGCAGGATTTCCCAAGCCAAGGAAGGCGTGAGGTTCCTTCATGCCTGTAACCTGATCTTCCCTGCTGTGTACAATCCTCTGGCCCCTTGCACTAACATCCAACTCCCCGGTCCCCTAAATAAAGTCAGAATCCCTCACACGGAGCCGCAGATCCCCCCGTGAAACCACAGATCCCTGCATGAAACCACAGATCCCTTTCTGAAGCCACAGACCCTTCCATGAAACCACAGAACCCTGAGTGAAGCCGCAGACCCCTCCCTCCTCTCGTGGGGAGCCCAAGACTTGGACTCAGAGCTCTCACCTCCAGCCATAGCTGCCAGGAACAAGACCCTCAGGATCTGGAGAGAAGCAACCCTCATGTTCCCTGTCAGCAGCAGGAGGGCTACACGGAGAAGGACGATGGGTGCTAAGTTTCACTCCTGGATGCCTATAGCATCCTCCGGAGCAATGCAGCTGCAGCAGCTCATTCCAGGAGTGCGAAGACCTGACGGGACTCCAGCTGCTATTTACGGACTCCAGCTCCTCCACACACGTGACGACAGGCAGGAGGCGGAGGAAGAAGCCAGGCAGGGAAGGAATACTGCTTGTGCTGTGGAATGGGACAGCTGCTGGAATTCCCCGCTGAGATGACGCCTTCTCGCAGTTTTTCAGCTCCTTGGCAAGGGCTGCTTCCATGGCTCTCACCCACTGCCCATAGGCTTGCAGAGCCAAGGCCAACCTGCAGCTCCCCAGTGCTTGTAAAGCTCACGTTATTCACTCTGAAGACAAAAACAGACCTTCCTTTTCAGCAGCAGCATCAGTTGTTGGGTCAAAAAGTGCCGTGTTTGCTAACTGCTTTCACAATTCATCAGCTAATCTGATGAGCCAGACTGCCTCCTGGGAGACAGGAGTGGCCAAAGCTGCAACAGAAAGGCTCTGCCTCCCCAGGGTCTATTTAATCCAAAGCACACTGCCTGCCGTGTGCTCGTCCATACAGCCCTAAGCTTTGGTAGAGTGCAAGCTATCAGCCATCGGGGTCTTGCTGAGAGTCTGCAAGCACCAAGAGTGGCCAGGGGCTTCCCAGCACCAGGTCCGGTGTAGACATGCCAGCACTGCGCTCACATCCTGCACCTTTGCTTTCTCTTTCATATCAAATCCCAGATGAATGTGAAATGTTTTTTTTTCTCCTGCCAGCTTGCACAGCTGAAAAATGAAGATAAGATTACGATTCAGACTTCTTAAAAAGCCCTTCACAGAGATTTCTCAGGGCTGACGATAGTCTGGCTCTCCTGCTATGGGAAATTCCAATCATTTCAGTTAAGGATTTTATTCCAGAACAGAGTAAAACCCCCCAAAGTTTCCATAAAAAGAATTGTTAAAACTTTTGGTGAGAAATTCCAGCCTCCAAAATTAGCCTTGTTTATACTGTAATGGACAAGCATATTCCAAGCGTATGTGCATTCAATTAATCCTGGAGTTAATCTGTTTGATGCTGGCAGAGCAGAACATGCCCTGTTTGCCAGGTTACTGCCCTAGCTGTGTTTCTCAGCCTTATGGGAAACTTTTATTCTGGGAAATGGCATTGCCTGAGGCTGCTTCTGCTGCACAGGTATTACCCTCAGCAGTGGGTAAAACCAAGGAGAGGCTCCAGGAGCTGCTGGAGCCCAGGAGGTATTTCTATGGGAAGCAGTGACAAACGACAGGCTTTGCCCTGATCTGATGGCTAAGGGTCTCAGGATGATTTTAGTTATGATGGAAATTGCCTGTCCAAGTTTGATTACCATTACTTGTTTTAGTTTTGCTTTACTTTATGGCAACAGCAAGTGGATATCCAGTGTGGGCAGTGTCCAGTTGTGAGCACGGAATGCAGTGCTCAAGCAATAGAGCACAATCCTGCAAGCCACATAAAGGCAGCTTCCAGAAATCAGGCAGCTTCCAGGAAAACCAAGGATACAAGACCTGAGCAGCTGCACTATAAAAATGTATGGAAATGAAACCAAATAGACGAGGACTGAGGAGAAAGAAAGCCCACTGGGAACAGCATGTCTTTCCACTGCCAGCTGCAGCTCATCACAGCCATTTCTTCCTTCGGGTGATTGGAAGGAGACTTGCTTGGGTCACCCCTAGCAGGCAGGGGCACATGGAAAAGGTTGCAGAACACCCTCAGCACATTTGCTGGTGATCCAAAATGGCTGACTCACCACAAGGCTGTGCAGCCATTCAACACGAGCAGGACAGGTTCCTCTCTGCCTGGTCTGATGGGGTTCAGTGTGAGCAAGCAGAAGGTCCTGCACCTGGGGAGAATCACAGAGTCATCAAGGCTGGAAAAGACCTCTAAGATCATCCAGTCCAACCATCCACCTACCACCAATACTGCCACTAAACCACATCACTCAGTGCCAGGTCTGCACAGTTCTTGACCACCCCAAGGCACAGCGACTCCTTCACCTCCCTGGGCAGCTGTGCCAGTGCCTGACTGCTCTTCTGAGAAGTTCTTCCTACTATCCAGCCTGAACCAGAGGAATACCCACATGCATCAATATGGGTTAGGGGGTGATCTGTTCAAAAGGAGCTCTGCAGAGAAGAATCTGGGTGTCCCGGTGGCCAGCAGTGTGCCTTTGTGGCCAAGAAAGCCAATGGCATCCTAGGGTGCATCAAGAAAAGAGTGACCAGCAGGGCAAGGGAAGGCCTTGTTCTTTTGTTCTTTGTTTATGACTACGAAGGCAGATGAAAAAAGGAGAACCAGATCCCAACCTCATGTGGGACAAAGGCTATCAAGACTGACATGATTGCCCCCAGAACAGCTGGTATCAGCCTTCTGCAAACAGCATCTGCCCTCAGCATACAGCACAAGCTGGGACTGGCACCACAGGTCTGTGCTGCACAAGGCTACAAGCCAGCAACCTGGAGCACCCAAAGGTGCTGTCAGCTCGGGTGGCTGCCAGGGCCATTCATCTTGGAGAAGAGGAGGAAGGTCCTTAATCTGATCTGAAACACAGCCAAGGAGAAGCCACAAACACACATGCACTGCTGAGTACAGACAAAGGGATCGTGCACGGTGCCCCAGCACTCACCATCCACTGCAGCTTTGCCTCAGTTGTTCACAAACAAATGCTGGAGCTGAGCGTAGGCCCGAGGATCTCAGCAGCCCATGGAAGGGATGAGTCATGCAGGGGATTTACCACAAACACACAAAGCACCGCGACCCTACAAAAGCGACAGGCAAAAGAACATCCAAAGAGAACAAGAACTGCGTCCAAAACAAACAGGAAATGATTGAAGAATACCATCTTTCTCCTTTAGGCTGTTCCATGGTGGAAATTCAGGCTCCTTAGCTACTCTTGGTACTGCCTGTTTCTGTCACAGGTTTGTGTTCTTGGAAATCAGGAGGAATGGGACAAGAGTGAAGACAGGTAACCCGAAAGGCTGTACGTAATCTGGGAAAGAGCCCAGTGCTGATGATTTGATGATTCCCAGTGCACCATCCATCCAGGAGCTCCCAACACCTCCAGGACGACTCTTCTAAGTTGAACCAGAGCAGGGAGGCCCAGCACCTCTGGTAGCAGGTATCAACAGCATCCTTTGCAGTTCATGGTGCCACATTCCCCATCTATGTCCTAGAAACTTGCTGGAGAGCTGAACACAGCTTCTGGGAAGATTCTTAATGCTGCAGAGGAGACAGCCCACAAAAAGACACTGATCCAGAGGTGAGGTGACTCCCCAGTCCTCCATCAGAAACTGATATAGATGTTTTTCCATAACACTCCTTAACAAAACAGATTCACTGTCACTGCAGCATTCTGTCATAGAATTATAGAACCATTAGGGTTGGAAAAGACGTCTAAGATCATCAAGTCTAACCATGAACCCATCACCACCATGCCTACTAATGATATCCCCCAGAGTTGGTTTGCACAGGGATAGTTTAGGTCCTCCTCCCTACATAAATAGCAGCCCTTTGCACTGCATTGCCCAGACACGTTCCACGAGCACTTTGTGCTTTAATGAGCCCATTGAAGTCCTCAATCTGGAGAGACCACAGTAGTTTTCTTGGTGCTGTCACAGCACTGGGTGTCCCCAGAACTGACCCCACAGCCTCCCAACTCTTGGCCAAGGCAACTCAGGGAATGGCTCCTTAGGGCCAAAGGCGCCTCTTGTTGTGGAGATACCCTCAGTCTATGCCTGACGTAGAGCTCTTGAGCCATTACTGTAATATTTGAGAGCTGAATCCAGAAAGTGCTTGGCACTGCACAGCTGACTTCTTTCACATTAAAGGAGGCAGCAGGAAATGAGGAACAGCTGCTGGGGCTGTCTGTGCTCAGCATCTTTGCAGAGCAGCTCCTCTTTGGGAAGTGTCTATTATTGCAGCGGCTGTGTTTTTAAGGAATTGCTTTCCTTAGAAAAAGGCCGTTTCAAAATTAGCAGAGAACACCACAGGAACCTTCATTTCTCCGAACACGACGACTTCCTCCTTCCTTGTGATGGAGAGTAATTCTGGATAGTGGCACACTTTGCAAAGTGCTGATGCTGTTTTATTCCTGTGCCCAACGCTTACGAGTGCTTCCCCAAGGGCACGTGGGAGCCCCCTCCTCACCTCAGCCCATTTCCCTGCAAAAGGTGCTGAGGTGCCCAGCAGGGACTGCCTGCACTGCCCGTGCAGAGCGATGCACTCATGTTCTTCCCAAACAGAAGAGCCTCTTGTCTCCAGCAGAGCGACGCAACAAGCTGTTCCCTGCTGTAGAAGATGAGAAAAGCTCTTCTGAGGTTATGTGGCTTGATGGCATAGGTTAAAACAAAAGGCTGTTTTTCCAGCGAGGGAAGCGATGCGTGGACTTAGCTGGGACTTGCCTGAGCAGATCAGGGTCTGCCTCCTGCTGGGCCCATTGAGAAGCCTTGAGATCCCCTGATGTCGCAATCCTTCTGTCTAGCTGCAGGGCACAAAGGCAGTGTTTCTGCAGAGCTGGCATTAAGGAAGTATCACGTTATCTCCAAAACAGTAGTCTTTCCCCACTGCCCTGCAGCCAAGAGAGGGGCAGCTGATGGTGGGCACCCCAGGAGCTTCTGCACATCTCAGCAGAGCACAGCTGCTGCAGGAGCCAGGATTGCCCCAGCCACAGGAGAATGGCTGTGAGACATCCCAGGATGGGACAGGGGGGTCTCCTCTCCTTGAAAAAGGGTCCTGTAAGGTGGAAACGGGTAGGTGGGGAGCAGGAGATCACCATGATGTGGTTGTTTCACCTCTATGGGAGAGGCGTGGGCCCTCCACGTGGTGACTTCCCTCTTCTCCAACCAACTTGTTGCTGCCAGCCCAAGAAAGGAGATTAGCAGAAACACTTTTCATTGCCTTCTCGGAAAGGCTCCCTCCCTCCCCTTTGTCTTCTTAGGGCAGCAGGCCAGGTGCCTTCAGCAGCAGCTGCGGGGACCGGTTGGACAGGAGCTCACCGTTAAACTGGTTAAACTGTCACGGCAGAGACATCCAGAAACCCTCTGTCCATTAGCAGCGCTGCTGGGGCTGACAGAATATTGCAAGGGTTTGGGGGCTGGCATTGTCTGCTCTCCCGAGCTCTGCCTCCACCAGCATCCCTACAGCTCATTCTCTTAACCCTTTTCCAGGCTTGCTGGCTCTCCCTGTCGCCCATCCCATCCTTTCTGCACCTCACTTGATTAAAACAGAGCAGCTCCCACTCTATTTTCACCAAGAGCCTCCATACTCCTTCCAGGCTTCCACTAATTGATGTACTCCCCCATCAGCTTATTTAGAGGACTGCTAGCTCCCTGGGAGCATGCTTGGCTATAGCCAAACTCTCTGTAACCATCAGACCCTTCTGTCACAAGAGCTCCTTAGGCCTCCAAGCAGCTGGAGTGGATGTTTGTCGTGTATTTAAGTGCAGTGCAATGGACTCACTGCCTAGGAGAGCAGCGGGTGCTGGCTGTTAACACCGTGGTGGTGGTTGGGGACAGTTAATAAGCGTTGCTGGGGCTGAAGGCAGGGGCCGTTCCGTTCCTGGGCTGTGCAACTCATGGTAACACTGAGGATGCAGCAGGTGAGAATCAAAGCAAGCAGTGATGAGGAATGTCTATGCTATTTGGGCAGTACATCCTGAAACAGAGCCGATTGCATTGCGCACTGAACTGGGCTCGCGACCAGCAGCATTCTTGCTTCTACCTGTGTACCAGAACAAACAGCCTGCTGCCAGAGCCGCCTTGTCTGTGCTGCTTCCTGCTGAGCTGGGCTGCAAGAGCTCTCCCTGCGCCGTGCTCCCCCCACGCTGCTGGATGCAGCACCCTGGGACAGATGGGACAGGCAATCGAGTGCACCAGCAGAGGCGAACAACCGCTACCAGCAGCAGCGAACCCCGCTTTGTGCAGGCAGCGGGGCCAGCAGTCCCCAGCCACCCCTTGGGAGCAAAGGCTGCTGACTACAAAGGATGCGAGGCGCCCCCTGGGCGCTCACACCGGGTTCTGACGCGAAACCCAACTTCGAGCTGCCCGCCTGGCCCCAGTGTGACGCGGAGACAAAGCGGAGACAGCTGGCATCTGCGCGTGCGTAGTGCGCGGGGCTTTGCGTTGT
Organism: Meleagris gallopavo; assembly: GCF_905368555.1. Taxonomy (NCBI): domain Eukaryota; kingdom Metazoa; phylum Chordata; class Aves; order Galliformes; family Phasianidae; genus Meleagris; species Meleagris gallopavo. Next base: position 1,971,154 of record NC_139416.1, read on the forward strand.
GTAGCGCCATGTAGGGGCCGCGTATAACGCTGTCAGGATGGCCGAGCGGTCTAAGGCGCTGCGTTCAGGTCGCAGTCTCCCCTGGAGGCGTGGGTTCGAATCCCACTTCTGACAAGTGATAATGTTTTGCGCTGGGCGCCTCGCGTTTTTATCGCGTTGTTTCTCTGCGCCTTTCCCGCGTTTCTCTCACAGCGGCGCTAAAAGAGCAGGCGGGAGCCGCCCGCCGCAAAAGGCGAACGCTGTCAGAAGTGGGATTCGAACCCACGCCTCCAGGGGAGACTGCGACCTGAACGCAGCGCCTTAGACCGCTCGGCCATCCTGACCCGCCGGCCAAGCCGCCGCCATTAGGTTTCTTGACGTATCCGTGCGACGCGGCGCCGCCCCGACGGGGCGGACCGGGCTGCGGGGGGAGCTTCCCCGTGGGCCGCCCCGCCGGCAGCGCTGAGGGCGGCCCGAGCCGAGCGCTCGCGGCATGGCAGGGCTGCCCGGAGCCGCGGGGACACGGAGCAGCTCCCCGGGAGTCGCTGCCGCCACTCTGCCCGCCCCGCGCCTCGACGAAGCGTTCTTGTGCTCGCCGCTCGGGGGGCTGATGGGTGCCCAGGCTGTGAGTAGCGGGGTGAAGGGGAGCGAGACGCTTGTGGGGGGAACCGACGGGGCTGTGACTTCCTTGCAGCAGCACCTGTGTGGCTCTCTGCTCCAGATTTAGGCTCCTATGCAAGGCTGGGACACGGGGAGGGCAGTGAGAGGGGTGGCAGAGGGAAACGGATGGAGCTGATAGCAGGATTGCTCCCCAGTGCTCCTCTTCAGGGGCTCCTGCTCTAATTCCTCCTGCTGCCACAGCACAGCGGGGCTTTCCCTATCCCCATTTCTCCCAAACGAGGGTTAAAAATAGATGCAAAAGAAAAGATGGCATTGTCCGGACTGAAACAACAGCAGCTGAGCAGCAGGAGCATGTGTGCAGCAGGACAAAGGCCACTATGTCCCCTGCACGACAATGAGGAATGCAGACATCACAGCTCCTCCACTCCTAGCTGAGCTCATGGGAGAGCCGTGGGTGCAGCCCCAGCGGTGCCGGGATGAGGATGGGGTGGTGAGACCTCCCCAGAGCACTGCGGCCAGCAGTGAGTCCTCAGTGAAGGAGAGACGTGGATCTGTTGGAGTACTTCCAGAGAAGGGGCACAAAAATGACCTGAGGGATGGAGATCCTACTCTATAAGGGCAGGCTGAGAGCTGGGGCTGTGCAGCATGGAGAGAAGGCTCTGGGGAGTCCTGAGCAGCCTTTCAGTATCTAAAAGGGTGGCCGTAAAAAAGAAGGGCACAGACTCTTTTAGCAGGGTCTGTTGCAATGGGAACAAGGGGAAGGGGTTTCAGGCTACAAGAGGGGAGATTTAGACCTCCCCCCTGCCCTTCCTGCAGGTGCTCGGCCTCCTGGTGTGGGCTCTCCTTGCTGACACCACCTACCACCTCCATGCAGCGTATGGCTGGGTGCTGTTTGTGTCCATCTTCCTCTGGGTAGCGACAGTCCTGCTCTTTGTGATGTACCTCCTGCAGCTCCCCATGAAGTTCTACATGGTCCCCTGGCCCCTCATGGTATGTACGCTGGGTTTGCTCCCAGGGTAAGGGGCTGGGCCCTTTTCCTGTGGTTCTCCTAGGAAAAGGGGAGGAATATGGTGTCAGTCCAGCTAGGTGACTGGAGAGCCAGAAGCCCATCTCCACCCCCATGCATCAGTAGCACCAGGTGGCACCATGCTGTGACACCAGGTGGGGAACCTCCATGTGGCCCAGCTATTGTACCAAAATGTGTTAGCATGTGCCCTTGGGGCTCCCTAGTAATAGAACCTTGAAAACGAGTACAACTGATGAGAAAAGAGCTCTCAGATCCCCCAGTCTGACCCCAAGCCACCCCCACTGTGCCCACTGACCATGTCCCTCAGTGCCACATCTCCACATTTCTTGAACACCTCCATAGATGGTGACTCCACCACTTCCCTGGTTTGTCAGCTTTCTGCTCATCCTTGTTTTTGCCTATGGTAGAGTGCACTCATACCTGGGGACAGCCTTGAGCGAACCTTTACACCAGGCTGGCACTCAAGTCTTTTGCTTTTAGAAGAGCCCTACACAACTGCCCCAAGAGGGGGGCTGCTGGGTGCAAAGCACAGCCCAGATCTCCTCACCTCCTCTTTGCCCTCTTCAGCTGATGATCTTCAACGCAGTGGCAACCGTTCTGTACATCGCTGCCTTTGTCACATGCTCAGCAGCCGTGCGTCCCACCTCGTGGCGCCAGTGGGATTACAACAGGAGAGCTGCCGCCTCCGTAAGTACGGGCGTATGGGCCGTGGCTGAGCTTCTAGGACTGCGTGCTCACGCTCCACTCTGCTCCTCTTCCAGTTCTTCGCCGGCCTCGTGATGCTCACCTATGGGGCGAGCACCTTCTTCAGCTTCCGTGCCTGGAAAGGACTGGGCAGCAACGCAGCCACCAGCCAGGCGGCCAGCCATGCTTGAGGCCGCCATCGTTGCCGCTGTCCATGGTGCTGCAGTCCCATCCGTCAGCGCTCTGCTCTCGGGTGACTGCGAGATGCTGAGGGCTCACCGAGGTTGAAGCTCCTGGTGGTCCTCACACGGTGCACAGGAGCCAGCTGCTCACTGGAACACTTGTAGCGAGGAGGCTCACCACGTTGGGTGCACTCCAGTACTAACATTCACTAAACCAAGCCCGCGTGGCTGCCTGTGGTCGTGCACAGATGCGGTGTAAATAATTGCAATTAACTTCTGTCAGTGGGGTCAGAGCTGGAGGATGAAGTCTAAACTGTAGGGCTCATAAGAAGTCTAAACTGTTATCACACTGATCTTCAAAATAAAAAAGTCAAAGCACGGTTTTATGCTTGAAATAAATATCTTCCTAAATCCAACATTCATCCAACCGTTTGTTCCACCACCACTGCTGTCAACAAATTCAGCTTTTGTTCTCTGGGGATGTGGGTGGGCATTTGCCAGACTGAGGCCCAGCCACTCACCGCAACATTTTCCTTCACGTCCTTCTTGTACAAGCTAGTAAGTCTATTTCATCTGGTTTTTATCTATTTACACACAGTCAGCTACTCCGTAAGTTCACCACATATGCTGTTTGCATGGGTAAAGTTGTGTACAGCACAACTTGTATCCAGAGGTGGGCTCAGGAAATTTAAATATGTTAATGAAAGGTGTGAATTTAAAAAGGACTGCACAAACTGCACTGGAATCACAGACCTCTCAGGTCCCCAAGTCCAACCTCACCATGCCCACTGCCCACATCCCTCAGTGCCACATCCCCATGGCTCTGGGACACCTCCAGGGATCTCCCCCACCTCCCTGGACAGCTGTGCCACAGCATCACTGCTCTCAGGGAGAAGAATCAGCCCCTGACAGATCTACTTGCACGTGCTGTGGAAGGAAAGCAGGCACAGTGAAGCATCAAGTCTCAACAAATACATACAAAAACCAAAATCCATAGGAAAATTGGCCTCTTCATTCATTTTGGTGGCAGTGTTAGAACTCTTAAGAAATGAAGTCAGACTTGCACACAGTCCAGCGCATATAGAAATTTAATCTTTTAAAAAAGACCTTTGCCTGGTGGAATTGGAGCCCAGTCCCAGCGTGTCACAGAGAAACAAATTATCCCAGGAACATCAAACCACAGAAAACAGTCAGGACGAAGTGAGCAGGGTTTGATCCGGGCAGCTCCACTCAAACCAGGGGAGCTTTGGTGCAAATTTTCACAGTCTAAAATTGAAATGAAAAAGGAGCAACAACAAAACTTCACTGTGAGTTGGTATCAGCACACCCAAGTGCTTACAAAGAGCATGAATGCTCACGTGGATGTTGTTCATAGCCAAATAACACAGAGGTCAACCACATCCCCACCTCACAGCCAAACTAATACATCTAGTCAACACACTGCTTGAATTATTTTACAAAATAAATTCAGCTGAAAACTCTCAACAGAGAATTTGTGAGTTAAGCAAGCAAAACAGCACAGACCTATCAACAGCAAGAAGTGAGGAACCATGCCTCTGTGAAACGGTGACTTTGGTATACAGGAAAGTGAGATATAAGCCCCATCCAAATATGAATTCACTCAACACTGTGTGCCCCATCTGGGCTCTGAAATTACAGTCGGCTGTGCTTAAAACACAACCACCTCTATCTGGGAAGTAACTGTCTGGGTATCCACTCACACTGCTGTTACTTCACATAATTATCCAGAGCAATTGCAACAGGAGAGTAAGGATTTTGTTCCACTTAAAATTAAAAAGGGAAATTTTGGTTTTAGTGAAGAATTAACTTAGCTCAACAATACACAATTAAAACATTTCAATAGGGTTTCTTTTAAAATACGATAAAACCTTAAAAAGTCAGAGGGAAGGAGTTAACCAAAGAGCTCCTGTCCATGTACGAATGGCAACCCGAGGTCTTCCATACCTCCAATTTTAACCTCAGGATTCAAAAGGGAACGTAGCTGCATCTTGTTTGGATTAGAGCTACTACCCAGGATCCTCATTTTTTCCTCTGGTAACAGCCACTCCAGAGCACTGCCCCGCTTGCTTCCCAGCCCTGCATGCTGACCATGCTTGAGGGAGAAGCCTGCAAGGGCCAGACTCCTCACTGCTGCTCAAATAAACTACTTCACTTCAGCAACCAAACCCTAGCACTGCTGAGATGACCGGCAGAAGCCAACGGCAGCAGGATTTCATCTTTGTCTTGGTAGGAGGCTTTCTCCCTGCAAAGCAGGCTGTACCTCTGCTCTGCCCAGGTCCTCACTGGGTGACAGCTACTGGCTGCACTGGCAGGGAACATTCAGTGCTCTGCATCATCAGCAGCCTGCTTCTGTCTGCTCTCATGCTTTTAGACGTGCATTGCCTGAATGTGCCATGAAGCAGGAGATTAACACGTCTGACAGCATAAGAGCAGAGGGTCTCTATGGCTCCAAATACATTTTAATTCCAACTATCAAGACAGAAGCAGCTGGGGTTTGGTGGCAGGCTTATGGCTACGGCCCCACTGCAAGCACTCGTGCTGCTTCACTAACAGCTAAAAAGCCAACACACATTTTAAACAGCATGCTATTTAGAGCAGCCAATGACACGATGGTGAACAGGTCTGTGCCCAATGTACCCTCGAGTTTACAGCTGTGCCACTGCCAAACAGAAAGAAACTGCATATATAGGCCAGCTTTGGATTTTTCACAGTTATTTTCTCAGTGTAAAACAGCTGGGGCCTGAACAAAGAACTCTGCACCTTAAGGATGAGGCTTACTTAAGCCAATGAGCAGACAGATTTGCACGCTAACACATCAATCCTCACTGAGCAGACAGGCAGCCTGGGGCTAAAACATCACATATGGAAACATACACTTCTGTAACAAAGCTGTAATATCAGATTAAAGATTAAAAAAGGCATGTATGTATTCACACCTGCCCAAGAGCTGGACAGACACTTTCTTTTTGCATTGCCTTCTTGATTTTTTCAAGTGCTGCCTCCTGGGATGATGGCTGAGATGCCAACCCCCCAAAAAACACAGAGCTCTATTTATTGTCCTCTCAGCAGGCTGAGTTTCTCTGTAACAGTTAGAGTGGTGTGCAAATACTGTGTATTTAAAATACAATTACTCCGGGAGGACTAAAGTTTTCTTCTTCTGTGGCCACTGAATACCAGCAAGTTTCAGGCATCTGAAGGCACAGTCTGAGAGAGAGTTTTCATCACATAAAAGCACCTTGATTCTTGTGACCTTTTGTGTTTTAATGTCCGAATGAAAGCTCTAGCAGAAGGAAAGCAGTGCACCAACTGTTCTAGGAGGAGGAGATCGATGATTTGTTTAGTGATGTCACCACTAATCCACCACTTAAATCCAGACTTCGACCTTCTTTTTCCTAGAAACATCAAAAAACAATAAATCCTTAACTCAATGCTGCTTTGAAATACACAAGCTTTTGAGTTCAAAAGATGAAACGTGCAATTCATTTTCTGTTTGTCAAACCAATATACAACTACACATTACCTGAGCATCTAAGCACACAGCTTGCTGTGAGACTTGAAAAAGCCTTAGCAGAGCATTTATTCTCTTTTTTCAATCTGTTTTCTCCTCTCCACAACCAAACCTCAGCAAGAGGTTGTGCAGAAGCTGGATTTAGTACCTGTGTGTTGCTGCCAGCTGCACACCCAGCTCACAGCAGCATCCTGCTTACCTCTGGTTGAGAACACCCAGAACTGGTGATATATGGCTCCTGTGGGTTCACCTTTTGTCTCCCAAGTGGAACCCCCAGCTGAAACTATTCCTGCTGCTGAGACACACACTGCCTCCTCAACCTGTCCCCAGGAAGTTGCAGGGGTGCAGTTTGAGTTTAAAGAGCCTCTCAATTAAGTTCTTTTCCTTTTGGACCTCTATAACCTGTGGATGAATGCTGTTACCCGCTGCAGTGACACTGCCTTTGGTGCTCTCAGGCAGAGCGATGCAGAAATGACAGCCATCATGCCAATGAAAATAAACAAAGTGACATACTTACAGCTCTGTAATCCAAGAACATTTCCTTGAAAGCCAGGAAGTCAGTAAATGTGAGGAGCATATCAAATATATCACCTGCCATTTCATCTTTGTGCTGCCTGAAGAGAGAAGTTGAGGAATGAGAAAAGCATGTGTTCAATTCTTATTTTAAAATATGAAGTCAAAAAATGGTACCAGGACACAACAGAACTACAACAAGGATATTACAGGCCTCTCATAAAGCACAATTTTAGACAAATATTACCTTGCAGCGTTTCTAATCGTTATAATATATACATTAAAATATTACCATTTATCTAAACACAAGCTTTAAGAGTATCAGTTTCTTTGTCTGATTTCCAAAGACTGATGTGTAAGTCAAAAGAATTCATACCCAACCAGCATTTGTTCCAGTTAAAGTAGAGAAATACTACAAGTTGTCCTTTCCAGAGCTATTAATGGAGCTATTCACTTTAATTAGCCTTCACCAGATGGCACATACCTGCACAGGTAACACAAAACCCTTATTGCTGTTAGTCTGGGAGATGCTACTGAGTGGGAATTCAAAGCTTTCTGGACCCAGACCTCTAGAGCTCGGTTTAGATCCTAGAGCAGCCCTGCTAAGATTAAAGGGTGCAGCCCCCACAGTCACCAAGCATAACAAAAACACATCAGGAAGGTGGAGAATGTGAAAGTCTGCTTTTAAACAGGTTCAAAGCAAAAGAAACTTGGAGTAGGAGTGGTTGTGGGTTTGCTTGTTTTGTTTGTGTTCACCAGCAATCTATGCAGCAAATGATTTTATAACATATTTCAGCATAATATTGCAGGAATTGAGAGTAGCAGAGCACTACTACTATTATTGTTATTACCATTAAGGAGGAACTTCTTTCTCAAGGGAGAGCTATGAACACCTAAATTCAAATCTAGATAGAAAGACCGAGACACACACAACCCTCCTCCCACCCCCCCAACAAAAGCAAAGCAGACTTACTGCAAAGACATTGTGAAAGCAGTCATATTAAAACCAGGAATCCGATCGAGCAATTTTTCTTCAATGTATTTCTCTATTAAAGAGATCTTAAAAGAAAACAAAGGCCAATCAATCAAAACCAACAAAAGAAAATGCAATCAGGAATCCTCTCCAACCCACAGCATCTTAATGATCTTCACATGCAAATTTGAAAACAGTCTTCCCCACTGTGCCATGCACACATTACACATTATTTACCAAAGCCACAGGCTAGATTTCTGTAGAGAAGTTAAACAGATGAACACTGCATAAGCTTTCAGGAGAAACAAACAGAAAGGAACCTGTGGCTCCAGATAATCCCCCTCTTGCTCACAGACCACAGCTGTGCTCCACAAAGAGTCAGCAGGCATTACACTGCCTTTGCTCTACGTGAACCCAGCATGCTACAAAAAGGGGAATGCAAGACCTGACGTTGGCCTTAGGAAAATAAAAAAAAAAAAAGCAATCCATGTGAGGAATAAGAAAAAGTATCTTACATATTCATTAAAAATAGAAGTGTAGATGAGCTTGTTTTCTTCTGAGTCATCGAACTCCTGGTAGTGCTTCTCCATAAAAGTCCTCTGTATGGACTGGAAGTCATCATCTGGACCACAACAAAAACGCATCATCTAGTTGGGAGTTGAGTCACTCTTTTCACAACAGAAACCCCACTGTCACCAGTCCTCTGCTTTCCTGTGGCAGCCACCAGCCTGGCACACGTGCAGGCAGTCACACCAGGAGCACAGCTGCTGCTGGGCCAGATCCTGGCCCATCTGTGAGAGTACAGAGGGAGCAGCTCCAGCTGAGGGAGCCCATCACCCCTGGCAGCAGCACATGGCTGCGTTTTGGCAGCAGCTCTGCCCTCAGAATGGAATTTAAAGTCAATTGTCTTCCTACAATTTCTCAAATTCAAAAGTACCAACAAGACTGTCAGACTGCCAGCTACTGAAGGCTTTTTTTCCAGTTGTGGAAATGAATAAGGCAAATTACCACCAACTCAACACAACAGGCATGCTGCACACCTCCTGGTTAAGCTGAGAGCTGATGATTGCTTCTGCTCACATAGTACAAGATTGGCTTCACTGAACATTCTTACCACCAACAGGTTCTGCCACGTTGCAGGCTGCTGTTGTACAAACAGTACACAAAATACTTCCCTGTACATTTTTTTGCTGCAGTGATGATGAGAAGAAAAGAAAGAGAGCTTCCATGAGCAGGCAGAGGGTAGACTGGCTGTGTGTGTGCAGCATTTTTAGCACCCATCCTGTTGTCTGCTTGCTGAGCTTACCCATGATGATATCCTCCAGGTACCCAACGATGGCATCAAACTCTGCATCAGATGGGGAGGAGCTGAAAGCAGAAAAGGTGGTATGGCATAAATACACATTGCAACTACGGGAAAAATAAACTTTGGAATTAAGAAATGTAAAGGAAAGGCCAAGTGCAGGGAAAGCCCAGGAAAGTGAAGCAAACACAATTTCCTAGTGCTAACCTAGGAAATACTCCACGAGACTGACAATGAGACTGCTGTGTGGGATGTTCATTTGGCATCTGTAATGCTTTCCTAATTAAAGAGTTGTTTTACTGGCATTACTGTTACATAATTCCAGTCCAGATACAAAAAGAATGAGAAGAGTACAACCATAACACCAAATTAAGTATTTTCCATGCCATAAATCCAGGCTTCTACCACATTTATTTCCTGCATAACTCAACGTGGTGACCGCAGAACTTCAGACGCTGTTTTGCAGTACTTGGTTTTCTTAAACTCAATAAATGCATGCATTATTTCACTGAAGAAACTTAAATGCTTTTTCTTATGCATGCTACACACAAAGGGCAGAGCCTCATAAGCAATAAGCAGATGTTAAGCATCATTATCAATCCAGAGAAGGAACTTTTGGCAGCAACATTTCAGGACTCTGCTAATTTTATTGTTCTTGTTCAAACACATCAGTTAGGAGCAGAGCAGAGCTCTCCTTCAGACTGTGCTGCTCTCAGACAGCAGTCCACCAGAATTAAACCAAGAGCAGTTGAACGGTTTGGCCATAGGGCTCATCCTGACCAGAAATAACGTAAAGATATTTGAATAAAGAATGCATCTGACCACCGGGCCATGTTCCAGCAACATCTGTGATGTGTTAAAGCTTAGAAGATGAGGTACAGGATGCCCAGCAGAGTGGAAAGCACGGATTTCCACCAGAGGGCACAGCTCAGCCAGAAGAGGAGCTCACACCGGGCAGCAGCAGCTCCGCGTTCCTCCACGCCTTTCTGACTTCAAGCAACAGAGCTTCTCATTTTGCATTTCTATGCAAGACGACCTCGCTATGGATAATTTGCTTTTCTTTTTTCTCTCTCTCCCAGTGAACACCACCACCATTTTTAGAGGCTTTTCCAGCTTACATTTCATAGTTTATTCTATTAATTTAAGCCAGTTTCAGCTTGTGAAGCACACCACCCGACTGTAGCTGTTCCAAACCAGCACCGATTGTATTTCTCTCTACACCACACCTCTACCTGCACATCTCAGCAAACACACGCTTGCAAACCCCATGGTTTAAGCACACCAAGGCCAGCACAACCTCTGCTGCTGTAGCAGCCCAAGGCCTGTGTGTCCTTGAGGCGTGACAAACAAACGATGGAGCGAGAGAGGCACAGCCACACATCCCCTTCGGCCACAAGCTTCAGGTGAAGAGCATGGCAGGAAGTATAAGGTGAGCCTTAACACCACCCGTGTAAAATTCGGTTAGGTCATAGAAACACAGAAGGGTTGGGCTGGGAAGGACCTTACAACAGCCCATCCAGCCCCAAGCCCTGCTGTCAGCAGGCACATCTCTTATGGATCAGGCTGCCCAGGGCTCCACGCAGCCCCGCCCTGAGCACCTCCAGTGGGGCACCCACGGCTCGCAGGGGCTCAGTGCCCTCACAGTGACGAGCCTCTAAACCCGCACTCTTTTAGTTCAAAGCCATTCCCCCTCACGCTGCCACTGCAGGGCTGCCGGGCTCCGCACGGAGTTCGGACTTCATCTCAACTCTGAACGGATGCTCCTCCCTCCCAGGGCTCTGCGCCGCTGTGTGCCCTCGTCCTCCCAAAGGGCAGCACGGCATACATTCGCTCTCGTCTTAAATTCCTACTAAGATACGTTAAGCAGGAAATAGCTGCCGTCGGACCCGACGCAGAACGCGGCACACTTACACGGCCACACCGAAGTTCTCCTCCTCGGAGCTCTCCATCCCTCCTGCACAGCGTGCCGTGCCGCAGCTAGCTGCGCTCTTCCTTCTCGTGGGACAAAGCACTGACGAACCACACACGGTGAGGCGCTAACAAAAAAGTAATTAAGCCAGACGGACGGCAGGCGCCACCCGACGCGCGCACACCGCCCCGCTCCCCCCAGGGCCCCGCACGCCGTCTCCCCCCGGCCCGGCCGTTACCTGGGAAACGCTTCCTTCCGGTCTGGCTGCAGCCAATCGCAGAGCGGAAGCGGCCGCAGAAGTCCCGCCCACACACCGGGAAGAGCCAATGGCAGAAGGCGCGTGCCGCCATGGCAGGCCGGGATGGGATTTCGTCCTCCATAAGCTTCCCCTGACAGCTCTAAGGCCATCAGCCCACGTCCCAACACAAGCAGAAGCACAACAGGACGGCAAACACTCTTCAAGACGTTTTATTTTCAAACAGACCGACTGTGCCACGCTCCATTTCTCCCCTTCTTGAGTTTCCCACCCCTCAGAGCCCCACAGCGAGCACCCGCTCCACACAGCCACCCCATAGCAGAGGGCAGCAGAATGCCAGCCCCCATCCACAGCCTTTCCTTACGGGAAATGAGTAGGACAGCCCTCTGCAACACAGCTCCTTCGGGTGCTGCTGGCTCTCTCTGCCCAGCAAAGCGCTCTAAAGCATTCGGGTCTCCTTGTGAAGCAGCATGCAGGCACCCAGACCCACGTCCACAAAGGCACCTGGGTTATTTGGACCCCTATGTTCCAATTAGACTCCTCTGTGGGCCTGGGCCTCGGAGCCCATCTCATACAGCGCTTGGTACTGACCAGGATTCCCAGGCACTTGGGGAAGTTTCACCTCGGTTAATCCTGGCCAGGGAACCCAAAGCCTAGAGCTGACGGCATCCATTAAGGCAGAGTTCGAAGTGGTTCTGTCCCACTTCTTCCTCTACAGCACGCTTCGTATCTTTGTGCCTATCGTTGCATTTGGAAGCATTTGGAATTTCATCTCTAAAGCAGAACGGCAAAGTGGAAAACACCTGAACTTTGCAAAGTAGAGTCCGTGAGGAAATGAAGCGCCCCAGGCACCCGTTTGCCATCCTGACCTTCATCAAAACAAACAGTTGGAAGAGAATTCACATTTCAGCAAGACGACCAGCCCTCGCTCCACTCCTGATTCAGTCTGTATTTGGAAAAAAGCTCAACAACAAAATGATGCACAGAACTTTCCTAGGGAACACTTTTTACGTGAGGCTCAGAGAGACTTCTCTCCCCCCTGCTCCTGTGGATTAAATTCAGCACCCTTGAGTTAGGGAAGGCAGAATGTGAGAGGAACTGCTAGACAGCCTGATTCTGGGACCCGTATGCAGTGCTATCAGCTCCTAGGTCAGTAGGAAGCAGAAGTACTCAGCATGAGGAATACATCTCAGCTTTCCTAACAAAGATGGTAAAAGATTTTGAGAATAAAATACCTCACAGCTTGAGAATTCACTACAACAGCCTCCACTACTGAATCGCTGCCAAGAAGTGGGATGGTTATGGTGCAAGTCACGTATGAATTAGTAGAGTTCTACTATATATCCCAATAATTTAAAAAAGCAACCTGTACAAGTCTTGGAAGAGAGAGTTACACAGCCTCGGTGCAAAATAAGCTCAACTCCACTGACTTTTGTGCTACTTCACCAACTGAACCCTGATTCCTTGTAGAAACCTAACTAAGTGGTCAAAAGCTGCTGCTGAAACACATCCTCAACATACAAATGTCACAAATGTGTAACTCAAGTGGAGCAGACATTTCCCCCCATAAGATCCCTACCAAAAATACAAAGTGTGGCCCCAAACCTGCTCAGAGCAGGACTGATACATGACAAGCAAGGTGCATTTTTAAAGAGTTACAGAATAAGACTGAACTTGTTATCCAAATAACATTTCCCCCCCCCCCTTCAAATACACTGGCCCAGAATTCTTCTCTACGCTTTTAAGTTAGCTCAATATTTTCCAAAGTGAACATAAGCTTCAAAAACAATACTAATTAAAAAAAGATGTTTGTAGATACCTTAAAAAATACCCAGAATATCAAATTAATTCCAGTCCAGCATTATAATTAGTTAAGAATACCTCCCGAAAATTATATCCTCACAAAAAAATGTGGATATTGAAGTTAAAAGCATCAGAAACGTTATGTACTTGAAAATACCACCGATCTTTGAGTAGTTAAAAACAAATCAGAATTTTCTTTGGAATCACCGAGTTATTAAAATGTGAATTTCTCTACAGTCTCCACACTGTCCTTTCAAATCAGTCTGTGTACAGATCAAGTCTTGGAGCAGTTTAACATCTACTGTTGGAAGATATAGTCTCTGACCAGCAGGAGGCTACATTGAACAAGAAACATTGGCATTCTTTTTTAGTACTGACTTCTGCCCAAAACAGAGACTTTGGAGCACGAGACAGAACGGCCCTGCTTTAGGAGATATTTCTTTTCTGAAATGCATTGTATGTGTACTTCCAGTGCAAATTTTTTCAGCACTTGCGACAGGCGAGAAGGAAAAGGGGAGGAAGAGAGACGCCCTCCTATGCTCTTGCTTGGAGGAACCAATAGCCATAACACACCAAACTACCAGCTTTCCTTACTGTTGAAACCAGTTCCCACTGCTGGCAACCTGAAATAGCTTATTAAAGATCGATTTTTTTTTTTTTCTTTTTTTCTTTTTTTCTTTTTTTTTTTAAAGATAATCAGCTTAGCATGAAATCTGGCCATGGCTACGGCTCTATGTGCGTAAAGATTGGTTAGAGATGCTTCCCCCTTTCTGTATTGGTTGGAGTTCATTAAAAACAAGTCTGTGGTACTTCACATGTGTCATGAAATGTGAGAAATCTGTCTGACTCGGGTCTGTATTTCCTGTCGACACAAAGGGCAGGTCTCCAGTTGCAAGGCACACTCCATGCACAGGTCACTGGAGGAGAAAGAAAAAGAAAGAAAAAGTCTGGATTTACAGCATTTACAAATATTTACAAAACTCGAAGAAAAATAATCAAATGTTTAACAGTTTATTTAGCCTGCTTAAGTTAAAAAAAAAAAAGCAATCAAGGGTAAGTCTTTCAGTGTGGAGATCAGGAACAGCAAGTCAGGTGTTGTGGATCCACACACTTTGAGAGATGCTCAGCATCTTACAGAGCTGTAACTGCTGGTGCAGACTGTCAGGATTACACCTGCACTCTTTATTTCATCTCAGCACTCACTCTGGTCTGGAGAAAAGACTGCCAAATTTGACACAGCTTCTTGCTGAGGCACACTGGATGTCTGCTCTTTTTCAACTTGGAAGCAGTCTTGCCATTTGTCTTCCTGCCACAGTGAGTGCTCTAAAAACACTACAGATTTCACCGCATTAACTTCCCAGTAGGCTACTGAGAATCACAGAATGATTAGGGTTGGAAAAGACTTCCAAGAGCATCACATCCAAGCGTTTTGGGCTGCTTCAACGTAGGAAAGTACCAGGTACCAGCAGTTATCATACTGCTGCCCCACTTTTATCTTCTATAGAAATTTGTGACTTCAGATTATCGACTTATTGAATGTTTAATGAATATCTGGGTGTACAATGAGTTTCCTACTCCCCTCACATGATTTGGAGTGTGCACACAACACCTGTACTAAGCCAGTATTCATCAGCAAAACCTTTGAAATCAGGTTAAACTGCTCTGTTCCTTGCCCAGAGCTAGCATACTCACATAGCCACTGTACCTCTGTAAACCCAACAAGATTGGTAGGAAAGGGAGGAAGTCTGTGCTTAATTACCATCAGTCACATCCTTAAAACGATGAGTTATTTCCTTTGTGCTCTGAAGCCAATCAAGATAAGCAGGGACTGTATCTGATTTCAACTAAGATATGTCAACTGTAGACACTGTTTCTTGGTTGTTTTTTTCCCATTTGCTTTAAAAAAAAAATAAGAGTTTTTACCTGTGTCCACATGGCCTGAGTTCTGTGTCTGCTACCTCATCACAGCAAAGTGTGCAGCAGTTCTCTCTGATGCTCACTTGCTTCAGCAAAGCCAGACGCCTGTGTCTGAAGAAAGAGATGTATCCCTCACATTAGTTGGGCTCTAAACTACTTGGAGTATTGCATCAAGACCAACACAGCACGTGCTCGTGCTACTCAACACTGATGCTGATAAACATTGATAAAATATACAGCACAAAAAATTAAAACTTTAAAACATCCAGAGTTATTCTGAGCAGCCTTTGTTCCCTTGTTCTGGTCTGTAAGAAAGGGATGAAGAGAGTTAGGTTACAGTTCCAGCCCTCACAGCTGAACGTTTCCATTAAAGTGTTGTGTTTGTGTATTTTCAAGAGGAAAACAGCATCTATCCATCAAGAAAGCTTGGAAGCCCTGTAATGCTGTAACACAGTTCAGAAGAACACAGATTGAAAAAGAAAACTGACAGCCCAGTATATGGCAAAAGCCACAAGGGAAGACAGGACACATTCCCTTCTCTTTGACATATATGTTATACGAATGAGTCCCTACATTTCAGGTGTAAAAACTGTACATACATATATCCAATTACGTGTGTATATAATCTATCACATCTATGTATATAATTATAAGCAATGTTTATAGAGAGAGGTGTGTGTACGTAGATAAGTGCACACATTAAAGAAAATCATGTTAATTATTATTATGACAAGCCATTTTTGATCAAGCTACTTTATGAAGAAAGTCCATGTGACACTTCAGACTAGCAGGTGACATCAGAGCAAGCTGGCAGAGCTCCCACCTTTGCTGAAATATGACATTTCAGATTTGGAATGCTTCTGCAAAACCAAGCCAGATGATGGCAGGGTGCAGCACCCAGCCCAGGCTAACACTGCATCCATTGCATCCACTGTAACCCCACAGGAGTTTATGTTAACCCCAGTGATGGATAATTGGGGTCCTACCTTGGGTCCCAGCCTTGTTTTTCAACTCCCTGTAAGGATCAAAGCCGTCTTGTAGATTATGATTGGCATACAGCTACTGAACAGTTCAGATGTTGTATACTAACATCATCCCCTCCACACAAAGAGCAGTAGTGTCCAATGCTGAATGGAGCCTTTCAGTGCTATGGCATACTGAGTAGGCATAGATACAGAGGTGAATGTCTCCAGGCAGATAGCAACAGGAAGCCAGTTCCTCCTCCTTCTGTACAGCTTTTGTGATAACCAAAGCCTCATTCTTGCAGCTATTGCTTAAACACTGTGAGGCCAGGGCCAGAGTGATACCAGTGTCATCACACCCAATCATCAGCTCCTTCCAGCACACAGCCACAAGCTGCCAAAGTCCTCATCCAGAGCATGAAACTGCTAAGACACCCGCTGTGAAAAAGGGCTGATCAGGAATGATAATTAACAGATCACCTTAATGAGCTAAATCAGACTCTCACTTAAAAGACTCCCAGTGTCAAGCAGGTGCCAATTACTCTGGCTACAAGGAAGTGCAAATTGTCTTGCAGGTTGGATTTCATTTCCTCTTTGCCTGAACTCAGTATCACACATCTCAGGCTTTGCCAGTATGTGGCTTGGGTCCAAGATCAAGGTAGGTTTTCTATTTTTAAATAACATGCTATTCCAGCACGTAACTCACTGTAACAATCAGCTAGGTAATCCAAAACCAATCTGCATTTCTTATGGCTGGGGGACCCACTTCCAACTTAATGAGAAGCAACAAAAGAGCCTCTGGACCATATGCATAACAGCCTAGGAAGCCATCATTAGGCAAAGTTGGAAAGCTGGGACACACACCATCATTCTTCTGTTACTGTGTGTGTTCCAGAAAACTGTTTTATTACCAGTGACCTAATCCAGAAAAGCTGTTAGGTTTCAAATCTGCCAAGAATACAGGAAGTTCAGGAAGGATTTACCCAAATTTTGCCCAGGTGGATGTAGGTGGCTGAGCACACGGAAATTTGAATAACACAAAAAGGGGTTAACTTTCATTGCAATCAGAAAAGCCCAACAAGACGTACAGTAATTCAGAACCTCCACACTACCAACATCAAATTAGGTCAATTTTAAATAAGACACACTTTTTAATTAAAACTATAGCTCCTCAATCAACCTAATCATTCTTACACAGCACGAGACACTTTTAGTCCAGTTTACTGTGCAATTTTAAATTAGCCTAATATCACAAAGAATTACTTTAATGGTATGTCTGTGTATTTCTGTGGGCTCTACTTGTTATACCTATGACATGATCCCTTTCCAAAAGAGACCTGCGCAAGTATGACCTCAGAAAAGATAACTCTTACAAGGATAGTGTAAGGCTACACAACTCAGAAGTGAAGTATTTCATTCCTCTGTACTCAGACAAAAGGATTACCTTGGCAAAATGATCTTCTCCTCTGCTGTCAGGAAGGCATAATCATTAAAGGTACTAAATTTCATTGGTGGTGGGTATTTGAAAGGTTTTGCCCCAAAGTTGAACTCGCATTGTTGGTAAGACATGAAACTCGCTGCAGCAAAAAAGCCAGATCTGCAAGAGGAAGAAATAACATTTTAGGATGACTTACAGCACTGAGAGCTTTCTAGAAGCCATGCTTTATTATAAACAAAAATACATCCTAAAACAAAGAACATTTTCTTAAATAGATCTGGTTAAGCTAGCTGGAAGAAAAACCTGTAACACACCCCATATCAGCTGCTTATGTTGTCCTTTCTTAGTTCTCAGCCTTGGAATTTACTGTCAGAATTTATCTGAATTTACTCCCCAGTCAACCAATAAAGGCTGCTTACTTACAACTGGGATTAGTCACACTTACAGTAAGAGCAAACACACACATCTCAACAGCCCACAGCATGATCCTCTTTACATCAATCAGCTCAGGTCTCTCCTTCAGTGGCAGGACTGGAAACAACATTTTCCTCCCAAACAACTGTTTGGTGCACCTGCAACACTGACAGCTATTGGGGAGAGCCACGTGCCCGCTGCTCCTGGCTGCTTTATTTGATCAGGCACAAGACAGGCAAACCTGCAAGGTCTACAAGTTCCACACGATGTGCACCATGAATTCAGGTTTGTCAGCTCCCTGAGCACCATGCCCATCTGTCTCTCCTTGCTCCTGCAGGATTACCCTGGGACAGCTGTCTGCTTCACAGCCACGCAGACACCTTGTAAAAACACCAGAGCCATCACCCCTTTCAGTTTTATTTACAGAAAGGCCCCAAGTTGAATACTGTAATTTCTAACTGCACAAAAGAATCTGCAAAGTATGCAAGTGCCATACTCCACATCAAAAGAGAAACAAGCTGAATAGACAAGATATTTTGTAAGACTTTACACTGTCTTCTCTCTCACTAGCATCTCGAGCTTCATTTTGATAAGGAAATACAAAGTGATTAGCACAGTAATGTCCATTTAGAAAGTACTGTAGTGTTTAATTAAGCTGCATAGGAAGCCTCTCTCAACTATCACTCCAGCTTCCCAGAGCTGAAATACTGAACTTCTCCGTGACAGTGAGAGGAATCAGTCAGATGTTAATTGCAACAGAGTTGGAAATAATAGCCTGACACCATTCTGTAATGTAGTCAGAGAGATCCTGCAGCATATATTCAATATACTACCCAGGTCCCAGCCCCATTGCAATGCAGCGAGTTAATACAGCCTTCAGAATGCACAAATCCACTTGATAACATTATCTGAGCTGTGACATTTCTAAGCAACTTTCAGCTGGGAATTAACTTTTCAAATGGAATGTTTTTCACATAATTAGAACTATTATCCATACAGGTCACTGTCATTCCCACTGAGCACATACTTACACAGCTGATGAAAAGACTTGCTTCTCAGCAGGCAGCTGGTTTCCATTTAAATAGAAGATCATTTGCTTTTCTTGCAAGTCTAGCAGAAATCCTATCGTGTCTCCTTAAGTGCAAAACAGAGATCATTTAAATCGTTCCATTACACTGCATGTCAACAGCTGAAACAGCTAAGTAGAAGCATCACATACCTTAGTGAGCTGTCTCACTAAGAATGAGCACAGCAAAAGAAGTAGTGTGCAGCAGGCTGTACTAGCAAAACACAAGGCAATGTGGTCAATACGTAAAGTATTTTAGTCTGCCAGTGCTGTGCAATGGTATGGAAGGAGAGCTGTTCTCTCCCCACCCGTCTCTCCCTGGCTATTTTACAATTACTGAAGATACCTTCAGAACACATACTTGCTAACTTCCTAATATGCTTGTGCCAACCTTGGGAAAAATTTCTAATAGAAAAGAAGGCACAGAGAGCAGTTATCCAACAAGAGCACGGTGCCCACTTTGCATCTTTCAAGCACTGCAAGTACTACTAGTAAAAGCACAGTAATTATTAAACACTTCACATCATCAGGATTAGGCAATAACTATTTCAGTCACACATCTGCTAACAAGCTATGATGCCTGCAGAAGGAAGAACCCTGGGCAGAAATCCAGCTAAGATAAACAGCAAATTCAGATAGGTTGAATACAGTCTGAATACCTTCTTTCCAGCAGGGATGGGAATGTGGTTTACTTCTGGCATTATACCAAATCAGCTGCCGGCAGCCATCATATGCACAGGAATACTCATCATCTCCAATGCCATAACCTTCCTTTAGGAAAAGGAAAAGCACTTCAGCCTGCAGCCATTCCTCACAGAAGTCAGCTAAAGCATTCAAACTAAACCACTCCTCCAAGAGCAAGATGGGATTTCTCCCCCTCTCCCCCACCATCTCTTATTTTTCAAGAGCCTTGGCTTCGTTTTCACATCCAAATGAGTTTGTTGGAGAGTAAAGAGGAATAAAAGAAAGGGATATCCTCTCTAAATTGTTTTTCAGTCTCTGTGAGCTATTTTCTCTGTCTCTGTTGTCTATTTAAAGATCTCAAGTCCAGTAGCTGAATAGCTATCTTCCCTTCTTGAAGCTTATAAAGTCAATACAGGCACAGAACATCTCTCTTATCTTCAAGAGAGTCTGGTAACAGATACCCACCCCATATCCAAGAGTGACCAGAACACACAGCACACAGACAGATAGCAGTCCCAGGACCTTCACTGAACGTGCTGCATGTTCTGTCCCTCTGCGTCAGCCTCCCTCTGTTTGAAAGGAGTCCCAAGCAAGCACAAGTTTCAGAGCAGCAGATGAATCCATTGTGAAGGAGAGTCCAAACGTGAAATCCAGAGGCATTTTGGAAGACAGCTTACTTACGTGGTTGGTCTGCAGTGCAAACACCAGCCAGGGTCTCATTACATAAGGTGTCCCAATTAAAGTTAGCCTCTGCTAATGAATGTTTCATGTCATATTCAAGATCAGTTTTTTGTTTTGTTATACATGCTGGAAATAAAGAGCATGTGGCTTTTCTGATGAGTGCTCACAAGATAATTTCTTTGTTTCAGATAGAAGCCTGATGAACTTATATGCCAGCAGCGTTCAGTCACCAGCAAAACAACCACAGCAACAGAAAACCCAGCTCAGATATGACAGCTTCTGTTTCCAACCCTTGTACAGGAAACAGACAAAAATGCATCCACACCAAGCTCCTTAAGAGTAAATGGGAAAAAGTCCTTTAAACCTCTTAAGATTCTGAAGGCAGACATGCTGTCTTTCACTTCCAACAGTTTCCATTACACTCAATAACAACAATGCCTGTGCTTAGGACAGGTCTGTAGGGTTTGGCTGTTTTTTTTCTTGTTGTTTGCTTAGCTAAATTTAAAACAGCACTCAATGCCATGCTAGAACTGTGGGACTGGACTTTGGATGTGATACAGACACACATGCATGTCATGTACCAGCAAAAGACAATGTCATTTACACTACTACATGGAATAAAGTGCAGAAAGACCATTGGAAGATTCAAGTTAGATGGTGAGAAAGGCCACACTCCCATTCCCGTGTGTTTCTTGCCACTGATGTTTCCATTCACCTCCTTGGCATGTCTCTCTCTCTGCCCCCAACTGATATTTACTCACATGTCTCTATTTGGCCTATCTTCCTTTTAGCTTCTGCATTTGACACAGCTGTAGAATAACTTTCTATAGTGATCAGAAATGAGCAGGTTTAACTTCTCATCTCTATATTCAAAGTAAGTAAACACCTCTCCTGAAGGAAATGCCAAGTAGGATCAGAAAACCATGTAATAACAACTAGAAAGTAGGATTACAGGTATATTTCTTGTCAAGCTCAGCCAGTAGGAATCTCAGCCCTGCATTTCCATTCCAGTCAGCAGCAGTAAGCTGCATCATCTAAGCCTTCTGCATTGAAATTTTAACTTGTGCTTCAGTGAACTTGACAGTGGCTAGCTTTAGAAGGCTGATAATGCGGGAAGTTCCTTCTAAGCTGAAGCAGACAAGTTTCTTGGGTAGCAGCCACTACACTTTCTCAGCATTGTGAAAATAGAGAAGCAAATACGCTACAGCATATTGAGTTGGACAGCCATCCAGTTTTACCATGAATATTTAAGGAGAAAGAGGCCCCAGGTCCATCTCTACTAACATTAGCAGAGATTTTTCTCTGACTGTAGGTCTGGACACCGTGTTTGCCAGCACTTAAGTATGATGTGCCATGTAAGAGCATAACTTTAAAAATTAAATACTGAAAAGAATATCTACAATAAGACACCAAGCTAGCTGGATGAGAGAACAGAAGAAACTGTAAATAAGCAAGTGTACTTATTCTATATAACAAAGGCAAAAATGCAGAGAATTCAGTCTTTCCGTAATGCTTATGTTTAATCAAAAAAGCTGCCACATTCCTGAACTGCATCACATTGCTTCTACCAGCAGCACCAATGATGCTGCATTATCCCAAAATCACCTAAAAAAAATATTTCCCTAGTGAAAATTGACATAACAGAAATATAAATATAAAGGGAGCCTACAAACAGGAGGGGAGCCAGCTCTTTAACAAGGGCAGATAACAGCAGGACAAGAGGAAATGGTTTTAAGTTGAGGGAGGGGAGATTGAGGTGGATGTCAGGGGAATTTCTGTACTCAGAGAGTGGTGAGGTGCTGGAACAGCTGCCCAGAGAGGCTGTGGATCCCCGTCCATCCCTGGAGGTGTTCAAGGCCAGGTTGGATGGGGCCCTGGGCAGCCTATATTAAATGTGAAGGTTGGTGGCCCTGCCATTCTGTGGTTCTATGACTCTGTGCTAAAGAGAGTAATCAAATGGCTGTTTGGTGACTTGCACTAAACTGAGTGCATGATAACCCACCAGATCTTAGTAAGCAATTGTTTACTTCACAAAAAACACTGACAGAAACCACTGCTGTTACCTGAGGACTGAAGAGTTCCCAAGAAGAGCATAAAGCACAAGACACAAACCATCTCCCTGTAACACACAGGCAATGGCAAGTAGATACACTGTCACTGCTAGCAATTATGCAATAATCATGTGACCAGTGTCAGTGTGTTGCAAGGACAATCCTGTCCTTCCTTGTACTACCTGCAGCAATAAAAAAAAAGCTCTGCAAAAGTACAGGAAAATTAAGGGAAAGGTGTAAGTGCCCATTTACAGAATAACCAGTGTTATTTTCTTATGCATTGAGAAGTACTGAAGTACACGATTGGCTGGATGACACTGCGTGTACTCACATGATTGAGAAATTTACTGTCTTTGGTAGCCCATCCTATCTGCATCACTCCCGAAGTGATGACTGTAACTTCATAGTACCAAACTCCAGAATCAACACAGAACGTACATCTGACGCTTTCAAAAGATGAGGCATCGCATCGAGCCTACCGAAACCAAACCAAAAGTTAATCTTCTGCAAAAGAAGCATTTAAACAAACTCCTTTTTTTCCCCCCTTGGATGAAGTTTCTTGCATGTAAGGATCCATAGGCACAATGTTAGAGGTAATAAAATTTCAAAGTGCCATCTCTTCACGCTGGTAACAGTCACACCCTAAACACTGAGTAGGCAAGACTGAAATGTGGTCAGTGATAAGAGAAGTGAGGAAGTAAAGCACTGATGGAATCAATTTTAAATACTTAGAGGTAGCCAAGACAGGAAGACCTAATGTCATTGGCTGTCAGCTAGCTCTTACTACAAAGAGCCAAGGTGGTCAACCTTACTTTTATTCTTTATAGGCAAATTTTCATGTAACAGAGGAAATAAAAGAAAACATACGGCTGAGATAAGAATCCTGCTTCTATGGGTGCCTCAAGATTAGGCAACACAAGCACAGAGAATCACACTAGTGAACAGTTTTAGTTGAAACTAAAACTTTAGTGGCTCTGGGCAGCCTGGTCTGTTGGTTGGCGACCATTTGAAACCATGAAATGACATCCTACCTCTAATCCATGTGGTGATATCTTCAGGTATTCACTGACATCGTTGCTGTTTAGCATAGCCCTGATGTTGGTCAAGTCAACCTTCTCATATGTAAACTGCCTGCCTTCTTTTAAAACTGCAAAATAAAATTAGTTCAAATGACTGCTACAGCAAAGCTTCGTTTTGAACATTTCATATAGCAAAAAAAAAAAAATCATTCTTGTTAGGATCCAGTTCACTTCTGGCATAAATGAATGAAGTATTGGCGTTCTGCCTGCAGGGAAACAGCATCACTTGCAGTAAACGTTCTCTAAACACCAGAACATAATAGATAACTCTGTCTAGAGCTTCTTCAGCCTAAGTATTACTTCCAAGAAATCCACAGGCAAACAAAAGGCATGCAAGTTCATACCAAGATGCCAATTGTTTCAGGGTTTACCAGTGTATTTGCATATTCAGTTGGACAGGGCTTTCTCGATTCATCACATGTGGCAAAGATTGTGGGGACAGAAAACATACAAAGAGTTTTCTACTCTCTCAGTTTCAAGTGGGTGAAGAACTTGAAGTGAGCCAAAGCAGCTCTTCCCCTTTTCACGTGGGAGGATCTGAAGCATTTATCTTACCAGGCAGCAAATTGCTGACACGTATACATTAACTTACAAATCAAGATCTTATCTTAGGGCTACTTCTTATTTCCCTAATTTGCTGCAACACTTGGACAGACGTTTACTAAACAACCACCACTGGCCCCACCATACACTGACCGGAGCCCCTTCAGCCCAACAAACCTATTTTCCCAAATTTAACCAAAGGACATTAGAAACCAGCAGGTCCTCAAACCTCTTTCCTTGGAGAATTGCCACTAAATGAATCCATCCCTTTGCTATACCTACACAGATTGTCTAAACTCCACTGGGCACAGAATCCAACCTGGCGTTTCAAATAGTCTGGGTGATCTGTCCATTTCTCTAGCAGGATCAGTTGGTCACTAATGCGGGATTCAGAAACTGTCATTTTATTTTCACCTGCAATTTGATAAGAGAAAAAAAGAAAAGAGAAACTCCTATAAACCAACACCACATTTAGTTAACTAAGTAGCATTGCACAAACACAGCAGGAACAGAAAACAACAGCAAAAAAAAAAAAAAACAAACCCCAACATACCAATTTTACATCCCAGCATTACAAACAGCATTAAGTTCTACTCCCAAACTAACCTTGCAATCAGATACAGCACTTCTCTGCATGGAGTCAGACCAGAGACAGTCAAACAGTGGCTGTTCTTCATCTTAATACAGATGTTTTTTTCCCTCCCAGTAACAAAGGTTTCATATTGTAACTCTTTATGATGCAGTTGCTTGTTGAGGAGTACTGAGTTCCAGCAAAACTCTCAGGTTTTGTGGGTGGGGGTGCCATTCAAGCAATAAATACTTCTCCTGCCTGCAAGCACCCAATCATTGCTGTTCTGAGTCTCTTTGATACAGCTTTATTTCAGTGACAACAGCCTCATGTTATAAGACCTATGCAGCAGTTTCCAAATGATGAGCTCTGCAGTGAGCTTCTGCAAATAGCTCGAGGGTGCTGAGGGGTTGCACTAACACAGTAAACATTTCCTCCTCCTTTTAAGTGCACCAATATTTCTCTTCTACATTTGCGTTCGTATCGTTTCAGTCTCTCTTACTTACAAGAAATGTGACCTGATGAAGCAAATGAGAACCACACGGCACAGAAGCTGTAACGTTACTGTTAAGAGCAGTACTGGGCTGATACTTACTTGTCTGTGCAAACTTCTCCAGTGCAATTAGTGCAAAAAGCATCACGGTCGGATGGGACTGGAAATTCTAAACACGAGCAGTAAGAACAGTCAGTAAGTACATGATACAGGTGGGCAGGAAGAGCTCTGTCACCAAATGCCTTAGGTTGAAAGTCACCTAGCCCCTCCTTCTGCCAACAGTTGGCTCGAGCAGATCAGGATGCTTTGGCCTGTGGACTTCTGAGAATCTCTAAGGGTGGAGCTCAATTTATTCTACCAGCTAGGAACACCAACAAACCACACACAGACAGGATGCATCAATTTTCTCCCTGCCCTCCAAGAGCTCATAGCAAATAGCTTGAAGACCAATCCTTCCAAATTGACCATCTTTTCATCTCACAACAGTCCCACAACTATGCAACTGAGCTAACAAGTGGAATCAGAATTGACTTTTAGGTCTTAGCATTGACTTGAGAGCACTGAATAGAAACTTGACCTTTCTAGAGCAAAGGACAGAACTGCTTCTCCAAAAGCAAACAAACAAAAAACCCTCTCAGCTTTCTGAAAGGCTTCCATGAAGCCTCATTCCTTTAACTTACAGTAAAAACAAAGAACACAAAGAGGAAGATGAGGACCTTAAGCGTAAAGAAAGTAATCCAAAATAATTATTGCAGAGAAAGAAAAAGAAGTTTGCACTTGACAACAGAACAGAGGAATACTGATGAGAAGCCCTCTGTATCACAACATGCAGCAAGGTCTGGTTACTTTAAATATCTTCTTAAAACTAGGAGATAGGAACAGCAGAGTCTCGTGTATTTTAGGGATATTTTCACTGGGACTTTCTGAACTTAAGTCTCAACTTTCTGTACATTATCAGTATTTACCAAACAACCCAGACTTCTCACACGAAGCTGTTCTAATCATAACATACGGATACATGCTAAAGGATTGAAGGCACTTACCAAACTGTGAAGTAAATATTCCAATATGCCTGGGCTGAGTAAGCCTATACTTGCAGGACCTGTAAAAATATTAGAAGTTAGATCCATCCATGGGAACTACCAGACATCCACCACTGCTTAGAAGTGTAATACAGAGCAGAAGAGTCTGGCTGCCCTTTAACTGCAGAGGGAAAGTATGAATCATAGAATGCCTTGCATTGGAAAGGACCCCGAGGATCATCAAGTTCCAACCTCCTGGCCACAGCCAGGGCCACAAACCTCCACAGAGGCTGAAGACTCACTAGCTCCATTTACCAGCAGCTCTAAATAAGCCAAACCAGGGGTCTAATACAGCCTGATTGTGAACTATACAGTTTGTAGCAGCATCACGACAAGTAGTCAATTAAAGAAACTGCCCTAAAATACTGCCTGTTCATTCAGGAGGGATGCAAGGGAACTCCAGCAACTTGAACTCTGAAAAGTTATAGTGGATTCACCACAGCATGAACAGATTTGCTGTCTGAGCTGCCGCAATTAGCAGGCATTGGGTCTCATTTCAACTTACTGTAACGAGAAGGTAGAAATATTACAGTGCAATATATTTCCTGCTCTCTCTACTTCAACAGATACAGTGAAATTATATTTTTAACAACAGTCAGGTGATTCTAGACAATCACTTTTTCTCCATTTCCCTTTCCTCAGAATGGGAGCTCAACACTAGATACAAAGATCATCAGCAGGAATTAAACTTAATCATCAGTTTCCAACAGAGCACTTAGGAAGCTAAGTAGTTTGGTATGAAAAGTCACCTTAAAATGAAAGTCCAACAGTGATCTTTTAAGTAACACAGCAGCAAAAAGTCTTTCCAGCTAGGTACAACAGAACAGCATGTGTTTAGCAGAAACAGCATCTCTCTTCTATCTTTCTACCCAGCCTCTAAGTTAATACTCCTGTCTATTGACTATGGAACCACATGTTCACAGTAACTCTGAGAGTAGGGCTAGGTCTAGAGATAAGACTAATTACCAATGCTAAGACCACACACTGTAAGAATGAACACAGATTCACAAACATGTGTCAAACTGCTAACCAACCGACCAACAGATTTAAGTATCCGGGATTTAAAGTGACTCATTCAGATCCAAACTGGTGCCTGATGACTGAATCTGTTCAATGTTTTAACCAGAGTGGAATGGGTCACACCTGTGAGACAAAGCATCCACTCCATGCAGAACATTATTCAGTTCTAAGAAAACTCAATCGTTTGGATTGGGGATGAAAGACAGAGGTACTCAGCAAGCTTCCAGAACAACCCCTTGGCTTTACCTGCTAATTTCTCAGCTAAACAGCCCAGCACTGCAGTTGTATTCCGATGTTTAGCAGGGTGGCAAGCATCGTGACAAGCAGCAGCTCCGCTTAAGTTTAATATTTCAGTTAACTTTTGTAATGCATCCTGCAAAAGAAAAATCAGAAATCTCTTCAGCGTGAGATAAACAGTTTTCCCCCAACTCAAAATGTTATTTGGTGGAGTCACTGTCCCTGGAGGCGTCCAAGGAATGTTAGATGTGGCACTGAGGAATAGGGTTTAGCAGGAAGCACTGGTGGTAGGCAGATGGTTGGACTAGGTGGTCTTAGAGGTCTTATCCAATCTTGGTGATACAATGTAAAAGTAATATGTCATAATCACAGAGTCACTAAAACCAGACAGCACAGGAATGGTTCTGTTTTATTAAAAAAATAACAAAGAACAGATGGAAGAGAAGTTCAACATATCCAAGGTCTGTAATTTTACAATTACCACCAGTCTCTTAGTTTTTGTTATGATCTACATCTAGGCACAGATAAGTGAGCCACCTACAGCAAGAGGAATTCAACGCTAGGAAAAGGCAAGACAACACCAGTGATATCTATGGCTGTATCAATTTAGGATGCTGCCAGCTTTACGAGATGTCCTGAATGGTATCCTTCAAAACATGTGATTTTCTGTAGTCATACTGATTTAAGAAATAGCAAGAAAGGTAGTAAATAGAAAATGCTGTGCTTTGACTTGCTCCATTCAAGCAGTACAGCGTGGACAAAATTCAAGATAGGTTTAGATGGTAACCCTCATTTTCAGGGTAGGCAGGGGTTAATCTAGAGCCAAGTGATCCAACAGAGAACTCTGCCCTCCAGGATTTCTAAATTCCCCTAACTTTCCAGACTTCATGAAAATTTCAGCTGATTCAAATATAAACTACATCATCTCAGGCTGGGATCTAATTAAAATAGAACTTCTCATACTGAAGTCATCAGCAGGCCTTTTGAAGAAAAAAATAGCACTGCTGAAGTTGGATGCTTATTTTGCTGTTCAAACAGCAGTCTGAGCCATGCTTACATCAATTTTCTGCACTAGAGTCTGAAATTTGTATAGAGATAAGACTGAAAAGCAGTTATTCTCCTAAAACAAATACCACAAAAGCAGAGCTGATGAACAGGACTGACATGAAGTGGAAAGAATGGTGAGGGCAGAAAGGATGACTGAGCCAGAGACTCAGGGTGGAAAAACCTAAAATTAGACTCCTGCCATACCCTGTTCTGCCTTTAGATATTATTAAAACCTTCAGAGACATCAACTACTTTGAGTTAAATGAAGACTTTATAGGCTGAACAGCTTACTGTGCTGCCATTTCGACTTTATGGACTTCACAGCCTACCATAACAAAAACCAGCCTACTGTTCTCCAGCTGCAGCAGGAGTTGGGCACTGACTTAAATCCCTGAAAGCCAAATACTTAAGCTTATTCTGAATATGGAAAAAAAAAAAAAAAAAAAAGAACGACAAAGACTTTAATAGGCTGCACATGACCTGTAGATCCTACAGCTGTAACTCCCTGCACTTTGCTGTGCTGTAAAGAGATTGCAATAGGGAAAAAGCCTCTGAGCAACCCCAGGAGGAAGTACCTTATTGCCTCTTACAGTCAACTATTTAGCAGCCAATTGTATTTCAAAAGTCACAATGCAAGTCACCTGATGATTCAGGAAGTTGTACAGCTGAAAAAAAACCACAACAAATTCTTCACGTGGAGCAGAGGTCTGCATTTCCCTCGTTAAAGTGTTGGTACCAGCACAGCATGAACACTGCAGACTGCATTTCCATCCCAGGCCAGTTTTATGGTCAGCAAAGAGTGTGCTCAGATTTGCCAAAGCTGCATATAGGTATTAAACAGTTAAAGTGCTGTTTCTTCAACTCAGGATGCCCAACTGCACTGCATTCCTTACGTGGAAGGAAGAAACAAACTAAGTAGTGAGTGGTGCATATGCAGCTTTCAGATATTAGAGGAAAAAAAAAAAGCAGAACACCCACAGATGTTCACTGCACAGCACGTGTACTGCATGGCAGAAGAATCACAGAATGGCCTGGGTTGAAAAGGACCACAAAGATCAACTGCTTCCAACCTTCTGCTACATGCAGGGTCACCAACCAGCAGCCCAGGCTGCCCAGAGCCACATCCAGCCTGGCCTTGGATGCCTCCAGGGAGAAGAGAGCAATGGAAGCAGCTAAGGCCCAAAGTCTTCTTGTTCTTCCCCAGAAAGCTGTGTTCTTTCATCTTCTACTACACTGCTTTTAGTGTTAAGTAGAGATTAGATGCCAGGTCACCAAAAATGACTCCAAGTTACACCCAATTTCTGAGCAGTTAACCGTCCTGCATAACCAATGAAACCCACCCAGCAACTATCGTGGCAACCGGGGCCAACTGAAATTCAGCTGCAGATAAACACACAGTTTCAACTTACTTTTGTTGGCAGTGGGCATTCATCAAGTAGCAGCGTTATAACGGCCGGCCCCAGCGGATCCTCTAGAGGAATAACTCTAATTAAAGACTGGACAACTTCCAGCCAACCTTCATCTGTCAACCACAAAAGAGAAGTCATGTTTAGAATTAGCACCACGATCCAAGAGTTCAAAATACACCAGCAATGGAAATTTAAGTTTTCAATCATTTAAATCACTCAGTGAGCTTCTAGGCACGAGGAAAAATAACCCGTATGTTTTAAATTTTATAGCAATGTCTTAAGTTTGTAACTTGGAAGTCTAATTTCAAGGAAAAATAGCAAACATTGGTATTGTTTGGAGAACAGTCCTGCCCAAGCCAGAGCATATTCCAGGAAGGAACCCTCCTAAGTGTGGACAAGCACTTGGTTCCAGCATCTCAACTCAAGAGCTGAGTGTTCAGTATTACAGCTGAATACACTGCACTCATAATGATACTGAAAAAATATGCCTGGCCAGAAAGAAAGCATCCTACCTGCTCTGCAAATAACGTGAACCTCAGAACAACTCTATCAGCTTCTCCCATTTAGCCTTCTAAACAAACCCTGATTAGATAAGGAAATAGTATAGGTAGGAGGCCTTGTCTGCTCATTAATGTGCATCAATTAGATGTTAACCAACTACTAAAAGACTAAGCAATTTGGATTTAAAGAAAAGTTGCCCAAGAAGTAAAAATAAAGGTAATTGCGTCTGCATACAAGTGAGGTTGGAAGCTTTGTGCTCCCACCCACAATGGCAAGTAAATCTAAATAATACTTCTGATCTTAGGATTTGTTAGTACATTACTCCAAAACACATTTTACTGAATTGCTGTCATATCTGATCAAGTTGATTAGCTCATTCTAATGCAGAAACACATTATCTGGGACCAGTACCAACTCCGTTAAGAGACTTCATTCAACTCTAGCAGAAATTTGGTACAGATCTCCAGTTGGATGAGTTCCTCCTCCCATAATAGAGGTAAGTAACCCTCGTACTGACACAGCTTGGCATGCAGGACAACTTCAGTACAGTACTGGAACAACTACATCAATAACCTGGAGGTCTAAGGACAGCAAAAACCTAAACAAAAGGCGAGCAGTATTTGCCAGTGGAGAAGTAGAGACTTTGAACCATGTTTACATATATGGGCTGATTCTGCCCTTGTGCAAACAGGCATTCTTTGTGGCTTATGGTTTAACGTGTTTGCATTGAACTGCTCACATAGGAAGTATAAGAGAGCTCAAAAAACTCAGAGAAACACCCAACAGCTCAGTGGATCTTCTGATGGGCAGAACAGTGTTTTGGAGTCCAAGTCCCTAGAGCTACAGCAGATCAATAAAACTCATACTAGCAGTGCAGTTATTTTGCAACTAAAAGTAGTGTTTGGTTTTTCCCCTCTGGGAATGAACTGAAATGCCCAACACGGTGCCTTGGTACCTGTTTCTGCCATTTCATGCAACGTGATCATTGAATAAGGAGGCTCCTGGTCGCTGAAAGAGATATCACACAGGTCAACATTTACGCACAGCCTTCAATGCAACACACTGAATACAATGATAACGACACAGAAAATGAATCCACTAAGCATTTAACAAAGAGAAAGTCACATTAGCTGCAATGCACTAATGCCATTTTCAGATCTGAAATACAGGTGGGATTTAGGCTGTTTTCTGGCTTAAAAAACACCTGCATATCTACAGGTGTAATAGCTGGTATGTAAAGTGTTACCCATATCTGCAGGTCCAGAATCTAAATACGTTGCTTAGGCTTATTGCTATCCATTAGCAAAGTTACTCAGAGTAAGGAACAGAGGTCACAAAGTGCACCAAGAGCAGTGCACAAGAGATGCACCATAAACATGGTTTGCTCAGAAACTGCTTCTCCCCTCCATCCCTCAATTGAAAGGCAAGCAATCTAGCAGCCCCATGCACTACTAATTCATTAACAAGAGCAGCAGGAAGACATTAAAGCAGTTCAACAAGAAATATTAACCCCAATTCCCTTTCCACCATGGAAAAAAAGTTAATAATAATGCAGGTTGGACTCGTTCCTCAGTTTGGTTTGATGGAGCAAGAGCAAGGACCTACGGCCAGGTACATCAGACAGTGCCACTGGAAGCACCCAAAGCAAAGTCTCCAAGTCCTGTTGAGTAAGCATCTCCAGGACCACAAAAGCTTACGTGGTGGCACATCCTCAATGCTGTACTCAGTGCTATTTCAGCATTATGAACCAATCCCAGACTCAGAACAATACATTCTGCAATCAATCTCTGCCTCACGGCTTCAAAATAAGACTGGAAATGCATAACGCAGAAGAATTCATCATGCAGATAATTAAGCTAGTTACTGCAGAATTATGTCCCCCCCAGCATTTGCCTATTTGGAAACAAAACAATTTGTGAAGCAGCACTCTGTATGAATGGCAAAAAATCAGAGGCTTAGAAATGGAACATTACTCCTTCTAGGAAAGAGAGATATTTGGACAAGAAAAAAATCAAATCTCAAACAGTGAGCAGGGAAAGGAAGTGTCCATCACAGATCACACTATAGCAACTCAATCTGCAGTACATCTCATGGCATCCTCAAGCATTAGATTTTATTACAGAGTTTAGAAGAGGAATGCCAGGAAGGCCTTGGCCTCCCACTGCCCAGACTCCACTCTTCGGCCCTTCATTGCTGTGCTATCACACCAAAACCTACATTTCCAACTGAGCATTACGTACGTCTCCATTTAAACTACCTGGACTTGCACATGGTTTTTGACATGAAAATATGGCTGTCCTCTTCCCTACCATTTCCTTCTTTTTCAGTTGTGGTGCTTCCAAGAAGATAAAGCTCCATGAAGAAACAGGTGATAATGAACATACTTAACCCTGCAGACTGGAAAACAAAACTTCCAGACGTGGATTTTCTTCTTCCTCCCCTCCACTGTTCATTCCTATTTACCTAAGAAGGGTCATCATTAGCTTAGTCTCACAGAAGGTTCCTTAAGCTTCTTTCAGGCACATTTGGATAATCTGCCTCATGAAGATGCTCCCCCACTATTCGCAGCCCTAGGTCTTTGTCCTACAGAACGGAGTCTTGTCGTATTTGGCTGTTATACAACCAGATGTGTCTCATCACCTGCTGCAATATTTAATCAACAGACCACAGTAACCACGTGGTGCTTGCAAGACAGAATCTGGAGCACTGTATGCACTTTTGGGATCCCCCGTGTAAAAAATAGGGAGCCCACAGGAAAAGGACCCAACTGCAATCTCCTGGAATTGGTCAACGCTTGCCAAGCCCTGAGCCACCTGCTCTGACTGGGGCTAAGCTGGAGGTTGGGGTGGATGAACTTCCACAGGTCCCTTCCAACCTACTGAGGGATGTGGTTTAGTGGGCGTGCTGGTAATGGGTTGACAGTTGGACTAGAGGATCTCAGAGGTCTTCTCCAACCTTAATGATCCCACAGGTACGTGAGTCTAGGGAAGCATTTCACTCAGCCAGTATAACAAGATACCACAGCTTCAGGAATTTGTCTGAAATAGGACTTCAGGATCAGTGACCGTGGTTGTTATAATTCAGCAGCAAAGGAAAGTACTTACGAGATTACAAAACTGACTGCAAGAGCAACAGGACCAACTACATACAGAAGCGTTGTGAAACAGCCTGAAGAGATGACCTCAGGGGACAGGGGAAGGCATGAGAGGTCAGGGAGAGGCTTTCAAGAATTTTGCACAATTTTCACATCATGTTTTGAAGATAGATCCTAAAGTAAGAGGCAAAAAACCAAAAGCAACAACAGCCACCAGCACCAATCCCCTCCCAGCCCCAACTGCACTCAGCTGATACCACACACGCCTCTTAAGCTTAAATTCTGCTATTTCCTCTTCAGCATTTTACAACAGGAAAGCTAACTGTTGTAAAATGTTGCCCTCCTCCACGGGCAAGGAGCAAGGATACAGGTAGAATCAAGCAAGGCTCGTGTATCCTGAGCCTCATCCATCCCACTGGTGAAGCTACAGTAACATTTTTCCTTCTGTTCTGGTCTTTCTCATTCCTAACCTGCACCTAACCCAGAAGAGATGAGCTACCTTCACCCTCCAGTCCCTGAGGACCTTTTATAGAGCTCCATAAAAAGTAAAACAAAACAAAACCGCCCAAATAAGTGTCTATCCATAAATATCCCACACGCCCTCGATGGATGCTTTGAGCATGCAAGGAATGCAACACTGCAATCATAAGCTGAAGAGACACAACATGCAGACTTTAAAAAGTACTCAGAAAGAAAACCTCAGTCTCTTTATGCAAACTGACAACGATCAAAGCCCTCAATTTTGTTGAGCCACTTCCAAAGAAGTAGATGCAGCCTGAGAACAGAAACCTTGCTTAGCAGTCAATGTTTAGACAGAAGCTGCCAAACTCTGTAAGGTTGCCGCTGCCTAAGCTGTGTATCTACACCAGATAAGCAATACTGAGCACACTCCTCATCCCATCTGGGTGTAGGCCCACACAGGAAGGTGAGAAAGCTCCTCAGCTCCTGCAAGAGTCTGTATCTGGGCGCTCAGGAGCTATGGCTATTACCTAGGAAAGGTGCTCCTCTCCTAAGCCTCCAGATGGAAACACGCTGCTGCTTCAGGGAGGGCCAGGTGTAGATCGGTGAGAGGATGGAGTCACAGTTTGAGAGAAGACAAGAACATTGTATTTTCATTCATGTTGAATTATTCCTTGAGGTGGTACTTACTTATCTACTAACGTCCGAATTACAGCCAGTGTGTCAAGTACTAGCCCATCCACATTCTGTTTTTTCCTTCTTGGTTCATGAGGCCCTCTCCCCCTCCTAGGTGGTCGGACAGGGTCCCTTGGGTGGCTTCTTCCATCAGGTGCACGTACCCTACTGCTCTCTGTTTGTCGATGCTGAGACTCCAAGCCGTCTTCTGCTCCGCTGTCATCGCGGCAAACGCAGGAGTTCCCCATGGTGCCAGCCCCCAAGGCTCCCAGCAAACGGGGAACGCGGTGCTCTAGAGTCAACAGTAAACCTTGGAAAAGGCTTCTGCTAGCATAGAACACAAGGAAAGCAACTACAATCATCTAGGAAGTTTTAAGAGCAATGTTTGTGTGATCCTGAATTGTGATTGTTTGCATTATATGCGTTGCTGCCAGCAGGAATGAATGGAAGTTGGAGGCTTAATTTCCGACAGAATCGGTTAAAAAGGACATTGGTCATCCAGACGGAGGGCTGAAAAAGCAAATCCAAAACAAGAGTCAGTCTTAAGTTTGAGTAGCAGAAGAATTCTTGTATTAGTAAACACAACTATCCATGGCATATCAAATAAACTAAGAAACAGGCAATTTGCACCTGCAATCCACAGGTGTAGGGGAAAAGGATGAACGAGGAAGAGCAAGAAGTTCACTGCTCGGGTAGCTTCTCCCCACACTTCATTTTTACACTGCCTGATGTTTTCCAGTTCTTGCACGTTTTTTGGCTACGGAGGAACAATTCTGTCCTTACGTCCAGTACATTGTCAACTTTTAAGTATTAATAAACCACCGTTTCATGTTCTCTTTACTGCCCATACAGACACACTGCTTGGGCAATCAAACTGAAGGCTGCACTGTTCACACTAGGAATACTCAAACTAATCTGGAGACAGATCCTACAAGTTAGCCCAATTTGCCAAGAACCAGTCCTACAGTTGTGGCCTATTGCAGCAACAAGTGGACCGAACCAAGCGTTCAGTCCATCTGTGTGCAAATACATCTTTTCAGAACATGTCTGCTTCAACTGGATTCTAACCCAAAGAAGCAGGAAGACACATTTTCACAAACCCCATTTTAAGGCCTGAAAATCAAATAGATTTTGAAAGGGGTGTTTTCTGTGGATGCCCCATCCCTGGAGGCATTCAAGGCCAGGCTGGATGTGGCTCTGGGCAGCCTGGTCTGGTGTTTGGCTACCCTGCACACAGCAGGAGGTTGGAAATGGATGATCACTGTGGCCCTTTTGAACCCAGGTCATTCTGTGATTGTTTCTAGCATCAACCAGCCCTTCCTTTCTGAAGAAGGGAGACCAGTCAGTCTCTCTTTTGTTCTTTATTCCAAGGCTCTGGATCAACTACAGGCCCCGTAGTAACTGGGGTTGTAGGACATGCACTACACAGCCCTGTATCAGGAATGTTAGCAGGAGCAATAGGACTCAAAACCCTGCCTGATCAGGAGTTATTTATGCAAGCCATGAGGTGTATGCCTGCATAGCCTTATATAAAGTCTCAGGTCAAATAAAGCCCTGCTAAAGACATCGTTTTGCTACTTACACACTTCAAGCATGCCAGGATAAATGAACGACTCAAAAGCACAACGTGCATTTGGTCTTCAAAGAATTTAAGTGAGAATGATGAATACCAGGTTATTACTGTTTTACAATTATTAAATAATCTCACATTAGAGGAAATGAGAGGGAAATGGAAGGCAGTTACCACCTTTTAAATACAAAAGGTTCCCTGACATTTCAGCCAACTGGCAGTCGTGCAATTGCTGACTTACTTGGGACAGAAATCACAGCAACGTGGTTTGGGAAGCCAGCCACCAGTCACAGGAGCAAGCACAGGATTTAACAATCCTTGATGATATAACATCAAGGTCGGCAACCCTGCACATAGCAGAGGGTTGGAATGAGATGATCACTGTGGTCCTTTTCAGCCCAGGCCATTCTATCATCCTGTGATTTGAATGGACAGCCATCACTAAGAAATCACTACAAACAAGCTCTCATGGACCATCCTCTTAGCCTTAAGTACGTTATCTTCCTTCAGTAGAGTGCTTGGCATTAAGGTAAGGGAAGGTGGATTAGGAAAACAAAGCCCATGGTGGCACGCTAAAGGCAATAAATACAAGTGCTTGAGCTTTGTTTTAAGAAATTCATGACCAGCAGATCATTACAATGGTTTCAGTACCACAGCATGCTTGCCCTGCTCTCCAAGCTGTTTGAGCACAGCAAGACGTGGGACTGCAGGCTCAGTAGTTCTCCATCTGAGCCAGAGTAGCTGCTGGCTGCTCAGTCAGCAAGGAGATAGCAGATGCAAGGGTGCCAGAGATGCAGGGACCTTCAGTGAAACTGTGCAAGACCACAGCCAGACTGCTTCAGACGACTTAAAAAGAACACCATGAAGACCTGATATAAGCAAAAAAATTGAAATAACATTTGAAGAGAGAACCAGTTACATCAAATGCAAAACATGTGTAATCCTAAGGGAAAAATAAGCATGTATCCAGATCATTTTAGGGTATTCTAGTAACACAGCACTGAGATATTGAAAACAAGTGATTATGACCAACTCACCCTTAGGCGTGTTTGGTTCAGGAAGAGCTGGGCTTGCTCACAGAGCTCTGCAGCAGAAGTGGACTGTATTTCTGCAGGTTGCAGCTGCATTTGTACTGGGAGAAGCAGCACTGTGCATGTCTTTGTCAGCACATGATAAAGTGGGCAGTGAATCAGCACGGCCAATCACTTTTAGAAGATATGCCACAGAGCCTCTGAAAGCAGAGAGAAAAAAAGAACAATTCATTTGGGAACTTCCCCCCAGAGCAAAGCTCCTCTCCTCCCCTCTGCAATGCCACCAAGTCACCCTCAAATTACTGCTTGCAAAAGGAACAGTCGTAGACATTTCTTAGGGATTGGACTCCATGATTCCTGTGCATCCCTTCCAATTCAGGGTATTCTGAGCAGCGACAGGATAAACTCCCCTTATTTAGTACACAGCTGAGTCTGACAGCATCTGCTTGTACTCCAGGCTAAGTAACACACAAAGAACTTGTTTCCAAGCCTCAAAAAATTGAAAGATTAAATACTTTGGCATAGAAGCTAGTGGAAGAGGTCGCTACAGATCTGCCTGGCAAACCAGCCTCATTTGAACAAGGTCCAAACGCAGGAAGAGAGGCTCTGAAGTGCAATTAGAAACAAACAAACCAACAAAACAACCTCCTTTGAAACAGCGATGCATTTGAGCCGGCAAGATTAAAGAAAGGTTTACAACATTATAAGGAACGTGAGCTTAGCATCTGGCTGCTGGCAGCCAACTCACCAGTGAAATAGAGGCCAAAACCCTGCACAACTGGGACACACGCACAGAGGAGATGGAAGTGTCACCAACACAAGGAAACAAAGGGATGCCAGGACAGGAGAAAACTCACAATACAGGATGCATCTTTGAGAGGACACGTCTTGAAGGATGAAACATATTGGGTTGTTTGGTTGTTGTTGTTTTTTTTTTTTTTTCCACTAAGAGGTAAAATCCTCTGCATATAAGCACAGGAACTTTGAGAGACTGGAAATTTAACTTCGAGCCTTAGGAAATATCTGCTGTCAGCACAAACTGGACGCATAGCCAGTGTTTTATTCCAGAAACACTTAGTGAAAATATTATGAGAATGAAAGATAACTGTTTTTCTTTTGAAAGAGTTTGTCTACAAGAAGGAAGTTTGCAAGGACCATCACACCAGCAGTACTGAGGCAGGATAAGCAGACCCTCTGATCTGGCCGTGGACACTCAAAGAGGGGTAAAAGCACACAATAGCAGATAAAGGGGCTCTTTTGTAGCATACCTGCCCCTGTGTCAGCAGCAAACCTCCTGAGACAGCTAAACAAACCTGCTGGCTCTAAGGGAATTAATCTCCCCCAAGCCATTTATATCCTTTTTTTCAGTAGCTACGCTGCTAAGAGTCTCTGCAGCTGCTGTTGAAGCCAAGCCATGTCCCACTGTAACGCCGTGACCAGCTGTTATCCAAGTAGCCAAGTCCTCTCACAACCCAACGAGGCCCAAATCACAGCATACGAGGAATATTCCTCGGAGGGGCAGGAAAGAAACAACAGAAAACAAACATCAGCCACTGAATTGTATGTTACTGGAGTGATTTCCACGTGCCCAGCCAACACGAGGAGCTCATCTGATGGAGCTCACCAATGGAGAAATGGCCAATGGAGGTGGCTTTGGTCTTGTTTGCTAAGAATTGGTGATTCAGCCTCTGAAATATTTTGATGCAGCCAACCGTAACGCTGCCTCATGATGGAAAAAAGCCTCTCCTTCCCATGAAATGGAGTAGGCTGCCAAGAAAACAAGAACCTTCTCATACACATAAATGACTCAAGATGGTTTCAGCTGCTACAATAGCTTCTCCAGCTTCTGCCACAAGACTGAAACCAGCATGTTCTCCTCTTAGAGGAGCATGACGTAGCAGTTTTGTCAGGAAATGATGCAACTTTTCAAGCGCAAAACTAAGTTCTAGGCAGCAATTTCCTATTAAGGAGGAGAGTGATTAGAAATTCTCCTGTAGCATCTCCCCTGCCCCAAAAAATGATGGTCCTAAAAATGAAGGCACTGAAATACTTGTGAGGCCAGCCAAAGGCAGAGTTCAAATTACAAAGGAAATGCTGCAAGTTCATCAGCTTAGACATAGGACATGCATCTTGTGTTTGCAAACAGAGGCCATTGTAACACAGAGAAGCTTTGGGATGAGTAGGGTAGGTGAAGAAGTAACAAGAACTCCCAGCAAATTAAGCGTCCCTGTAAGTATTTAAGAAAAGAGTAGATGTGGCAGTGAGGGATGTGGTTAAAGAGCTCTCAATCATGGGCTGATGGTTGGACTTGATGATCTTAGCGGTCTTTCCAACCTCCATGATGCTATGATTGCAGATCCACCGAGGTCAGAGGTAAACCCTGCAGCTGTAAAACTTGTGCAACTCAAGAGCAGGAGCTGCTTGGTGCCCACAGAGCAACCAACCAAATGCAGAAGTACATTGCAGACCTCAGTCAACTCCCTGCCTATGCTTCTGCACGTAGTAACTGAACATCATCTTGCAGAATCTGAAGCAAAACCCTCACGCAATTATTTTGTTTTCTTCTAAAAATATCCTGCAGGGTTAACACCATGGGAAACGGCATTTACTGGCACGCAGCGTATCGCTATTTGCAATAAAAGCCACTGCTGCAGTCATTTGGTCTCTTACTAGTCATAGCAAAAGCATCCTAAACCAAAAGCAGACTGACCTCGAGTTCTGCAGGAAAGTCTCAAACTCTCTAGCTCTTACCCAAGTGCTCCTCAGCGCTGGGCTTTAAGCCTCCAGTTCCAGTTTCGTTGGAAGCACATCACTCCTGAATGATCTGCTCTTCTGTTGTGGGAGCAACAAAGCAGGAAGAAGCAGCAAACCCTAACACCACACTGGTTTCCTTTTCTGCTGGCTCGTTGTAAGCCACATTTTATAGCCTGCTGTCTCCAAAGCAACCCTGTGGCAAGGAAGAGAAGCCTGCCTCACCCTGCTGGGGTCAGGGAGAGCAGCTCCAGCACCAGGCTGCTCCTCTGCAGCACTCTGAAACACACTAAAGTAATTACCTGCTGCGTCTCAGAGGTCATTTAGATGGAAATATCCTTCCTACCGTGGCTTTTAATGCTTTGAATGTCTAACCACCCCCTTCAGCACCAGCATCCATAACAGGGAATGGGACTTCCAGGTTTTCTCCCCAGGGTTTGAAACAGCAGGAAGATAAGGCCCTTAATAATAATAGTAGTAAGAAAAATAAGGCCCTTAATAATAATGCCAAGCAGTGCTAGCCCTACAGGCTGAGAACACCCAAAAGCCCACCCTTATAAGCTATAATACATACACTGGATTAGCTATACCAGAATATTGAGTTAGGGCATGGGCATTCGTTCAGAGGCTCCAGTTAATTCAGGTTAATCTTCCTTTAAAGCTTCACACCTCAACTACAAGGCATTTGCTAAACGTTTTGAGAGTGGTGGAGTGGAAAAGAAGTCACTGATAAATAAAAGCCAGCAAGAAATTCCAGGACAGACAGACAGTGCTAGAGGACAGCACGGACATTCAGGTACCAGCAGAGGGCACGGAGTTGTGGAGAAACAAAAATGCCAATGCATTTTTTAAGTTCTTTTTCTAGTAAATTTAGTAGTTCATGTCAGAAAGGTTCGTGCTGTGAGAGTGGTGAGGTGCTGGAACAGCTGCCCAGAGAGGCTGTGGATGCCCCGTCCATCCCTGGAGGTGTTCAAGGCCAGGTTGGATGGGGCCCTGGGCAGCCTGGGCTGCTATGAAATGTGGAGGTTGGTGGCCCTGCATGTGGTGGGGGGGTTGGAGCTTCGTGATCCTTGAGGTCCCTTCCGACCCAACCATTCTGTGATTCTATACCTGTATTATCATTCAGGGTCAGAAATGGGGAAAGCACTAAAGCAAAGCTGGGGCTTGTTTTCAAAGGAAGATTAGTGGCCATACTGCACAAGGCTGAGCAGTCACCCACTCAGACCACAGCCAGGAGCCCAACCAGACAGTGTGACTGAGCCATTACGAATGCATAAAACACACTGCAGTTTGGGACGTGTGAAAGATTCTGATAACATCACTGAAAAATTCAGCAATACCTCCATTGGGAACTTCCATTTGTCAGCTGACAACTGCCTCCAGGAGCAGAACGCAGAGCAGGCGGTGTCTGCAGCCTCCTAATCTCAGCCTCACCAAATCTGTCACCTGATGACACTGGTTATCATCACAAACAACATGTATTAGCAGCGTGGCAGCAGCAAGACAAAGAAACTTCTGCTTCTTAATTAATGCAGCATCAGAGAATGGGCCAATCTCTAAGTGACCCTGGTAAGCAGCCATTCCCCTCCTAACAAAACCTATGGAGATGTAGGATTTTAAGGCATCTGCTGGTACGAGGAAACCCAGAGGAAGCTGCTCATGGGTTTAAGAGCCAAGAGGAGGAAGGGGAAAAATTGCCTGGCAAAGAGAACCCTCAAAAAGCAGCGGGTTAGGAAGAGGACCAGCTACGCGTTGCATGAGGCAGCCTGAAAGGGGTTTGAGCAGAAACGTGAGTCTCCTCTATTTCATTAAGGCTGCACGTGGGGAGGGGGGGGGGGGGAAAAAGTCAGAAAGTTCAAGAGCAACTTAGGAAGCTTTCATAAACCTGCATGAGTAGTCAGACAGCTGCTGCTTCTCTTGAGCTAATTCTTGAGGAGTTCCAGGAGAGCTGAAGTTTCACTACCCAACCGCAATTAACCAATGCACTGTTTCATCAAATGGATCGGGGGGGCAATGCTCTAAGGAGAGCAAAAAAGGTCTGCAGGAACATGGCATACGTGCACACAAGTGGCACAGCCTTCTGATACACATCTAACCTATGATTCCAGCTATATTCCTACCAGTCTGTGGACACCACGGCCTGGTTGATGGTTGCACCAGGTGATCTTAGTGGTCTTTTCCAACCTGAACGACTCCCAGTGATTCTATAAAGCAAGCAGTCCAAAAAGCCACACAAATACTTCATCTCAAACATCCCCAGCCTTGTTTCTCCTTCTGTCTAGCAGAAGAGTAGTCACAAACCTAAAGCAAAAGCGCAGTGCTTTCTACACCAATGAAGACTTATGAAAGAGAGAATCTGCAGCTGCAAATGATCTGCACGCTTATAACTACAACTGCTAGAGGAAAGGTGTTTCAGGAGGAGGACAGATGCCCTGTTACTGATCCTGGTGGCATGCTGAATGCCCATTAACAAACATATATTAGTAAGCATGGAGCAGCACCTCACCCCAGAACATGAGAAAGCGACCTGAATGAACAAAATAACCCACTGAGTACACAGAGTTCCCATGGCAAAGCTGGGAAAACTTCTGAAGCACAATTTGGCCACCCCAGCGGCTGATGATGGCAGCAGATAACCGCACCGGTCAGTCACACCATGAGTCATATGGGACTGCAATTTGTACCAGACCTCAAGGACATAACGAGGAATAGAAGAGGAAATAAAGATCGTGCTGGCACGGCTGTTGCTGCAACATACCGACTTAAGTCAGTGCACACAGAGCAGGAAGGGAAAACTAAACATATCGTCAGGACCCAGAGAAATGCAAGGCTAAGAGAAATGCAACACAACAGAATCCTAATGACATACTTGGAAGACAGTGGGGCTCCGGCACCGTATCTGCCTTTGCTGGCCTGAAACAAGGCATGAATTCAAAGCCTATTGAGCAAGCACGCATTCAGGAGACAAAGCAAAACCCAAACAGTTCAAAATGCTGAACGCAACACACTGCCAATGGAGCAGAATAAGACAAATGTCAACACATTAGCCTGCCTTCAATTTACAGCACGGTGATGGCATTTTAACTTGCTCCTCCATGCAAGGAGAAAAGCTAGCAGCACAAAGACCTGGCACAAAGCATGAGCAAACACCAACAAAACTTGAAAAGATTTGGGGATGTTTTGTAACACAAGGCATTATCGGCCATAGGAGATATTGGTGTGAGAGTAAACTTGAAGTGTAAAGAGTAACAGGCCAGTAGATGTCCCAGGACAACTCACCATGCTCATCACTAATGGGTTGCTTAGATCACTGAGTTACATTACACTCATTGTAAAAGCAGAAGCAAACTTCCAGAGGAGCACAGAACATAGTAACGCTGAGATAAAGAACCACTGAATTAGGAAGGCACAGGAAAGGACATCAGAGTGCTGAATGGCCCAGGTTGGAAGGGACCTCAAGGACCACGAAGCTCCAACCCCCCCCACCACACGCAGGGCCACCAATCTCCACATTTCATAGCAGCCCAGGACCCCATCCAACCTGGCCTTGAACACCTCCAGAGATGGACGGGGCATCCACAGCCTCTCTGGGCAGCTGTTCCAGCACCTCACCACTCTCACAGTACAGAACTTCCCCTGACATCCAACCTCAAGCTTCCCTCCCTCAACTTCAAACCATTTCCCCTCATCCTGCTGTTATCTGCCCTTTCCAAGAGTTGATTCCCCTCCTGTCTGCAGGCTCCCTTTAGGTACTGAGGGCTGCAATGAGGTCACCCCGCAGCCTTCTTTTCTCCAGGCCGAACGAGCCCAGCTCCATCCCCTGTCAATGGAACCGCAGCACAGCGCTTCGCACCGCTCCTCAGCCGCCCCCCGAGCTCCGGCCCCGCGCCTCAGCCCGCAGCACCGCCCCGCCGGCAGCGTGGCACCGAGCACCGCACCCTCCCGCCGGGCCCCGCGCAACCCAGCTCACCTCCATCCCCGCGGACCCGCCCGGACCCCGCACGCACCGAACGCACGGCACGACCGCCGCCGAGGCGCCGCCGCTCCTTTGTGCGCTAAGATGGAGGCCCGCGCACCGCCCGGCCCCGCCCCGCCTTCTCGGGCCCCGCCCCCCGCCGTCTCCCTAGCGACTCGCCCCGCCTCCGCCCCGCCGTCTCGTCCAATCGCAACGCGGCG
The DNA here is from genome assembly GCF_905368555.1 of Meleagris gallopavo. Lineage (NCBI taxonomy): Eukaryota > Metazoa > Chordata > Aves > Galliformes > Phasianidae > Meleagris > Meleagris gallopavo. Next base: position 2,014,881 of record NC_139416.1, read on the forward strand.
CTCGTCCCTCGCTCCCTGACGTCGCCTCTCCCCGCTCCGCGCTTCCTCCCGATAGAGAGGCGGTGATTGGCCGAGGGCCGGGCGGAAGCGCGGCCGCAGGAAGAGCCCACGCGGTTGGCTGGCGCGGGCGGAAGGGGCGGGGCGAAACGCGGCGACGAGCGGGCCGGCGGGAGGGGCTGGATGGCGGCGCTCGGTGCCGGGCCGCGTCTCTCTGTGTGAGCGGCCCGCCGCGCGGTACGTCCGGAGGAGGCGGCCGGGGCTTCGTCGAGCGAGGGCGGGCCGGGCCCAGCGAGCGAGCCGAGCCGCCGCGATCCCGTTAGCGGTGAACTCGGGGCTCCGTGGCGCGGGCCGGGAGCGGGCCCGGGCCTCTGCGGGACCGGCTGCTCCAGAGGCCGCTGCTCACAACAGCGAGGCGAGGTCTGCGCTCGCATCTGGCCCAGCCCAGGTGAGGCCCTGGGCCGTGAGGTTCGGGGTTTTAGTCCTGGTTTTGTGACCGTGCAGTAGCACGGAAGAGAGCGCGGTTTGCAGCTGGGGTTGTTACGGTGCTAAGTGTCACCGGCCGGCCGGAGCGCCGTCAGCGGGCGAAATGAACGCAGGGCGGTGTAAAAACATCTGTTGTGTCTGGGCTGTGTGTGTGTTGGAGGTCAGGGAAGGCAAAGGCAAGATGAGCCAAATTCCGAGGTTTTAAGGTACCGTAGTGCTGGGCTGCAATATAATCCCCCCGTGGCTTTGTGCCCCAGGATGTCTTTGGTGCTGCCGTTTGAGGAAACGTTCCATCAGCTTCCCTGGGTCGTATTGAAAAGACGACAGAATCCGTAAGGCTGGGATGATCACTTAGATCATCCAGTCCAACCATCAGCTCTCATCTGCATCTGCTCTAGACCCACGCAGTGCCACATTCTCTTTTCTTGCACGCCTCCGGGGGCAGTGAGTGACTCCACCACCTCTCTGGGCAGCTGTTTCAGTGCCTCACTTCTCTTTTGGAGAAGAAATAGATGTGAATCCAGTCATAGTTACACCCTAATCTCTTCCAAGTGGTTTAAAGCGTTGACTGAACCAGCAGGCAGATGGTTGGCGACTTTAGTCTTAAGACACTGCTGTGCTCGTGCCTCATCAGCCTCTTCAGCTTGTTTTTCTGACATTGTCATCATTGTATCAGAACGTTTTGTTTCCTTCCTAAACAGATTGAGCTGGCACCAGTGGGGAAACAGCTCATCTCGGTAATGCAGCGCTTGGTTAAGAAGGGTGGCCTCGTTGTTCAGACCTGTGTCCAGGAGGAAGATGCAATTTTTATTTTCCCTATAAGTTTTCAGCTCAAACCACCATGGGAAATGACACATAAGAGCAGATATTCTGTGATTTCTGGGAGTCAAACTCATTTTAAAAACACATCGTACTTTTAACAAATACTTGTATGGTGGTGCTTAACCTGGATTTCTACTGAGGTCTTAATTAGTCATTTTGCCCTACAGACAATAGCCCACGAAAGCTGTATTCTATGAGAACACCAGGGCTCTGCTTTCTGCAGCAGTGGTTCATTGTGTGGAGGAAGAATGACAGACTGGTTCATTCTGTTATTAGTTACTGCATCCCTCCCTCACTGCAAGAATAACAGGCTTCTCTTCCAGTGCTGAAATGCAGGCTGGGGGGGTGGTGGTCCTACATGGACCAACAGTTGGCATTAACCCCCCTCATTCTGCAGTGTGGAACTGGCAGGAGCCATCTGGCTCACGCAGGAAACTTATCAGTGCTGTGCTTTGGGGTGACAGCTGTCCAAATCGAGTTTCCTTCTTAGGCTGACTCCTCAGAGCATCTCAACCCCAAGCCTAGGATTGAGGCAGAAATGTGGGCACTCCTTGGGAATCCCCAGCTGGAAGCAGAGGGTGTGCTATGTGAAGGGGCTGCCCTCGGTCAGTAGGGCTGCTCCAGATCTCGAACCACAGCCCCTTTTCATCCTGAAGGGGAATCCCCTCTCTCCAGTGACTGTTGAACACCATAAACCTCTACACGACTTCACCTTGCACTCCGGCCTCTGCTTGCTCCCCTGGTGCAGCCTAAGCAGGCCTGGCTCTGTCTTTCTCAGAGCATGTGGTAATATCTCATGCACTGACAAGTGAAAGTGGGTGCCCAGTGTCTGTCATGTTGTGTTTTTTAGGTCAGTTCCACCATGGAGGGGGGAGATGGCTCTGCTGACCTCGTGATAAACAAGAGGTTTGTGTCTGAAGCTGAGCTAGAGGAGCGGCGAAAGAGAAGGCAAGAAGAATGGGAAAAGGTCCGAAAACCTGAAGATCCAGAAGGTATGGGATAGGTTTAGATAGGAAAGAGATCCAGGGATATTTCAAGGAAAACAAAAACAAGTAGTAGCAGCTTGTATTCTGCAAGCTCCAAAAGGTTTTCCCTTAAAGAAAGTAAGAACTGTTGGTGACTTAATATTTCTAGCATTAAGTCTCATTTCCTTAACTCTTCCTTCCTTTCAGAGTGCCCAGAGGAGGCATATGACCCACGCTCACTGTATGAAAGGCTTCAGGAACAGAGAGAAAAGAAGCAGCAGGAGTTCGAGGAGCAGTTTAAATTCAGTAAGCACCAACCTCTGTTACTTCCAACAGCAGCTCCATGGTACACCTGCAGGTCTGACCTGTCTGTCAGAGAGAGAAGCCGAGAGCTGAGGAGGATATTCAAAGGAGTAGATAATCCTGCAGATGACAAACAATTATCTGCATCAAGGCAGTGCTGCACATGCATTGCAATTCCCTAATTGCATAATTAGGTGACTCAAACTTCACAGAGCAGTTTGAGGCTCAAGATCAGCACTTGGGTGAAGTGAACGCGGAGGAGCTGAGCCTTAAAAAATAGATATTAATGAAATGAAAACTTGATTTCTACCGATGTTGCAATTTTTGGTTTTATAGAAGAATCCTTTGCTTTGAATCACTTGTAGAAATTAACAGTCAAAATGGGACCTATTGGCTCAATTTAAAGAGAAGTGAGGGTGATACTGTGGGACTCGTTTTAAGGCAGCTTCTTGCTGATTTTGGTTCTTTAGCTGGAAGTCCTACCCTCAAACTCTTGCATTCTTTAAGCTCCACTTGCATAGCAGGATTCTGTCTAGAATTTCTCACGTTAGCCATGGAACAGAGCTGTGTCTAACCTTTAACAGTGTTTGAATTTTGCAGACCTTTCCTGTTGGGGACGGCAGGTTGCCAATTATCAGCATAAATGGATTGCTGAGCTTGCCATTAGACTGAATGGGACTTGACTATGAGGTGAAGATTAAAAAAAAAAAAAACGTAAATACTCATGTAAAGGCCTAAAAATCCTCCTATGGAATTAAACTAATGACTAAAGGTGGTGTTTGGGTTCAGATTTTTCAGGCTAACACTGCAAACTTGGTTTCTCTAACAAGTACTTTTGAAGATCTTTTTAAAATCAATAACTTGGATGGGGAGATGTTGACCAGTTGTAGAACAGAAAGGAGAAGACCTTCCCACTGAACTCACACACAAACCTTGCTCATCTCTGTGGTAATAGTATGCTTGAACTGTGTCTGGTGTAGGTTTTATGCTCAAGCATTTAAGAGTTTGGGCTTGCTTAGCATCCAGTATCATTAACCAGAAAATATTTCTACTCCTTAATTACAGAACAAAGCAGATAGTTTGTCCTCTGTGGGGTTTGCTTTGTACCTATTACTTGACAAGATGGTGTAACTCCTAGGAGACATGAGCTGGTCACCCAGGACTCTACTCACTGCATTCCCAGTGACACTGTGCAAAATATTCTACCTCAGCAGCGTTCAGGGTCATCATCTGCAAGATGTGGATGGCTCCCTGCATTTCACAAGGCAGCTGGAAATCAGCAGTTGAAAGTCATCCAAAGAGAAGGGCGAGGTGATGGAAGCTCACAGCTGCTCCCCAAAGCCTGAGCTTATCTATATGCATTTTTTTTTTTTTTTTTCCAGAAAATATGGTAAGAGGTTTAGATGAAGACGAGACAAACTTCCTTGATGAGGTTTCTCGGCAGCAAGAGCTACTAGAAAAGCAGCGAAGAGAAGAAGAGATGAAAGAACTCAATGAATACAGAATATCCTTTGCTTATAGGGCTGGCATTCTTATACTGGAGGTTTGGAGTCTGGACTGTACTTTTAGTCTGTTATCAACATCCTTGTTATAATACTGCTTTAGAGAACACATGTGAGATTCTCTTTTACTGTTACTGTAGCTTGGATCTCCTATTAGAATACTTGATTCCAGGCCACCAGCCCTTCACAAAGATGTACTGCAAGGCAGCATAGGATGCTTTTTGTCCTTAATCTGCATCAGAAAGGGGAGATCTGGAATGATTTTAGGATTGCTGTCTGTTCTGAACTGAATGTCTTTTGAGGGTTACCTCACTTGTGCAGAAAGCAATTGTTGCTTTGCCTCCTAATGAAAACCACTGCTTAAAGTAAGAAGTAACAGAGTGCAAGTTCTCAAGGATACTTTGGTATAAATGAAAGAGTCTGAAAGCAGAAAAAGGGAGTGAGCATATTTATGAGGTGACCAAAAATATTCAGCAAATGCTACAAAGAGCTGCATTACCTTGTGTTAGTTAAGGATTTATAACTCAGAGCCTCTAAATCTCTTGTGAAGAGCATCCAAGTTCTCTCACTAATTCATTTATGAAGAGGCAGTACTGATGTATTTTTTAATAACTTTATGTCAGAACTAAGCTGAAGTTGGCTGATGGATCTGGAATATTTCCTTGATTTGTTGGATCTAATTATGGGATATTCACAGGATATATTTAGGTTCTGTGCTGGTTGCTTGCAGGTCTGGCTGATGCAGGGATGTGTAGAATCAGATCATGCTGTTCAAGCAGCTGACAACCCTACTTAGGTCACATACATCCGAAGTGAACCATACCAGCTTCTGTTGTCGTGGATTAGCTACATAATGCACAGATCCCTCAATTTACCGAGCAGGATCTCTTCCAGATGTCCACATCGAGTCTTGGTCTTAGGATCAGCCAGTTTTGTATCTGAAGTCGTGATGTAAATTAACTGTAGAACTTGGTGCTGACACGCTGGGTAATGTCGCAAGGACCCTTGGAGCAACTTGCTAAATGGCTCGCAGATTTCACGATTCTTGGTGGCATTCTTTCAAAGCAGTCTTGGGTAGATGAGCTGGGTGGTCTGTAGGCACCGTGTAGGAGTTCCTCTAGGCTAGAAAGAGGATTGGCAACCCAGTAGTTGTGATGACTTAGTCGTGGTAAAACATCCAGTTTAAGAGATGTTGTTCCGTGGTAAAAGCCTACATCAATATTGAAGTACAGAGCTTGTTTCTTTCTTTGTTTTCCTTCTTTTTCCTGAGGTTAAAAGAAATCAGGAAACTTACATCCTAAAGATAAATGTGCTGGAATATTTGAATGCACTCAGAGTGAGAAATTCATATGCGTGGATGCATAGGAGCTTTATTTCCTCTTACACAAATAGCTGGGTGTTTTGGCTTCTTACCCTGCCTCTTCAGCATTGGACTGACTAGATTTAAAGATTTTTCTTAAGCCAGTTTCAAGAAATGCTTGAAAGCAGCATCCTTGTGTCTTCCGTGCTGTGTGAATGCAGAAATCCCCTTCCAAGGAGAAGGCGTTACTGTTGTAGGATGGTGCAACATCAAACCGTTGTTGGCAGGGTGAGCTTCGGGATTGCTCCCGTTAGCCACAGGATGGCACTCCTGTGCCATCATAAAAGCATTGCAACGGTGGTTGGTGGAGTTTTAGTTGAGGCAGGGAGCAGTCAGAGCTGTTGCTGTATCCTTGGGAAAAATCCAGTTAGCAAAGGCGTCTGAACATCCTGACATGAAGGGAATCGGAGGCTTTGGGTCACACCACAAGGTGCTGGTTTATAGCTGGCAGGCGTTCAGTGGTGGGATGGAAACTGTGACCTTAAATAGGAAGGTGAAATTCACTGCTGGATATCTGTATGCAGTAGCTGAGAAACTCGGGGCTCGTGGTTACACTGAGCGGTCATTGGAAATGGCAGTCAGGAGGAATTTGTAGAAAGGCAGATTTAAGGTTATAAGCTAATCTCCTTTTAATTAGGAGAACTCTCCTTTGCCATGTGCAACGTTAAGGTTTGCAGAAGATTTTATACCTTTACTGGTGCCTCACAAAGAGGTCTCTTCTGCCTTTGCTGAAGGTGCCAGATAGGTGTCATCACAAATAAGTTTCCTTTAGTAGAACATGTGAATGAGCTTCAGTTGCTGCTGTCAGCTAAGTATGTCAGGGAGGAAGAGCCTGTCCTCTCCTTTCCTGCCTCGTTGATCCTTAACCCTTAATTCACAGCACTCTCACTAAAGTGGGAGTGGGTATGGACCCAAAGAAGGAAACTGAGAAGAAACTGCCCATGAAGTCAGTGGAAAACAAGAACAAATTCTCTCAGGCAAAGCTGTTGGCAGGAGCTGTGAAACACAGAAGGTTAGTTTCACACTTCTATAAATGCATGAGGAACGGAACCTGGTTAACAGTATAAAGGGAAGGAGGCCAAAACTGCCTCCAGAGAGTGAGGTGCAAACCTTAGCCCTAAAGAAAAAAGGGGGGAGGTACAGGAAAAGACCAGCCTTGTTTCTATGGGCTCTCACCAACTGTTGGAGAAACATGAGGCAATTCAAATAGATAAGTATGTGTAAAGCAAGTGGGTAGGCTCTTCATTCTAGGCTGCCAGGCTTGGGCAACCCTGCTGTGGGTTCCAGAGCTTCTCTCTTTTTCAGCTCTGAAAATATCAGCATTCACCTTCAGTTCTGTAATTCGATTTAGATTTTCCTAACAACCTATTAGATCTGTGTTTAAAATGGATCATTTTAAGTAGATGTTGAAGGCAGCGTGGGGAGGGTATTAAGAGAGAAGAATTTTGTGCACCAACGTGATCCTGAGGGCATCAGGAAGCCTCCCGTGTTCCTCACCAATTGGCACTGGTACATCAGCATCCTTCCTGTTCTACTGAGATGACAGTTGAGTTTGTGATCTGCTGCCTGTTTTGATCTCAGCTTGCAAACACAGCTGCTGGTGTGCTCCAGGTTACAGATAAACCAAGCACCTGGGCCCAGGCTGATTCCCTACAGACAAATGCTTAAGGCAATTCCTAACATCTAGAAATTCAGGCAGTAGTTTTAAATGCATCCCAGAGAACGAGTGCATGAGCAGAAGGACCAGCACAACAGAGGATGTTACAAAAGAAACGCTCACCTGCATCTGAAGATCCAGGCTTACAGGAAAAACTCCACAGAGGAAGAATCTGCAGCAACAGATCCTTCCCTAGTGGTAGTCAGCCCTTAAATGAGGTCTAAGAGAGGTGCAGCCAGGCTCCATCCCTTCCTATTACACAGCTGAATTGCTTTCACCTGTGCTCCCAGGGCTGACCGGGTTCTTTCCCCAGGTGCTCAATCAGTGGTTCAGGCCGTGACTCAACAGTTCCCATATAATGAGAGATTATTATTTTAGAAGCTTATCTTGTAGGGTGAAGTTCAGCTCCCAGTACAGTAGTAATTGCTGTCTGTGCAAACTGGAGTGAGCTCTTCCAACACCTTATATCTGGGATACTGAGTTTTTTTAAGAGGAGAGAAGAAAAAACCCTAACCAGCAGCAAGCAGCCAGCAATGTTTTCTGTTGGAACCACTGGTACATAACCCAGTGGGATGCAGGGAAGGAGCTGGTGTGTGCTTAGTGGCACATCTGAAGTCTGCAGATGGCATCTGTTTGAAGAGAGCTTATCTGACATGTTGGTGCCATCACCAGCAGTCCTCTGCTCCTGCTGTCTTATTTTCTGTTGCACACTGTCCAGAACCAAACATAGCATGAGTTCAACATCTGCTTTCGGAGCAGATGTCCTGCAAAGGACTTCCACTATTAAAACCTCCTTGCTCCGAATAACCTTTCATCTGTCCCTCATGTTCTGCCGTGGGAGGGGAAAAAGACCCTGGAAGGGGAAGAACACTGATGTTGGACGTGCAGGGTGGTGACTGCTCAAGTTGGTCAGGCAGGGAAACCAAAGCTCACACGCTCATTGCTGGTCTCGGGGGTATCCCGGCTGAGCTCTGGATCACTCCCTGCTGGAACAGCTGCAGCATTTGAGGCAAAAAAGTTACTCTGAACTTCACAGTAATGAAGTGGTGGTTTATGAGGAACAAGACAATTTCTTTTTGTTTTTTTTTTTCCACAGTTCAGATGGTGGTAACAGTGTGAAGAGGTTGAAGCTCGATACTGACCATGAAGAAAAGAACCAAGGTATGTCCTCATTTCTGCTGCCTGGAAGCTGTCTGCCTCTCACCTGAACAGCAACTGACTTAGTGAGCGTAGGATCTGATGGAGGATTTGCTTTTCTGCTCCTTCATCGTGCTAGGCAGCACAGGTCGGCGTGTTATCTCATGCTATGGTGACTGTGGGCATTGACAGCTGTTGCAGAAGGAACCTCCTCTGGTCATCAGTCTGTCCCTCGCCTATACCATTCCTGGCAGATGACTGTCTAAGCTGCCCTTAAATCTCTGCAGATAGAGACTGTGCTCCTTCCTGAGGCAGTTGATTCTAATGCTTAGCTGTTTTTACCCTTAAGGTGCTTTCCCTGATAAATAACGGGAGTCTCCTTAGCTGCATTTCATGCCCAGTGCTGCTCCTGTCAGCCAGAGGCACGGAGAACAGCTCATTCCCTCCCACCAGGTGTATTTGCGCTCGCTTCTCATGCTACAAAGTGATCTTGTCCATCCTGAAACCAACTTATTTCAGAAAATTATAAGCAGCTAGAAGAAAAACTAAGCTGCATTTCAGTCGTAGCTGTCAGGATTGCAATTGACTCGTTGTCAAGATCTTCTGACACAAATAGGGTGAGCTGTGATTGTGTAATGACAACCCAAGGCGCTTCCTGCATCTCCTTCTGTTCAGTAAACTATCAGAACGCTGGAAAAAAATTAATTAGCTGTGGAAGATGGGAGATGTTGACTTAGCAGAGCACTGGAATGAAACTTTTCCCCAACTATGCTGTTGTATTGTTAAAAAAAAATAATAAACTAATTGCATAAAACAGAGCTATTTATTCTTATTTAGTGGGTTTGCTATTTGACACCCATCAAACTGACAACCTTAAGAATAAAAATCTGTAATGCCAGCATAGAGCTGGGCTTAACTACGATGAGAAAAATCCCGAGGTAGCAAGTCCTTCCTGTCAGAATAGCTTTTGTGCCACGTAAAGCCGCCTCACGCTGTAATTAAATCCTGCAGTCACCCACTACTGGCGTGCTGGTAGCAGGTGAACGGCACACAGCAGCTCCTGGGCGGATGAAAGAAACCCTTTCCTGCGCTCTGGGTTCTGACTGAAGTCCTTCTCTTGCAGAAAAACCGTCCTGTGTTCCCCTGGGGAGCAGCTCTGTGGGAGGATCTGCGGTCCACTGTCCGTCGGCTGCGGTCTGCATTGGGATCCTGCCCGGCCTCGGTGCCTACTCTGGCAGCAGTGACTCGGAGTCCAGCTCGGATGGAGAAGGCACCATCAATTCCACTGGGAAGATCGTCTCTTCTGTTTTTCGTAGCAACAGTTTCTTTGATGGTCCATAACAAAATCCCTCCGTGTGTAATGTAGTGCAGAGTTCACTTCCAAAGCCCTGGTGGATGTTTGATGCATCCTTCTGTCCCAAATATAATATTTCTAGCTAACCTCTCAACTTTAATACATTCAGATGCTTCTCAAATAATTCATTTTTATTTTTTTTCCCCTATTTTTTTTTTCCATTTCTGGGATTCTTACTGAGCTTGAGGTGGAAGGCTGCCACCCCAAAGCAGAGGGCACACCTCGTCCTGTAGATGAGGGCTGGGGTAGGGAGGAGAGCGCCTTTTTATGATTCTCGTGGAAAGAAAGAATTCTGGTGATCTGTGGAGTTTATACAAGACCAACAGGCAAAAAAAAAAAAAACACCAAAAATGCACTTGAAGCACGGAAGTCTTGTAGGAGCAGCCATGTGTTCTGTTTTAAAATGTCATTTTTATTCTGTGTTTGAGAAATGGGGGCAGAACAAAAATCGAGCAGATGGTGAAGTGTGGATTGCCATGACACTGTAAAGAAGTTTTAGTGTTACGCGATTAAAGACATTCTGAATGCATTTTTTTTTCCATCTTGGCTTGTGCCATTCATAATTGTTCCTGTTCCATTAAGCAATTCGGGTTCTGCTCATCCAGCCCTGTCCTCAACCCACCATCGAGACGGGGCTGAGGCAGTGCCCTCCTTCTGAATGAGTGCAGAGGAACTGTTGGTGGTGATTCTGCTCACAGCTCAGCTCTCGTGGTGTAGTGTGAGTACCGAGGGGGTGGGATATCCTGGCTCACTCAAACCAAGCTGTGCACAGACTGGAGAACTCCACCGCCTTTTGCAGTAGGAGAGCAAATGGCTGTTGAAGTTCTGTTGAATTTAAGAGACCTTACACTGCCCCGAGTGCTACCTGGCACTCTGGTTTTTGCTCCCGAGCTGCTCCTGCCTTTCCTAGCTTCTCTAATGATGGAAGATCTTAGATCTCCCAGTGCCTTGATTTAAACCTGCTTTACTTCAGAGTTGGAGGAGCCTTGCGTAGCTGCAGTGGAGAGGTGTCTGTGCGTGGCGTGAAGCTCAATCCATGATGTCTCTGAAAAGCCAGAGCAGCACACCCCAGCCATGAGTGCTTTCCTGAATGGTATTTTGCATAGCTGCCCTCCAAGCATCTGTTAGATTCAAACAGAAATGCAGAGTGGGGTTTGGAAGCTGTGGGCAGACACGGTGGTGCACAGGAGCTGCAGGTGGTTGTGCTGGACCCTACATGGTCAAGAGGAAAACAATTCTGCTGTGGGAAAGCCCCACTTCCCTTGTTTCTTGAAGAGCAGGATCAGAGCAGCTGGGAGCTCTGTTAGCTCACAGCAGCCCTTGAGCCTGAGACTCTTCCAGCAAGCTGCTCTTGCAGCTACTCTATGTAAGTGAGCTGCTGTGCAGCCTGGCTACCAGTCCCATTTACTGTCTTACAAAGTGATTTGATGTTAAAGGTATTAACTGCGCTCTGAGATGCTGTATGAAGGGCCAGAGGGCAAATCAGCCCAACTGGAAGCAGCTGGGGCAGGAACACCACCTTGGGGTTAGGAAAGGACTCCAGCTGCACCATCGTTTCATAGTGGAATTGAAATATTTCAGATTTTCTTCTCTCTGTGCAAGGTTTCCTGATGGAAAGAAAACATTTTTCCAGAGCCCCAGACTTTGATCTGAAAGCTGAGCAGCACAGTGCCTGCCTGGCTGGCAGTGGAGCTGCGTACAGCATTAGTTCTAAACAAGCCACCATTCAGAGACTGCTTCCCTATTTGGAAAAGGGGGGGGTCAGATATTTTTCCCTTCCAGAGGGCTTTGCAAAGCAAACATTTCCCCAAGCTGGCCCCACCTTCCAGGGTTGAGGCTGGCATAGGCCTCGCACCGTGCCCATGCGCTCCAGGCGTGGTACAGGTGGAGTGGTGAGGGGTGCTGGGCTGCCCCGAGCACCCAGCCGTCACACAGTGCTCCCAGCCCGGACCAGACAGCAGCCCCTTGTTTTAAATGTCCGAGTTTCTTTATTAACCTGAGTATAACAAATATAACATGTACACAGTATAAAAATGAACATAGAGCATGACAGCGGTACGGGTACGGCACGGATACATGACCAGTTCAACAAATGATAATAATAATAATATATTAAGCATTTCATTGCTTGGAAAAAGCAAGTTTTGTTTGTAAAAATCGTATCCTGTTCCACTAAAATTATACAAAGTACATTCAATACTGAAAAGTGACTCAACGGAGTGGGACTGGGGCACGGCCTGGCCTCTGGGTGTTACCTCGGGCTGCGGCTGTACAAAGTGGATCCAGGCGCTTCTCCAGGATGAGCTTTAAGAACTTAACAATTAAATTAAAAAGTACAAACCTGTGTGTTTCAGGGAGGGTATTCTTCATTGAACAGCATGTGGAACATGCGCTTTCAGTGGGACCAACAGACTTCGGCAACATGCAGATGGGGCCGGGCATGGCGCTACGCGGGCTCCGAGTTGATGGGGGGCAGGTTTTGGTGCTTGAAGTACTGCACGACTTGCTGGGGCAGCTCTGCCAGCACAGCTTTGGCCAGTGTCTCCTTGGGGGCCTGCAGGCAAAAAGAAAAAGCAGCAGTGGCACAGGACTGGATACACCTGTGGTTATACTGTATGTCGCTGTCTTGGGGACAGTTCTCCGCAGGGCAGAGCGAGGCAGGTGGTGTGGGAGAGGGTAGAGCTGATGGGAGCACGATGAGTGCTCTCTCTTTTAAGTGGCTCTCAAACGTTTTGGCATTTGCTGGGGTTGCCCCTCTTCCAAGATGAGAACCACAAATAGAATGATGTGGGTCGGATCACAGAAACACAGAATCAGAACGGTTTGAGACCTCAAAGATCACCTCCTTCCAATGAGATGTCATGTCCAGGCCACAGGCAGGGACATCTCCCATTCTCCAGGTTTCCCCAAAATCCCACCCATGGCCTGGGGTACATCCAGCAATGGGGCACCCACAGCTCTGGGCAGCTGTGCCAAGGCCTCACAGCCCTCACAGCAAATAATTTCTTCCTAACATCTAACCTAAACGTCCCATTAGTTTAAAGCCATTCCCCCTTGTCCTATCACTGCATCCCCTGACAAAGAGTCCATCCCCATCCATCCTGGGATCCCTTTAGGTACTGGGAGGCCACAGCGAGGTCTCCTTGGAGCCACCTCTTCTCCATGGGATGGCACCACAACCCCCAGGCCCCACTGCTGGGGGTCCCGGACTCACGTTGCGGAAATCCCGGAAGGGCACAAACTGGACGATGTCACGCACGGCCTCCTCGCCAGTGTGGGAGCGCAGCACCCGGCTGTCCCCATCCAGGAACTCCATGGCAGCAAAGTCAGCGTTGCCCACCCCCACGATGATGATGGACATGGGCAGCTTGGACGCCTGCACCACGGCGTGGCGCGTCTCATCCATGTCGCTGATGACTCCATCCGTGATGATGAGGAGGATGAAGTATTGCTGCAGAGAGGGGAAGAGAGGGTCAGAGGGACACGTCAACTCTAGGCTCACTGCTAGCAGATGCACACAGAGCTGAAGGAGAGGGCCCGGGGACAGACGGACGGACACAACGCAGCAAGGCTGCGGCACGCGCACCCCAGCAAGACCAGCGCCTTCATCTCCTCTCCCTCAGGGGAAAGTAATGGTTCCATTTCGGTGCATTACACATCTTGCGCGTGGTGGAGAAATGATGAAAAACAAGCACTTAAGAGCATTAAAGCCTTTTGTTCCTCTCCTCATTCTTTCCATTTCCTCTGAAAACCACCAGTGCCGACGTCCTAGAAAAGCAGGAGGAGACACGCAGCCCGAAGCCCATTTTCTTGTTTTTCCTCCAGCCCACATCTCGTCTCTTGAAATCTCCCCTAAGTGCTTTCTTCCCTCAGATACATTCCGAGTGCAAATGAGGGTGGGTTTCTGGCACCGCTGTGCTGCAGCAGCAGGACCTGCTCCTGCCCTGAGCACTGCAGGACCCCGGGCACATCCCAGGAAGCACGGCACTGAAACGGGGCAAACACATGGAGCTGGGGGAAAAAAGTGTTCCAGGGGAAGACTTATACAAGAAGGCAGTATCTGGAATCCAGAATTGGCACCAACAATCTTTTTTTGATATTTAAGAGAGGAGCTGCATGCTCACACGCTGCTGGCCAGGACTGACCGTGCACCTGTAAGGGAGGAGGAGTAGAGTCTCAAAGCAGCTGATAACAGGCAAAAATCCAGCTCATTCCACCCTTCCTGCCAACCTTCTTCATCTGTGAGTAAACTGGTGCAGAACTGGCCTCTGAGCATGGTCAAAAAGAATGAAATAAGAAAGGCCTCTCTATTTTTGTTCCTGTTCTCTGAAATCGGTGACAGAGAAAAGCGCTAAAAGCACGCAGGAGACAAGGAGGGAGCAGAGCTCATCCACTGCTTCTCACTGCATATTTCAGAAGCGAAGTGAAATGGGAGATGATGCTGGGGATCATCTGAAAAGCCCGAGGGCTCTGCAGCAGAGCAGCTGCAAGCATCCTTACCTGGCAGCATCGGCTGGATGCGCTCCAAACAAACGATGACAATTTTAGAACCACCTCCTTGGGGACTGAACATCAGCCTGGCTGGGAAGGTTGAGCCTGGACTCTGCAGGCATCCATCGCCACCATGGGTATATAGACCCCATCCCAGGATGGGGACAGGGACCTGGGGCAGGGCCGCCTGCTCCCATCAGGCTGATCCAAGCCTCAGCCCCTGATCCATCACATTCTGTGCTTTCAAAAAAGGCAGAGCCGTCTCCAGCCTGTTCCTTTGGTGCGTATTATTTAAATCTCCCTTGATTAAACTATTAGTGCCAACAGAGGGGTGCAATTTGCATATGATTAGTGCCTCTGCTTGGCGCGCAGCATGGGGGATTCTCCCTCCCCCTCCAATACAAGGAGAGAAAATGAAAGCTGAGGAGGCACCTGGGTTTGTGGCAAATCAAACCTGATTCAGGCTTTCCCCCAGCAAGCAGTGTGCGTTGGACATGAGGACTGGAATGAGCTCCACAGCCTTCTTGGGGTAGATGGAAGTGCCAAGAAGGGTGAGGGAAGGATGGACAGGAAGCAGTGGGATCCCCTTGAAATGGCAGTTGCTGGAAGTGGCTTATTTTAATGAAGAAAACAAAGAAAAGAGGCAAACATGGGACAGTATCGCTTCATGCCTGGAGCTGGGGAGAGCAGCAGTGCACAAGCATCCCCCTCCTACCACCGTGCTGGCACCATCTCCTGCACATGAGGATGGGCAGCCCGGTGCAATGGGCTTCCATGCTAACGAGCAGCTTTCTGACATATGGATGTAAGCAGAGTGCTGAACTAATTATCTGCAACTTGAAGGAGGACTGATGAACGGCTGGAGCAGCCATGTGGGAACCCCAGTCCTGGCTCTGAGCCCACTGTTTGTCCAACCAGTGTGAAAAGGAGCAATAAAAACAAGATACTCAACATCATCCAAGGGAGAGAAGCAGAAAGGTCTTCTTCCAGGAGAAAGTTCGCATTTGGCCACATGAGCAACAGGTTGCTTTAACCAAGAGGATCTTCCTTCAGATATCTGCTTTGTACTGAAGTAACATAAACCAAAGGTCTGAAGCCACCCTCTGAGCCTCAGTGCAGCTGCTCGTGTTTCCCATTCACACTATGGTGCCACTGTCACCATCCTAGTTCACTTATGGTCCCCACGACAATCTCGTCAGTCCCACACCACTCAGGAGCCCAAAGCTATCTGGAAATCAACAGGGCTGCATTTCTCAGACTGTCATTCCCTTCTTGGCCAGAATCCACACGAACAGAAGTTGCCCTGGCAGACCAAAACCCTGTGGAACTCAGTAGAAGCCAATGATAGATGCTTCGGAAGAAAAAGTAGAAGAGATCAAAGTTTTCCTGTATCCTGCAATGCATGTTGTGGACTCCTGAGCTCACACATTGATGTTTTCCAGGCCAGAATGTTGTAGCCTTATCACTTCTTGCCTGGGAGCTGCTCCACATCTGATCAACTCTTGTTATTTTCTAGGGCTGCTGGATCCTCTTTGAGATATGGGGGGCAATGTTTCACACTCCGCTCATTCGTATAAATCCAAGGGTCACTCAAATCATGGCACTTCCCACCCCCATCTCATTTCTCTCCCCAGTAATTTCTGATTTTCCACAGCTGCCGTTCTGTTGACTGTTGAGTTTCTGCATTGTTTTTTTGACATTCTCTCTGTGAAGTGACGACAGCCAGATGAGAGCCCACGGCTGGGCTTCACAGGCAGGGTTAGTTCTAACTCTCCTCCAAGCCCTTTCCATTCACCAGCATGGGGCAATGGAACAGCAGATGCAAGTCAGCCACAAGGGATGGGGAGATCTTCCCACAATTGTTTGCAGGCAGCTTTCATCCCCAGCTCCCCTAAATAGTCTGGTCTCGCCAGCCAGCTTTGTCTGCTGAGCATGCCATGTCCTCAGGGAAGGAAGGAAGCCCAGCAGTGATGCCATAGCAGCCATGAAATGCTCAGCATCCATCGGTGATGCAACCCACCACCTGCCTGGCAAAGTGACAAAGCGTTGGAATAGTTGTCAAACCCAAACATGAAACTTTCTCCTATATATAGCACATATTGAGCCTGGCTCCGCACCGCCTCTCCCACAGCCTCATCTCTCCTGACATGGAAGCAAGGCCCCAGGTCACACCAGCCACACCACATGGCAGTCAGAGGAAAGCAGGACTTACAGATGCTGTCTCCTGCTGGGTTGCCTGAGCCGCAAAGCGGGCCACGTGGTTGACAATGGGGGAGAAGTTGGTGGGTCCGTAGAAGCGGATGTGAGGCAGGCAGGCTGAGTACGCTTGGACAATGCCCTCCACACCTGTGGGGAAACCAGAGAAGCCCAAAATCACAACATGCAACAGCCCAAGCCAGCCACCACATACTCCAAGCACGATCACAGGATCATAATGGACTGAGGTTGAGAGGGACATTAAAAATCATCTCGTTCCAACAAGATGTCACACCTATGCCATGGGCAGGGACACCTCCTGCTGGATCAGGTTTCCTCAATGCCCCGTTGAGCCAGGCCTTGAACATCTCCTGGGATGGGGCATCCACACCTTCTCTGGGCAGCCAGCTCCACTGCCTCAGTGTCCTCTTAGTGAAAGAATTCCCCATCTGATCTAAATCACCCACTTTTAATTTAAAACTGTTCTCCCCTCTGTCCTATCACTATCTGATCAAGTAGAGGATGATGAGCTAGTAATGCCAAGGAAGCTCAAGTTCAAAATATCTTTCTCCTCCAAACTCATCCAGACCATGAAGTTTCATCCATTTCTATGCAAATGTTCTAAAATCAGGGCTTTGCTCCTCAGCCACTTTGCAGCAGATCCTCACACCTTCTCTGGTGAGAGGCTTCACAGCACCCACAACCAAAGGCTTTCCTCGTGTTTCTGCAAAAATCTCAAAATCTGGCAAAGAGGAGGAGCAAAAAGAAAAGCAGCTCCTGGTCTCTGAGCTTAACAAAACACCAGGCAGACATGTGGCAGAGGAGGTAGTGCAGAAGCTGAAACACCCCAGAAACACTCTGAATGCTCCCAGGCTGTTTGGGAAGCAATACCCTGTCTTGCAGGTCACCAGAGACTCTTCTGCTTCTACTGTCCCACAGAGCTGCCCAGGAAGATCTTTCTGTCCTTCCCCACTCACGTAAACCAGCAGAGCAAAGACAACCCAAAAAGGCTTTCTTTATCACGGAGCTCCTGTTCTGCTGGGGTAAAGCAGAGGTCAACACAGATGGCCTTGGCAGCTCAAGGTTGCTCTCGCAGTCAATGGTTAGAATAGCTCTTCCCACATACTCCCAATGACTGCTATTGGCTCTCAGTCGCTAAATGAGCTACAGAAGCATTAAGCCTGAATTCCCCATCTGCTAAGCAGTCCTTGTGCTTCTCACCAGCAGACGGCTGGTAGGACACCCAGAACGAAGGCGTTATTTTTATGCTGTCTGAATCCAGTTGCATTTTGCCCTGGGACCTCCTACACACCCCCAGATCTTCTCTGCTTTCCACTGAGTGAACTCGTAGTAGCTGCTCTGCTTCGATGTTAGAGGCTGTCTCTGAACTGACCTTGAAAAACTCCTGTGATAAGTTACTGGAGAAAGCCAGGAGGAAAGACAGAAGACACTGAAGGCATGTGAAAGCCTGGCAGGCACTCACCTGAACAGAAAGGGTTTGTGGGGTTGAAGTTAATGGCAAACTCATGGGATACCTGTGGAGAAGAGATGTGAATTAGAACAGAGGCAGAGCACAGTGCTCTCTATCAGTTCAGCTGATGCAGTATCACACGAGTTCGTCCCGTTGGGCCAGCTCTGCTATTCTACAGCGAGAAGCAAAAATAAATGTGGTCAAGGCTGGGGATGGACTGGACTGGTTCCTCTGGCCTCCCACTCCCATCATGGATCCACCTGACATTCTCACACCATCAGTGGTGACAGCAGGTGTCCCCATGGCTTCCTGCTGGCTGCCCAGAAGGGGAACACACATCACACCAGAAGAAATGACTTCATCCTATTGCACACGATTAGCTTCATGATCTGGGCCACGATGAGGGTGAAAAGCAGTACAGGAGAGGTGACAACCACAGAACCATCCCTACAAAGCAGGTGCAAAGCCCACGAGGTTTCCTGCCACCTCCTCCCAAGCTGAGGGACATGCCCTCAAAAGGAGGTTCCCTGTGACACGGGTAGACAGCCCAGCATCAGCCATGCCAGGGAAAACAACAGCAGAAACCCTCCAATCTACTCCTCTAGGAAGTGCCTTCAGACAGAAACCATTAAAAAAATTAAAATAAAAACTGGAGAACGGCTGCTTTGAAAGTGTAATTCAATGGCTTGGGTGCGAGAGGTTCAGGGTTCCCGTGCTCCAGTGTGAACCTTGCCAATGTTGGCATGGGTTGACCACTTGCTTGGGGAAGAACCACCAGATCTGGAGGCTGAGCCATTCCTCGCTCTGTGATTCAGACACAGCGAGGAGCAAACGGGCTCTGAGCAGCAGTAAGGACACACAGCTCCCTCTTTCAGACTTCTGGGAGCCAAAGGCATGATATGGGATCTCAGCCCGCTGGTTGCAAGGGCTCCCAAACAAAAAACTCCGTGCTGTAGTTACAAAACAAGTCTATTTTCTTCCTCTCACGAGGCTGGTGGTTCGCTGTGGTTCTCAGCCCAGGGATGGCTTCAGGACATGCGTACTCACAACGCTGGCAGAATGAATGTCCTCTACACTGCCGTGTGAAGCCCAAGTCCTCCCGAGACTGCGAAAGCAGCACGCATCTGGTTCAGACTTTCCAATTAGAATGGGCATTGTGTCGAAAGCAGCAGAAACTATTTTTGCAAGGCACCGTGGGGTGAGAAACGACACAAACAAACAAAAGTAGGTCAGGCTAAAACTCTGGTGTGCTGCAAAGCCGATGAGCTGCCGTACAGGAGGACGGTAGCGACCCGCTCGGGTGTCTCCACGCCCATAAGCACAGCCAGCAACGATCCCACTCACACCATAGGCAACTGGAGGCACATTCTGAAATGCACGACTTGTTTTTCCACACACCATCTCTGGTGGAAGCCTTAATTTTGGGCAACATGTCCTACTTCAGATTTCTGGATTTTCAGTCGTTAAAGGGCTCACTGTTTCGGGGCTTTTTTTTTTTTTTTTTTTTTTTGAAGAAGACACTCCAAATTTTGCCATGCAAGTATTTATAGAGAAGGTAAACAGAAACGTTTCCATGTTTTGCAATCGAAAAAGAGGGGGTTCTCTTTCTCTTAAGCAGCAGTGAAGCAGTTTGGAGCTGTTTTCCTCACTTTTTGCAGCACTACATGGAGCACACCCCCTCTGTGGCTGAAATGTTTCAAAACCTCCTCTTGAGTTTTTACAGTATATATACATACACACACACACACACACACACACACACACAGACACCTGCTAGAAAATCCAACAGGAATTCAACAGGGCTTCAAAATAACAAAGCTTAAAAAAAAAAAAGGGCAGGGGAAGGCAGGGAACTCATTCCCTGTTGGGTGTACTCAGAGGTGCACAGAATCATCGAGGTTGGACAAGACCTCTAGGATCATCCAGTCCAACCCCAACCCATCACCACCATTCCCACTGAACCACGTCCAAGCGCAGGGCCTTTCCCAACTGGGAGCAGCCCCGTCCAGCAGCCCCACAGGGTGGGATGTCCACATGTGCAGCCTGGCTGTGCCCTTTGGATGGGGTGGCTGTGGATGGAAGCTTCATCTTCTCCCACCAGGAATCACAGACGTGCCCAAGCCCCAGCCCAGGAGATGGGGTAGTTGGTGGGGCTTCGATTTCAAGCATCACCCTCTGCGGGGCCACCTCATCCCCCTGCAACCAAAACCCACCTGCTTCCTACCAGGAAACCGCTCGAGGCTCTTTACAGAGCTGTTACATTGCAAGATGTTCTTTGACATTTCCAACGAGACTTTTGTGTGCAAAATATCTCACTCCGACTGGTTCTTTGAAAGCGTTTGGCGATGCCATGGCAACAGGAGAGCGACGAGAACAAAGCACAACATACACGACTGAGATCTCTAACCATCTTCCCCATTTTCAGCCTAGTCTGCCATGCACAACGGCCATCGGTTCACTGTCTGCCAGGACACAGGGCACTGGGCACACAGCTCCCCACCGGTCTGCCCCAACACCAGCCTTGGGTTTCAGCACTTGGGTTCTGAAGCCGCTCATCTCTGCACGCCGTGCTCCTTCCAGTCCTGCTGCATTTTCCATTCCCATTTCTCTCCACAAACAATAAATCCCCTGGTGGTTGCTGGCAACTGTTATTCCTCGGAAGCTGCTCACCAAGATTTTCCCACAGAATCTAGGGAAGCGACAGACCTGAAACATTTGGTGGCCAATTGGGATGAATCAGCTCCAGCGCGTGCAGGGGAGGGATGGACTCCAGACAGTGGTAACAGCAGCAACTCCCATGTGAATCACAGCGATTCTGGCTGCCACAGAGAGCAGTCTGCCTCAGCATGGTGGAACCATGAGAGCCCCTGGGCTCTGTCCTGTAGTTGTGGGCAGCTGAAAGATGCGAGGCCACGTAGAAGTGGAAGCTGGATGAGAAGTGTCACCTGCAGCCGGTGCTGGCTCCTGTGGCTGTGACAAGCAGTGCAGGACCAGTCCTGTAGGGGTTCTGTACATGGTTAAAATGCCCCCAGTTGTCCTTGATCTCTGGGAAGAAGTGGGATGCAGAATCAGGAGATGCTAAGGCACAGGCTGCAAGCAATCCCAAGGAATCCTGGAGTGTGTTGAGGATAATTTCCTGGTCCAGACACCAGACAAACTGACCAGAGGAGATGTATTTCTGCATCTGACTCGATGCTCGCCAACACAGAGGAGTTCATTAGAGAGGTAAAGACTGGAGGCACTCTGGGGCTGTAGTGACCATCAGGGACTAAATAAGTTTTGTTGTGAAAAAAAAACTTTCCCTGCTGGAGGAAGGGAGGTCTGGCAATGGCTCCAGGTGCAAGGAGCAATTCCTCAGCCCCACTTCCTGGAGCCTCCAGCCAGGAGCAGTGCCCATGGTGAGAACACTGGCTCCAGCAGGCTCCCTGTGCTGCTGTGTGCCGCTGACACTCCAGCACAGCCTGACAAGGACCGTGGTGGCTTCAACCCCCTGAATGCTCAATTCCCTGCCCTAATGTGCTGCCACAACCTGTAGGCACTGCCCATACAGCATCATCTGGAGGCTGCCCAGCTCCCATCCTCTGGCCAGATCTCACTGCAACCTAATTACACTCATCCACGGCCCCATGATTGCTCCTGCCCCCCACCAGCAAGATTAATCAGCAATAATGGTATTAGTGCCAGGGAGCCTTGGGGCCAGCCTGGCTGCCTGCACTCCATCCCCACCTCACATCTCCCTACAAACCTAGCATGCCCCATGCCCCAGCTCTGCTCCTGCACAGAAGCTCTCAGGACAGAAACGTTTCAAGCACACAGATCACTGCTACACGTTACCTTCCAGTCTGGTGGGAGCTGGGCACCGAATCCCAGAGCAGGAAACATTTTATCTCTGCAAGAGAAGAAAACATGAGTGAATTTCCACGCACACAAGGGATGCCTGCATGCTCTTCAGCACACCAAAGTGTCCCCATCCCACCAGCTCCAGGAAAGCAGCTCCCTGTGTGCTTGAGCACCATCACACTCCACAGTGCTGATGGGGAAAGAGGAGAAACTCTGTCCCTCACATGCTCTCGTCATTGCAGTGCCCCCATCTCAATGTACACCACAATTTTCTTCCAAGGAGTTTCCCAAAAGCAGGGCATCATTTCCCCCTGCTCCATGGGTGGAAAGTCAAGCCACAGAAAGGGGTGACATGCATCCCAGCTTGTTGGGAAGCCAGGGGAATGTCTGCAAAGCAATGGGAGAGGCAGAAAGGCACAGCACTTACGAGTCATAGTCCTGGATGATCTGTCCAACAGCCCAGATTGCCGACAGATATTCATTTGTTCCCATGGGGTTGATGTAGTGCAAAGAAGAGGGGTCCCGAGGGTTCCCGTTGGAGGCAGTGAAGTCGATCCCAACCTGAGGGAAGCACAGACTGCCTTCCGTTAGCAGTCACCACTACAAACCTATCCTCCCATTCTCCACTGCAGATGGACCCTGG
The DNA here is from genome assembly GCF_905368555.1 of Meleagris gallopavo. NCBI lineage: Eukaryota > Metazoa > Chordata > Aves > Galliformes > Phasianidae > Meleagris > Meleagris gallopavo. The sequence goes on from NC_139416.1 coordinate 2,037,105, forward strand.
TGAGGCCCAGGCACAGCCCTATCACGACCCAAACCTCCAATTTTGGGAAGTTTAACAAATTTACCCTCCCTCAAATAAAACTAAAAAAAGCAAGGTTCAACAAAGTAATTCGCTATGATACCCAACTTTTTTACCATCAAGAATCACAGACATGGCGTCCTAAAGAAGTCACCACCACCAGGGTTCGTGCTGAAGTCTGCTGCCCATCTGCCAGGTAAGGAGCTCCATGGACACCAAAGCCAGGGTTGCCTGGGCTTTTGTTGGGTTCAAGGTCTTTTCTGTCCCAAGAGACACAACCCTGAGCTGAGCTTTCCCTACAGCTACCCTACGCAGTGCTTCTCCTGAGTCCAATGCAAGCCGAGTTCCTGCTTTGTCAGCAAGGCACTCGTGCTTCTCCCTCCTCCACGCTATTTAAAGACATTTGTAGGAATGCATATCCGAGATCTCGGATCCAGTTAAATGTGGTCAGAAGCAGTGAGGCGATGAGCCACCAGATTTGAAATGACTGGGAGGGAAGAGCGAGGAAGAGACGAGCAGACGGCGTGCCTGCATTCGCCTTGTTTGCAGAGCAAATAGGAAAAACCCAAAATAACTTTGGTGGCTAAATTGAGCTCGGAGGATTTGCAGGGGATTTTGCTCTGTATCTGTAATGAGAGAGGAAAAACTCAGTTCCTGGGCCGGGTCAAAGCCAGGGGTGGGGATGACAAGACATCCCCTGCAGCATGGGGCAGCTGGGGATGGGAAGAGTCCCAGGGGCCACTGCCTTCCCTGGGCTCATCCCTGCAGGATGGCAGCAGAGGATCATGCGAGAAGCCCAGTAAAACCTGACCTCTTCAGCATGAGATTGATGGTCTTATAGCTCACTGCTCCAATGAAACAGAAGCAGCCAAGCCACACTTGGTCAGAGCACAATAAGGAAACTGAGGCGCCATGCAAGACATGCCAAGAGCCACGTAGGAGAGCAGAAACTGAACCAGGTGCCTTGGGAGGGGAAAATTCCAGCACTTCCCATTACCAGCAGACCTCAACGAGTGAGCTTTCAGCATTCCAACTAATTCACACAACAGCTCTGTGCTACCAATAAACGTGATGATTTTCCCTTCCTATTCATTCCCCAGCACCGAGACCTTCACGCACAGCAGCAGAATGGCACATAAAGAGCTCTTGCACTTGTTCCTGTTTCTATGGTAACTCTTCCTCCTCCTCTCCCCCCCATGTTTTCAGACAAGACAACAAAATAAAAACTGAAATGACTGCCTGTGCCCAGCGCTCGCTGGGTGCCGCAGCAGAAAAGTTTTCAGAAATGAGAAAGCTAATGGGGGGAAAAAAACAACACTTCTGTTTTGTGGTGGGTTCACTCAGGGCTGTAACGTCTCCCCGTAATTCCTCTTGACAAACCACTGGTGTTCCAGCTCGAGTGAGGGTGGAAATGCCAATAAAAATGCAGAAACACTGCATCATTAACAGCCCAGAGCCTCTGAGATGGGTTGAAAACACCCAGGCCTCACTCAGCAATCTGGATGCCAGTTAACACAGCGACAGGGAGAGATGTTGGTAGAAATTTGTGAAGGATTCCATGGGACTCTCATCTTCTGCAGCAGCAGGTTGTATGCCTGAGCATTGCAGTACTGATCCCAGTACCAATACCACATGGTTTAACAGCAAAATGGAGCAGCTCCTCACTGCTGTGAAATCCCACCCTGCTAAGCCAGCAGGACTCAGCTCAGCTGGCCCAAGGGCAGCCTCCTACAGCACCTCCCTTCAGCAACTTTGATCATGACATTTTTATTACCACTACAGGACAAACAGCAGCCAAAGTCCTTACAGTGAACATCAGCTGGCAGCCTCCCAGGATGTAGTCCAGGAATGAGAAATCTCTGGTTATCTGAAATAAAATCGAAAGCAAAGTGTATCAGCAATCTTCACTACACCACTGAAACCACCCAGGCCTCCCATCACAGTTTTTGGACCTTCAGGGAGCTCCATCCACGTGGCAAAGCATGTAGTAAGGATCATGGGAGGTGGGGGAGTCACTGTCCCTGGGGGTGTTCAAGAACTGTGGAGAAGTGGCACTGAAGGACATGGTCAGTGGGTACGGTGGAGGGTGGCGGTGGAGTTGGACTTGGTGATCTTAGTGGTTTCTTCCAACCTTAATGATTCTATGACCACTGGGGCCTTCCAGGACAGCATTCTGGCACTTCCTAAGCTACATGTGATGTGGCCAACCACACCGATCCATGCACGTGGCACCAGGCACACAGCCCTGGCACAACAGAGAGCAAAGAGCTGCAAATCCTATTCCAAGGGGAGGAGAACCAAAAAAAAAGAAAACTGCCTTTAGTCATGCCCCATTGTATGTGTACTTGAAAACCCAAGAGCACTGGAGACAGAAGAGATGGAAACTCAGTGCAGTATAAAGTCCCAAACCTACAGAGTAGAATGAAACATCCCAGCATTGTGCTCACCTTGCAGGACTTGACGATGATGATCCCAGAGTTCTTGTAATTCTTTTTCTTTTTTTGCTTTTTGGGGTTAATGCACTCTAGTTCTAGCTGTAAGAGAGAAGCTGTTACCCGAAGCTAACTGCAAAACAGAACTGCTGCTGTGCCCTCCCCACTGCTGGAATAGCAAGGACAAGCTCACTGATAGCTAGGGCAGGCCACAGCTGTTTCTCTAAAGCTCTGGGGAAATAAATGCCTTTTCTATATTCAGAAAATAATGGCTGCATTTTTTTTTTTTAATATAAAACCATTTGAATAAAAACTCTTATCAAAGAACAAAGTCTAAATGTGGGCTCTGGACTCATCATTCCTGCAGTCTTTGGACACCATACAATTCCCTCCAGCTCAGACCCCCAGATGAGGTGAATCTGGGATCAGTCTGAGATCAGCTGGGCACACCTGGGCTGGAAGAATCAGCTCTGACAAACGGGTTCCCAAATCCTACAGTGCCCCTATTTTGCCTCCAAGCAGCTCTGACAGGACCACCGTGGCCGAGGAATGCAGAGCACTGCTGAGCTGCTTCCAGCCAGCCAGCAAAAGCAGACGGAGCTGCTTGCAAACAGGCTCAAGACTGCAGCTCTGTTAGCATGTACAAAAAAAAAAAAAAAAAAAAGGCATATTTGGCTGAGTATTTCAGCCATCTCGTGTCCCAGCATAGGTCAAATACCAGCATGCCCAAGAAAAAAGCAAAAACAAAAATAAAAATCCTCTAGGGCAGAAATCAAGCAACTGGATTATGCTGAAGGACCCACGGTGGGAGCAGCTCCAGCTAATAGGGAACGTGGCCAGGCCCTGGGCGATTCAGCAGAGCAGGAGACCTCAGCCTGGAGAGTGTTCATGGGAGAAACCAACAACACAAGGATTGCAAGCAGTGCTTTTTCCCTTTGGATCTCAGAGGTGAGAATTCACGGCTAACTCCTTGCTCTAAGCACAGGAAATTTTGCTGTGGTTTACTGCTGGCCACCTGACCCCAAAACCACGCTGGTGCCAGAGGTCCTCACCAACCCTCCTGTCCAATAGGCTGGAGGCCATGAAAACAGCGAAGTCTTGAGGCAAGAGAAGTGATGCTGCAGCAGCAGAGGGGACTCAAGTTCTCATCTTCTCATTCCCATCTGCAAACGTGCAGTGCCTGCTCTGAGGCAAGAGCATCTCTGCTCCTGTTTCTGTATTTATCCACATCAGCGTGGCCAGATGAAAGGAAGAGACAGGTCACGAGGAGCTGCCTCGGGGAGAAGGGATGCTGGCATGTGGTACCCAGCACTGAGACTGCCTTCTTCGGAGCCAGAGCCCCCAGCAGCTGGGGCGCAGATGTGTGGGGCACGGAGAGTGCCTGACCTTTCTGGGTGCAGCCCTGGTCTCTGCCCAAATGCTGCTCCCCGAGGCACTGGGGCTTACACAAGCAAGGCAGCAGCCAAGCCACGCGAGGGGAGGAAGCAAAGGGATGTCCCCAGCTGCACCCACGTCATGTGCTCTGGCATGTCATGCACAGCAGCACAGGCATGCAGGGAACGCCCCCTCCATTGCCCCCTCCCCCCCCCTCCCCCGGACAACAAGGCATCTTCAAATGCTGCTTCAGACAAATATTAGGTTTTCAGACAAGACTGCCTTCATACTTTCTAACTCAGACATCTATTTCAGCTAAAGCAGTGACCTGAGTCATTTGCAGTGTAGATGGGAGGAAAAAGCAGCTCTTCCTCATCTCAGAGCCTCCTCAGCACAGGCTGAAGGTCTCAGTCCAAGGAAGAAAGTGGCCACCACTGCCTTTGCCCCGTTCTGCACAGAAAACGTGTCGGCACTTACTGGAAAGGCATCTTGGGCTTCACACATCCTGGCCACTGAGGTCTGAAACTCCCCAATGAAGTCGTGTCCCCCGTCACTGTCGTAGTCATAACACATGACCTAGAATCACAGAACATCCCAAGTTGGAAAGGACCCACAAGGATCACTGAGCCCAACCCCTGGCTCCACACAGCACTACCCAAATCCTACAGCTGAGAGCAGCGTCTCAAAGCTCCCTGAGCTCCAGCAGCTCAGGGCCATGCCTGCTGCCCTAGGGAACCGTTCTGTGCTCCCACCATTCTCTGGTGCAGAACCTTTCCCTATAACCCTCACCTGATCCTCCCCAGACACAGCTCCATGCCATTCCCTCAGACCCTGTCGCTGTCACCAGAGAGCAGAGATCCGCTTCTCTGCAAGAAAGCTGTAGGCTGCCACAAGGTCTTCCCTCATCCCAAGAGAAAGCCGAAGGGCTGTCGTTACCTTAATCAGCTTCTCCACATCTCCATCACACAGTGACACTAAAGGCACAGTGAATGGCTTCCAGATGGGGTCCAATGTGTACTTGATCACCTGTGGGGTGGAAATGGAAGGATGCAGTTACAAAGGGTGAAACAGGACACGGGCACAAAGGAGGGGATGTTCCCCCTATATAAAGGTGTCCTCTGCATCCCTCACCCCACCTATCACTTACTGCCCCACTACTTCCACCTAGATGGAGAGGTGGGACACCACAACCATCACGGAGAGCTGAGCAGCCCTGGATATACCCAGATCTTGCCTTATCTGTGTAACAGCTGCTGCATGAGGTGGAGAAATGTAATTGATGCTTTTTAACATGCACCGAGAAAAGGCAAGCTGTACGTGCTGCAGACCTTAGAGGTGCTTACAAGGCACGTGAAGATGCTTTCACAAAGGTGTCCTGCTCAAAGAGAGAGACTGATGTGAATCTCAGCCCAGGACACAAAGCTCAGAGGTGTCAAGCAGCTCAGGCAGAGTCTTTGCAGGACAGCATTCTCTATGAAGCACCAGCAGCAAGCCTGATGAAACAGCCACCTGAAGAGGTGTAAAGGCCAGTGCTATGATGGGATGTTCCCTACAGCCCCTTCCTTTGCACAGTCTGCACCCTTCAACATCACCTCCCTGCCCCAAGGGGCTGCACCTGCTGCACATATCACAGGAGCAGACTGACTCAAAGGTTTAAAGGAAAAGGAAAACATATGGAAAGTCAGCAAGGGATGACCACTGAGCAACGTCATTCTGTGTCAAGGCAAACACAGGGATCCCTGGAGCAGAGGACCCATTGCGTAGGGCCCTAGAGCTTAGCAGCCAGAGCTACAGGAACGCACGGGGCAGAGCTAACCCTACGCCAGTCTTCTCACTGGTGTTTGTTTGCGCTGCAGAGCAAACTCACAGCCCCAAAACACAAGACACACAGGAAGTTTTGCCTCTCCTCTCTCCAAAGCCATCAGCTCCTTCTGCTGAGACCAGGAACAGCCCAGCCAGGCGAGGAGCATGTCTGTCCCCATCGCTGCAGGTCAGAGCTGACAAATAACCACGTGGGGCTCGCAATGGGCTTTTATACTACAGACTGACAGACTGGGAAAAACCCTGACACCGCGAGCACAGTTTAGCAGAGAATTTGTAAACACCTCCTCCAAGAGGCTGGGAGAGCAGGGAGCCCACGCAGGGAGGCACGTGTGTGGAGTGGAGCCCATATGCTGCCAGCCACCGGGTCCCACGGGTGGGCGGTGCAAGGATCCTGCTCCTGCACTGCACGCAGCCAGCTGGGCTCAGCTCCTCCTAAATAACAGGCTGGAAGGAGAGCACTAACCCTTCCCTGCAGCCACCTCCCTCCTGACATGACAAATGCCAGCCTCAGGCTAACACCTGATTATATTCATGTACTCAAAGCTGCAGGAATGGAAAATTTACTTTCTTTGTATCCGATCTCAAAACATGAAGCTGCTTGTCTGGCACGAGGGCAGTACCTTAGGGAGGCTGCTGCAACATTTTCTCCCATGCCCCACTGCTTAAAAGAAAACCCAGCAAGATCCTTAGTCACCTCCCAGGATCCCACCCCCCTTTACCAGGGATTTATGAGATAATGTCATTATGTTTAAAAGGAGCTAAGGATCGTGGTGTTGCAGTAGCTCACCTCCGTTCTGTGGACCAGCATCCATTTCCCATCGTCACCGGGTTTATAGAACTCCAAGAAGGGGTCTGACTTTCCAAACAGGTCCTGGGGAAGAACAACAGCACACAGTTTACACAAGGATTTGCAAGTTGCTCAAGCAGCCACTGGTCCAAGACTCCTCCTTCCTCCTGTTTTTCCTGTATATCAGTGCATGAGTTGTCCATGGGGAAGCTGATTCCCATGGTGTCTGAGTGGGTCCTGCAGGTCCTGTCAGTGCTCACACCATGTCACTGCCTTTCCACACCCAGGCATGTGTCTGTGAGCCTTTGCTCGTGGATCCCACCCCCGTGCACAATCTCTGGACACCAATGCCACGACAAACAGCCCCAGCTGGGAGGCAGCTGTGTTTGGGTTAGAAAAACAACCAGAGCTTCAAAGCACAAACAGAATTATGAAATGTATGAGAGTCTGGGGGGAAAAAAAAGCCCTCCTACACACAGCAGGAAAGCATGAGCAGAGCAAATCTTGAAGGAGCAAGCTGCACGGGTGTTGACAGAGATCATGCAACACCCTCTGAGACACACAGACTTCAGCCAGCATGTGTTTGCTTTCCTTAGATATCCTCCTGATAAAAGGACACTGCCGTATGGCAAACACAGCACACATCCCTGCTGGGCATCTGCACGGGGTGACTGAGGTCTTGGAGCAGCATGGGAAGGCTGATGAGAGGATCCCCAGCGCTTGCAAGTGATCGTTGCTCCCATTCAGAAAAACTGTGATAAAAACCAACCCAACTCAAAACACTCCAAATGATTTCCTGAGAACTCCAGAGGGAGGTGGCTGCCTAAATTCTGTTGGCTGGAGGATCTTTCTGGTTTCCAGGGGACATAGTGGGGATGCTCAGGGCTGGGGGATGCTGGGGGCCCCAATCCAGGAGGCAGCAGCTGGCATGGTGGTAGGCTCCAGCAGAAAACCCTTTACGGCTTCTATCCAAACCCTGTTTCCAAAGCCAGCTGGAAATATAAATCACTGCAAGTATTTTGGCTTGGAGAAACTGGAACCTGTTCTAGTCAAAACTCAGTCACCTCTGATGACTGCTTTCATTTTATTTTACATAATTTGCCACAAGTTAATTGCCACAATGAAGAACAGTCCACTACAGCTTGCAGGGAGACTCTCTGATGCTGTTTTCCTCCTATGTTTTCGCTATGTTTGCAGAGGAGCAGGATAAGCCATTCTTTCTGCAAGAGACTTGGCTGCAGTACAGCACTGTGCCTGCTTACACAGAGCCTGGGCTCAGTGCTCCAAAGCTTCACTGCTGCAATTCAAGAACCAGCAGTGCACACCCAGCCCCATGGACCCCGGCCCTGCCTACTCCAGCTTAACCTGCAACCTGAAGTGGTTTCATTGCCCTGATCCCACAGGAAGTGACAGAGGTGTGGGCTCAGGTGGGAGCAGGGAGCAGGGCAGGATCCCAAGCAAAGCACATAGAGCAGCTGCTCTGTGAGCCAGGTCAGCCCTGCTCCATTCAAAGCAGGGTGGGAGATGCTTCCAAGCCACAGGATTGTGCGCTGTTAGTTTAAAATGTCAAAACCACCACCATCTCACCATGCAAGCCTAGCAGAAGGTGGAAACTGAGCTGCTGGGACTGGGATCACTGGGGCTGAGCCTTCTCTTCTGCAAGATTCTTCTTCTTCTAACAACTCTACCAAGAGCTGATCTGACATAAGGTACAAAAGCCTCAGGCTGGTTCTGCTGCTGACATTCCCCCGCTGTGAAGCCTTGCTGTTTGAAGCCATGCAGTGAGCAGTGCACAGACAAGCCACGGGTTCATGATGGGGAGGAGAACCTGCTCTTGGTCTGAGAGAGGTCCCAGCGTTGGGTTGGACACTGTGGAGAGGGCTGGTCAGCAGTATGGATGCCAGTAAGAGATTCTCAGCTTGGGTGCAGTGTATCAGAGAATGGCTGGGTTGGAAGTGACTTTAAAGCCCATCCAGTTCCCACCCTGTCACGGACAGGGATGCCACCCACTAGATCAGGCTGCCCAGGGCCTCATCCAACCTGCCTTGAATGTCTGCAGTTTCCTTCCACATGTGCAGAGATCACTTTCATTTGTGTTCTGCTCTGAAGTGACATGACCATTCCCTGAGCACCAGCAGGACTCTGAGCACTGCCGTGGTGTTCTGTCTAGAGGAATCAGCAAGGAAACCCCATCAGCTCCTGGTAACTGCAGAAGCACAGCAAGGAGCTTTCTGCTGACATCTACTGATAAACTGGAAGGAAACCCAGACAGATTATTCACAGTCCTCAGCCCAGCACAACATCACAAACTGCCTGCCTATAGCATTGCAGGCAGATGCTGAATTTTTGTGTTTTGACTGTGGATCTGAAGGACAGGAAACCAACCTATGATGACTTGGAAGAATATCACCAGACTTCAGCTTTGCATAACCTAGGAGAAGGATCTGGTTGAAAATCAGGTTAGAAAGGAAACTCCTGTCTATGGAGCCAGTGATGACAATTAAGTTGCCAGTATAACAACTGCATATATGCCTGAGGTACCAGCATCACAGTGAGGCTTGGTGAGGAACCAGGATCTGGTCTTCACAACAGCCATGGCTACAAAGCCATGTAGGAACCACAAAGCATAAAGCTTGAAGGAACCACATCTATAATGAAATCTCATCCCTTGCCTTTTCATGGGAAGAAAGCTGCTGCATCAGAGACATGCATGGGGCTGACTCAGCTCCATCTCAGAAGAAGTCACCATCTCAAAGATGTTTTCCAGCTCGTTTAGGAAATGAAATTACCTGGGGATTCCTCAATAGGAGCATCCAGCTCTATGCACTGTGGAGTAGTAGATAGGATAAGTGGAAGAGTAAGGTAACAGTCATTCCCAACAGCTGTGGAAAACACTTGGATAAACTGTCTGGTTTGGACAATGGGACTGAACAGAGCAAGTGTGCCTGGCTGCATGCTTTACTGTGGTTTGAAAACCAAGGGCCATCCTACCAACAGTACAAGCTCTGGAGACATTAGGAAGGAAGAAAAGAAAGAAAAAAAAAAGAAAAAAAAAACCAACATTGATTGCTTAGCAACAGAACTGGTTTAAGAGGAATCGTTCTGGCTGCCTGGTAAATAAGGTCAGACTGCTTTGTTCAGAAAGGCTTACGGTTACCATGCATGTTGCACCCAAAGCAAAAATCAGCATTATCTATCTCCATGAGGTTGGTGCTTCTTCCTCTGGAAAGATGGGCCCCCCTGTTTGATATATAAACAAACACTCACTCAATTTGAAGGAGGGCTAGAGGCAACAAGCCAGGAGCACTCAGCACTTCTGAAATGCTGAATTGAGGGGTATCAAAACTGTCAGCCTAGTCAGGAGACATTTCCAGACAGCAGCCACTGAAATAATAAATCTGGCTCAGAACATTGTTTTTAAGACATGACAGTACACAGGTCCTGAGTCAAACAGAATCCTTCCTTCTAAAAGTGCATTATGAAGAATTCCACATCCTGACAGCAGGGAGTGACACAGCCAGGACGTGATTCTGGACCTCCAGCCCCGCCTGCTGCTTTCTACATAGAGACAGCTTTATGACGCTACTGTACTCACAAGCAGAGATCTCCTTAGATCCCCTAGCCTGTGAGAGACAGAAGTTTAACATTTGCATCCTCCTGACACATCACGACTCACCTTTTTATCCAGTTTCCTGCCAGCCATACTCAGAGTAATCACCCTGTTGTCTGACAGCTCTTGGGCAGCTATCTGAAAGACAAGGGGAAGCTGTGTTCATTTTAACATGAAAAGTCAGTGAACAGAGAACCAAAACCCAGAGGACAATCCTGCAATGTGAGGATGCACATCCTGAGATGTGCAGCTCCAACAGAAGTCATTCTCAAGTTTCTGAAGATCTAATGTACACAGTATCCCACTATTGAAGAGTTAAACTAGTTTTGCCTTTGCTAATCAACAAATGCTTTGGACAAGATCTGTGTTGCTTCATTCTCTGGGCTCCTGGCACTCTGGTAGCTGGCATTTCCTCTCTTTCCTCCCTCCTTCCTCACTGAGTGGTAGGAAAAGCCTGATAAGGGAAAGGAATTTGGATACCTTATTGCTCTCGACAACTCCCCAAAAGGAGGTTGTGGTGAGCTGGGGGTTGGTGGCCTCTTCTCCCAGCTGACAATTTTAGGATGAGAGATAATGGCCTCAAATTGAGCCAAGGCAAGTTCAGGTTGGATATTAGGAAAAACTCAAAGAGCAGTGATGCGGTAGCACAGCTGCCCAGGGATGGGGGGGCGTCACCATGGACTAGATGATCTCAGAGGTCTTTTCCAACCTTAATGATTCTATGAATTCCCTGAGAAGGTCAGCAGTAAGATGGAAGCTATGAAAACAGTCAAAATCAGATCCAACACCACACCTTTACCCCAGCCTTGGAACAACTGATGCCTCTCAGGCCTGACTACCCAAAGTCACACAGCTGCCAGAAAAGCATCTGGTGGATGCAGGTCTCATGCAGCCATTTCTGTGCATGGGCACGTCCAGGTGTCCTCCTGTGGTTTGAGACGTAGTGACACTACCAAGGACCAAGTCAAGGGCAAGCAGGAGCTACAGAAAACATTGTCACCACAGTGTGCCACCTCATCATCCACGTCCCAGACCTTAGGGCGATCCCAGCAGCACTGCTGCCTGGAGTAGAGCCATGTTCACCCACCATCACCCATCAAGATGGCCCAAGGATGAGGACCACTGCAGTTCCTGATGGCTGTAGCAGGCACAAGTGCAGCCCACGTTACTTCAGTTTCAAAGATTTTTCTCACACACCCTCCAAAATGGCTTTGACTGCCAAAGACCAGTGGGCTGGTTTTGTCTGGAACACCGTCTAATGAGTCTCCTGGTATTCTAAGAAAGAGAATGTTTATAACAAAAACAAAAACAAAAAAAACACCCCACATTTATTAATTTATGTTAGCAGTCACTTTCTGAATCACTTGCATTTCTTCTCCAGGCTGTGTCCTACCCAAGCATCTGCTCTCCACCTCCCGTCTTCCCTTTCTCCTCACCGACAAACTGCCTTTCACTGGATAGCAGGGGCTTGGGTTGTTCTTCTCTGGACTGGCAGCCTAATTACTGGGCCTTTCTACAACTCCATGAAATCAAGGGGACAATATCCTGCAGAATGAGCAATCAGGGGGGTTATTCACACTGATGGACGCAGGGGAGCATGCAGAGATGGTGAGGCAGTCACAGCCTCTCCCGTAAGGACACCACTCCTCACAGGGCTCTCTTCCCTGCCTACCCCAGAAGTTTAGATTTATTTAAGGACATCGCCTTCAAATAAATGGATTGCTTCCTATGTACTTTAACAAAACCATAGCATCACTCTTCTTCTCCACACAGCCCCTGGTGGACATGCAGGGTGGTCAAAGTGGCAAGAGGAACAGGAGCTGCATGGAAACAAATTACCTTTGCAGACCACAGCAGAACCCACCTGGAATCCCTGCAATTTTTGGCTCTTCAGAGGCCAAGGTAGAGCTGGGCCACGCATAGAAACCACAGTGACATCTCCCATGGAAACATCCCCACTGCTTTGTAAAGACCTCAAGATTCACTCCTACAGTGAATGTGATGTGCTTTGGGATTTTCCACATCTTTCAAACCTCAGGACTCTCACTCAATCCCAGTACTCCAGCCAAGGCACTTCTGTTGCATTCAGCCCTATGGCATTTGCGTGCTGCATTTAAGAAAACGGAGTCTTGGATAAAGCTGAAGGGACTGTGGGTGAGGAAGGCAGGGTTTGGCTCCCAACCCCACGTTCTGGGAGCACAAAGAAGACAGTCTCGCTTGGTGCTGGCAGCACAAACCCTGGGGCACAAGCTCCAGCAATGTGTCAGGCTGTGAGGACTCAACGCTGCCAGCACACAAAGCAAAGCAGCAGATATCCCAGCCCCCTTGGTTCTGATGATGCATTAGTGACAGACCAAAAGCTTCCTCCTTTAAAGCTGGAAACCTTTGAACTTGACTGGAAACTTTTCAGCTCCTTCAGTTCTTCCCACTCCAGTGGCAGGTATGGGGCAGCAAGAGCCCACTTCTGGGGAGGCACATGGCAGCAGGTGCCATGCAGGCTTCAATGCAGCTTCTCCTTTTGCCTTTAAAGATCAACTGCAGCAATTAAGAGAGAAAAGCTAACAGCATCTTCCCAGTCTCTAGAGCAAACAGCGATGGGAGATGCCCTTGCAGCAGGCAGATCTTGGTCTTTTAAAATGTTTTTAGACCCATCTGGTGCTTTTAGACCTGCCTGCAGTTTAACTCCTTGTTGGCTTTTTCTTCTCCACCTTTGCTTCTCTTCTGCAAGTTTAACATAAACTGGAATGCAGAAGTGAACGAAAAGGATGGGAGATGCGGCATGGGGGAAATAAGCCTAAATTTAGTCTCTTCTTTAAAAAAAATAAATAAAAATCACTAAATAGATCCACAGCAGGAACACCACTGCCCGAAGGGGTCCGCAGCAGGAGCAGAGGCTGTTGCTATGAGACCTGTTGCTACGGCAGAATTCTCATCCTCTTCCTACAACAAAACCACTGACTGTCAGCAAAGGAATCGGCCCTTGTACCTTTGGCTGCTCCGGGGAGGTCTGAACAGGCATCATGTACAAGCTAACAAACAGCAGCACGTATTTACTTTGTTCTTCTCCAGATTTAGCATTTCTTATTTTAGCACTCTGAGACAAAAGCACAGGCTGAAGTCACCAGACAGGGACTGGGCAATACAATGTCCTCCAAAGAGACCAAAGGTGGGCAGGAAAATGGGAGGCAAGGGAAAAAAGGGACATCAACCCCAGCCCTGCTGGTGTTCTGCATCACCTCCAGTTTATTATCTGCATTCACACACTCCGTGGGTAAGGTAAATGAGTTACTGTACCGTTATCATCCCCTTCCCAGCTGGCTTGCCATTCCCCAGAAGGAGAGTTCTCGTTATTTTCTTGCTGGAGACAATCTAGGGGAAGAAAAAAAAAACCCAACAAAAAAAATAAAGTCGTGATCAAATGCAGACTCATAAGCAACTGATCATTGCTCACGTTAGTCAAATCATATTCAATATTCACAGTGGTAAAAGAAAGATGCTACATTGAGAGCTGGCCACTATGCTGTGAGTGCCACCATCACCACCCAAGAACCCTGTGAGCTTTCCCCACAGATTGCAGAGCCCCACACAAGGACCTGCTGGTACCAGCTGTGCTCTTCTCCCATTCCTACCAGCAAGCCCTTCCAAATCTACAGGCTATATTTTAAAAGCGCAGCCCCATCCATCCTTCTATCTCCACCCTTGGTCCTATGTCACACAGCCAGAAAATAATAATAATAATTAGAAGAAAACCATAATGAAATGGCTTAGCTTCTAGCTCTTGCTATCCAGCTGCACCTGAATTCCTCCTATTGCTCTCCAGAAATGCTTCTCTCTCTCTTTTTGCAGTTTTGAGGCAAAACCCCTTCCCACCGAGACTCCCACAGTAGTGCTGGGATCTTCAATCCAGCCATGCCCTGCAGCTCTGGCTCCAAAACACCCCGGAATCCCCAAATAACAGGGCTAGATGTCTGTGCTTTGCTGTGGCATGAGATTTCTTCATAACCTGACAAGCAGCAACCACGGACATCCTGCAATCCGCAATTTGATCCCTTTTAAGGTTTCACTTGGCCACAGGGGTCATTGCAGGCTTCCGAGTGACCCAACCATCCTTTTAAATCTCACCACAGACCTAATTAGCTGCAATAAAACAATCCAGCTAATCTGACAGGGCTCTGATGGCAACACAGAACTGGAAAGTCAGGTGCTGGGCGTGCGGTTCAGCAAAGGTAGGTTCCTGCTGCCCCAGCCTGCTCTCCTTCCCTTCCAACAGCTGCTCGTGCCTCAAAACAACCAAATGGGCTGATGGAAACATCTCACCAAACAAAAAGCAGACCTTGGAAAACCCACAGCAATATGGCTCTGTCCACAAGTCCTCTCCGTCCCACCCCTCTCTTCCACAGGTCCAGCAATAGCTGGGCTCCTCCAGGACCTTACACAGAATCTTTAAGGTCAGAAAAGACCTCTCAGACTCCCAAATCCAACCCCAACCCATCCCACCATGCCCACATCCCTCAGTGCCACATCCCCACGGCTCTGGGACTCCTCCCTGGGCAACTGTGCCTCAGCATCACTGTCCTAAGAACTTTTTCCCAATATCCAGCCATGCATGAGGTGACTCTTCCACCCTCCTCCCTAGTGCATATAAAGGATGCTTCTCTCCAATATGAGGCTGCAAGCCCAAGACTTCTGCAGAGCCATGCTGAGGCTTCAGCCCTGTTTCCTCATGTCCACAAACTCCCTTTTCGCAGTGTTCATCAGGACTGTGCCCTCCATAATGAGCACTGCTGAACTGTGCCAGAGGTGGCTGCAGCCAACAACAGAACAAATACTGAATGGCTTGGACTAAAGCACTGAGCAACAGCTTGGGTTGTTTCCTGGGCTGTCTCTTAATTTCTGCAGGATCAAAATTAGGTCATTACAGAGCTCTTCTGAAAACACAGACATTAAACCTCAGTCAGTAAATGTCAGTGCTCTTCTGACAAGTTCTCAACTTGGCAACAGCAAAGTTACTCAGCTCCCTTTGACATATGCAGTACCAGATAGTGTGTAATAAGGTGACCACATTCACCAGGCTTTTTGGACACCCTGGGCCAGCTGTCCACACCAACCCACCTACTACAGTGCCTGCTTTCCCCAGCCCATTTGCTCATGCCAGGTACCACAGCAGTCCTGGGCAGCTGGAGGCTGAAAAAGAATGGAAAAATCTCCCTCATTTCTTGCCTCTGAGTCAGAGCATGCTCAGAAGACAAAGAAGTTGGGAGAATTTAGCTGCCAAATTCTAACAGGGTCTGGGCTCATGAATGCAAAGACCTTCCAAAGGCTTATAAATCACATCTGTCTCAAAAGCTTTTCCATAGGAAGAGCAGAAGACACATTCCTGCACCAGCATGCTACAGTAGGAGGCATGATTTACTACTCAACAGCAAGGTTAGTGTGCATGTGTTTTTCAAATGCTTCATTCTCAAACAGAAGACAGACATCACTCTTACTACAACAGTTTTGCAAAAAAATAAAAAAAAAAAGAGAGAAGTAGATCTGCAATGCAGCCTAATTGTAAACACCTGAAGTTTCTCAAGTCCAAATCCAAACCGGTCATCATGGCTATTACTATAAGCCTTACTGACAAACAGGTACCTCCAGCACCTTCCAGTGCAAGTGTCCAAGACAAATGGGTGCAATGCCCTCTTGCACTTCGCTAGGGTTTGGTCTGTCTGCAAGCAGCAGCAGATGCCCACCCTACAACCAGTTCAGATTTGGGCAAGTAACCAACAGCCCTAGCATGAAACACTTCAACCTGAAGAGATAAAGTGTGACAAGCACTCAAAGTACTTTTTGCCAGGAATGACCCAGCAAACTTTACAGCAGGTAAGAGAAGTAGCTCTGTTCCCTTCAACTTCCTTGAGGATGGTGTGATTTGGGTCTCTTAGCTGGAGGATGAGATGCAGGAGTAGGACATCAGAGACTCACCGTGCCCAGCGTGCAGGAGAACTCGCCAAGGAAGTCATGCTCATACAGCTGCGTGCTCGACTTGTCCTGGTCAAACAGGGCAAACCTGAGCTTCTGCACTTCTTCAAAGTGGTAGTCAACAACAAACTTCTTGGAGAAGGCTGGGTTAAGGTTGTTTATAGCTGTTTCTGTCCTGTCGAGCTGCAAAGACAAAAAAAATGGACAATGAGACATCTATGCTTTGCGTCTTCGTCATCGCAACGTCTCTCCTCTGACTGCAGCTGGAGCCCTGACATCTAGAAGCCCTGTGGTGGCCAGCAGAGCATGAGAGAAACAGGCATGCAGCAGACACAACCCTAAATGCATGCAAGGTGGGTTGCATCTAACACAGAGCTGCGTCTCTGAGGACAGGGTGCCAGGGATTGGAGTGGGCTCAAAGCTTACTGAAGCCACAGCCTTTGCATTTGTTTCTGACACTTGCTCTCCAGGACACAGAAGCTCTCCAGCCCCTTGAGCTCATACTTTCACACCTTCCACCTGCTGCTCTGGTCCTCTGCCAATCACACTCACACCTGTAATGCTTTCAAAGTCAACCAAAACTATTTCTTTCAGGCCACACAGCTAACAGCAAAAACAAGTGGAAAAACAAAGTCTCACAACTCAGAAGAGCAATCCTCCTTCTTAGACCTCATAACAAAACATTCATGTGGTTTCTTCCTTCTTGGCCTTCCATGGAAGAAAAACTTAAATCACCAAATCACCATGGTCCATTTTTCATGGCTTTCACCCAGCACTAGCAGAAGCAAGAGGCTGGAAGGATGCACAAGGCAGGACTTCAGTGGACTCTGATATCCAAAATAGGTCTGGAATTCCCTCAGCCAGGTAGAGCATCTTTATAAGTTCCTTTGTACAGAGTGGGGATTACATTGAGCCCAGCACAGGAGGGATGTGAGGTGGGTCCAAATGGGAATCTCCCACCTCTGATGTGGGTCTTCCTGCAGCCTAGAGCTTGGCCAGCTGGAGACACAACTCATCCCAGCTCTGGCTGTTGCCTAAAAACAACGTGCTGAGCACATCCAGCTTTGCCCCAGCCTCATTTTGTCGATGAGGCGGCCTCGACACGCACAGACTCGAAGCTCCAAACTGCAAAGACAGCACAAAAA
This sequence comes from Meleagris gallopavo, assembly GCF_905368555.1. Lineage (NCBI taxonomy): Eukaryota > Metazoa > Chordata > Aves > Galliformes > Phasianidae > Meleagris > Meleagris gallopavo. Next base: position 2,054,259 of record NC_139416.1, read on the forward strand.
ACCCTCACCCTTCTGTTGCTGCTGCTGCTATAAACCTGGAGTTTGGATACTCCCATGTGAAGGAAAGAGAGCTCCCCTCAGCTCGTGTTTTTTTGAAGAGCTGGAGCTGGCAGGACCTCTTACTGCTATGTTCTGCTCTTCTCTGATGTTTCAACAGCGGCAAAGGTTTCAGTAGCAGCCCTGGCTTGGACACAGTGCAAGCCTGAGATATGTAATTAATCATCAGACACATGGGCTTCATGTCCTCATGCACCTGCTGCCATGGGAAACACTTGGCACAGCTCTTCAAGAGGACTTTCTAGAGGGAGATAACCAGGACTCAGCACCCTGCAGAGAAGGCAGCGGGTGAAGGCTGACGAATGGTCACAATGCACTCCTCCAAAGCCTTCAAAACCCTCCTGCACCAGTATGGTGGTGGCCGCAGCTATCCCATGACCAGACTGCTGGCTCTCTAAGCCCTGGGAGCAGCAAAGGGCCACCAGCCTGCCCTGAAATAAGGGGAGCCAGCACTCAGATCTTTGCAAGACACAACCCAGATCCCACGGCAGCTCGTCTGCAGCAAGCAGCTCCTGTGCTGGCACCACGGACTGCAGGACAGATGGATGCCTGCCAGAGCAGCAGAGCCAGAAATAAACACATCACAGCAGGAAGGAAAAAAAAAAAAGAAAAAAAGCACACAGTCTCATAGTCCCAGTGAAACTCATTCAGCATACAAGAGAGAACCTGGAGGGACTAAGTGGAAACGTGGTAAGTTTGTTATATATACTCCATTGTAGTGTTTTTAAAGTTGGTCACTTAGTCTGTTTTAATTGCCAGGAGAAGACTGAAGTAAATGCTGTACTCTTAAAATAACCACCTGCAGCGCCCTCTGAGGAGATGGGAATCAATTAAACCAACACGAGTGGGCTGTGCACCAACTGGGGCAACACAGCTTCACACAGATCCTTCCCACTCGGCCACCACCAAATGCCTGCTCAGAGAGATGCTCCTGGCAGACCAGGAGCAGCAGCCATCAATGAGCTCCACCTTATCTGAACAGCACAACACACACAAATCCCCTTTCAAGCCTGGCTGATGAGACTATGCAGGCAACAGGAATGGATTTGAGCTCCTTTCATGTACCCTGAGCTAATGGGAAGCCTGGGAACAAGTCAAAGCAGGATGAAAAGTGAGCTCACATTCAGGCAGCCCCACCTGCCCTTTGGGGTAGCAGCCCATGCTTCCTCCTGTCCCACTGTTATCCAGAATGCCTCTGCAGCAAGGCTAGAGACAAGTCTGGGATGCTACAGGGCAAATACAGCACTGCAGGTGGGGCCTCACAACAGCAGAGTAGAAGAGGAGAATCCCCTCCCTCGACCTGCTGCTCATGCTTCTTCTGATGAAGCCCAGGATACAGTTAACTTTCTGGGTTGCACACACACACTGATGGCTCGCATCCTGATCTTCACCTACCAGCATCCCCAAGGTGTTCTCTGCAGGGCTATTCTTGCCCCTCTCAGCACTCAGTCTGCATTGATACTGGGGATGGCCTGCACCCAGGTGCAGGACCTTGCACTTGGCCTTGTCACCATGTCCCAAGTTCATCCCCACAGAGCGAGGGGGCTTCCTTCAACACTCTGATGGCTGAGTGTTCCATCACCTGTACACTGTGAAGCAAACTAAATCACAAGCCTCAGCTGCTTGCTACACGTGTATTTCAATCTTCATCTTGGTGCAGCTCTTTACCTTCCACCTTGCTGGTGACCGTTCTGTATGAGGGCTTTTCACACCAGGAAATAAATATGCCATTGGCTCCTGCCTCCCCTGAGCACTCAACACAACCACGTGCCCTGCAAAACGCAAAGCTGGCTCTGCATCCCAGCAGCAGAAAAGCACGAGGGTTTTGAAAAGGCAACCAGGGTAACTAAAGACTTGTCTTCAGAGCCTCGATCCTACAAAGCAAGCACAAACCCAGGGAATTTTCTCCATTGGCAACTCGTTGTGGTAAGCAAATGCAGCCAGAGTCCTCCAGTTTCCGCTGGGAGGTTTGCTGGAGATATTCAGTATTGTCTGTCACCTCGGAGATGCTCTTCCAAGGGGCAGGGAACATAGGATAGACGCCATTTGGGAGCACCTAGGAACCCCAGGTCAGCAGCTGGTGGCCTCCATATCCTTCTGAGATGAGCAGCGTGGGAGATGAGGACTGTCCAGGCTCAGGAAGGGTGACTCAGAGCAGCACAAAAGTGAGGGCACAGCTGAGTCACAGGCCAGGTCCATCCTGGCTCCTACAACGTGATGTCATCAGGCAGAACAATGACATATTACCCATCCTTATGTCACTTCTGGGCCTGTGCTTTTTGTTTCTCCCTCTACCACCCCCTCCAAGGCTGATTCATGACCATTTTGGTTGTTGCTTTTTTTTTTTTTTTTTTTAATTCCTCTTAAGCTCAGTGAGACAAAATAATTGTATTTGGGAACAAATATGACAGGTGGAAGAAGCAGCCCCACCACCCAGGCACAGATGCTGGCACCACCATGCTACCACAACACAGGGACACAGGAAGGTTTGGGTGCTGGCTATGCCCACAGCATGCTCCTCATGTCTGCAGCTGGGGTCACGCACTGACCTCTGCTGAAAGCACGGCAGCAGAGCATGGAGCAATCTGCTGCTGGAGCACCTATTTTGCCAATTAGACAGCTATAAAAATAGCAGAATGGGGAAAAAAGCAAAACTTGCATTGCAAAAAAAAAAAAAAAAAAGCTCTGTAATCAAAACTACTGGACTGAGACATTACTGACAGCAGAAGAGGAATTCCTGAAAAGCACAATCAGGTCAAAAAGATGACACCTATCAAGACTGGAAAGCTCATCAGTTTCATCCAGGCTGCTATTGAGCAGAGTTAATTGCAGAATGTGGCAAAAATGAGGTCTGCCCCTACACCCTGCCCGCGACATGGAGATCAGCTGCAGGAAGCCTGAGCTGATGCCCATTGATTCACCATTTCCTGGCCAAGTGCTCAGGCTGCCCCCTAAATCCAAGTATCAGAATAACGAGACCACGTAATTCCCTGGGAACTGGGGTGATTTAATGTCCCTCAGCTGCTCATTTTGTGCTGAGCTGACCAGCTCTGCATCCATCTATCACATCCCAAGGCACTACATATCTGTTCCCTCCTCAACAGACCAAAGAACCCTTGTGCTACCTAACTCCAACTGCACTTACAAGATGAAATCCACATGTTTTTCCACAGGCACTTTAGCTCAGTCTTTTCTTCTGCAGCCAAAAGGTATTTTCTAGGCACAGAGCAGTATGTTCTCACACAGACAAGTTTGAATTCAAGACATTCATTCAATCACAGACAACACTCTGCCCTACAAGGACTGCTGCAGAAGGAAATGACAACTACAGTTTCTGCAAGTGATGTGCTGAACACTCAATAAAGCACCACGAAAACTACCCTTGGGAGTTCCTGCTCTGCTTCACACACACCTCATTCCAAACCAGTCTAAGAGTAGAGGAGGACCCAGGCACTCCTAACAAGCAACCCTGGACTGATTTCCCAGACCTTCACCCAATACAGTCCTGTCCTTTAGAAAGCAACTTTTCAAGTGAAACCCAAGGAACAGCTCTACAAGAGACATGGGCTCCAAGGAACAGCTTCTCTCTGCTCACCTCAAAACACATCTTGTTCCAAGCAGGACATCACGATGGCTCACTGTTCCATGGGATCAGTGCTGCAGACACCCAGACCTAAAGCACTCGCAGATAACTGCACGTTGAGAAGCAACTTTTGGACCAGTTCACACATGGTAAGATGATTTCAGGCCCACCACACGCCTTGCCTGGATTATTTTGAGCTTAGCCTGCTGTCATTAAACCAGCCTGCACAAAACAGCAAGGAATGACTGAAGAACCAGGTGCTTGTGCACAGCCCTGGGATGGCGGAGAGGTTTCCACCTCGTCCAAAGGAGGTCAGTTCAATGGAGGAACGAGGATGAGCCTTGCAGAGGAGACTCCTCCAGAAGTACACCTTTATTACTGCCTCCTCCTGGAGCATATCTCTGCAAGCTTCACGTGGAAGTGATGAAGTGCCTTTTGTAGATCATAAAGGTTGGGAAAGACTTGTAAGATCATCTATCCGACCCCAGCCCAGCCCCACTGACCACGTCTCTCAGTGCCACATTTCCATGGTTCTTGACCACCTCCAGGCACGGTGACTCCCCCACCTCCCTGGGCAGCTGTGCCAGTGCCTCACCACTCTTTCCAAGAAGTTTTTCCTAATATCCAACCCAAACCTCTCCTGGTACAACCTGAGGCCATCCCTCTCATCCTATTGCCATTACCTGGGAGCAGAGGCCAACCCCCACCTCACCACAACCTCCCTTTCAGGGGCTGCAGAGAGTGATGAGGTCTCCCTGAGCTGCTCTTCCTCTGAAACATCCCAGGTCCCTCATAAGACAGTGCTCCAGCCCTAGGGCTGCCAAGAAGCTCCTGCTTCAGTGTAGAAAAACCCAAACCCAACACTTTGCTCTGCTGTACCTTAAAGAAGCTGCTGTGATGCTGCAGGGAGAAGCAGGCCCTGATCAAGAGACAGAGCAGTGACAAGAAGACCTGCAGAACTTCAGGGGGCTTGAGAGCTCCCACGGATCCCAGTGTAAGTTCATTTGGGAATTTACGGCTTGCTGTTAAAAGCACCTTATGAAAGCCCTTATCACAGGACTCCTGTGCCAGAGTCTGGCTGAGAACTGAGCACAGAGGGAAGGAAAAGATAAAGGCACTTGAAGAAACATTAATACAGCTTGATCCAACCATGAGTAACACAGAGGCTCTTCTCTGTTAGGAATTAGGGTCTATCCTCTCTTTTTGTCTACCTTGAGGACCTGTTAACAAAGCATGGCACAGAATCGCTCCTTTTTAAGGAATTCTGATCACACAACACTTCCTGCAACATCCATGGGAAGGGATGTGACACCTCCTGCCTTGACTTGGTTGGCTCCTGGGCTCTCAGGCCCACACAGAGCCCAGCCCTGTCAGGACGAGCCAAGGCCATGGGCTACTCTGTTCCCAGCCTGTCTGCACTGGTGAGGTGCCCAGACAGGAGGCCAGGTGGTTTCCAAGTGCTCTGAAAAATGAAGGAATCCACTCAAGCTTCCTTCACAGGTGTACAAGCCATGTTCAACACCCTGATCAAAACACAAGTGTTACTAAGGACATCCACAGAACCAAACCACAGGAAGCAGAAATAACGCAGCTTCAAGACTTACCTCCACCCATTTTCCATTGATTTCCATGAAGAGGACGCAGAAGGGGTCAGACTTGGAAGTGACATCCCTGTCCAGCAGGTTTTGGCCACAGATGGACAGCTCAACTTTGCAGACGCAGTACTGGGAGCCAATGGGCCCCGCTGGCGGAGGGGTCCCGGTGTACGCCATGGACTCCAGCAGCAGCAGCTCCAGGCAGTCTGTGGGACAGAGAGAGAGCAGAAAAACCTCAGGAGAAGCAGAAAGGTACAACAGCAAACGACACACAGCCAAAAGCTCTCATGACAGCCACATGGGGTTCCCAAGGAGGAGCTCAGCACTGCAACTACAGCGTGCCCCGGCTTTGCTCCACAAACAGCAGGTTTGAAAGGAAAGGTGATGTCCTCTGTACGTCCCCTAAGAGAGCGGGAAGAAATGAGAGCTGGCAAAGAGCAGCAGGTCCAGCTATCACAGCCTCTGCCTATGGACAAGTTTGTTCATGGGACATCTCACTACTGCTGATCTCCCTCCTCACCCTCACTGTCTCGCCTTGCTTCTGCTGCGGCACGGCGAGGCAAGGCAAAAGGCAAGGGATCCTGAATGAACAGCGGAGCAGAGGGAATACGGAAAGAGAAGGGAAGCAGAGAACTAGCCAGTATTAGGGTGAGAGAAGGCTGAGCTCGTCTAACGAGCGTGTGCTGGAGCAAGTTCACTGCACCGCAGCAGGGAAGGAGTCCCCTCCTGTATGCCCTACCTCTGTGTCATCCAGGCACTGAGCAGCCTCGGGTTCGTCCCCACGCCTTGGGTACACAAACCCCGCAGCTGTGGGCTGGTGAGAAAGGCCTCCCAGCTGAGCTGTGAGCTGGATTCACAGGGAAAGGGATCCCTGAGAGAAGTGCGAGGTTGATGTGACAACCGCCCTATGACCGGGTGCACGGGGTGAGTTACAGGGCCTGATAAGATCTCATCTGGTCTGAGAGCTTACCAGAAGCTTGCAATCAAAGCTGTGCTATAGAGATAAACGTGAACTTTATACCATTATTATGCGACAACCCCATCCATCTCCCACAGGGCAGTTTTGCTTCCTGATGTGCAGCCCACTTGCAACAAACATAAAATGTCTCTAACAGAAAAGAGGGAAGAGAGGAAAGGGATGAGGGAAAGAGAGGAAGAGGCATTTTCAGACTGAGTTAAACTAATAAACTTTTATGGCTGGGGTTGCTATTGGAGAGACAGCTCTGCCCATCAGCTAGTTCAGTACCTTTCTCCAATAGCCCTCCTTGGCTCCTGGCTCATCCACATTATCTCAGAACCTCAAACATCATCTTCTACCTCCTGATAAACCATCTGTTTGGCATGGAAATCCCAATTAATTAGCATCAGTTGTTTGTTCTGCCTGGGCATAAGTGTCAGCAGGCATCCATGCTCTGCTGCTGGAGATGGAGCAGGGATGGAGCAGGGATGCCACTGCTGCAGGGTGGAGGGAAGGAAGGGAACAGGCTCAGCTGCCCCTATCCGCCCAGGGCTCTGACTTTAACCCCTCTGTATCACAACCCAATGCTCGTCCAACTGAATGCTGCTGCTCCCAATTTCCAGCAAGGAGAAATGAAGCACAGGTGAGGAATCCTGCTGCTGCATCCGTGAGGAGAAATACCCACTGGTTCTTCAAACAGATCAAGAAGGGCAAAAGAAGACCTCCCAGCCCAGCTGCCCACAGGCACTACCTACCTGCTCCTCTCCCAAGCCCGTGCTGCCAGTTGCAGCTAAAATAAAGATTTTTCTTTATTTTAACACCCAGATCATGCAATCTATGTCTTAAAATAGGCAGGCCTGTTCTATTTATGCTGCTGTCTGATGCTGGTGCTGCCTTCAACAAGCACACGCAGGGCAGCTGTGCTGGCACGGACGTGGTCCTGCTGGAGCAGGGAGATCTGGGTTGCGTTTTTCCATCTCTCCCCTTCCCCCAAATGTAGTCAGTGCCTCACACAAAGCAGAGGCAGCAAATGACTCACTGGAAAAAGCTTTTTCCCAGGGCTGGCTGGCACCAGAACATCTGAGTGTGTTGCACATTGCCTGCGCTCCAGCCCTGCCACTCCTCCAAGAGCTCGCGGCCTAAGCACCCATGGGGAAGGGAAGCAGTGCCTGAAATCAGGGAGTGGGACAGTGACCTCTCCATCCTGCCCATTGTGTCACAGGGGTGCCCAGTAAAAAACTCCCCAGGAAGGCAAAAAGCAGCAGGGAGATGCCACCAGCCCTTTGCCTACGATCCCAAAGATGATTTTTCCATCAAGGAGTTGCTGATGCAGGCCAGCTCTGCACTGAGGAGGGAGATGCCTGAAAGAGGTCTTGGCCACCTGTGTCCCTGGGCCAGGTTATGGCACACATTCACTGCCTTCCCCCAGGACGTTGGGATGCTTGGAGCTCGAAGCTGGCTCTCCACATCTATATTCCAGTCTCTCCTCTTTTTTTGTTCTCATTTCTCTGCATTCACCGCCCTAAATGAAGTCCTCCGACTCACTTGGCACCCGCAGCCAAATATTCTCCCAACATATAATCACAGCTGCCAGCTTCGTGCTCATTGTGCTGCCACGTGGTTCCCTAACGCACGCCCAGCTCCCCGCAGAGTGGCTCTGGGCAGCAGGGCGTACGTCTGTCCGGTCCCCTCAGCCCCACATCACACCTAGGAACACACCGGGGCGTCTTTCTGACATCCAACACTGCCCACAGCAGATGCCTGATGACCAGTCCTAAGCATAGGGCAGAGAGATGTGTTCTGCAGATCCTTTGTGGGTTCATACAACTCCAGCAATCCAGCAATTCCTTCTCCTCCTCCCCCTCCTCCTCTCTTCTTTCCTTCCCCCCACTCCCCCTCCCTTCTCCTCCTCCTTTTTTCCTTCATCCTCTCTTTCCTTCTCCTCTCTCCCTTCCTCCCTTTCCCTTCCTTCCCCTTCTCCATCCTCCTCCCTCCCTCTCTTCCTATTCCTTCCTTCCTATCTCCTTCCTCCTCTTTCTTCTCCCCCTCTCTTCTCTTCTTCCTCCCTCCTCCTCCTTTTTCTCCATCCCTCAGAGAAGCCCAGCAAGCAGCACATCTCACTGGCCACGTTTTCAGCACTAACAGGAAAAAAGAAAAGCGAAAGAGAAAACAAACCACCCAAACTTGGACACAGGGTCAGAGTTTACATTATGAAAGGAAACAGATGCACAGTTTTTAGGGAAACAGAACAATAACAGCTCCTCATTGGGATGGAGGGTGAGCACAGAGCTTAGAGTGGTACAGAGGGTTCTGACGTGATGCAAAGAAAACATGGGAGCTCTTTTACTATGAGCAGTACCCTCAAATTTCAGTGATTTCCTCTCCGTGGGAAAGAAGAAATGAACATTCTTCTTTTCACAGAGAACAGAAGCCTCCTCCTCCTTTCCTGGGGAAGAGCACCGATTCCTGCAAGACAGCACAGAAGCCATGACTCAATTTACCCACTACAGCTTCCTACAAGGAGAGAAGCAGAGAACAGGAGAGATGGCAGCCAAGCAGGTAGTTCTGGGTTCACACAGAGGACATCTCTAAGCTCCCTTCTGTAAACAAACGTGATCATGGCCAGGATTATTTTGCAAAGCAAAGCGTTTGCCTCGCCCAGGCATCACGGAGGACTCACCAGCCTGCACCTGGTGTCTGTAACTGCTCAATACACGAATGTGTAATCTCCTGAACGAACCCATCCTGATGGAAATTGTCCCTACAACCCCTTGGCAGGGTCATAGTTTGACTATTTCCATCACTTTTTTCCCCAAAACCCCTACAGAGAAAGGATCTTCTCTCACTTGTTCCCTGCTCCTGGAACAGTCCAGGTGAGTCTGCATGCACCACAGAGCAAAGAGAGGGCTGGGCTGACCCTTCAAGATATCTATATATCTATATATCTATATATCTATATCTATCTATCTATCTATCTATATATAGATAGATATAGATATAGATATATATATAGATATATATAGATATATATATATAAGGAACAATTTCTGCTCAGAAAGAGTGGTGAGGCACTGGGATGGGCTGCCCAGGGTACTGGGAGAACTTAACCCAGCAGAAGCTGCCTCCAGAGAGATATCAGGGAATAACTCACTAACCTGCACCCAAGCTTTGACAAGCAGAAGCGGGGGTTTGAGCTCTGGGCCCTGAGGAGCTTCTCCAGCCCTGAGGAGCTTCTCCAGCCCTGAGGAGAAGTGCTGCTGAGCTGCACTTCCCTGCTGAGGATGGGTGATGGCGATGGGATGGCAGCAGCTGGAGACAGGAGAAATGCTTTGAAGGTAGGCAGATGGGAGCAGCAGTGCCCTCGAGCACAGCCAGTCTCAGCTTTATCCACAGTCACCCCAGAACTGACCCAGGAGCCCAGCCAGGAGCCGTGGCAGATGTCAAGCACAGAGCCAACACCTCCAGCTGCCTCTCTGCCACCACCACACACGGACAGCAGGGAAGGAATCGGCTCACGACGAAGGATCACATCACAACCCAAGTGCACCCTCCAACCAGGCCCACTGCCACTCACAAGCACGTTTGGCTGGTACACGCCACAACCACCATACGTTTTCACGTGAATACATGCTTCCTCTCAGGCTCAATCTAGGGAAATCTGTGGTGTAGGGCAGAAAATATTGTGATGTCACTGTGAATGCTGGCAATGGCACCGAACCCTCAGCAGGCTGCATTTATCAAGAAGTGAACCAGGGCCGGGGCTCTCAGGTGCAAGGAGCCAGGAGATGCCAGCAGGAAGGACAGCAGCTGCACTGATGCCTTCCCACCCTAATAGATGTCTGAGGTGGAAACTATTTATCCTTTCCATCCCCAGCACACTTAGTGTACACCAGCTTATTGAGAGGCTTATCTAATATATTAAACTCTGAATTCTCTTTTTCTGAATTGTAATTGAATTCCTATTTCCGGCCAACACAAGGCAGAAGGGAAAAAAACATCACTTCAGCAATGAGAAATATCCTTAAGCATTTTCCAACGTTGCTACACACTTGCAGCCCCCGGGGCCCCTCCACCCCATGCAGGGGCAGGACTTGGCAGAGAGGGGTTTCCCAGTAAGCCTCCAGCAGCAGCAGGAAGCAGGGCTGGTTCTGGGGCAGGAACCAGGTCTTCCACAACCCTATAACCAATGCGTCCCATCATGATCCCCAGCCCACATCCATTAGGGTCACCATAAGCCAGCCGGGGCATGCACTGGGCTTGCTGAGCAACCAGAACTTCAAAGGCTGGTGCTATAAATAAGCACTAATTAAGTTTTGTGCAATGCTCGTTCACACCAGCACGCTGACACCAAGCCACAATGATGCTGGGGACAGAAATCCAGCAGGAGGGCAGTGATGGAGGAGGCGCTGCTGACACTCCTGCAGTTGGTGCTCAGCCTCATGCCGCCCACAGGCAGAACAACATCTCTCAGTGCCCACCTTTTCCTAAATGATTCCCTCTCCTCAGCCCGGCTGGCACAAAGCTCCACCCTGATGGGGTTTTGTACAGCGGGGACACAAAACCCCAAACACTGCTTATAATGGGAATTAAGCCTGGTGGATTCACAGCTCCTTTCCAACAGCTTTAGAAGCCACCGGAGGGAATGTAAAACTTGCTTTAAATGGTTGTGCAGAGCTGGACATGTCGTTTAGCAGCAAAACTTGTGTTCCCAGCCCTGATTTGTTCCCATTTATAACACAAGCCCCACGATGCCTGATGCTTCCTCGTAAACCCTCAGCTTCTGGAATCGTGTGCTCAATGGAAAACCCAGGAAATCTGCCCGGTCCCAAAGGCCCAGGAAAAGCAGCAGGCAAACAAGCAGCTCAGCATGGAGCAGCAGAAGGCAGCCCAAAACTCACCTGAGCTCCTGGGAACCGCTCTGCACAACACAGCGAGCAGCCAAGCCGTGGAGAAGGATGAGTCAGGAACCTCCACAAAGGTTTAAAACAAACCATAAGGACTTCTTTGCAGAGCAGGGGGAGGCATTCCGTTCCTGCTTTCAGCTGTCCAGTCGCTCGGCTCCTTTCCAACAGCCAAATTCACCTCTCCCGCTCGCCTCCCCAAGACCGAAAGCCAAGGCTCCCAAACAACGAGCAGCAGGGCACAGCAGCACAACCCAGGTGCTGGCTCCCATCACAGAACCACCGATGTAGGCAAACACCCCTGACATCACCCGGCCGGCCGTAGCACCGCCCGCTAAGCCCCGTCCCTCATCTCAGCACTCCCCGAGTTCCCCCAGCGCTACGCTCTCACTGTGAGACCCCCCCAAAAGCGGGAACGGGGACGAAAGGAGCCCGGGGCGAGAGAGCTGCCCGCGCTGTGCCACCCTCCGTCCCGTCCCGTCCCGTCCCGTCCCGTCCCGTCCCGTCCCGTCCCGTCCCGTCAGCACTCACCGCACGGCGCGGGCCGAGCAGCTCCCGCGGGGCGCGGGCTCAGCTCCTCGCCATGGCCGCTGCCCGCCGCCTCTGGGGGGCGCGGCCCTCAGCGCCGCCCCCTCCCCCGCCTCCTCGGGCGCCTCCGGGCCGGCCCGCGCGCGGGGCGCTGAGGGGAGCGGCGCGAGGCGCTGCCTTGGGCGGGAATCGTTCCCGATGCCCAGCCTGAGGCCGCCGCCTCCGGTCCACTTCAGCCCCTTGCGGCTCTCGGGATCCCGACGGGTTTCCACTGTCGGGCGGTGATAAAGATGAAACCTCGTAGTAAAGGCTGTAAAAATGCTCCAGGCTAACGGTGTGGGTGGGAAGGGCTGCAGGGAGCCCGCAGCTTCCCTGTGGAAACTTTCCAGACGCAGCGCCGGGAATGGGGGACTGACAACACAACGGGGCAGCCCAACACTGACAGGATCAAACCGGGACCGGTGGCGTTATGGAATCATTACGGTTAGAAAAGACCTCGTCTAAGCAGCCGTCCCCCTGCCAGCAGTGCTGTCCGCACACGAACACCTCCATGCCGGTTGCAGCATCCCACCGGGCAGCCCGTCCCAGTGCCCGACCGCCCTTCCAGAGCAGCTTTTCCTGACGCCCGACCCGATCTCATCCCACATCTCAGTTCCTTGAAACGCAAAGTGGTTTCCACACAGCAACGTGTCAGGCCCGAAGCAGCCAAAACAGCAGCAGGGCTCTGCTGACACCTGGCGTTCTGTGCTCCCGTTAAGCAGACACAATCGGGGCTGACGGATGCCAGCATCGGGAATTTGGGGGTGAACCCGAAGCTGTAGGGGGTGGAGGAGCCCTCCCAGGCACTATTTAATGTCTGAAGCCCAGGGCAGTGCTGCATTGATAGCACATCTCACCTCACAGCAAACTGCGGCGTTCCCAACATCAGGAGTCAGGGGACTGCAGAACACAGCAGTTCGTTTATTTTCTCATCTCTTGCATTTTAACACATCCACCACTACATCTGATCTCAGGGCAAAGGCAGCCTTCCCCCCAGAGCCAAAGAACAACACTGACTCGAAAAGTAAAGCACTCATCCAAGTGGCATTCCCAACTACCCAATGTCAAGTTTTTGCCATTGAAATAAGGAGGAAAAACAGTACACGCCAGTAAGTGAGGAAAATAAATCATCACAACACCTATACAAAGTGAAATCTTGGAGTGCATCAGGGAGGTGGCCCAGAATAGTACAGCTCTTATGGTGGCTGCTGCAAAACTGCTGTGCTGGGGTGTGCTAAGGAGTGCCAGCACACTGCTTCCCTTCTTCACACCCAGCAAACATTGTTATTTATGAGACACAGCACTAAAACAATGATGAAAATGCAGGAAATACAGCTTTTCAGCTCACAGTCTGGACTGGAATGAGTTCTTACTGAGCACACTGCCCACCCTCTGTGTTTCCCCAAGTTCTGGGAGCCCAGGGGCAGGAGGAGCCCACTTAACAAACCTGTTTGCTGGGAAGCTGTAGGGAAGCAATAGCACCACAGCACTCGTGTGCCACGCTGTTCCTCCAGCAGACACTAGAAAGATTTGCATCTGCAACCTAGACCTGAAAACCCAAAATGAAGAGAAATGCCATATTTGGTGAAGCTTCTCCTTAAAATCCAGTGTTTAAATCTCGGAGACTCGATTACTTTAACGAGTTACTGTCTACTAAGAAATTTCACTATCATTTTTCATTGTTGTGGCTTCGTCAGAGTATAGCCTCTGCCAAACAGGCCCCACTCCCAAGCAGCAGATCAGTGTTTCACAGACCTGATGCTGACCCTAAAACAAGGCTGGCAGCTCCTCCAGGAGGAAGAGACGCCAGCTGGTCCCCCACCCAGGGCCCAGAGCTTCCGCCTCGCTCCCACTCCTGCCCTGCTCAAATCACAGCACTTTGCTCTTTCCAGGCAAACGCTGCTGTAAACAAAATTCCATGAGCTCACCACAAGGATTAAATATTTACAGCACAAACACATAAGGAAAACATTATAATACAAGTTAATAAATAATGAGGATGACATAGCTGCAACGCATGCTGTCATTCCACGCAGACAAGCAGTCATGGTTGGTCTCAGCAGTACATCAAACTCAGTGCTTGGGATCTTCTCCCTTTGGTCTTCACGGGTCCAGCAGCAGCACAGCCAGGCTTTGGGATTCAGTAGTAGATGCCTGAAGGATCCTTTCTGCAGTCCACACTGCAGCATGTCAAGCTCATGTCATCCCTCACTTCACCTCAAAGACACAGTGCAATTGGGTCATCCAAAACCCCACCAAAATTCTGGAAAGCCACACAGGAAAGCAGGCATGTCCTCTCACACTTAACAGTCACAGTTCCCTTACAAATTGTTCTTCAGCCTCAGTATTGAGTTTTCTCACTGAAATACATGGCAGTATCAGCCTTTCCATGTAATCGCCATGCAAATACAGATCACTGTACTGTCCAACAATCATTGCTGGACAACCATTGATCTGTCATTTGTACTGAGGTAACATGAAAGCTTTACCAGGAAACAGAAGCAATTCTGCAGGAGGAAGAGCCTGCTATGAAGCAAGCAACAACCTATATTACAGTCCTTAGAGGTATCTCACAAAGAGCTATATACAATTTTCAAACAGCTTGTTCCAGTGCATTTGTAACTGTGTCAACAGTTTACAGTTCTGTTAAAAAAAAAATAATTACATCCTCTCCTGGAGGATGTTCATCCTTTGATTGGAACATCCTGTAGGTGTTGCAATCTTGATTAAAGATAATGAAGTATTCTGCTGGTTTTCTGAAAGTGTGATCAGATGTATCTCATCATCCCAAAGCTAGCTGAAGAGTTGGTACACCGAGAATGCTGCCTGCTCAGCAGCAGTTCTTCAGTCTTTTGGTTCACAATAAAAGCTCACCATAAACAAAACACACGTAAGTGCTCACATTTCGTCCAGTGCAGTAAAGGAAGACATAATTACAAGTTTACATAATTACAACTGGAGGAACTTGGGTTTCCTGGGTTCTTCAGGATCCCTTTTAGTGCAATTCTTGAAGTCAGTGGGAAACGGAGAGCAATTTCAAACAGGTGAGGGCTGTCCTCTGCTAACAGAAGGAGAAGCACAGTCTTGGGTCTTGGCTTGTCAAACTTTCAGCGAGGCCCTTGGGCACTGGATTGTCCCACAGCCTGCAACAACAGCAAACACATACATGCAGGACTTGGCATGGTGGACCAGGAGGTGGCACACCCAACACAGCAGTTAACTGGAAGAAGCAGCTTTGGATTTTTATAAAAGCTGGTCCAAAAGTGAGACAGGAGGAAAGCAGAGTCATGTCTCAGCAACACAGCAGCAATTCAGCAGCTGCCTGCCTGCTAAGATGGACTCATTGATGTAGGCTGGGAGACGTTAAGGTTTTGAAATGTCCTCAGGCCAGGGCTTCCTTTTGTTCCAGGACTTTCTCTGGCCTGGCAAACCCTCAGTTTCCTTGGCTTGTGTCTGGATGCCCTGCAGCATTCGAATCCATGCAAGCCAGCCTGGGGCAGCAGGCCAGCACAAGACACATCTCTCCCAGGACTGGTCACCCCAGCTTTCCCTAAGTGGGCCAACACTCAGCCTCAGCCCTCAGTGACACCCACTCACCTTACAAACTGAATTTCTGGGCACCTGACAAGTTCCTCTGCCAGCTTTGTAGCACCACAGGCACCAATGCGATTTTTCTCCAGGCTGTTTTTAAAAACAAAAAGAGTTTTAAAAAGCAAAAACAAATCAAGAGCAGAAAACAGCAGAACCATCGCTGCCTCTTTTCTCTTGACTAAGAGCTATGCTTTTCCACAAGCACAGCAATGTTCCACAATGGACACCAGCCTCGTCCTGATGACCGCAGCCCTATTTATACATGAAACATGCACTGTTGCCCACAACCTCCTTCTAGCAATAGGACTTGTAAGCTCTACTGCGTATTTTCCCTGCTCAAGACAAACAAAACTCAGTTCCCGATCCCATGAACCACAAACTATTATTTTTGTACAGCTGAGGGATGGAAGGCACATACTATATGTTCCGAAGGGCCAGGGGGAGGGAAGCAGATGACGGTCCATACAATGGAATAGCGCTGCACTGTGATGCCACTGGATCAGAGCTGAGTGGGTAACATCAAACCCAGATCCAGCACAGGAGCAGCATCAGTGCTTCCCGTGTTCTCCTGTGGCCCAAGACCCCCTGTTTGCCCACTACAGCCTGGGTTGTGCATTTCTTGCCCTGCCAAAGGCTGTCTGAGAAGGGTACTCATCTAGACCACCCCAGACACCAAAGAGAAGTAACAGACTGCAAGCAGCAGCTCACCTGAGGCTGTTAGATGATATGACTCACACTCAAGGAATATCATTTTGTCTTTCCTGACTCAAACAGGAAGCATAGGCAGGATAGTTTTTGCTTAACAAAAACACCTCCACAGCAAACACCTCCAATTAAGTAAGTCTGCCTCAGCACCTCTGTGCTCTATGCATCACCCAAGCAAGGCTGGCCTTTAGCAGCAGGGTAAGCAAGCATTTGGATGGCAGAAGCCTGTCTGTCTGCTGCTCCTAGCATTCATCCCACAGGAGTACTGCAGCTGTAGGCTCAGTGCCACAAATACAAGTCTTCTGATGCTACCCTCAGGGCTGTACTCACTCTAACATCTTCAGCTTTTCCATCCCTGGGAGGATTCTGGCCAACGCTTGGGCTCCTCCGTCACCAAGGGCATTCCAAGACAATCTAAGACAGACAAGAAATCCCAGCCGGTGAGTCAGCCAAGCCCTACCAAGGGCAATAAGTTCTGGCTTTTACTTAATGCCTGAGATACCTGTGATCTCCATTCCCACCCATTCCCACACTCACATTATCTCCTCCATGGCAGGGCACTGTTGGAAGCCACGAGAGAGTAATTTTGAAGCATCATCAGTGATTCCACAGAGTTTCAACCTGGAGCAGAAGAGAGAGGGCGCAGTGTGCTGGCATCAGAACTGGTGGGAATCTGGCACCAGCACCATTTGTAGCTGCAATGCTACAAAGCCATGCTCTGCCCAAGCAGTTCAGTGCCCTGCTACTCACTCAATCTTCCGGAGGTGCTCAAAATGCAGCAGTCCCTCAGACAGGGCATGGATACTTCCTTCCCCAAGGTCGTTTTCAGATAAACTGTAAGAACAGTGGGAAACTGGAGTTAAGACATTATACTAGAGTTAGCAACTGGTGGAAGGATTGCCTTCCATGAGGCCACCCTGAGCAGGAACAGAGCCTAGATGCAGCCCCATGGGTTGTGGGCTGAAATGCCTCCCGCCTGCAGAGCAATACCAGATGTTTGGCACCATCCCCAGTGCTCCTGCCACAACCCACCTTATCTCTTCTAACAGTCCACATGCCACCAGGGCTCTGGCCAGCTCCGTTCCTCCTGCTGGCCCGATGTCATTGTGCTGCAAACTAGCCAAAGAAACACAAGTATTGGAGGATTATTTTAGAATAAAGCTGTAATAAAAGCTTACATATAACTTGCCAAGAAGAAAGCTGCAGCATCTTTTGAATCAATGTCTCATGCTGATCGGTGTTCCTGCTGCTGCCAGGGATACCTGGCCCTAAGGACAAGCAGCTCACTGATTTTGCCCGTGTTCAGAACAAAGGAGCACAATTAGCCAGCTGATGCAAAAGCAAATGCTGCATGGCACCACTGGGAGCCTGCCTCCAGCTCTGTGCCCACGGGATCAGTTTGAGATGGTGAGGAACAGCATTAGGAACAAAAGTGGATGGGCCTCTGCAGATTTCCCAACACCTTCCCAGTGAAAACAAGAACCTACCCAGAGGATTGAAGCCTCTCATCACTGGGATTGCTTCTCTAAGTTGTGTTTTGATGATACTTTAGACAGGATGGAAAACATGACTCTGCTAACTGAGCCCAGTGACCTCTTTTAGCTCATGGATTTCTTGCTTCGCTACTGCAGTGTAGTCTGAGAAAGTCCAACATGTTGGAGCTCTAGAAAGACTCCCATATATGGTTTAAAAATGTAACACCACTGAATTCAGCATGAAAAATGACTGAAAGGTACCTGTACAGAATAGTGAAGGGCCACAAAAGCTGTTCATATTTATGTTTACATTACATCAGAATAGGAAGATAGACATGGTCTGTCATTTTATGTCAGTAGGTCAAAAACAATTAAAAGGGTTGCTTTACTGAAAATACAATGTGTGGTTCATCTCTAAGATTAATGCTGCAAGAGATTACACAAGAACAGTCGATGTGACAACCAACGGTGGAACGACTTCAGATAAGAAATAATATCGTTAGTGTTTGATGCAGCAGGGTAACTAAAGAGGGTTTCTCAATCCTGAGCCCCATAAGAGCTCGGTGCACCACTTCAGTCTATGCCTTGTCTCATTTTCAGTGCCTTCTTTCGGCCGTCCAGCTAATTCCCAGGCTGACACTTACTGCAGGATCTTCAGCCTGTTCATGCGAGGCAGACAGAGGGCAAGTTTCACCACTGTCCCATCTCCAAAAGCATTCCTTGATAGTCTGGAGGGGGCAGAAATGAAATGTTACTTAAACAGAGCCTCATTCCTCAACTGTGTGTCATCCACACAACTCTGTGACCTCCATTCCTCACCCACATGTGCATGGGACTGGGCTGTAAGGAGCTGGGGATGGGCAGAAATAACAAGGAGGTCTGAAATCCTGCAGCAGAAGTAGAAGAGTGACGTAAAACCCACTACATTCACACAGTGGTGATGCCTCTGGCCATCACCTTAATGCTATGAGAGTCAGCCAGAAAACAGAGCAAGTGACTCAGATTTGCTGTTCCTAATTTCTTAAGCACCACATGTGCTGCACAGCCCATGTGTCTGTGACACTGGCTGTTCAACTGCAGATCCATCCCTACTGATGCAGTCTGTACAGTTCTTGGGAACCTCCAAGCCCCCAAACCTCCCACACCCAGCACCATGCATTCCTACCCTACACAACTGTGATTTTTTACCTTGCTCTCGTAAGAATCGGTGCTAAAACTGATCTTGGCCTTACTGGAGTCAGAATAGACTTGGTTTCTATGCCTTGATTTTTGCCCTGCTTCTTGAAGGGACATTGGAAATGACCAAATGACCAACTTACATTAGCTCCTCGAGGTGCTTGCAATTGGCAAGAGCTTCCATCAGCTTTTCTCCTCCAGCAGGACTAGGACAGTTCCCTGAGAGGCTAAAATAAGAACAAAAGACTCTCAGTGACTGAACAAGAAGCAGAACCTACCAGCTTAAGATACCTCTCTGTGGTCTGGGATAATGGGAGCTTTGGATCTCTGCAGCAACAGGCTACATGGGGCTGCAGCAGTTTGACCTGAGAAACAGATCTCTGGAAAATGACCCGGGGATTTGTCCTGCATTTTCCTCAAGCACTGAACCACAGGTGCCCCAGCAGATACCAGGGTGAAGGAGCAGTTTTTCTGCTACCAGACAGAGCCTTTTTCCTCATTTAAGTAATTTCAGGTTTTCAACTCCAGAGCTGAACTTAACAGATAGTCTGGGTGTTCTCAATCTCATTCCCCCAGAGGAGGAACTGCATGGATCCACATCTCAGAGCAAGAACCTCGTCTGAAGACAGTATCCTTGCTCTGATGAATTCCCAATTCCACCTCTACTTCCACCAGGAAAAGAAGAGCAGTGCAGCAACTCCGGGACTATCACTGTAGGAGCCCTGTGCAGGGTTTCCAAAGAAATGCACTGCACAGATATGAGACTTGTATGATTCCTCACAAGCTTGTGGGTTCACTTTCCAGGACACAACCAAACCGTGGATCTCCCTTTTCAAGCAACTAGCAAAGTATGGCAAGTGTCTCTGCCTCTGGGGATGGCTGCGTGAGGACAGGGCTGGGACCTTCACTCTCAGCCTCTGCACTGGCAGAAAAATTTGATGCCAGACCCAGATGTACACAGGCAGGAGAAGGAAACACCTTCCATTAGTTTTGTACATTTTGTTTGGTGTCTTCAACTACATGGAAAAGACTGGAAGGAGGCGGAACGCTGTAGGCAGGAAGGCAGCAGAGGGCTCCCTGCCAGGCTTCCCCACCAACTGGCAACAACACCAAATCATTGCAAACAAAACAAAGTGACTCACTCGATTCTCTTCAAGTTTTGCATTTCCAGCAGGACAGCAGCTATATTTATCAGGCCTAGATCTCCAATCTTGTTGTGGCCTAAACTTCAGGAAAGAGAAAAAAAGGCTGTGTTGTAAAGGAAAATGCTAGGCATCACAGTATGACATCTTGTTTAACGTCTCACATCTGCTGGATGATCGCTTTGACCTTGACAGCAGAATCAAAGAGCTGCTTGTCTTAACATTCTTGTGAAAGACTCATAGCTGTTAATGAGGCATTAAAAAAATTACAAACAGCAATCAAAATCACTGGGTCTTGTTAAAGGGTGGGAAATTACTTCAGCCAGAATTCCAAGGCGCAGCTGGTCTTCCAAACTGCTGTGGTAGAGAAGGGACAGGACCTGGCTACAGGGAGATGGGGCGGGGAGGGGGGCAAAAAGTCAGAGCAAGCTCTAACTAATGACCTTCTCAGAGCAGGGAAGTGATGGATTTGAGGTTCTCCCAGGAGAAAAGGGGGGTCTGTGCCCCACAGATTTCAGAGAAGATTTAATTACAGAGGCTCCATTTAACCCACCTGCAATGGAGTGGCATTAGACTAAACTCTCCCCTTTTCAAAATCAGGCTCTGATTTCCTTTAACCCAAGGCACCTTATACACAGCATTTTGTAACCACCCTGTTTTTGTGTATAAGCACATTGGGATCTTAGCAAATGTCAGCGCTAAGGGTCACCTCTCTGCCAAGGAGAGACTGCAAGCAAGGAAAAACTTACTTGATTTCTTCCATGCAGCGCATAGTCCTCAGGGCTTCTACGAGTCTGGAGCAGCCATCGTCACCAATGCTGTTATGGTTCAAGCTGGAAAGGACATCCACAGTAAAACATTTTAGTTACCAGTTGAGAGGATGGACTAGCAGTGAGCTGAGGTCACATACTCACATCAGCCTTTTCAGAGATGGCATTTCACAGAGTCCAAGCACAAGTTTCGGAATGGCAGCATCACCGAGCTTCATGTGGCCCAGGCTACAAGATGAAAGAACACAGGAACAACTAACTGCTCATGGCAGCCATGTGAGCACTCAGAGCAGAGGAGAGCAGTACAAGGGCAGAAGAGAAATGGAAGTGTGTCCTAGTCCCAGTGAATAGGTTTCAATAATACTGGATGCTTTTGGATGCTGATAAAATACCAAGAATTCCAAACCTTGTCTCCCCACCCATCCTTCATTACAAGTAAAAAGGAACTGCTGCTTTTTCCCTGTCTGAAGCCTGTTTGTAGTTCAGGAAGAAGAAAGGGTGTAGTTTGATTAAAGCTTCAAGAAAGGTACAGCAGACACCAGCATCCGATATACTCACTTGAGCTCTTCAATAGCCTGGCACCTCTGCAAGCCTGTGATCAAGCAGTCAATTCCAGCTGGTGTAAAACTGCAAGAGGTCAGCCTGCAAAACAGCAAGGATCAAATAAGCACAGTTCTTAGCACAATGTAGAAGAGGAGCTTACTTCTTCGCTGCCCTATCTCATATCTACTGTACACAGGGCTGTGAGGACTGGGTAGGTCAGATCTTCAAAACACAGAATGTGCAAGTGCCAAATAGCACACAGTGCCTCTGGCCACTAACCCCCAGCATTTCACTGGGTAGAGATACCCTCTGCAAGTCTCCCTCCCATTTACATGCAGCTAAAGGGGCTGTGAAAAGGATTCAATGCTGTTTATACCAGACAACCTATTATACACAGCAGGGCAGAACAGAACGATATACAGTACATACAAGAGCCAAGGTCTCGATCTCAAATTGCTTCCATTTCAAAAAAAAATAAAAATAAAAAGGAAAAGCAAAAACCTCAAGACATGACACCTCTACAACCATCTCCAATGCACACTGCAGAGTGCTGCTCAGTGCTCAACTCAACATGGCTCAGCAGAGATCACAAAGCTCATGGCCGTACTCCAGACAAAGAGCATTTCAGAGAGGATCGGGGTGAGGCATGGGGTTGAACAAACTGTAAAGCATAAGGAAGAAATCCCAGCTGGAGACATACTCAAACTTCTTCAGATCTGGAAGAGGTAGCAAAATACTGACTAGCATTTCTGTGTCATCGTGGAATTCAACATGAGACCATCTGCAAGAACAGAACAATGGATGTGAGAAGATGATCCACTGGTGACAAAAGGTCAGCATTAAGCCCACAGCTAAAGCACCTTTATTGTTGGGACACTCATGTAATGTCAAGATATTGACGCATGATGAGGCCCCACAGTAGCTCCCAGCCACGATAGGGCTGCGCAGATTAGCTGGTCAGAGGGGGGAGTTAAATGCTTTCAGAAGATCCCCAGGAAGCCTCTATGGGGTCTTTTCTATTACCCATCCAAACACTGTATTTAGGAGACCTAGAGGACAAGCACGGACCTTGCACTGGCCTCTCCCCTGCCCTCCTTGATTTCCTCCATGTAGTGCATGTTCTCAGGGCTTCTGCAAGTCTGGAGCAGCCAGCACTACCAATATTACTATGCTTCAAGTTGGAAAATGCGTTACTCAATATGAGAGTAATACATCCCCATCCTGGCCATAAAAAGAAAATCTACTCCTTTTCTCCCCAGAAAGTCTTCTGAGATGCCTAATGACTCACCTCAGCTCCTGAAGCTGGGTGCATTTCTCACGAACTCTTTGGTAGAAGCAAGCCTGTTTGATTTCTGGCTCATTCAAATTCAATCTGTGAGACAAAAAAACACCATCAGCATCAGTGTCTATCAGCAGTTCCCACTGTTGTACACGGTGTTCCCTCTGCAGCAGCTGGAGCCCCTGGAGATAGGCTTAGGAATGGGTCAGGGCTTTGGAAGTGCCCTCTCTGAGCAAGCTTCCCTTTGCCTGTGCCATACAGAGGTGTCCCAAAACTGAACACGTGGAGCTGAGAGCCTCAGATACTTTGAAGTATTTGTCATCACAAGGTGAGCAGCAGAATAAGCTGAACAAAGAGATGCCTTCTCACCTGCTAACGACTGATCCCACCTTCTCCAGGCAGTGTGGGAGCCTTACCCCTAGCTGGAAGAGGCTTTTCTCTTTACATATCCTGGAAGGCAGAGATCAGAGAACATCATGCATTTACTTTGCTGTCCAGAACAAAAATCAGGAGCACAAAAATCTCAGGGGTAGAGATTATCATTCATGCTAACCACCCATCTCTGAATGGATCTGCAATGTTTAAATTAATTCCTGGGCACCCTTTCTCTCATGGAAGATCAAGAACAGCATTTCCTTTCCACTTATCCTCCTAAATTAGGTGACCACAAACTTTCCAAGAACTTCTATCCGCCAGACATTTGGGTCTGTTCAAGTTGGCTGATGGCTTAAAAATGCAATACAAACAGAGAACAGAGAAGAAAAGAACAAGTGAAGGTGCTGGCTTCAATACTATTCTCTTAAGACATCCAGAAGATACTAGAAGTTGAGCTGCTACTTACGTGATCGCAGTGATGTTTCCATGGGCCTGGACAGCCAGCTCAAGAAGGCTTGTGACACTCAACTTACATACCCAGGGCTCTTCTATGCTGCAAAGCACAATACAACAGAACTGCTTTATTCACATGCACAGATTCATCTCTGCCTCTGGCAGCTGAGTGCTCAGCACCCCACATAGACGCAGAGGCTGCTTTGCTGATCAAAGTAATGTCTGCAGAGGAAGCAGGATGCAAATGAAGAACAAATAGAAGAGGATGTAAACTTCAGCTTCTGTCTGCATATCACTGACAGCAACAAGAAGAATCCTGGCTCTCCTGGCTCTAATGTTAACCAGCAGAACTGTGGGATGCTCTGGTGAGGACACAGTGCAAAGGGTGTTCACACAGAATTAAACCCTTCTTTGTAAGGCAGGTAGAAGCCTACCAAATCGGAACAGTTTTACAGTTTCACATGATGCTTCGTAATGAATGAAGCAGATAAAGCTGTAATACAACTTAGAATCCTGCATGGAAATTTCTCAGGCCATCACTACCTGACTTATGAAGCACAGTTCACTGTTGCTGTTGATGAAAGACCTTAAGATTATCAGAGCAACTCCACATCAATATCTAAAGCAGCACAGTGTCATCATACCTGATTTTTAGAGGACCTGAGGTTTTGCTCAGTGAACGTAAAAGCCCCTCTGCAGCATCGACTGTCACGTTGTTGTTGGAGGATCTAGAAGTAAAGATGATTGTAATGAATGGCTTACAAACAAGCCCAATGGGTCCAAGCAGACCTTCCATCAGCCCTTCACCCACATGCATTCTGTCAGACTGGTGCAATTCTCCAAGACCAACCACAGCTTTTCCAAGTGCTCTGGCTGAAAGCTGCATTCTGTGAGCCTGAAAGGATGCAAAAGAAGAAAAGTGTTAGTTCTTTACGATCAGTTCAGGCTTTCTGACTCAGAAATCTCAGGCACAAATCTGTATTGTTTACCTCAAAATCTTTCTTGGGTCATCTCTGCTTGTCAGCTTGATGATTAAAGTTGCCTTGGAGCACAGACTGCACAGAGAAGAGATACAGGTGTAGGATTTGGAGAGAAAATAACTATTTACCCAATGGTCAGAATTCAATAATACATCAGGCTGCACACAGCAATGCAGCATAGCAGTGACAGAGTGACCTGGCCCAGCTCAGGATGAGAAACCAACTCAATGCTTCAGTAAGGTCTCACTAATGCTAACACAGCACTGATAGTTAGAGAAGCAGTCCTGATCTGCCCTGATTTCATCTGCCTCCTCCAGCCCCTGCACTCTCTGCTCCTCTGCAAAGCTTTGGGGAGAGCTCAAACAGAAAACTGAGCTGCTTAAGTATAACCCTGCCAAGAGATTTGGCACCTACATTCAAAAGCAGGAATGAATGAAAGTGCCCTTAGTTCAGTTTGGTTGACAGAGACTAACTCTGAAATCTCAACTTACTAAAGTGAATTAGGAACCACATTCTTTAGGAAGCAGATGCTGCCCTTGCTCTGAGGAGGGTTTATTTACAGATCTAAGCATAACAAGAATTATGACATATGTAACCTGACTATGTGTGTCTTTATACACAAAACTACCTGGCCCTGTGGAATAACGTTCTGCTATCTTCCTCTTTGGCAGCCATGTTTGGCCAGTAGAAATGGACACAAGCAAAAGCTCTGCACGCACGTATATGTAGAGTTAGCTCAAAATGTGGCCCTTGTTTTCTAAACCTGAAGATCACAAACTTTAGGATAATTAAGTGGAAAAAATGTAGGGAAGAGTCAGGAATGAGTGAGGAGACACATACCTGACCTGAACTTCAGTGGTATTTCCAGAAGTAGAAAAGGCATTTATGAGATGCAAAACTCCACGCTGAGAAATCCTATTATGGCTGAGACTGCAAAGAAGAGAACAGAAAGGTGTTAAGATTCAGGGCTGTCCCCAAGCTCCTTAGCCAGAGAGGTGAAATTCCAGTTCAAAATTCAAGCTGGCACTGAAAGCAGAGCAGGAAGAAACCCCTCTGAGACACAGCCAACTTCAAGAAGTCAGTGTGCTCAGAGAGGTGAGTAACTGAAGACCTGGGGGATCGAGTCAGTTTCTATCACAGTACATGTGAAGGGCTCTTGAGCTGTACTCTGGCTCACCCAGACCTTATCTCCCAAGGTAGGACTGGGTAAAAAGCATGACAATCAGCTTCAGGATGCACTGTGTTTGAGAACCTTTCTGCTCGTGCACCTCCTGATGCATTTGAAGTGAAAAGGGCTCAGGAACTTCCCTGAGCCTGCAGATTCACAGCTGTTTCTTACTTGAGAGAACAGGTAATGGGCACTCGATGCAAGTGGTCCAAGAGGAACCTCAGGCCTTCATCTCCCAGCTGATTCCTGGAGAGACTGAAAGGCAAAAGGACAAAGCTATGAACCCAAACTCGAGTGGTAATGCTACTCTGAGAAGCTTCAAAGGAAAGGGGATACTTTCTGGATTTAGATCCCCTCTCACCTTTTAAATTTTCTCCTTTGTGAACTACTCTCCTACAAAACTACCACCTGCATGAACTCCGGGGCAAGCTCAGATAAAGAGCTCTGAGTGCTGTCTCAAAGAAGAGCTCAAAGAAAGCAACAAATACCTCATAATGGCCACAGAGTAAAAGCCCCAAGGTTGCTGTCCTACACAAGCTCAGGCCCTCTTAGAACATACATAAAGGAGCCATGTGATTACTAATCAATTTCTAAATCTAAAGTCTGAAGGAGGACACACACACAGGGAAACCAGGGTGATGTTGAGCCATGCTGACCCAGCATCTCTTGGATGACTCCTGCTCAAGGTGATGGTGACAACCCAACTGCCACTTACTCCAGTTCTGCCAGCCACCCATGCTGCTCCAGGACTCTGCAGAGCTTCTGTATCTGTCTTTGGCCAATGGCACAGTCAGTCAGCCTGCATAAGGCACAGCAAGAATTAAAGCCCATCCAGCCACTGAGGCTGCTGAATTGAGATCCAAAGCCTTGTTGACAAGACAAAGCTCCCCGACTACCAGCCCCCCAGTCTTTATATAGTAGGATATTTGAGTACTTGCACAAGCCTAATCAGAACAAATGACAGCCACTGTTGTATGTCAGTACCTGCAGGATGTCTTCTGGCTTTGCGTGCTTGTTCTTAAGTGTAAAAAAGCATTTTGACTTGACCTAAAGCAAACAGAAAGGATAGTCCTTCAGCAGTGCTCTTCAACGATGGCAGCTTTGTGATCCCTTTCAAGCTGAGCTGCTGGGCTCCAAGCAGCCCAAGAGTCTTACCGCACTTCCACCCTTCTGATGCGCTCACAGAGGTTGATTGAGTTGGCAAATAAGACAGCACAACATGGGGAAAACGTGTTGTTCCTAATACTGAAAAGGAGAGAGGAAGCAAAAAGAATAAAATCAGCTTCCAGGAAGAATGGTTCTTATACACATGGCTCCATTTTCCCACTGTCTCCTCTGAGATGCAAAAGCCTGGATCCACCCTATTTAATTCAACAACGGAAGGAAAGATTTAATGGCCCTGACCACGGACACCTGTTATGGATGCTGGAAATCATGCTCCAAGGGACTGTTTAAGCGAGGGTCATCAGGGACATGGGGCCTAGAGCAGGTATTTGTCCTCTGGTCTTTTCTATCTGCATTAATGCATGCATTAATTAAAAAAAACATTCAGTGCTGCTTTGGCTCTCAAATAAGACAGGTACAGATGTGAAGTGTTCTGAGCGAGCCTGCATTTTCTTTACCTATCTTGTTAACTTACTATTTCTGTCTAATGCTCCTAAGAGGTGCAGCACAATTGGCACTTTCTAAATGAATCCTTCATGGCAACACTCAAAGCAGAGACCCCAAACGTTACCTCAGTAGTGTCAGCTGGCATAGGTATGGCAGGAAGCTCAGTAATCTCTCAATGCTTTGGTCACTCAGTGCATTTCCAGACAGACTGTAAAACATGAAAGGAACCAAGCTACAGGGGAACCTGTGTAGGGATATCTGTGATACCAACATGCATGTAAAACCATTACATCCCAAAAACCTTATTTTTCCATGACTACAAGAGCATAAAAAGTTGCTACTGATGCACCTCCTGCAGGTAGTGCTGGTATTATGCTGGGTGTTTTAAATTATTCCTTATTACTCAATGTTGATTTTGAGCAATATTAATCTAATTTTCCTAGTGCCCATCTCCTGCCTGCAGTGACCAGCTTTTCAGGAGTTCATGGCTTACTGGCCAGGTGCTCTTTGGATATACTGTAAGTCTGAGCCTTCAGGAGCAGAGGCCAACACTTCTGAGTCTGAGGAATACTATGAGGATGCATCATGTTCTGCAACATTTACATACAGACATACTAGGCTTAGGAGAGCCACAGGCACGGCTCCATGAAGGAGAGCTGCTGACCTCATCTCTGAATCCATATCTGTGGGCTGGAGAGACAGACAGAGTTGCTGAGTGCACAACACTTACTTGATTTCCGTCAGCTGGGGACACTGTGTCAGTATCCGGCACAGCCTGGTCACATCCTCAGGACCCACCGTGCAATCCCTGAGACTGAAGCAAACAAAGCACTCAGAAGCTCAGCATTTCCCATGACTAGAGTGTGAGGACATCCCGTTCATATCCCTGAGCCACATTCCTTAGGACAAGCCCCTTAGCAACCCTCTTACTTCCACTACATCTATTTTGCTATCTGCAATCTAGGGCTGTGAAGTCAAAATCTGTAACAACCAGAGGATTGTTATTGACTCTGAGTTGATTCAAGAGAGCCAGGCCACCAAAATACTATATTACTGCAGGTGTGGCCCCACTACAGATACATCATAGCTACTTGAATTGTCTGGACAGCACCTTAAGCTGCTCAGCACTGTTGAGTGCATTTCTCACAGAGCAATGTTGAGATGGGAGCCTCCTGTCTCATTCTCCAAGAAGGAAATCATAAACATCTCACTGGCAAGCCTCCATGGGATGAATGCAGTAGTCAGCCAGGCTGCACGTCATTATCTATGGGTACAATCTTTCCCTGTAGAGCATGGCCAAGCAAAAGATGCACTATTTATTTTCACATACACACTTGCAGCCAAGGTCACCCCAAGTCTATCCCAAGAAGGTGTATTATTCACCCATCTACCTCTAAGATATGACTGCATCCCTCCAGTCGCCCCACAGCACAAAGGCTGTTGGCCTAGGCTGATGCCAGCTGCCCTGATTTGTGTGAGGCTTTGTTGAATTATGCCAACCAAGACCTCGTGACCAAGTGTTATTTTGGTGTATGGACTCCCTGACCAGCTTTAACAGGGAGGAAGACTGAAGAGAGAGAAAGAGGCTAAAGACAAACATATTCCAGCAGTGGCTCCATGTGGAAGAGATGCCATCTTTCCTTCCCAGACCCATTTCTTCACAATCAGTGGGATGCAAATGGGGGAAAGAAATCTCTTCCCAAGAGAGCAGAGTCTGCCTCTGAAGGCAGGCTGAACACAGGAGAGTTCCCTGTGCCCAGGGAAGGAGAAACAGCTGGAGGCACAGGTCTGGTCCACACATTACACTACAGACATGTCCCATAGCCAACTCTCCCTACATTCTGTGTGACAAAAGGAAGCTGGGCTGCCATACCGAAAGCACTGTCCATTTGTTACGTGCTTTGGATGCACCAGGAAACAACTTCTCCATCTGCTGGTCCTTCTGAGCCTGGGGAAAGAACAGTTTCTCCCATCAGCTGTGCTGATGTCATTGCCCCTGTGTAACTGCAGAAGGGCAGTGGCCTCATGTTCCAGTCTGCCTCCAAGCTCCACCCGCTCCGTGGTCTGCTGTTCCCAGAACAAAGAAGGGTCTTAGAATCCCTCTTCCCAGCCTTCAGAGCACTGCATTGACGTGCCACTGTGGGCCTTTGCTCTGACCTGGCATATCCCTCATCACTGGGATACTGCTGTCTGCTCCACAGCCTCAATCAGGCCTAAAGGATCACCCTGCTCCCACCACCACCACTGGAGCTTGCAGCCAAACAACTCTTTAATTAACACAACCTGGGGACACACACATCTACATTTATATGAGATCTTGTAAGGAGGAGTTTGAAAGGCTTTGAATGGATCAGTGGATGTGATTTTACCTGATTCTGTCCCCAAAGGTTAGATGAACCACCTGCATGTGTCCTAAGCTGTAACCAGAGCAGAACAGAATTAGGATGGAGTTTGAAGTCAAGAGCTTCTGTATTACTCCTGAAAACACACAGCTTGAGGTCTTATAGCAGAAAATGACAGGAAAAGTACTCTTGGTCATACCTGAGGTCCACTGTTTCAATGTGTTCCAGTGTACATAAGGACTGAGCTAAGCAGAACACAGAGCTCAGGGAGATCTGATTGTTATTTAGCCTACAGGAAGAAGAGAAAAATCAGCTGTGGCAAGCAAAACTATCAATTTATACTGTGTCACCCAATAATAGACATCCTTGTCCAACACCCTCAGGTGCTTCTCTCTCACCTTCCTGCGTGTGCTTTCAAGCTTCTGAGTTCTGCAGACCCAACTCCTGCAGAGCTGAGCTGTGGCTCCACAGAAGTCCCCAACAAGCACTAGAGCCAGCTCAGTGAAGGATGTGGGTCAGAGAAGGACCTAGTCCAACCCTACTGCTCAGAGCAGACTGCTCAGGACATCGTTTTGAACATCTCCAAAGATGGAGAATCCAGTCTCTCTGGGCAATTGCATTCAGTGCTTGACTGTGCTCAACAGAAAAGTTTTTTTCTTAGGCTTAAATGAAATTCCTTGTGTTTTAAAATAGTGATGCAAGGCAAGAATCTGTACTAGAATAGAGATGAGGAAAGACCAGAGGGCGCAGCAGATCCACACTTGCAAAACATAAACTGTCACTTCACTTGATCCTCACAGCCCTTCCTAAATATAGACTGTGCTTCCAGTAACAACACTCCCACAAAAACCCATCCACGAGTAAAGAGAAATGTGAGCTACTCACTTGAGTGACCTTAACATTTTCAGATTCGGGAGGAACTGCAACAGCTGTGCAAGTCCTTCATCTCCCAGATAATTATTTGAGAGGCTAGGATTTAAAGAAAGGCATTTAATTTTCACAGGCAAAAACAACAAACACCATTAACTCTTAGCAGCAAGAGCTCTGAAAGCAGAAGGCCTGCATTCTTCATCCTCTGCAGGTTTGGTCCCAAATGGCCCCAGGGCCAAAAACACAAGGCAAGATTTTACAGCTTCTGTGCCACCTGAAGGCAGGCCAAGTGATCAAACAGCCCCTTTCTGGATGTGTAAGCTGTGACCTTTGCCTTCAGAGAGCACTACAACTTCATGCCTCCCTGACTAAGGATACCAGCCCACATAAAGCTGTGTCTATGCCACATTCTCTGTACAACACAGTGGCACAGATAAATGGCATTTTCCCAATACCCCCACAAACTGCAGATAAAGTGTAGGAATTATGAAGGACTCACTCCAGCTCAGAGATGCTGCCACATTCCTTCAGGACTGCACACAGCTTCTCCAGGTCGCTGGCTTGAAAATGACAGTCTGTCAACCTAGGGGAAAAAGAGAAATCAATAGTCCAGCTTCCATTGCATTTCCCCTACTAAGAGCAGCAAATCCCTGCAGTGCCACAAGCTCTGTCACCACCAGTCTTCTCCACCTGCCACGTGGAAGCGGACGCAGTACCACACAATCACCACGCTGATGCTGTCAATGAGAAAGCACAGCCCACAAGCTACTTTGACTGCTATAGAAGCCCACAAACACTAACCACAGAGCTTCTAGAGCTGCAAGCTAGGACTGTGAGCACAGTGATGACTGAATGGGTCTTTACCAGTTCTCTTGCAATTCGCCATTCGAACTCGGAGCTGCGGGTTTCATCAGCTATAGGATACAGACATGGGGAACGAAGGAAATAGGATGGAAATTACCAACAGTACCTTATTTTTTTGGAGGGAATAGGTGTCTGGTTTTCTTTGTCATCTCGTTGGTCATCAGTAGGGTACAAAGGCTCTTCCCTACTAAGTGAGCACAAAACCAGACAAGGATAAAACACTCAGGCTTCAGCAATTTAGCAGATCCCCAAAGCTCATCCCCAGGTAAAGATACCCACACCCATATCCTTTCCATAGCAGGCTTTTCTTTCTTTGAGTGAGTATCCCAACACTCTGAGAGTGCAGGAGGCTGGGGACAAGAGGAACATGACAGACTTCCCATCTAAGCTACAATTTTAAGGAGCATTCAGCTTTTCCCTGAACATACTGTGCACAAAGACTGTCTTAGCAAAAGGAACCTGGTCATAAATAAACAAAGCATCCAAATACCAAAATATCTGAGTTTGAATTTCACCTGGTGCCTTACAGAAGCTAGTGGAAAACATTCAAAATAGCTAAGAAAACCAGGGGGGAGTAGTAAGTTCAGATTCAGAGGAAAGGAAGAAAGAACCCTCTGGTGCCAAAAGTGGATGTAAGAACTAAACAAGATGCTGGGAAATAAAAGAAAAAAGAAAAAAAAAACACGTATGTCCACGCACATCTTACCCAGGAGGAGGGGAAGCAAATTCTCCATCTTCTGTAAACCTCAGAACTGTAGTGTTATGATAAAGGCTGAGTAAAGAAGAAAATAAATCAATCAATGGCACATTTTGGTTACTGAAATTAATTCTTTTTTCTGAATGTTTGGTGTTGGTAGAGATCTGTTCCTAACGCCTCAGTGCTATTGATCATTTAAACTATTTCCCAAAGCAAGCAAAAGATCATCTCCATTAGCTTTAAATCCTGGCTGGATAAAACTACGCGATATCTGATAACTCAGTTTCTCCAAACAGTTAGAAAAAATGCAGACAAAATTGTTGCACAGGAATGCTAGGGTGTCTCCAAGGGAAAATAGTAAGAGGAAAACTTTCAGCTCGGCTCCAGGAGATGTCACCATTTCTCATACTCCACAGAGACTGTCTCTCCAAAACTTCCCAAGGCAGAGCACAGAAATGAGTCTAAAACTCAATCCATGCATGCCCCAAAGCACTGCAGGGCACACAGTCCTGCACCTTCTCAAATTCTGGATGGTGGCCCAGATAGAATCACCTTGCAATGATGTGTCATCACAGGTAAATGGTAGTAACCATCTTTGCACACATTCTTTACCTGCCCCTATCCTAAGGTGAGTTAACACAGCTCTCAGAACCCAACTCTCAGACCTTGGGATTAACTTCAGACAGGATTCCCCAAGACTTACATACCTGACTTCCACCTCCACCACCTTCTGACAGGTATTCACTGCCTTCAACAGACTGTAAATGCCGTTAACAGAGAGCAGGTTGTGACTCAGACTAAGAAAGAGAAAAAGGCAAATGTGGTTACTGAAATGACACATGCAATGAACACACAGAAGGACTGTCTTGATGAAAGCAGTTATGACTGCTGCATGCTTGGACCCACTGCACTACAAAGTGACATGGAGCAAAACACACAGGACCACTACTCCTGAGAAAGGGATTGTAATAAAATGGCACTTTGGATGCACTCAGACCTATTTCTGAGTGATACTCTTACTACGTGACCAGCTTCAGCCTGAGCAGCCTCTCAGGATGAATCCCATCCTTCCCCAGCAGTGCTCACAGCTGCTTCTGCAATGCTGGTCTGGGTGAGGTCTTTGCCTCCTGACCTCTTATTCAGCACCCTTCTGTAACCCAAGCTCAAGAAAAAAAAGGGCAATTTGGTTTTGTATAAGGCAATACTTACTTCAGCTGCTTTGAAATTGAAATCCAGGAAAGGCTTTCCAGCAGGAAACTGCAGCCTTCATCCCCAAGCTTGTTTTCTGATAAGCTGAAGCATTTTTCAGTTAGTGAAGACAGTATAAACAACAAAGCCCTCAAAATCTACTTGCTTTCCCTAAGTTTTTTTTTAATTATTTTTTTTTGCCTGGGCAGTTCTTTTTTTTTCAGAGCAATCTCCCCTATATATCTCTGCACAGAACAACTCCAGACTAAGAGTTTTATCCCTAGAGGAGCAAGATTCATGTCTTAGTACCAGAAATATCTAACATTATAAAGAACTTAATTGGAAGGGCAAATCAAGAAACCAACTGAGCAAGTGTTTACTGCCCCTTGGAAGGAAGGATTGAAGGAAGGATGGCAGGAAACACTGGATAAGAAAGTTCTCCATCTCAATTTCAAGTTAGAGAGCTGGAAAATTGGAGTTTAGTTGTCACAGGAATCAAAAGCTGCTCAGCATTCAGCTCCCACTGAACCTCACCAAAAATCCCTACTGAGATCTCACCAGACACAACACAGTGTGCTGGGTTCCTCCCTTGGGGTCTCACTGCCTTCTGTTTCTAACACACCCTGCTTCCTGCCCACACTCATAGCAATGGCACAGGGAGGAAAGGTGCACTTACTCCACTTCAGAGAGGTGTGGGTAGCTCTGGAGAATGGACACAATCTCCTTTGCATGTTGTGAGGACAAGCTGCGAGCCTGCAAGCTGGGAACAGAGAAGGTTAACGAGCAGTGAGGGGACAGTGGGAGCTGGCATTTCTGGAGCCTCTCTCCAGATGAAGGCACGCAGAGCCAGGGCTGAGAGGGATGTTTTCCAGCCTCAGCATGTGCAGACAGCACTCTTGAGTTTTCCTGTTCTCAGAAAGCCAATACTCTCTGCTGGAGGCATCAACCCATCAACCAGGAGGAATTTCAGAGCCTTCTCTTACCACAACCTCAGATGTCTAGTTGGAGTCGCACATTCCTTGTTTTGTTCCCACTTCAAATCCAAAGACCTGCAACAAGCAAAGTATTTGGCCTTCAACATGCCTTCACAAAGCATTTGAGGAATCAGGAGCTGGTTAACATTTTCTCTGAGCTTTCTGGAAGAAAAAATGATTTATGGGCTCTGCCCAACCCTTCCAAGCCAGGCTAAATGATCTTCAAGGCCAGAAAACCCCCATCAGGAGATGGGAGCCATCAGCACAGGGAATGCCCACTTGGGATTTCTTTATATCTGAATCAACTCAGTTTCTGAGTTCCAAATCAAAGGCACTAGTAAGACACAGGATGCTTTGCCTACAAGTGAGGCTGTGCCACTACAGGAAGCTTTGCCAGATGCAAGGCAATCAGTTCTCCTGAAGTGGTTTAGAGTGACACTGAGCTGATGGTTTAAACCAGCATAACTGAATAAAGCACAACAAGCTGAACACAACCAAGTGTAGCTTCTCACCTTGGAACTTTCCCAGATGTGCCCGAGAAATATATTATCACAGTGTCCTTCCTGAAAATGAGACCAAAGCCCGTGTTAGGACACAGGTAGAAGGATGTCATTTCTTCAGCAGTGGAGCTCAGTAAGGACCAAAGCTGCTCCCTGCATGCTAAAGAGTCAAAATCTGCCATGTGAGCACGTTGCCACAGACAAGCTAAAAAGCAGCACCATACCTCTATGTTGGCACACACAAAAGAGAAACGTGGTTAAGAAGAAATGGGTTGTTTTGTTTTTTTTTTTGCAAAGCCAGCCATGTGTTGGACAGAGGTTCTGTGGAAACTCCATTCCAGCAAGAAAAATGAGAAAAAGCTGGATGCAGTGTGACTTCCCCTGAGTTACACCAAGGATTAACTTGGCCTATTAGACTTACGGCAAAAGCACATGAGCTAAGGTTTAAACATTTCTCTTTCATCCTAGACCTAAAAAAAAATTAAATCTGTTATTATGCTAGCTGGTGAAGAATTTCCTCACTGATACATTACAGAGCTTAAAAGCAAGTTTAGATTTTGTTACAGATGAAGAAATACCACATCTGCAAATCAATTTATAGACAAAAAGATCTATTAAAAAAATGCAAGCAGGAAATCCATAAGATGATTGATTCACATTTTGTGTTTCAAACAGAAACCAAAAAGGAGCAAAAGTCATCTTTCATTGATTTTGATTAATCCACAAATAACTGCAAAGCAGTTCCCACTGATAGAGCCATCACCTAAAGAGACAACGTGCTTTGGTAAGAGCCCTCATGCACTGATACCTGACATGTAGCTCAGTAGCATTCTGACACACAGTGACTTCTTTGGCCAAAAGGAGAACAGCATTCAAGGAAAGATTGTTCTTGCTCAGACTGTGGATGTGAGGAAGACAGTTTCAGATGCTGGGCATGGTCCTTTGTTACCCAAATGCCCTCTGTGCACGCTCCCAACACCCTGAAGGTTCTCCAAAACTCTCAGGAACACCCCTGAACCCACAATACCTGCATGCTTTGAGGATCTGCTCTTTAACCACACATTTATGCTGTTTCACTGCTTGTCGGACCTCACTAAACCTTTTAACATCTTGCTTCTACAGAACCTCAGGATCTCAGACCACCTCTGAACCTCAATGTAATCATTACAATAATGCTGTCTACATGTATCAGAAACATGTGAGGGAACATGACTTACAACTGCATTGCCCTTCAAACTTCTCTGTAAGATAAGATGCTCCACTGGGCACGCAGTGACACTTCCCAGAAGCATTATCCAGCACTTCAGGAAAGCAGAGGAGCAGGTGCATTCACCATTTTTCCCCTCCTCAGCAGGAACTGCAGGTGTATTGGATTCACCTGCTCGCAACCCAAGGATATGGGATGCCCTTTAACCAAGGTAGGTGGGCAGTGGTTTTGCCTTCCCAGAGGGACAGGACAGGACAAGATGGTTATAGGAAAGCTTAGAAGAGATGGAGAGAGCCATCTGCTCTTACAGAGCTCAGGAATCTTCACCTGAGCCTGACCAAGGGGAAAAGAGGTGAGGAGGGAGAAGAGGAAAACTGTCCCACATGTCCTCTAGTGGCACCTCAACTAATACCAACCCTTACTATCCATCAGCCCTACTCTGGTGCTCTCTCTTAAGCTCTCTCTGATGCTGTGCTTGGCTTCATAACTGCTAACATTTTTTATGCATTCGAGTCTTTTTTACTCACTCTATTTTCTTTAGCTTTTCCATTCTGGAAAACAGCTCCATCACTGTCTTTACGTCTGGATTCTGTATCCGATTGTCCTGCAAGCTGCACACAGATTGGATCTCATCAGCACCCCAAACCTAAACGTACAGCTGATTTGAGTGGCATTGCCACACCACACTCACTTTATTTCCTCGAGCTGCAGGCAGTGTGACAAAGCTTGGACCACATCAGTCAGCCCCACAGCTGTGATGCTCCCACCTGTCACCCTGGAAAAAGAAAGCATCAAATCAAGCAGAGGGAGGACTAGCATCTGTGCAGCACATGGCAAATCCATGCCAGACGTGCCTGCACCATACACAGAGGATGCTGCCTGACTCTGTGACCTGCAATCAACTTTTTGCTGCTCTTTAACCAGGGCAGAGCAAAACTCCTCCTGATAGGAGGCGGTGGTAGAAAACAAGAGCCACAGATGTTTGTGCTGCTCTGCGTGGCTCTGGATAATCAGCCCTGAGTGAGTGAGGGATTAACCTGCAAGACACAGCAGAGGAGGCTCAGACCTTACAAGCAGACTTACTCCAGTTTCTTCAGACTCCCCATTTCTCCTAAGCACTTTGAAAGTGCAGCAGCAAAGTCATCACCAAATCTCCTACTCCGAAAGCTAAAACATAAAGGAAAGGGAAAAAAATTAAATACAACAAAGAAAGTAGCCCACAGAGCAGGTTAAAATGTAACAAAAAACATATGTGTTGAATTGATTTTATAACAGATGCTGTGTCATGTTCTTTTTTGGTGGAATCTGGTTTTTAAAAAACCATTAAACTTGCTCTTTATTAATTAACTGCGAGCACTAAAAGGACAGAAAGCTTTTGCCTTTTGGTACAGTGGCACCTACTTACTAAGTCGTAAGCAGGTTGACTCCAGTCCAGGTGCTGTAAGTTTGAGTGGCAAAGTAACCAGCATTTTCCAGAATATAAAAGACACAAAATCTGAAGGCAAAGTACCTCTTTTATGGGGGGATTATATAGAATAGACTTCTGTAGAAAAATCCCAAGAGATCCTGCTTGGAAAGTCCCTCCAGCATTACGGCAAAGACTGATAGGGAGGGCACTTTGGATTGCAGTTGTTATTTCCTGTTCACCTGGTTTATGGTGACTTCATCATAATTTTCTCATTTGCTCGCCAAGATTCATCTTGCCTTTTATTGCCAAGAAACACTTATCATTCTCCCCCTCATCTCTTAGGCTAACTACCTTGTTGCTTTCACTGCTTTAGTCCAAACAAAAAAATAAAAAAACAGTCAGAATGGATTTATCACCTTAATATCTTCCAGCCACTCATAAATACAGAGGTGGTGAGGCACTGGAACAGGTTGCCCAAGGAGGCTGTGGATGCCCCATCCCTGCAGGCATTCAAGGCCAGGCTGGATGTGGCTCTGGGCAGCCTTGACTGCTGGTTGGTGACCTGCACACAGCAGGGGGTTGGAACTGGATGAGCACTGTGGGCCTTTGCAACCCAGGCCATTCTATGATTCTATGAAATACATTATTTACTAAATTTCTCTGGTGTCAAAGTTGTTGTTTTCTCACATCCTCTTTCTATCCCCTTTAAAACAGAAATGCTAGGTTTGCCCTGCCAGCCCCCAGCACACCGCACATTTACCTCAGATGCTCCACATTCCTACAGCTGGCCAGTATCTCCAAACAGTCTGTGTCTAAGGGGCACCCTGCAAAATCCAACCGAGTCACATCCTGGCCCGAGTTGATGACAAAAACCAAAGCCGACATGTCCAGAGGTGTCAGTCTGAAGTTTTTAAACTCATACTTGAAATTCAGCAGGCTCCCAATGTGCTGGGCTACTTCAAGGCCTTGCGTTTCAAACGTGCAATGGCAGAGCTCAATGACTTTGGGCCCAGTCAGCTGAGTGGCTGCCAATTTCTTGAGGGACTGAAGGATTGCATCTTGCTTATCCTGCACCCACGCTTCACTTTGTTCAGCTAGCAACATGAGAAACGTTCTACACTCTTTGGATGACAAGCCTGAGAGGAAGATGTGAAAGCTCTCCATGAACTCGGTCTTTGCCTCATTCCTTAACATCCACTTTGACTTCAGAGATAACTTCCTCTTCAGGTGGCTCTTGTCCACGCTCTTGCTTATCATGAGACACAGGGCTGCAAAAAACTCCTGCAGGCTCAAGTGCACAAAGGCATAGCCGGTCTCGGGGCGAGCGCTGTTCGTCTTCACCTCAAAGACAGTCAGCAGACCGTGCAAGGAAGCAAACTCTTTCACGTGCTCTGGAATATCTCCAACGTAAAACACGAGCTTCTTAGCTTCCAGGCCTTTCAGTGCAAGATCACACAGACCCAAAATGGCCTTCTTGTTACTGTTCAGCTGAGCCTCTTCATCACCCGCATGCCCTCCCTGCTGTTTGTTTATGAAGATGAGAAGCATTTTGATATAAAACTGTGTCATGGTCTGAGGAAGTTCCACGCTCGTCTGATGTTTAAGCAGCCAATACTCCAAACAGATGCAGACAACGTAACACAGAGCAGGGATCTGGCACATGCTGAGGAGCTTGGTGTTGTTCCTCAGGTGAGCGATGGCCTGCTCTTTGAATGAATGATGACGAAAATAGTGGCTGACATATTCCTCAACCTTCTCGTGATCAAACCCCCAGACTTCTGCCAACAGATCTACTGTTTTTATCAAGAAGTCGGGGAGTCTCTTAGGGCGACTGGTGACCAACACCGTGCAACCAGGCAGGAGGTTCCCATGACAAAGCTCTGCAAAGAGTTCAGATATGGACATACTGGAGCTACGATTCAAGCTTCCTTTAGAAGATGATGACACGTCCATGTTACCCGCAAACTCATCCAGCCCATCAAAGATGATCAGTATACGCTGGGCGTTTTCCAGGAGGTGCTGGAACACTGCATCGGGGCTGTCTTCTGGCTGAAGAAACAGGTCAAACAAAAGCTCCTTCAGAGTCAGTTTTCTTTTTAGTAAATTCAACTGCCGGAACTCAAACAGGAAAGTGAAGAGAAACTGATGTAAGACACCTTCCGCCCACTTCTGACAAATCCTGTGCATTAGCACGGTCTTGCCTGTACCTGGTTTACCAAACAAAAAGATCACCTTCGTTGTACCCGATCGGACCACGCTACCAAACAGATCTGACACTCTCACTGCTGTATCCACACATTCTTCTGGCTCGGGGGCACTGGGCACGTCCTCTCGGGGTTTGTCTGCCCTCTCTTTCAGTCGGGAGGCTTTGCTCTGCCGAAGCACGAGGTTGACAAAGGCTTGGCTGAAAGCCAGCGGTTGCGTTGGCTCTTGTGCTGCTGCTCCTGCTGCTCTCCTGCTTCCGTATCTCTTGCAGATGGAGTCAACGAGAAGACGTCGATACTTTTCAGCTGAATCTGAGAAAGCAGAGGGAGTCGAGGGTGAAAAGCTAGTTCTGAGCTGTAACAGATCAAAGACACTGCCGCTCCCAGAGAAACACGGCCCTGATCAGAGGCTGCTTCACACAGCTAGAGATGAC
The DNA here is from genome assembly GCF_905368555.1 of Meleagris gallopavo. Classification (NCBI taxonomy): domain Eukaryota; kingdom Metazoa; phylum Chordata; class Aves; order Galliformes; family Phasianidae; genus Meleagris; species Meleagris gallopavo. Next base: position 2,093,876 of record NC_139416.1, read on the forward strand.
ACATTAGAACACATAAAAATAACACCTTTTTTCCCATTTTGCACCAGTGTTATACAGCCCTCAGGCCTGCTCGGACAACTGAGTCTTTCTTGGATTTACTGTGACTTGATTTTGTCATCGCTCATCCATTCAGTTACCATTTTATTTCAGAGTGAGCTGAAACCATACAAGTTTTTAATGTGTGGAGCCTTTAGAAGGTTTTAAATCATCACCATATCTCCCAATTTGGTTTAAAAAGAAAAAAAAAATAAAAATAAAAATAAATAAATATAGAGAAGATTAACAGCTGAATGCTTTACGAGTTCTTATATGCCATCTGCATCCCTAGCCAGGTCCCACTGTTGATACATGTCAGAACCTGTTGCATAAGAATTCCTGCAGCCACAAAGCAGAAGTTTCCCTCAATGCAAGAAGTTGGTTTGCTGAGTACTTATGCAAAGAAGTTTTAAACAGGTCCTTTCCTCAGAGGGAAGCCCATCACTGCTCTGCTTCTGCATATCAACATACCTAGGCGTTGCTGTTTGGCATCCTTATCACTGATGGGGCTGCTGCTACAGCGGCGGCGCGTCAACCCTGAAAAGGAAAGCCAGACACACATCAGAACAGCACTTGGAATGTCAGCTTACACAGAGCTGGGCAAGGCTCTTCAGCAAATCACCCAGGGAACTGAAAAAAGGAGCAAAATCAGGGAGAGAAAACTATTTGGAAATTCAAGTTGAGCTTACACAACCGTTTTTGCAGTTGCTGAAGTAAACGCAGCCATGCTTCCAACTAGTGAAAGTTAAACTGACAAGAACAGATTCTATACTTGGTCTTCACCAAAAGGCCAAGGAAGAGAAGTCTCCTTCTCTGGACACTTTCTTGTGTAACCTGCTCTAGGGAACCTGCCTTGGCAGGGAGGTTGGAATTGACGATCCCCAGAGGTCCCTTCCCACCCCTATGATCTGTCATTCAGAAAGTCAGCTTGGGCTGGTCCTTAAGGCCCAAACATTCTGCAGCTCCCAGGATTGCCCCTGGGGTCCGGGCTGCTTAATGAGGAATGGAGCCCCTGAGCTCCACTGCTTTCCAGGCAATTGCTTTCCAGGCTTCCACTTTGGTTTATTCAGTTCATATAGGTTTTCCTAGAGGATAACATCAGCTGTGCCTACAGCAGCGTAATGTACTACTTTCTTATTCAATCTACTTAGGTGTCTTTAAAGAAAAATTGAGCAGGTCCTTCTATCTCTCTGAGGAACATATAACCAGACACAAGAAATCAACATCTATCTGATACTGGAACATGACTTTGACTTCACTTCAGCAGTGACCAAATGCTGATCATTTTCAGCCTCCGACAGCTGGAAGATCAAAAATAGATGTAATGGTACAACCTGCTTTGAAACTCTTTGCAGGAAACAACTTGAACTTTAAAAGGCACATCTTTGAAGGATGATGCTTAATGTGTTAAGTTTAGTGAATGATTAATGCATTAAGTTTAGTAAATGATTCTTTTGCTCTGTCCCTTGTTTGCTGAGCAATGCCAAAACGTCAGCCAAAAAGCATCACTAAAAAGCATTCTAGAAAGTGAGCCCATTGGCACCACAGCTGCTGGAATGTCAAAAAAAAAAAAAAAAAAAAGAAAGAAAAAGAAAGAGAAAAAGAAAGAGAAAAAGAAAAAGAGAGATGTTTTCAATGTATAGTTCAAGGTAAGGGTCTGCACACAGTGTAGTTGAACAAGCACTGGAGAGTTAAGTAGGGCATGGAGGAGGTGGTTCTGAGTGTATGGAAGAAGAGTGCCAAACTTGAGACAAGAGATTATACCACATAGAGAGACCACACATCCCAGCTACCCACTGTAGCAAAGCCCACAGCCCAGTTTCTTTGAATTATTCTCCGCTCCTCCTCAGGATTCAAGTCCACCCAAAGCAGGATAAGCCCGCGTGATGGACCTGAAAGAGAGCAGGAACAGAAAACACCAGTGACTAAGATGTGTTTGCTGCTCAGGGAGCACAGTGCTAAAAGCCTGCTTGCAAACATAAAAGTTATAAGACACCGAGCAAACCTCAGCAAGGAACACAGGCAGCTCTGCAAGAAGATCCTGCTGCTGCCAGTGTTTTACCAATGGGCAATCCAGCACCCTGCCAGCAATATTAAGCACCTCTAGAGGACCCAAGGTTTCCACTTTGCTCTCTGCACTGCCAGGCTGATGGCTCAGGAACTCCTCTATGCTGCAGCCTGCAGAATGCAAGGCCTCATTTCCTACTGCTTTGTTTTCCTCCCTCACACATCTCAGAATGACACAGCAAACTGATGGCTGCTTTCAGCCTGAACATGAATCAGCAGATGACCTGGATTGATTCCTTTTGCTGCAAACACTCAGCAAGCTGGATGTCAGAATCACATCCTCTGTGTATCCTTCTGCTGTGGGACTCCTCACACTGGGAGGGCCTGGGCTGCTCTTTCATTTCTGGAGGCTGAAAACCTGGAGACTGAGGAAGCAATTCAGATTTTAGCAGCCTCTAGCAGCTGTAACATGAGGACCCAGAGACAGTGCTGAGTGGTGCCCCAAACCAACAGCATTTTCACACTGCACCAAAGGCAATGAGGTCAAATGATGCCACTGCAGAGCTCTAGGGGAAGAGGAGGGATCCCTCATTTCACAGTCTGTATAGCTGGAAGTCCACAGTCCAAAGTTCATCCCTGAAAATAGCCCTAGACTTATTACCACGCATTATTTTAAGCTCAGACTCCCGCATTCCTAGAATGTTTTCTGCTGGATCCACTCCTGGTTAGTCTGTCTGCTAATTCTTTAAAAGCCAAACCAACTTCCTCCACTTCTCAGTGAGCCAACCAAAGCATAGCTGCAAAAAGTGGGGGTTTCGCATGGTGGATGGGAGATTCCCTGGAAAGAGAAACTGAGTGGGTTCCTCATCAGAGCCAGGGCCAAAAAGGCTATTCTGAAACGCAGGGAAAGAAAACGAAACAGGAGATGTTTTTCTGGAAAGCACCAAGAGAAAAAACAAACCTGAAGTTACAATGTGTGAAGATCACCTTGCCAGTGCTGTAGCCAGTATGTGGGACATTTGTAGTCTTGTCCAGCCCACAGGCAGAACAAATACATTCCAAGACCATTGATAGCATCATGGGTCTGTTTCAGCCTTACCTCTTGGCACAGAGGACTGGTCACTTGCATCTGTGTGCACTTCTTGCTTCTGAGACGAGTTACCTAAAGGAGTTGAGGAAATTAGAAAGTTATTGCCGTCACTCTGCTCTTGAAAACTATCAGGTAAAATGAAAGAGCAAGTAGCTCACAACACAGACAGCAACATACTAACAAGGCTCTGTATAAGGGCCGATGCAACACAGCCAGTTTCTGATACCCCATCTGATCTCCTCTCAGCTCACTCGAAAATACGATTAACTTCTGCTTTCAAGGTGTGAAACAGTTTTTCAGTATGACATATGCAAAGTCAGAGCACGAGCAGCTTTGGCTAATCTAAAACCACACCGCAGCCAAAAAGAGAAGCTCCGTTCTTCCCTGCTTCTGCACAGGAGCTGTTTCTGGGATGAAACTCAGCAGTCAGTTGGCAGCCCAAGCAAGGACCTCCTCTGACTCACAGCACGGCAGCACAATGCTGTGCAGTGGAGGAGGCAGCTGGAGATGCAGGACTGGCAGCCCCACAGACTACAGTGACTAAACTTCAGAGGGAGATCGTGCTATGCAGGAGTTTGCATACCACCAGTTCACAGATAAACTCATGTCCCAAAGGATGGTTCCCCAAAACCAGATGGGAAGCCTTCACACACAAGTTCCCTTTGTTGCCATCTCCAGCTGGAAATGCAGGCCAGTGCTCTGGTATTTCTACCTTTAGCATCAGCAAAAGGAATGAAGAACAAGGCTGCAAACGCGGCCATGCCACAGCCTCCCATAAAATCCATTCAAGACCTTTAATGTGCTGACTCTTGCCCTGTGTGCCACATAAAGCAAAGCACCATGAGCTCTGGTCCCAGTCTGGTTCACCATGCAGTCAGAAACACATTTTCCCAAGAGTCACTTCAGCTGAGGCAATCTAACAGTTCACCTTCCCTAGCTAAAGACCACTTTGCTACTCTGAAGAGTGTTCCAGTGTCCTCCTCAGTGCCATCTTCTGCCCTGAAAGGGACAGCCCCTGCCATCACACAGCCATGCACAGGGTCAGGCTGCCCTCAAGACCACACTAGAGCAAAACCAAACCAAGTCATCTTCAAGCAGGAACAGTGGTGCTAAAATGGTAACACTACAGTTTAACCGGCATAAGCCAACCCTGAAACCTGAAAAAACCATTTCTTTCATGATACTCCACGTCATTAAAAGGCAAAAATCTGTTTCAGTTTTAGTCCCGAGGTGAAGGCCACATCAGTCCTTGTTCCCTGCTGCTTGACTGATCTCTCCCTTCTGCAAAAGTGACAGCTGCTGAAGTTGGTCACTAACGGCTGCATCCGTTGACTGATGCAAGTAATGGCAAGTTATTGCAAGCAGGGTGTTAGACACAGACTGCTGAGATCTCATCACTTCCTGCTATGCAGGATGCAAGCAGAGGGGAAGTTCGGTCCTAATTAAGTAATACAATAAGGTATAAGCACAGCTGGGGTGGTATTGTAGGTTTTCATAGTGTGCACACCCCGTGTGTGCCTACACCCTCATACACAGCGCAGTGGTTACGCTCTAGAGGGGACTGTGTCAGCTACAAAGACATTGCTTCCAAGTAAAAATGAGGGATGTGGGGAAGTGCTTTCCTTTTTCTGCAAGTACTTTAAGACTTTTCTAGTTCTTTTCCTTCTGGATTGGGAAAACCAAAACCAAGCAGTTAAAAATCCATGGGAAAAAAAGGGTTGTTCTTTATTTTTTCTACACATATATCAAAAGATTTCATCTCGGCTTTACTGGAGAGGGAGCATGCATTTTTAATCAGTTTGAGCTTTTATAACTATTTTTTTTCATTCTCAACTTAGATTTCTAAGCCAAATATCCAAATATTCTCCATCTCACATCAGGCCAATTGTTGTTGAAAGGGCAACCACAGCCAGCTGGTCACCAGCACCCAGCAGAAGGACACAGAAGAGGAATACATTACGTGAACTGCATTCTAACGGACTTCTCCCCTGCTCAAACATCCCATTTGCAAAAGCCCAGTCCACTGTTAGCCTGCAGAGGGGCATTCAAAACGAGGTGATGCCAGCAATGCTGTAAGCAACCCACTTGAACCCACTTGTTTTCAGATTCAGATGAGAAAGTGCCCACCACCACCAGCCGTGGTGAAAAAGCACTTCTCAAAAACATGAATTGCTGTTGTTTGCTGGCCATAAATATTTTTGAGATGACTGCTCTTCTTCCAGATTATGGTGCAAGAGGTGAACCAGAAGGAAAGTTAGCTCATTTACCAGGTGGCTTGGGCTTGCTTGCAGCTGCCTGAGCAGCATGAAGTGGACTGTCACTTCTCACTGACAAGGCACTGAGTGCATAATTAAGGGTTTTGGCAGCTCAGTGCCTAGCCTGCTCCGGTGTCTTCAGAGGGCCAAGACACTGGTTGTGTTAGGAGGGCAGTCAGAGGAAGCTGGTCCACCCCCGTTACCTACCTTCTCCTGCAGAACTCATGAGCAGTATCTCCATTTCCAGGGGCAGGTCACACTCCATGCAGAGGCACTGTGCAAACTGATTCCAGGTGGCATGGCCAGCCTTCTCCAGCAGGTCGAGGAGCACAGAGACTTTTTCTCTGTGGTCAGTGACACCTGCCAAGCTGCTGAGGACAGTCATAGGGAGGAAGTGCTGGGAGGCAGCGAGCAGCCAGTCGGGACGGTGGCTGAGGAACTCCACTAGCTGGGGGCGGATGCTTGCTATAGCTGCTTCCAGGTTCAGATCGTCGTTCTGGAGTGTGGGCTGGTGGGATGAAAGCAGGAAGGCTAGCGACGGGCACGGAAGCGAGAGATGCTCACCCACGCAGTCCTGCTGTTGAGCAGGATTTGTTCTACCCCCTTGGTCCACCCAGCACTTCTTATCTGCCTTGGGGCAAATCCTAGCCCAGGCACAAGATGGTGCAAGGACTGCCGTGTTTGCCTGCTGTGTTGTGCTGCAATGGATGAGAGCAAACAACACGAGTCAGGCTCTCCAGATGCAGCCAGGCTCCTCTGCTGTATTGAGGCAGTGGCCATCTGCCAAATGGAATACCAAAAGCATCTTTTGCATGCAGCAGCTCCTCTAGGGAAGCCTGGGATTCTAAGAGTAAGATATTTCCCACCTCCAAGGGCTCACAGTGCTATTCCTGCTACTCATTCTGTGGGGATGATCAATACATTTCTGCTTTGGTACAATGTCACCAATCTCTTCCCTCCAACAACAAAGCCATGCACCCATGTTCTCCTACCTGCATTGCTGTGTAGTCAGCCTTCTTTCAGTTGTTCTAGGTGCAATCCAGCAGCATACACAAATACAAAGTTGCTTTTTCCTCCATATCCTGCCAAGGAAGTAGTCTACCCGAGGCAGAGTTTCAGCACACAGCAACACCCCAACACATGGTGCATGCCAATATGTAGCACCCCCACTGGGTGTGGATCCCTAGGAGAAACAAGAACAGAGCAGACATGAAGAGCAGAGTAGATGTGAAAAGGTACAGGCTGCTACACGGGTGACAGATCTAGAAGCTCTGTCCTTGACCCTGGGGTCAGCTGTGGAGCTCTCCTTCTGCAGAAAAGATTCTGTTGTACAGTATATGGTGGTACTGCACAATAGACAACCCGTGCCATAGTTTTCACTTGAAGAGTCAAAGATGAGTGACTTCTTGACGGATTCAGCAGCTCCTCCCAACTCTGTGGAATCATCCCTATCTGGATGATCTCCAGCTCAAACCAGATGTGACCACAGAATCTGGACATCTGACGATCTGTCACCGATGTGATGAAAACACAGGACTCAGCCTAGTGTGAGATACAGATGAAGAAAACAAGCTTTACAGGAATACTTCAAGAGACTCATAGCTTCCCTGGTGTCACTGCCTGACCTGAGCTGCTCATCTCACTCAACTTGACTGGTTCCAGCCACTCTGACTGCAAGGAATGGACAAAGAAAGAGATTAATTACCATTCACATACCTCCAAACACAGCAAAACCCTAGCACAACTAAGGCAGCATTAGGAGCATGCCACTGGGCTGTCCCTGGCACCTTGCTGCCCTCCTCTAATGTCTAAAGCCAGTACTAACTACCATTACCATTACCAACCTTGCAAAAAGTCTGAGAAACACAACCCCCCACAGATTCTCTGTCTTGTATCTGGAGTGGATGATACCTCCAGGTCCAAGACTACTGCATGTTAATGTGTTTGGTGTGGGAAAACAGAACAAGTGAAAGAGCTCCAGCTTCAAAGCTGCCAACATGGTTTAGCATTGGACTTTGGTTACCTACAGCTGTTCAACTGCAGTGTTTCACCACAACAAATACTCTCCTACCTTCTGCCTTCTGCATGCAAAAAGCTGGGTTTGAGGGAATGGCCCTAAAACCCAGCAGCAGTGTGTCCTAGGAGGTCTGAATTATGCAGGTGAGAGCAGGACTTGGGGTAGGACAGAGGCCAGTATAGCTCAGCATAAGGACAAAAAGCTGGTTACACTGTTGTATGGAAGCATCCTCTTAGGTGAAATAATTTGGATGGAATCCTGTTGGGCTGAATAGATTTCTCATTTGCTCCTTAGACTGTTTCTCACACTATTCTTCTGGATAAAATGTCTACCATACAGCTAGGCAAAACGCAACGCAGTGGGTGAGCAACAGGCTGACAGGTCAGGCTCTAAGGGTTACAGTAAGTGGGGTTCCAGTAGCTGACACTGAGTTGGGAGGAGCTGCTGAATCCGTCAAGAAGTCACTCATCTTTGACTCTTCAAGTGAAAACTATGGCACCAGTTGTCCATTGTGCAGTACCACCGTATACTGTACAACAGAATCTTTCCTGCAGAGTTACCATACCCGGGTTCCCACCCCAGACCAGACTTTCAGGAAGCATTACACACTAAGTGAGGCAGCTCTGGGGTCCATCAAAAAGGAAATAAAATCCCATTGTACATATCCCCCCACAGTGCCTGGCGCTCACTATACTAACAAGAACAAAAAAGTTCCTGGTGGAAATGGCAAGAAAACTGCGCATAACCAGTGTTCAAATATAAGCTGCCACTCAAACCAAACTGCAGACTAACAGGGTTTCCTGCACAGCCAACTTCAATTCCAGCAGCCTGAGCAGTGAGTGCTACTGAATGTCATCATCTGTGTTTTCTTTTCCCCGCACATCAGACAGCAATGCTCTGACTTCACTCCTCAGCTGGCTGAGAACTAAATTCTTAGTAAGACCATACTAAAAATAATAACACTAACCAGACCTCAGCATCAGTGATTACTGAAGGCCATTCAGGCAAAAAGCAGACACGTGAATTAACATAAGATTCATTTCAGGGACAAAACAACACTGAAAGCGAAAGCACAGCGCCTGCCCAACCACCAGAAACAATGGGAAGCAGCGAAATGCCTCTGGGCTCTACATAAAGTGCAAGAAGGGGAACTTTAGAAGGGGAATTAAAGCTTGAAGCCTTGTTCTTCGAATGCAGAAACGCAGCGCAAAAACACACACCCCCACCTCAGCACACACACCTTTCCTTGCTACCACAAATACGACAGAAGGATGAAGCTCCCTTGTAAATCTGTTGTAAATCTACCTCCTTGTGTGCTCCTGGGGCGTGTGCAACTTACCCAGAAGTAAAGCAGCAGCAGCAAAAGCCACACGAGAAGCTACAGCACAAGGGAGCAGGGAGACAACGTCCTCTGTCATGAATTTACGACTTACTGCTTTCTGTTTGGTGCCCTCTGCGACTTTTAGAGAGCAAAAGACAATGCAAAATGAAAGTTAGAATAGCCAGGAATTCCCCCAGCGTCAACGCATCTATGATTAAGCAAGTCAGATGTGCCACTGCACCCAACAAAAACAAGAGTTCCGGGAGTTATCCTTTCCCGGAATCCAGAGCCAGGCAATGGAGGAAAAGCATTCGGGGGCTGCTCCAAAGGAATGGGTTTGTGAGTAACTGGGTGGTAGGTGGATGGCTGGACTAGATGACCACAGAGGTCGTTTCCAACCTTAACAATTCTATGGTTCTGAGGGCAAATTTTGACCAGAATAACCTTTTTCCTTGGTTTGGTTCAGGCTCTTGCAATATAAATATGTTATTTAGACGCAAAAAGCCTGATTATGCTGGGAGAAAGGGAAACATTGATTTATTATTTCTGTTGTATCTATGAGAAAAAAGTGACCTTTATTTCCTTTGGAACAGAATCCAGATTTAAGTGAGAACAGAGAGGGAATGGACGGGCTGAGGAAAGATTGCACTGCGTGTGCAGAGAGGATCTAGATCCGGCAATGCAGCACACCTGGCTGCTTCAAAGTTCATGCATTGGAAAAAAAAGAAAGGTAAAACCAAAACCCAGAGCCAGCAACACCCACAAAGGGTGGATGGGGGTACGGCAGCCTGGAGTGCAGGTGGGGGAGCTGGGAAAGCAGACGGGCAGCTGACCTCCATGGGCTGCTCTCCATCCCCACACTAAATGCTGTTGGTGTGTCAGTGGGGCCAGAAGGGCAGCCTGGCGGCTCAAAGGAACCAAATGCTCCTCCTGCAAAGCGGTGCCCGAAAGCCCCTCGGCTCACAACTCGCGTGGTCACAGAAAGGCACAGCACTTGCTTTCTCTCTTCAGGTTGAAGCAACCGATGTGGGTAATTTCAGAATGAGCCACCGCGATGTGGCTTCCCTCACGGGGAAAGAAGTTCAGCCTCAAGAGCAAAGCTGCGCCCAGCAGCACTTCAAACCTCCATTTGGGACAGCAGGAAGCGATGGAAGGCAGCACGTTGGTCACCAAACCTCCATAAGGCCGTGCTGGGCCCTCACAGCCACCTGCCCCACAGCTTTCTGGCCACACACAACACCTCAGTGAGACAAGGGATGCAAGTCATGGGGGGACACGCATACCCCACACAGCCCTAAATGGGGTCTCAGCCATACGCTGTGAGGGGATGCGATGGCCACCAGCCCCCAGTCACCACCAGCCCGAAGCCTTCTACAGGTGCCAAGCGCAGCTCCTCTGCCCTCACGGCACAGAGCGCGCAGCCCCGCGCAGGAGGGACGGACGGACCGACGAGGACGGTGACCCCGCAGCCTCCCGAGGCACGGGACGCCCACCCGCAGCACTCACCCCAGTATCGGCCCGGCCCGGCTCTCCCCCATCACGGTGCTCACGGCCGCCCCGCCGCGGCTGTCCCAAAAGTGAAACCGCGGCTCTGCGAACCGCTGTGCCGGGAAAGCACGTGGTGTGTGCGCTGCGTGCTGCGCTGCCCGGCTCCGCGCCAGGAGCCGCCCGAGCTCGCGAGGCGCTGCCCTGCGGCTTTCCCGCGCACCGGAGCCCCCTCAGCGCCCGCCGCCATGTTACGAGGGGTTGCACTGCGCGCCCCGGCGCCCCCAGATTCAGCAGACGGTGCCGTGCAGACGGGAAGTTTCCCCTCTGGGCTTCAGAGTGGAGGTGGAATGTTGTACCAGGGCTGCTCCAAGGCTGCCAAATCACACCCCTCAGCTCCCACTGTGCTGTCAGGCAGCTGGTCGAGCCCAGTGCTCCTTCGGCCATGGAGCAAACTGCAGTTGGCAAAGGGAGGAGGTTCCTTTTCCACACCAGTATGGGGCAGCCCGCTTCGTGGAGGAGAATGTCACCCTTCTGCCTTTGGTAATGTGATCATCACTACATCCTTATATTTGGCACTTTGAGCTCCTTTCTGAGGAAAGTACAGAATTTTGAAAAGGGAAGCATGAACCAATGTACCAAAAGAGCTGAGCCCCTTCAGATAAACAAGGAGGAAGGAATAGGATCCTGCTGCCTGAACAGATACTTACTCTTACATCCTCTCGTAATCTCCTTGGCTTCCTTATCATTTTTATTACTTCTGTCAAGTTTGCTCTACAGCATGAGCATGGTTTGCCCGCAGCTCTACACAGCGCTTTGTGTACCCAGGACACAAGGTCTGTGTGTTCATAGACTGCTCTCCAAACTCACGTCTTCAGCCATACAAGAGAGATGCCAAAAGATGGGCCAAGCCTCTTTACGTTAGCTCCCAGTGTTAACCCAGCGTCCACAGCCTTCAAGAATTCAACCGTTACTTGCAAGCTCCTTGGCATCCCCTTTAAAGATCTTGGTATAAAAGTATCAAGGTCTTTGCAAAGAAAAGTCTCAGTGGAGATACAATTGCACAAAAACTGCAGCACTTCTCAGGAAAATAAAACAGAACTCAGCAGAAGCTGATTCAAACCAACTTGTATTTTGTTTCACACCCAATCTGCTTCTACAAAGAGACCGGTTCTAAAACGTTTTCTTGAGGAAGTTAAGCAGCAAATGATTGGGGAAGCTAAAGTCAAGTTGTACAATTAGGTATCTCTAAAAAATGCAGGGGGGGAAAAATATATTAGTGTCATGTGCTATGTGGGGATTAGCATACTTCCATTAAAGGCTTTAAGAGCCGGGTATTTCTGAACTCTGCTTACCTTTCTTGTGATGATCTCAGGGTTTTTAATCTCAAATAAATGAAGCCTTTTGCTGTTCATCAGTGAGGTTAAAGCTGATTCGATCTCTACAGAATCAGTAAAACCACCCAATTATGGTTATGGCCATCCTGGCTTGCTGCTCTCGTGTACTGTGACCTTATCTTGCCCAAAGCTAATTGTGCCTCAGTGCCCCACAGCCTTCAGCCTGGCAGAAATTCCCTTTCCCTTATCCCAGCCATTCACAAAGCTGGTTCTTTCTCCATTGCCCAGAACCTAGCAGAAATTCACATCAGCAACGTGAAAAGTGTAATTCCATCCCCTCTTTCCTTGCCACTACCAAGATGTGGGAGATATCAGCATACTTCTTCAGCAAATTGGTATAGGAGAACTGATGATAAGTGCTTTACAGAGTACTTTGGCACTTCCCTGAAGGGAAAACTCACTTGAAATCACTTCTGGGATCCCAACAGCTGAGATCATCTTCTGCAGGAAGTTTCTTATGGACTGGTCATTCTGAAAGCCATACAATTCATACAGAAAGGTTTTGAAGTTGTAGTTTAGCAGCAGATGGTCTAGAGAATACTTGCTTAGGACTTACTCCATTTGGATCAGCTGTGCAGTTAAAGACTTTAAACTCAATCCTGAAGGGAAGGAAAAAGGGAGAAAACAGCAATAGGGGACAAAGAAATCTTCACTGTACTGCTTTCAGATGGGGGCTAAATGAAGCAGTGGAATACCTAAGGAACTCCAGCACTCACCTGGAATCCAGAGGGCGCAAAACGAGTTTCTTTTCCACATAGGCAGCTTGGATAGTGACGGTGATTTCCTGCACAGAGATGTACAGAGGTAACTCTGCTTGCCTTACAGCAGGGAGCTCTTATCTGGATATTCTAGTTTGCTTTCTATAATACAGAGTTTAATGCTTTCTGGCTTCACCTCCAGATATTACTATCGACCTGGCCAAAGGTCTTGGCAGTCAGGATATGCAAGAACTGACCTTCTCCATGTATAGAACTGCCAGCGGCTCTTCTCCCGGGGGAAAGATGCTGATCTCCACTGCTACCAATGACTTCACAACTGTCCCTTCAGGCTGGAGAGAGATCTCAGGAAGGGCGAGACTCCACACCTTGGCCTCAGAATCATTGTAGGAGTTGCCTTGGAAAATCTGGTCAGATAAGGAACAGAAGTCAGGCTTTTGTCATACCACTTCCCAATTTCGTACCCACTTCCCATACAGTTTCATTCCCCAGATCACAAGAGGCCAACAGTTCTGCTGGTTTCAAGGAATCTATGTCAACCTGGAGGATGAAGAATCCTTGAAAAGCACAACAATCTCTCCTTCAGCCTCTGGTTTCTCCACCAGCCTGACCCAAAACTCTCAAGTTGTCCAGGGAAGGACACAAAATGCTTTGAGTAGGACCAAAGTTTACCAAATGCACTGCCTTCTGTTGTGCTTCTGTGTCTTCAAAGTCAAACAGCGCCTTCAGAAACAAAGCAGAAGCAGGTTGTTAAGAAAATAAAGAAGAGATGCTGGATGTGGCAGAACATGCACATGTGGCCTGCAGCCAGAGGCAAGGTTCCTCCAGAACCCACCACCCTTCTGAGAACCACAGAAAAATCACACACCGCTTTACAACTCAGAAGTCAAGTTTTCTATCAGCTGATGTCCCTCTAAGGGATAGCACCACCTGCTAGTGTGGACTGTTATGAATGTACCCATTTCTGACCAGGTACACATGTAAATACTGAGGAACCAGCCCTGCAAGTCACCTGCAGCTTTTCCCCTCTGATGGTCAGCACCAGGCGCCCATCTAGGAAAGCCACCGAAGCCAGGGAGTTGAGGATGTGTTCGGACAACCAGAAGTACAGCATTCGGGATTCAGACAGCAGCGATGGGGAGAAAACAGAGTCGCTGAGGACGTCAGAGTAGTTCTTGTACAGGACAAGGCCCTTGAAAGGAAAGCGACTGTGTTGACAAGGACATGCAGCAGGGAGACAGGACAAAATGTCAACAGCTGCATCTGCCAGCAGTGATGGCAAGGGGAAGGGCTGCTGGACTCAGAGCAAACACCGTGGGCAGGAAACCTTTGGTTTCCAATGAACCCAAATTACTTTACCTTGTGGTGTGATTCTAGGTAATTTGCTTTAATTAAAGGATCTGATGCAAGGGAGATATCGAGTCCAATGGCCTCATCTTGGACAAAATTTTCTGCCAGGAGAAAGCACAGAGGTCTTACATTGAAAATACCACTACCAGCAGAGCTTGCAGCCTGCAGCACTAGGACTTGCTGCAGAAGGTGACCTGGAAGCTGTAAAAGGAACACGCATTGGGATGGGACAAGGGACTCACTCCTTTGAGTGCTAGTGCTGACCCCACCACTGCTGCTGGCTCTTGGTGGGATCCCATGCACGTTTTTGAGGGACTATTTTAATGGATGTGGTTGCTGTCCTGCTGGGACTCAAATATTAAAGCTGCACATAAAGGAAACAAGGAGAAAACCAAGGGTACTTACCTGCGATGTCGTGGACAAAATTTGCCATCACCTGGGCAAGGAGATTTATTTCTTTGCACACCTGCAAGAGGAAGGGAGCGCCTCAGTGTCAGCACCCACCTTGCTTTGTGGATTCCTTTTACTTGCCACTGAAACGCATGGCTATCATCTTGCAGGCATACCTCTCTCTTGAGCACAAACTTCAAGGTGAAGGAGATGAAGTTGGTGAAGAACTGCTTCAGCCAGCCCGGCCTGCAGGGATGGGAGCAGTCAGGGGCAGCCAGCGGCCCCAAAACAGGAGCAGTGGCTGAGCAGGCGGGCCCTGGTTGCAGGGGAACACTTACTCCTTGTCTCCTTGGAGATGCAGCACCAGCTTGTGGAAGGACAGGTAGCAGTCCGAGGCGTCAGCAGCCACCTGCTCCTCCTGGCATACTGCACAGAAGAAAGAGACAAGTTGACAGCTGGGGACAGCTGTGCCCAGTCTGTGTGTGCAGGGCAGTGGGGAGCACCTCCAGCCCCGATTGCCATCCGATGCCTACAGCCCAGCTCACAGTTCCCCATGGTTTGTGGCCAACAGCTGATACTTACACAGTTTTATGTTTATCTGGAGGTCAATGGAAGACTCAATTTCAAAATCAACCGAGTGAAAGAGCTGCAGGCTGTAGGGGCAGAAGAGAAGACATTCCACACCAGCACATGCAGCTTGTCCCCAGCCACAAGGCTGCGGCTGCTTGGCCCTCAGGTACTTACAACCAGGCCCCCGCGTAGCCATAAGTCAGGGTCCCTCTGAAGAAGGCTGTCACGTTTTTGATGGCTATATCAATGGCATCGTTCTCCTTGAGCTCCACCTCACTCTGCGCTATGGACAAGTCGCTGACCTGGATGCTAAAAGCAATAGAACCCGGTTCGTGGCCAGCCCTCAAAGCTGGGAACACAGAGCAACGTGCTTCGGAAGAAGCCCAGCTTCATTTCAGTGTTCCTCTTCAGCAACAGCCACAGCAGGAAATCCACCCTATGCTTGCACCATTGCCTTTGCCATCCCCAGGTAGCTGTCCCATGAGTAACACCATGAGACCTGCTTTCTCCAGTAATCACTGGGTCAAAGCTCCCTTCCCAGTGTCGTGCTGTTCCCGTGGCGTGGAATTGCAGCGGAACTCACTTGGTCAGCGTGTAAGCCACCGTGCCCAGGAGCCGCATGGACCTTTCCCCTGTGATGTTTGGGAATTTGGCATTCTTGAACGCAGCTTGAATGAGCCGTGCTGTCTCCTGGTTCACTGTCAGTAGAAGAACAAAGATACCAAAGTGCCATCTCCTGGCTGCGGGGTCAGCCTGCACCTGGGATTGTAGCCCTGCAGAGGCAGTTCACCCCAGGCATTCCCATTAGGCTTAGGAAGCAGCTTCTGAGTAAACACCGAAAAATACCACACAGCTCAACTGCACCATACCATCGGGACAGATTTCGGCAAGGCTGTGCTTGTCCTCACGCTGCACAAGCTGTTGGGGTGCCTTGCTCTGAGGCTGCTTACACATACCACTGTCAGCTACCGAGTTTCCAAAGAAAACCTTCAGAGTCTGAATTTTCTGTGCGTGTTTTCCTAAAGCCATCCAACCCCTATCAGCCTCAGCTGCGCTTCTTCCCTTGTACTTCTTTTCCTCCAGAAATCCCTTCTCTTACTTCAGCCCAGGATCCTTCTCTGCATGTACCACCATCGGTGAGGCTGGGATGGGGCTGCGATCACCCTTTGCAGAAGCATTAATTCTTCCCCTATGCACAGAGCCCCCCTAACTCTCACAATAAAACCCCAAACCATGCTAGCAGAGACACCCTGTCTCTCCCCTTGTGCAGACCAGCCCCAGGAGGTGATGTTGCAGAAAGGAAGAAAAGCCAGCACTCATTTTCTCCAGTTCTTCCACCCCAGCACGTAACACTGGTAAAACTTTGTAGTGAGGAGAAAGACTGCATACCATTTTCTAGCTCCTTTGGGAAGCTGCTCCTGTTCAGCTCAGGCAGTATAAGTGCCCATGCTTCAACCTGCAACCCCAAATAAGCCAGCAGCACTTACACAGCAACGCCGCGGGCTTGGTCATCCTGCAGACGATCCCAGTGACACTGTATGGCATTGGCCCGAACTCGCAGGCTGCTGCTGCATGGATGAACACCAGCAAGATCCTGGCCGTCCCCAGCCTCATCCCTCCAGCCCACAGCATCCCTGGCTGGAGCAGTTCGTGCCAACAGGAGCAGCTGATTCTTGAGCATGGAGAAGGCTGCTTTCATACCTCCAAGCAGGACGTGACCTGCTTCCTCCACTTATCAAAACTCATCACACATTTCCTAATCTTCCTATAGTTTCCTTGAGCCCTGTCTGGTCGCATGTTGTCTTCCTCCCACAGCTGCCAAGGCCATGGTAACTCGGGGTGCACTGCATTGCAGGGGGAGGAGAATGAGGGATGCGGAATGGGAGTAGGAGAAAGTGCAAGGAGCAGCCTGGGTTGTGCACTGCCTCCAGCCAGTCCATCATTTGCTTTTTGCACACACATTCCAAGCTTTGTATTCCTACTTCTCTGCAAATCTCTGCTTAGGAAAGGTTAGAAACCCAAATCCAGACCCACTCTTTGTGCACACTTACCCTGCACGCCACCAACCCCTGCACCTTGGAACCCATCACAAATCAAGCTGCAGGACAAAGGAGGGCTGAGTTACGCCAGCAGCAAGACCCACAAACCACCTCCCTTAGCCATCAATCTCACGGATGAAGGTGAGAACTTAGGGTGCTGCAAGAGCACTGAGCAAGGCACTGCTGTCCCTGACGGAGGGCTGAGCACGTCTCCTCCAGCAGCCCACGTCCGGCAGCCCCCGCCCTGAGCTTTGTTTTCTTCCTGAGTTGAGAAAGTGAATGGCCTCCAGTACCCGCAGGAGCACTGCCGGTCAGCGACCTGCATATTAAGACTATTTGATAGAGCAAACTCTCAGCTACCAAACACTGTTTTTCAATGGTCACCACCATTAGCTGCACATTTTCAGCAGTGATGAACAAGAGCCCACGTGCCATGCTTATAATAATCTGCATCAGCAGACCCACTGTTCCATAGTGTGTGATCACTCACTGCCTCATTGTGCTCACATCCACTGCTTTGTCTCCATAAACGTTCAGCAAGCACTGATGAATGCCAGTGGGTGTCATTTCTTCCACATGGAGTATACCTGATGTCACCAGGAGGATGATGGCCCCACTCCCTGCTGGCTTGTCAGGTCCGGTCCAGCACTGGGGCTGATGTCACCCAGCTGTACCCAAGGGGACAGAATCCATGGCATTCTTTAAGATGCCACCCAGGATCCATCACTGGCTGCTTGGGCTTTGGCGAGGACTCATCTTGCAATGGAAACTTATGCTATGCCTCTCAAAAAGGCCTTTTTTTGAGTGGAGGAGGGATTCTAGGATGGTTTCTCTGCAGGAAAACAAACATTTCTTCTCTCATTTTTAGGGCAGGGAAGCAACAGTCCTGGTGAGGAAGCCTTGCTGGGAGCAGGAATGGTAGGAAGGGGTTGATTGTTGGTCTTTATGACCTTTGAGCTCTTTTCCACCCTTAAAAATTCTGTGACACCTTTGCTCATATGCACTTCCACATCAGATGCTATTTGGTCAGACTGCCCCTCTGCTGCCATTCGTTGCACAACATGTAATAAGATCAGTGGGAAAGTTCAACTTCTATTGCCATGTCACCAACATCCACCTCTGACATCATGGGCCAATATAAAACAGGGGGCTTTACTTTCAGAGCAGTCCTCAGAATGGCTGAGGTTGGAAGGGACCTTACAGCCCACCCAGTTCCAACCCCTGCCATGGGTTGGGTGGCCCCCAACAGCTCAGAGCCCATCCATGGCCTGGAGCCAATCCAGGTATGGGGCATCCATAGCTCTGAGTAGCAGTGCCAAGGCCTCACCAACTTCTGACATCTTCCTGACATCTAACCTACAACTCCCCTCTGTCCTATCACTATCAGACCCTTTGAAAAGTTGCCCTCAATAAGGGGCTAAAGACAAAATAGCAGAGCATCAGAGCCATGTTCTGCCCCAATGCTCCTCATCCATTCCCAGCCAGCAGGAGGGCAGGGAAGGACAGGGCACTGCCGGGCATTGACCTCCTGCAGGAAGGAAAGGGCCAGACAGTTTCCACCTACAACAGTGCCACAAACACCAAACATCACTGCCCTGGAGTAACCAGCCCTGAGGGCAGCACAGGGACATCAGCCTGTCCCCTGCACAAGGCCAGGCTGTCCACTGGAGCTCCTTATCCCCCCTCATACTGAGAAGTTGGTGGTGGTGCTTTACCCTGAATTGACCCAAAACCTCGTGGCCTTTCAATTTCAAGAAGTTCAGAGCACATAATGCGCTCTGCTGTAGAGCACATACAAGTACAGATAAGTGACTGCAAATTTTATTGAATCAAAGCCCTTAACCACATTAGAGGAAACAAATACAACAGAGTTGCTCTAGAGTGAAAATGCATCTACATTAAATACAGGTCTCAGTCTGCTTTGATTTTATAACTGAAAGCAGTAAATTTAAGTCTTGCATAAATTCTTGATTAAAGCTGAATGCACTTAACTCTTCTCCCATTATTTGAAAGCAGAGAAGAAATCAGGTTTGAGTATGAAGGACTTGTTGGGCAGTTTGAAACCTGCAGCTCCACTGCCCCCCAGCTGCCCCTTTTGCCAAGGAAATGGCACAATGCATCTTTCATAGGAAAATATTTACAGAGCAAAATTTAAAATCTTGTTGAAGCAATTTAACAATAGATCTTTCCTAAAAACCTGCTAATGCTTATCTAGCAATTTAAGATATTACACTCAGTGTAATTTAAATAGCATTTGAAACATTCCAACAGGAATCACATTACACAGAAGAAGCAATTTGCTTCTCTAACATCTTTGCACATATGCTCAGAGCCTGTGCATTTAGTGCACAAGTTCACAATGCCAAGCCTCTACATAGCTACCCAATAAATGCTACGGAAGAAAGTTCTTTGGAATGAGGGCAATCATCTTGTGCCTGTATTGCAACAACTTAAGGCCTCTTGCAGCTTCATCAGTGAAGGCCAGAGAAATGCCACCACACATTTTCACTCCTGTTCTGGGATCAGCATCTGATCTGCTCACCGATGTTCCACAATTCCACAAAAGCAAACGGTGCTGCATCAGTTGCGGGTCAGCCTGGGCCCTTCTGGAAGGAGGGATGCAAAGAAAGTCTTGAAAAACAGCCAGGCTGTGCTCATAAGGGATGGGTTGGTCTGTGGCAGCTCTGGCAGAACTTGTCCCGCATCAGGAAGAGCGCCAGGTTCCTCTGCTCTGCCTGCATTCCCTCCCTGCTGAAAAGAAGAACATTCAGTGAGAATCACTGCAGAAATGCCTTATGAGAATCAGGTGCTAAGCTGTATTGCTACTCCATTTTCACTGTCAATATAAAACCTACACAGTGCTTCTCTACTGAAGTAACCCCCAACAACCAAAGAAAGAATATACTGCTTAGGACAGACGTACACATGGCTTATCTTGTCAGGTGTTTCCTTTACAGCTAAGGAACTCAAACTCTGACAACAACCCCAGGTGTCACTGGAAATGCAGGACTCAGCTTGCTCACATACTCAGACCTGAGTTCAGATACAGAACTGCAACAGACCACTCTCCATCACCTAACAAGTAGAAGATAACATGCAGCACTTAAGTACTCCCAAGAGGAAGCAGGCTGGCAATTATTCCACACAGAAGATGCTTCTCTATGAAAATTCAGAATTTTCACTACCTGTATAAACAGTAAAAACTTCATTGCATTTCATGTTCATGTTTTAGAAAACACAATACCTGCAAGTTATTGTTCTGGTCCTGGTTTTCAGCAGCTTGAGGAGGAATGTTATCTGGGAAAGGCTGAGCTCGTCGTTGTCTAAAGGGGAACCAGCCAACGTGGTGCCTGAGGGAAGGCAACGTATTTGTGTTAATGCTGCTTACACAGCTCCTCCCTGACACACCAGGGTAATTCAACAACATTCTATTTGGGGATTATCAACAGTGTGTTTAAGGACTTGATGAAGCCATTAGCCTTCCTTCTACAAGTCTGAATATATAGAAGTGCATTTTTAAGCTGCTGCAGTTTCAGCTCTGAGACTACTGACAGGAACTCACAGGCCTGCACCCGTTATCTCACTGGTGATCAAACAGTATATGAGGGGACATTGTCAGACACCCCAAAAACATCACTCAAGGGCTGGCTATTTGTACTGTACTTGTAAGAGATTTATCCCTAGTGTTTCCCTTCTAGAGCAGCTTAAAAGCAACTCACGACTTCACTTTTTTTTTTTTAAGCTTTGTCTTCTCTCCTGAGAAGGTAACAAAAACCCATGTGGCTACATGACTCACAGAGAAGGTGCAAGGTTCTCTCTCAAGATTTCAAGCACTTGTCCATTGTTTCACTGAACTTTCACAGAGCTGCAGGGGCTTTACACTAGGAATTACTTTGTCTTCCAATGGTTTTCCAAAAAGGAAAGTCAGCTACACCAGAAGAGGGGGCAAGATGATTCCCCATCACCTATCCATTCTACACTGAACCCAGAGGCCGTAACTGTATTTCTGCTAACACTGAGGTATAACCAGGGTGAGATGAGAGGTTCACCTTCTCCAGGTATACAAATCCCATGAAGCTCTAACATGAGAAAGCTCGCCTCCCTCCCAAGTGCAGCACTTCACTGCAACATTTGACAGCACTCAATATCCAAACGGTGCACTTACAGATACATCAGAACAGTGCCACCCATAACCAGGAGGAATCTGCTGATGCTGGAGTAGAAATAGATGATGTTGACAAAAACATAGAACAGCGTTGCAGAGTAGAGCCAGTCCAGCCAGTCTCGATTGCCACCCTCCTCCTCTTCCCCCATGAGAGGACCCCCCTGGGCGTTCATCCTTAAGTTCTGGTTGGCCACCTCGTTAGCTTGCGGAGCAGCATTCCGGTCCCCAGGTTGGTTGTGTGCAGGAAATGGGTCCGGGAGAGGAGCTGGGGGGGTCACTGGGATCTCCTGAGAACGCCGTGTGGAGGATGGGTCAGCAGGTGCAGCAGTAGAAGCCAAGCTGAAAACCAGAGAAATTTGGTTTAAATCTTTTTATGGTGAACAGACACTCAGAATTTGTCCACCTCAGAAGTTCAGAACCACTGAAGTCAGAGCACATACAATTTAGGAAAAGGTTGTGCTTCACAAGGGCTCAAAACAAGTTTTGGCTCTGCCTGTGACAATGCTTTCGTGACTGCCAAGTCAAACCACACACCTTCATGTTAGCAATAACTTCAGAGTTATTCTGATCAACCTGAAGGTGTTCTGTAAGGCTGCTTACACTTCTTGGTTTTATCTCTGAGACAATTTCCCATCTGTGGGCTACTTTCAGCAGTCACAAAATATGGTAAGGAGCTAACATAACAGCAGAAGTAAATTTCCTGCAGAAAAGCAAGGTACAGCAGTAGAGCACTAAGTCTTCTGACTACACCATAAGAAAACTAGCAGTCCTTTTCTGTATTTCCTTCTATTAGCTTCTACTTTCCACTAGCAGCTTCAAGAGAACTTACTATTGCATGTAGTATTGCCTTGCATAGATCTGTTGAAGCCAGGACATCTGAAGCATGCTGTAGGTTGTGTACACAGAAAACCCCAGAGGCACAGCTTGGAAAGCATGCTGAGGTGTTTCAGGCCTGTGCAAAATTTAAACAACATTTGTTAAACACCAGAAAAGCCACAAGAGCCATTTATTGCAGGACATTAGATGGCTTCTGCTATTTCCCACACCGACACAAAAAAAATCTTCCCTTCAGAGTATTAAAAACATCTCTTCCCAGTGAATAAAAGCAAGATTTGCTATTATAGCAAATAACTGGAGTTTATACATCCTTAACACCTCTGGCCTATTCTCCACTGCACACACCTTAATGCACATATCAGGGCTGGCATCCAACAGTCAGCCCAAGCAGGCCTACCCCATGAGGGGCTCATGAATGGACTTACCTGGCACCAGCTTCTGCTGCTGCCTGACCACCAGGAGAGCATCTCAGCCTTCCACCATCTGAGGAAGCAGCAGCTGGTTCTTCTCTAGCTTCTGTCATCAGCTTTGGCTGTGCAGCTTTAACCTAGAGGCAACCAAAGCTACCTGAGGGACTGTTCAGAACACCATGCAAATCTCACACAAACAATTACACCACAACGCACACATTTCTTATTTTAGAGAAACTGTTTCACATCTCATGGTCTTTATTCTGCACTAGGTTCCTCCAGGTGCCACAATACTGACACTGCACTTAATCCTATGCTACAAAGCACCTCCATCTCTATTTTAGAGCCCTTTAGTTGTACATAAAACATCATATGTTACAGGCATTTCATGTTTTCACTCCCATTCAGGTCCTGTTACCGAAGTACAACTTGATATGTGCTCAAGACAAACCAACTTATCAGCTACTATGAGTCTGTGCTTTCACACCCATTTGTGGTACACAGATGTAATTCAAGAGCTGCTCTGGGGTGATACAGCTGCACAGTATTCAGAGGGTGACTCACATCTGGCAACATGGGTAGGGAAAGTTCAAATTGCTCAGTCCAGGCAGCATAAACACTTCTATGTACTTCAGCACATACACTCAGAAGTAAGAAAGTTTGGTCAGTGGCATTTAGGACCAATAACTCATGACACCAGCCACTTAACTTTCCCTCTGCCATCTGAGTCATTAAAGGGCAGGTAACACATCTTCACCTCCATCTGTTCTTCCCCACGCAGCCACCAGAGCAAGGAGAGCTGCCCCAATGACCACATCAGCCTCCATCTGGGTATGACAGGCCTTATATTATTAAGCAGAACAGACCAGAAAGCAGCACTCCTCAAGGAAGCACATTACAACCACCTTACACCTTGGATATTTCCTGTCAGTGCAGATTTGGATGGCACCTGTTAAGCCAGCAGTTTCTGACCTTAATTTAACTAGATTCTCACAAAGTAAGCACCAATAGCATCACAGCATTACCAGGAAACACCTGCAGCACTGGTGAGCACTTACAGCCCCAGCACTGAAAGTATAAATAAAGTCAGTGTAAATACCTCCGTGCTGCTCTCTGGCACATCTGTGGGAGTCCTCAGGTTGTAGACCAGGTGCAGAGCGTGCAGCTCCTCCTGCTGAGAGACACACGGACACATTAGAGAAGTTCCCCCGTGCCGAGGTGCTTCAGCACAGGACGGAGCAGCGATCCTACCGCGGGCAGGAGCTCGTGCAGGAGCTGATGGTCCAGCAGCAGCTTCCCACAGTAGATCAGCTTCTGGTCCTCCTCAGCCTTGAAGAGACGGAAAGAAAGAACTCACCACCTCCTCCGAGCACACGGAGCCGCCAAGTGACCCACGCGGAATCCCGGCCCCGCGCAGCCCCGGCTCCCAAGGTCTCGCGGCGCCGCAACCGCACCCGGGCCTTGCGTCAGCCCGCACCCCCCCGCTCCGCAGCCCTTACCGGCGCCCCGGGCGCACGGCGGCGCAGCTCGGCCTTCAGGCGCCGCACGCTCCAGGCGGGCGCGGCGCGGAGCCGCAGGTCGGGGTGACGCCGAGCGGGGCTGCGCACCAACAGGGACAGCGACGGCTCCTCCGCCATGGCGCGCGTATGGCGGGGCCCCCCGCCGCCGCCCCTTATATAGCCGCCCTCCACGCCCCGCCCACTTCCGCCCCGCCCGACCGCAGCGCCGCGGTGGCTGCAAGCGATTGGCTGCGTGGGTAGAGGGAGCGGACACGTGGGCCAATAGGAAGCAGCCTCGCGTGCCGCGCGGCGGGGGGCGGAGCGAGGAAGGGTCTCTCGGCGCCGCGTCACCATGGTAACCCGGTAACCCCGGGCCGGGCCGGTCGCGGTGACGTCGCGCTGCGGTGGTGTCTTCAGCCCCACATCCCGGTGCCTGGCTCCCTCGGGTCGCAGCTTCCCCACAGCGGCCCTCAGGCCCGGGCACACGGCCCCCTCCCTTGGCACCGCTCTGGCTGCGGGCCGCCTGCTGTGGATCGGGCACGGAGCTGCTGTACAGGGATTGCGGGCTGAGGGACGGGCCCCACCGCGGCACGGGACATGGCCATGGGCTGAGGCCCCTCCCCGCCCTTTGCCCGCAGCTGGGCTGTACCCGCGGCCTGAGCTGACCCCACCTGGCCAGCGAGAACCACGGCCCTCAGAAAAGAGAAAGCCGGCACCGTGCCCGAGGCCGCCCTTGTGAACGTCCCCAGCTGAAGCTGTTTGCCTGCTGCTGGCTGGCTGTGGCCTGTGCTCAGGTGGGCATGGGGTGAGGCTGTGGGGGTGAGTGCTGGAGGGGCCCGGGGCTGCTGAGCCTTTGGGTAGCCTTCACTGCCGTCCCCAAAGTGGTGACCCTGGGCAGGGATGTGGCTGCGGCCTTGGGGCTCCCCAGCTCAAGGCCCTGACTCTGTGGGCACAGCTCAAAGCAGGAGCCAAGCCTCACACGTGTCCTGCGAGCAATGAACCCCGGTTCACCAGACGCTGAGTTGAAGGGCTCTGAAAGCCCTCTGTCAATATTGCCTGCGTCAGTGCTGACCCCGCTGACAGCAGGATTATCTGTCTGACCTCAACGCAATTACCCTGTGAGCAAACCCGCCGAGTTAAACCCGGCGCAGCCAGGGTGCTTCCCTCTGCTCCCTGTCCTTCTGCAGCAGCTCCTGGCCACGCTCTCCTGGGCAAAGCACTGAGGGCCGGAGCTGCATCGGGGAGGGTCAGACAGGGGTCAGGGAATGGTTCTGCCCCAGAGGGCGGTGGGCACAGAACAGCTCCCCAGGGCTGCCGGAGCTCAGGGAGCGCAGGGACGCCGCTCTCAGCCGTAGGGTCTGATTTACGGGTGGCCCCACGAGGGTCCCTCCCAGCTCGGGGCATTCCGCGATCGACGTCTCTGCGACCCCACGCTGCCCGCCGCCCGCGGGGGTCCCCCCTCCCGGCCCCGCCCCGCCCCCGTTGCTATGGCGACGTTGTCAGCGCGCTCCCTTTCGCTTCACGGCCGCGC
This sequence comes from Meleagris gallopavo, assembly GCF_905368555.1. Lineage (NCBI taxonomy): Eukaryota > Metazoa > Chordata > Aves > Galliformes > Phasianidae > Meleagris > Meleagris gallopavo. The sequence goes on from NC_139416.1 coordinate 2,118,991, forward strand.
GCCGCGCCGCGCCGACCCCGCCCCCGAGCCCCGCCTCGACCAATGGCGCGGCGCCGCCCGGCCGGCCCGCCGGTGACGTCATGGCCCGTGAAAATCCCCCGTGGCCGCGGGAGCGGCGGCGCGGGGCGGTGCGGGCAGCATGGCCAAACACCACCGCACGCCGGCGCGATCCGCCGAGCCCGTCATCGAGGTCAAGAGCAAGGTAAGCGCTGATGCCGGTGCTGATGCCTGCCCGGTGCTGATGCCGGTGCTGATGCCGGTGCTGATGCCGGTGCTGATGCCGGTGCTGATGCCGGTGCTGATGCCGGTGCTGATGCCGGTGCTGATGCCGGTGCTGATGCCGGTGCTGATGGTGCCCGCCCGCCCCGGCAGCACACGTGGGGGCGGCAGCGCGCAGAGGCAGACCGGCCGTGAGGGGCCCTGCTCCGCTCCCGGTGCTGCAGCGGCACGGCTCCGAGCGCCGCGCGGTGCCGGTACCGGGAGGACGGGGCCGCCGGGCCGTCAGCCCTCCCGCTCGATGCGGTGGAGGGCGCAGCGCCGGGAGCGCTCGGCAGGTGCGCGGCGGCGGCGGGGGCGGCGCGGCCCCAGCGGTGCGGGCGGGCCGGGGGCAGCCCTCGGTTAGATGCGCACAGCTGGGTTAGATGTGTGCCGCCGGTACGCGGTCACACCGGGGACGCCTCGGGCCAGGTGTGCATCCCGACACCTCCCTTCTCTCCGGCGTGAGGGGGCATCCAGATGTGCACACGCATCCAGATGTGTGGGTGCATCCAGATGTGCCCTCGCTCAGCCCCCCCAGCACACCCTCGCCCAGCTGTGCTCTGCCGGCCCCCAGCCCTGCACTCACCCAGATGTGCCTCCTCCAGATGTGCCTCTGCCAGCCCCCGAGGATGCACCCTGTGTCCCTGTGTGCCCCTTCCCCATCTCTGCCTGCATGCCCCGTGAATAACAGCTGGGGTCCTGCTAACCCTTCTCCAGCTCTAACCACCTTTCCCTCCTCTGCCTTCTCCTCCTCCTCTGCAGTTTGATGCTGAGTTCCGTCGCTTTGCCATGAAGCGCTCCAGCGCCGGCACCTTCCAGGACTTTTACAGCCTACTGCAGAGCGTGCATCAAATCCCCCGTGTGGATGTGCTGCTGGGCTACACGGACGTGCATGGCGACCTGCTGCCCATCAACAACGACGACAACTACCACAAGGCCCTGTCCTCCGCCAACCCCCTGCTCAGGATCATCATCCAGAAAAAGGGTCAGTGGCAACCGGAGAAGGGCTGGGATCCATTCCTTGGGATGCGTGGGGCGAGCGACTGTCCCCATGCTGGCTGTGTTCCTCTTGTTGTGCTGGGGGATGGCTTGGGAGGAGGTGACACCACGGCTACCTAGCCCGTGCATTTCACCTCTTGGAAGTCGTCTTTGCAGCTGGCTGGCATGGGCTCCATGCAGAGCAGCTTCCTTGTGCTGGTCTGTGAAATAGTTGTGATAGTTGTGATAGCAGCATCCCAAGTGCAGCTGCATGGGATGGACCCTGAGCACTGCGGTGGTTTCTAGCTCATGTTGTCTGCCCAAAGTCCCCAGATGAGGGGTGATGTTGTGCTGCTGAGTCAGGTTTCCTGTGCTCCTTCATGGGTTTCCTCGAGGGCCATTCAAGCAGCTTCAAACCATCACCTCCTGCACCAGGGCTGCAATATCAGGCAGGAACCTGGCAGAGGGTCTGTAAGAGGGGCACATGGAGAGGCCAGGAGTGAGCCCTGGGTGAGTCACGGCTGATTTAGAATGGATCCAGGTCATTCCAGGGCTGGGCTGTAGTCAAACCAGTCCCCAGGTTGGTGAGGAACACAGGCAGCTGCAGAGCTTCCTTCACACACTGGGTGCAGGGGGAGCACGCACGCAGTGTGTCCGGATGTGTGGGTTTTGGAGTCCTGTGCCATGGGGTTGAAAAGCAAAACCCACAACACGTTGGCTCCCCGTGCCACCACTCACACGTAGAGGCAGTGGAGATGTCCCATTGGTGCCCAGCTGGGGACAGGTGCTCAGGGCTGGGCTCACAGGAAGGGCAGGAGGATGCCTGGTGCATTCCCAAGGCACCAAGCGGCACAGCCTGGCTGCCTCTCGCCCCCCAGAGAGCAGCCATGTGCTGAAATAGCTGTGGGAAAGCCTCCACCGCCCTTCCCCAAGCTAAAAATAAGGCTGGCGGTGAGTACAGGGAGATATTTATAACCCAGGAGCCCTGGCAGACCAGCTCGTCCTGGGAGGAACCCCATGTCCCCGTGGTGCCAAGGACTCCCCCGTGCCCAGAGCAGGATCTGGTGCTGGTGGGGAGCTCTTGCACTTGGCAGCCCCTCCCTTGGGTGCTGCACTGCGTGGAATGCTGCCTTCCCCTTGCTGTGCCACTGGGGCCAGGCTTTCTCAGCATCCTCCTGAGGTCACTTTGGGACTGGGTGCTTTCTGTATTGGCGGCAGAACACCCACTGGTTCTGCAGGCTGGGCACTGAGGATGCTGATAAGCCCTGTGCAGCATTGAAAGGATGCAGCGGCAACACAGCATCCAGATCTGAGCTCCCCCATGGAGAGGGTTGGAGTGAAACCAGAGAGAGCCCAGGGAATGCTCCCTGGCCCTCAGGGGATGCATTCAAGGGAAGGATGTGGGGTAGATGGCACCCACTGAACAGCCCCAGAGCGGTTGGCTGGGGTGAATGGAGCCAGACCCTGCTGGGGGGTCTGCAGTGCCCGGAGGTGGAATAAGAAGTGCTGACAGGATGCATGGGTTGGGAGGTCCAGGGCTGTGGGGACACTGGATGGGGCACTGGGAGATGGGTGTCCTGCTTGTGGTTGTGGCAGGGCTCTGCGGCCCTGATCTGGTCATTCTGCTCCAACAGGGACGAAGTGGGGAGCTGGTGTGTGTGTGTGCCCCAAACCAAGGCACAGCAGCGGCCCTCAGGCTGGCAGAGCCGGCAGCTCAAGCGTTAAGACGCAGAGCTTGGCTTAAAGTGTGATTAAGGCTGAATCACCGCCTGGATCCCACTAATCCCAGCCGCGTGTACACTGGGTAATCCCAGGAGATGGGCCCAGAGGAGACAGGAAGAGCCGGGCCGATGTTTGGTGGGGAAAGCTGGTGAGATCGCAGCCGCTGTGCGGTGCTGAGCGCCGTCTGACCGCATCCCCCTTTGCTCCTCACAGCAGAATCGGACGCCGGCGTCTTCGCCTCCAACTCATTGCAGAGGAAGAAGAAGGGACTGCTGCGCCCAGCGCACTACCGGGCCAAACCTCACCTCCTCATCGGCATGCCCCAGGACTTCCGCCAGATCTCCTCCATCATTGACGTGGACATCCTGCCCGAGACGCACCGCCGCGTGCGGCTGCACAAGCACGGCTCCGACAAGCCGCTGGGCTTCTACATCCGCGACGGCGTCAGCGTGCGCGTGGCCCCGCAGGGCGTCGAGAAAGTGCCCGGCATCTTCATCTCCCGCCTGGTGAAGGGCGGCCTGGCGGAGAGCACGGGGCTGCTGGCGGTGAGCGACGAGATCCTGGAGGTCAACGGCATCGACGTGGCCGGCAAGTCTCTGGACCAGGTGACGGACATGATGGTGGCCAACAGCCACAACCTCATCATCACCGTCAAGCCGGCCAACCAGCGCAACAACGTCATCCGTAGCAGCAAAGCCTCGGGCAGCTCGGGGGTGTCCACGGACAGCACCCCAAGCCAGCAGACCCCCAGCCCGGCCTCACAGTACCTCAGCAACTACAGCACAGCCGAGAGCGACGAGGAGGGCGACCTGGTCATCGAGAGCGACGGCGCGCCCCACTACGGCCCCGTGGGCTGCCCCAATGGGGGCCCTGCTGACGGACCCCTCCCGCCCAGCCTGTCCCCGCACAGCTCGCAGGGCTCCCTGCAGTCCCTGGGCAGCCACGACGGCAGCCCCGGCCGGGGCAGCGTGCGGGAGGACGGCACCCTGCTCACCCTATAGCCGGACTGCTTGTGGGCACCGGGGCAATGGGGCCGAGCGGGGCTGCCTCTGCCCTGTCCTCGCCCTGGGGTCTGCTCCTGCCAGGCATCTGAGCCCCTCACCTCCCTTCTTCCACCCACGTGGGTTTTTTAATTATTTTATCAAAACGTGCATCATCAAGTAATATATTGCAATGGACAGTAAAACCTTTTCTAGAAAACGCCCCGTTTTTGTCCATCGTTCGCGTCGCTGCAGGGGCCAGCAGTCTGTCTCCATTCAGGACAGCAAATGGGTTTGGTGCTGTGGGATGGGACAAGTGTGTCCCTAACAGTTCTGCACACTTGGCTTTGCTGCTTCCCAGGTGGACCCAGCAAGGCTAATTGCAGAGTTATCCTCCAATACGTGCTCAGGCTGCTTTGGGCACAGCAAGCGCCTGTGCCCAGGGCAAACGTGGGGTCCTGATGTGGGTGCTGCTGTGTGGTGACATCTGTCTTACAGGAGTAGGAGGACCCACAGCTCTCCAGAACTGCAGGGCTGAGCCGGGCCCCAGACAGGCAGGAGAGAGATGCAGACAGCAGAGCTGGTTAGTCCAGGCTGGTTTATGGCAGGGAGTGCAACTGCAGCAGGGCCGGGGCTGCTCGCAGCGCAGTGGCAACGCCCTGAGGACAGCCCCAAGGAGGTGAGGGGCCATTTTCTGGTTGGTACCTCGCCTCCTCCAGCCCCAAGCAATGGGAGCTTCCTTGGGGCTTGGCAGCAGTGCTTTCCCCCCGCAGCCTGGGGCACAGGATGAGGCTGCAACGTCTCACCACCCTGAGAAGCCCCAGATCCTGCCTTGGGATGAGGGAAAGCCTGCAGCAGTGCAGCATTTGTCCCATGGTGGAGATTTTCCCAAGCAAGCTGGACAGGGCCCTGAGCTGTGGATGTGGCCCTGCTCTGGGCAGCAGATGGACCAGAACCCTCCAGTGATGCCCTCTGGGCTGAATCTTCCTTTGCTCCACAAAGCAAAGAGCTTTTCAGAGCTGCTGAAACTCCTATGGCGAATTTGATGGTATGGAGGCAGAGTTCACCTGCACAATGGCACCTGCCCTGTCCTCTGGCCACTTCAGGCCATCCCCTGTGAGGGTCTCACACCCCTCCTCCTGGCTGCATCACATCAGCACTGCCCCTTTCTGCTGCCCATCACCCATCACCACTCCTGAGGCCCTGCTGAGTCCACCAAGACACACCAATGGAGGAAAACTACAACTTTATTGGAGCGCATCCCACTCCACGGACAACAACAGTTCTCCAGACACCTCACCAGGTTCCCCTGCTTCCACCCCAGCCCTTCTCTGAGCAGGAAGCACTGGAGCTCTGTGCCTTTTTGCTGTCCTTGAGCTACCGAGTGCATGCAGCAGTATGGAGGGGACAAAGGCACCGGCTGCGTGCTTAGGATGGGTCAGCACAGAGCCCAGAGCAAAGGCCCTGTGTGCAGCAAAGCCTGCAGTGCCCTGGGGGAAAGAGAAGGACAACCAACAGCAGAGCAGCAGCACGGGGGACCTCCTGCCACTTTCTAGAAATGGAAAAATAAGAAGCCACAAAATCTGTGCCATCAATTCCAAGCAGACAGCTGATCTCTGTGAGAAGTCAACCAGCATGGGGACAACTGTTGTCCACACTGCACAGTAGAGTCAATTAGCTCCTCTCCCTCCCATTTCCCTGGATGTGCCCTGGGAGCAAGAGCAAGAGGCGCCAACTGCGTGTTGGACACAGTACTGACACCACTACGGGTGCAGGGTCCTCGATTTGTCTTCCTCTCCTTCCCTTCCCTGGGATGCTCACGCAGAGCAGCACACTGCTTGCAGCCCCATGGGCTCAGGAGTCCAGCTTGATGAAGACTTTGGGCCTGGAGAAAATTTTGAGTGCCTCTTCTATCTGGGAGAGCTTCCTCTCGAGCTCTACTCGCCTCTTCTGAATGCTGAGGGTGTCTGCACGCATCGGCAGCATCACCAGCTCCTTTATCAGCTGCTCCTGGCCTGGAAAAGACAAAAAGCTGTGCGAGTGGAAGATAAATTCCCTTTTTTCCCCTAACACTATAACCTCACTGTTCAGCTCTTAAAATGGTAGCAGCATGGGAGCAGGGACCTGGAGAGAATACACATCCTTGGATTGAAACCGCAGCTGGAGGAGGACCAAAGTTCCAGCTCTAAGGTGCTCCTACTTTGAGCAAGGGTTGGACTAGAGACCCCCAAAGATCTCTTCCAACTAAAATATTCATTTTAAGTACAATAGTAACCCTAATGTCAGGTCCCCTGGGCCAAGCCTGTTCCAGGAAGCCAGCCCTGTAACCTCCAGGTCCCACCATGCCAAAGGATTGCTCTTTCTGCACACGCGGCTCTAGTGCAGGGATTACTGGAACACCCCAGCATCTCTCATCTCTCCAAAAGGCAGGAAATCAGGAAGCAAGCCCGTGCTCCTAAACTTCACTCTCCATAATCCTGGCTATTTTTGAGCTGGAATCCATGTTTCTTTTCCTCTTACTCTGCTTCAGGCTGCCGAGCATCTCCAGCCTCTGGCCCTCAGGCATCATGGTGTGGCCGGGCGGCGTGTCAGGATCCGGCCGGCTTCGCAGCTGCTCCTCCATCTGCCTGCGCCACTGCTCCTTCCTCTCCAGCAGGCTGCAAGGCAGACAAAAGCTGGTGTCGGCACACCTGGCAGGAAGGGCTGCCCAGGAATGGAGCCCTGCTGGTCTCCACGTCACTGCCTGAAGACCACAGAGCCCCAGGCTGGCAGCACCCACACCTCCCCCGCTCCCAGTGCCCTTGCTGCCTTGAGAAGCACTTGGATTTAGCCTGCGTGCACGGACTGCCCACCACACTGCGTGTGTGCTCAAAGGCACTGAGCACACAGCATCACTGCAGCAAGCAAGGGAGGAGGAGACAAAACTCTTTACCAGCCCAGTTGCAACAGCCGTGGGATTCTTGTTAAGCCAAGAAACCGGCGAGCTTTGCATTTATTCCCCAGGCCCCAGTAAATTGCTCTGCTGGCACATGGAGCCCTGGCCCCTGTGGCATACGCACTACTGGGGGACGTGGCCCTTCTGCTTGGCGTTGTACTCCTCCTGCTCCCGCTGCTTCTGTCCCAGCAGCTCAGCCAGGGCCTGCAGGGACTGGGAGCGCCGCAGCGGGGCCCGCTTGGCATTGCGAGCGTTGTGCTTGATGAAGTCAATGCTATTGCCCTCCACCTGCAACTGAAATAGAGAACGGGAGGCAGTGGGAGCTGGGGTGGCGCACACAGGCAGCTGCTCTTATCCTCATAAGGGACAGAGTGAGCGGCTACACGCGTGAGATGCTGAGCAGGTGCACAAAGACAGGGCAGACCCTCAGCCCGTCCCACCTCAGGAGCCATAGGCAGACAGCACCTACAGCAACAGCTTGAGACAGCAGGCACCAACAGCCACGAAAACCTACAGCCTGCCTTGTTAAGCTGAGGCCGCACAAAGCATGCAAAGCAAGAGCAACGAGGGGCAGGGAGACAGAAACCCCTAGGAGCATGCAGGCAGTGTGCAACTCACCTTGGTTTCAGCACCCAGCGTCTGCAGAGCCTCAGTGCCTGTCCCTGCTTTCGTGCTGGCAGGACTTGGGGACAGAGATCTGCCTGGCCTGATCCCGGGGCCGCAGCGAGAGTACGCCCGCAGGAAATTCACAGCCTCTGGGTTTGGAGGTGGGGAGCTCTCCTGGGAAAGGTGGGAAAGTGAAACAGAAAAATGACTCAGTGAGGGGATGATGGGGCAAAGAGAAACTCACCAGCATAGTCTGGGGGTCAGCCACGAGCTCAACCACAGGTTTACAACAGACAACAACGTGCTCCTCTGCTGCAATGTGGCTGAAGTTCTGCACACAAACCACAGGCAGCAAAGACCAAACCTGACAGCTGGTAACTGAACTTGGTGAAGAAGCATTAAAAGGAAGAAAAAAGATCTGCAGGTACATCCATACAGCCCACAAGTGTGCGAAGCACTGACCAGGGAGTCCCTCTTTACTGAATAACGCTGCAGGCACAGAAGCAGAGCACCATCAGATAACCTACAGAGATACCCACCAGGGGTGGGAGGCATCTGCAGTGGTCAGCTGCAGAGCAAGGTGATGCTGGCTGCTGCTGTCAAGCAAGCAGCTGCAATTTACATCATAAAAGATAGAGGAGAAAAACTCCATGGCAGACTGTCAAGACCTAACAGAACCAACTCCACCCGTGAGCAGGAGCTCCATAGAAGATGGAGGTGCTTTGAAGGGAACGTATCATCTCTAGGAGAGCCTCAGCAATGGTTAAAGCAGTGTGAGTCAGCTCCGGGGCCTCCGAATCCAAAGAGCACAGAAACACCACGCAGAAACTGTGCAGAGAGAACACCCCCTTTCCACAAAACAAAGGATGATCTCAATCATCCTCTGATCCTGATGATTTGTCAAACAAGAGCGTAGGCTTGTATTCATTCCTAAGGCACAGGTGGGCTTGCTCCTGCGTGTGGAAGGTCACAGATACCAGCAAGCAAGTTGGTGGTGCACCAGAAAGAAGGGACAAGGCTTCTGGAACCGCTCGGAAATCACCTTGCCAATCTTTGTAGCACCACTCGTTGGCTCGGGGGCCACAGAATGGAGGGAAGTGATGCAGAGATGAGGAGGAATCTGAAGCTTCAGCTCAGCTATGAAGCAGCAAGGAGGGTGTTGCTTAAATGATGATGCTCAAGACGTCACCCAGCTTCTTCAGTGCATTCCTCACTGTAACCACTTGGCTGCATTTTGGAAAGCCCCCACAGAGACATCACTTAAAACACCAGGAAAGAAAAAAATATCCAGAAGAAGGAAAAGAAAGAAGCCAAAAGCAAAGCAAAACCTGCAGGAGACCAGACACCACTCGGAACAGAAACCGTACACGTTTCAGCTCAGTCCACAGTTGGTGAAACCCACTGTGTGTCACAGGGTCCTGAGAGCTGGCACAAAGCCTGCAGCAGCCTGAAGGCTCATCTCTCCTTCTCTGCCTCAGTGCCATGCAGAAAGGGTGAGGACAGAGATCTGCGGGGCAGAATACCACCGCCTTTTGGCATGAACCCCAGACACGGAAAGCTGAGAAGCCAGCTGGATGCACCTCAGGACTGGGATATTCTGAGGGCTGCTCTGCACCATGCCAAGAATTGCCCTCAGATTCCCACAACAGAAGGGTCAGGCAGGAGGCAGCAGGCAGAAGGTGTGAGGAGATTTTCTTCTTCTGACCTGCCAGGAGAGTTGAAGAGCCCCCTGGGGACCCACCTGCAGCCTGGCCTTCACCTTTGACTCCACGTTTTCGTATTTCTGGGATTTCCACAGAGCTTTCACAGGTTTGGGCTGGCTGCGCTCCTGGGCTCGCTCCCTTTCTTTGCATTTCTTCTGAATCTCCTTTATTCGCCTCACGTTTTCCTTCTCGTGGTCCTTGGACTCTTTCCCTGCACAGCAAGGGGAGACGCAGCTCTCAGCCCTCAAACACTGCCAGCAGGCGTAGGCTCCTGCATCACAACACCAGAGCTGACAGCTCCATCTCCAAAGCCACCCGTGGAAACAGCAAGTCCTCCCCCCTCCCGCAGACCACGCAATCTGTGCATTTCCCCCCACTTTGGGAGGACTGACCCTGTTCTGGAAGATCTCAGCTGGTTCCCCTCCCGTTTTGGCACAGCGCTTGTGGCAACCACCATGCTGGCACCAGCTTGGGGCAAAGCCAGGACACAAAGCCAATAGGCGACAGGCAGCGCTCAGCTTCACCTCCCTTCTGGACCTCAGCACAGCTGTGCTTACTCTTTGCTGGCAGACCCCCACCAAGAGAGAGCCCATCGAGCTGCAGCAGGAGGCCGAGCGTCCCCTTCTGCCCCTTCTCCAAGAAGTCCCTTCCGCTGGGGCGGATGCGAGGGGCTGGCTGGGGCTGGTGGGCACTGCTCAAAGCACGGGGCGAGCTGGGAGCTGAGTCCGTGGGGCGAGAGGTAAAATCCAACTGCTGAGCATTGCCTTCCAGCCTCCCTCGAGCTACGAAGAAAGAAGGAAAGAAAAAGCAGCTTAGCACGATCTCGCCTCGCTGTTTCTTTCGAGCACAGTCTGCAAGTCATGCTGAATGTCCCCCTCCACCCCTACCTCACGTTTTCCCTTCTTTTTAACCTTCGGGATCACCATCAGCACCTGAGGACTCACCTGAGAAAGGGCGTCTGTAATAGTTTGGGAAGAGTGTAGGGTCTGGAGGAATGGGTCCAGAAATCTTGGATGGCCCTTCACACATTCTGCTGTCTCTGTCTCTGCAATGGAAACCAAGCACCAGTGAGAAGCGAACTAAACACACCTGCAGAGCGACAGCTAACGTGTGTGTGAATGGCTGGCCTTCCTATTGGAGAGCTCATACCCAGCTGTAGGGCCAACCTGCAAGTAGGAAACAACCCCAATGGACTCCATGGCTGCCCAAGAGCTGTGGGTGCCCATCCCTGGAGGTGCCCCAGGCCACGGATGGGCACTGGGCAGCCTGAGCTGGGGGGCAGCCAGCCTACAGCAGGGCTTGGGGAGAGCTGTGAGGTCCCTTCCAACCCAACCGTGCTGTGCTTTCATGCAGATGAGGCAAGGGAGCCAGCAGCACCGTCCCTATTGCAGGACTAACTCTGCACTTTGTAATACCTGAACCTTCAGCACAGAAAATCTGACTCCTGGGTCTGCAATTCCAACACTTCAGAGACTGCCCTACGGGAAGAGCCCCTTTTAGGACCCTCAGAATGCCAGCACTGATGGGACACAGCATCTTCCATTTAATTTATAAACCAATAAACAATCAGCACAAGGCTGAGTGAGCCTGACTCATAGCAACTAATGCACTGCTGTCTTCCCTGTTAAATTACCCTTGTTGACATGAGACCCATTAGCAAAAAGCTATTATTCATCTTCCAGACACAACTGCAGAGGCAATGTAAGCAGTGCTGAGCACTGCACACCGGCAGGCATGTCCAGAGGCTTGTTTGTACCCAGCCACCCTGCAAAAGCTATTTCTGAAAAGCTTCAGACTCAGATTCTCAGGCTGCAGTAAAAGAGCACTGTTCTCTTATTATTTAATCTCCTTTAAAATGGATAGAGCTAAGCCAGCATGGGCCCTCTTATCCTAAAAAAAAAAAAAAAAAAAAGCATCCACCAAGAGATTACTCCAGGAAAGTTACTGGCCTTGAAACTCACATCTGATCTCGATCTGAACTCTCCTCCAAAGCCAGTAATTTAGGTGCAAAATGACAGAGTGAAAGGAGACCTGTAACAGAGCAGGCAATTAGCGTGGGGGACTGAAGGAGGAAAGGCGAGCTGATGGGAGCTGGGGGATGGAAGGCTCCTTCTGTACCTGAACACAGGGCCCATCTCACGTCCCAGCAGCACCCTGCCCTGCTGCAGGGAATTTGCAGATGACACCCACACCCTCATTTGCAAGTCACATTGCCTCTGGGTTTGGATCTCGCAAGATCACACAGCCTTGTTACAACAGCACTCAGCCTATCTGGGTGCTCACAGAAAACCCTCCCATGCAGGACGCAGCCCCAGCACCTGCATCATCATCATCATCATCATCATCATCATCATCATCTGGCCTTAGGATGAAGCAGCCAAACCTTCAGCTCCCAATAGCAGGCTTTCCAGGCAGCTGCTCTGCTCCTGCACAGTGGGACAGCAGGGCTGGAGGATGGGGCTGTTTGAGAACCTGAGGGCTCCAGGGATGAGCAGACTGCATCCCACCCGGGTGGAGCTCCATGCAGGGAGCAGAGAGGCACCGGGCAAGCACAAGGGGAGCAACAGGAGCATGTGCCTGCAGGGGGAGCAGGGCCAGCCCTTCCAGCTGGGACTTAATACGCACCCAGGAAAGCATCACCAGCACTGCGTTAGAGACCTAAGCATCAAAAGCATCTGTTGTCAGCAGCAAGAGGCCACGGCCTCGCAGCTCAAGCAAACAGATGTACGTGTGCAGCTCCTGATCAGCCCAGGGCCGGGCTGCAGAGGGGGGCGGGGAAGCAGAGATGCGCGGAGCTGCAGGACACACCTCCCGTCCGTACCTCTGCCAGCAGAGCTCGGTGCCGCCCACCGGAGCTGCAGCCTCATGCGGAGCTGGAGCTTCGTTGTTCGGCTTTGCGCTGCTACGAGCCCGATTCTGTAAAAAGCGTAGGAAAAAATCTCTCTCTCTCTCTCTCTGGATAAGCTGCGATAAGCAGAGCGAGTCATCCGGGGCCGAGCAAAGGGCTCGTGGCAATCGGGCCGTTCGCTCGCTCGCTCCCGTTGCGGGCGGAAACATCGGGTCAGAAGCGCTGCGGGGGGGTGGGGTGGGATGGGGAAGAAGGGGGACGGCCTGCGGGTTCCGGCCCCACCGCACGCACCCCGCGGAGCCGCCGCGCTCCGGGCAACCGCCGCTTCCGCCGGGGGTAGGGAGGGAGGGCCGGGCTGAGCCCCGCCCGGAGGGAGGTGTGGGCAGATGATGGGCGGCTGGGCTCGGCACGGCCCCGCTCTGCTCGCCCTCTCGCTATGGGACGGCCGGACTGAAGGCCGCGCTGTTGATGCGTTCCCCCGGTAACGGCCCTCCCCGCCGCCTCCCGCAGCCTCCTCCCGGCCGCTGCTGCTGTTGAAGCCCGGTGCTGCTCCATGTCCGACCCCGTGCAGGACGCAAAGTAAGCCGGCACGTCTCCTTCGGGAGCCGGCTCGGTGCCGCAGGGATCGCTGTGAGTCGGTTCGGCCGCACGGTGCAGAACCGCCCTGCCCTCAGCCCGTCCCTGTCCCGCAGGACCCACCTGCACGCGTTGCGGCAGCCCGATTTGCAGCAGTCCGCTGCCGAGGGCGATGCCGGCCCCGCTGCCGAGCTGCAGGGAAAGAGCAAGAAGAGGAAAAGCACAAGCAACACGCAGCCGTGCAAAAAGGTCCCGCCTCGGGATGCGCTGGGTGAGGATCCATAGGGGAACGGCCCTCGTGCTGCTCCCGGAGATGGCAGCGTGCCCGAGGCTGGGGTGATGGGTGATGGGGTGGTGGGGCTGCGCACGGCTGGATACTCAGCTGGGCGCTGTGATGCTTGAGCAGACTTGTCCTCCCCCCAGCTGCTCTCGTGTCTCTGGGATGCGGCTGCAGATCCCCAGCTAAGGGGCATCCTACCGCAGTTCCTGGCTCCTGTGCTGGTTGGGGAAATGCCCTTCCCTCTCCTCACAGGACTAGCGCTGGGACTGAAGCTTTGGCACAAGGGGTTTGTCAGCTCTGCCCTTTATTTCCACCCCCAGCTCGGGGCAGGAGGTTGGATCTCAATGGTCTTTAAGGTCCCTTCCAACCTAAGCCATTCTGAATTCCCCTCCAGGGCGGCTGCCGCGGCTGCGCCCCTTGTATCAGTACATCAACCTCAGCACGGAGCTGACGGGCCCAGCAGAAGAGGAAGGTGGAGGCTCAGCACCAGCAGGTAGGGCAGCTGCTCCAGAGCTGGAGAGAGAGCTCCAACAAGGTTCAGTGAGCAGGCTGGACGGGTGAGAGCCCCTCTGAGGAGGTGCAGGGCCAGGCACAGGGCACGCTGTGCCAACCAGGCCACCTAAGGAGGGCAATAGCTTACCAGCAGGTCATGGCAATAGGGAGGGACCAGAGATGTGCGGGATTCCGTAGCTCAGCGCCCCAGAGATGGAGGCTTTGCCCTTGTTTGTGTCACTCTGGGTTTTTCCAGAGGCCCAACCTGCCCACTGCAGGTCTGTGACAGCGGCACAAAGGAGATTTCCCAATTCAGGGAGAACAGCTTCAAAACAGATCCAGAACCGGGTAGGAATGAAGTCAGACTGAGTCAGAGTGAATGAAGGCAGGGACTCTTCCAGGTGAGCTCAGGAGACATTATTTCACCTGCTTTACATAGCACATAGACAGCACAGACAGGAGATGCTCAGAGCTAGAGCAGGAACAGCAATCCTCTACCTGGAAAGCATTGCAGGAAGATGCAGAACTTCCACTGGTGCACCTGCTGGGAACAGTGTGTAATTTACACCCCTCTGCTTTCTTCCTTCAGCCCACAGCTGATGAGTGCTCAGAGCCAAGGACCAGCTGAGCTCCCACCCTTTAAAAACGTCAATACATTTCTTTCTGACAGTTTGAAACTATGTTGAAAGGAAATAAATACCTGAAGGTAAATGCTTCAATTAGAAACTGAGCAAAGAATGGTCCCAGCAAACCCAGGAAGATTTTGCTCCTTAGCTTGCACCTTCCAGCAACTTCTATAACCAGACAGGCAGAAAATAAAGATCTCATTAATCACAAGTCAGTGTGGGAGGCCCACGATAGACAGGCTATCTCTAGAACCAGTGACTCCAGAACAGCTTTAGAATGAGAGAAAAAGCAAAGAGGTGGGCATAGCTCTGTGCTGTCCAAGCAAAGGCAGCTGCCATGCTTTTCTCACCGAGGGGAAAAGCAAGTCCTGTCAGAAGATCCACCTCCTACTTTGTCACAGCAGGTGATCAGCCCCAGCTGGAAGCCACGTTCAGCTCTGTGATGAAGGTTTCAGCTCAGCCAAATCACACACAAGCACCCAGCTACACGAAGAATGCCCTTAACAAACAAATTTTTTCATTTATTTCTGTAGAAAACAAGTCAGATACTTTTCAGGAAGGACCAGCTTATGAAACAGTGGTTTGCGTGTTAAAGTACATAAATATACAGGGTTACCATTTTAGTGGGAAACACATTAAAAAAAAGCTTTCAAGTACACAAAATAAATGTAGTAAAATTGTACTGTCCCTATCACATACCTGCCTCAGAGAGAAACTCTCCTCCCAATGAACAGACTGCCACCCACCAGCTGCCAACAGCCACGAGCTGCAGGAGGGCAGGCAGGACCAGAGGGCTGATATCCAGTGTTTGAGGTTCAGGGCAGACTCCTCAGCTATCAGCATGTGTAGTGTGACAGCTTCCCAGCCGGCACACAGGAGAGCTGCAAGAGGTAGGCAAGACCACCTTACCTCCACCATCAGATACGTGGAAGGTTAAGGTTTTACAGCTTCATCGGCAGCGATTTCCTGAGCCTCATCTGCGAGCCTGGGAGGACTCCAGGAAGTCACAGAAGTGAGGAGGTGGTCCTGCAGTCACAGCTCTGCTGCTGCCAGGCTGTAAACACAACTGGTGGACATGGAGCTTATGCAGAAAGGCTGCTGGATGCAGTCGGAGTCGCGAGTCGAAGGAATAATGTCTGCAGATATGGAAGGAAAGCACAAAGCGTCACAGCTTTCCCCAACACCATCAGTTGGGATCTCACAGCATCCTTTAAATAACATACTGGTTTAAATTAGTTTGAAAGACATTTGCTGCAGGCAGAAAGCCAACGGGCAATTCGTATTCTACAAACTTTACTCTGTTCCTTCTGGTCTTTGTCCTATGGCAGTTCAGAGATGTGTTACGTCCCTAAACTCTTTAATAAAGTATTACTGAGGAGTAAAACTAGATCAGATTCCAAGAGAGAAAGCGAAGGCATCTGAGCAACAGATGCTCCCAGATCCTGCTCTTCTCACTCTCACTTCAGGAGTGATAAAACAAGAGGGGCCGCATCCCCTCTCCGAGCCATGCAGTGGCACAGATCCCATGCTTCACTTCACTGCTGCGAGTGCAAAGGGCAATTCAAGTTTTCCTAGGTCTCCAAGACAAGAATTAAACATTTGCAAAAACGGAACGTCTTAAACCAGAACTGTTTCCTTCAGAACATGACATTATTTTACACGCTTAAAAAAACAACAAGAAACTCAAATTATTAAATAGGAATCTTAAAAACCAGAGAGGATTTTTACAGCTGCAGCCGGAAGCATTCACCGTCCTATCTTCCCACAGCAGGAATGCTCACAAGTTATTCCTTTGCAGCGCCTCACACAGGTTTTGGTTGGCATCTGGTTCCTCTGTCATGACCTCCACAGCCTCCCACTCCCCCGACCTGCTGGATTTCTTAATGGCCTCCACTACGCTCTGCATGTACAAGCCATCCTCAAAAGATGCTGCCATGGAGACGGGCTGGTGATCCCACGTCCGCCGATCTTCCTGCTCTTGGAAAGACCGCCGCAGCGCTTGCACCATGTACACCATTCCCTTCAGGTAGAGCAGAGGGATGTCTTTCAAGCCCTTGTCCAAAAGGCCTTTGTTGAGAGTCAGAGAGTCAGTAAACAGCAGTTCTTCTTGCAGCGCTGTGTTCTTCTGCCCATACAGGTCCGTGCCGCGCGCTACGAGGCGCCCGCTGGACCCCACCACCATGACCTCGTGAACGAACGAGCCGGGCATGTTGAAGTTGAGAGTCACAGTGCAGCAGACGCCTTCGCTCATCAGCATCTGGAAAAAGCAGAAGTCATCGCTGGTGACGTGGCGGATCCCGCTGATGGCCGTGTTCTGCTTCACAAAAGTCTTGAGCAGGCCGTGGACCTTCTGCGCCCTCCTGCCGACGAGGTGGCTCAGCAGGTCGATGATGTACGTGCCCATGGTGTGCAAGCCGCCTCCCCCCATCAGCTCGTCGCAGATCCAGCTGTACTTGTGGCTGAGCAGGCTCCCCCCGTAAACCCGCACGTCGCAGATCATCACGTTGCCCACGTAGCGCTCTTCTATCAGCTGCTTCATCTTCACAAAGGCGGGCAAGAAACGGAGGACGTTGCCGACGATGCTCATCAGCTTGGGGTAATACCTGGCAGCTGTGACCATCCTGAAGGCGTCCACGGAGGTAGCAGCTTTCTCGCAGATCACGTTCTTCCCTATTCCTGCAACACAAACACCAAAAACCGGCATAGCGCACGTGAGCAAGAAATGCTGACGAGCCCCCAAGGTTGCCAGCAAGCTGCAGTTTTTAGGCTTTCAGAAGCAAAGATCTGGGAACTAAAATAGGAACGCTAAGTGCGGCAAGACTCCAAGTGCTTCCAAGATGCTCGGAGCTGACAAACACCCACAGAGCTCCAAGCAAAGAGAGGATTTTTACATCACGGCAGATGAACTCTGACAGGTTTTTATGCCACCGAAGTGCTGCAGCTATAAAGTCATTTGAATGGCTGCGCAGCCAGGGGAAAAAAATATCATCACGGAGATAAATGCACTCGAGATGAGCGGAGGCTTGATTTTGTATTTTACCATCACTATGAATTTATTAACAGATTAATAGAAATTGAAGGTACTTGGTGGCCTGTGCACAGAATACAATGCTATAACAGAAGGGAGATTAGGGTTATACGTCAGGAAAGAAGTTTTAACTCAGGAGGTGGTGAGGCACTGGAACAGGCTGCCCAGAGAGCTGTGGGATCCCCATTGCTGGAGACATTCAAGGCCAGGTTGGACAGGGCTCTGGGCAGCCTGAGCTGGTGGCTGGCAACTCTGCCACAGACTGGCTGGCCTTTACAGTCCCCTCCAGCCTAAACTATGCTGTGATTTTTCCATAAAGTGTCTGGTATGATGCTGTGTTTTGGTTTTAGGAGAAAAAGAACACCTGGTATCTTCCAACAGGCATACTGGGAAGGAGTGGGGAGATGGAGGCACACACAAGGTGCCCCATGCAGCCGACATTGTAGCCGTCCTATCACAGCCCTCAGCATCTTCTCCACACACAGCTCAGAGCAAACTTCTCTCTGCAGACCACAGTGGTCTGGTCCTAGGACACCAGAGCATCAGTCTTACTCCCCAAGACCTATGTTTGTCCTTATCCAGAATCAGACTGGTCTAGTGAAACCCACTCCTCAGCTTTGTCTCTCTTAGCACAAGTTATAATGTTGACTCCAACCACTAAAGCCATCTACCTTCTGTAAATACATCCATGCCGTCAGATGGAAGCCCCAGCTCTTGATTCCCCTTAGTAATGCACCCTAGGCTGCACCCAATGCCCAACTAAACCACTGCTGAAGCAGCAGAGCATTGCTGCGTCCACTGTACGACACTGGGAGCATCCAAGGAGCCTTCACAAACAAGCAGCTGCTGGTTAGCAGCCTCTCAACAAATGGAAGCTCATTCCAAAACACATTCCTTCATGTCACGTCTTGTTTGCATGTGGTTTGGAAAGGCTGCTGTGCTACTGGTCACAGAGATGGGAAGCACAACATGCAAAGAGCAGAGCACGCTTGTTTACCCTGTTTCAAGAACAGGAAATGTGTTTGTCCCAGGACAGAGCAATGATAAGAGCCCTTTCTGACTCCTTCCTCCACAATTAACATATCCACGCTATAATCTGCAGGGACTCCACGAAACCAGAGAGCCAAATAATCTCCTTTGGAAAGATTCCCTAAGCATTGTAAATCAAGAGAGAGAAGTGGAAAGTTCCTCTGCACATTGGGCTCCCAGTGTGAAGCATTACCCACCCTGGAGAGATGGCTTCTGATGCTCTGCCTGCTGAGCCTTGCAGCACACATCACACACCACGTCCCCTCAGCCTGAACCCAGCCCCAGGCTCACCTCACATTGAGGTGCATGCATTTCAGCTGGGGGACATCCACCACAAAGCTGGCGTTTTAGTTCCTCTGAGATCAAAAGAAGCACAAATTTTAGAAGAGCTTCTTGCTTTGCCTGTTATGGAGATAAACCATAGGATTACACTCATCTTCATTGGAATTACGTTCTGGGCTTTGATCTGGTTCACGAACTCAGTTCAGGCTTACTCCTTTGCCCCTGCCACGCCAGGGCTGTACCCAGGCTTATGTACAAATGTCTGTCAGTAATTAACTTAAGCAAACAGCACAGCCTGGAAGCTACTAAAACACCAACCTATTATCATGAATCATTCACAGCCAAGACTTTCCCGATGACAAACATCACTGTGTTGATCTGAACACTCAGAGAAAACACACTTGCCATCTGCCCACCCTCATTCTGTGTTCCCCCAGTGCACTGAATCACAGCAAGCTAAACAAAACTGGCTCAGGATGTGCAAAGTGAAGAGCAAATCACCCTTTCCTACCTTATCCACAGATTGGGTGGGTAGTGAGAGGAGAAGGGGGAATGGTTTTAAACTGAGACAGGGCAGGTTTAGGTTTGATATTAGGAGGAAGTTTTTCACACAGAGGGTGGTGAGGCACTGGAACAGGTTGCCCAAGGAGGCTGTGGATGCCCCACCCCTGCAGGCATTCAAGGCCAGGCTGGATGTGGCTCTGGGCAGCCTGGGCTGCTGGTTGGTGACCTGCACACAGCAGGGGGTTGGAACTGGATGAGCACCGTGGGCCTTTTCGACCCAGGTTGTTCTATGGTATGACTCAAAGAGTAGCATCAACAACCCAAAACTTAATGCCTCTCCGCATACTGAAGCAGGCTTCGAGAAATCACCCAACATAAAATTATCTTAATAAAGAAAACCCAGATTTTTTGGTCCAAGCCTAAAGACGGAAAGGTACCTAAAGCCTTGACAGCAATCTGCCGGGTGAGCGGCGGGGGGATGTTGATGCAAACCAGGTCCACGTCCTGGTGCAGCAGGACGTCGTCGGTGCGGCTGGTGTAGAAGGAGACGCTCATTTCCTGGGCCAGCTGCCTGGCTTCTTCTTCCGTCGTCCCCCACACAGCCTCGACGGAGAAGCCTTCGGCTCGCAGCATTGGGATGAGGAGGCGGGCGGTGCTGCCGGCCCCAAACACACCCACGCCGGGCAGCTTCATCCTGCGGGGCTCAGGGACGGGGCTCGGCGCGGGCCTGCGAGGGAACGCCGCGCTGCTCCGCGTTCCGCTTCATCCTCGGCCCCTACGGGACGCAAAGCGAGGCGGTCAGCGCCGCGCACAGCTCGCACCGAGACGCGCTCATTCCGCGCGGCGCTCGCTGGTTTCTATTGACGCCTTTATCCTCGGCGCCCACCGAAAGGACCTTCGGAGGCTCCGCGCCGCCAGCAAGGACAGCGCCCGCCAATCCCCCCCCCGAGCTGCCCTTACCCGCCGCGGGGGCGCGGAGGACCCCGCCCGCTCCGCCTCCGCCCCGCGCATCTCCGGGCCGGGCGCGCTCCCGCGGCGGCGGCCGCTCGCTCCCGGCGCGGCCGGGCCCGCGCAGGCGCGGATGCGGAAGGCCGCGCCGCTGCGTGGACCGCGCGTGCCCGAGGCCGCCCAAGGGGCGATGCGCGGCCACAGAAAATGGCGGCGCCCTACACGGCTTCTGAGTAAGGGGAAAGTGTGGCCAATCACGAGGCGGATCAAAGAAGAAAGGCGGGCCTTCCGCAGACGGGCGGCGCCGGCAACCAATCGAAAGGCAGCTCGGCGGCCGGACGGGCGGCTGCAGGTGAGGCAGCGCCTGTTGTTCTTAAGGGCCACGTGTGGCTGCCAGCCCTGCTCTCCGTGGTGGCCTGGAGGGAACGCGCCGGAGCTTCATTTTCCCTCCTTGCCCTATTTTCATAGAATCACAGAATGGCCTGGGTTGAAAAGGACCACAATGCTCATCCAGTTCCAACCCCCTGCTGTGTGCAGGGTCACCAACCAGCAGCCCAGGCTGCCCAGAGCCACATCCAGCCTGGCCTTGAGTGCCTACAGGGATGGGGCATCCACAGCCTCCTTGGGCAACCTGTTCCAGTGCCTCATCATCCTCTGTGTGAAAAACTTCCTTCTAATATCCAACCTAAACCTCCCCTGTCTCAGTTTAAAACCATTCCCCATTGTCCTATCACTATCCACCCTCATAAACAGCCGCCTCCTGTTTATACACTTCAACACCCACAGCTGCAGGACTTCTCCAGCAAGGAAGATCTGCTGCCCCTCCTTCACACAGCTCGGAAGCATTTCCCAGTGTTCAGGAGGAACCTCCTCATAGCGCTGCTGCCAGGGCAGACACACAGCAGCGCCATTTGCCAGCCACCACCACCAATGCTGGTGCAGTCCGTGCAGCTCTCTGTCACGCAGCTCACAGGGAACCTCACCCCATCTGGATTTGGGATAACACCACCTCCAGCACCAATTCCCTCAGTGTCGGATACCTTTCTCCATGGTGGTCCGCTTCCCTGGGTAACATAGCAGATCTTCCAAGGATGATCAATATTCCTGAGAGCTATTGTAACTGGTTTAGAGAAGAAGGAAAAGTGAAAGAGAGGCTGAGGAAACAACAGAAAGTATCCCGCATTGCTTCCCCAATAACCCGGCTCCCAAGGAGATAAACAAATTACTCCAGAATATGGCTCCCAAAGCACAAGGATGGCTGCAGAGCAGAGCACAAACACCTGATTGCTATCCCAGCCAGCAATTTCATCGTGTTGTAAGCCAAGGCCGCACAGCACAGCAAAATGACAACCTTCATCCAACACCCAGAGGTGATAAAAAACACAGCAAACAAAGCAGAGCTTGTGGATTAAGATGTAAACTATTTACTAAGAAAAAAAGAAGAGAGAAAAGATATTTTTATATATATATATGTATATATATACACACACACACACACACACACACACATATATATATATTACATAGGTCCTGTTGGATTAACTTGATTTCCTTATACAAGGAAATCAATATAACAAGGCCATCTATCTGGTTGACCAAGTGAAGCCAGTCAGTGTTAACTTTTAGGACTTCAGTAAGGCTTTTGACACTGTTTCCTTTCAGACAAAACATCCAGCATAGAGCTAGCAAAAAATACAACGTTATAGGTGAGCAGCTGGCTGACTTGCCAGGCTCAGAGGGTGAACGGGGTTTCATCAGGCTAGCAGCCGGTCACTGGTAGGCTTTGAATGTATCCATGCTGGACCTCTCCACAGCAAATGATGCCTTTGTATCTTTGCTTGTCATGTTTCAGGTGCGTGAATCAGAGCAGAGCAGAGCCAAATCCATCACAGCGGGTGCTGGATCTGGACACAGTGAGGAAATGAAGAACACTGCTCCAGGGCTCTACCGGCATATCCATCACCCGATGCACTTGATAAGAGCTAATGCCTGGTTTTCAAGGATCACAGCTGTGGCAGCCATGTCACCAGCTGCTTGTCTCTCCTTTTTCACTCTTCCTGCTGACAGACCTTCCCTTTGCAGAGCAGCGTGGCCATCCTCAGCTCTCTACTTCTTTTGCAGCGGTTTTATTTCTGCGTACACCACTTCTGAGGCTGCAGGTATTGCCCCTGTCCTTTCAAAGATCAGCTTTGCATACGTCACGTCCTCGGTCTGAGGTGATGGGGGAGGCTGTAGAGGAAGACAGCAGTGAGCAGAGCCTTTGGCTCTCTGTTCTGCAGTGCCCAGGGACTGGCATAAGTTATTTCCCATTGTCCAGGAGAGCCTGGCTTGTCACAGATGTTTCTGAAGCCCCAGAGCTCTTTCAGTTGGCATTCACCTGCCAGTGCTTTTTGTCGGAGGGGAGGACATGGCAGATGAAAATCTCTTACTGCCTTACCGTGCTGAGCTGATTCATCTCTGCTGCATGCTTGCTTTCAGGAGTTCCTAAAAAAAAAAAAAAAAAAAAAAAAAAAGATAACATTGAGTGCTGTTATTTTTAACGCAGAAAACAGCTGCATGGCTGGTTTCACCCACAGCTTGTTTCACCCAAGAAGCCCATGGAGAAGATGCTCCCCAGCACCCACAGCAGCACAGCCCAGGCTCAGCCTTACCTTTAGCATGCCTTTGATTTCTTCTGCACAGGCACACCAAAATACAAAGCAGGAAGAAAAGAGTCACAACCACTAACCCGGGGATGGCGTACAGGTAGATGATTGCTACGAGACCTGAGGAGCACAGGAATGTGTGTGAGCTGCTGTCCCCACAGCAGGCTCCAGATTTGAGCTCCAGCTCCGTGCTGGAGCTGTGGTTGCTCACCTTCCCGGGTCTGAGGCTCACGGGTCGGAGAAATCTTGGGGTCAGAGCCTGGAAGCAGGGACATGTGTGAGCACCCGTGCAGAGGCAGTGGCACCCACTGGGGGAAGCAGTGTCACTTACTGGGAACCATCCCTTGGGTGGCATTTTCAGTGCCTGTGAAGCTTCTGCTTGACACGGTACACACAATGGGCTCTGCGCTGGCTGCATCCATGCTGCCGTGGCTGTCACTGTGATGTGCCTTGCTGTGCTCCAAGGGGTCATCAGGAGGCTCTGGACATGTCCACCACCTCACATGCATGGTCTTATTCTCTTGCCAGACCATGAACCTGCACAGCATGATGATGGTTGAAGTTTTTTGTTGGACAGATAAGTCTGCAGGAAACAAAACAGCAAGTGGCCGTACCTTGCAGCAGATATATCCCACCAGCACGTGCTGCTTGCAAAACATACATTTAATATCTGTGCCCTCCTCCAGCAGCTGCTGCTCCTGAGCCTCTGAGCTGCAGTCACATCCCACCCACCGCACACAGCCCACTCGTGCCATAAGTACCTGACTCCTTGTGGCTCTTGCATGGGCAGTTCTTGTTTTTAGCACTCACACAGCGTGAGGCTTTCATCTTGCATGTGTAATTTCCAGCATGCTTTTCATTCACGCTTGTAAAGGTGAGGTTGTAAGAACCATTTTCCTGGTGTAGGTCAGTCCCTGTGTCTTCCTGTACTATCCTCTTGTTTAAGTTGTTACACCACACCACCTCCCTGTCAGGGCTGTTTGGTAGACAGTGAAAGGTGAGATTTGACCCTAAGGACACGGAAATCTTGTGTGAGCACTGGTGAGCGAGTCCTGCAGAAAAAAGAAGCAGGGAGGTTGGGTTTGTGCTGTGAAATACCCACATCCTTCTTGTGAGGCCCTGAGGATGCCAGCCCCAGGCAGCAGGCTTGCTTCTGCCCCAACCATCTGGTGTTCCTGTGGCTGGGCACAGGCGGTGGTGAAGGCAGTGGTGCCTAAGGAGACTTAAAAGCTTCAGGAGGAGCATAGGGCAGGCAGAAAAGCAGCTCTGTCTCAAACCTCCTGCAGGTTATTGCTGCACAGATAGAAAAGCTCAAAGAGACAGCAACTTCCCTGCAGGCAGTCTTGGAGGGGCTGGTGCTGCAGAGATCCTCTCACACCCCCAACAGAGCTGAGAACAGATGCACACAGATCCCCTGGCAGCACCACTCACCACTCACCCCTCCCAGGCAGGATGAGGGCACAGCATCTGCACACTCACCAGCGGACGGCCAGGCAAGGAGCAGCAGGGGCAGGATGGTCTTCACCACCAGGATGTTCATGGCTCCTTCCTCCAGCATCCAAATCACGTGCGGTGGAGGGGTGGAGGCTGCATCCTCCCAGCACCAGTGCAGGCGGTTCCTTTTTCACGCTGAGGCTCACCCTCTGCTAGGGTTCCTAAAGTGAGCTTCAGCCCAGTTTTATCCCCTCGCTCTGCTGCTTGATTCCATCTATGGTCTTGTCTCAGGCACGTGCCCTGGGCTCCGACACAGACACACCCAGCCTGCCACATGTGCTGCTGGTTCCACCCCACCGCTCCCAGTCCCCAGCACGGATGGGTGAAATGCACACCCCATGGGCACAGGAGGAAGGACTTCCCCATTCCCCTCACCCCTGAGCCCCTTCCGAGCAGGGGACGGATCCAGCAGAGGAAGTGATGCTCCTGCTGGCCATGGTCTGTGTTAATTTTTTGCCAGCAGACGTGGCCCTGTGGGAGCAGCGCTCGCTGTGCTCCCTCCTACCCTCCTCCCAAGTGCCATTTTCTCCCATTTAGTTTCACATCAGCATCTTACATCAGGTAGTCTTGCCAGAACTACCTGTCCCTTCCCATCTTTCTTCTGTAAGTCACAGAATATTGTCCCGAGACCGTGTCCATCAAGCTGATGTGAACAACAGACTGTCCTGATGAGCACCAAGTTGGCCATGGGCAAGCAGTGTGCCCCGACTACCAAGAACCCTGCCTTAGGAGCATTGCCAGTAGGCTGCCTTAGTGTCAGAGAACTGACCCTAAAATGGAGCCCTGAGGAACTGGCCACCAGCCTGATGGAACCCCAGATGCTATAACCCTTCAGATCTGACCCATCAGCTTACCCTTCTCATTGCAAAATAACTGAGAGAGGTCCTGCAATGACATCTTAGTACCCTGGGATGAATGCTGGCCTTCTGCTCACCTGTTTGGCCTCCTACATTTTGGAACCTCCTGTTCATGTGCTCTCAGGAGGCGGTACTTAAAAAGTGACCAGGTCTGATGGATGCTAAATTGTAAAGGCACAAAATGAGTTAAAACCGAGGAAGACTGCAAAAGGTTCTCTGCTTGTGTAACTGCATCAAAAACAAGAGGAAGGCAAAGAGAAGGCTTGGCCTGTTGCTTAACCAGGAGGAAGAACCACAAAGATGTGACCTGGAGGAAGTGGAGGCATTCAGAACGCTGCCTCCATCTCACACCTGAGCTTGGAGGGGTCGGACAGAGAAGGAGCACACAGGAGCAAGCCAGAACCAGGGAAGACCCCAATAAAGAAGCAAGCAAGACATGGAGTCACTTATCATGAGAACATGAGGAAGTGGCTGAGATAATCTCTTGAAATCTCAAGGGCTTTGGCAAGAGCAAGCAGGAAACATGGGGAACTGCCTTTGCAGATTGAGTATTTTAAAATCCGGAACCAAGTCTCAGAATTACAGTTCTCAGAAAGATGCCCTTGCACAGGATACATCACATGCATGAGTGCCTAGATGAGCGTGGAGTGATAATAAACACAATGTCCTGCTTCCTGCATGCTGAGAAAGGGACCTCTCCATGCCTAAGAGTGGGAATGGCAATGGGAAAGCATATGGGATGGAGCAGGGATCGGATCACAGTAGGGGAACCCAGCCAGAGCAAAGGGAAAAAATGAAAAGCAAATCAAAACAAAAAGCAGGAGAATTGTTTCTGAGGTATGTGTGGTTGGAATGCAAAGAGGAGAGAAAACAGAAGAGAATTTGAGGAATAAGAACAGAAAGAGAAAGATGGAGGGAAGCAGAGTGATGAAATGATAAGAGGAGGCAGTAAAAGGGTCAGAAGGGGAAGAGGCTGGGGGAGGAAAATGGCTCAGGCCAAGGAAGCCATTGATTCATAAGATCAAACTCATTTGAATTGGAAAAGACCTTCAGGATCGATGACTCCAACCATCAGCCCGACTCACTGGGTCCCAACACTGCACCACATCCCTCAGTGCATTGTCACCTTGTACCTTAAACACCTCCAGTGGGAACTTCACCACTTCTGTGGGCAGCACATTCCAATGCCTGACTGCACTCTGTGAAGAAAGTGTTTCTTGAAAACCTGTGCACCTGGAAATGGGGCACAAAACCCTCAGATGCCTCCAGCTTCTGCACAGAGGGCAGCTACGGCAAAGCCAGACCGTTTCCATGTCCCCAGCACAGCAGTGCCCACCAACAGCCCCAGTGATGCTGGCAGGAGCAGCTGACAGCACTGGGCTTTGCTGTGCACCAGGACCTGGAGCAGGAGAGCCAGAGCACAGCCACTGGAGGGAGGCAGCAGAGCAGAGAAGCCAGCAAAAAAGTCCTCAGGCATGGCTGGAGACTGAAAACCACGCAACCACAGCAAGCCATGCAGGAGAGAGGCATCCATGCACCCACACTGGGGCCTCTCCCTGCAGATCCAGATGCTTGCTGCAGCTCCAAGTCCATAACTGGAATGACTGAAGACAGTCAGTGAATTCCCAGGTCTCACTTCGTACAACTTGGCAGCTGTCTTCTGTCCATCAGATCGATGGGGTTTTTAATCTGTGGGCAAAGCATCCCACCCACCTGCACAGAATCATAGAATCAAGGCTGGAAAAAACCACTGAGATCATCCAAGCAGCAGCCCATCCCCACCGTGCCCACTAACCGCTTCCCTCAGCGCAACATCCACCTCTTTCTCAAAAACCTTCAGGTTTTCAAGGGAAGGGGACAAAAGGATAAATACTCGTCAGAACCAGCTTGATGGCAGTAGAGTCCCACCCAGCAGATATCCCACTGCCAAAGTCTGCCCCATTTGAGGGCCTCTCAGACAGCAAAGACAAGCAATGCTGTCTGAGGAGAACAAGATTATACAGTCTTAACCATCATTAACTGAACTCTGCAGTATCTGAAAGTGTTTCCAGATTGTTTAAATTCCAGTCTTGGGAATCATCGTGAAACAAAAACCTCTGCCACCTCCTCCCTCTCTTATCTTATTTGCCCCTGGAAGGAAAGCAGAGCTCACTTCAAGGTCTGCCTTTATCTGGGACCTTTCCCATTGAAAAACTCAGCTCCTGGCTTGGAAGGCATGCTCTACTCCCACTGCTGCAGGAGACACAGCATTTCAGGGGGCCCATCTCTTACAACAATCTTGCCCATGAAAGGATTTATACCAGCTTTGTCAGTCATATTTCTCCTGATCACAGCAAGATCTTATCTTCCACTGCCAGTGAGGCTGGAAAAAAGCAATGAAATCCTTAAAGTCATTGGCACGTAAAGGCTTTTACCTATTTCTCTTGCTTGCAAGATGGGAGCGCTCGCAGATTTGCCGGACAGGTTTATCACAGGATTTGAAGCTCCCTGGGAGTTGTTCAGCAAGAACCAGAGATTTGGGACGAGGGCAAGGAAGGGATGTTGGAGGTCACTCCACCAACCTGGCTCCCAACAGAGTACTTCTGCCCCTTGATCCAAACAGGCTTTGCCCACCTCGAGAACTCCCTCATGCTCATGTCTGCCTGCAAGCCTTCTCCTTACTCAACCAGAAGTAAGGCTCTTTCTGAAATCCATTTAAAATTTTAAAAAAGTGAATCTCAACATCTTGATTCTGTTCTTCCTAACGGGAACCATGTATTTGTGTCAAGCTTTCAGTGGAACAGTTCTTCTAGAATTTTGAGATGCACCCTGCAAGCCAACGTTGAAATGGTTCCAGATGTCCCTACTGGCCCTGAGCTCAGGGGAGCGAGCAGAAACCATGCAAAAGAAGGTGTTTAAAATGCCACTAATACCAGGTCTAACACAAATGCTTGACTATTGGTCACATTTATTTTAAGAACAGAACAGCTTTTCATCCCAGATCCCTACATGAGTTTATTGTGCAACTGAGGAAGGACAGTGACAAGAATTTGCATCCTGTAGAGCAAGTTGTGTTTTCCTCCTCTCCTTCCCGAGGTGGGAAGCAAGCCTGGCACAGAGCACCACGAGCTCCCTCATCCTGCACCTGTGAGGATGCTTCATTAGCAGTAAGAATGCAAATAAATAAAAAGTAGTCAGTATCAACCAGAAATTAAGTTATTGCTACGTTCTTACTTATTGGACACTGCGGGTAACTCACTCGATAACCACCAAGAGAGGCGATGGTCTCAGACTGCCCTTGTGTTTTTGTTGGTCAGAGATGGGGGAGGACAAGGTTAATTTTCTCCCTGCCTTGAGGGCAGCAGTTATCTCAGTGGTAGCGAATCTTTGTCATTGTGATGAAAACAGGTGATGGAGGGGGATGACACCCCAAAACTTGGAAATTCATCATGCCTGCCAGAGTTTACCAAGGAGTACACAGCAGAATACTTGCTGCTCCTGACTTGCAACAGGAGCTGCTGAGTAACCTTCACCTTGTAAAGAATTTCAGGTTCAGATTTCAAAAATATAAGGAGCCCAATGTCACCCTGAGAGCTGAGCCACAGCTGCTGATGCACAATGTAAACTAAGGGTAAGGAGCAATGTGGGCTTGGGGAAGTACTGGTGAGGCTCTTACCATGGCACACAAGGTCAGTCTGACACATTTTCACCTCCCTCTGCTGGTGGGACATGCTGGGACGGCCAGCGTCTCAGTATTGAGTCAAGGCAGCTACAATAAGGCTTAACATTAAGTAGTCTAACACATACAAGACCACTGGCCACCACAGATTATCTCTTAGCCCAAAGTTGATTACGTGTGATGAGCTCACAGCAGTGCCAATTCCTACAGCATCCCTCCCCACGAGGAGCATTGGCCGGAGAGCATGAGTTTGAGAGGATGAGGAGAGCTGTGAGAAGAGCCTCTATATCTCAGGCTGATGGAAAAGCAGAGAAGTCCTTTCCAGCACGTTCAGAGATGACTTTTTTAGGCATCGTGCAGCTGGTTCTCTTTCAGCAGGATCTTCTCTCCAGGCTTGAAGGCAGGCATCCCCAGGTAAGGGCAACTGGCACAGCGGAATGCATCCCCCAGGTAGCACTGCCAAGAGACAGAAAAACACTTGTCATCGTGGCAACTCTCAGTTCTCTCCTCCCATTATATGCTTTTTCCACCTAGAGAAATGACCTGCTCCTCAGCATATGCCAGCACAGAAATCACTTCCCTTCCACCTCCTCTGGACACGTGCTTGTTTAGCAGGTAACAGAGCTGGTGCAGGACACTGCACTCACACAGAGGAACCAAGTTTCCAGCTCAGCCCTACAGGAGGGCAGCTCTGCCTAGGCACTGCTGTGTGCTGGGCTTTAGCAGCTCCCTAACTGTACTCCCATAAGGTGATCTTCCCTAAGGAGACCACTGGTAAGCAAGTGAAGCACAGGGTCACTGTCTGCTCTGCCTCCTGCGAAGGTGGCACTCGCACTGTAGGCACACAACAAACTGGTGCAGAGCACATGGGCTGTTCTAAGAGGTGAGATGGTAAAGGCAGAAGCTCTGCAGAAGCAGGCAGTATTTTAAAAGCAGTAGGCAGCTGCTTTAGAGAGCAGTCATCAGAGAAAACTGTTCTCAGACACAAACTGCACCCTGCAAACCACAATATACAAACAAAATGACTATTTACATTTCCACAGGCAGATTTGGGCTGCGAGCTCTTCTTCTCCTGTTCCAGCTCTTCAGCCAGGCCACACGTGCTGCAGAAAATAAAGAAGTCACTTGCATCGTTCTGATTTAAAAGCTATGAGTTACAATCCTTGTTCCAAAACTGTTCTCATGCAACAGCCCTCACTTTGTCACACAACACAGCTGGCTCTGGGACTCTCAAGCTCTGCACTTTGTTCTCCAATACCAATTTGCAAAACAAGCGTTGAAGCACGCTCCTCCAGCTGAAGCAAGGAGGAAATGACTCTAAAGCAATTTGCCACATAAACTATTCCTCCTTAAAATCAGTGGGAATAGGATTTTAGTGAAGGCTGCACAAACTGTGTAGCTACCTCCGAGAAGACTGCTGATCATACCAGTATGGCAGCTTGTAGCAGTTCTGGCACAACTAGCCAATACTCACTGTGTTTGGATTTACATTCAGATAGCCAAGACAAGGAAAGGACACGAACCAAGTGAATTATGCTTTCCCACAATCTTTTTTAAAAACATCCAACTCTAAGGTTTCATTGCCGTGAGTTAAGAGGTACGCTGACGTGCTAATCCCAACACTGACCAGTTCTTGCAGGCTTTCTTTTTGCCCTTTTCTTTGCAGGACGGAGCTCTGAGAGAGGCTGGATCTGGCTTTTTCAAATCCTCTGAATCCAACAGCTCATCAGAGTCCAAAAGATCCTGGAATATACCATGGAAGAAAACACACAACAAATCGACTTGTTAGTAGGGAATGACATTGCTGTTACATTCATAGAAACACCACTCATTGTAGCACTAGCACTGCAAACATTCCCTCTCAACAATGCCTTTCCCTCAATTCTCACCACACCTGAGGGCACCCAACACCTCAAACAGCAGCTGAGAAATTTGGGGATGCTTTTCTACCTCTTAAGTTGTAAAGCTTCCCAAGAGGAATGACCAAAATTAGCTAGAGTAGAAAAGAAGAGAGAAGGAATGACAGCAAGGTCTCACAAATAAAAATGGATACCATCTCTTCGTCATTCATATCACTGGCAGACAGCGTCCACAGCTTAGCAGTAGCTGGGTCCACAGAGGGTTTTCCTGGATCCAAAACAAAATAAGAAGCAGTAGGTACACCAGCCACTGCCCCATCTATTTCCAGCAACTAGAGAGTTCAGACAACTTTGGAAAGCCCCACTCCACAGATATTTATGTAGCACTCCCTTCCACAGGGATGTTTGTCACTTCAGAGAAGGGCAATTCCCACGTTCAGCACACATCATGCCTTACCTGAAGGACTTGTTTTCTTGGCAAAGGATAGTTTGAGTTGACTTGAAGATCCCACTTCAAAATTGGGTTTCCTGCCTTCCATCTGAACAATGAGAAGGTCATTGCCTTGGTAGCCCAAATGCTCTCGGACTGACTGGGCCTCCTCTGCGGTCAGAGGTTCCTTTTGCAGCTGTAATGCAAGATCTTTGGTTACTGAGCCACTTTATTTCAATGCCCCAGCCACTACTCCTGTGAACACAGATAATCAGTTGTGTCTGGCTCCAGTTGCTTATCCCTCAGAACAGAGGAGTCAGTCCCAGCTGCAGTGCAACACAAAGGGCTGATCAGCGTGGCGTGAGCCAGCAGGCACGACAGAAGACAGGTTTCCTCCTATCTTCAACCCTAAAGAATAACACCACCTTTGCAGTAAGAAAAGACTGTGGCAGATAGCATCCATGAACATCCACAATGAACCAGGACAGCTAAACACCTTGCTACCCATCAAGTCCTCGTCTACTTTTGGCTAACAGCAGGAGAGAATTCTGAAAGCAATAAGTACAAACATACCTCCTTCACTTCCACCAGCCCAGAGAGAGTCAGAGCTGCAGGGAGTTTGGCTGCTGTCTTGATTCCGCTGTTGTTATCTGGAAGACACAAAAGCAGGAAATAGCACGAGGAACAAGAATAGTGGTCACTGAAAAACAGATGTGGTACTTGGAACCTGAAAGACCAACAGACCTTTACAAAGAAGTACTCAAACCATACTCTAAAGCAGGCCCTCTCCAGTAAAAGCAGGAACAAAACAGAGCAGCTTGTTCATTGGATTAGTGGCTTGAGAACATAAAGTTGGTTCTAGCTCCAGATCTGTTCTACATACACCAAAACCTTCCTCAATCCAATTAACATCAATTTTAAAAGAAAAAAACAACCACACACCAAAAACACAAAGCAACAAAATCCCCCAAACCCTTTCACATATTGCAGTGAACAACTTGTGAATTTTTCAAAGCATAAACTGCTAAATGATTGCTATATTCAAAACTATAATACTCCAGAGCCTTGCTCTAGTAGGCAAAGCTATTAGTCACTGTTTAACCCAAAATTCATCATGGGCTTCTTCTCTTTGACACCTCTTAATAGTCCCAATTGCACTTTACTCCAAGTCCACCAAAATTCCAGCCTGACAGATGTGTTTTCTGAAATAAGACACTCCACCTACTCCAGACTTTACCTATCTTAAACAAGACAAACCCTTTACTATTCACGTTAGCATTTCAGGATAACGAAAATCTCTGAATGTCAGCCAGTGTTCCTGCTGCCTTTCATTTCAGCCTAATTCTCTCAGGAATTCCTTTGCTGCCATGAAAGCGAGGCTAATGCAGATTCTCTTACCTGATTCTGTAACCACGGGTTCTTTCAGGAGGACACGACCCCCAGGCTTAAGTATTCGAGCTATTTCTGCCAGTACCTCTGCACTGTGCTGCGCTGTGCTGCCTGGTACCACGCCTGAGAGAATCACATCGAAACTGGACTCCCTGTGAGCCGCTGCAGAGGGAGAGATGAAGACAGTACAATTTTATGCACAGACACGCTCATAAATAGTTGCTTAATTATCAGTTCTGCCCTTTCCCTCATCTCTTATACTTACGTACAACAGCAGTAACTGCATCACAGAATCATTAAGGTTGGAAAGGGCCTCTAAGATGAACTAGTCCAGCTGTCTGCCTACCACCAATACTGCCCACTAACCACGTCCTGAAGTATTGCACACCCACGTTTCTCGAACACCTCCAGGGATGGTGACTCAGCCACCGCCACGGGAACCCATGTCAGTGAATCACTGCTCTGAGAAGACGCTTTTTTCCTTATAACCAACCTGAACCTCCCCTCAACAACTCAAAGAAATTACCTTTCATCCTATTGCTGTTACCTGGGAGAAAGGCTGGCTCCTCCCCACATCCTCCTGCCAGGGCTGCAGATCCACGAGCTCCTCTTCTCCAAATGACCACCCCGTTCCCTCAGCCACTCCCACGGCTGTGCTCAGACCCCTCACAACTCCGCTCTGTTCTCTGGACACACTGCAGGGCCTTCATGTTTTTCTTGTAGTGAGATGTCCCAAACTGAACAGCAAGGAATACACCTGTATTGCTGTACTGCTGCACTTACTGCTCTACTGCTGTATCTATTGCTGCACTGCCAGCTGTTAGCTACGGCTGCTGCCTGCCTTACAAACCAGGGAACACACAGCTCAGAAAGCAGAACTCCCTTCTCCTTTTAAGGCAGACAGTGAAAAACTGAGGTGGTTCTTACACTGAGACAGCTGGTTAACGTTCTCCACGGCCACGCGACCGTCAGCTCCCACCGAGGCCCGGACGGAATCCACCAAGCCCTTCAGCGCTTCCACCGGCGAGGACCCGTCCCAGATGACGGCCACGCGCTGCCCTGCGGCGATGCCGAGCTCCTCCATCTCCACCTGGCAGAGGAACGAAGCGTGACGGTCAGGCGGGGCGGCCAGAGCCTCCCCAGCCCAGCGCCGAGGCGAAGCTGAGGCGAAGCTCCGGCTCGCCGCCGTCCCGCTCACCTCTACCCGCTCGCCCGGCGCCCTCGTCCCGCTCTGACGTCATCACGCACCGCCGCTTGCGTCACCGCCGCTGCCCGCTTCCAAGATGGCGGCGGCGGCGGCAGGCGGCCTGCGGCGTGCGGGCTGGCGGCTGTGGCGGGGCCGCGCGGGTGAGGGAGCGCGCGGAGCGCGACGGGTGAAGGGGGCGCGTGTCCGCGTGGGGCCGCGAGCGTGGCCGTGCGCGGGGCGGGGCCGGGGCCGGGGCGGGGCAAGGTGAGGTGAAGGGCAGCGGAGCCGTGCCGCGAGGGGGCGCTGTGGAGCTGCGGGGTCTCCCGGTGTTCGTCGCAGGGGCTGCGCGTCACTGCCTGGGTATGAGGGGATGCGGCAGGGAGAGCCGCCTTCGTGTGCGTGAGGGGGAGCTATGGGCGGGACACGGAGTGACTCCGTCAGAGGAGAGGCCAGCAGGGACAGGGAGGTGATCGTCCCTCTCTACTCTGCTCTTGTGAGGCCCCATCTGCAGTGCTGTGTCCAGGTCTGGAGCCCCCAGTACAAGGACAGAGAGCTGTTGGAGAGGGTCCAGAGGAGCCACAAAGATGATCAGGGGGCTGCAGCACCTCCTTTACAAAGAAGGCTGAGGGAGCTGGGCTTGTTCAGCCTGGAGAAAAGAAGGCTGCGGGATGACCTCATTGCAGCCTTCAGTACCTAAAGGGAGCCTACAGACAGGAGGGGAATCAACTCTTGGAAAGGGCAGATAACTGCAGGACGAGGGGAAATGGTTGTAAGTTGAGGGAGGGAAGCTTGAGGTTGGATGTCTGTACTGTGAGAGCGGTGAGGTGCTGGAACAGCTGCCCAGAGAGGCTGTGGATCCCCGTCCATCCCTGGAGGTGTTCAAGGCCAGGTTGGATGGGGCCCTAGGCAGCCTGGTGTAGCATTAAATGTGGAGGTTGGTGGCCCTGCCTGTGGCAGGGGGTTGGAGCTTCATGGTCCTTGAGGTCCCTTCCAACCCAAACCATTCTGTGATTCTGTGACTTTTTACGTGGTATGATAGTGATAGAACAAGGGGGAATGGCTTTCAATTAACAGAGGGGAGGTTTAGGTCAGATGTTAGGAGGCAATTCTTTACTCAGAGGGTGGTGAGGTGTGGAACAGCTGCCCAGAGCTGTGGGTGCCCCATCCATCCCTGGAGGTGTTCAAGGCCAGACTGGATCAGGCCCTGGGCAGCCCGAGCTGGAGGGGGGCAACCAGCTTACAGTAGGTGTTGGAACTGGATGATCTTTAAGGTCCATTCCTATCTAAGCCATTCTGTGATTTTATGATTCTACCTTGTGTTGGAGGAACACGTCCCAGACCCAATTTCCCTTTCAGGACTCAGGTGCCAGCTGTATGCACCCCAGCAGGGCCTCCATGCCTCGGCTGCACTGAGAAGAGCCTCAGAGGAGCAGAGGAAGGACCCACCATCATCCTCCTCACAGCAGCAATTTGAGCCACAGCAAGCAGACCCCCACCCGGAGCAGGAGGCGTGGAGCCCACAGCCCAGGTATCTCAGCTGCTCTCCGTAATGCTGCTCAGGCTCTGCGTGTCTCTCTCTGGTGCTGCCTATAGGGTTAACGTGGCCTTGGCCTCATGCAGCTGTGGCGGTGCCAGTGCCACCATCCATCAAGGACCTGGGATGGGACTTGCATTCATGGGGAAGCACCAGCCCTCACTGCTGGATTTCTGTGTAAATCTGCAGTTGCTGTGTCTGTATGTGCGTAACTGAAGGCCCCGCTGGAAAAACCTAGAGTTAGTTTAGTAGTTTTTTGTTTTGTTTTTTTTTAAGAATTGGGTTATCTGAGGCCAGTTGGTCTCAGGTCACCATCTGGATTGAGCTTTCCCTTACTTCCCTCTCCTCTCACGGTGAAGGGTCATTAGGAATCCCTTTTCTGGGAAGGAGAGGGAAGGATTTTACAGGAGAAGGTGAGATGTCTGCTGTGAGCAGACCTTGGGACGTGTCCACACACAGCGAGCAGCTGGCAGAGCCCAGGTTGCTGTGCGTGGTGGTGATGTTCCCTCACTGTACCAATGCCTTCTCATAGTTACACTGGCCAGGGCGGCCAGGAGTCAGAGGACTATGAGAGCGAGGAGCAGCTGCAGCATCGAATCCTCACAGCAGCGCTGGAGTTTGTGCCTGAACATGGCTGGACAGCTGAAGCCATTGCAGAGGGAGCCAAGGTATGTGGGA
Organism: Meleagris gallopavo; assembly: GCF_905368555.1. Lineage (NCBI taxonomy): Eukaryota > Metazoa > Chordata > Aves > Galliformes > Phasianidae > Meleagris > Meleagris gallopavo. The sequence continues at coordinate 2,154,516 of NC_139416.1, forward strand.
GAGAAGCAAAGAACCAGATGGAACTGAAGTTCAAATACAGCCAGGCCTGCATGCTTCCCCCACATACGCTTGGGCCGTGTACCCCGGTCAGCAGATGGTACTGGGAAGGAATGAATCCCAACTAATGCAGGGTAACACTGTCAGAATTACACTCAGGCACAACATAGTGATCCTAAAGAGAGGAAAATACATACAGAAAGAGTTTTTTTAATGCAGTATTGTTTTGTTTTAAATCATATAGCATCACGTGCAGAATAAATACGACATACTTCCTGGCTGGATCTTGCTTAGCATGACCTGGTCTGTCATCTCCCCTTTTCCCTGCAGACTCTCGGTCTCTCTGCTGCTGCTGCAGGGATGTTTCACAGCGACGGCAGTGAGCTGATCCTGCACTTTGTGTCTCAGTGCAACTCCAAGCTGTCTGACCTGCTGGAGGAGGAACAAAAACTAGTGCAGCTGGGCAAGGCAGAGTGAGTATTGGGTATAAAGAGACATCTTCCTTGGCAGGCACTAGCCATCCCAGACACACTGGATACTTTTAAGTAAAGAATGTCATTTACCCAAACGATACCACCTTCCCAGATGGAGAGTTGAACTACAGGCATGGAGGATACATAATACTTTGCATCTCTGTCACCGAGGTGGGAAAATGATTGATCTCTCGAGTTGATAATTGAGTTATCTTGGATGTGCTTTGTAGGAAGAAGCCTACAGATCAATTCCTGAGAGATGCTGTGGAAGCCAGGCTGAGGATGGTGATTCCATATATTGAGAAATGGCCACAGGTACAAAATGAATATAAGGATTGCGTGTGTGCGCGTTCAAAACACCCTGTGGCTTTCAACATGGTCTCCACCAGAATAGGTCAAGGTTGTAAGTGAAACCATCGCTGGTTTCAAATGATTCACAGCCCTCAAGAGGACAGCACCCCTGGAGGAAGGCAGTCTCTTTAGAACAACTATTTCTTGCCTTTCCAGAAAGGCAAACCTCTCTGTTTTTCACTCCACCCATTTGGGATCCCCAGGGAATAACACTTGTGTGTCCGCTCAGCTGTATTTAAATTGTCACTGCAGTGTCAGGCTCCCTGCAGCATTGTTCTAGCAGCACTGGGAGCATCTGATGATTGTAAATGCAGAATTACTGCTTTATTGCAAGAAACTGCCTGCTTACTATTGCAGGTGACAAACCCTTGACAACCTGAGGATAGCTCTGTGGACTGGGAAGCCTCTATGCTTCAAAATTCGTATGGAAGTTTTCAAGTTATTCTTTGCAAGGTCAGAAAGGAATTGCAGTCACAGTAACAAAGTTCCCAATCTTGGGCTGCAAAGGGCACTGCAAAGTTAGCCATTCTTGTCCAGAGTCACTGCTGGCCTCTGGGTGGCTGAACCCAGCTCTCCTTGCAGAGAGAGAAGATAGGATTTGTGTTTTTTGTTGCAGATTAGCATAGCTTGTCTGGTGAAGGATGTGGGTGGTTCAAGACTCTCCGGGCGTTGTTAGCATTTTCAAAGGCTGCAGGAGCTCAGGAGGGCCATTATGGCTGTCTGTTCTGCCCTTCATAGCTGGTTTGAGTTCAAAGTCAAATTCAGAGAAACAAGAGGTTTGACTCCCTTCCCACAGGGACACAGCACAGGGGTGAGTCATCTTGGCTGTGCTGTGTTTCTGTGCCTGGAGAGGCAGCTCAGGGAGCCAACACAGGAGCATTGGTGTTGAGCAGGGAGCATGGGCTCTCATGGAGGCTGAGTCATGAGCTGAGCTGCTCTGTGCAAGTCTTGCTGCTTGGAAAGACCAGTGCCAGTGAATAGAGCATAGAGGTCTCACTGGGAGCTGGAGGCAAGTCAGCAGCAACAAGAAAAGATAACACAGCAAAGAAACATTGATCTGTTTTCACGCAGCACCCTCCTCTCTTTGACTCTTCCATTTATCTGTGTATTTCTTTCTCAGGCTGTCAGCATCCTATTGCTCCCACATAACATCCCTTCGAGCCTCAACCTCCTCACCAGCATGATTGATGATATATGGCACCATGCTGGAGACCAGTCCACAGATGTAAGTCCTTGCACCTTGCAGAGAGGCTGCTTCTGCCCAGGAAAATGACAAGTAGAAACAGGCACTGAGCTGTGTCTCTCTTGATACAATCCATTTTTTTGAATGAAGGAGATGCTTTCAGAAGTCCCCAAAGGTCTTCAGAAGCTATACTATAGTTTTCAACAAGACACAGAAGCCAGTAGGGCAAATTATTTCCAATGGAAGTTGTGCAAATTAACAGGACCTGCTTTCAATTAATCAGCTTTTTTTTTGGAGGGGAGACAGACAAAATTGTTGAGATTTTGAGACTAAGAAGTTGATCCAATTCAGTTAGCAAGCACTTGCCTCTTCCAGCAACAGCAGCATTGACAGATTTAACTTGAAAACTTTGAAGAATCCACCTAAAAATACCAGTAGCTTATTAAAGCTTTCATCTTTCTGGCAGGGAATAAAAGGAAATTATAACCGTAGTTAAAGCAATTAATAAATTATTTTAATTCATATAGATGTAGGGAAAAGCTGCATGAACCATTTAACAAACTGCTTTAATAAACTTCTTTTATCTGAGTATGAAAGAGAAGTTACTGCAGTGGAAAATAAATAGAGGACAGAAAAAAATTAAAGGAATAATCTAGAAGTAGAAAACCTGGAAGACCGTGATTGCATCAGGAACTGCAAGTCCCTTATGGCTTATGAAGGTGAAACAGACTCAGAGTTTCCTCACTTTTGTGAGTGAAGCGCTTTTGTGGGATGCTATACAAGGAGCAGGAGTTTGGTCTCAGATGCATTAGAGATCCATCTGCAAATGGTGACAACTCACATCACCTTGGCACAGTTTGTGAGTTGTGAGGCAGATAGCAGAGCTTTCAATTTGACTGTTTTCAAAATTAAATTAGTGTTTTCATTCTCCTGTTGCATTATAATCATGAATGGAACAGCCAGCATTTTTTCTTAGGTACTTGCATATTTTAATCACTGTAACGAAGGAAGCAGCAAATGAAGTTGAAGACTTGTTTTTAAGAGTGCATATACATTTTGTCTGTCAGTGAATCCAGAGCAACTGGAAAATCTGAGGAGTTTGAGTTAGCTGTGAATTTTTGCATTGTGTAACCTGTTGTTGTAAAACACCCTACAGCACTGCTGCCAGCAGTGTTCTGACACATTTAGTGATACAGCAGGCAATACTGGTATTCCAGTGATAGGATTTGGGAAAGGTGCATCTCTGTGATGCCTTGCATAGTTCTGTCATCACTTTGTCCCCTTTCTACACTTCTGTACCTTGTGCAAACTGCACTTGGAGTTCAGTTCTAAATACAGCCATCAGATCTAGAATCTGAGTGTTGCATCTCCTGCTAGCAGTCTTTAAGCAAAGATAAACCCTTACACAACACAACCTACAGCCTACTTGCTGTAGGTGCACGCTTGCAACCAGAAGCAGGTGGTTGCAATTGTGTTCTGTGCTTTTATACCCAGTACTCACAGTCCCTGCCTGGTGCCACAGGAGCAGCTGTGCTGTCAGATGTCCGTGCTGGCTGGCAGCCCATTGCATCACAGAGGCGAGCTGCAGTTTGTCAGGAAGGAATGCATTGTCTTAGGGCTGTTTGCTGAGCAGTTTCTCTGACCAGAGACAGCCCAGTTGCTAACAACGAGGAGATGGCCTGTTGTTTTCCCTTGTGGTTCTGCAGGGCCGCTTTTGTGATCTGTACTCAGCTCATCTCTCTCTCAATCCGTGCCCTTGCAGATTAACTGGTACACTCGGCGGGCTGTGCTCACTGGCATCTACAACACCACAGAACTGGTGATGATGCAGGATACGTCCCCTGACTTTGAAGACACGTGGCGCTTCCTGGAAAACAGAGTAGCTGATGCCATGAACATGAGCAGTGCAGCTCAGCAGGTAACAGTGTGGGCCAGGTACACACAGCATCCCCCGTGTACCAGTGTTGTGCAGACAAGGCTGGCTGTTCCATCTCACGCTTGCTGAAAGACCCCTGGTGTACTGGGGGCTGGCAGTTCTGCATCAGTCAGTGCTTATCTATGCTGTAGTAAAAGAAGATGTCGGTGCCCCTCTTTGACTGGTCTGATGACTAGGAGCTGCGTGCTCCCAGGAAATCCCTTGCTTCTTATCTTTGGGTAGCCTTCAGCTGCAGTGCTTGGCTTATATCAGCACCTTCCTATAGCAAATACATATTTGTTGGCATCTTTGTGTTTGGGTAACCACAAGTGTAACTGCAGAGGAAAGCTAATTCTCCTGTCTCCTAGGTACAGTCAACTGGCAAAGCGCTTGCCCAGGGCCTGATGGGAGCTGCAGTTACTGTAAGTAATGCTGAAGTCAGCAAGGCCGTGAGGGCAGAATCCTTATGCTCCCTTCCACACTTAACACTGGCGTGTCTTCCCTCCTGAATCTAAATTATAGCATAAAGAAAGTTGTTCTTTGTAGCTTAAATACTTGTAAAGATGATTTTCTTGGTAGTTTGGGCCCAGATGTGCTGAAAAAAGTTGTAACACAGCATAAAACAAAGTCCAAAGCTGCAGGATGAGCTCGTGATTAACAACACAAGAAAGCCAAGCTGCCTGTTGCATAACCTAGACCTCATTTCCACTATCTGAAGCAGCTCTCAAGCATTTCTACCTCCACCTGCAGTTACGGTTGGAGCGTGGGAGCATTTCCCAGCACAGACGTAGGGTTTGGACGGTGCCATGGAGCCTGTGACTCCACGGGCAGTACGAATCCCTTCTAACCAGGATTCTACACCGCTCTGGGGTCCGTTGCGCATTACCCACAGCCTGCTGCGCTCCCCCCACTGCCTGGGTCTGACAGCGCCCCATCTCCGTGTGCCCACAGATCACCAACCTGACGGGGCTGAACCAGCGCCGCTGAGGACGGAGCCCCGCGCTCCGGAGCCACACCGGAGCGAGGATGGAGCGATGGAGCGCCCTTTCCCCGCAGCACAATAAAGCCCCGCACTCTCACCTCCGCACGCCTCTCTTCTGCTTCTCTCGCGGCTGGCTGGGCGGGTCCTCCGAGCCGGCAGGGGGCGCGCGCGGGCGGCGGGAGGGGTGCGGCGGCGGCGTAGCAGAGCGCCATCGGGGGCGGCCATGCCGTACGCCAACCAGCCCACGGTGCGCATCACCGAGCTGACGGACGAGAACGTGAAATTCATCATCGAGAACACCGACCTGGCGTGAGCGGCGCCCCGGGGGGGGGCCGGTCCCGAAGCCGGCTGAGGGGAGGGGGCGCAGCGAGAGGGCTCCGCTGGGCGGCGGGGAGGGCCTAGGGCTGGGCAGGCCGCAGGCGGGGCGGGCGGGCAGCGGGAGCCGGGATGGCCCGCGGTTCTGGGCGCTGAACGGAGGTGTTTCTTGCAGCGTGGCCAACTCCATCCGGAGGGTGTTCATAGCGGAGGTGCCCATTATAGGTACTGGTTTCTTTGCTGTTTTGTCTGGCGGTGGTCACGGTCCTTCTGCTTTCCCCTCCACGCTGCCTTCACCCTGCAATCAGCGAGTGCTCTGCTGTTCTCTGTGCCCGCATCAACCACTCGGTTGTCAGAGAACGGCTTAGGTTGGAGGGAGCCATAAAGATCATCCAGCTCCAATCCCTGCCGTATGCTGGGTGCCCCCTATCCCACCAGAATCACAGAAACAGGTTGGAAAAGACCTACAAGATCATCCAGTCCAACCATCCACCTGTCACCAGCAGTACTCACTAAACCACATCCCTCAACACAAAATCCAACACCTTGAACATCTCCAGGGTCGGTGACTCCACCACCTCCCTGGGCAGCTCATTCCAGTGCCTGACCACTCTTTCAGAAAACTAGTATTTCCTAATGTAAGGCTGCCTAGGATCCCCTTCAGCCTGGCCTTGAGTGCCTTCTCCAGGGATGGAGTATCCACAACCTCTCTGGGCAGCTATACCAGGGCCTCATTACACTCTAAGTAAAGGATTTTTTACATCTCATCTAAATCTCCCCTCTGTTAGGTTAGAGCCATTCCCCTTTGTCTAGCTTGTTCTCAGCTCATTTTGTTCTTCTTTGCAGCTATTGACTGGGTCCAGATAGATGCCAACTCCTCAGTGCTCCATGATGAATTCATTGCCCACAGACTGGGTGAGTGCCGGGCACAACTTGTCTCCAGACTGTTGCAATACCTTTATCACAAGGCTGCTGTTCCTCTGCATTCCCCTCATCTCACCCAGCCGTGTCTCATTACCCTCTTTCCACAGGTCTCATCCCACTCACCAGCGATGACATTGTGGATAAGATGCAATATTCCAGAGTGAGTAAAGTAAAATGTCTCGGGTGCTTGTTTTGGTGATGGGTGCTTGATCTGATGGGAAATCCCATAAATTCTTGCTGAGAGCACTTTGACCTGTGTCTGTTCCAGGACTGCACGTGTGATGAATTCTGTCCAGAGTGCTCTGTGGAGTTCACCCTTGATGTCCGCTGCAATGAGGACCAGACTCGGCACGTCACATCCCGTGACCTCATCTCCAACAACCCCCGTGTCATTCCGGTCTGTGCAATCTCTGCCTGTCAGCATGTCCCCTCTCTGCATTCCCATTGAGGCTGGGGTGGCTAATGCATGGGGTACAGACAAAAGGAAGCTTTCAGGAACATCTCATACTGCCATAAATGCTCACTTAGAATATAACAGGAGCACAAAGCAGGAATATTTGCAGAAATGGAGTTGTGTGCCATTGTGCTTCTTTTTGTTGTCTCATTCTTCACTTGCTGTCTGATGACATCTAAGTCAGTGTGGTCTTGTTAAAGCCTTACCCTGCATCCTCATCTCATGGGTGAGGCAGCCTATTCGTCTTGCCTTGAACACCAGGAGCAGGTGCACTTGTGTCCTCCTGTTGTGCTGCTGCATCCATCTGCACGTTTGCTGCCAGGGCTCTGGCAAGGTCAGCCCCTTCAAATGCTTGGCAGGAGCCCAGAGGCCCCCAGCTTTCCGATTCTTGGCTCTCAGCGTGGCAGGGTGTGAGGAGCCTGGGCCAGGGCACTGCTGCCAAATGGCTCTTGCCCAGTCACCTTGGGAAGGGTTGGCAAAGCCAAAGCAGAGCAGATGCAAAGGGACTTCATGGAGAATATTTGAAAAAGCTGTCAGCTGGAAGGGTCCTGCTCTAATCCTGCATCCAGAGGTCACCACAACCTGGGGGCTGCTTCTGGTGGTGAAGTTTGTTCCAGAGTGCCTAATTAAAGCAATAGATACAGCTTGCTGTCTCTTGCTTCAGCTGTGGTGCTGTGAGTGCTATGCATCATCTTACAGCAGTGTCATGGGTGACTCTGAATTGTTGCAGAACCAAGCAGCTGCACTGGGCACAGGCTGTGACCCTCTTTATCCTATGGGAGGGAGCAGTCTGGTGGAGCAGGATGTCACAAACTGAGTTGCAGCTGTCTAAATTGCCCTGATTTCCATTAAATAGGGTGGGCTGCGTTTGTTGCTGTAAGTCACTCTGCAGTGGCTCTCTGCAGGCATTTTAGTAGGTAATGCTGTCCGTGAGGTTGGCATTCTCATTAGTTTCCTTGCTTTTGTTCTCCTGCAGGTAACATCTAGGAGCAGAGACAATGACCCCAATGACTACGTGGAGCAGGATGGTAAGTGGCATTCAGCAGGCTGTAAGAGCTGCTGAAGGAAATGAGTTTTTCTCAGTCTCTCTGAACCCCGTCCTTTGTTTACTAGTTGTGTAAACCTGGAGCTGACATCTAAAACTGACAGTTGAGAGTCACCAGCATCAGTGGGGTTAGCATTTTGTGTTAGTAAACAAGTGTCCAGGGTCAGAGAGCACTGCTCTCTTCAGTTTTGAGAACTTAGAAAACAAAAATGCTAAGTGCTGCAGCATGTACATGGGCATGCCTGCAACTTTCCTGTACTTAGCAGGATGTTCCTTAGCTACTCTGGGGACATAGAGAGCCCCTCTAAGAATCCAAGCAAGGCCTGGCTTCTGGTGGCATGGTCCTGGGCACTAATAATTCCTGCCTTTTCCCTTGTGCAATCCTGCACGCTCATTTCTTCTGATCAGCCTTCTCACACTGGCATGTGCTTTTCTGTAGACATCCTGATTGTGAAGCTGCGGAAGGGCCAGGAGCTGAAGCTGAGAGCCTATGCCAAGAAGGGCTTCGGCAAGGAGCACGCCAAGTGGAACCCCACGGCAGGGGTAGCCTTTGAGTACGACCCAGACAACGCGCTGAGGCACACGGTGTATCCCAAGCCAGAGGAGTGGTATGTCATGATTGACTAAAGCATATGGCCAGGCTGGCCCTCTTAGGGGTGAGAGATGTAGCCTGAAGGCCAACCTGCAATATCCAGCACGATGGCAGCTGTAGAACTTCAGTCTGACACTCAAGGGCTGCTGAACCTAATTGCTGGGGTGTCTCTGTATTCTTTGTTTCACTGCTGTTGGCCCCCTGGGATAAACTAAGGCTGCATCAGTCAGGGAGGACTTGAAAAGATTTCCCAGGTGACACTTAGTTTCCCCCACCCCCTGAAGAGCTCTTACACAACAGTCAGGTGCTTTGTGTAGGGAGAATGAAGAGCACCTGGGTAACGGATAAACCAGCCACATAAAGCTGATCCAACCACCCACTTGCATTAGAACCTGTGCCACAAGAAAAGCACGTGAAGTATTAGTAATTGGCAGTTACTGGGCTGTTACTTGCCAACACAGATGAACTAATTGGAGAGACCAAGAACAGTGACAACCTGGGCTGCTCTAATTATGGCCTTGTGGAATTTGTGATCTCAAACAAAGAGAACAGTCGGGATCCTGAGTTTTAGGAGAGCAAATTCTCAGTTTTGTAAAAAATTAATGGGTGGGACCCCCTGAGAAATTGTCCTTTGGGATAAAGGGACAGAAGAGAGCTGGCAGCTCTTCAGAGATGTTTTTGTTTGGACAAAAGAACTCTTAATTACCATTTATAAGAAATCAGGCAAGGAAGGCAGGAGACCAGTGTGGCTGACCTCCTGGTCAAAGGAAGGAGCTACATAGGCAGTGGAACCAGGGCTACGTATCCTGGGAAGAAAATAGAGATGCTGCACAGGTGTCTAGGGATGGGTGTAACAGCAAAGAGACCAACACAATAGGAAGACATTACAAAAGAAAGAAGGGAAGTGCTCACCTGTCTCTGAAGAGCTAGACTCACAGTAGAAACTCCACAAGAGACAAATCTCTAACCAGAGATCCTTCCCCAGTGGCAGTCAGCCCTTAAATGAGGTCTAAGAGAGGTGCAGCCAGGCTCCACCCCTTCCAGTCACACAGCTGAATTGCCTTCACCTGTGCTCCCAGGGCTGACTGGGTCCTTTCCCCAGATGCTCCATCAGTGATTCAGGCCACTCAACAGTTACTGTACAGTTGGGAAAGCTAAGGAAGACAGGGACATGGCTGGATAGCCACATTCAAAGAGTTACAGTCAACAGAAAACAGTACAGCTTCAAAGCAAAGGGATGGGACTGGGTGGTCTTTAAGGGTTCTTTTGAAGCCAAACCATTTTATGATTCCGTCATTTTAGCCAAGGGCATAATTTGGGTCACTAAATGTCACTTTTTCTTGTACAAACTCACATCTTAATGACCACCCAGCAGACATGCTGCCATTGAGCATGCTGGAACTGGCATCAGAGAGACACCGGGTGCTTCAGCCAAGGCAGCAGCGAGCAGGAGCTAGAAGGGACAGCAGATGAACTGCCGTGACTGCAGGGCAGCAGGCAGAGCTGCGCAAGGTCAGGAAGACCTCAATGCAGAAGCAGGATTTGGTGCAGGGACTGCAGAAACTGGGGGGAACAGAAGCCTGAGCAGAGCTGCAGCTGGACAGGAGGCTGTGCAGCAGAAGGGGCTCAGCAGGCTTTCCTCCTGCCCAGGCCCCGCGTTGCCAGGCTTGACTCCAAAAATGCCTGTCGTTCTTCCTCGCTGTCCGCTTTGAGCCTACACTCAAACCCATTGCCTTGCTTATGTTGCCCCTTGCTAAGGCAGCTCTCAGTAAAGGAGCTGCTGAGAGCAGCAGTTAGCCTGTATCCCACACCTCCAGCTGTCTGCCAGGTGTTTTCTGTCAAAGGGACTCTGCCCAGATTCTGAGATCTGCCCGCAGCAATCCCAGGCCATTCTTAGGGATGGAAGGAACAAACCCCAAAGCTTGGCTTTGATGGGCTCTGTAGGACGCCTCTGTGGTCTGGTTCAGTCAGTCTGGGTGGGGGTGGGCCAAGCAGGCTGCTGCTCTGCAGTATCTCTGTCATGAGCACATCAGAAGTGTTGGTGTGCAGGGCTGGCCTCTGTCACCGTCACTCCGGGGGCAGAACTGGAGAGTTTTGTAATTGCCAAATGATTCATGGCGGGTAAACTGCACCGAAATTTGTTTGATTGTCCGGGTTGGAGGCTGGATGGTTGCGAAGCAGGAACGTCTCTGTGATGTGGAATTTCAAATCAGGGTTTGAAATAATTTTAGGCTTCGTTGCGGTGCCGCAAAAATTCTCTGGTTTAATTTCTGTAGTGCTGGATGTTAAGAAGTGACAGGTTGAGCCCGCGTCCCTTTGCAGCGAGGCGTTACCTGTCTGGGTGGCCCAAGGCAGTTCTGATGCAGATTCCTTTGTATGGTGGCAGACTGGGCTGTGTCCTCATGAGCCTGGTGTTTGGTGCAGTAAGCTGGGTCCCTGGAAACAGCTCTTGAGAGGTTCTTGACAAAATCTGTGTCAAAGTTTGAAGGACCTAAAGAAATGCTGATTGCTCTTGGAGCTCTGTGTTCTCTGATGATAACGGATTTCTTTCCAAGTTCATCTTGCTCCTAGTGAAGACAATACAGAGACAAATGCCTCTGCTATCCAAGGATAGTTATTGTTTTGGTTTTGGTTTTACATACTCCTTCTGCACGCTTGCTGCCAGGGCTGTGGCAAGGTCAGCCCCTTCAAATGCTTGGCATTTGTGTTCTGAGCTGTTGGCAGAGCACTGGAATGCAGCTGGACTCTCAAAGCAGACGTGGTGGAAAGAGATTCAATCTCTGCCCCGATTTCAGTAATGAATGTTGTGGCAAGTAACGTGAAGGTCCATAAATGCTTTATCTTTCCCAGCAGTTTGTTGCAGGTGGAGGGTTTGGTTGGGAAGTGCAGTTTTATTGAGGACCACTGATGACAGGACATGAGGATCAGCTTTTCTTGGCCCCACTGGGTCTGAGGGAGGCCAGCAGGAGATCGTGGTGGGCATGGAATTTCCTATGCTGGCTTCTCAGACCACTCAAGGCAGAGGAAATAGAAAGGGCTGCATTAATTTGAACTTTTTTCCATGACTTGATCCAATGCTGACCTTCCCTGCTCTCTGATTCCAGGCCCAAGAGTGAATACTCGGAGATTGATGAGGAGGATGCTCAGGCTCCATACGACCCCAATGGGAAACCTGAGAGGTAAGGAAGCTGGATGTGCTCCTTCTGCTGGGAGGTGGGGGATCAGGCTGGGTGCACTGCATTTGCTTTTGGTGTGAGTCAGATACGCTGCACCAGAGTTTGCCAGCACAGAGAGCTGCTGCTCCCTGAAAAGCAAAGCAGGAGTTGCAGTTAACTGGTGATGTGCCCAGGCCTGGCAGGTTTTGCCCTCTGGGAGATACTAGGTGACTCTTCTGAGTTCCTGTTACCAGGTAGAGCATTGCAGACAGGAGGCTTGGAGAGATGGCTTAGGGTGATGTTGGAGACACTGATGTCATCAGCAGTATTATTCACCCGTGTGAGTCTCTCATGCTCTGATTGCTGTTGCTGCCCTCTCTTCCAGGTGATATGTGCTGCAGGAGTGCTTGCAGGCAGACAGCCGGTCTTAGCTTCCTCACGCAGATTTCACATCACATAGCTGAGAGGAGAAAATCTCACAAGTACTTTTGCATCTTAGAGGGTCGTGAGGGCTGCTCTGAGCTCTGTGGGGGTCTGTGGCTGCTATGGTAGCAGGGCAGTGCTGGCTTGTGCCCAGCTGGGAGCTCAGCAGTGCTGGTGGCTGGGGCTCCCAGCAGATCTCCCTGTTTTGGGTCCTGGTGGGCTAGAACTGCTGTGTGGATGCTCTCTGGTTTTGCACCTCTGCACAGAGCACTTGATAACTTCCTCCCCAACTTGTAATCTCAGGTTTTATTACAACGTGGAGTCTTGCGGCTCTCTGCGCCCCGAAACCATTGTTCTCTCTGCGCTGTCTGGCCTGAAGAAGAAGTTGAGTGACCTCCAGACCCAGCTGAGCCATGAGATCCAGAGTGACGTGCTGACTATAAACTGAGGTGGCCCTTTGCAGATTGTCCAGGCTGCAGTGATGCAGAAGGTTCTTGCCTCTGCCTGGCAGCACTCTGGGCTGAGGGATTGTTTCCTCATCTCCCTGTCTCTCCTGGTGCAGATCTGCTTGTCAGCAACGCTTCTCAGAGAAAGCCACGGTGACACATAGGGTAAAAGCAGGAACAAAGTCTTTGCTGGGGTAGGGATGGGCTTTGTCTCTGAGCCCAGAGTTTTGGACTGTAGTCATATGGCGTTTGGGATTGGGAAGCATGTACCTCAGTTACACAGCCCTGTTCTTTTTGTATGTCTATTCCTTAACTGTACTGAATAAAGCCTTAACCCCTGTGTTCAGTCATCCCCGAAAGCTCATCCATGGCTGCAAGAGGAGATAACACATCATTTAGTTCTCTCCAATAGACATTAACTTAATGAGACTTGCTTTGGAGTGAGCACTGCCAATTGCTGCTCTTGACCTACTAAGGTCTGTGATCTACTAAGGATGCCAGAACCCCTGCAGCAGGTAGTCCTGTCCCTTAGAGTTCCAGCATTATGTTTAAAGCAGATGTTCAAAGCTGGGCTGTTAAGAGCCACATCACATGAGGCAGCGTGGCAGGGAAGGGGGGCCAGGGAGCCTTAGCCGTGTTTAAAGACCCCTTTGGAGCAGATTCTACCCCTGTGCTGTGTAATCTGTATGTCATGGGGTTTGGGAGAGGCTGTCACTAGTAACCCCCAGCTGGCAGCTCTGGCTGTACCTGCAGCATGCAGGGGCTGAGCTGGCTATATGCTGAGCCACAGCAGCGGCTGGAGGGCTCCAAGAATTGCCCAATTCCTTCTCCCCTTCCTCAGCACCCAGGATGTGCAACGAGCTCCTCGGTGACACTGCTGAGAGAGTGTGAGCAGGACTTGCTATGCCCCTCTCCCCTCCTCAGCTCTTTCAGGGCTTCGTTTGGAATGTCCTTGCAGGCGCTGGAGGCAGAACAAAGCTTTGAGCCAAACACGCTGCCTGTAGCATGAGGAAATCTCCCCTGCTCAGCATTTTTGGCTCTCTGGCATGCGATACTCCAGCATGTACTTCCCAAGCGCCTTTGGATGGAACAGACAAACAGGAAGGGTGGATAAGGACTGTTTATTCATTGAGCAATTCCTTAAAAAAAAAAAAAAAAAAAAAAAAAAGGAAAAAGAAGAAAAAAGAAAAAAAAGGAAAACCCTAATATTTTTGGTAATAAATGTGAAATCTTTTCCAGATGAGGCGTGCAGCCAGGAAAAGAGCAGGTTACACCCCTGACCAGAGAGTGGCCAGTTCCCAGGGACCCATATGCACCCGCAGCTCCCCAGCCCCATCCACAAGCTACACAGACCCAACACACAGTATTTACAGGCCACAGACCACAGGTTCCCACATCACAACGCTCCCTGCTCCCAAAGCACAGACCTGGAGCTTTCAGGGAGGAAATAAAACCACCAACCAACCAAACCAGACCGAAAGAAGAAAGAAACACCGAGGGTTGTACTGCAATAAAAAGATAGCCCTTCTAAAGGAGTTCAATAAATAGGAGAACTAGAAAATCAATTGCTTTTCAGTTCAGTCCATTAAGCCCAGCTCCCCTGTGCGAGGTCTTTCACCTGCTCCCCGCCGGCTGCTACTGGCCACAATCAGTGCCTGGGTTGCCCCTGGCAAGTGGGCACGGTGGTGGCACATGTGTGGGTTGGGGTACAAAGCTCAGCCCCCATCCCAGCCCAAGGCCTCGGTGCGGAAGGACAACCAGTTTCTCCTGAGACATCCCAATCCTGCAGCGCTCAGAGCTTTTTGCAAAGTGCAACGTGAGCTGGGCGCAGTCCCACGGCCGCGCAGTGCCGTCCTTCCTTCCTACCTGCAGAAAACTGGCCGAACCTCTTCGCCCCCACCTCTTTTCCATCTCCCAGCCCAAGAGCCAAAGATCTCTGTGAGCATCTCCTCTTCCTGAGGTCTCCTCGGGGGCGATGAACTTTGCGTCCGCGTGAGAAGGAAATATCTGACTGTATAATATGGATAGGCAATATATATTTGAAGTCACTGAGCGCAGCGAGCCGTCACCTCCTGGAGCTTCAGGCCGTGCTGCCGGGCCTGGAGGATGCCCTGATGCCGTCTCCCTGCAAACAAGGGCTTGCGGCTTCCCAGGGCCTGGACACCCCCGGAAAGGAAGGAAGGGGCTGCAGAGCACCCCCCATCACGGGGACGAGGTGGGCTCCCTGATCTCAGGTTGGTCACCGCCGGGGGGCTTTGGCTTCAGCAGGATGAACCTGTCAAGGAGGTCGGTGTCCGAGCCGGCCTGGGCGCCCGTATAGGGCTCACCTGGGGACAAAGCACAGCGTGGGGATGGCTGAGGGGCTGCGGGATCCCTGGGGGCCCTGAGGACACTCACCGGCATAGCTGGAGGACTCGGCCATGTTCTGCGAGCCGGTGATGTGGTGCCAGTAGGCGCTGCGGGGCAGCATGGTGGTGGGCGTGCAGGGGTAGGAGAAGGGCTCGCTGCCCTTGTTCAGCAGCTGAGGGTGAGCACGGCACACACGTGAGCCCACCCCACAGGGCACGAGCTGCCCCAGGCGACCCACCATCCCACGGACTGTGCCTCACCCTGACGTTCCTCTCCATCTCCAGCAGGACCCGTTTGTGCTGCTCGGCGATGGCCAGCGTTGCGCTGTGCACACGCTGGTAGATCTGCTCGCCTTCCTGTGTCTGGAAGGTGTAGAGGCCCTCTCCTGCATCGCACATCCTACGGGGTCACAGCAGAGGGGCATTACAATGGCACCCACAGTGGGGTGGGCCAGGCCGCAGCGCAGCCCCCCAGCACCCACGGGTGCTCTTCCCAGCCAGCATCATCCCGCGGCCAGCCCCGCTGCCCCCTCCCCTCGTGCCGGGCATGGTGAGTCAGCGGAAGCCATAGGGCCGGGATGAAAGGAAAGATCATGTTTCTTCCCCTCTGGAGCTGGTAATTAGCAGGAAAGTTCCTAATATAGCCAAGCCCGGCGGAGCCTAAGCGGCTCCCCCCATGGCTCCTGCAGGGCTGGGTGCGTGGGTGGCCCCGGGAAGGGCCTGGAGCGGCCCTACAGCTATGGAGCACCCTATGGCAGCCCTCAGCCCGGCGTCAGGCCTGGGGGGGACGCTGGGTGTGCCCGTCTCCATCTCACCGTCCCGCCTCGAAGGTGAAGCGCGTGGCGTCGCGGCCGTAGCGGCGCAGGGAGCAGAGGGGCCAGGAGAGCAGCTTGAGGCGCGGGTTGTGCGTGTCCCAGAGGTAGATGTTTTCGTGGGTGATCTGCAGCTTGCACTCGCCGTACACGTCCAGGTTGGGGCAGGGGAGGAGGAACACGTTGAACCGGTCTGGAAAAAAAAGTAATAATAATAATAATCCACTGGAAAAAAAAAAAAAACACCCAGAAAAACCCAAAATCTCAGCACGGCCGCAGCAGGGCTGAGCCCAGTGCCCCACGCCATGCTCACCCGTCTGCTCGCACTGCACGCCGGCCGCCAGCAGGTCGGGCTCCCCCAGGCTGATATCATTGAGACGAGCACCCAAGCACTCCACCGACAGCGCCTTGTACCACTCCTCAGCCTCCAGCTCTGCAAGGCACACAGCGTGGCAAAGCGAGGCCTCATAGCCTGGCATCGCCCAGCCCGCAGCATCACCCCGTACCCGAATCGCAGGTGAAGGTACGTGCGGAGTCGTCGGCGAAGACGATGGCCACCGCCTGCCTCTTGGTCTCCTTGGGCAGCCGTGTGATGCACTTGACGTTGCTGATCTCGGTCACCTGGAGGGGTGGCACGGTGTCACCGAGTGGTGCTGGGGGGGGGGGAGGTTGATGCATGGCACCCCCCGGCCGTGGCCGCTCACCTTGGGGCAGCCCCGCAGGCACGCTGCCTTCTCATCTGGGTACTTCTCCAGGCGCTGGGGCCCTTTGCTGGAGGATTTGCGGAAGACGAGCCAGCATCGCCGGTAGATCTGCGGGTAGAGATGAACCATGCGTCCCCCTCCCCTGCAGAATAGCTCTTTCCCCACCAACCCTATGGGATTTCCACGCCTGGGAGCAGAGGAACCTCAGGTGCAGGTGGTGCTTGTCATCTCTGGTTTCCCCATCCCCAGGTCAGGGATGCCCATGGGGTCCATCGGTCCCCTGCTACCATCCTGGGGACAGGAGAGGACACTGGGGTCCGGGCAGCCCCGGTGTCCCTGCATACAGCCCCCTGAAGCCCTACCTCGCAGACCTCACACAGCTCCATCCCGCTGTCTGCCCCCATCCCATCCCCATCTCCTAACCCTGCGGGGGTGATGAGACCACTAATGTCCCCCTCCGATCCTTCCCCCACCCCACACTCGTTCTTTGTTCTCCCTAATTAGCGTGAAATTACCCAGCATGCTCCGAGCAATGGAGGTGGGTGGGGGGCTGGCCCCGCTCCCCCTTCCATGAGAGCCGTACCCCCCATTTTGCAGCTGGTATGGGGCATCCCCCCAAGCGCTGCTGGGAGCAAAGGGAAACCGAGGCACGGCACTCAGCGGGATGGCTCTGCAAGCAACAAGTGCCCCCTTCCCACCCTCCCCCCCATCTACATGCAGACCCAAAATAATGCTTTATTATTATTTTTTTTTTTTCCCAAAACGCCAGGGACGCCGAATGCCGTGAGAGGCAACGTGGATGGATCCCTGGCCACGTCGCCTCTCACGGCATTTGGAGCCCATGGAGCATCCCGCCCCCTCCCCTCCCCCCCTCACGGCTCCCACTCACCCCCAGCTTTCTGCTCTTCATCCTCACATAGCCTTGCTTGATGATGTCGTTAAAATTCGTAGCCATGGCGGAGCCCGGCCCCCCCTTCTCCTCCTTCCTCTTCCTCCCTCCTTCACCTGCGCTCCCGTTTCACCGCCGCCTCCGCCCCGGCTTTGTCTCAGTGGCGTTCCCCATCGTCTCCCCACTGCCACGGGTTCTCTTCTTGGGAAAGAGAAACGACAGATAGACGGGAGACGGTGACATCTTCCTCCGTCTCTCCTCCTCCTCCTCCTCCTCCTCCCTTCCCTCCGCTGCTGCCTGAACCATCGCAGTGGAACAGTCCGGCGTTAACCCCTGCACTTCCTCTCCTTCCTCCCGGGCAGCAGAGTAGCTGTGACCAACCACAGTACCATCGGTAGGGTTCAGAGTTATTACCCCAACCCCTCCGAGGGGGGCACGGGGCCAAAGCAGAGCCATTCACTGCCACACAGCCCCATTCACTGCCACACAGCCCCATTCACAATCTGTACTGATCAGCTCAGCTCCACCTTTGGTGGCAGTGCTGTGCCAGCCTTCATCTCTCCTCCTACTGCTTCACCCAGGCAGGGCAGCAGCCCCGATGTCCCCGGTTCACAGCATCCATAGGGCTGTCATACTCATATCTGTCAAAAGGGACACATGATCCCATACCTGGCCCCCTGCCCCAGCCCTGCACCCCATACCCGAGCCCCATATTTGAGTCCCAGACCTAAGCCTCAGCCCTGAGCTTCATACCTGAGCCCCAGTCCTATGGGGCTATCCCCAAGCCCCATACCTGAGCCCCATACCCGAGTCCCAGCCCTCAGCCTCACCCCGAGCCCCAGCCATAGCCCTGAGCCCCATCCCCAAGCCCCCATCTCCAGCCACATCCCCACATCCCTGCAACACCCCGAGCTCTGCTCTCTGTCAGAGCCTCTCACATCACATCCCGGAGCCTCGGTGGTAAATAATGAGTGCAATTCAAAGGAAGATGAAAAACCAATAGCATTACTCAGAAGCCAAACACCGTTGGCAAAGGCAGATAAGGTGCCAGGTTGCACCCAGCTCTCCCATAGCCACAGCCTACGGAGCAGGGACACTTTCAGCAATGGGACCAATGTCCCCAGGCCATGTCCCCAATGCCACCACCATCACCTGTACCGTGGGATAGGATGGGGATGGGATGGGACAGAACGGGCTCAGTTCTGCCTCTGTTCTAGCAATGGGAAGGGGATGGCAATGCCCTGACCCCACACTGTGGTCACCCATAGGGTCCCCATTGCTCTGCTCTCATGAGTCCTGAGCGAGCCCAGGGCTGGGGCAGGAAGAGAGAGATGAGGGAGGCTAGAGGGCACCTGGGGAAGGGGTGCACGTGGTGAACGCAAGGCCGAGGGGATGCTGGCCACCACCCCCATCCAGGCATGGAAAAACCCCCGAGGGCAACAGTCACCTAGGTAACAGGCAAGGGCTCTCGGGCTCCACACTGCATCCTCAGAGCCCCCCCCTCCCCAGTTCCGGTCACCCCCGTAGCCCCCCAACACGTGTCAGCCCCGCAAACCCAGCCTTACCCGACTCCACCGCTGCAGGCGGCGGCCCCGGCGTCGGGCGCTGCGAGCACGGCAGCCGCGAGGCCACGCCCCCAACCAGAGACCACGCCCCAACCAGAGGCCGCGCCCACCGGACGGCGCTTGGCCACGCCCACCGCGCGGACATCATTAGGGTTCAGAGTGAACGCCCCAAAACGGGATCGCTGCATCCCGGCCACGTCTGCCTGGAGGAAAGCGATAGCGGCCGTCCCCTCTCCGCGTGCTCAGGGTCTCACGTCACCCCTTGGGCACAGGCCGTGTGCCTCCCCCTGCCCGCAGAAAGAATTAATGCTTGCTGCAAACGAAGGTCATTAAAAAAGGAAGCGAGCGCCAAGCAGCCGTGCCTTCAGCAGATCCATTAAAAGCAGGGCAAAGCCATGAGCTCATTGCTGTGTTAATTTTTAATGAGATTCTGTCTGACCTCCTCGGCGGCTTCAAGCTGGACTGCAGGGCACAGTCAGAGCCCGGGGTCAGCACTGGAGCTCCCCCGGAGCCACACACACCCCCCAGCCCCAGGGACACCTCATTGAGCCCCACTGCCCCCCCAAGTGCTGCCCCTTGCCGTCCCCTCCATCATTGCCTTTCCAGCCCAAGACATCAACAGAGCCTGAGCCCTGCTGCATTTGGTGTTTATAATAAAAAAAGTCATATACAAATACATACATACAAATTATATATATATATATATATATAATAGCGGGCAGGACAGGCTGGCAGGCTGCAGGCCCTGGTTCAGCCTGCTTAGCTCAGCCCCACTCTCTGCTGCAGGCTTCCTCCTCCCGGTCCCCTTGGTTGATGCTCAGAGCCACTCAGGTGGCCAAGGGGTATCAGTTCAAGAGGTGCAGGCAGCGAGCTCGGGACACCCCCCCAGCAAGTTGCTCCCTGCTGCCCCGTGCCTCAGTTTCCCCATCCACAGTGAGGTGACGGCACAGGGGACACAGTGCAAAGCAGTTCGGGATGAGCCCGGTGACGACAGGCACTTGTTGGCAGGGGACCACCATGGGACGTCCCCACGGCCCCGGACTTTAGGGCACCTGGATCTGCAAGTCCTCATCCTCATCGGGGTCGCTGGTGCCATCCCCGGGGTCGTCAGGGCCAAAGCGGGCGCTGCGCATCTTGCCAAAGAGCGGGGTGCTCTGCTGCCTCCTCAGCCTGCAAAAGAGAGCTGCTGGAAGAGGGCGGCCCTGATCCCCCCCGGCTCATGAGACCCCACCTTAGGGGCTGTGCCTGTTTCTCCATCTGCACTGTCCCCACGGAACGCCCCAAAAAAACCTTTCTGAGCACGGCGGGGGGATCGGCGCCAGTGCTTTTAGCTCTTCACTCGCTCCCACATTAAAATTCATCAGCAAAGATTGATGGGGAAAATTTGAAATGGAGGGCCCGGGATGGCAGGGATGCAGCTCTCCCATCGCTCCCCGCTCGTTCAGTGTGTTTTACTGGAACGCATGAATTATTTAGGGCAAGCGTGCAGGGAGGCTGCAGGGGCAGGGAGGGGGAAGACGAAGCCTCCATTATTTCTCTATGATTTAATGAAGATGTCCCAATAAAACAAAGGAAGATTATAAAAACAAACTCCCCGAGCGCCTCCCGGAGACGCTCCAGAGCAGAATCAATCTCTCTTGCGGCCATTTCATCTCTTTATTGCTAGAGAAGCAAAGGGAGGCCAGAGAAAAGTTTTGAGGAGCAATAAAACGGAGACCCAAGACCCACAGGCATTCCTGCCTCCCTGCAGGCTCAGGAAGCGCCACCCAGGGACAGGGACAGGGGTAGAAGAACCCCAGCAGTGCTGAGCTGCTCCATGGATATGCTGGGGGCACGCAGGCCCTGTGGACTGGGGGAGACAGGTGCAGGGAGCCCATAAGCCCACCCGTGGGTCCCCACCGCTCACTCACCGAGACTGCAGGTGCTCCAGCTGCACCTGGAAGCTCTCACTCTGCTCCGTCTGCTCGTCCAGCGACCGCTGCAGCTTCCGTGTCTGGTTGTGTGCCTCGTCCAGCTGCAGGAGGTGATGGAAACAGAGCGGTTGGCACCGAGCGGAGCCACTCTGCTCCCAAAGCACCCACCCGCAGGGATCCACCTCGTCCTCAGCCTGGGCCAGCTCCTTCTTCAGCTCCTCCACCCTCAGGCGTAGCTTCTTCACCTCACCCTCGTGCTGCTCCACGCGGCGGTTGGCATGGGCCAGCTCGGCTGTCTTCTCCTGGTACTGCTTCTTCAGCTTGGAGTGGACGTGCTTCAGGTCTGCCAGCTCCTGCAGGGACACGGGGCTGAGCATGGCTTCCTACAGCTCTTTCTGCTCCCGAGGATCTCTCCCACAGCCCCTGTAATGGAGGAGCCTCCAACTCCATGGGCTGCCACCCCCTACAGAGTATCACAGAATCATGAAGGTTGGAAGAGATCTCTCAGATCATCAAAGTCCAACCATCAACCCATCACCACTGTCTCTAAACAGAACTGTAGAATCATTAAGGTCGGAAGGGACCTCTAAGATCCTCAAGTCCAACCCCAACCCATCCTCACTAATTCTTGTCCCTAGGTGCCACCTTTCCACGTTTCTTGAACGCAAGGTGAGGGCAGAGTTTGGGATGGAGGAGTCCTGGAGGACACTGTTATAGCAACATGGGGCACGCAGGGACCCAAACCTCCCTGGAGGAGGTGGCACTGCGCTGAGATGGCCTGGGATGGGATCACCCCTCACACCTTGTTCTTCTCAAACAGCTCAGCCTGGATGGTTTTGAGGTCGGTGTCCAGGGCGCTGGCCGTCTGACGCCGTTTACGAGCCAGCACCTCTTCCAGATCCTCGATCTGCGCCCGCAGCTTCTTGTTCTCCCGCTCCAGGTTGAGCTTCTCCGTCTCCAGCCGCTCCCGTCGGCCCCACTCGGCTGCATTTTCCGCCTGCAGCCGCTCCATCTGGGCAGGGGATGCAGGGTAACAGCAGGCTCCTCCTGCTCCTCTGCGCCCTCCCTTTCCCTATGGGGATGCTCCCCACTGCCCGGCCTCACCTCCATGCGCAGCTCTGCCAGTTTCTTGTCCATGCTGGAGCGAGCACCCAGCTCGTCCTCCAGGTCCTCTGAGATGCGTCCCAGCTCATCCTGGTGGATCTCCTTGAGGATGTTCAGCTGCAGGGGGATAGAGGAGAGCAGTGAGCTCCAACCTAGCACCACTGGAGCTGTCCCCATGGTCCCCCTCAGGCTGGAGGGACGCAGCCCTATGACCACACCACATCCACCACCTCTACCAGTGCCTGGAGTCTCCATGCTTCCAGGTAAGGACAAGTTGTGGCTGATCAACGGCACTAACCCAGGAACATGTCACCCCCTGGAGGTTCCTGGACGCCTTGCTCACCTGCTTCATCACCTCCTGCTTGTTCTTGTTGAGCTCCTCATACTTGATCTTCCACTGGCTCAGCTCACCCTCCAGCTTCTCGATGCTCTTGCTGAGTGCCAGCTTGTCCCTGCAGAGAGGCAGCCCTGGTGAGAGCTGGCAGAGCCTCGTGTCCCCTCCTGGGGTGGCACAGCCACCAGCCAGGCCGGGTGGGACCTAACCGGTCTGCAACCCGAAGCACTCACTCCCTCTCTTTGAGCAACACTTTCTGAGACTCATCCAGCCTCAGCTTCAGGGCGGTGATTTTGGAGGCCTCCTCCTCGACGACGCTGACATCCTCCCAGAGCAGTCGGCTCCGCTCCTGGCGCGAGAAGGAGCTCCGGGTGCCCGCAGTGCTGCGCTGCTCCCAGCTGTCAGTGCCCTCCTGTTTGCCCTTCAGGATGTTCTCCATCAGCTCCAGCTCCTGCAGTTGCAGCGTGGAGAGGAAGGGGTCACAAGGGGGAAGCACAGCTGCCCCCAGGGAGGGTGCTGTTGTGGTGGGTGATAACCAGCAGCATCCCCTGTTCAAGCCCCACAGTGTTCCCAGACATCCCTGATTCCATCCTCACTGCACACAAGACAAATAAGATTCCTCTGGAGCCTTCTCCAGGCTGACCAGTCCCAGCTCTCTCAGCCTTTCCCTGTAGGAGTGGTGCTCCAGACCAAAGGCTACCATGAGGATTAGAAACTGAGAATGTGATGCTGCTCCTGCTGGTAGCTGTCACCCACCGCAAGGTCACCCATACCTCCCATGGCTGACTTCTCCTATTGGCACAGCCTCCCAGGGAGGTGGGGGTGTCACCGATTCCATAGCCATGGGGATGTGGCACTGAGGGATGCAAGTCAGCGGGCACGGTGGAGTAGGTGGGCTTGGGGATCTGAGAGGTCTCTCCCAACCTTCACAATGTCTTTAAGTCCAGAAATTCCCAAACAGAGCTCCATGTGCTGCAGCTGCTCTGTCCCATAGAGGGCAACACTCCCTCCTCGTCTTCCCAGCCAGCCCTTCCTGAGCAGCCTCATCCCCCCCACTGCCACTCCATTGTGTCTCCATCCTCCCAACAAGCACACAAACCCCCCCAGCCCCGCTCCCATTCCCCTCACCTTGGCTTTAGGAGGTGCCTCAGCCCCCACATCCCGCACAGGCTCACTCTCAAGGGCGGCCTCGCCATCTCCATCCCCATCACCCTCAGCGCCGCCATCATGGCCGCGGAGCCGTGCCAGCTGCCGGCCCAGCTGCTGCCTCTCCTGCAGCCCCTCCTGGCGCTCTCTCCGCAGCCCTGCCAGCTCCTTGGTGAGCGCCTCCAGGCGATGCCGCAGCTGCCGCACCTCCTCGCGGGCCCGGTTGCGCTCAGCCCTCACTTTGCTCCATTTCTCCCTCCAGTTGGCCGTGCAGTCCGACCACCAGCGCATCGTCTTCTCCATCTGGGCCGCCCGCGCCCGCGCCTCCTCCAGCTCCCGCAGCCGCAGCTCCTCGCGGCCCTCCCAGTCGGCCTCCAGCAGGGCCGGGGGGGGTCCCGGTGACGGCGTCCCGCTGGGGGGGGATGGAGGGGACGGAGTGGGGCCTGGCTCGCTCCCACCGCCCCGCTCGGGGCCCAGCAGGGCCAACAGCGAGCCGCCATGCAGCTGTGGGGAGCCGGCCAGGCGTGGGGCACCGCTCTGGCTCATGGCGGCTTTCCTAGGGCTGCAGCATCGCCTTCGGTGTCAGCATCGGGGTGTGCAACAAGCCTGGGAGGCCTGTGGGAGAGAGGAGGTGTCAGAGGGGGTACGGCCCATGGGGCGAAGCTGTGAAGGGTCCAGAGCACAGCCCTATGGGGAGAAGAGGAGCTCGGAGAGACTGCGTGCAGCTCTGCGTTGCTCTAAGGGAGCTCACAAGCAGCAGGGAGAGACTTGCTGCCTGAGATGATAGCGATGGGACAAGAGGGTGGCTTTAAACTAACAGAGGGAAGATAGGAGGAGGAAATTGTTCCCTTTGAGGGTGGTGAGATGCTGGCACCGCTGCCCAGGGCTGTGGGTGCCCATCCCTGGAGGTGCTCCAGGACACGGATGGGCTGGAGGGCAGGCAGCCTACAGCAGGGCTTGGAGCTCAACAGGCTGTAAGGTACCCTCCAATACAGCCGCTCTGTGGTTCAGAGTGGGAACAGCCACCTGCACGTCGACCCCCAGCCGTCCCCTTCCCACCCCCTCCTCCTCCCCCCACACGCGGGGCACAGGGCGGCCCCGACGAGCCGCTGCAGCTGACCCGGCCGCGGCCGGGCAGAGCTCTGCCAAAACGGGAAACCGCGCCAGGAAACCTCAATGGGAGGCTGCAGCGCTCCCTAATGGGATAAGTACAGGGCCGGGGCCGCCCGCCCGCAGCCCGCGGCCCCACAGCGCGCTGCCCACGCGGGGCGGGGGACCCCGCGCAGCCCCCGCTGCGGGACGGGGCGCCGCGGACGGGAGGACGCGTGCGCGAGCGGAGCGCCATGGCGGTGCCACGTCCCGCGCCCCGCACGCACAGCCCACCCGCGGCCGGAACGCGCGCGGCCCACGCGGGACCCCCTCCGAGAGCCGCCCGCCCCCCGCGCGGCCCCATTGGCTGCGCCCGCTGCCACTCCGCCGTGACGCGCCGCACCCGCGGGACGGCCGCATTCCTCCGCTCCCCCCGCGGCGGTGCGGTGCGGCTCTGCCCGCTGCGGTGCGGTGCGGTGCGGTCCGGTCCTTCTCGGTGCGGCGCCGCCCGGCCCGGCCCGGCCCGGCTCATCCCGTTCTGCCCCGTCCCGTCCCGCCCCCGTCCCGCCGAAGTTCCCCGCAAGTTGCCCGCCCCGCCCGGTGCCGCCCCGCCCGCCGCCTCCCGCCGCCTTCCGCTCACCGGATCCGGTGCGGTGCGGTGCGGTGCGGGCCGGGGCGCTGCCGGCGGAACGCGCTCCTCCTCCCGCCGCCTCCTCCTCCTCCTCCCGCCGCTCCCCGCCCCCCGGCCCGGGGCGGGCGCTGCCCGAAGCGCCGTGGGCTGCCCCCGGGGGTCCCGCGCGCGTTCCTCCCTCTCCCCCCCGCCCGTGGCCCCGCTCGGTTCGCTCCCGGGTCTGAGCGCTGCCGGGACTCAGGGATGAAGGAGCAGCTCCCGCCGAGCCCTGCCTGCAGCCCCACATCCATCACTGCGGGCTTTGGGGTGATGGATCCTCATCCCCCTGCTCTGCCGTGGGGTTTCTCACCTCCCCGGTGGATTCCTGCCCTCCCCTTGGAACAACAGTGCTGCATTTTGGGGTCCCACCATCCACGGGATGTGGGCCGCCAAAACTCCATTCTCCTGCACATTTTCCCGGGGATGTTTTCCCCGGGTATTCCCCGCTTAGCTGGAAGGTTTCCAGCCAACAGCTCCGAACCCCAAGCATCCCCGCTCACCCATTTCCCACGGGCGATGCTGGCACCCTGCGTGGGGCGAGCGGTGAGCTTCAATTCCCAGCAGCACCGCTCTGCCTGCGCACGTCCCGGCCCCTTCCCTCCAACCCCGGTGTTTTTCCATTGGAAAGAACCACCCGGCGCCAGGGAAGGGGCTCTCCCCCTCTCCTTCCCTCGGAGCAGAACGATTTTGCAGGCAGCACGGAGGAGCAGCCCTGCTGGCACCGAAACGAGCCTAGGAATGCTGCTGTTGCTGGGGTTGTCAATGTGTTTTTGCGGCGTTGGATGTGAGCATCTGGGTTTTAGTAGGGAGCAGAAGTTCAGTGAAGAACCTGACGCTGAAAGGGCTGTTTGAGGAAAAGGCTGCTGGGAGTGAAAACTTTCGGTGGTTCTTTTCTGCTGGATCTGGGTGTTTCTTTGCCGGTCACTTTGCCGGGAACAGCTCAGGGGTGCCAAGGGCCCACGGTGGTGTTGTGGAGTCTGCAGTCACAGCCCGTCACAAAATGGGTAATGCCTGGAAGCCCCCTGCTAAACCCAGGCCGAAAGGGCTCTGGGGTGGGTCAGAGAGAGGCTGGAGTGGCAGCGGTGTGGCTGAGCCCCAACCAACTCATCCTGTGAGGGCTGCGTGAAAGAGGCTGAATCCAAAAGTTCCATTGCTTTCATTTGCTTATCTGCGTACGAACACTTCCCCTTCTGCTGCACGGACCCACAGTGCACTCAGAGCCACCCCTACAGCATCACGGCAGCTCCTGACACAACACAGCACTGCCTGGCTCCTGCTGGCCCGGCAGGTAGGGGCTTCCCGGATGGCCATGGGGTTCTGTGGGGCAGGAGGGGGCTCAGGGGTGACCTCTCAGCGGGGGCCGCGCAGCGATGCTGAGAGCTGGGAGGGCTGGTGCCTCTGCTGGTGGGTGTGATGGGTGAGCTGCTGCTTTTGGGGTCGGGGTGGCACTGCAAAGGATGCAAATCTGTTGGGTGCCCTCCACCCCTGCGCTGGGACCGCTTCCTTCTGGGCAGTTCGGGGCCGGGTTGGTGCCAGCACCCGGATGCCACAGGATTTGCATGGCAGGCAGCTGTGGTGGCTGTAGCCCCATCGTGCCCCAAGCGTGGCCCCGGGGCTGTGACTGGGTGTGTGTGGGGCTGGGTGCCTTTTGCAGGATCGCGGAGATGCCCACCCTGCTGCTCACTGCTCTCATCCTCTGCCTCGCTGAGCCTGTCCTGCCCAGCCAAGGTGGGAATAAGTCCCTGTGCCCCCGTGCTGCTGGTGGGGGTGGGACGGGGCTGGGCTGGGAGGAGGTGGGGATGGAAGCTGGGCAGGTGCTGCGGTCGGGGCTCATCTCTCAGAACCCCCCTTGCAGACACTGAGTACATCCAGAGCTGCATGCATAAGCTGTCAGAGGGGCTGAAACAGGGCAGCTCCCGGCACAACTGGGCCAGGTGAGTGCAGCCCCATCCCTGCTGTTCCCCCACTCCCCCACATCCCACCAACCCCATTCCCCTAGCAGGTTAACAGAGCTGGAGCGGGCGCTGGCCCACAGCACGTTTGGCAAGGAGGAATACAGCTTCAAAACCAACATCCTGGAGGCCTTTGTGTTCAACATCACAGCCGGCCGCTTCCGAGGGCTCAACATTAGCAGCAACATGGTGGGTACCGCTGTGCCCTTCCCATGGAGTGCTCCTGCATCAGCCTCTACCCATAACCTACTGGTGCAGGATGTGTCGGGGCCACTTCCCCTCACAGCACGGAGGGTCCCAAGGCAGCTCCACAGCACTTCCTGCACTGCTGAGACCACACTTCCCTGCCCTGAGCTCCTCTCTCCCCAGCCCAGTTCTCCTCTTTGCAAAATGCAGCTAGTGCTGGAGCCAGGACCCTGCTCGGCACCTGGGGCTGGGGATGCACAGGGGGTGCCCACAAAAGCGTGACCCCTCCTCTGCCCCCATAGCCAGTGCAGAACAAAGAGCAGGCGCCAGCATGGCTCAAGGGCAGCATCAACTTCCCTGTGGAGCTGATGGAGGGCATGGAAGCACAGGAGGAGCAGAAGCTCATCTGTATTCACATCCACAGTGCCAGCCTGTTCCTGGTGAGCGCCGGCAATGAGGGTGCCTGGGAAGAGCCGAGCCTTCCTTGAGCAGCCCCATGTAGATACGCTATGGGGCTGCGGTGGGGCCCCATAAGGCGTCTTGCTCTGTCTCTCACAGGATGAGCACAACAGCTCTGTGCTGAACAACCACATCCTGGGGGCCTTCCTGCACAACAGGCGGGTAGAGCAGCTGCGGCGCCCCGTGGAGATCCACTTCATGCACAACGAGGAGTTGGTGAGCTGAGCTCCACCGTGGCACCATTGGTGAGACGCGGGGTTTCCAGGGAGCAGACTGTCCCCATCTCACTTCCTCCATCCTCCATTCCACCAGGACAGCTCCAATGCTACCTGTGTCTTCTGGCAGCCCGCAGGCACGGGCAGTGCTGGCACATGGAGCAGGAAGGGCTGCGAGACGCAGCACCAGAAGGGCACCGTGCGCTGCCTCTGCAACCACCTCACCTACTTTGCTGTGCTGCTGGTGCGTGGCTCCTGCCCTTCCTCCTCCCACCACATAGGACACCCCATGGCTTACCCCATGTGCACCTCTCCGGACAGATCCAGGCACACAACCTGAGCGAGTCTGAGCTGCAATCTCTCACCTACATCAGCACCGTGGGCTGCTCCATCTCGGCCGCTGCTGCCTTCTGCACCCTGCTGCTCTGCTGTATCTTCAGGTAGAGCTGTGCCATGCCATGTGCCATGCTGTGCCATACTATGCCATGCCATTTGTTGTGTGCTATGCCATGTGCAGTGCTGCATGACACCACGCCACGCTGCCCACTGTGCCACACCATTCCTTGTGTTGTGCCATGCCGTGCCATGCCATGCACAACGCCATTTTTTGCTGCCTGGTGAGCATCCTCTGCACCCCGTGCCCTCTCCCCTCCTGCAGATGCCGGCCGCGGGACGACACGACCAGGATCCACATGAACCTGCTGGCTGCACTGCTCCTGCTCAATACCAGCTTCTTGCTGAGCGAGCCACTGGCTGAGGGCACCATGGGAGGCTGCCAGGCTGCGGCCGCCCTGCTGCATGGCAGCCTCCTCTGTGCCCTGGGGTGGATGTGGGCTGAGGGCTTCCACCTCTACCTCCTCCTCATCAAGGTCTACAACATCTATGTGCGGCACTACCTCCTCAAACTCTGTCTCTGCACCTGGGGTGAGTGCCCCCATGGCCTCCCACTGCCCCGCTGCCCTTGCCCGGCCTTACCTGGCCTCTCCCTGGCCCCCAGGTCTGCCCACGCTGGCCGTGGTGGCTGTTCTCATCTTCAGAAGAGAAATCTACGGGCACCACGTCATCAGCACTGCTGACGGTTACAAGAACGTGACCATGTGAGTGTGGGGGCTGTTGGCTCCCCAAGCACACTATGCATTCTGGGCTCCCCATGGAGCACCCCATGCACTTTGGGTTACCCAGGCACTCCCATGTACCCCATGAACCTTGAGTTTCCCCATACATCTTAAATCCTCCACGCACCCTGGGCTCCCCATGCACCCCCAAGGGCCTCATGCATCCCATGAACTCGAGATTAGCCATCCATCCCATGCACTTTGGCTTGCCCATGCGCTCCCATGGATTCCGGAAACCTCAGGGTTCCCATGTACCCCATGCACCCAGGGTTCTCCATGCACTTTGGGTTAGCCACAAACCCCCAGGGATTCCAGAAATCCCATGCACCCTGAGTTTCCCATGTGCTCCCAGGAACCTCAGGCTTCCCAAGTACCTCATGCGCCTTTAGTTCCCCATCCACCTCAGGGATTTTAGAAACCCCTTGCTCCCTATTCACCCTGGGTTCTCCATGCACCTATGCACTTTGGGTTAGCCATGCACCCCCAAAGACTCCATGTACCCCGTGCACCCCAGGCTGACCAGGGTTAGGACACAGCTGTCCCCCATCCCCACCAGGTGCTGGCTCACCAGCCCGCCCGCCCACTACATGACCCTGTGCTATGCTGGCCTCATCCTGCTGTTCAACGTGCTGGTGCTGGTGGCCGTGGTGGTGGTGCTGCGGAAGACACGGCAGCAGCAGCGGAGGGCGAGGAGGGACTGGGTGACGGTGCTGGGGCTCACCTGCCTGCTGGGCACCACCTGGGGCACGGCCTTCTGTGCCTTTGGCGTGCTCCTCGTGTCCCAGCTCTACCTCTTCACCATCCTCAACTCCCTGCAAGGTCAGCACCCGGGTGGGATTTTGGGGGAGGAGGGGGTTCCCTCGTCCTCCCGGCGTGGCACTGAGGGTGCCCACCGCACTAACTGTGTCACCCCCCAGGTGTGTTCCTCTGCCTTTGGTACCTCAGCACGCATCGCAGCAAGCGCAGCACATCCGACTGCAGCGCCTCCTGATAGCGGGGCTGCGGGATCGGCCTCGGTATTTAGCGTTAATTAAAGTGGCGTCCGGTGATGGAGGCGGCGAGGAGCCGCCAGAGGGCACCAGGGCAATGGGCTGGAGCGTGGTCGATGGGAAACGGGTTTTCCTCCCATATAAAAGCAAACGCGGAGCAGAGCTCTCCGGTACGAACGAGCTTTTTGATGGAATCATAGCCGCTAAGGTTGGAAGAGAACCTATAGGATCGCCGAATCCAACCGCTGACCCATCCCCTAACCCTGTCCCTAAATAGAATCGCAGAATCATTAAGGGTGGAAGCGACCTCTAAGTCCGGCCCCACCCCATCACCCTTAGTGGGGTTCCGGCAGCCCAACCTGCAGCAGACACACAGCGAGGAGAAACTGTGGGGGCAGGAAACGTGGCTGCAGATGGTGATGGCGAAGTGGCAGCCCAAACCGGCCCCAGTTTGCGTCTCTGCACCCAGGACTTTGGAGCCGGTCTGTGGGGACAGGTCTCACATTGCGGGGTCCTCCCGTCACCATGCAGGGCACGGTGGCACAGCTCCAGCTCTTCCCATACCACTCCGCTGAGTGTTTTTCCCTTTCTGGCTGTTTTGTGGGACCTATTTCTGGGAACAGAGCAAAGGAAGCCATTCGCCCTTGTGCTTTGTTCTGTGCACAAAGGAAATTTGCCGCTGAGTTTCCACCCGTCCCGCTCACACATCGAGGACAAAAGCCGCCCTGCTGCGGCTCCGCTGCGATGAGCTGGGCATGGCTCAGCACTTTGTCATCATTTGGGACTTGACAAAGCTTGGTGGGATGCCAAGAGCCGGCAGGCAGCAAGCAAAGCCCATGGTGAGCATCACCTTCCTGGCCCCGCACCCCAGGCATGAATCATGACCGTGCCAGTGGCTGCGTCTGCACCGACACCGGTGCGTTCCTACGCCTGTTCCTGTAGCCATCAGTGCCTGGAAAACCTTCACCATACCCTCACCATACTCCCCCGCATGGCTGTCCTGGGGCTGCAGGGCCACGGTGCAGTGTGGCACACTCTGAAGTGCCTGGAGTCCAGAGGGCACCCAGCCGTCCCCATGTTGTGCTGGATGACGATGGGAACCGAAGCCCAGCCCATCTCACCTCCTCAAGGAGAGCCAGCCCTATTTATCTTTCCCACAGCCTTATCGGGTGCATTTTCTCAGCACGCAAGCATTCAACTCCCAGGTTGTGTTGGGATCACCGGGCTGGGCAGTGGCTGGGATGAGGATGCAGGTTTGCAGCCCGGGGTGCACATAGGGGTTCTGCAGGGCTGGAGGCTCCAACCCGCGCAGAGCTCAGCCCCATGCAGTGCCTCTGGGCATAGGGTGGAATCCATGGGGTCTCCATCCGCAGAGGTTCCCAAGACTCAAACTGCCCAGTTCGAGCTGTAAATTCTTATCAGGCCCAAGGAGTGCTGCTGGCTGGAGCCCAAGGGCAAATTTTCCCCACAGGGACGTGAGGATTTCCTCCCCCAGTGCTCCACGAGGATCTTTGAAGGCAGCAGCAAGCCCCGCTGACTTCCACATCATCCAGTAACATCAACAAGTGCAGACATCAGCCCAAAAATAACTCTACTGACCTCCTGATAATGCCCTAGTGTGGACAGAAGCCTTTTTGTTCTCTGGACAGCAGCAAGGGGACGACCCAAGGTGTCATTTCCCTATAGAAGATGTGGCCCCAGGGCAGGGGGTCAGCACAGGGGGCTGCATCCTGCACCAAGGGATGGGAGCAGGGAGAGAGGAGTGAGGCTGGGGAGATGCAGGTGCAAGGGGATGGCTGCCCTGAGAGGAGCCGTGCTGGTTGCGGTGCGGCCACATGATGCAGCATGTGCCAGCCTTGGGAGAGCTGAACAAAGGGGCCACAGCTCATGGGTGATGTGAGCAGAGCACGAGGTGCTGGGCTGGGACCCTCCAAGGCACAGCGAGCACCATTCTCATCCCATTCCCATCCCTGTTCCCATCCCATTCCCATCCCTGTTCCCTGTGTAGCCATGGCACCTCGTGTTTGTTGGCTGCCTTTTGTCCCCGTGCCGCCGCGTCCGCCCTTCCCCCAGCAGCATGAAAAAGAAGAAAAGTCCCTTTCAATCCTTTGGGAATATCCGTGAGAGGCTGCGTATTTACGCTTCCTGGCCACCTCCCCGCCATCTCCTTGGAGCCCGGCTCTCCCTTTTCAGCGCACACAAAGGGCTGCCTGGGCTGGAACCCGGCCACGCTCCCTTAGCTCTGCACGCACCGCGCTGCCGTCGGGGCTCGGGGCTCCGTCCCGGACCCCACATCTCAGGGGGTGCAGGGCACAGGGAGCACCGCGCTCAGGACCCACTGCCCGCACCCTCATTTCCTGCCCCAGAGCAGGACACGCTTCTTAGGACGCCGCGTCCCGGCCGCTCTCGCATCGGCTGTTATTCTTTAATCCCTTTCCCAGCCGGGCGTGCAGCCTGGCAGCCGTACAATTCCTTTCCTCCCTGGCCGCCCGCCAGCCCCAGCTCCGGGGGCGTTCCCCCCGCCCCACCGCCGTCCCTCTGCCGATCCCCGGCCCGAAGGGGCGATACCGCCCGCCCTCCCCTCCAAGCCCGGCTCTATCGCACGAGCAGGTGCCGCAACGGAGGGGTCTCGGCAGGCTCCCACCCCCGCTGAGTCACCGCCTGCCCCGGGGGTGGGGTGGGAGCGGAGGCGGGGCGGGGGAGCGCCGAGCCGAGCGCACAGCTCCGTCGAACCGAGCAGCGCCGAGCGGCGTCGGGACGGCGCGCCCCGCCCGACCCCGGCACAGGTAGCCGGGTACAGGTAGCGGCGGTGGGGGTGCGGAGGTGAGGCCGGGGCGGCGCGATGCCTGGGGAGCGGGGGGATGCTGCGGGCTCTGCCCCGGGATTCGGCCCCCGGCGGCGGGCGCGGTGCGGCAGTTCCGTGCCTATTGCTTTGTGGCTCAGCGCAAGGTGTAACGCTCTGTCCGTGCAGGGAATGGGGCTTCCCGAGGTCTTCCTGCGTGCAGCCTCCGTCCCTACGGGCTCTTCTCCCTTTTCCTCTCTAAATCGGGCTCCGTACCCGCAGCCGGGCTGGATTCCAGGGCCGTGGAGCCGCCCCGCGGGGCAGCTGCTTGCGGCTGCTGCCTCGGCACAGCTGAGCCCTGCCAAAGCCTCACCACTCTGCCGTGCCGTGCCGTGCCGTGCCATTCTATGCTGTTCCACGCCATGCCATGCCATGCCGTTCTATGCCATGCCGTGATGTTCCATTGTACACCATTCCACTCCATGCCACTCCATTCTGTGCCACACCGTTCCATTCCATGCCGTGGCACCCAACGTGTGTGGCTCCCCAACCCGGGAGCCCAGGAGCACACCCCGCTCTGTGCAGGCTCGGAGCAGCCGGCGTGTCTCAACAGAGTGCTCTCCCACCCCGATGCCCGCCGGGGGATTCCTCCTGCAGCCGTGCGCCTGCTGCTGCCGGTCCCGGCACGCTGCTCCCGGTGCTCCACAAGGGATGGGGCACAGAGCAGCAGTGGGAAAGCAAAATGAAATCTCCTGGAATAACCCCCTGGCAGCATGGCTGCGGGCAGGGCTGCCAGCCAACGTAGATTTCACAGTCTGGTGGGCACAGAAGCCTGCTACCACCAGCAGGGAGCCAGGGGGGCTTTTTGATGCTCAGATTTGGGGCACAAACCAGGCTTTGGGCAATCCCATCTGCACGGTGCCACCCTGCGATGGGTTTGCCGCTCCCATGGGAATGAAGCCCCGACCCTATAAACGCCACATAGTTGGTCACCATCCAGCTCTTAATCCTGCAGCCCTCCCCTGATGCTATTCGTAGAGCAACAGGTTCACAAACAACTGCATGCTGCTGGGACACGGCACCCCGGGGCTGAGCGCTGCGCACCTTTCTGGGGTCACCCACGGGTGTTGCAGGGACGTGGTGGAGCTGCTGTGTGCCAGCTGGCCGGTGTCGAGCCGCCAACTCCTTTCCCATCAGCTCACAGACAGCTGGGCCTTGGCAGGGAGCAGGGCTCTGCTATGCAGCACTGGTACCTGACTCTGCAGCAGGGAGCTGAGAGGCTTTGGCGAGGCAGGGAGCAGTCCTCATCACACATTGGGGTGTATTTTGCATTGCATTTACCCCTTTTTTTTTTGTGGTTGAGAAACTGCAAGTCCCACCCTTCACACCAGCACTGCCCCTGCTGCATTGGTCGATTTGGGTTCCGAAGATGCTCGCTGCGTTTTGGGGCTGTGGTGACCCATGGCCCCATGTGTTCCCATGGGCTCTGCAGCCGTCCTGGTGGCCGAGGGCACGTGCCTGACGCCCGCTGGTGACGGGAAGGGGCTGACGTGCCGATGCCGTGAGCAATGTGTGGGCTGCCCACGGGCTGCAGGCCAAGGACAAGGGCGCATTGTGAAGGCAGACCCGCTCCCCGTGCACGGGTCCACTCCAGGCCATGTCTCCGTGCCTGAGTTTCACCCCCCACCCCCCAAACCGTACCTCCTGCCCCATGGGTGACGGGCTGTGGGCAAAGAGCTGTGCCCCCCATTAGCATCTCTGTAGTGCTAAGGAGCCTGGAAGCAAAGCCAACAAAAGTCTCCTCATCAACACGTTTCCAGTGTTTGTTGGAGACACGAGCGCATCTTTCCTTCTTGGGGAAAACATGCAAATCCCCATCTCGATCGAATTCCTGGTGCCCAGTCACCCAGAGAGCAGGAAGGTTTCTCACCGGGCTCTTGTTTTTTCCAGCTTTAGAGGTCACAGTGTTATTCCTCGGCTTCCCTTTCCGATGAGCGCATTCATTTAATGGTGCTGAGAGAACACAGTGTAATGTCCCCACGCCAGGGGCTGAGCCTTTGGGGAAAAGTGTGCCCTGGGCCAACTGAGGCTGCTCCAACCCCCCCCCCACCTCCAATGTGGGACAGAACAGCAGCTTTTCTATATGTTCCTGAGGAGCTTTTGGGCTTAGGGTTGGGGAAAGCCATCCTGTCCCCATGCTGTGGCTGTCAAAGAGGGATTCCTGGGAATGGGGGCATTCGCCACCCCCGGGTACCTGGGTACCCCCATGCTCCTCCTCCCTGCTGCCCCCAGGTACGTGGGGTGGCAGTGCTCTGCATCCCCACTGCCCCCCGGATGCGGAGGAGAACAGGCAGTGCCTTTTGTGGGTTGTGTCAGTTTTCTCCCCTCTGTGTCGGGAAATTTTCTCTCGCCATTGTTCAGCTCAGGAAGCGGCAATCAGGCGGGTCGGGCGAGCGGGGGAAACATCACTGCTCACCTCCACTGTGTCCTGGTTGGGCTTTCGGTTTCTGGTTCTGGTTGGGCTCAGGAATAGCTCAAAGGGATGATCCCTCCCAAACCGTGCCTGTGCCATACCCACACCGGGGACCTCAGTGGGACCATTGTGCCCATGGCAGCGTGCTGAGCTACAGCAGGACTTAAAGCCACAGAAGAGCCTTTCTTTTTAATTTTATCATTCTCACGCACCCAGGACGCCGTCAGCATACTACTCGTGTCCAGCATCACGGCAGTGGTCAGAGCCTCAGCTGTGCAGCATAGATTTGTGGCCAGCACTGCCTGTGGGAACTCTTCTGCACAAATGTAGCCGCAGCTCCGCTTTGCATAGCAGCAGCTATCTGCATACCTGGCCGGCTTCGTGTCCCAGTGCAGCCTTCACTGGTGCAGTCCTGGCTGCTGCTGGGGGCTGGGGGAGCTCTTACAAAAAGTGGTCCCAGGAGCGTGGGAAACGCACACAGCCGAGGCACAGCGGGGATGGGGGGAGGTGGCAGCGGGGGGACAGAGTCCCGCTGCGGTGTGTGACATGATCAGCTCCTCGCTGTAAGCACCAGTGAAAATAATTCTAGGCTCGGGGAGTTAGGAAACTGCTGTTTCCTTCTGTTCTTATCACCTGCCGAAAGAAGCCAAGGCAGGAACCAAGATATGAGGCAGTGGGCAGGCGGGAGCCCCCTGGCTCCTGCATCCCTCCCCACCATCAGGGTGCCTACTCCTCTTGGTGGCGGTGGCACCCAGAGCTGACTGTGCCCCCAGCTGCTGTCCCACCTTGGCTCCCCATCCCCTGACACCGTGCCTCTTTTCTATGTGACCCTGCAGGCTCCATTTGCTCCTGGGAGGCAGAACCCAGGCTGAGAGCCAATCACGATGAAAGTCCTCCTCCTGCTGCTTCTCCCCCCGCTCCAAGGTAGGCAGCACCCTGCCACGTCCTGGCAGCCCCAAAACACAATGGTTGAGGGCACCAATGGGTGAAACACCTCCTGGGTTTGGGTCTCCGAGGTGGGAACCTGGAGAAAGGAGCGGGTCTCCATCCATCTGCAGAGTCTGCCTGTCAATGGGGAGGAAGGGAGCCCAGCACACTGCTGAACCCTCCGCTGTGACTGTGGGCAGGGTGGGCTTGGGGTGGCTGTCCCCGTGCTGAGCAGTGTCTCTCTGTCCTTATGCAATGCAGGGGTGGGGGCGAGCGGCCGCCAGGAGGATTTCCGCTTCTGCGGGGACAGGAACCAGACCAAGAACAGCTCCGTCATCTACGAGCACAGCTCTGCCAACATCTCCATTGAGAACATGGCCCAGGCACTGGTGATAAGAAGTCCTTTTTTGACAAACAGGATAAACTCTTCCTACCAGTACAGCCTGCCAACCACCTTGGGCAGGTATCGCTTCTGCGTCTACTGGTTCAAGGCCAACAGGACCCTCTGGTTGGCATATGGGAAGCAGAGCTTCTTCCTGGGCCATGAGCCAACTGATGGCGTCACACGGGGCTTGGAGAAGACCAGGGCCTCCATCTTCAATGTGTCCTATGTCTTCAAGGGCCAGAAGAACACCTCCCTTGAGAATGCATCTGAATATATTTTCCCTGGTAAAGGCAATTCAGTATTATTTCAATGAGATATGAGTTGATTCCATCCCCAGTGCTGGGACCACAGGTGTGGTCCCGGTGCTGTGCTGTAGTGTGATGGTATCAGGACCATGCTAAGGGGCGATAGGAAGGACAACTGGCTCAAGCAGCCCGTGGCATCCAAGGGCAAGGAGCTCCCCAAAGATGAAGAAAGAGATTTCCAAAAGTGCTTCAGCCCAATAAAACCCCAGGAGGCTCTGCAAGGAGCACCAAGCTGCAGGCACCTGGAGGAGCCCCGTGGGTTGGGATCTTTGTAGGGTCACACCAGAGCCCTTTGCTTCGGGTCACGCCAGGGCTGCAGGCAAGGAGAAGCTGGTGCTGCCAGTGGTCCTGATGTCATCCTCTGTTTGTGCCACCAGTCCCTCCAGAGATGATGCCTGTCTGGAAGCAGGATGTGGAGGATGAGCTTGCTGCCCTGGATGGCCTCCTTGCACGGGTGCCATCTGCGGGCTCCAAGGCGCAGCGCTCTCTTCGGCAGTGAGTGTGGGGCTGGGTGATCATGGGGCATCCACTGAGCCATGCCTAACTGTTTTACTGGCCCCACTCACCGTGCCCTATTTTCTACAGCAAACTGGGGGCCTTGGAGAGGACGCTGGCACAAGTGGAGCTTGGAGGACAGAACCAGACCTTTGGGAAGGCTGCCCTGCGTGCAACAGTGCTGAGCATCAGCCCCACACAGGCTCCTCGCCACCTGGCCTTCGCTTCCCCAAAAGAGGTGGGTCCGTGTTACCCTGGGGCTAGGCACCCCTCTCATCCCCATTGCCCCTGAAGGGCTCTAAGCAACACGCCAGCATCCAACCAAGCTCCATCCCAGTGGGTCTGTCCTCGCAGGAGAGCAGAGAGGTGCAGGGGTTTGCTGTGGACCTGCCAAGCAGCCTATTTGTGATGGCAAAGAAGAAGGAGGAGGAGGTGGTGGAGCACAGGGTGCTCCTGGTGGACATCAACAGCCAAGCTATGTTCCAGGTAATGCCCGCACCATGTGGCGTGATGGGTGTCCCTGCATCCGTCCCTGCTTCAGAGATGTTAGGTGCTCCAAAGATTAACTACAGCACAAAGGAGAGGCACAGGACCTCCTCTCTGGGATCTCTCCCTTCCTGTGATGTTACCACTTCCTTTTCCTGCAGGATGAGAACAGCAGCCACATCCTGGGTGACAAGGTAGTTGGCATCTCTTTGGTGGACACGGTGGTGGCCAACCTCTCCGAACCAGTGGTTCTCACTTTCTTCCACAACCGGCTGCCGGTAGGTGGGGAAAGAGCCTCATTACACCCAATCCCTCCAGGAATGGAGAGTGAGGGCAAGGAGACTGTTAGATTGAGGAGTGATCGCCACCCAGTGGGTCCATGTCCTTGGTCTTTCTGTGGCATCTTCTGGGGCTTCACCACATGCACAATCTCCAGGACTGGGGACACTATCTAGCAGTTTCTCTGCTCATTCATTCAGCTGATCAACGCTGAACCCCTTGTTTAAAGATGGGGCCTGGGGAGCCTCTACCTTAAGCCCACACAGGCCCGTCTGTCCCCTGCAACCATCTCACCCCCAGCCCGATGTTGTCCCTACCAAACCTGGGCTGTGAGCCCAGAGCCCTGCACAGCACCTGAGCATCTGTGGTTTTGTCATTTCAGAGGAATGTGACCCCGCGGTGTGTCTTCTGGAGGGAGGATGGCACCGGTGAGTGTATCTCTGTTTGGGTGAGAAGTTCCTTCAGCTAGGTACCAAAGATGTGCTGTTCTGCACCTCCCTGCCTTGTTTCAGCTCCATAAACCTTCCCCATGATGGGAGGATCCCAACCTCTGTCCTCCCCACTGCTACGGATGCTTTGGAAGCTCCAAAATCCCAAAGCTGCTGTTCCTGCTGCTCTCTCTTTCTCTTGCAGCCAGCTCTGGGAACTGGGACAGCTACGGTTGCACGACAGTGGAGGGGGACACACGGACAGACTGCAGATGCAACCACCTCACCTACTTTGCCGTGCTGATGGTGGGTACCACCTTCCCACAGTTCCCTCCATCCTTCCCACTGTTCCCTCACTGTTTCTCATTCCTATTTCTCCCCAGGTATCCTCTCCAGAGATTTCCTACCTACACAGGGACTCCCTGAGCATCATCACGTACATAGGCTGCCTCATCTCAGCTTTGGCATCTATCTCCACCATCTTTTTCCTCTACTTCAGGTATGGGTTGGGTGCTTTCTTCCCACTGGGTAGCGCATCTAGAAGCACAGTGAAGGAGCCAGGTTGGAAGAAAGTAGAGTGCTCCTCTCCAGAAACTATTGCCTCGGCCAGGTTTCCTGCAGGGTGCTCAAAAACACCTGCACTTTTCAATGACTGGGAAAATCAGCTTGGTGGTTGTCACGGATCTGGCAAACAGGAGCCAGTGTGACACCGCAGGGTGTTTTGGGGCACTGAGGATGCTGGCCGGGTGTGGTGCTGAGTTCTCTTCCCCTCGGTTCTCCAGGAGCAAGCAGCGAGACCAGATCACAAGCATGCACATCCACATGAACCTGCTGGGTGCCATCTTCCTCCTGGACTTCACCTTCCTCATCTCGGAGCACTTGGCTTCCAGCAGCAGTCAGGCGGCCTGCAGAGCCGGGGGGCTTTTCCTGCACTTCTCCCTGCTCAGCTGCCTCACCTGGATGGGAATCGAGGGCTACAACCTCTACCGGCTTGTGATCGAAGTCTTCAACGCCTACCATGACCACTTCCTCCTCAAGCTCTGCCTGGTGGGCTGGGGTGAGGACTGGGGAGGCAGAGACCCCTGAGGGGCAGGGCAGTGGGGTGATCGGGCACATGGATTCTGCTCCTGAGTCTTTCCCACCGTATGTGGTGCCTGGATAGGGATGGAGACGTGTTGGAACAGGTGTCTGAGAGCAGAGACACCCAGGGCTGTCCATACAGATGGGCTTGGGGCAGGAGATGTTCACACATCCTTGCTTTGGAAAGGAGGGTGTGGTAGGGCAATATTATGATCTTCCAATGATCTTCCAATGCCCTGTGAGACCCCCATGGGGGTCTGTGCACAGAGATCACAAGCCTGCTCCTCAGCCAGGGCTTACACCAGGTGTCCTCATTGCACGCTGCATCCTCGGTTCACCCCAAGGAGAGGAGGTTCTTCATACACCATACAAGGGAAAAGGGGAAGGAGTTCTTCCAGAAGGTCTGTGAGGGTGGCTGCTTCATTCTGTTCTTGACACGCAGGACTTCCCTTCTTTTGTGTGATGTTGATCTTCCTGGCTAATTGGACCAACTACGGCCCCTTCTACATTCCTGTCTATGAATCTGTTGGTGGAAGGTCCACCAATGCAACCATGTAAGTCAAAGGAAACTGGTCTTAAAGTTATCTGGTTGAGCCTCCACCACATCCTATAGATTTTCCTTAGCCCACAGGCTGTGCCTTACCCAGGGTTTTGTGTTGGGCGGGACAGGGGATCCCCACTCCGTGTTTTACTGCGTGCTCCCCCCCAAACGCTCTGTCTTGTGCCCCCACGGGACGACACAGCATAACCCTCTGCCTTTCTCCTCCCTCTAGATGCTGGCTCACGAGCCCCCTGATCCATAATGTGGTGAACCTGGGATTCTTCAGCGTGGTGTTCCTCTTCAACTTGGTCATGCTTGGGGCCATGGTCCG
This sequence comes from Meleagris gallopavo, assembly GCF_905368555.1. Classification (NCBI taxonomy): domain Eukaryota; kingdom Metazoa; phylum Chordata; class Aves; order Galliformes; family Phasianidae; genus Meleagris; species Meleagris gallopavo. Next base: position 2,194,773 of record NC_139416.1, read on the forward strand.
GGAGATCCTCCGCCAGAACAAGAAAGGTCACAAGCTCAAGCACGTCCTAGCCCTCTTTGGGCTGAGCATTCTTCTGGGCATTCCGTGGGCACTGGTGTTCTTCTCCTTCACCTCTGGTGTTTTCCGCCTCGTCTCCCTCTACATCTTCACCATCGTCAACTCACTCCAAGGTGATCCTGGGGCGCTGGGCTCCCCCAAAGGCCATGAGCTGCCCTGGGGCTGCCCTGGGGCTTTGGGTGGGATAGGTCAGGCAATGGTTGGATATCAGAGGATACCTGACCCTGGCAGACCAGTGCCTCACTCTCAGCTGCTGATGGTCCCCTCAGAGGGGTTCAGCCACCTTTTCTCCCTCCTCTCCCAGGTTTTCTCATCTTTCTCTGGTACTGGACCATGGTGCTGCAGGCGAAAAAGTCTTCTGACTTCCAGTGCAGCTCTGACAGCGTGAAGCTACAGCCCAACAGCAGCCAGAGCCACCCTGGCTGAGCCCCGTGCTGGCTGTGCCGTGGGGCTGCCTGGCAGAGGGTGGTCACTTCGCTACTGCACCCGCTGGGAAATCAAGGACCCACGGCGGGGACCCTCAGCCCCTCGCCTCTGCTGGCCCCATGTTCCCCATCACTGCATCCCCCCGAGTATCTGGGTGTCCCCATCCCTGCCTGCCTGCTCCTGAAGAGACGGGGCTGGCTCCCGGGGCAGGGCAGAGGGATGCATAGGGCTGCGGCATGGGGCAGGGACAGGGCCCTCTGTGCCTCCCAACGTCCCTTCCATTGCCCCAAGGCCACCAGGTGGGAAAGACCCCATCTCCAGCCCTTGCTTGTGGCCACTGATAGGGCCCTTCCCAGATGAAGACAGAATAACAGCCACGGGGACACCCTCTAGCAGCTGAAATAATCTATTTTTGTTATTTTGTTGAATGTTTCTCTATTTTTGTATGGTGTAAACATTGAATGATTGCGCTCGCACGTCAGACCTGTGCCCATTAAAGTCATACCCACTCTGAGTGTGTCTCCTTGGGGTCTGCTGCTGGTGAGCTGTCCTCTGGGGTCCCTCTTTTGGTCATGCCCATGGGTAGCACAGGCTTAGCTGGCAGCGGGACACTCCAACGTATGTCTTGTGTTCGTTGGTACAGTAGGGTTGGGCAGGATGGGGTGAGATGGGAAGGAAAAACAAGAGCCCGGAGCTCGTTAGGGAGGCAAAGCAGCTCCGACCGCTAATCGTGGTTGGTATCAAGCTGAAGGCAGGAGGTTATTTCACAGCAACCCACAGGAAGGGGGTTGCAGAAAGGAAATGAGGACATTGCAGTTGCCTCAGGAGAAGCTGCGAGCCCCTGGGGAGCCTGCAGAAGAGTAGGGCCGTGGACGGGAGACCCTGGTCGGAGCATGGAGCTCTTACACCTGAGCACGGTTCTGCTGCTCCCGTTGCTCCCTGGTGAGTGCCGGCTGGGTGCGACGGGGCTGGGCGGCACTGGGACAGCCAGGAGGGGCTGGGGGATCTCCACGTGCTTGCTTAGAGCTGGCACCCATTTCCCCCATCAGAGTGAGGGCTGACGCTGGGTTTTCCCCCCTGCAAGGCACCGTGCCAGGCCAGGACAGCTGTGATGGTGAGACCCCAGCCCACCCACACCCCATCGGCCTCCATGCCACCGCTGGGCCCTGACTGCTGCCTCCCACAGCGCTGTCTCGTGGGGACAAGACCAAGCAGTGCTGCAGCATGGCGGTGGAGCCGGAGGAACGTGGTGAGGGCCGTGGCCTGGCCCTGGAGCTGCCCCATCAATGCATGGAGCTGCGCCACTCAGGCCAGCCTGCCTGCCGCTGCCTGCGGGCACGCTGGCTCAGGTAGCGGGGCAGTGCTGTGGGGTGCTATGGGGCCATGGCAGTGCCTTGGGCTGTGCCCCACGGAGCTGCAGGTGCTATGGGGCCATGGCAATGCCTTGGGCTGTGCCCCACGGAGCTGCAGGTGCTATGGGGCCATGGCAGTGCCTTGGGCTGTGCCCCACGGAGCTGCAGGTGCTATGGGGCCATGGCAGTGCCTTGGGCTGTGCCCCATGGAGCTGCAGGTGCTATGGGGCCATGGCAATGCCTTGGGCTGTGCCCCACGGAGCTGCAGGTGCTATGGGACCATGGCAATGCCTTGGGCTGTGCCCCACGGAGCTGCAGGGTGCAATGGGGCCATGGCAATGCCTTGGGCTGTGCCCCATGGAGCTGCAGGGTGCTATGGGGCCATGGCAATGCCTTGGGCTGTGCCCCACGGAGCTGCAGGGTGCAATGGGGCCATGGCAATGCCTTGGGCTGTGCCCCACGGAGCTGCAGGGTGCAATGGGGCCATGGCAATGCCTTGGGCTGTGCCCCACGGAGCTGCAGGGTGCTATGGGGCCATGGCAATGCCTTGGGCTGTGCCCCATGGAGTTGCAGGTGCTATGGGGCCATGGCAATGCCTTGGGCTGTGCCCCATGGAGTTGCAGGTGCTATGGGGCCATGGCTATGCCTTGGGCTGTGCCCCACAAAGCTGCCCGCCCTGCAGAACGGTGCAGTTTGCAGAACAGAACAGCACAGCCGGCCTGCGGGCGCTGCACCTGAACGTCAGCAGGGCCATGGCCCAAGGCCTGCTCCTCGCATTCTCCCCTGCTGAGGTGAGGGCCCCACATGTGCTTTCATGTCCTCCACAATGGGCTTGCGGCAGCCCTGCTTGGCAGAACCCATACGGGCAGGGCTGAGCTTGTGCCTGCTCAGGGCCCCGCAGTGATCAGCTCAGCAGAGGAGGGGACAGTAGGCACAATCCGGCTCCCCAGCGGGGTGTTCCCATCCTCGAGCGGCCAGGCAGTGCGCGTGGTGGTGACTGTGCTCAACATCCAGCAGCTCGCCATGTTCCAGGTACGAGCTCCCGCTTCAGCCATTGGGATGTGGGAGACGCTTGCCGGCTCAGCTCAGCCAGCACTGATCCAAACAGGAGGACAACCAGATGGGAAAGGTCCTGGATGACACCGTGGTGGGCATCGTGGTGGGGGATGGGGACGTCTCAGAGCTGCAGGACCCCGTGCAGCTCACCTTTGCCTACCAGCAGCTGCCAAACGTAAGGCATGCCCTCCCCTCCCTGCGCCTCCTGGTGAGGTGCAGGCTCACACCATGTCCCTGTTTGCAGAATGTCACCCCGCTATGCGTCTTCTGGGAGCCCAGCAAAGGTATGAGGCTCAGCAGGGCTTGGTGGGACTGTGGGCAGGCTGTCTGCCATGCTCCTGGCTGCCATCCTGCTACCAATAAGCATCGCAGCCCCCCAGCCTGTGCTCTGTGAGGCAGGATGCGGGTTTGGGCCGGCACCCACCACTGTGGCCCTGTGCTGGTTGTAGGGCAGGCAGGAGGCTGGAGCAGCCATGGATGTGTCACACAGCCCAGGGACAAGGAGACAGTCTGCGCCTGTGACCACCTCTCCTTCTTCACCCTCCTCCTGGTGACAACCCCTCTCCCTACAGCTCCCACTCTTATCCCTGCTTGGCTGCTTGGTCCCTCATGCGTTACTGCTGGGTGCACAGGGACAGTTGTATTTGCTCCCAGGCGAGCCCAAGCCTTCCCTAACATCAACCCCAGCCCCATCTTTGTGTCCCGGAGGGCAGGGGCAGATCAGTGGAGGATGGGTAGGGTGGAAAGAGCTCTATTCTGGCAGCAGTGAAACTTGAGGTCTGTTCTCTCCCCACCCCAAGAGCAAGCATATCCCCCTGGAGCCACCACCACTTCTGCTCTCCCTGGGGAACTTGGGGACAGACCTGAGGGTTCTGGGCTAGTAGAGCTCCCTGCAGCACCCTGCTGGCGGTATCCCCCCTTGGCTCCTTGGCTTCGGCAGCAACAGCCAGCTTTTCCAGGCTGGTTTGGACCCATCTGACCACTCACGTTTGGCAGAACCCATCTCTGGACAGGTCCATGGCACAGACGTTGGTGGCAGTGGCCAATGCTGGCTGTGGTGTGGCTGTGGCTTTCTCCATCTTCACCTTCGCCTTCTACATCTTCTTAAGGTGGAGTGTGCAAGCAACTCTATAGACCCTGAATGGGTTTGGGGAGGAATGTGGAGCAACCCCAGCCCTCGGGGGAGGGGTGCCCCTCTCCTCTTCCACTTGTCAGTGCCTGCTATGACCCTCCCCAGTAGGTGGCCCCCCCTGCCCCATGCCCCTGTCCTTTCTGCTACCTCCAGGTGCAGTCACAAGCAGTTCAGGTCTGAGGACACCCTCCGCATCAACCTGGGGCTGCACATGAACCTGGTCAGCAGCCTGCTCCTGCTCAACCTGGCTTTCCTGCTCAACAGTGGGCTCTCCAGCAGAGCCCCTCAGGGGCTGTGCAGTGCCCTGGGGGGGCTCACCCACTACTGCCTGCTCTGCTGCTTCACCTGGACGGCACTGGAGGGCTGTCACCTCTACCTCCTCTTTGTCAAGGTCCTTGGCACCTACATACACCACTACCTGCTGAAGCTGTGCATTGTCGGATGGGGTGAGCACAGGCTGCTGGGGAGTGAGGGAGCCTGTGGGTTACAGCCAGAGGGAACTGGGCTTTGCAGTGTTATGGGTGCCTGCAGAGACAGAGAACTGTGACCTACCCCACGCTGCTCTCTCTTGTTCTTCCAGGCCTCCCTGCTCTGGTGGTGGGGGTAGCAGGAGCCATTGGCAGCTATGGAAAATACAGCATTGGGACAGTGGACAACCAGACCGTAATCCACCTGTGCGTGGCACACACCTGCAGGATTTGGGTGGCCCTTTAGCCATGGGGAAGGGTTCCCATAGATGTGTGGGGAGCAGAGCTGCTGGAAGCGTTGCAGTTGTTTCTTTTCAGGTGCTGGATCAATTCTGAACAGTTCCTTGTCCACTACATCACAAACTGCGGCTACTTCGGCCTCATCTTCCTCTTCAACACCATCATCTTCGGGGTGGTGGCCTGGAAGAACTGCCACCTGTGGAGGAATGGGGTGATGCAAGGGCACTGTAAGGCCTGGAAGGTGGCCCTAGCAGCGATGGGTCTCTTCTGCCTGCTTGGAGCCACCTGGGCACTGTCCTTCCTCAGCTATGGCAGCTCTTCCATGCCCATGCTCTTCCTTGCTGCTATCCTCAACTCCCTCCAAGGTCAGGGCCGGCTCCCAGGGTCTGGCTGGGAAGGGGTGGGGGGCAGGAGGAAGCCTGGCACTGGTGGACCAGGAGTCCCAAGGCACACTCATGCCCTTCCCTTCAGCAGGGAGCAGGGGAACCTGCCACGGAGCTCAGCCACTGATGCTGAGCCCTGGAGAGGCACTTGGAGGAGCCTCTCTGCTGCTGCTGCCATGATCTTCTTCCTTCCCCTGCAGGTGTTTTCATCTTCATCTGGCTGGTTGTCCTCTACTACCCAAGGGCAGAGGAGACCAGCAGCTCCCTCTCCCACATCGTGAGGAATGACAAAACCATGGCTGCGTCACAGGGATAGCTGCTGGGCCTTCCCTCTCTGCCTGCCAGCTTCCAGCCCGAGGGACGTGGCTTCCCGTGAGAGCAAGGGCTGCACGGACAGCTGGGCACCCTGGCTGACCAGCGTGGCCCCTGCTCTCACCCACGCCTCATTTTACTCTTTGATGGGTGCGATCTGCCCTAGCTGCCCTTTGGCTCCTGGGGCCAGCTTGGTCCGAGGAGCTCCAGACACCTCCCTCCCTTCTGCATGCCCTCGGAAGTCTCATTCCCCAGTATCTCCTGCTGGAGCCTGCAGGCCATCTGCATTCAGCCTACCTGGAGACATCCCCTTACCCCAGCAGAAGAGAGGGAATTGGGTACTAGATCAGCCTGGAGACCAGGTGCCAGCTGCACCTGAGTTACACCATCCCCTCTACACTGTATGTGCATGTATGCACATCAGCTCAGCCTCTCACAGAGAACTGTTGTATTGGCCAATCCACGTCTGTGTTTTAGCATTAAAACTCTGCTAGCTAGCTAAGCATTATGGATTTTGCTTTTGATGTTTACAAGTGAACAATGTTTATGATTTTCTTCACTTAGATGTATTGGCGAGCCAAAATCTTTCTAGCAATTTGCTGTCATGCAGGGGGAAAGATATCTGTGTGAACACACGAATGTACACACACTTGTACATGTACAGAGCAGCCCTTTCTCTGCTAATGCTACATCATCTGGTGGCACTAAGAACCATGCTTTGTAGTCAATGAATATACGGATGTTGTAATTAAGAAATATACAAGAAAGTTAGGCTAAACAGGTTATCACACTAAAGAAGAATGGATGGAAAGCTTACCCTTGTCCTTGGGCTTGCTAAGAAGACTCCAAGAGGAGCAATCTCCAGAAGAGACCCTTCCCCAGTGGAGTCAGCTCTTAAATGGGGTCTAGGAGAGGTGCAGCCAGGCTCCACCCCTTCCAGTAGCACTGAATTGTCTTCACCTGTGCTCCCAGGGCTGACTCATTGCTCACCTCAGGTGGTCAATCAGAGGTTCAGGCTGTGATTCAGCAGTTCCCATACACATGCAGAGCCCACACCTGGTGGGCAAAGAGCTCCATCTCCCCACCACCTTCCAAAACCAACCACCTGCCCAGCGTAAGTACTTCAGGAAAAAAAATGTAACTGCTCTGTTTGCTCTCTAGAAGCTCTATGTCACGCCTGCAGGCAGGCCCTGCTACAGCTGGGTCACTGGGTCTTGCAGAGCCCAGCAGCTGAGCCCTGTCCCATGGGAGGGTACTGGAGCCCATGAGGCACCCCACTTCACCACCCCAGAGCAGCCCTTTCTGCTCAGCTTTCCTGGGTACTTGTTTCACCATGGGCCAGGAGGGCATGGGAACGTTCAAATGATGCCCAGTGAACAGAAACACACTGATGTGACTCATCCTTTGAGCAACATTTGAATTTCCTTCCTCCAAACCTCTGTAAAGACACAGAAAAAAGCCTCTCTGCCACTACCACATTTATTTGAAACTTGTTATTTTCTACACCATACATCTTCTCATGCTGACAGCTGCAGCAGCCACAGTGAGCGCACCAAGAACACACAGCAGGATGAGGATCCCAGGGAGCCACAGGCTGGGTCCTACCAAAGAGAAGAAAGGTTGGTTACTGGTTTGGGTCCCCCAGACTGGCCCTGATCCTCCCCGGAGTGGCAGACGTACCCTTCGGCTCCTTTTGGTCAGCCCTGGGATGCTGGCTGTCTGCTCTTGGGGAAGGAGCAGCCAGCAGGTGGATGGGTCCATAGGAGACAATTTTATTGTAGTCATCTGCCAGCGCCCGTTTGCTCCTCCAGAGAGTGGGACATTGCTGTTAACAGAATAAAAGGAAGGGAAAAGGGCAGGGAAGAAGCCCTCCTGTGGGGTCAGTGCCTGCCAAGGGGATAGGCTACCCTGGTGCTCTGCCCCAGCAGAGGCACAGCTGTGGTGCAGCCTAGGAGAATGGCTAGCCCCAGAACATGGGAAAGTAGCTGGTTAACAAAGGAACCTTAACCTGCTTCTCCCCAAGTCACTCCTAAGAACTGACCTTGGCACAGGGCTCAGGGCCGTCAGGGAGACACAGCCGGACACGGCAGTGCAGGAATACCTTGGGGTACCCTACAAACTGAAACATCTGGAAGCTGAACTTGGCTGTGGTGCTCTCTCCAATGGCATTCAGGTATGTCACTGTCTCATCATGGGGACACCTGGGGCGAAATAGCACAGTCAGCAGGCAAAAAAAGAAGAACAGTCCAGTCAGGGACACCCACAGCAAGGAGACCAGGAATGCTCACCCCTGCTCAATGAGCTCATGTCGCACATCCTGGTAGGGATCTGCACCTGGCGTGGCCCAGCAGTCCTCCACACTCAGCAGGAAGTACCGGAGCTGGTGCTGCCCTTCAATCTTCAGCATGGCATACAGCGTGTCAGTGATGGGCACGGCCGCAGCTGGCAGCTGGTAGGGCTCAAGGTAGGATGCGGTCTTGTACAGCCTCATGCTGACGTTGAAGTGCCCTTCTCTGACCATGAACTGTACCAGCCTGTGAGGAGAGAAGAGAGCTCATGAACAGCCACGTCAGGTCAGCAGTGCTGGCACAGGCTCTTCATGTTTGCTGACCCCAGATCCCATATGGAGTTCACCCAACCAGTCATGGAGGTAGGAGAAAGGCAGATTGCACGTGCCCCTACCCAGATTACCCCCTACCCTACCCAAACCTTATTCTGAAAGACTACCACGGGGCCCTCTTGGGGAAGAGAAAGAGAGGCACTCCGATGTGATACTGCTCTCAGAGCTCTTTGGTGGCTCCCCAGGGCCTTTGCAGATCATCTCATCAAAGGCATCTATTTTTCCACAAGCTTGAATACACCATCTCAGCAGCAAGATGAAGAGGGACCACTCACTTGTCAACAGGGATGAGAGCAAATGGCACCTTCACCACCTGCTCATAGGCATAGACGCAGGAAAAATGCACCTCCAGCTGAAAGCTCCTGGAGATCACACCCCTGTGTGCTTCCCTCGCTGTCTCAATGATGTTGGAGTATGACACATGGGAGCTGTTTTGCTGGAACGGCAAAAGAAACCATACCTAAGCTCATGTATGGAGTACAGCACATTCTAATGAATTAAGTGATGTATTGAACTATAGGCAGGTCTGCAGAGCTCAGAGGATCCTGCCAGAAAGCTGAAGGCTCTTATCCTAAAGAGCACACTGAGACTTCCATGCTCTGCTGCACAAGATAAGATGTGCTGCCAGCAGTGGTTTGGTGGAGGCAGAAGAGCTTTCTATCAGCCCCCAGGGAAGCCTCCCAAGGGGAAAGAGAGCTTCACAGTGCCAGATAAAAAAGGAAAAGCCTCCAGGGCTGTCCCCATTCAGCATATCTGTTCCTCTCTTGGCTTCAGAGCTATTCAGAGAGGCTCTGTGTTGGATCCTCACCTGAATTATTGATCCACAGGCAGTGTGGTTTTCACCTGTGAGAGTGGCTGCAAAAAACAGCTCACCCTCCTCTTCCCTTTCTGAAACCTTGCATGCCTGGTTCTTCAAGTGGACAAGTTCCCGGGGGATTTTCAACAGTTCAAACACCTCCTTCCTCACCATCATCTTCATGTGCTCTTCCTCACAGGCCAACTTCAGTACCACATCTGGGGGAAAAAGCCATCTGCAATAGCAATAAGGAAGATGCCTGAAGGAGCCCTAAGTCAGCTATGGGATGACACAGTCCTATCGAGCTCAACAGACCCTCATCCCAACCTCATGGGAGGCTGCTGGTAGGAGTCTTCAGAGACATGGGGGAAAGCAAAAGACAAACCTTTGGAAATGAGCTGAATTTAATGAGGATCTGACATTTATTGCTAATCGCCTAAGCCTGACCAAGTCTGCAACTGCTGCTACTTGGAATGGACACAGTCGTCAAGCTAAGACACCACAGGCAGATGTCACAGGTCTGGCCCCCTCTGGGAGAGGACTGTCTATAGAACTCTGTAGTCTGCCAAGGGAACCAGGCAGGAACACCACCCTGCCCATCACCTTTCCCTTTGGTGCCTGTGGGCAAACTGACCTTGCCAGCACCCCAGGTCGTACCTTGGCAGAACACCCCTGTGAAGCCAGGTTTGCAGCTGCAGATGGGTCTGTCCTCTATCACCTGGCAGCCCCCATGGTGCTGGCATGGGTTGGGCATGCAGGCATCTGAGCTCCTCTTGGCACGCAGGGCAAATCTTCCTCTCGAACTGTGTGGGCTTGCCAGCTCACCTGCAGGGAAGGCAGTGCAAGCAAGCTGAAATGCAGCAGGAACATCTAACCTTTGAGAGAATGAGAGCAAGCTCACCCCACTGCTCACAGGGGCTGAAGAGGCTCTAACCTCTCCTTTCCATATCCCCGTCTATAACTGCACAGGGCAGCATACAAGGACACTTACTCTTGTTGCTTTCACAGCCAGCCAGGCACAGGGCAGAGAACAGCAGCAAATATGTCACAGTCCCTTCCTGTAAGAACAATCAGGCTCTGGGTAATGCAGGTTTTCAGCAGGTCCTCATTGCAGAGGTGTTGGCAATCACTCAGAGCCAGCCCTCCAACATGGGTACAATAATTTCTATACTGTATTTCCTCCACAAACTTTAGGTTCAATGGTATGAAGTAATTTCCTATCCCAAAGGGCCAAAGCAGCAATCCTCTCAGCCCTGGCTCCCAAAAGAGAAAAGTAATTTCCCTCTAACCTTTCCAATCATAGTTCTAATGTGAAGATTTAGATCTTAAGAGGCCGTCCTTGCCTTTCCAGTAACTCATATCCACAACAGGAGAGACAATGGGATTAAAAGAAAAGAATCAAACCTTGAACATAACTAAAATTTATGTCATGAAGACATAGATAAAGTCAACCTTTGAGGCTGGGTCAGATAACATTAATTTCTTTTAAGAAAGAAATTTGACGTGGTGCAGGATAAGCCCAGGACTCTTATCAGAACTGTGATATGAGTCACTTGAGGCTGCTGGCTACACCTGTCCCCACAGCAGGGCAATGTCAAAGACAAAAGCTTTGGACTGCCAGACTCTGGTCTAGCAGCAAATCATTTATTCCCTCAGCTACCCTGAGCATCTGCAACCACCAGAAATCTGGGCAAGGAGGATGCAAAGCCCTGGGGATGTAGAGCTCCATCTGCAGTGTGGGGCACGGCCCCAAGGCATGGTCCTCAGGTTTCAGTGGAAACCTGGCTCCTGCTGCTGCCAGAACCATGCTGCCAGCAAGTGCAGGGCTGTTCCCAGTTTGGCACAACCACCTTGGGCAGCTCTGCAAACCTTCTCTCAGATGTGCCACCCATGGCTGCAGGAGCTTCAACAAAGAGCTCCCAGCTGCTCTCATCCTGCCCACCAGCCCAAGGACTGCATACATCCTCAACACAAAGCTCCCACTTCTCTTATCCTACTCACCATTGCCAGACCAATCCACACTTGCCCACCCGCAGCCAGCTGGGTCCTTGTTGTGCTCCCAGCTGCCTGCCTTATATCACCTCCCAGCAGCTCATCGCTCCCCCACCCAGACACGCTGCCTCTGTGATTGCACAAGAGCCAGCAGCAGACGGGGAGGAAACGGCTCTCCAAAAATGTGTCCTCCAGCATGGCCCTTCTGATTAGCTCAGGGCTGGTGAACGCTGACCCAAATCACAGCCCTGATGGGACTCCAACCAGGAGCAGAGCCTGCAATATCCTTATGTCTGCACCATCCCCTGCTTCCCGGAGTTTTATGCATCCACCTGCTGTTGTGGCACCTGCTTTGCCTCAGCGGGAACAGCAGATACCATAGTGGTACATGCAGAGGCCAACAACTGTGCACTCAGTACATGTGGTTTCCCTTCCACACATGAACACACATGATTTCCCATCCACACACGTGCTCTGTTTTTTAGTGACTTCTGAAATCTCAGATCTGGTGAGGGATGCTATGACAGATACAGGAATAAGGGCTTGGTCCTACCACACTTTGTGAAACGGTTATGACAGTGATCACTCAGAGTGATGCTACTTGATATGCTGTGTAAACTGCTGGTTACACAAAGCGCTCAGCTAAGAATGATTTAAAACATCTGACTGTGGTTTGCCTGCATGCCCAGCACTGTTCATGGCAGACCTGACAGCCCCTGTGTGCCTTCTGTGAGTAGGACAGCTTGTCCTAACACAGACAAAACACAAAAATGAAGCAGTGCTTAGCAGCTGTTTGTCTGAAGAACCACCACTTAAAAAACCAAGCCTTCTGTCACACTCAAAAGCAGTTGGAAGCCATGAGTTTAGGGGCAGTCCTGCAGCCTGGAGTGGGCAGAGTAGGCCCAGACCCAGGCCCAGGCCCAGACCCAGGCCCAAAACCAGGCCCAGGCCTAGGCCCAGACCCAGACCCAGGCCCACAGCTCCTAGCCCATTTGCTCTGGTGCTGCTGAGGCACCTGCTGCGGTAAGGCTGTGTATGGAGGTGCTGAAGTGAGTGGTGAGCAAAACTGGGGCAGCCGAGGGGGCTGTGGAGCCCCGGGGTGCAGCTTGGGGCCTACTGCCTCCATAGGGCGGGGGAGGCCCAGGGCTGGGCCGCGGGGAGGCCGCAGGCTGCGTCAAGGCTGCTGGGTGCGTGGATGTTGCCATGGTGACAGGCCTGGCGGCGAGGCTTTGGCGGAGGATAGAGGTGCGGGGCTGGGGGGGGCTGTGGGGCTGAAGGGACTGACGGGATCCCTGCGGGATGGCAGAGGCTGGGTGCGGTGCTGGGCCCTGGGACTCCCCCACTTCATGCCCCCAGCCACAAGGTCCATCGTGCCCCATGTGCTCCGCAGAGGGTCAGCCTGACCGCAGGGAGGGAAACGGATGGCCCCCAGCCTCCCTGAAATGTAAATAGGCGATAGGAGTAGTGCTGCGGCCTTGGAGGCTGCTCTGCTGCTGAGGCAGCTACAAACAATGCCCCCCTGCCCAAGCAGCCCTGGCTGGGTCCCCTGGAGGGCCACAACAGGGCCTGAGGCTGTGCCATGTCACCCACCGAACAAATCCCCATCCCACCGGCTGCCCCATCCCCTGTGTTCCATCTGCCCAGCCTGAACTCAAGTTCAGTGCTTGCATATGACAGTCACAGAAATGGGAGCCATTGCACCCAGAGTTTTGGTGTTCCTATACACCTGGTCCCATCTGGTTGCATGTATTTCTGTAGAGCAAGCGAAATGGAGGTCCTAGAGGAGAAAGAAGAAGAGGAGCAAAAGGAAGAAGAGCTGAAGGCTTTGGAGGTCAGCAGTGAGCTTCACGACACAGACACAAAACTGTCTGTGGAACAAGTCTGCTTTTCAAGTGATGTACCGTAAGTTGCACGTGTGTGTCAGTCACTGGGATGAGCAGAGACAGTCCTGCGGGGGGTCCATGGGGAAGCTGCATGCTTGTAGCTGGTGCTGAGGCTTGTTTGTGCAAGGCAGGATGGGGGGAGCAAATTTAGGCGAGCCTGGTGAGCTGTCCATGTCTGTGAGTAAGACAAGATAAATCACTTCATTTTCCATCCATTCAAGACTGTATCAAAACACTGTATAAAGATCCCCCAGTCCTCTCGGTCTACATTAGCTTGCCATCACTCCAGAGAAGCTTGGCTATGTCAAAATCATGCCCACTTTAAACGATCTCTTCTTGGATATGAGCCCCATTTTTTTCCAGCAGGGAGCCCTTCCTGTGTTTTCATAGCAGATCATCCTGTCTAAATTGCTCCCCACTTTATTACCTGTGTTTCTCTGCCTCCTTCTGCCTCTCAAGTGATTTTGACTGGAACAGCATCGACACATCCCAGTTACCAGACTCATACAAGGTGAATTCCCCAAGGGAAAAGAAGCTGCTGCGCATTGCTCACCATTACCACCAGCAGTTTGCTCACCTCTGCCCTGAACGCAAGCCGCTCTTTCTGCACCCTGTCAACGAATGTGGCGTGGAGGTAAAGGGTGGTGTGGAGATGGGCCCAAGCTGCATAGTTTTGTCTAGTTATGGACCTGTTGCTCCCCTGAGTGTGTGGAATTGCTTCTTTAGATCAGCTTCCTCCAACATTTATTATATAAATGGCATACAAGGCAAATAAATAAATAAATGCCAGAGGATATAGAAGCCAGAAAGTGCAGTAGCTATTTGTCTCACATGAAAACTAAGAGATCTGGCTCACATCTGCAGTGTGGCTGAGATTAGCTTGAATTTTTAGGCACTAACAAACACAAGTGTCTACTGGCACAAAGCATCTTAACTCCATGCATTTCCAATTCTGAATGGTGATGAGGTGTACCATCAGTATGTTGGTATGCTCCAGGGAAGTCCTGAGTGTAAGCTGCAACAACCAGGGGTTGTCTGAGGATGGCTTTGGACAAGAAACTGCACCGGTAATCTGTTGGCTAATCAAAGTCCTCTTGTTGCCTTACAGAAGTTTGTGAGCACAACAGTGAGGCCAACCTTGCTGCCTTACACAGAGCTGTACCACTGGGATGGCTGTGCCAGCTTTGTCTCTGATTATCTCACTATGGAGCCCCTCAAGTGCCCTCTCACACCGGTAAGAAAGGGGCTGCAGTCCCTTCAGAAACATCCCCATGATGGAGGTGAAAGAAGGACGCAATGTGGAAACCCGAGGGGCTGGGATTACAAAGTCCTTTTGTCCCTCCAGCACCTCACAATTACTTGGCAATCCCCCTAGAGTCATGGGGGTGGTATGAACCAGCAAAAGCAAAGGGACCAACCAGTCTTTGTTAGCAAGGACTGCTGATATCCTTCATTGTGCTCCAAACAATCTACATGAGCTCCATGCTGGCCAGGTGTGTCCCAAGAGTCCCAGGGGCTCAAGAGACACTTTGGTGTCAAGAATGTGTCTTGATTTAGTGGACAAAGACTGATCAGACCTAAGCTCCAGTCTGATATATGGGCATAGATGGTGTAAGTAGAACACTTCTATGTTCACTTTGTGTATTGTTCCCGTTGCCTGGGGAGTGAGGACCAAAAGGAAGTATGTTCCCTTTGTGCTATAATTTAGGTTATGAGTCTTTTGCTTTGAAATGCTGCAGGCAGACCAGCTGGAAATGGAGATAAGCCCCATTCTGGTGTTGTGGTGGTTAGCATTAGATTCTCAGTAGCCTGGCAAATTTGTCCTGCACATCTCTCCCTATGGTTAAATTTGCACAAGATTTAGGGTCAGAATTTCTCCACATTACTTCGTAAGGAACTTTTAGCATCTGTAGTTTATGTATGAGTTTCATCTCAACAGACTCCCTATGGATGCAGTGCCCAGGGATACGAACAATGCCCTCTCTCTCTCATTCCCGGGGCTTGTTTCAGCTTCAGAAGACAAATGCTGTGAACAGATATCCCTTTCTTTCAAGCCCACTTCACTCTATTCCCCAACTACCATCCTGAAGTACCAGCGAGGGAACTGCTTTGACTTCAGTGTGCTGCTGTGCTCCATGCTGATTGGAGCTGGGTACGATGCCTACTGCGTGAATGGCTATGCCACCCACGACATATGCAGCTTGGATGAGACTCTGGAGGAATGCCCACTGCTCAGGAAGCCACAGGAGGTGAGGAGTCCTGCAGCGAGCAGGCAGGCGGGAGCCTGGGTGTCTGGTTCTGATAAGAAAACCATGACATTGGTGAGAAAGACAAAGCATACTGGAGGCCAGTGAAGCTGGCATCTCTGGTGTGTCCGCTGTGTGATAAGAATGAGTGTGATGGCAGGCTGTGGGGCACCCAGCCCCATTGCCTGTTTGCTTTCTAATCATGTTATTCATTTAAAGAGGGCAACAGTCTGCCCACGCTTTCTCCCTTTTCTTGATTCCTGCTGGGTTTAACAGCAATTTCTTGCTTTTGTGGAGGCAGGTACCAAAAGAAGAAGTGAAGAAGTCTAACAAGTATAGAGTTAAGTCCCCCCCAGACATGCGCAGCAAGTTTGAGCTTCAGCAGGAGGCCAAGAAGAAAGCAGAAACTGAAGCTACTGAGAAAAAGGAAAGAGAAGAGAAGGGCATGGTGAGTCAGCAAGGTCTACCCTACTCTCAAACTCCATTAGCAAGAGTTGAGACAATGGGTAAGAGTTGAGACATGGGTAATAGCTGACCAAAGAAAGGAGCTCACGACCCTCCATGCAGTACCGTACAACTCAGATTCTGGCCATGAGCACATGGTTTCTGGAAACACGGTGTGTGCTAGCAGAGGAATATACCCTGAGCATGTACTACATCACTGTTCTGAAGAGAATTAAGGGTTTGGAGGTCTTCAAAATTGGGCAGGGGAAAGAATAAGGTTGCTGGTGGATTGGACTAAAGTGGCAATAAAGTAGCAATAATTACTGCTCTGTCTTCTGGACTACAGGAAGCAGAAGAGCCCAAACGTGACCATTTGTGTGGCTTACGGGTGCATGCATGGGTTTTGGTTCTGTCTGGCAAGAGAGAGGTTCCCGAAACTTTCTTCATTGATCCCTTCACGGGGAACAGCCATAGCACCATGGATGAGCAGTTCCTTGGGATTGAGAGTGTCTGGAACCACAAGAACTACTGGGTGAACATGCAGGACTGCCGGAACGGCTGCAAGGTAGAGAACTCTTAAACACCCCTGCACCTGAAAAGGACAGTCAGGCTGAACCCTGAGGGAGTCCAAAATCAGTGGTGATCCAGGTTTCTAGTTACTATTCCCCTGCACTGGCTCTAGGCACGTAATTCTGATTACTTAGACATCAGACCTGGTACCTGGAGCTAGTTCCTGGCATCCCACTCTCTGAGCTAGCAAATATGGATCATACCTATTAACCCTACACAATGCTGGAATATCAGCTTTGAAGGCTGGCTGGACAACCATTCTCCCAACAAGAACTTTTAGGGTAAAATCTGTTAAGTACAGCTCAGGGTAGGAAAGATCTTGATTTGGCTCTTCTCACACCTTAGCTACTGCCAAGCTGATAGAAAGGCTGGAAGGAGAGGGGCTGAATCAGAGTTACTTTAGGCCCACCTGGGACCATACATGCCTCAAGGAAGGAAGCAGAAGCACTTCCCTCAGCCATGGCAGAGATACCATGAGGAAAAGGACCAGTAGCCTTCCAGGCAAAGAGCCAGTCTTTGGCAATCCACCAGTGAGCCAGAGATCTGATGAGCTCAACCTCACTGAGATCCAGGGTGTCCAGAGTCTGCAGGTGTGCAGAAGCAGTGTTAAGTTTAGTGTCAGGCCCTTGAGGCTGCTCTGTATTTTTGTGGATTTCTTCTGTTTGGCCTAGGATCTTGTCTTTGATTTGAGTGATGCTGTCCACTGGGAAATCATGCTTTCAGAGACTGACAAGCCTCTTCAGCTGCTCCTGGGTGCTGCAAAGGAAAATGAGCTGTTTGATAGGAATGTGGATGACATGGTGAGTGACCTGAATGGTTAGCACTCAGCCTTCCAGTGCACTGACCTTTGGGACACAGGAATTTCAGAAAAATAAAATTAAAACAAAAGTTTTCTGAACATCCTCTCTCTGCTAGTCAGCAGACAGCTCTTACAAGTTGCCAACCAAATCTAGAAATAAAGTATGTATAAATGTTATGTTGTCTTGCTGGAAGAACAAAATATGATAAAGCAGGCATTACACCAGCACAGCACTACGGAGAAACACTGATAACAGTACATTCCCTCCTCCTCATATCTAATCTTCTCAGCTTTTGTTCATCACCAGGGATCAAAACTTCTTCTGTGGTCTGTATAAAATAAGCTGGTCATTAGTTTGAATGGCAAAAGTCACATTCATAACCTGCCCAGCATAAGCGTTAGCCACATTTCGTTAGGCTTGGAATAAGATGTGCCTAGCAAGAATGCAGGGATGCAGTAAACTTTACCTTCCCTGAAAACTGCGGCATGCTGCTTGCTCCTGCCCTCTGGCTGTGTGTGATTGATACAGCACATAACTGTGCCACTGTGTTGCGTTGCACAGGATAAAATGTGGCCTCGTGTGAGTTGCTCGCTGATTGCTGCAGTGCATTCTCCAGAACCAGAAGGCCTGGCACTGTGAGAGAAATTACCAAAAATGAAAATTTTTGTTTCAACAGGAGGAGGAAGAAGAGGAGGAGGAGGAGGAGATAAGTTTTGCCATGCCACCGTCATGGGTAGCTCCAATTCAGATATCTCCCAAAGGTGCGCACTCTTTGCCTTTTGCTTGCCTTCCAGCTAATCTTTTAGTAGATCTGGAAGAATTCTGCCTTCAGGATGTTTGAGGTACAGCAGCAAAGTGCAGTAGATCAAGGCATGCACTTGCTATTGGTTTGAATGCACCTTCTATGCACTGTCTCATTGTGGATGGGTAGTCCCCATAGGCACACACACCTTTCCTGCTAACTGAATGATTTTGCCTGGGATGGACTTTCTGTTACCACTATGCATATGGGACTGCCTGCCAATCTTTCTGACACCTCCCTTGCCTACTGCAGAGTTTGAGACCCGCTGTTCCCAGGGGAGGAAGGTGATCCTCTACAAGAAGGCAAAACTGGAGAAATGGGCACCATACTCCAATGGAAATGGGCTGGTAAAACGCCTCACCGTCTACGCAGACTCAAACTGTAAGAGGATGGAATTTATTTCACCTTCTCTCCCTGACCTTAGTTTCTGTTGACAAAGAGGAATAAGTCTTTTTATGGTAGAAGTCATCAAACTAGATTAGAATTCATCTATTAGGATTCATCTATAAAGTGCCCCAGTGCACAGAGCCAATTCTAGTAACTATGTGGGCTGCTTGCACAAATATCAGATGAATCCTACCATTTCCAACTGGGTGATGTAAGGCTGTGAAATTGCATGTCTCCTGCCAGATACCAAAGCAGTAGAAGTGAAAGAGTGGTTCAAAAACCGTGAAGACATGTTGGATATGAGAGAAGTGAATAAACAAACACAGCTGATCACAGAGTACTTCAGCCCAGGACACCTCTTCGGTCTCAAAGGTATTCTAGTTCATCTGGGCAACCAAGACATCATGGGAATCTGTTCTAGTAGTTGCAAAAGCCCGAAGCAGGGGGGTTGCAAACATGTAGGATGAATTGCATAGATTAATCATATAGTCTCTGAGAGTAGAGAATTGGGTTGGTTGTGCTTCCAGTCCTGGGCAACACTTTCCCAGCATAACAGAAGGTGACATCTGTATCATATATAGTGATATATACTTTTACCAGTAAGGTTGAAAACTGTCTCCTTGGGATGATATTCAGTCTCTCAGTGTTACGCAGCTGTAGAAGACAAAGTCCTGCATCAGAAGTGCTACTGAAGCAGTGTTTCTCCCCAAGAGGTTGCCCAGTTTCTGGTGTGGAAAGAGCAGAGTCCAGACTCTACTCACTACTACCTTGCTGTGTGAGGAAGGCAGTGACCCTGAAAAGCTGTTCTGCCATCCTCAGGCCATGGTATATTGTTTAACAGCAGTGAGGATATAACATTCCCTTCCCACACTCTTTGGTGCATTTGATTTGTTGGCTGCTCAAGAAAATGAGACTTCCTCTGGATGTGCCTGTGTTCACAAGTATTGTGATGACTAGTTGTGAAAACATATGCAATCTCTTTTGTGTCCTTAGTACACACCTATAAGTCAATGAACCCACAGACTGAACGTGTGATGGAGTTCTACACTGAGACACGAGTCGATGGCCTCCAGAAACTTGCTGAAAATGAAAACGAGATGAAAGAGTACTTCGTGGGGCGAGATGACTTCAAGTACTTCCAGCACACAGAGTTTCGTGCTAAAAGAAAGAAAGTAACTTTGGTTGACACCAGAACGGATGTTAACTCCCGGCCTATAGTGGTACGGCCAAGACAGGAACAGAAAAATATCTGTCACAGTGATATTTATACATTGCAGAACATGCTGCCTGAGGCCTTAGGTTCATTCTTAGTGAACACAACCAAGGCAAAACTCCAGATGAAGCATCCAAGTCTTGTTCAGCTGCTGTCTTTCAATTGCTTGCTTGACGCAGCCACAGTGTACGCATTTGTCCCAAAACACACTGAGAACTCAAATGAAACTAGGAGATTATGACCTGGAAAATGTGTGTCAGAGGAAAGAAAAATAGCTTAACGATGATTTTGGAAGGAAATTTTCACGAGATTCCAAACAGTTTTGTTCTGACCCCAAACTAATGTTCTGTGATGCTGACAAAGTGTCCCGTAGTGCTGTTACAAGCAGGTACCTCTGTCCAGTCAGATCTGATTGGGAGAACAGATGAGAGAGGAAACCTGACATCTGGTGGTATGGCTCAGACATTTCATCTGCCAAGGCAGAGCCATGCAATGGCCTTTGGGTCAACACCAAACGTTTTTTTTCCCCCTTCTTTTTGTTGGGGAATCTGGGATATTTTGTTGTGCTCAGAATACCTTGCTTCCCACAGCTCCATCAGACTGAGATGCATCCCAAGCTAACTTTGAGCTTGAAGAGCACGCTCAGCTCCACAAACAGGAGTCTGTATTGCTTTAAGCAGCTTTGTGTTTGTTTTTTTTTCAGGGACCAACCATGGGCCAAGGCTTTAGGAGTAGCTGCCACATCCAAATTGGGCAAAAAGGCCCAGTTCTTGTCTCGAGCTTTGATTTAACTCTCCACAAATGTTGCCATTTTACTCTGTGGTCTAACTTGCTTCCATCTCTTTCTCTTCACTTAGCAAATCAAGGAGTGTTTCCACAGAAACCTACAAAAGCCTGCTGATGAAGATGTAGCAGAACGTGTCTTTCTGATCGAAGAGGAGATGATCCAACTGACATACCACCTCAAGGATAAATACATTACAGCCTCAAAGAAGGACTTCTTCAAACCAGCTGAGAGCTATAGGAAGCAAAGTGAAATCATGACCCCAGAAATGTGCATCACATACCAGGTATGGAGAAAATCTACCTAGATTGAGGAGCACTTCTGGGTCATGGGGACACAAAGGGTAGGTGCAGTGTCAGTGGAAGCGTGGCATGGCATGGCATATTCATGCTCAGCTTCTCCTCCATCTGCTCATCAGGTAGTGTATATGGCCACTGAGATCTTGCAAGATGCTGACTCAGCAGCTGTTTGTCTCAATCCTGCAGATTCACGACAGGGAAGTTGAAATTTCCTTTGCTGTTCTCTCTTAGAGAGACTACAGCAGAAAAGCAGGAGCAGATTTTAACTCAATTTCTACCATAGATCACAAAGCTCGGGTCAAGCTGTTGTTTAAATCATCCCCAGCTTACTCTGCAAATTCAGACAAGATACTGAGGCTTTATTTATTGCTGATAGATAGACAGACAGATAGCTTTAAATAAAAGAGATCCCCAAAAAAGGAGAGTGCTGTCATTACGCCAAATTCTCTCATTCGTGGAGGGGTCACTCTATTAACATCTCTGATGTGAGTCTGTAGTCAGAGGAAGAAATCTGCCTGCATCATCTGCAGTGATACTGCACAATTACGCATAAGAAATCAGATTACCAAAATACATATGCTATGAATATATGTTTTTTAATTTATATTTCTGGGGAGATGCAAATGCTGGAGTGCTGTCTTTTCATCTCTAACCCTGTAAAAACAGTCTCAGCCAAATAATAGGAACATTATCAAAGAGGTGGAGGACATGCAATCTGGCTGACATTACTGATGGACTCAAAGTCTAGGTGAACTCTAGTCAACTATTGACAACGGGTTGGATGTTTTTGTGGTGTAAAGCAGTGTCCTTATATTGACTTAGCAGAATGGTGTCAGTTTATGTTTGCAAAGTACTTGGTCCCATGTACCCAGACAACAATGCTGCCTTTCACTAGCTTATCTGCTTCCAGGCGGGGTCCTCTGAGCAGCACACAAAGCTGGTTCACCTGTACAAATTGTTGCGAGAGCTAACAGAGGAGGAGAAGCAGCTGAAGCAACAAGCCTGGAGAACTCAAGCAGAGGTAATAGGGAGCTGTCCTCACTGCTGTCAGCATGGTCAGGAGTGGAAACTGGTTTCATTTGACAGGTTGCCAAAGCCTCATTCAGCTTAGGCTGTGATAAAAATAAAACTCTGGTGTTGTGAAGCTGGTCTGCATGCTGAATGACCAAGTTTGCAACCCATCCCTTGTTCAGTACAGATCTTGTATAATATATGGAGAGTCACACACTTTCCAAGTCTTGCTCTGTTTGTTCTCAGGGATGGAAATGGTTTCAGAGAGAAATAACAGCGTGTGAATTGGGGCATCCAGGAGTAGATCTGTTTGTTTTCTTGCCTGGGAATGAAACCAAAAAGAAAGGATGTTGTATGTAATGTAACCTAATTGCAAGGCATTTCCAGGAAACCGTAACAGTAATATCAAAGTGATTTATTTTGTAGGAACAACTGTAGGGAAATACTTCACAAAATACACTGCTTGTACTGCTAATCATACTGTGACTGGTGTAACAAATTCATGTGCTTAGAAGTTTTTGTGGTGACTTCACGATAAATTCAGTCATTCTAGCAAGTGGAGACAGAGCAATTGGATTTGATTGGTTTTTTAATTCTTTTTCTGTGAAAGAAAAACCCCTGGAGAGGAATGCACAACAGCAGCATGCAGAATATTAATAATAGCTAAGGAAAACCTTGCAACATTTTTCAGAATTGTGAAGAGTGTAAACTGTGACCTCATGAATTACCTCCCCAAATTTCTTAGTCTTGATGTATTCACAGACAAAATATTCCTGTTGCTTGTGCTGTGTATCCTGTGTACTGCTGTGACAAAGCAAAAAGCCAAAGCTGTTACTGCAGTTTCAAATGAACTTTTTCATAAAGGTCTGGGATATATTTAACCTTGTGCCACACTTGTGGCATGCAGCATCTGCTCTGTTAGCATGTGAAAATGCTGTCACTCGGTGGGAAAGTTGAGATGTCTTTCTTCTGATTGCTTGGAAGGTGCTAAAAATTCTGGAGATCCGTGAGAATGAAGAAGCAGACATTAAATTGTCAGCTTCAATATATGATACAGAGAGAAATGAGAAGAAAAGACAAGAGTACGAAGCCATGGTAGGTGGACTTTACTAATCCCAGTATTAATTACATGCACGCAAATTAAACCCAGAGTAAGCATTTTCTGTCTGACATATTAGCTCTGAAGATCTTTTAGTATTATTAGGAGATACAGGGCCAAATCCCTAGCAAGTTGAAAATATGACATGGCCTTGTTAAGACCTTCTGGCTCTCTGGCCACATCAGAGAGAAAAAAATAAATAAATGTTGTTTTATTTTATTTAGATAACAATTTAATAACTAATCCTTGTTAATTATTTTAATGATAATAGGGATTAGGAGGGGAGTGTGATAACGGAGTCCAAGCTGCATCCTTACAGCCATTTCTCACTTCATTAGGTGTATGTGCACATGTTTGCACATTTCGTTCCTCTATGAATCAGTTGGTTTTTTTGTTTTCATTATTACTTGCAAAGGCAATTTTGTTTCAGGGTCTCTCTCAGGGAATTATTACCTTATGAATGTAGTGAGCAAATTAAAAAAAACTTGAAGAATAATTACTTCCAGCTTTTTAAAATCTCTGGTATGTTTCTTGTGAATGATTTTTAGACTGAACCTTCCTGATTGGAGAGGTTATAAGAGGTGATACTGGGTTTTATATGCCAGACATCTGGCGTGAAGCACAAACAGAGGCAAAGGTCCAGGAATCAGCTATTTGGCAGGCTACAAATTAATGGCACTCAAAATATCCTATCCAAATACAAATGCCTTTTTTGGAGCCCTACTTGCACATTTTATGTAAGATAAATCTCTGCAGTCAAGGAAATTAGGAAAGATATTAAAAAGGGTGATAAAAAATAAATGACAGAATGAAAAACACATTAGTATTGTACAGCTAATGAAAAGCTACAGATTTGGTCAAACTATAGCAAAAGGAAACATCATTTCCACCACTAGGTTGCAGGAGTTTAGGCTTTTGCTTTTATTTTGCCTTATTATAGGGTGTTTGGGGAACAAGCAGATGGGATTGTGACTCTTTCTGTCCTTCCCCCTTCAGATGAACGCAAAGAAGGATGAGTTCCCGGGACAAAAGGAACAGGATCTGGATTACCTGGCACCTTTTCTTATTCAAATTGGCAGTCCAGAGAAAATGACCAAAAGGCAGGCCCTCCGCCTCAGAGACGACTGCCTGAGTGATTTTAAGAATCGTCTGGTTTCTAAGGCCAACATCATCCAAGCTCATTTTGAAAAGGTATTCCCAGCCTTGCTCCATGTCGTGCATGTCACTGGAGTAGTTTTTGCACTGGCAGGGGGGTAATACACATCTCATCGTGACACCAGGCAGGAAACAAAACTCCTTTACCTTTAAGGGAACCCTAGACACACCTGTGTCACTTTGTCATTAACATGTGAGATCAAAGAATGGAATAGCTCCAGAGTCAAATTTAGTCCTTGTTTCAAGCAGTGCTGATTTGGTTCTCCAGTGCTTCTTAACTATGGTGAAGCAACACATTCTGGTCTTGCAGCCTCTCACTGGTCCGTGTGTATTGATTCCCTTGTTTTCTTCTTCTGTGAGACCTCATCTCAGACTCGCTGCCTCTCATGAAAATAAAGCAGCCCTTATTTGTGGTTTCCTTCATCTCGGCTACCTGAACTCTAAGTTGCACTTCTGTGCATCTCCACTCCTCACTTTCCTTTCTATTAGCCTGACTTCTTGCCACTCTCTCTCTCAACAGGAGGTAAAAGAGCTCCAGAAGAAGAACCAGCATTTTCAGGAAAATCAGAATCAGCTCAGCGAGAAGGAGGAGGCTGACTTCCTTGCTGATTACTCTGAAACCATGTTCCGTATCCACATTCTAGCACTAAGACTCGACAGGTACAGGGAACGATGTCTTGAAAAACATTCAGGGGAACAGGGAGGTCTACCAGTCAGCGTTCCTAGTTACTGAGCAGTGAAGCTGTTCTGTGAAACATTCTACTCCATGTCCTGCTGCAGCTTTCCTCTGATAATTCTACTTCTTGTCCTAGGGAAAAGCAGACAGCACCACAGAAGTACCTTGCTCTTGAAGAGAAGCTGCGCAAAGACCCTCGCCTAGCAGAGCACCTCGGTCATGCCTGATTGCTTCTTTTTTCCTTCAGATCAGACACTGGAAATTAGTGCTGAAGTCTGTTAAAAGCAGCCTTAAGAACAGTGAAAAGGTTTTCCTATTTGCCTGCAAGAAATCTTGCATTCTCATCAGGTTCTGCTAAAAGTCTTTGTGCACCTGTCTCTGGAGTTCCAGGGGATTTTAATGAACCTGTACCATCTACTATCTTAGGCAATCCACTGTCTTGCTAATAATCATTCCCTGATACCAAAAAATAGAAGCCAGTTAGTTGTGTTGCCACACAAGTCCCCGAACCTGCTAGGAATCGATTCCTGATGTCCTGGACTAGGCACAGCAGACACATCTGGTGGTTCTGCCCACAGCTCCCAACAACTGCTGTCTTCAAGGAATAATCTGTAATGATCATCTTCAACAAAAGCTACACTGACCGCAGACAGAGGAAGGTAGAAATGTTTGGGTTTTTTTTTTCTGGTGATAGAATAAGGTGCATTACACATGAGATACAGCATGAGTCAGAGCAGATGAGACTTTGTTTACGCTAGCTGCCTATTTTAAGTGATAGATACTTTAATCAGCTTTTATAGAGAACCCCTATGACTGCCTTTTTTATTGCAACAGAATCATTTTCTCTTGCGCTGTTCTCATTGTAGAAAGACACCTAGCAGAAGAAACTCATTATACTTAATCCAAATATAACAGGTCATTAAAATCTACCACCTTACCCTTGCAAAGGGTGGCATCCAATTAGGTGTTGATGGAAGGATGATGCACTCCTTTTGTGTGCAGCGTCTGCGTCTCCCGGGGAGGTGGCTGACACCACAGCAATTCTCTGGGTGTGACTGGGCCTCCCAGCCCCTGAGTTTTGCAGCTCTGAGGGCTTTTGTGATAGCACCTGGCACCTTCAGGTGTCTGACAGCAGCAGCTCAGGGCTGCGTCCTTCCGTCAGTGCTTTGCTGGCGTGGTGACCTAACGCAGCTAGGTCACATAGAGAGAAAGCTCTTACCACAGAATCACAGAATGGCCTGGGTTGAAAAGGCCCACAGTGCTCATCCAGTTCCAACCCCCTGCTATGTGCAGGTCACCAACCAGCAGCCCAGGCTGCCCAGAGCCACATCCAGCCTGGCCTTGAATGCCTCCAGGGATGGGGCATCCACAGCCTCCTTGGGCAACCCATTCCAGTGCCTCACCACCCTGTGTGTGAAAAACTTCCTCCTCCTCTGTGACAGATAAATACGGGTACCTGGGTAAGAACCCAGCACTGAAAGAATTAAAGGAATATAAGGAGTGAGACAAAGCAATTCCCGAACCACAGAGAGTGAACTCCTGCAGAATGACGGACCGCAGAGAAGCAGGGAGGAAAGAAATGCTGAGGGCTCAGGAAGCAGGAGAGGAGCAAGCCAGCCTGCGAGTATTAAATCAGCATTAACTCAATAACAGATGCCAGAACAAATTAACTTAGAAATCCTGTTACAGGCAGCCATCGGGGACACAGCTGCCTGCCAAGAACCAGCCAACGCACACTGCAGAGAGCAGCACTGCACCACCCAGCTCCCTTCTGGTGGAGCTGCCGGCTGTGGGTCCATTCCCGCCTGACGGGAACCCGAGCGAGGCCATGTCACCACCCACAAACCCGAAACCCCGCAGCGACCCTATCTATCTCCGCCCCTCTTTATTGGCTGGGCCGGAAAAGCTCCTCCAAGAAGCCGCGCTGCGAATGGTCAACCGCTCTGTGGTTCCCATGGCAACCTCCCATCCTTCGTCTCCCATTGGTCGAGCGTCTGACAGAACCCCGGCAACCGCACGGCGCGGCGGCTCCGCGGGACAGAGCGGCACCGCGGATTGGCTGGGACGCCGGAGAGCAAGGGCGGCTCTGATTGGTGGAAGCCGGGCGGGGGCGGGGCGGGGCCGAGGTTGGCGGTGGGGGGCCGGTTGCCAGGGCCCGGTTGCCAGGCGCCGGGCAAGAAGGGGCAAGCGGGGGCAGGTCGGGGCATCCGCGCCTTCCGAGGGGACGGCTGCGGGTCCGTCGGCCTCCACGGGCCGCCCCGCGGGGATCGGCGGCGAAGAGAAGCCCGGAGGGAGGCGGCGGCGGCGGAGCTGCGGATGGTGGCGGGGGAGCGGCCGTGCTAGGACGCGGCGGGGGTCGAGCCCCGAGCCGGGCGCGGAGCCTGGCGGCGGCGGGAGATGGCAGCGGCCGTCGTCACCAAGACGGCCTGGAAGCTGCGTGAGTGGCGGCGGGAGGCGGGGGGGAACCGGCCGTTGGGAGCGGGCCTGGGCCGGGAGGTGGCACTGCACCGAGGTGAGCCGCCCGCCCCCTGTCTGAGGGGCGGAAAAGCGGATTTCTGTGCCGTCCTGCTGAAATTGCAGCTGTGGGAACCGCCGCAGCAGATGGACGCCTCGTGGTGCTGAGCGCTGCCCTCCCTCGGCGTCCTCTTGTTCGTGTGCTGCTGGGGGGCTCGGTGTCGTTGTGACCCCCAGAAAAGGCCCTGGGGCTGAGGGGAAGGCCCACGTGTGGGCTGGGGTTGGTGCTTCAGCAGTGACACTTAAACACCCAGCCTATTATGGAGAACGAAACCAGAAGGAGGAAAAGCACGGGGTGCTGATGCCCTCCTATTGGTAGCAGCAGTGCTCAGCATCTGTACTTTCCTTTTTTACAAGTGAGTCGGTCACTCAGTACTTATTGTATTGCTTGTTGCCTTTGGTTCTTTGTACACGTACCTCCTTCAGCGTTGTCCTAAGGAGGATTGGTCTTTCATCACAGAGCACACGTACTTTCAGCTTGGCTCATCTCGTTTACAGTCCATTTACCTGTGTAATTTGAAAGGTGTTTCTCCAGCTGAAGTGAAAGTTGCGCAGTTTTGCTTTCAGAAAAACACTCAGAGCCTGAGATCAAAGCAGATGTAATAATTGCTGCAGCTGTCTGATGGCCCTTTGGATTAGTGGTGTGCTTTACATGTTCACATTGCCCTTCCCACTAGAATAACCCCAAGCAGAGCTGAATTGATTACTGCCTGCCCCTTTTACAACAAATTTCATACCTATTAGGCCAGCAAATGCAGTAAACTCTCAAAGAAGAGAGCAGTCAGGAAGAAATTGGTAAATACATCTGCCAAAAGCTCCTGCCAAAAATTCGGGTGGATTTTAAAATCCATTATAAAAATTGATGTCTGTGCAAAAGTGCTCTTTTGGCTTATCTTTTGCCACACGCTTGTAAGGCTTTCTTTCCTAGAACTCTAGCATTTCCATCGGCCCTCCAGTTCTTAACAGTCTTTCCATATCAGCCACGTTTGCTTCTTTGTGCCCCTTCAGATAAATGCCCATCCTTCCTCTGTGTGTGGCATTGCTAAGTTTCACTTTGGCACAGGGGAGGCAACTCCACCTCTCCCTCTGCTGAGTCTGGCTTTTTGCTCTTTCAGGTTACAAACTGTATGGGTCCCTCTGGGGTTGGATGCAGCTCTCCAGGTTGGAGTCCTTTCTCTAGGAGTTCTGTTGCTTATCATTGCAGCTTCTGAAGCAGCTCTGCTGACTGCAACCCACCTCGGTGTGGAAGGAAAAGCAGCCTCTGTGAGCAGGGTGCTGCAGTCTTTAAAAACTACTGCATTGCTGCTGGGGAGAGAAGATGCTTTTAGGAAGCCACGTGAGCACTGGAGTCTTGAAGCTTGGCCAGCAAACATCTTAAGTGCAGCAGACAGAGCCCAGAAGGACTGTTTGAAGCCAGATAATAGTGTGACTTCTTATCTGAATTGCATGCTGCTGCAGCTTGTCTGGTGGAAACTGGAAATGCTTTCCAGAGCAAGAAGATTTTTATTTATTTTTTTTTCCTCTTTAGGAGGGTTGGGGTGGAAAATCTTTAATGTGGACCATCCTAACTGCTTGCTTCATTTTGTGCAGAAGAGATCGTGGCTCACAGCAGCAACGTGTCCTCATTAGTCCTGGGGAAGAAATCGGGCCGGCTGCTGGCGACTGGAGGAGATGACTGTCGGGTCAACGTGTGGTCAGTTAACAAGCCCAACTGTGTCATGGTGAGAGTGGGCCTGCTTCAGCTTCCTGGAGAGGGGAGCATTAATTCTGAGATAGGAAAGGTGGGGAATGAGGGAAGAGATTGTTGGATTGTAGCCTGTGGGACTTGTGAATAGAATTTATCAATGCAAAGCCAGTTGGCCAGATGCTAGCAAAAGTTTGGGACAGAATTTGATGATCAGTGAGGCTGCTGTTCCAAGGATGATCAGGGATGGCTCTCTGCTCCAGCAGAACTAGTATTCTCTCAGATAATAAATATTGAGTCTTCTGTTACCGTGCTGCAGGTAATTACAGTTTTGTATGAGGACAGCTCATCTTGTAGTGTGAGCTACAGGGGCCAAATTTGCATCTTGGAGTTTGTCCTCCTAGCAGGAAGCATCCCAAGCAGGATGCATTTCCACCTGTCCCACAGTCACTTATTGTCAGCACAAAGTTAGAATACTGACTTGAGCATAGGCTGGGAAGGAGTAATTCTGGGCACAGCACGTTAGGAAGAGTAGGGTTACCAGTACAGCACATTTAACAGCTGTCTGTACTGTCTCACTTTTCCTTTAAGTGGGTGTTGTGGAAAAGTATCTAGAGCAAGTTTCTCTCATCACTTGTTTAATTAACAACATAATGTTGCATTATGGAAGGATTTCTCTAGGCAGAGTGAGATAGTGTTGGGATTCAAGATGATTGCACTTTGAGGAGAAGTGAGAGAAGACACTTAGCAAGTAGCACTGCAGCTTGATTCCTGTTTGTCCCTCCCTGCACAGTGACAGTCGTAGCCCTGGAACGCTGCAGATCTGCTTAAAATCCAGAGAAATCCCCATTAAAACAGGTGGCTTTCTGCTGCCATCCCCAACTTCTGTACCTGTGTGGAGGCACAGAACTAGCTTAACTGTTTCAAAAGACTTGTGTGAGGATGAGGTAAAGCAGGGGATAATCATATTGCTTAATTGATGAGCAAAAGGCCTATAATAATAGTGTGTACACTGATATTAAATACTAGCCTTCTCAAAATGCTTAGATAATTGGTGAGCTTTCAGATGCTCAAGGATGAAAGAAAACGCATACATGTGAATTATAAGCTCTTGCTTCCAATTAATATTTCAATGATAGCACCATGTTATCATTGTGACATCCAGTGCTGGCAGCAACGTGTGGCTCCTTGCTTTTGGGAAGGTTTTGAGCGGCCCTGCTTTTGTGCTTGCTTTGATTTTGTAACCTGTTTGTGAGACCTATGTGACCCACTTAGAATAAGCACAGTGCCATTGTGCTTGCATAGCATAATTCCTTTAATATAAGCATGTGTCAGCCTCGTCTGGGCATCTGCACTTAATGTTTAGCTGCACATGTTTCTGTTGATGCAGCCTTGAAAAAATCAGTCAGCTTTCCAGCAAGGGGGATAAGATGGAAGATACGTGCACAGTGCTAGCTGCAGGGATGGTCTTTGGGATGCTCTACCACACTGGTAGCTGCTGAGGAAAAAGGAGCAGTGGCACAACCAGCTGGTCCCAGCTAAATAGTTTCCAGTTGAGCGTGAGCTGTGCCACTGTGGACTTAAACAGTGCCCAGATCCGTGTCAGTGACCATTGCTTGTGACTTGTGGTTTTTATTGCAGAGCTTGTCTGGCCACACAACACCCATTGAGAGCCTGCAGATCAGTGCCAAGGAGGAACTTATTGTTGCAGGGTCCCAGTCAGGGTCCATTCGAGTCTGGGACCTGGAAGCTGCCAAAAGTATGTTTCTATGAGTTGTCTCTTCTATTAATATATAGATTTTTGCAGCGTCTTTATGCTCAATGTTTATGCCAACTCACAACATTCCTAATGTAAGAAGAAATGCCCAGCATTGCTTTTGTCTAAGTTTTCAGTACTGTTAGAGGGCATTTGTGGAATTCCAACTTGAAATAGTAGAGCTCTGTGTGCGTACTGAAGCAGAAATTTGTGCATTTATTGTGGAGATGGAGCTGAGGAAGTAGTTTCCAGGATTTTGACCTCATCTGAGATTGAGATCTGTATTCCAGATAAATTTTTCTACACATCAGGAGTAACAGGGCATATATAAATGATACTCATAGCCTCGGCTTAAGAGTTTCAGCCTTAATAAAAAGGATACACTTAACAAATTTCCATTCTGATTTTAGTGTTAGGTTCTACACAAGTCCAGGCACCTCCTGTTTGCTGACCTCTTGCTCTCACTGTTAGGTTTTATCTTTCCTTTTTCTTCAATGTATTTTTGAGGATTTTTTTTGTTCAGTTCTGCTTCTTCTGCTCTTCCCTTCTGCTCTTGCAAGGCATAGAAGTGGACAAAGACCTAACTCTTATTAAATTGTAAAAGCTGAACTCATCAGGCTCTGATTCTTTAGAGGACAACTGGAACAGATTTGCTGAAGTGCTGTTAATCCCTTGAGTGGAGTCCAGCAGAAATAGTGTATGGAATCACTCAGGTTGGAAAAGACCTTAAAGATCATCAAGTCTAACTGCAACCTGACCATACTACCCTACCTCTAACAACCCTCTGCTAAGTCGTGTCCCTGAGCACCACATCCAGACAGTTCTTAAACACATCCAGGGATGGTGACTCAACCACCTCCTTGGGGAGCCCATTCCAGTGCTTAACAACCATTTCTGTAAAGAAGTTTTTCCTGATATCCAACCTAAACTTACCCTGGTGCTACTTGAAGCCATTTCCCCTCCTCCTGTCACCAGTGAAGAGAGACCAGCCCCGCTCTGCTGTAAGCACCTTTCAGGTATTGGAAGAGAACAATAAGGTTCCCCTTCCAGCCTCCTTTTCCCCCCCCAAACCAACAGCCCCAGTTCCTTCAGTCTCTCTTCACAGGCCATACTCTCCAAGCCTTCACAAGTCTTGTTGCCCTTCTTTGGACCTGCTCCAGCACCTCCATGTCCTTTCTGTTCTGAGGTGCCCAAAACTGAACACAGAACTTGGTGAGGCCTCACCCATGCCAAGTATAGGGGCAGGATGACTTCCCTAGTCCTGCTCACCTCACCATTCCTGATTCAAGCCAGGATGCCTTTATCCTTCTTGGCCACCTGGGCACACTGCTGGTCCCTTTCTGTCAGGCAGCTTTCCAGCCACTGCTCCCCAAGCCAGTAGGGTTGCTGTGACCAAAATGCAGGACCCAACACTTCGCCCTCTTGAAACTTATACAGTTAACCTCGGCCCATCAATCCAGACTATCCAGATCCCCCTAGAGTGCCTTTCTTCCCTCAGGTAGATTAATGCTCCCTCCCAACTTGGAGTCATCTGCAAACTTACTGAAGGTGCACTCAATCCCCTCATCAAGATCGTTAATAAAGATGTTAAATAGAAGCAGCCCCAGTACCAAGCCCTGGAAGACACCCGTCATGACTGGCTGCCAACTGGATTGAACTCTATTGACAGCAACTCTTTGGGCCCAGCCATCCAGCCAGTTTCACCCAGCTCATCCAAACCATAGGCAGCCAGTTTTTTCCATGAGGATGTTGTAGTTTGATTCTTATTCATCATGAAAACAGACCTATATCTTCTTTCTTTGGTTGAGCAAATAAGGCAAACAGCTGGTGTCACAGATAATAAAGAGCACTTTTGTCATTCAGTTAGAATCAGTTCAGTTATAACTGAGTTTGACTCTACCAGTGCAGGGTAACTGATCCAGCTGAAATTAGTAGTAGGCCTATGGGCCAGCATCTGTGCAAATGAGCATTCCAAATCTGGCTCAAGCTGATCGGTACCAAGGGGACCATGACGTTGTCCCAGATGACTGGTGGTAGAGAGAGATTGTCCCTGTCATTATATGAGCAACTTTTGCTTCTCAACATTGAGTTCTGCTCTCAGAGATAGATGTACCTGTTCAACGGGTCCCTCCTGGTTTCCAGAATTACAAGAGCATTACTTCATTGATGGCTTGCTCAAATAGTGGGTCATTTTCTTCACCTCCTGCTTTCTGAGTGCCCATTCCCAGTCTGTGGGATGCTTCCTGTAAGCAGGAAGGAGCAGTTGAAGGAGCCTGATGCAAATACTGCAACATAAGAGGTAGAAGTCAGGCTTGTGCAGAGCAGTCGAAAAGGGCCCATCTAATAGCCACGGGGTGAGTGGTGTCCCTTCCAGTTCCTGGCTGGAACTGCCCCACCTACTGTCTTGCCCTTTACAATGAGTGGAAAGATAACACTGTCAGACAGCTGCCTCTAAGCATACCTTTTTAGTTTTATTTTCAGATTGGACACAGCTGAGTTCTATTCATGGTTTCCACACCTGAGAACAGAGATTTCATTAGGATTATTGAATATTCCCTGTTCATTGCAGAGGAGTTGAATTAAACGATCTTTAAAGATCCCCCTGAAACTCAACAGGTTTTAAGATTGTATGAACATGGGCCCCCATTGCTGTTTCTGTGCATTGTGAGGGTAAAGTTGGAGGCATTTTGGTAGAATAACATATAGAGATGAATAAACCATATGTAGCATTTGTTTAGCAGTGAGGACAGTCTCACTAAACTCCTGCATGTTGTTGAGGTGAAATGAGGTACTAAATGCTTGCTCCTAATTCTTCCTCCCTGCTTTGCTTCTCCTTTTCCCAGTTCTTCGTACACTACTCGGTCACAAAGCAAACATCTGCAGCCTTGATTTCCATCCTTATGGAAGTTTCGTGGCATCTGGCTCTTTGGATACAGACATTAAGGTAAAGCTTGCCTTCCTCTAGAGATTACTCTCTTTACTTGCAGCCTTTTTGTTATTAAGAGACACAGTCTGGCTCTTGTGCTAAGCTGCTGGTAGATGTTGTACATCTTCATTAGTGTGTGTGTGTGGGCAGATGCATTTGTGAGTGCTTGAGAAATTCATGCATGTGTCTTCACAGTGGTAACTCATGAGGGTGACTCCTCAGTTGTGGAATGTGCTTGTTCCACGGGGCTCAGGTTAGGTGCCTGCTGTGAGCTGGGTGTCAGCAAGCACAGAACAGAAGTACTCATCACTGTGGAGTGCTTAAGCAGGCTGGTATTTGTCTGCAGCAACAGAGCTTCTGTGGTAGGAAATACCTTGCAGAAGTGATTCTCACTTGGGAAATTAGGCTAGGAAATGTAGCTGGAGCGAGCAGGGCTTTAGCAGGCCCTCCAGCAATTTCTGGATATTCTACTATCAGCTGTCTACTATCAATAGTAGATTGATAGCATGTTTTGACAAGACTCTTGCACCCTCAACCATGTACCTTTCTAAGCATATTTTGTCTGCTTTTTCCCCCTGTAGCTGTGGGATGTACGAAGAAAAGGCTGCATCTTCAAGTATAAGGTAAAACATTATCAGGAGAAAAATTTCTCCTTGGGGAGGAGAAGGATTTCTTCTTTCTCTAGGGCTCGTGGGCAAACCTTAGAGTGATGGCATGCAATTAGCTTTCTAGTCTCCTGATATAAAAATAAGGTCTGTATGTGAAGTGGTCTAATAAAGCTCTGTAGACCTCTGTGAACTGTACACGAACACAAAATGGATATCATAGGAGTTAACGTTCTTCAGTCTGGTTGGCTTCAATTAGGGATGGAAAGCATCCCTAAGTAAGTGTTTCTTCATGCTCTGACTGCTGTTACCATGAAGTCCCAACTGCACTGATGTAACAATAGCAGAGTGGCAAAGTCTTTGGCTACAGCAAATAAGAACAAACCCAAATGCAACAGATACAGAAACAAGGGGAAAAGAACTGCTTACCTTTGGAAGCCTTCAAGTAGGAAGGGATCTCCAGCAAGAGATACCCTCACCTCCACTGCCAACCCTTAAATGAGGTCTGGGAAGGGATGGATCCTGGCTCCACCCTTTCCAGTCACTCAGGTACATTGCTTGCACCTGAGCTCCCTGAGTTGGCCCTGCCTTCCCACCAGGTGCTCAATCACTGTTTCAGGGTTTGACTTGACATTTCCACTACAACTGACATGATTCTATTCACGGAGCTTTCTTCTACCCAAAGAACTATATGTTAATTATATATTATTATATATAAATCCCATTTAGAAGCCAATGCATTGACATCACATCTGCCTTAACAAAGAAATCTGATTTAGCTTAAATTTGATTCTCATTGGCCACAATAACCCCATGCAGCACTATAGGCTTGGGGCTGAGTGGCTGGATGACTGTGAAGAGGAAAGGGACCTGGGGGTGTTGGTTGATGCTCGGCTGAACGTGAGCCAGCAGTGTGCCCAGGTGCACACAACAGCATCCTTGCCTGCATTAGAAATAGTGTGGCCAGCAGAAGCAGGGAGGTGATCATGCTCCTGTACTCAGCTCTAGTGAGGCTGCACCTCGAGTACTGTGTTCAGTTTTGGACCCCTCACTACAAGAAAGACATCGAGGCCCTGGAACGTGTCCAGAGAAGGGCAACGAAACTGATGAGGGGTCTGGAGCACAAATTTTATGAGGAATGGCTGAGGGAGCTGGGATTGTTCAGTCTGAGAAGAGGAGGCTCAAGGAGACCTCATAGTGCGCTACAACTTCCTGAAGGGAGGTTGTGATGAGGAGGGTTTGACCTCTTCTCCCAGACAACAAACAGGACCCAAGGAAATGGCCACAAGTTGCACCAGAGAAAATTTAGATTACGTATAAGGAAAAGCTTTTTCTCTCAGAGTGGTCAGGTGCTGGAATGGTTGCCCAGGGAGGTGGTGGAGTCTCCATCCCTGGCAGTGTTCAAGAGGTGTCTGGATGAGGTGCTGCAAGATATGGTTTAGTAGCTTAGTGGTAGTAATGGTGAGAGAAGGACAGTTGGACTACATGATCTTGTAGGTCCTTCCTAACCTTGTGGTTCTATGATTCTATCAAAAGACAAAAGACAAAAGCCTTCCTCCAAAGGAAGGAAAAAGAGGGAAAAAAAAGAAAAAAAAACACAGGAAAATTCTTTTTGTTTTTCTGGTGGCAGAGTCACACACAGGCAGTGAGATGCCTTCGATTCAGTCCTGATGGCAAGTGGTTAGCCTCTGCTGCTGATGATCACACTGTCAAGGTAATCTATTATGACATCTCCCTTACATTATGTGAATACTGGACTTGCTGGTTGGTTGGTTGGTTTAACCAGGCATTACCAACAGTCCCTCATAGCCCCCTTTTGTTCTTTAGGCAGCTGGCTGGGCTCTGTGGTTTTGCCAGGAAAAAGTTTATTAGGGATCATGTCCAGTGGTCCACAGCATCCCAAAATGAGTTACATGTGATGAAGTGTCCTTGTCCAGCAGATATGTTGGCACTATGCTCATGAAAATTCAGGTTTTTATGATGGTAGAATTGTGATACCTAAACGTGGCAAGAGTCATCTTAGTAAAAGTTGCTAAATAAATGTTCTTATTCATTAGTAATGTTTACCAAGTTGGATATACCATATCAATTTCTGGCTCTGGCCTTACTTTCTTCCAGCTGTGGGATCTGACTGCTGGAAAGGTAATGTTCGAGTTCACAGGACATTCTGGCCCAGTCAATGTTGTTGAATTCCATCCCAGTGAATACCTTTTGGCTTCTGGCAGCTCTGACAGGTAAAGACAGAGGAAAGAGAAAAAAGGGAATTAAAATGCTTCCCTTTCCTGATGCCCTTCCTTTTGGGAACACGGCAAGCAGGAATGTCACACGACTCAAACCATTGCAAGAGCGTGTCACCTAGCCAACAGCGTGACAGACTTGTGATGTACAGAATATAGAGCTCTTACCTTCTCATCCAAAACTGCTGATGCTCCCTGCCGTGCTAGAAAACAATGCAGTGGGCTCGAGTGGCCACTAATCCTGTGTGTATAGCAGGTGGTCCTCTGCTTCTGCTCTAAAAACCTTTCCAGAGCCTCTAAGCATCTTGGGCTGGACTTACAGATCTTAGCTGCACTAGTCCTCTGTGCAAGTTCATCATGCATGCACAACAGTGAAAGTTGTCGTGGTTTTGGGTGGGTTACTTTAATACTTGATCCTAAGGCAGATTTCCAGACAGATGAGCAATGATTTTTATTCTGTCCTGTGCACAGGACCATCCGTTTCTGGGACTTGGAGAAGTTTCATGTTGTGAGCTGTATCGAAGAGGAGGCTACTCCTGTCAGGTACATTAAAT